>NC_140580.1:1156696108-1157896108 GCF_964204655.1 Triturus cristatus | reverse complement strand
CACAGGCTGGAGGACGCTTGCCCCAGTGCTGCTCATGCACTAGCTGGAGAATGCTCGACACCCTGCTGCTCATGTATTGGCTGGCGGATGCTTGCTCCACTGCTGCTCATGCACCGGCTGAATGTCACTTGTCCCATTGCTGTCCATCAACTGGTTGGAAGATGCTTGTGCCACATCTGCTCATGCACTGGCTGGAGGATGCTCGTCCCACTGCTGCTCATGCACTGGCTGGAGGACGCTCGCCCCAGATGTTCACCTTGGTGCTGCTCATGCACTGGCTGGAGGATGCTCGCCCCACTGCTGCTCATGTACTGGCTGGAGGACGCTCACCCCACTTATGCTCATGCATTGGCTGGAGGACACTTGCTCCACTGCTGCTCATGCAGTGGTTGGATGACGCTCGCCCCAGTTAAGCTAATGCACTGGCTGGAGGACATTCGCCACTCTACTGCTCATGCTGTGGCTAGAAGATGCTCACCCCACTTCAGCTCATGCACTGGCTGGAGAACGCTAGCTTCACTGTTGCTCATTCACTGACTGGAGGACGGTTGCTCCACTTCTGTTCATGCTGTGGCAAAAGGATGCTTGCCGCATTGTTGTTCATGCTGTGGTTGGACAATGCTTGCCCCACTAATGCTCATGCTGTGGCTAGAGGATGATGTACTCACTTCTTCTCATGCACTAGCTGGAGGATGCTCACCCTACTCCTGCTTATGTGGTGGCTGGAGTATGCTCACTCCACTGATGCTCATGCACTCGCTGGAGGACACTCTCCGCACTGTTGCTCATAAAAGGGCTGGAGGACGCTTACCCCACTTCTGCTCATGCCCTGGTTGGAGGACGCTCGCCCCACTGCTGCTCATGCACAAGTTGGAGGATGCTTACCCCACTTCTGCTCATGCTGTGGTTGGACAACGCTCACTCCACTGCTGCTCATGCACTGGCTGGAGAACGCTCATCCCACTGTTGCTCATGCTGTGTCTGGAGGACGCTCTCCACACTGCTGCTCATGCTGTGGTTATAGGACTCCCGCCTCACTACTGCTCATGCATGGGCTGGAGGACGCTCATCCCACTGCTGCTCATGCACGGGCTGGTGGATGCTTACCCCACTTCTGCTCATGCTGTGGTTGGACAATGCTTGCCCGACTGCTGCTCATGCTGTGGCTGGAGAACGCTCCTCCCACTGCTGCTCATGCACTGGCTGGAGAACGCTCATCCCACTGTTGCTCATGCTGTGTCTGGAGGACGCTCTCCACACTGCTGCTAATGCTGTGGTTAGAGGACTCCCACCTCACTACTGCTCATGCATGGGCTGGAGGACACTCATCCCACTGCTGCTCATGCACGGGCTGGAGGACGCTCGTCCCACTGCTGCTCATGCATCAGCTGAAGGACATTTACCTCACTGCTGCTCATGCGGTGATTGGAAGATGCTTGCCCCACTGTTGCTCATGCTGTGGTTGGAAAATGTCTTTCCCACTGCTGCTGATGCAGTGGTCGGACAATGCTTACCTCACTGCTGCTCATGGTGTAGACAGAGAGAGCTTTCCCCACTGCTGTGACTTTTAGAAGCTTGCCTCACTTCTACTCATGGTGTGGGCCGAGAGAGCTTACCCCACTGCTGTGGGTGTTCGAAGCTTACCTCACTGCTACTCATGGTGTGGGCAGAGAGAGCTTACCCCACAGCTGTGGGTGTTAGACACTTGCCTCACTGCTACACATGGTGTGGGCAGAGAGAGCTTACCCCACTGCTGTGGGTGTTAGAAGCTTGCCTCACTGCTACTCATGGTGTGGGCAGAGAGAGCTTACCCCACAGCTGTGGGTGTTAGACACTTGCCTCACTGCTACACATGGTGTGGGCCGAGAGAGCTTACCCTACTGCTGTGGGTGTTAGAAGCTTGCCTCACTGCTACTCATGGTGTGGGCAGAGAGAGCTTACCCCACAGCTGTGGGTGTTAGACACTTGCCACACTGATACACATGGTGTGGGCCGAGAGAGCTTACCCTACTGCTGTGGGTGTTAGAAGCTTGCCTCACTGCTACTCATGGTGTGGGCCGAGAGAGCTTACCCTACTGCTGTGGGTGTTAGAAGCTTGCCTCACTGCTACTCATGGTGTGGGCAGAGAGAGCTTACCCCACTGCTGTGGGTGTTAGACGCTTGCCTCACTGCTACTCATGGTGTGGGCAGAGAGAGCTTACCCCACTGCTGTGGGTGTTAGATGCTTGCCTCCCTGCTACTCCTGGTGTGGGCAGAGAGAGCTTACCCCACTGCTGTGGGTGTTAGACGCTTGCCTCACTGCTACACATGGTGTGGGCAGAGAGAGCTTACCCTACTGCTGTGGGTGTTAGATGCTTGCCTCACTGCTACTCCTGGTGTGGGCAGAGAGAGCTTACCCTACTGCTGTGGGTGTTAGACGCTTGCCTCACTGCTACTCATGGTGAGGGCAGAGAGAGCTTACCCCACTGCTGTGGGTGTTAGATGCTTGCCTCACTGCTACTCCTGGTGAGGGTAGAGAGAGCTTACCCCACAGCTGTGGGTGTTAGAAGCTCGCCCCACTGTGGCTCATGTTCTGGTTGGAGGATACTCACCCCACTGCGGCTCATGCTGTGGTTGGAGGATGCTCACTCCACTGCGACTCATGCTGTGGTTAGAGGATGCTCGCCCCACTGCGGCTCATGCTCTGGTTGGAGGAAGCTTGCTCCACTGTGGCCCATGCAGAGGCTGGAGGAGTCTAGCCCCTTTTGCTGCTCATGCTGTTGAGAGATTTTGAATTTGTTGATGGGCCAAAGCTGTGCAGCCCTGAAGTCTCTATACTGACAGCAAAACAGAACTTGTTGTCTGCCATAGAAATGCAGGGACAACAGGGAAGAGGAAAGAGAGAGGGATGTAAACTCTGGACTGGACTCTCTTTTGGAACCTCAGTGATTCTCTTAGGGTGCTGTACCTCACAGAGGGTTGTTGCTGGAAGTTGCGGAGTTGACACCACTGTACAACCGGAAGGGGCGGGTAAATATATTGCAATAGAAAGGTAGACAACATACACAAGTATACAAACAACCTGCTTACCTGTCCCAAGACTGAGTGCTGCAATAACAAATATGAGCCAACCTGGAAACCAGCTGAGAACACACTGGTCCAACCGTGAGGAGTATATTTGGAGAAACAACACAACAGAACAATGGACTTGCAGGAGGCCAGGGCCTCGGAACCCCCAGGGAACTGAACACAAGGAAATCAACAAAGGCGAGGGAACAAAGCGCAGGTGAGAGCTAAGTGTAAGCAAAGAGCCGATGCAAGTAATGAGTTGTTGCCAAGCAATGTGCCCGAATCCTCATAGGGCTGATACATGCCACCAATTAACCTAAACTGACCCCAAAAGTGAGTGGTGCAAGGGTCTGTAGATGGTGGTCTAGTGTTTGAATCTCTAAGTTTCCATTGACCTGTCTTCCATCTCCTCCAGCCCCCAAGATCACATTGAGTGTTTTATCTGTTCCAAGCCTTAATCCTGACACTTGTGGGTGGAGAACACTTGGCCTCCTTCTTCTCATGGCGTGGGTGGGATAAACGTACCCACTGCTGCTCATGGTGAGGGTGGAGGGTGTTTGCCTTGAGGCTCATGGTGTGGATGGACGACACTTGTCCCACTGCTGCTCATGGTCCCCAGGCCCTTGCGACCTCCTCCTTCCACGGAGACCCACTGGACTTACCTGTATGTCACTCTGTGCAGTGTTTTTTTATTTGGTCCCCTTCGTCTTTGCACACCAGCTTCCAAGACCCTCAGCACCTCTGCTTCCGGCCGATCCGGGACGCTCCCGCACTTCTCTTAATGGCACTTTGGACCTGGTCCTGACATTGACCAACAAAGAGGGGGTGAACTTCGTGAAAGCATTGCCTGAATTTCTAGGTATTTTTCTGCTTCTTCACCATAGTTTCCTAAGGCGCATAATTGAGCACATATATTTTCTGAAGTTTGAAAAATCATAGCTCCAAAAGTACTTACCTTAGAACTGTGTTTAATGTCTTTAAAATGATATAAAAATTGATGTTACAAATTGGTCTCTGGTTTTTTCTTGAGTGCGTGTTTCATTTGTTGCCTCTGTGAGTACAACAGATGCTTAATACAACTCTCTGAACAGCCTAATTGCTCGCCCACAACACCACAAAACGAGAGTTCATATTATCTACTGTTGCCTGCCTCCTGGGGATCTCTCACACTCTCTACATTGTGTACTTCATTTTACTACACTGTACAGAGAGGCAGTTTCTAACAGTGTGGCTGGTGGGGCTTTCCTTGCTGCTCATGTAGACGTGGAGGGTGCCTTCCCCACTGCTGCTCATGGTGTGGGTGAAGGGTGCCTTCCCCACTGCTGCTCATGGTGTGGGTGAAGGGTGTCTTCCCCACTGCTGCTCATGGTGTGGGTGAAGGGTGCCTTCCCCACTGCTGCTCATGGTGTGGGTGAAGGGTGTCTTCCCCACTGCTGCTCATGGTGTGGGTGAAGGGTGCCTTCCCCACTGCTGCTCATGTAGACGTGGAGGGTGCCTTCCCCACTGCTGCTCATGGTGTGGGTGAAGGGTGCCTTCCCACTGCTGCTCATGGTGTGGGTGGATGACGCTTGCCCCACTGCTGCTCATGGTGTGGGTGAAGGGTGCCTTCCCCACTGCTGCTCATGTAAACGTGGAGGGTGCCTTCCCCACTGCTGCTCATGGTGTGGGTGAAGGGTGCTTGCCCTACTGCTGCTTATAGTGTGAGTACAGGGTGTTTTTTTTTGGGGGGGGGGATTTTTATATAGGACAAACTAGACTAGGTATCACAGTGCTTTAAATGAACACCAGTTGTGTTATAGATGGACACATTCATTTTTTTAGGCACGTGAAGATTACGTGACTTGCCCAGAATTACAGGATGTTGAGCGACCCTGTCAAGACTCGAACCCGGTTCCCTAGCATCGAGGTCGACCACCCAAGCCATTAGGCAACATCATCTCCCATTAGGCTGCATCCTGGTGGCATATCTGCTCATGGTGTGGGTTGAGGGTGCTTGCCTTGATGCTCATGGTGTGGGTTGAGGGTGCTTGCCTTGATGCTCATGGTGTGGGTTGAGGGTGCTTGCCTTGATGCTCATGGTGTGGGTTGAGGGTGCTTGCCTTGATGCTCATGCTGTGGGTTGAGGGTGCTTGCCCCATTTTTACTTATAGTGTGAGTGAAGGGTGGTTGCATTGCTGCTCATGGTGGGGTAGAAGGATGCTTGCCCCACTGCTGCTCCTTTTGTAGATAGAGGGTGGTTGCGTTGTTGCTCATGGTGTGGGTTAAGGGTGGTTGTCTTGTTGCTCATGGTGTGGGTTAAGGGTGGTTGTCTTGTTGCTCATGGTGTGGGTTAAGGGTGGTTGCCTTGATGCTCATGGTGTGGGTTGAGGGTGCTTGCCTTGATGCTCATGGTGTGGGTTGAGGGTGCTTGCCCCATTTTTACTTATAGTGTGAGTGAAGGGTGGTTGCATTGCTGCTCATGGTGGGGTTGAAGGATGCTTGCCCCGCTGCTGCTCATTTTGTAGATAGAGGGTGGTTGCGTTGTTGCTCATGGTGTGGGTTAAGGGTGGTTGTCTTGTTGCTCATGGTGTGGGTTAAGGGTGGTTGTCTTGTTGCTCATGGTGTGGGTTGAGGGTGCTTGCCCCACTGCTGCTCCTTTTGTAGATAGAGGGTGCTTGCCTTGATGCTCATGGTGTGGGTTGAGGGTGCTTGCCCCATTTTTACTTATAGTGTGAGTGAAGGGTGGTTGCATTGCTGCTCATGGTGTGGGTTGAGGGTGGTTGCCTTGATGCTCATGGTGGGGTAGAAGGATGCTTGCCCCACTGCTGCTCCTTTTGTAGATAGAGGGTGGTTGCCTTGTTGCTCATGGTGTGGGTGGATGAGCGCAGAGTTTTGACAAACTTTTTCTCTTGCGCTGCTCGCCAAGGTTTAGTTGTCAAGAAAGAGTGAGAGAAATTGTGTACTACAAAGGGATGTGTGGTGAAATTCACTCTGCTAGCAGAGCATGCAAAGTTTTTTTTACTTAATGCTCTGCTTGGAACGAGGAGTTTGGGACAAAAATCTGTCTTCCGCGTAATGGGACATCACACTACGGCCGTTTCCTAGGAATTAAATTTGTTAAAATTTAAGATCACAGAAATTGTCACAGTGAGTCATTTGTGTTTTACTTTTATGCCTGTGCTTAATTTTGTAATCTGTGTTCACTTTGTACAGGTCTGGGCTGTTTTGGTCTTTTTTTTGCAGCGCATTATGCTTGCTTTTTATTTGTTTTGACGGGGCATTGCACTTGTTTCACCATGGCCCGTCGAGAGAAGCATCGAGAGCTGCCGCTGCAGGGAGACCAGACAGGGTCGGTGGTCGGAGGGCCAGCTGTACGAGGCCAGTCCCTCACTCACGGCTACACCAGGCCAGTCCCTCACTCGTGTCTGCGCCAGGCCAGTCCCTCACTCCTAGCTGCACCAGACCGGTCCCTCACTCCTAGCTGCACCAGGCCAGTCCCTCACTCGTGTCTGCACCAGACCAGTCCCTCACTCCTAGCTGCACCAGGCTAGTCCCTCACTCCTGGCTGCACCAGGCCAGTCCCTTACTCCTAGCTGCACTAGGCCAGTCCCTTACTCCTAGCTGCACCTGGCCAGTCCCTCACTCCTAGCTGCACCAGGCCAGTCCCTCACTCTTGGCTGCACCAGGCCAGTACCTCACTCCTAGCTGCACCAGGCCAGTCCCTCACTCGTGGCTACACCAGGCCAGTCCCTCACTCCTAGCTGCACCAGGCCAGTCCCTCACTCCTAGCTGCACCAGGCCAGTCCCTCACTCGTGGCTGCACCAGGCCAGTCCCTCACTCGTGGCTGCACCAGGCCAGTACCTCACTCCTAGCTGCACCAGGCCAGTCCCTCACTCGTGGCTACACCAGGCCAGTCTCTCACTCCTAGCTGCACCAGGCCAGTCCCTCACTCCTAGCTGTACCAGGCCAGTCCCTCACTCGTGGCTACACCAGGCCAGTCCCTCACTCGTGGCTACACCAGGCCAGTCCCTCACTCGTGGCTGCACCAGTCCAGTCCCTCACTCCTGGCTGCACCAGGCCTGTCCCTCACTCCTGGCTGCACCAGTCCCTCCCTCACTCATGGCTGCTTTGCGAGGGACAGGTGACCTCTGAGGGACAGGCTGTGGTAGGGAAGGAACAGCAAGGGGCGCCCAGAGGCTTCCACAGCGGGAGCAGATCACACACCTGGAGCAGCAAGAGATACGAGGTAAGGGCAGAGCACAGAGGCATGCAAGCCTTGGTTAATCCACTGTAGCAGGTCCTCTGGGAGCCCTTTGTCAAAGCGGAACTCCGCGGAATTCCACCCACCCCTAGTGCTAGACCACATCCCGGCAAGATTTCTCAATGTGGGCGGTCATAGCAGGTCGCTACTGCTTGCGTTAAGGAAGCTGCAGCTCGAGTGGAAAATCTACTCGCGTGCCAGAGAGAAGCAGCGCCCTCTGGTGCTCCGCGTGATGCTGCTCGTGCTGATTTTGCAGCTTGGTAGAAACTCCTAGTGCTAAAAATCAGCGCGAACAGCATGATGTACCGGACACCACCCCTCACGAAACTCCGCATAGTGCTGCGGAGTTTATTCATTACCTCGCGGAACTCCATGGAGCATGACTCCAAAAACTCATCCCAGGCCTACTCATGTGTAGGTGGAGGGAGCTTATCTTACCGCAGCTCATAGTGTGGGGGAGGGTGCTTGCCTCACTGCTGCTCATGGAGTGAGTGGAGGGTGCTTGCTGTGCTGCTCATAGTGTGGGGGAGGGTGCTTGCCTCACTGCTGCTCATGGAGTGAGTTGAGGGTGCTTGCTGTGCTGCTCATGGTGTGGGTGGAGGGTGCTTGCTTCACTGCTGCTCATGGAGTGAGTGGAGGGTGCTTGCTGTGCTGCTCATAGTGTGGGGGAGGGTGCTCGTCTTTCCGCAGCTCATAGTGTGGGGGAGGGTGCTAGCCTCACTGCTACTCATGTGTAGGTGGAGGGGGCTTATCTTACCGCAGCTCATAGTGTGGAGGAGGGTGCTTGCCTCACTGCTGCTCATGGAGTGAGTGGAGGGTGCTTGCTGTGCTGCTCATAGTGTGGGGAGGGTGCTTGCCTCACTGCTGCTCATGGAGGGAGTGGAGGGTGCTTGCTGTGCTGCTCATAGTGTGGGGGAGGGTGCTTGCCTCACTGCTGCTCATGGAGTGAGTGGAGGGTGCTTGCTTTGCTGCTCATAGTGTGGGGGAGGGTGCTTGCCTCACTGCTGCTCATGGAGTGAGTGGAGGGTGCTTGCTTTGCTGCTCATGGTGTGGGGGAGGGTGCTTGCCTCACTGCTACTCATGTGTAGGTGGAGAGTGCTTATCTTACCGCAGCTCATAGTGTGGGGGAGGGTGCTAGCCTCACTGCTACTCATGTGTAGGTGGAGGGGGCTTATCTTACCGCAGCTCATAGTGTGGAGGAGGGTGCTTGCCTCACTGCTGCTCATGGAGTGAGTGGAGGGTGCTTGCTGTGCTGCTCATAGTGTGGGGGAGGGTGCTTGCCTCACTGCTGCTCATGGAGTGAGTGGAGGGTGCTTGCTGTGCTGCTCATAGTGTGGGGAGGGTGCTTGCCTCACTGCTGCTAATGGAGTGAGTGGAGGGTGCTTGCTTTGCTGCTCATAGTGTGGGGGAGGGTGCTTGCCTCACTGCTGCTCATGGAATGAGTGGAGGGTGCTTATCTTATAGCAGCTCATAGTGTGGGGGAGGGTGCTTGCCTCACTGCTGCTCATGGAGTGAGTGGAGGGTGCTTGCTGTGCTGCTCATAGTGTGGGGGAGGGTGCTTGCCTCACTGCTGCTCATGGATTGAGTGGAGGGTGCTTGCTGTGCTGCTCATAGTGTGGGGAGGGTGCTTGCCTCACTGCTGCTAATGGAGTGAGTGGAGGGTGCTTGCTTTGCTGCTCATAGTGTGGGGGAGGGTGCTTGCCTCACTGCTGCTCATGGAATAAGTGGAGGGTGCTTATCTTATCGCAGTTCATAGTGTGGGGGAGGGTGCTTGCCTCACTGCTGCTCATGGAGTGAGTGGAGGGTGCTTGCTGTGCTGCTCATAGTGTGGGGGAGGGTGCTTGCCTCACTGCTGCTCATGGAGTGAGTTGAGGGTGCTTGCTGTGCTGCTCATAGTGTGGGGAGGGTGCTTGCCTCACTGCTGCTAATGGAGTGAGTGGGGGGTGCTTGCTTTGCTGCTCATAGTGTGGGGGAGGGTGCTTGCCTCACTGCTGCTCATGGAATGAGTGGAGGGTGCTTATCTTATCGCAGCTCATAGTGTGGGGGAGGGTGCTTGCCTCACTGCTGCTCATGGAGTGAGTGGAGGGTGCTTGCTGTGCTGCTCATAGTGTTGGGGAGGGTGCTTGCCTCACTGCTGCTCATGGAGTGAGTGGAGTGAGTGGAGGGTGCTTGCTTTGCTGCTCATGGTGTGGGTGGAGGGTCCTTGCCTCACTGCTGCTCATGGAGTGAGTGGAGGGTGCTTATCTTACCGCAGCTCGTACTGTGGGGGAAGGTGCTTGCCTCACTGCTGCTCATGGTGTGGGTGGAGGGTGCTTATCTTACCGCAGCTCGTAGTGTGGGGGAGGGTGCTTGCCTCACTGCTGCTCATGGAGTGAGTGGAGGGTGCTTGCTTTGCTGCTCATAGTGTGGGGGAGGGTGCTTGCCTCACTGCTGCTCTTGGAGTGAGTGGAGGGTGCTTGCCCCGGGGAACAACCTTTACAACGCAACTTTTACAACGCACTACACTTTCAACGCATTTTTTACAACGCAACATCCACTACAACGCATTCCATTACAACGCAGGACACTACAACGCATTTTTAAAAACGACCTTTACAACGCATTCCATTACAACGCATACTACCTTTACAACGCATACTATTACAACGCATAATATTACATTAAAACCCCTACACTATCCATCACTTGCCCTACTGTTGCACCCCCTGGAGTTAGAATAGTAATTTTTACCCCTATACTATCCAACACTTGCCCTACTGTTGCACCCCCTGGAGTTAGAATAGTAATTTTTACCCCTATACTATCCAACACTTGCCCTACTGTTGCACCCCCTGGAGTTAGAATAGTAATTTTTACCCCTATACTATCCAACACTTGCCCTACTGTTGCACCTCCTGGAGTTAGAATAGTAATTTTTACCCCTATACTATCCAACACTTACCCTACTGTTGCACCCCCTGGAGTTAGAATAGTAATTTTTACCCCTATACTATCCAACACTTACCCTACTGTTGCACCCCCTGGAGTTAGAATAGTAATTTTTACCCCTATACTATCCAACACTTACTCTACTGTTGCACCCCCTGGAGTTAGAATAGTAATTTTTACCCCTATACTATCCAACACTTGCCCTACTGTTGCACCCCCTGGAGTTAGAATAGTAATTTTTACCCCTATACTATCCAACACTTGCCCTACTGTTGCACCCCCTGGAGTTAGAATAGTAATTGTTACCCCTATACTATCCAACACTTACCCTACTGTTGCACCCCCTGGAGTAAGAATAGTAATTTTTACCCCTATACTATCCAATACTTACCTTAAATCCAATGTAATATTATGCGTTGTAATAGTATGCGTTGTAAAGGTAGTATGCGTTGTAATGGAATGCGTTGTAAAGGTAGTTTTTAAAAATGCGTTGTAGTGTCCTGCGTTGTAATGGAATGCGTTGTAGTGGATGTTGCGTTGTAAAAAATGCGTTGTAAGTGCATGCGTTGTAAAAGTGTGCGTTGTAACGACATACATCCGCTTGCCCCACTGCTGCTCATGGAGTGAGTGGAGGGTGCTTGTTTTGCTGCTCATGGAATGAGTGGAGGGTGCTTATCTTATCGCAGCTCATAGTGTGGGGAGGGTGCTTGCCTCACTGCTGCTAATGGAGTGAGTGGAGGGTGCTTGCTTTGCTGCTCATAGTGTGGGGGAGGGTGCTTGCCTCACTGCTGCTCATGGAATGAGTGGAGGGTGCTTGCTTTGCTGCTCATGGAATGGGTGGAGGGTGCTTATCTTACCGCAGCTCATAGTGTGGGGGAGGGTGCTTGCCTCACTGCTGCACATGGAATGAGTGGAGGGTGCTTGCTTTGCTGCTCATGGTTTGGGTGGAGGGTGCTTGCCTCACTGCTGCTCATGGAGTGAGTGGAGGGTGCTTGCTTTGCTGCTCATAGTGTGGGGGAGGGTGCTTGCCTCACTGCTGCACATGGAATGAGTGGAGGGTGCTTGCTTTGCTGCTCATGGTTTGGGTGGAGGGTGCTTGCCTCACTGCTGCTCATGGAGTGAGTGGAGGGTGCTTGCTTTGCTGCTCATAGTGTGGGGGAGGGTGCTTGCCTCACTGCTGCTCATGGAGTGAGTGGAGGGTGCTTGCTTTGCTGCTCATGGTGTGGGTGGACAACTCGTGTGGGTAGAGGATGCTTATCTCACCGCAACTCAGAGTGTGGGGAAGGGTGCTTGCCTTGTTGCTCATGATGTGGGTGGATGATGCTTGCCCCACTACTGCTCATAATGTGGCAGAAGGATGTTTGCCTGCCTGCTCATGGTGTCGGTGGATGGCGCTTTCTTTGCTTGCTCATAGTGGGTGCAGGATGCTTGCCCCATTGCTGCTCATGGTGTGGGTGAAGGGTGCTTCCCTTGCTGCCCATTTGTGGGTGGAGGATGCTTGCCCCACTGCAGCTTATAGTGTGGGTGGAGGGTGCTTGCCTTGTTTTTCATGGCGTGGGTGGATGACGCTTGCTCCACTGCTTCTCATGGTGTGGTTGGAGGGTGCATGCCCCACTGCTACTCATGGTGTGGGTGGAGAGTGCTTGGATTGCTGCTCATGGTTTGGGTGGAAGACACTTGTCCCACTTCTGCTTACATTGTGGGTGAACGACGCTTACAGCACTGCTGCCCTTAGTCTGGGTGGAGGTTGCTTGCCTTGTTGCTCATGGCATGGGTGGATAATGCTTGCCCCACTCTTGCTCATGGTGTGGGTGGATGGTGTTTGCCTTATTGCTTATGGTGTGAGTGGATAACACCTGTCTCACTGCTTCTCATGGTCCAGGTGGAGGGTGCTTCTCTTGCTGCTGATGGTTAGGGTGGACAACCCGTGCCCCACTGCTGCTCATGGTGTGGGTTGAGGGTGCTTGCCTTGTTGGTCATGGTGTGGGTGGAGGGGGTTTGCCGTGTTGCTCATGGTATGGGCAGAGGGTGTTTGCCTTGTTGCTCATGGTGTGGGTGGACAACACTTGCTCCACTGCTGCTCATGGTGTGAGTGGAGGGAAACTTGTCCCACGGCTGCTCATGGTGTTAGTGGAGGGTGGTTACATGCTACTCATGATGTGGGCGGAGAGTGCTTGCTCCATTGCAGCTCATGGTGTGGGTGGAGGGTGCTTGCCTTGCTGCTCATGGTGTGGGTGGATGGTGCTTGCCTTGTTGCTCATGGTGTCGGTTAAGGGCGTTTGACTTGTTGCTCATGGTGAGGGTGGACTACACATGTCCCACTGCTGCTCATGATCTGGATGGATGGTGTTTGCCTTGTTGCTCATGGTGTGGGTAGAGGGCGTTTGCCCACCTCCTGCTTATTGTGTGGGCAAAGGGTGCTTGCCTTGTTTCTCATGTTGTGGTCGGAGGACGCTTGCCCCACTGCTGCTCACGGTGTTTGTTGAGGGTGCTTGCCTTGTTGCTAATGGTGTGGATGGAAGACACTTGCCCCACTGCTGCTCATGGTGTGGGTGGAGGGTGCTTACCCGACTGCTGCTCATGTTGTGGGTGTAAGACGCTTGCCCCACTGCTGCTCATGGTGTGGCTTGAGGTTTGTCTGCCCCGCTGCTGCTCATGGTGTGGGTGGAGGGCGGTTGCCCCCCTGCTGCTCATGGTGTGGGTGGAGGGCGGTTGCCCCCCTGCTGCTCATGGTGTGGGTGGAGGGCGGTTGCCCCCCTGCTGCTCATGGTGTGGGTGGAGGGCGGTTGCCCCCCTGCTGCTCATGGTGTGGGTGGAGGGCGGTTGCCCCCCTGCTGCTCACAGTGTGGTTTGAGGGTGCCTGCCCCCCTGCTGCTCATGGTGTGGGTGGAGGGCGGTTGCCCCACTGCCGCTCATGGTGTGGGTGGAGGGTGGTTGCCTTGCAGCCATACATGCCACATATGGAGCAGGCGTTCCCTAAAGCTGCTTGTGGTGTTAGCGAAGGAAGCTGGAGCTGCGGGACTCTGGGAACCTCTGAGAACGGAGCCCCCCTGAGTGGCTTCATTGATAACCTGTTGATGACATATTCATGACTTGGAAAGAGACCAACTATGTACTTTCACGATATCTTACGATAGCCAACGTAAACCGCCTTTATATATAAAACTGAGTTTAAAATACAGCGAGTAAAACATTAATTTTAAACTGTGAAATCTGCGTAGTTCCTTTCAGAGTAGGATGCACAGAACAGCAGCTGCAGCGAGGAGGGCACAGCCTGCCACATCCGGGAAGAAATGCGCACCTTATGGACAACTTGTAGCAGAGAAACGCCTGGGCAGCAGCAATGGGGACTATGAGAAGGAAGAGGAGTTAATTGAGGATAGACTTTTAGGAAGAACCGGGGAGGAACGCATTCTAAAGAAGTCAGACCAGAGCTAGAAGCACAGGAGAACTGAGATCCTGACCCGTGCGGGGGCACCTAAGAGGACCCTCAAAAGACTGAAGGGAGGGAGCTTTTTATCGACAAAAATAATAAGGAAAGTAATGACATTTACAAGATCTGGAAGAAACACTGGCCGGATTAACATTAAAACCAGCTGATGGCTCCGAGTCACAAAGGTATACCTACACTTTTGAGTAAGTATACTACTTTTCGGTATTCACAAAGGTAAGTTACTACTTGTAAAGTTGGACTTTTGGTTAAAGTTTACCTTTGTGAATACTGAAAAGTAGAAAACTTAGAATTTTTGTCTAAGTTTACTTTGAGAATACCGAAATGTAGCAAACTAACACAAAATTGTAAGATTATCTTTGTGAATCACCCCACCCCAATGTTGTTTATATGACGAAGGAACTGAGGGGCATATGTACAAAGAAGTGGTGGAGTGAGGCATTAGCCGTCATGGCTTAGTTAACGCCTCTCTCCTCCACTTCTGAAATGCCGGGCTGTACCATATTTACAAGGATATGGTGCAGCCTTGCGTTTCCCATGCACTGGCGCTACACTTATCCACCTAGCGCCAACGCAGGCACCATGGTCCAAGGGTGTCTGCGTGCAGGGGAGGATTGTTTATATGCAGGAAGGTCTCTCTTCCTGCACATGAACAATCGTTAAATGCCGTTTTGTCACGTCTATGTGTGCTGCTTAATTGCGCACTCATGGAAGTTACAAAATGCCATTTTTGTCTAAAGATTTTTTATGTGCAGGAAGTGACACCTTCTTACACAGAAGCAATCCAGGGCGTTTTGCTTTTTCCATGTGTTCTGCACAAGGCAGCGCACATGGAATAAGCAAAAACGGGCAGAAATAAAGCATTTCTCCTTATTTCGCCAAGTTAAGACCAGGTTTTCCCTGGTCTTAATTTTGGTGCTGCCTCCTATTTACGCCACCCTTGTAAATAGGGGGCCGCGTCAAATACAAAGGGTGTTGTGGTGGAACGCCCACGACAACACTCGGGGCCCGATTCACAGAACTAACTTAAGACAAAATCCTAAGCTTACTACCATTTTGGTATTCACTGAAGGCACTTACTCATTTTGGTATTCACAGAAGGCACTTACTCATTTCGGTATTCACAGAAGTTAGGAGTCCTAACTTTAGGACTCCTAAATGCCTTCTGTGAATACCGAAAGTCTTAAAATTAGGATTTTTCTCAGTTTAGTACTAGTATAGTTAGGACTCCTAACTTTAGGACTCCTAAATGCCTTCTGTGAATACTGAAAGTCTTCAAATTGGGATTTTTCTCAATTTAGTAGTAGTTAAGTTAGGACTCCTAACTTTAGGACTCCTAAATGCCTTCTGTGAATACCGAAAGCCTTAAAATTAGGATTTTTCTCAGTTTAGTAGTAGTATAGTTGGGACTCCTAACTTTAGGACTCCTAAATGCCTTCTGTGAATACCAAAAGCCTTAAAATAAGGATTTTTCTCCATTTAGTAGTAGTAAAGTTAGGACTCCTAACTTTAGGACTCCTAAATGACTTCTGTGAATACCGAAAGCCTTAAAATTAGGTTTTTTCTCAGTTTAGTAGTAGTAAAGTTAGGAGTCCTAACTTTAGGACTCCTAAACTGAGAAAAATCCTAATTGTAATACTTTTGGTATTCGCAGAAGGCATTTAGGAGTCCTAAAGTTAGGACTCCTAACTTCTGTGAATACCGAAGTGAGTAAGTGTCTTCTGTGAATACCAAAATGAGTAAGTGCCTTCTGTGAATACGAAAATGGTAGTAAGTTTAGGATTTTGTCTTAAGTTAGTTCTGTGAATCGGGCCCTCACTGCCCACCCCTTTCCCGCTAAGCATAGCTTTGTATCTGAGCTGTCATACACTAAGGTTCCACCATGAGAAATTTTAAAGGGAGAATGCAAAGAACACCTCACAGGTTGTGCACTCTACTACAAGACATCCTACAGAGGCAGTCCCTTGTATCCGAGCCCTCATCCAGAGATGTTCCATCATTACAACGTTAAAGGAGGGATACTAGGAACGTCTGACCGCTTGTGCACACTTGCACAAGACATCCTACAGACGCAGTCCCTTGTATCCGAGCCCTCATCCAGAGAGGTTCCATCATTACAACATTAAAGGAGGGATACAAGGAATGTCTGACAGCTTGTACACACTAGCACAAGACATCCTACAAACGCAGTCCCTTGTATCCGAGCCCTCATCCAGAGATGTTCCATCATTACAACATTAAAGGAGGGATACTAGGAACGTCTGACAGCTTGTACACACTAGCACAAGACATCCTACAGACGCAGTCCCTTGTATCTGAGCCCTCATCCATACAGGTTCCATCATTACAACATTAAATTAGGGATACAAGGAACGTCTGACAGCTTGTACACACCAGCACAAGACATCCCACAGAGGCAGTCCCTTGTATCTGAGCCCTCATCCTATAGAGGTTCCATCATTACAACATTAAAGGAGGGATACAAGGAACGTCTGACAGCTTGTACACACTAGCTCAAGACATCCCGCAGATGCAGTCCCTTGTATCTGAGCCCTCATCCAGAGGGGTTCCATCATTAGAACGTTAAAGGAGGGATACAAGGAACGTCTGACAGATTGTACACACTAGCTCAAGACATCCTACAGAGGCAGTCCCTTGTATCCGAGCCCTCATCCAGAGAGGTTCCATCATTACAACATTAAAGGAGGGATACAAGGAACGTCTGACAGCTTGTACACACCAGCACAAGACATCCCACAGAGGCAGTCCCTTGTATCTGAGCCCTCATCCTATAGAGGTTCCATCATTACAACATTAAAGGAGGGATACAAGGAACGTCTGACAGCTTGTACACACTAGCTCAAGACATCCCGCAGATGCAGTCCCTTGTATCTGAGCCCTCATCCAGAGGGGTTCCATCATTAGAACGTTAAAGGAGGGATACAAGGAACGTCTGACAGCTTGTACACACTAGCACAAGACATCCTACAGAGGCAGTCCCTTGTATCCGAGCCCTCATCCAGAGAGGTTCCATCATTACAACATTAAAGGAGGGATACAAGGAACGTCTGACAGCTTGTACACACTAGCACAACACATCCCACAGAGGCAGTCCCTTGTATCCGAGCCCCCATCCAGAGAGGTTCCATCATTAGAACATTAAAGGAGGGATACAAGGAACGTCTGACAGCTTGTACACACTAGCACAAGACATCCCACAGAGGCAGTCCCTTGTATCCGAGCCCTCATCCAGAGAGGTTCCATCATTACAACATTAAAGGAGGGATACAAGGAACATCTGACAGCTTGTACACACTAGCACAAGACATCCCACAGAGGCAGTCCCTTGTATCTGAGCCCTCATCCAGAGAGGTTCCATCATTACAACATTAAAGGAGGGATGCAAGGAACGCCTGACCGCTTGTGCACACTAGCTCAAGACATCCCGCAGATGCCGTCCCTAGAGTCCCCATCCACACGGGTTCCACTGTGAGACCACTTTCTAAAAAGAGGATGCAAGGAATTCCTGACAGCTGCACAAAGATTGATTCAAATGATCCAACGGAAATTCATTTTGAATTATTAAACCAAAAAGAGGAATTAGACCTTTGAATTGGTGGAACAGATCAGAGAAGAAAGCTCGTCACAGGGGCGGGCAGAGCTGAAATTAAGAGAAAGGGAAAGCTTTTGTATAAATAAACTTAGAGTGCTTAAAAAGGGTTTAAATAAGGATTATAAACAGCATAACTTCCATTAAAATAGAGCCGACGATTGTGACCTGCATAACTTTAAGAACTCAGGGCTTCATCGATTCGTTTTTGCAGTAGGGCAGCGCGGCAGGCCTTCCTGTTGCATTGCCCTACGGCAAAAGAAAAAAGGCAGGAATGCGCCGTATCTATATGATCCGGCGCATTCCTGCCCTCTTCCCCTGTGCCGGCATACAATGGGCTGCCGTGCGCCAACGCAGGCACCTTTGCAGCATGGTGCAAGGATGCCTGCGTTGAGGGGATGTTTGTTTTTGTGCAAGAACGGAAATCGTCCTGCACAAAAACAATCACAAGAGTCTTTTTACTCTTTCTACGTGTACTGCGGCACACACAGAAAAGAGAAAAATGAGGAGAATAAAGATATTTCTCCTTGCTGCGCCTCCCTCACGCCTCCCACAAGGAGGTGTACGTTTTTGGTGCTGCCTCAGATTGATGACTTCGCATAAATCTGGGGCAGTGTCTAAAAGCCACGTATGTTGCTGGGAACGCCCACAGCAACACCCGTTGCATGCCCCCTTATTGCACAAAACTGTGTTAAAGGGAACAATATTGATCAGGCAGCATTAAGCTAAAGAAAAGTGGCTTAGTGCTGCCTGGTGACCATGGAGCAGGCGCCCGTGTCACCGCAGCGTCCTGATGTTCTGGGGGCCCAAGGGGCCCTCAGAGTATGCACTGCAGAGCAGGTGTGGTCAGACCTCCCTGTGACTTAGTAAACCTGAGAGAGGAGTAAGGGTTGTCCCCATTGTGCAGCTCCTGTCCTGTGATGTGTTTGCTGGGATTGCTGAAGAAGGTGACCCTCTTCGGTTGTGAGACAGGTGTAAGCTGCGTCAGGTGACATCAACCTGTGTTGTAACACCATACCAATTGTGACTTTATATGCTACTCGTGTTAATGTAGGATGCCTGTGTGAATATGGGATAACGTAATAGTGTTATCGACGAATATATTGGGGTTTGACCTGAGTTCGCCTACAGCGCGTGGATTGAAACAACAAGCATTTACAATGCAATGGTCTCGGCATTGTTAAAGTTAGAGCTATTGGCATTGCTCATGACATTATTTTTGTTTATGTTTTTGTTTTTAAAACATGTAAAGAAACGGCATTGTTATTTACAATGTCAATAGCTTAATCAGTGTGTGTGTAGGTGGCTCTGTGTGTGGGTGCAAATGCAATAGGTCTCGCATTTGACAGTGATTAAGCTATTGACATTGTAAATAACAATGCCGTTTCTTTAAATGTTTTAAAAACAAAAACATAAACAAAAATAATGTCATGAGCAATGCCAATAGCTCTAACTTTACCAATGCCGAGACCATTGCATTGTAAATGCTTGTTCCTTTTGTAACGTATTGTTTGCTACCTCTTGTATTTTGTTTGCTCTTGATACTTGCACAATTGTCACTATTGCCTCATGTAACGTACCGTTTGATTTTGTAACATGCTCACTTGTAATTTTTCTCCTTATGTATCATTACTGCTCCTATTGTGAAGCGCTCTGACACCTTCGGGTACAGTCCGCGCTATATAAAAACGCATTAACTAAATAAATTTAAAAAAAGTTATTTGTTGCAGGTATAAGTGTCGGGACACCAGTACTGTCCGGGCAAACTCAGGACGTCTGGTTACCCTACTCTATCTACGTCGACAGTCTACGGAACTACTACTCTTCATGTGTATATTGTTGCTGGTCTACGTTCCAGTCGACGCGTGCGCAGCATCGGAAGAAGTGTTCCAGAACGCACAGAAAGAGAACGTAGCGTAGCGTGCTTGTCACTGATGATGTGTCTGGGCTTTTGGCCAATCAAAAGGCACGTTTTAATATTTGTAATCGATTCTACGTCCCCGGATTCTACTACTTCCCCGGTATACTTTTACATTATTTCCTCTGCAAACCTTACTACGTTTTAAAATATTTATGTTACTTTTAGGGTAGTTGTAGAATTATTGAATACTTTTTTCTAGGTGCATAGTTGCCTTCCAAATATACGACGCGTTAACAGCTCGCCCTCGGAAGAAATAACACTGCTTCGCATTTCGAATAGTTTGCCACAGAACTGTCTTTTTCACAGGGTGGGGGTCTGGTTATCCTTATTTACGCATCTGTGGTCCGCGCCGCTCAAAATTGAAGTTCTCGAACTTTATAGCCACTGAGTTCCCTGTTTTCCCCTCTGCCCCTCCCCTTCAAATCCGGATTTTGACCATTCCTGGTTGGTGGTGTGACGCAGAGTTGCAATTCAGTGCGGTCCTTAAGTTAAAGTTCACCGTAGAGAGGCTTCTAGTTTCAGACTGACACGTTTGGGGAAATGAGCACACGACCAGAGCTTCCTTTGCTTGAACCAGGTTAGTTCCCACTTCTAAGCAGTAGAAAACTGATGACAGGAGTGAGGGATATTAGGGACACCATCCGCAGTAGAGAACTCCGCTGACTGTACGATGTGGCGTGGCAGAAGCATAAGGGGATCGTAGAATAGGAAGTGACTTGTATTATATTCTTAGCTCTCGCGTTTATTAGTTCCGTATGTTAGTAGGTGAATTCGTGCAGTGTTTTCTGCTTTGCATTCTGGCCCTTGTAGTCTTGATTTTATAATAAAATAAACGGGGCTTCTGACCCGGATAGTAAAGCAAAAACAAGCACACCACTGCCTTTCTCCGAGGCGAAGCAGAAATGCCTCGGAGAAACGCAGTGTCGTTTTCGGATTCGGGGGCGTGTTTTGCTGTTATCTCCTCTTGCCATTGGCTGGAGGAGATAATTAGACTTTCTGCAAAAAACACGCCCCCGATCCGAAAAGGACGGGGCCTGATCGGAGTGACGGGACCTCTTCTCCAATGGCTGGCCAGCATTGAAGAGGCCAGCCAATGGAGAACAGGGGAGAAGAGGGGCGGGTTCAAGCCCCTCTTCTTCAAGTCATTAAATCTCGGATCGAGACTGCGCAAGCGCAGCCTTTGAGCCGAGACCTAAAAAACAGTTGTAGAACTGTAAAACTAGGCGTTGCCTTCTACTACATGGCAAGAACAGCGGCCAGTCTCAGAAGCTGTGACCATGACGGGATGCTGGCTTTTGTTGTTGATTCATGCAGGAACAGCAGGAGTTTTTACTGTTATTATAGATTACCAACGCATGCTTTTCTTCTATACGTTACGGTCACACGAGGACGCACTTCTGTTTACATACTAATGGCAGGTGGGGTGTTCTAGACACAGCGGTGCTCCCCCTCCAGGGATGTGGGGCACATCCCCCCTCCTGGAGCTTCAGGGTGGGAGGGCCACTGCCCAAGGGCTGAGCAGGTCCCTTGGCACTGAGCCCCCCCTGACATTTGGCAGCGCCGGGGTGGGCTCATGAGATCTTTAGCCCCACATGGTTTCATATTATAAGCACTGTACACGCCTTGTGGTATTTAAAGGACATTCTACTGAGGGCTTGTGGGACCGGTGCCTTGACTGATGCACAATACTACTTTCAAAGCACTTTGGCCACCCCTTTTATCTGAACCCCTCTTTAATCTCCTCCCTTTCTGTTTCCTTCTCTCGCCCACGTTCTTACCCTCTCTTATCTATCCATAGGTGGTTCCCTTTCATTACTCTTCCTATATCTGTTCCTTCCAGTGCTTCCATCTCTTTTCTTTCTTTCAAAGTCTTCCAGACAGAACATCTGTCTGGTTTGCTAGCGGCTTCTTGGGGACATTCGTGAAGCTTCCCTGGGAATACATTCTGCCCATTGCTGATCATTGGCCTTGCAGTTTGAAACTCACATTTTCTGGCTTTCTGTTAGCTGGCTTCTTTTGTTTTAGAATGTCCATCTTGAGTCTGCCCCTTCCCTTGCACAAAGCCGATTTACTGTATTATTCCACCAGTACTACATTTCTGTAAACAGGCCTTTTAATTTTGTTCTTATTTGTCACATTTGCTGTGCATTCAAAGACAGAGGTCAAATGTCAGAATCTGTCTTCCAGGGAGCTTGGTGTTTACTTCTCTGTCTCCTCAAAGTGAGAGAATTTATGTGACAATCATGAAGGCTGCCTGTCCTGTGCTGTACTGTGTATATATAACTGCTTCCAACCTCGCACTCTTAAATACAAAAGGAAAAGCACTCACAAACGCAACCAGACGCGTTTCGGCAGATGCCTTTCTCAATATGTCTTCCTTTGGCGTTCCTCCTCTTGAACACCCGATCCGGTGGCACCCGCTCAACAAACTCCGACACCGCTGTTTCCAGCTCAGTTGTTTTAAAATGTTCATCTTTATTTGGCTTCCAAATGGCACAAATGCACAGTCCTTATCGCCAAAATCTCGGACCGACGCATTTCGGTGAAATGCCTTCTACTGGGCATATATATTTATATATATATATATATATATATATATATATGTATATCTATATATATATATGAAACCAAAGGTGCCCTGATACGAGGACGCCACTCCACGGAGGATAATTCAGCTGAATTTTAATAAGCAAAACCGGTGCTGGCATTTCAAACAATTCCAAACCCTGACGCGTTTCGAAGCTCCTGCTTCTTATTCATAGGGGAAACTGGCAGTCACTGGATAGCACTTAAACACGTATTTATACTTTTCACATGCACTCTCAGGTGAGTAAAGTTTGTTTTTTGGCATGCTGGGTGTTGTAGTGCACAAATCTTCCCCTTCAGTGGGACCCATGTTCTTACCAGATAGTTTAATTTCCTTCGAGTTCAATGTTCACAGCCCTCCAGTGGGCCTTGAAATGACAGTCCGGTTTTCATTGTGGCTCCTCCATGTTGCTGACAGGTTCAGAAAATTCCAAACCACGCAGTCCTGTATTTCCAGTGGACAGGTGGTGCAATCTTCCACGGCCGGGCTGCCAAGTTGAAACATGAAACCAAAGGTGCCCTGATACGAAGACGCCACTCCACGGAGGATAATTCATCTGAATTTTAATAAGCAAAACCGGTGCTGGCATTTCAAACAATTCCAAACCCTGACGCGTTTCGAAGCTCCTGCTTCTTATTCATAGGGGAAACTGGCAAGGCCCACCGGAGGGTTGTGAACATTGAACTCGAAGGAAATTAAACTATCTGGTAAGAACATGGGTCCCACTGAAAGGGAAGATTTGTGCACTACAACACCCAGCATGCCAAAAAACAAACTTTACTCACCTGAGAGTGCATGTGAAAAGTATAAATACGTGTTTAAGTGCTATCCAGTGACTGCCAGTTTCCCCTATGAATAAGAAGCAGGAGCTTCGAAACGCGTCAGGGTTTGGAATTGTTTGAAATGCCAGCACCGGTTTTGCTTATTAAAATTCAGCTGAATTATCCTCCGTGGAGTGGCGTCTTCGTATCAGGGCACCTTTGGTTTCATATATATATATATATATATATATATATATATATATATATACATATATATAATTTCCAAAGTTGCACTAGCAAGTTAAAGCCGCACTCCAACTCCAGGTAAGGAAACAACCTTTATTTTATGATAGCAGGCAGCTTCCCATTCCGTTCGTATGTCCCCAGGCTTAACGCGTTTCAAGGTTTCTGTCCTCTTCATCAGAAGCCTTTGATTCAAAACGGAACGTTCTGTGCATTTCCCATGTTACCCTGCACATTTTTCACTTTGGATTAGTGGCCTCAGGTGTGCCTTTGATGTCAGTTCTTTCCGTTGCACGCTGGTTATTGTGGTTCATTTTCCGCACCTTTTACGCCCTCCAGTGGGCCCGATTTGAAGCAATTTCTATGGGGACCATTTACAGCCCACATTGGGCTCACAAATAGGACTCTGCCTGCTCACTTAAAACGTAGGGGAGGAGGAGGATGGCAAGGAGGTAAGCCAGGAGACAAGGCAGCTAGGAGGAGGGCGGCCCGCAGACGACAGAGAAGACAAGGCAAGTGGTTTTTTTTTTACCTTTTGTGGGCCGTGGCGCGGGGGGCTGTGGAGCGTACTCTGCTCAACAGCGAAGTCAGAGTTTTTGCCACAACTTCGCGTTCCCAGCGGAGTGCGGAGTTGATAAACTCCACAAACTCTGCTGACGGAGCAGAGTACGCTGCCCGGGGTTACT
The DNA here is from genome assembly GCF_964204655.1 of Triturus cristatus. Taxonomy (NCBI): domain Eukaryota; kingdom Metazoa; phylum Chordata; class Amphibia; order Caudata; family Salamandridae; genus Triturus; species Triturus cristatus. The sequence continues at coordinate 1,157,872,632 of NC_140580.1, read as the reverse complement.
CAAAACCAACACATTCCATACCACTGCACTCTATACCACTATACTCTGCTCTGCAACACTAACTAACTAACACTACTTGATGCCACTGCACTCTACACCATTCTTCTCCAAATCACTGTACTCTACAATACTCTACTCTGCACCACTGCACTCTATGGCACTTTACTTTACACTTCTTTATTCCACTCTACACCACTCTACTCTATGCAATGTACTCTACCCAACTCTACTATGTACCACTGCATTCTTTGACACTGTACACTGCACTAACCTAATATATGCCTATGCACTCCATGCCAATGCATTCTATACCACTATACTCTACTCTGCAACACTAACTAACACTACTTGATGCCACTGCACTCTACACCATTCTTCTCCAAATCACTGTACTCTACAATACTCTACTCTGCACCACTGCACTCTATGGCACTTTACTTTACACTTCTTTATTCCACTCTACACCACTCTACTCTATGCAATGTACTCTACCCAACTCTACTATGTACCACTGCATTCTTTGCCGCTGTACACTGCACTAATCTAATCTACGCCTATGCACTCCATGCCAATGCATTCTATGCCACTGCATTCTATGCCACTGCACTCTGACAGTCTACTCTGTAAAACAGCACTCTGACACTCTACTCTGAAACACTGAACTTTTCACCACTGAACTCAACGTCACTCTACTCTTCACCATCTATCTTATCCCTATCTTGTGGAGTTCGGCAGGAATCATCACTGAGCCCCACGCTTTTTAAGATATACATGACCCCCTTAGTGGAACTTAAATGTTAAATCATTTGGGTTTGGGTTAGTGTCATATGAAGATGACACACAGATCGTAGTGTCTGTAGTCAGCAATCCAGAAGACACTGCCGCTAATGTTCATGGTTGTATGGTACAGGTAGGTAAATGGATGTCCAAACATTTTCTTAAATTAAACACTAACAAAATGGAGGTATTACTATTCAGTAAAGACTTATTGTTTTTGTCCCCGAGATAGTGGCCAAAGGAATCAGGTACAACCCCTATCCCAGTACATAAAGCAAAAAATCTGGGAGTGGATTTTGACACTAACTTCTCATTTCAGGGTCACAGCAACACCATCACGTCAGGAGCTCATCATGTCAAAACTAAATTATTGCAAGGCACGCTTCCTCAATGTCAAGAAAAGAGACCTTCAAAAAGTGTAAATACTCCAGAATGTGGCAGTGCGTCTCCTTCTGAATATTTCCCAAATTCCAATCGGTATCCCAAGGGCTTGCGCAGCTACATTGGCTAACAGTAAAGAAAAGAATCAAATTCAAGGCTCTTTGCATCGCCTTTAAGGCAATCCATAGGACAGGACCAAGATATCTCACACTTGAATATAAACGGTACCTGCCCAATAGCCTCCAGGATCATCCTCCGCCCGAAACTTGGTGATCCCAAATTTAAACATCTCAAATGGGGTGGCAGGAGCTTCATCGCTTGTACCAAAAACACTCTGGAATTCAATGCCCCTTGAACCGAAACAAAAAACAGAACCCCTTGCACTTCGGAGGCTCTCAAAACATGGCTTTTCAACAAAACTTAGGGCTACACCAGAGGCACACAGGATAGGATTTATGTACCACAGCACAGCGCCAAGACACCCCAGGGTGTTAGTGCACTTTGTAAATGTCATTGTCATGTAATATTCGTTTAATTTCTCCACTGCATTCTATGCCACTGCACTCTACTCTACACCACTAAATTCTATGCCACTCCACTGCACTTTATGCCACTACAGTCTATGTCACACTACGCATCATCACTCCACTCTGTGGCACACAATGTAATCTGCACCACTGGACTCAACGTCACTAAACTCTACACAACTCTACTCTATGCCACTGTACTCTATGCCACATTACTATATGCCTCTATAATCTATGCTGAACCACCACACTCTACCGCACACCACTGCACTCTACCATGCACCACTGCACTCTACTGTGCACCACCGCACTCCGCGTCACTTCACTCTACTCTGAAACAATCTACTCTGTCACTGCCTCCTACTCCACTCTGCACCCTTGTATTTTACACCGCTCAACCTACTCTGAACCACACTGCTCCACATGGCTGCTGTTGGACATGGCCCTTCTTAGGGGCATTTCCCTGAAACGATTTGCTTTTTGTCCTCCTGGTTTTTGCTGACTCTCTTTTCCTGACCCTAGGACTCTGGGCACTTTCCCACTGTACTGCAGCGGGACAGTGTGTGCGCCCTTCCTCCTCATACCAGGAAGGTGTGCTTACTTGATTGGTTTAGGTGCTGTTACTATGAGTACCCTGTAAAAAGGTGCACCACATACCTAGGACGGGTACTGCACTGGCTAGTAGTGGGACATAGAACTGATTTAGCCTCTGCATGGAACAGCCTGCCAAGCATGTATCAGGCTCAGTTTGACCTTTCTCCCTCATTAGCCAACCTGAGGGGGCATTTCACTACCACCAGAGTGGCCCCCGGGTAAACCATAAGGGATGATGCTCGGGGGTGGTGAGTGGCCGGGTAGGGACATATGCATGTTCACTGCCCAGGTAAGGAAGAACCTCCATGTGGGTTTGCCCTACCCCGGGGGAGGCTTTCCCCATGGGACACCTCCCAGATTTAGCAGATTCTCCTGTTATGGTTGTAGGGCCAGGAGCACTTTCCTACTGTAACAGCAGTATGAAAGTGCATGCACCCTTCCTATCCACATTAGGAAGTGGTGCTTACCTGATGTTTGCAAAAAAAGTCACCAGCCTGCCATTGCAGGTGCGTGCTGGCACCAAAGATGCACTTAAACATGTGTCCAGCCTGCCATTGCCTGCCGGTCTGTGTACTTTCACCAATGCTGTGTCTAAACATGAATCCAACTTGCCATTGCAGGCAGGTGTGTGCCCTTCCACCTGTGGTATTTCTAAACATGTGTCCAGCCTGCCATTTCAGGTCTGTGTGTGTACAATTGTCCTTCTGCTCAGGCTGGCCATTTTAAATCACTGGTCATCCTGACAGGACCTTTCACTACCACTAGAGCACCCCGAGGGTATGTCTTAAGAGCTGAAGCGAGTGGTAGGTGAAAGGCTTGGCAGGTACACGTGTGTTCCCTGCCCAGGTAGGGAAAAATACCCATGTGTGTTTTCAGTACCTATGAGGTTTGCTCTTCACATAGTTTAACATGGGGAATGGCTGATGTCTCTTCAAGCAACCATAGTGAATTGCAGGGGACCAGTTTCATGATGTGTCCTATCGTTGTATTCACAATGACAAACCCTCTCCTGTGGTAAAGGTGGTTTTGTCATTACTAGCTTAGAAATGCCATTTCTAGAAAGTGGGCATTTCCCTGCGCTAAAATTCTTTATGTGCCTACCCTGGAGGCTGGGGGAGTACATGTGTGCTTTCTCCAGAGACAGCTATAAACATTAGGCATGCAACTGGACTAACAGAGCTTTGTCATTTGTGGGCCCATTTGGATAGACTGGAGCGAGAGGTTTTGACACATAGACTCTGCAGCCAGATAATGGCCCCACTAAAGATGAAGGTCTACATTCCATGGTCTCATGCCATACAAGACTGAAATTTGGGGGAGACATTTTTGGTTCAAAGGGAGACCCTTTGAATGACCCCCAACTTCAAATGCACACACCAGTATAACTAATGGTGCCATAATTCTTCAGGGGAGAGATACATGTGTGGGGACGTGGGACCAGAGAACCTGAAACTGCGTGGTGCACACTGTCGGAAGAATCTGTTGTGCACAAGGAGGATTACTGCCATTGAAAGGGACTGTGTGCCCTTCCTGAATAGTGGTTGGCCTGGGCTGACTAACTTCTGCTGTGGAACATCCTGAAGTGTACTCTCCCCCCTGTTCTTTTGGAGAACTAAGGGACATAAAAGATTTCCTACGAGGGACCCACACCTTCCACTTGTGACACCTGGAAAGCAGTGCCCTCTTTAATGTCCATATTGTCTGCTGGATCCCAACTGGAAGGGTGGCATGAGCGAGGAACTAAGAACTGTGTCTGGAGACCAGATTGCCTGGTGCAGAGCCCAAGAAATTATGCCCGCATCTAAGGCATGTGGCCCTTGCATCATGGGGACCCTGGCATGCATAAGCGTCTTGTTGGTGGTGAGCGGATTCACTGTTTGTGGTAACCCGCGTGGCCCACTTCATGGATCATGCAACATCTCTCTTGTGTGACACTCCGACTGCATGTTCATTGTGTGTAGTGTCTGTTTCACATGTTGCGTCCCTCAGAGGTGGGGGTGTAATCATAGCAGTACCTTATTCAACCTTTTGAGGCATTGCTGAACTTGTGCCTGTCTGTGTGACTGGAATTGCCTGGTGCAACCAGTGTCTATGTGCACCAGGCAATGTGCCTCATTTCCAGGGATATACGGATGTTGTAATTCTTCATTGTGTGTTACCAGAACGGCCTGATGCAACCCATATCAACACGCAGCAGACGTTGTGCCCGGATTGCCTGAGTGCGATTCTGATCGACGTGTACCTGACAGGGTGCCTCCTTCAGAGAAGCTCCCCTGTTTCTTTCCCCATTCATAAATTGTTCCCTGTTTGGCCCTCAGTGCAGTGTACCAGCGGCCCTCTCTCGACCCGATCCCGGACAACCTTGTGTTGCCAGGTAGTATTGCCCAGCTCAGGGTTGTGTACTGGGAGTGACTGACTGGGTTGAAGGAATTCTTCCAAGAATGATTCAAAGTGTGTCAAGAGACTGTGTGACCCTCCCTGTGCTTTGCAGAACTGGGCTGGCGCTGTAAGGCCCTGTGGAACACTTTTGAATGAGCAACTATTGCCCTCAGCCCGCTTCTGCTCTGCATCCTGTAGGTGAACTTCCCAAGTGGCTTCCAAGCTCCATTTGCAGACAGGCCTCCTAATTAGTTCTGTTACCTACCCCAACCAGCTCCCCTGGGACCCTGACTGAGAGTGATTTCAGCTGTGTGTGGCCTAGTATCCAGGGGGAGGGATAGTGGGCGTAGGACAGTCTGGTGAGCTGGAGGTTGGATGGTAGAGGGAGACATGGGCCAAAGGGTCTGCAGCATGCTGTCAATTGACTTGCTGGGTATCAGTGTACTGCAGTAGGGGGTTGAGTGCTTGTGTGTGTGAGCACGTTCCGTGCGGACCTGCCTTATATCTGGTGCACCGGGTACTGGTGCAGGGTGAGTGTGTGTGTGTGTGACAGTCTGCAGACCGCCTGTGATTCACATTCACAACACTGGCAGGTGCTGTTAATTGGAACGTTGATTTCCTGTCAGAAGAACAGTACAGTTGACATTGGTTTTACCCGCACATCTTCAGTCAGCGGTGCTGCTAAAAGGTGTTATAATTGTATGCACATATTTCTGATATCGTTGTGACCGGGGGTGCATCCTCTGTTTGGTGTTGAATTATGAGAACTGCTTGGGTGGGCCTGAAGGGGATAATGTGTCACACTGGGTGCTAGGGGGAATGCTAGAATAGAATCTTTCCCAAGTGTGCATATTATTGATGCAAATTCAACATGGTTGGGCCTTGTACTGCTAGTAATATTTCCAAATGACATTTATGCCCAGAAATACATGATGTTCATGTTGTGTTGATTATTATGTGTATTGAATATAAACGTTATTTACATACATCACATGTGAAGTCTTTTTTGTGATGCTCAGTGTCTTCATCGTGAGTGAGTGCTGAGTGCTGTGCCAATGCTTTACACATTGCCTCTGTTGTAAGCCTGACTGCTCAGTGCAAAGCTACCGAAGGGTGAGCATAGGTTATACGGTGTGTGTACTCACCCTCTGTTAGAATTGAAATATTCATGTTTTTGCATTGCTTTATGTGAGTTAGCATTCGCTGCACCATTTTCTATTTAGATGCCATCTTGAACCACGATCAAAACTAAATCCTTGCTATTTCTGAGAAAAAAGCCTCTGTTATGTTTTGTTTCTTCAATGTTAGGTTTTGCTTCACTAATGAATAGACTTTTCATGTTAGTGCATACCTTTCTCACTAGATAGAGGCCCTTTCCCAATTGTCTGGTGGTGGATACAGGGTGAAACGACCTTGGATTGTATTAGGTGGTGTGAGATATGAGAAACAAAACATATTATTTTTGTATTTTACTGTCCAGCTGCATCTGCCTGGAAAATTCCACTATGGGCATGTTTTAGCCCAGTTACAAAACATACATAATGTATCTTTATGCTTGTCGATTTCAGACCCTCTGCAGCACTCCTAGTGACAGGCAGGCTGAGTGTATTTAATAAACTGTTATTGGTTTGTATTCTCTACTGTCTAACCGACTCTTCATTTGGTATGGAAGGCTGGAAGGTGGTCATTAGTAATCCTGGTGACCCTATATGGGCCACTTCCTTCACCACCCCTGGTGGGAGTGATAGGTTCTGCCTGGCTGGAGCATCGCCTCAGCCAATGAGAAAGTGGCAATTCCAACACTTGGCTATTGGTGGAGTAGGTCTTGAATACTTGGCTGTTATGAGGTTAGATGTAGAGTGGTATTGCTGTTGGTGAAGAGGTCTTGAATACTTGGCTGTTATGAGGTTAGATGTAGAGTGCATTGCTGTTGGTGGAGTAGGTCTTGAATACTTGGCTGTTATGAGGTTAGATGTAGAGTGCATTGCTGTTGGTGAAGAGGTCTTGAATACTTGGCTGTTATGAGGTTAGATGTAGAGTGCATTTCTGTTGGGGGAGTAGGTCTTGAATATTTGGTTGTTATGAGGTTTGATGTAGAGTGCATTGCTATTGGTGGAGTAGGTCTTGAATACTTGGCTGTTATGAGGTTAGATGTAGAGTGCATTGCTGTTGGTGGAGTAGGTCTTGAATACTTGGCTGTTATGAGGTTAGATGTAGAGTGCATTGCTGTTGGTGGAGTAGGTCTTGAATACTTGGCTGTTATGAGGTTATAGGTGGAGTGCATTGCTGTTGGTGGAGTAGGTCTTAAATACTTGGCTGTTATGAGGTTAGATGTAGAGTGCATTGCTGTTGATGGAGTAGGTCTTGAATACTTGGCTGTTATGAGGTTTGATGTAGAGTGCATTGCTGTTGGTGAAGAGGTCTAGAATACTTGGCTGTTATGAGGTTTGATGTAGAGTGCATTGCTGTTGGTGGAGTAGGTCTTGAATACTTGGCTGTTATGAGGTTTGATGTAGAGTGCATTGCTGTTGGTGAAGAGGTCTTGAATACTTGGCTGTTATGAGGTTTGATGTAGAGTGCATTGCTGTTAGTGAAGAGGTCTTGACTACTTGGCTGTTATGAGGTTATAGGTAGAGTGCATTGCTGTTGGTGGAGTAGTTCTTGAATACTTGGCTGTTATGAGGTTAGATGTAGAGTGCATTGCTGTTGATGGAGTAGGTCTTGAATACATGGCTGTTATGAGGTTTGATGTAGAGTGCATTGCTGTTGGTGGAGTAGGTCTTGAATACTTGGCTGTTATGAGGTTAGATGTAGAGTGCATTGCTGTTGGTGGAGTAGGTCTTGAATACCTGGCTGTTATGAGGTTTGATGTAGAGGTTTGATGTAGAGTGCATTGCTGTTGGTGGAGTAGGTCTTGAATACCTGGCTGTTATGAGATTAGTTGTAGAGTACATTGCTGTTGGTGGAGTAGGTCTTGAATACATTGCTGTTATGAGGTTTGATGTAGAGGTTTGATGTAGAGTGCATTGCTGTTGGTGGAGTAGGTCTTGAATACTTGGCTGTTATGAGGTTAGATGTAGAGTGCACTGCTGTTGATGGAGTAGGTCTTAAATACATGGCTGTTATGAGGTTTGATGTAGAGTGCATTGCTGTTGGTGGAGTAGGTCTTGAATACCTGGCTGTTATGAGATTAGTTGTAGAGTACATTGCTGTTGGTGAAGAGGTCTTGAATACTTGGCTGTTATGAGGTTTGATGTAGAGGTTTGATGTAGAGTGTATTGCTGTTGGTGGAGTAGGTCTTGAATACTTGGCTGTTATGAGGTTAGATGTGGAGTACATTGCTGTTGGTGAAGAGGTCTTGTATACTTGGCTGTTATGAGGTTTGATGTAGAGTGCATTGCTGTTGGTGAAGAGGTCTTGAATACTTGGCTGTTATGAGGATAGAAGTAGAGTGCATTGCTGTTGGTGGAGTAGGTCTTGAATACTTGGCTGTTATGAGGTTTGATGTAGAGTGCATTGCTGTTGGTGGAGTAGGTCTTGAATACTTGGCTGTTATGAGGTTAGATGTAGAGTGCATTGCTGTTGGTGGAGTAGGTCTTGAATACTTGGCTGTTATGAGGTTTGATGTAGAGTGCATTGCTGTTGGTGGAGTAGGTCTTAAATACATGGCTGTTATGAGGTTTGATGTAGAGTGCATTGCTGTTGGTGGAGTAGGTCTTGAATACCTGGCTGTTATGAGATTAGTTGTAGAGTACATTGCTGTTGGTGGAGTAGGTCTTGAATACATTGCTGTTATGAGGTTTGATGTAGAGGTTTGATGTAGAGTGCATTGCTGTTGGTGGAGTAGGTCTTGAATACTTGGCTGTTATGAGGTTAGATGTAGAGTGCACTGCTGTTGATGGAGTAGGTCTTAAATACATGGCTGTTATGAGGTTTGATGTAGAGTGCATTGCTGTTGGTGGAGTAGGTCTTGAATACCTGGCTGTTATGAGATTAGTTGTAGAGTACATTGCTGTTGGTGAAGAGGTCTTGAATACTTGGCTGTTATGAGGTTTGATGTAGAGGTTTGATGTAGAGTGTATTGCTGTTGGTGGAGTAGGTCTTGAATACTTGGCTGTTATGAGGTTAGATGTGGAGTACATTGCTGTTGGTGAAGAGGTCTTGTATACTTGGCTGTTATGAGGTTTGATGTAGAGTGCATTGCTGTTGGTGAAGAGGTCTTGAATACTTGGCTGTTATGAGGATAGAAGTAGAGTGCATTGCTGTTGGTGGAGTAGGTCTTGAATACTTGGCTGTTATGAGGTTTGATGTAGAGTGCATTGCTGTTGGTGGAGTAGGTCTTGAATACTTGGCTGTTATGAGGTTAGATGTAGAGTGCATTGCTGTTGGTGGAGTAGGTCTTGAATACTTGGCTGTTATGAGGTTTGATGTAGAGTGCATTGCTGTTGGTGGAGTAGGTCTTGAATACTTGGCTGTTATGAGGTTAGATGTAGAGTGCATTGCTGTTGGTGGAGTAGGTCTTGAATACTTGGCTGTTATGAGGTTTGATGTAGAGTGCATTGCTGTTGGTGGAGTAGGTCTTGAATACTTGGCTGTTCTGAGGTTATAGGTAGAGTGCATTGCTGTTGGTGGAGTAGGTCTTGAATACTTGGCTGTTATGAGGTTAGATGTAGAGTGCATTGCTGTTGGTGAAGAGGTCTTGAATACTTGGCTGTTATGAGGTTAGATGTAGAGTGCATTGCTGTTGGTGGAGTAGGTCTTGAATACTTGGCTGTTATGAGGTTTGATGTAGAGTGCATTGCTGTTGGTGAAGAGGTCTTGAATACTTGGCTGTTATGAGGTTAGAGGTAGAGTGCATTGCTGTTGGTGGAGTAGGTCTTGAATACTTGGCTGTTATGAGGTTTGATGTAGAGTGCATTGCTGTTGGTGGAGTAGGTCTTGAATACTTGGCTGTTATGAGGTTATAGGTAGAGTGCATTGCTGTTGGTGAAGAGGTCTTGAATACTTGGCTGTTATGAGGTTATAGGTAGAGTGCATTGCTGTTGGTGAAGAGGTCTTGAATACTTGGCTGCTATGAGGTTTGATGTAGAGTGCATTGCTGTTGGTGGAGTAGGTCTTGAATACTTGTCTGTTATGAGGTTTGATGTAGAGTGCATTGCTGTTGGTGGAGTAGGTCTTGAATACTTGGCTGTTATGAGGTTAGAGGTAGAGTGCATTGCTGTTGGTGGAGTAGGTCTTGAATACTTGGCTGTTATGAGGTTAGATGTAGAGTGCATTGCTGTTGGTGGAGTAGGTCTTGAATACTTGGCTGTTATGAGGTTTGATGTAGAGTGCATTGCTGTTGGTGAAGAGGTCTTGAATACTTGGCTGTTATGAGGTTAGAGGTAGAGTGCATTGCTGTTGGTGGAGTAGGTCTTGAATACTTGGCTGTTATGAGGTTAGATGTAGAGTGCATTGCTGTTGGTGGAGTAGGTCTTGAATACATTGCTGTTATGAGGTTTGATGTAGAGGTTTGATGTAGAGTGCATTGCTGTTGGTGGAGTAGGTCTTGAATACTTGGCTGTTATGAGGTTTGATGTAGAGTGCATTGCTGTTGGTGGAGTAGGTCTTGAATACTTGGCTGTTATGAGGTTAGATGTAGAGTGCATTGCTGTTGATGGAGTAGGTCTTAAATACATGGCTGTTATGAGGTTTGATGTAGAGTGCATTGCTGTTGGTGGAGTAGGTCTTGAATACCTGGCTGTTATGAGATTAGTTGTAGAGTACATTGCTGTTGGTGAAGAGGTCTTGAATACTTGGCTGTTATGAGGTTTGATGTAGAGGTTTGATGTAGAGTGCATTGCTGTTGGTGGAGTAGGTCTTGAATACTTGGCTGTTATGAGGTTTGATGTAGAGTGCATTGCTGTTGGTGAAGAGGTCTTGAATACTTGGCTGTTATGAGGATAGAGGTAGAGTGCATTGCTGTTGGTGAAGAGGTCTTGAATACTTGGCTGTTATGAGGTTAGAGGTAGAGTGCATTGCTGTTGGTGGAGTAGGTCTTGAATACTTGGCTGTTATGAGGTTAGATGTAGAGTGCATTGCTGTTGATGGAGTAGGTCTTAAATACATGGCTGTTATGAGGTTTGATGTAGAGTGCATTGCTGTTGGTGGAGTAGGTCTTGAATACCTGGCTGTTATGAGATTAGTTGTAGAGTACATTGCTGTTGGTGAAGAGGTCTTGAATACTTGGCTGTTATGAGGTTTGATGTAGAGGTTTGATGTAGAGTGCATTGCTGTTGGTGGAGTAGGTCTTGAATACTTGGCTGTTATGAGGTTATAGGTAGAGTGCATTGCTGTTGGTGAAGAGGTCTTGAATACTTGGCTGCTATGAGATTTGATGTAGAGTGCATTGCTGTTGGTGGAGTAGGTCTTGAATACTTGTCTGTTATGAGGTTTGATGTAGAGTGCATTGCTGTTGGTGGAGTAGGTCTTGAATACTTGGCTGTTATGAGGTAAGATGTAGAGTGCATTGCTGTTGGTGGAGTAGGTCTTGAATACTTGGCTGTTATGAGGTTAGAGGTAGAGTGCATTGCTGTTGGTGGAGTAGGTCTTGAATACTTGGCTGTTATGAGGTTAGATGTAGAGTGCATTGCTGTTGGTGGAGTAGGTCTTGAATACTTGGCTGTTATGAGGTTTGATGTAGAGTGCATTGCTGTTGGTGAAGAGGTCTTGAATACTTGGCTGTTATGAGGTTAGAGGTAGAGTGCATTGCTGTTGGTGGAGTAGGTCTTGAATACTTGGCTGTTATGAGGTTTGATGTAGAGTGCATTGCTGTTGGTGGAGTAGGTCTTGAATACTTGGCTGTTATGAGGTTATAGGTAGAGTGAATTGCTTTTGGTGGAGTAGGTCTTGAATACTTGGCTGTTATGAGGTTTGATGTAGAGTGCATTGCTGTTGGTGGAGTAGGTCTTGAATACTTGGCTGTTATGAGGTTTGATGTAGAGTGCATTGCTGTTGGTGGAGTAGGTCTTGAATACTTGGCTGTTATGAGGTTATAGGTAGAGTGCATTGCTGTTGGTGGAGTAGGTCTTGAATACTTGGCTGTTATGAGGTTTGATGTAGAGTGCATTGCTGTTGGTGGAGTAGGTCTTGAATACTTGGCTGTTATGAGGTTTGATGTAGAGTGCATTGCTGTTGGTGGAGTAGGTCTTGAATACTTGGCTGTTATGAGGTTATAGGTAGAGTGCATTGCTGTTGGTGGAGTAGGTCTTGAATACTTGGCTGTTATGAGGTTATAGGTAGAGTGCATTGCTTTTGGTGGAGTAGGTCTTGAATACTTGGCTGTTATGAGGTTAGATGCAGAGTGCATTGCTATTGGTGGAGAAGATTTGGAATACTCAGCTGCCAGGGGCTGGCTAGAGTGCTTGTCTGTTATCCAAGAATACTTGAATGATAATGGTATAGGTCATGGAGACATGGCTATTGCCTGGGTAACTTTAAGTACTTACCGGCACATGCATCAAGCATTTTACCGGCCGCAAACGGTCCGATTCACAGAATCGGGTCGTTTGCGGCCGGTAAAATGCCAAATTTTGCGATTACCTAAATTGCGAATGATTTTAGGGACTCGCAAATTGTGATTCCCTATTTGGGATACATCAAAGCCTTTCCTAAATGCTAATTACCATGGTTGGTAATTTGCAAATACTTGGAAAAATGCACAAAAGTGCATTTTTCAAAGTGCCATATGGCGCACACATATGCCCTTAGGGCATATGTTTGCGCCACATGAGCATACATGCCGAATTTGGGGGTGCAGCAGAGTGGCCTTTAAGGCCCCCTAGCACTCTTCAAATTGCATTCGCAATTTGCAAGTACCTATATGGCACTTGCAAATTGCGAATACCTTCCCATTCATTCCTATGGGACTCTAGGCCCATAGGAATGAATGGGAAGGCATTCTTTAATTGGGAATCGCAATTTGGGATTCGCAATTAAGGAATGTGTAGGAATTGTAAATATTTTTGCAAAACCTACATGCATAGGCAATTACGATTCCTTAATAGCGATTTCTTAATAATCGCCATTAAGGAATCGGAATTGCCTAGCTTGATGCATGTGCCCGTTTGCTCTTACTGACATAGGTTTGGAATACTCGTCTGTGTCTGCAGTTGGTCTAGAGTACTTGGCTCTTACTGGAATAGGTCTAGAATACTCATCTGTCTCTGCAGTTGGTCTAGAGCACTTGGCTCTTACTGAAATAGGCCTAGAATACTTGTCTGTCTCCGCAGAGTGCTTGGCTATTACTGGAATAGGTCTGGAATACTAGTCTGTGTCCACAGTTGGTGTACAGAACTTGGCTCTTACTGGAATAGGTCTAAAATACTAGTCTGTCTGCGCAGTGGGTCTAAAGTACTTGACTCTTACTGGAATAGGTCTAGAATACTCATCTGTCTCCGCAGTTTGTCTAAAGAACTTGGCTCTTACTGGAATAGGTCTAGAATACTAGTCTGTGTCCGCAGTTGATCTAGAGTACTTGGCTCTTACTGGAATAGGTCTAGAGTACTCATCTGTCTCTGCAGTTGGTCTAGAGTACTTCGCTCTTACAGAAATAGGCTAGAATACCAGTCTGTCTCCACGGTTGGTCTAAAGTACTTGGCTCTTACTGGAAGAGGTCTAGAATACTTGTCTGTGCCCGCTGTTGGTCTAAAGTACCTGGCTCTTACAGGAATAGGTCTAGAATACTTGTCTGTGTCTGCAATTGGTCTAGAGTACTTGGCTATTTTTGGGATAGGTTTAGAATTTTAATCTGTGTCCGCAGTTGGTCTAGAGTACTTGGCTCTTAATGGAATAGGTCTAGAATACTCATCTGTGTCTGTAGTTGGTCTAGAGTATTGGGCTCTTACTGAAATAGGTCTAGAATACTAGTCTGTCTCCACAGTTGGTCTAAAGTACTTGGCTCTTACTGGAATAGGTCTAGAATACCAGTCTGTGTCCGCAGTTGGTCTAGAGTACTTGGCTCTTACTGGAATAGGTCTAGAGTACTCATCTGTCTCTGCAGTTGGTCTAGAGTATTTAGCTCTTACTGAAATAGGCTAGAATACCAGTCTGTCTCCGCGGTTGGTCTAAAGTACTTGGCTCTTACTGGAATAGGTCTAGAACACTTGTCTGTGCCCGCTGTTGGTCTAAAGTACCTGGCTCTTACAGGAATAGGTCTAGAATACTTGTCTGTGTCTGCAATTGGTCTAGAGTACTTGGCTATTTTTGGGATAGGTTTAGAATTTTAATCTGTGTCCGCAGTTGGTCTAGAGTACTTGGCTCTTACTGGAATAGGTCTAGAATACTCGTCTGTGTCCGCAGTTGGTCTAGAGTGCCTGGATATTACTGGAATAGATCTAGAATACTCGTCTGTCTCCCCAGTTGGTTTAGAGTGCCTGGCTCTTACTGGAATACGTCTAGAATACTCGTCTGTCTCCGCAGTTGGTCTAAAGTACTTGGCTCTTACTGGAATAGGTCTAGAATACTCATCTGTCTCTGCAGTTGGTCTAGAGTACTTAGCTCTTACTGGAATAGGTCTAGAATACTCGTCTGTGTTTGCAGTTGGTCTAGAGCACTTGGCTCTTACTGAAATAGGTCTGGAATACTAGTCTGTGTCCGCAGTTGGTCTACAGAACTTGGCTCTTACTGGAATAGGTCTAAAATACTAGTCTGTCTGTGCAGTGGGTCTAAAGTACTTGACTCTTACTAGAATAGGTTTAGAATACTCATCTATCTCCGCAGTTTGTCTAAAGTACCTGGCTCTTACAGGAATAGGTCTAGAATACTTGTCTGTGTCTGCAATTGGTCTAGAGTACTTGGCTATTTTTGGGATAGAGTACTTGGCTACTTTTGGGATAGGTTTAGAATTTTAATCTGTGTCCGCAGTTGATCTAGAGTACTTGGCTCTTACTGGAATAGGTCTAGAATACTCATCTGTGTCTGTAGTTGGTCTAGAGTGCCTGGATATTACTGGAATAGATCTAGAATACTCGTCTGTCTCCCCAGTTGGTTTAGAGCGCCTGGCTCTTACTGGAATACCTCTAGAATACTCGTCTTTGTCTGTAGTTGGTCTAGAGTATTGGGCTCTTACTGAAATAGGTCTGGAATACTAGTCTGTCTCCACAGTTGGTCTAGAGTACTTGGCTATTTTTGGGATAGCTTTAGAATTTTAATCTGTGTCCGCAGTTGGTCTAAAGTACTTGGCTCTTACTGGAATAGGTCTAGAATACTCGTCTGTGTCCGCAGTTGGTCTAGAGTGCCTGGATATTACTGGAATAGATCTAGAATACTCGTCTGTCTCCCCAGTTGGTTTAGAGTGCCTGGCTCTTACTGGAATACGTCTAGAATACTCGTCTGTCTCCGCAGTTGGTCTAAGGTACTTGGCTCTTACTGGAATAGGTCTAGAATACTCGTCTGTGTCCGCAGTTGGTCTAGAGTGCCTGGATATTACTGGAATAGATCTAGAATACTCGTCTGTCTCCCCAGTTGGTTTAGAGTGCCTGGCTCTTACTGGAATACCTCTAGAATACTCGTCTGTCTCCGCAGTTGGTCTAAAGTACTTGGCTCTTACTGGAATAGGTCTAGAATACTCATCTGTGTCCGCAGTTGGTCTAGAGTGCCTGGATATTACTGGAATAGATCTAGAATACTCGTCTGTCTCCCCAGTTGGTTTAGAGTGCCTGGCTCTTACTGGAATACGTCTAGAATACTCGTCTGTCTCCGCACTTGGTCTAAAGTACTTGGCTCTTACTGGAATAGGTCTAGAATACTCGTCTGTGTCCGCAGTTGGTCTAGAGTACTTGGCTCTTACTGGAATAGGTCTAGAATACTCGTCTGTCTCCGCAGTTGGTCTAAAGTACTTGGCTCTTATTGGAATAGGTCTAGAATACTCGTCTGTTGGTCTAGAGTGCCTGGCTATTACTGGAATAGGTCTAGAATACTCATCTGTGTCCCCAGTTGGTCTAGAGTACTTGGCTCTTACTGGAATAGGTCTAGAATACTCGTCTGTCTCCGCAGTTGGTCTAAAGTACTTGGCTCTTACTGGAATACGTCTAGAATACTCGTCTGTCTCCGCAGTTGTTCTAAAGTACTTGGCTCTTACTGGAATAGGTCTAGAATACTCGTCTGTGTCCGCAGTTGGTCTAGAGTGCCTGGATATTACTGGAATAGATCTAGAATACTCGTCTGTCTCCCCAGTTGGTTTAGAGTGCCTGGCTCTTACTGGAATACATCTAGAATATTCGTCGGTCTCCGCAGTTGGTCTAAAGTACTTGGCTCTTACTGGAATAGGTCTAGAATACTCGTCTGTGTCCGCAGTTGTTCTAGAGTGCCTGGATATTACTGGAATAGATCTAGAATACTCGTCTGTCTCCCCAGTTGGTTTAGAGTGCCTGGCTCTTACTGGAATACGTCTAGAATACTCATCTGTCTCTGCACTTGGTCTAAAGTACTTGGCTCTTACTGGAATAGGTCTAGAATACTCGTCTGTGTCCGCAGTTGGTCTAGAGTACTTGGCTCTTACTGGAATAGGTCTAGAATACTCGTCTGTCTCCGCAGTTGGTCCAGAGTACTTGGCTCTTATTGGAATAGGTCTAGAATACTCGTCTGTTGGTCTAGAGTGCCTGGCTATTACTGGAATAGGTCTAGAATACTCATCTGTGTCCCCAGTTGGTCTAGAGTACTTGGCTCTTACTGGAATAGGTCTAGAATACTCGTCTGTCTCCGCAGTTGGTCTAAAGTACTTGGCTCTTACTGGAATACGTCTAGAATACTCGTCTGTCTCCGCAGTTGGTCTAAAGTACTTGGCTCTTACTGGAATAGGTCTAGAATACTCGTCTGTGTCCGCAGTTGGTCTAGAGTGCCTGGATATTACTGGAATAGATCTAGAATACTCGTCTGTCTCCCCAGTTGGTTTAGAGTGCCTGGCTCTTACTGGAATACATCTAGAATATTCGTCGGTCTCCGCAGTTGGTCTAAACTACTTGGCTCTTACTGGAATAGGTCTAGAATACTCGTCTGTGTCTGCAGTTGGTCTAGAGTGCCTGGATATTACTGGAATAGATCTAGAATACTCGTCTGTCTCCCCAGTTGGTTTAGAGTGCCTGGCTCTTACTGGAATACGTCTAGAATACTCGTCTGTCTCTGCACTTGGTCTAAAGTACTTGGCTCTTACTGGAATAGGTCTAGAATACTCGTCTGTGTCCGCAGTTGGTCTAGAGTACTTGGTTCTTACTGGAATAGGTCTCGAATACTCGTCTGTCTCCGCAGTTGGTCTAGAGTACTTGGCTCTTACTGGAATAGGACTAGAATACTCGTCTGTTGGTCTAGAGTGCCTGGCTATTACTGGAATAGGTCTAGAATACTCGTCTGTGTCCGCAGTTGGTCTAGAGTACTTGGCTCTTACTGGAATAGGTCTAGAATACTCATCTGTCTCCGCAGTTGGTCTAAAGTACTTGGCTCTTACTGGAATAGGTCTAGAATACTCATCTGTGTCCCCAGTTGGTCTAGAGTGCCTGGCTCTTACTGGAGTACTTCTAGAATACTCGTCTGTCTCTGCAGTTGGTCTAGAGTGCCTGGCTCTTTCTAAAGATCTGGAATGTACTGCTATTAGAGAAGTCAGTCGAGAGTACTTGGTTGGTAGTAGAGTAGGTCTTGATTAGTCACCAGCATAGGACTAGAAGTCTCCCTCAAACCAGAATGAGTCTATAGTACTTGGCTGTTACCAGGGCCTGACTAGCGTAGTTGCCAGTCACCGGGGTACTTCTAGAGTACTTGACTGGTAGGTTTAGAGCACTTTTCTGTCACCAGGATGGGTCTAGATTACTCAGCTCTTTTTGGGATTGCTGTAGAGTACTTTCCTGTCTTCCTGTCATCAGTTTTTTTTTCTACCCAGGATAGGTTTAGAGTGCTTGCATTTCAGCCAGGTTGGGCTAGGGTATTTGGATGTTACTACTGTAGGTCTAGAATCTGTGGCTGTCCTCTCTAACCGGGCTAGAGTACTTTTCTGTTACTGGAGGAATTCTAGAACACTCAGCTGTCACTGGGGTTGGTTAAGAGTAGAGTACTTGGGAGGCCTGCGGGCTTGTGGCGGCGTCAACTCCGTTTCAGGCTTCTAGGGAGCCTGGAGGGCTGGGGTGGAATCTACTGCCTCAGGCTTCTGCCTGTAGGGAGTCTGAAGGGCAGGCACAGAGTATATCCCGCGTCAGGGCTCTGCCTCAGAACGGCCTGCAGGTTTGGGGACTACGCCTCCTTCCTGCCAGACTTCTGGATCATCTGAGTAGCCTGCAGGGCTGGGGCGGAGTATACTCTTTGCCAGACTTCTGCATCTGGGGGGGCCTGAAGGGCTGGGGCGGAGTCTGTCCCGTGTAAGGTCTCTGCCTCAGAAAGGCCTGCAGGTTTGGGGCGTCGTTTACTCCGCGCCAGACCTCTGCATCTGGGGAGCCTGAAGGGCTGGGGCGGAGTATACTTCGTGCCAGATTTCTGCATCTGGGGAGCCTGAAGGGCTGGGGCGCAGTTTACACCGTGTCAGGCGTTTGCCTCTAGGGTGCCTGAATGGGCTGCGGCGGAGTTTACACCATGTCAGGCGTCTGCCTCTAGGGTTCCTGAAGGGTTGGGGCGGAGTCTACTCCTTGCCAGGTCTCCGCCTCAGAAAGGTCCGCAGGTTTGGGGCGGCGTCACCCCGGGTGTCAGGTTTCTGCCTCCAGAGAGCATGAAGGACGGGGACAGCATCTGTCCTGTGTCAGATCCCTGCTTCTGAAAGGCCTAAAGGTTTGAGGTGGACCTGGCCCCAGGAGGCTCGAAGGGTTGGGACGGAGTCTGTCCTGCGTTAGATCTCTGCCTTCCTAGAAGCCTGGCGGGGTGTGCCTGGACCGTGGTGCAAGGGACGCAGTGCAGGCACACTCCTTTCTCCTGCCCCCTCCCCTCTTTCCCCGTCTCCTCTATCCCGCTGCTCGTCAGCCTCAGGGGGTGGGGGTGGGGTCGTTGCATGGATGAAGGGCTCTCACCCCCACTCCTTGCTTGACGGACACTGACATCTCCTCAACCTGGCACATGACAAGAGATGGCTGCAGCCTCCATGGCAGGCCTCGAGCTGACTCTGCAGGGCCCAGGGATGGAGGGGTGGGCGAGGGGCACACGGGGACGGCAGGCTGCCAGCAACGATGTACTTCCAGCCAATTAAATCAAAGGCCCCGCAGGGGCAGCTGATGAAAAGACCTGTCCTGTTAATGAGCCCTGGAGCAGAGAGTTCTGCAGCACAAGCAATGCAGATACAGTCTCCGGCAGGGAGGAATTCTGCAGGAATTGGCAGACTCCTCAGTGAAGTGCACATGGAGTGCAGCCTCCTGCAGAGAGGTATCCTGCAGGAACTGACAGACTCCTGCGTGACATGCACATGGAGCGAACCCTCCTGCAGGAGCTGCTAACCCCTGGCATGGAGTACTAGTGAAGTGCAGCCTCCTCCTGTGTGGCATCCAGAAGCAACTGTCCGCCTCCTGCATTGAGTGCACAGGAAGTGAAACCTCCTGCGCTGTAGTACCCTGCAGGAGCTGCCAGTCCCTGGCATGGACTACTATTTAAGTGCACATGGAGTGCAGCCTCCTGCAGGAAGATATTCTGCAGGAACTGACAGACTCCTGCGTGAAGTGCACATGGAGTACAGCCTCCTGCAGGAGCTCCTGACCCCTGGCATGGAGTACTAGTGAAGTGCAGCCTCCTCCTGTGTGGCATGCTGAAGGAACTGTTCGCCTCCTGCATGAAGTGCACAGGAAGTGAAGCCTCCTGCGCTGTAGTATCCTGCAAGAGCTGCCAGTCTCTGACATGGAGTACTAGTGAAGTGCACATGAAGTGCAGCCTCCTTCAGGGAGGTATTCTGCAGGAACTGACAGACTACTGCATGAAGTCCAAGTGCATATGGAGTGCAGCCTCCTTCAGGGAGGTATTCTGGAGGAACTGTTAGCCTCCTGCATGAAGTGTGCAGGAAGTGAAGCCTCCTGCGCTGTAGCATCCTACAGGAGCTGCCAGTCCCTGGCATGTAGTACTAGTGAAGTGCATATGGAGTGCAGCCTCCTGAAGGGAGGTATTCTGCAGGAACTGACAGACTCCTGCGTGATGTGCACATGGAGTGAAGCCTCCTGCGCTGTAGTATCCTGCAGGAGCTGCCAGCCCCTGACAGGGAGTACTAGTGAAGTGCAGCCTCTTCCGGTGTGGCATCCTGCAGGAACAGCCAACCTCTGACATGGAGTACCAGTGAAGTGCAGCCTCCTCCAATATGACATCCTGCAGGAACTGTCAACCTCCTGCCTTAAAGCACACATGAAGGGAAGCCTCCTCCGATGCAGCATCCTGCAGGAACTGTTAGACTCCTGCATGAAGCACACATGGAGTGAAGCCTCCTGCAGGAGCTGCTAACCCCTGGCATGGAGTACTAGTGAAGTGCAGCCTCCTCCGATGGGGCATCCTGCAGGAACTGCCAGTCCCTGGAATGGAGTACTAGTGCAGTGCACATGGAGTGCAGCCTCCTTCAGGGAGGTATTCTGCAGGAACTAACAGACTCCTGCATGATGTGCACATGGAGTGAAGCCTCCTGCGCTGTAGTATATTGCAGGAGCTGCCATCCCCTGGCAGGGAGTACTAATGAAGTGCAGCCTCCTTCGGTGTGGCATCCTGCAGGAACAGCCACCCTCTGGCATGGAGTACTAGTGAAGAGCAGCCTCCACCGATACAACATCCTGCAGGAACTGTCAACCGCCTGCATTAAGCACACATGGAGGGAAGCTTCCTCCGATGCAGTATCCTGCAGTAACTGTCAGACTCCTGCATGAAGCACACATGGAGTGAAGCCTCCTCCAATATGACATCCTGCAGGAGCTGCCAACCCCTGGCACAGAATACTAGTGAAGTGAAGCCTCCTCCGAGGTGCCCTCCTGCAGGAACTGTCAGCCTCCTGCATGAAGTGCACATGAAACGAAGCCTCGTGCGCTGTAGTATCCTGCAGGAGCTGCCTGAGATATGTGGTCTGGAGTGCAGTGCATGTGGGGAGCCTGAGACACATGGTCCCGGGTGCAGTGTAGGCAGGGACACTGAGACATGCGATTCCAAGTGCAGTGTAGGCGAGGAGCCTGACACATGTTGTCAGTGTGCAGTGCAGGCAGGGAGCCTGAGACATGAGGTTCAGAGTGCAGTGCAGCTGGGGAGCCTGAGACATGTGGTCCCGAGTACAGTGCAGGCAGGGAGCCTGACACATGTGGTCCAGAGTGCAGTGCAGGTGGGGAGCCTGAGACATGTGGTCCAGAGAGCAGTGCAGGTGGGGAGCCTGAGACATGTGATTCTGAGTGCAGATTGGGAGCCTGGACCACGTGCAGATGGGGTGCCTGAGACATGTGGTCCAGAGTGCAGTTCAGATGG
Source organism: Triturus cristatus (assembly GCF_964204655.1). Lineage (NCBI taxonomy): Eukaryota > Metazoa > Chordata > Amphibia > Caudata > Salamandridae > Triturus > Triturus cristatus. Next base: position 1,157,851,552 of record NC_140580.1, on the reverse strand, counting down.
GGTGCCTGAGACATGTGGTCCAGAGTGCAGTGCAGATGGGGTGCCTGAGACATGTGGTTCAGAGTGCAGTGCAGATGGGGTGCCTGAGACTTTTGGTCCTGAGTGCAGTGCAGACGGGGTGCCTGAGACATGTGGTCCAGAGTGCAGTGCAGATGGGGTGCGAGAGACATGTGGTCCAGAGTGCAGTGCAGGTGGGGTGCCTGAGACGTGTTGTCCCGAGTGCAGTGCAGATGGGATGCCTGAGACATGTGGTCCAGAGTGCAGTGCAGATGGGGTGCCTGAGACATGTGGTCCAGAGTGCAGTGCAGGTGGGGTGCCTTACACATGTGGTGCAGAGTGCTGTGCAGGTGGAGAGCCTGAGACATGTGGTCCAGAGTGCAGTGAAGGTGGGGAGCCTGAGACATGTGGTCCTGAGTGCAGTGCAAGCGTGGAGCCTGAGACATGTGGTCCTGAGTGCAGTGTAGGTGGGGAGCCTGCGACATGTGGTCCGGAGTGCAGTGCAGTAGGGGAGCCTGAGACATGTGGTCCTGAGTGCAGTGCAGGCGGGGAGCCTGAGTCATGTGGTCCTGAGTGCAGTGCAGGTGGGGTGCCTGAGACATGTGATCCCGAGTGCACTGCAGATTGGGAGCCTGAGACATGTGGTCCAGAGTGCAGTGCAGATGGGGTGCCTGAGAAATGTGGTCCTGAGTGCAGTGCAGATTGGGAGCCTCAGACATGTGGTCCTGATTGCAGTGCAGGTGGGGAGCCTGAGACATGTGATTCTGAGTGCAGATTGGGAGCCTGTGACATGTGGTCCAGAGTGCAGTGCAGATGGGGTGCCTGAGACATGTGGTCCAGAGTGCAGTGCAGATGGGGTGCCTGAGACATGTGGTCCTGAGTGCAGTGCAGATTGGGAGCCTGAGACATGTGGTCCAGATTGCAGTGCAGGTGGGGAGCCTGAGACATGTGATTCTGAGTGCCAATTGGGAGCCTGAGACATGTGGTCCAGAGTGCAGTGCAGGTGGGGTGCCTGAGACATGTGATCCAGAGTGCAGTGCAGGTGGGGTGCCTTAGACATGTGGTCCAGAGTGCAGTGCAGGTGGGGTGCCTGAGACATGTGGTCCTGAGTGCAGTGCAGGCGGGGAGCATGAGTCGTGTGGTCCTGAGTGCAGTGCAGATGGGGTGCCTGAGACATGTGGTCCAGAGTGCAGTGCAGATGGGGTACCTGAGACATGTGGTCCTGAGTGCAGTGCAGATTGGGAGCCTGAGACATGTGGTCCTGATTGCAGTGCAGGTGGGGAGCCTGAGACATGTGATCCTGAGTGCAGATTGGGAGCCTGAGACATGTGGTCCTGAGTGCAGTGCAGTAGGGGAGCCTGAGACATGTGGTCCAGAGTGCCGTGCAGGTGGGGTGCCTGAGACATGTGGTCCAGAGTGCAGTGCAGGTGGGGTGCCTGAGACATGTGGTCCAGAGTGCAATGCAGGCGGGGAGCCTGAGACATGTGGTCCAGAGAGCAGTGCAGGCGGGGAGCCTGAGACATGTGATTCTGAGTGCAGATTGGGAGCCTGAGACATGTGGTCCTGAGTGCAGTGCAGTAGGGGAGCCTGAGACATGTGGTCCAGAGTGCAGTGCAGGTGGGGTGCCTGAGACATGTGGTCCAGAGTGCAGTGCAGGTGGGGTGCCTGAGACATTTGGTCCAGAGTACAGTGCAGGTGGGGTGCCTGAGACATGTGGTCCAGAGTGCAGTGCAGGTGGGGTACCTGAGACATGTGGTCCAGAGTGCAGTACAGGTGGGGAGCTTGAGACATGTGGTCCAGAGTGCAATGCAGGCGGGGAGCCTGAGAAATGTGGTCCAGAGTGCAGGTGGGGTGCCTGAGACATGTGGTCCAGAGTGCAATGCAGGCGGGGAGCCTGAGACATGTGGTCCAGAGTGCAGTGCAGTAGGTGAGCCTGAGACATGTGGTCCAGAGTGCAGTGCAGGTGGGGTGCCTGAGACATGTGGTCCAGAGTGCAGTGCAGGTGGGGTGCCTGAGACATGTGGTCCAGAGTGCAGTGCAGGTGGGGTGCCTGAGACATGTGGTCCAGAGTACAGTGCAGGTGGGGTGCCTGAGACATGTGGGCCAGAGTGCAGTGCAGATGGGGTGCCTGAGACATGTGGTCCAGAGTGCAATGCAGGCAGGGAGCCTGAGACATGTGGTCCAGAGTGCAATGCAGGCAGGGAGCCTGAGACATGTGGTCCAGAGTGCAGTGCAGGTGGGGTGCCTGAGACATGTGGTCCAGAGTGCAGTGCAGGTGGGGTGCCTGAGACATGTGGTCCAGAGTGCAGTGCAGGTGGGGTGCCTGAGACATGTGGTCCAGAGTGCAGTGCTGGTGGGGTGCATGAGACATGTGGTCCAGAGTGCAATGCAGGCGGGGAGCCTGAGACATGTGGTCCAGAGAGCAGTGCAGGTGGGGAGCCTGAGACATGTGATTCTGAGTGCAGATTGGGAGCCTGAGACATGTGGTCCTGAGTGCAGTGCAGTAGGGGAGCCTGAGACATGTGGTCCAGAGTGCAGTGCAGGTGGGGTGCCTGAGACATGTGGTCCAGAGAGCAGTGCAGGTGGGGTGCCTGAGACATGTGGTCCAGAGTGCAGTGCAGGTGGGGTGCCTGAGACATGTGGTCCAGAGTGCAATGCAGGCGGGGAGCCTGAGACATGTGGTCCAGAGTGCAGTGTAGGCGGGGAGCCTGAGACATGTGGTCCAGAGTGCAGTGCAGGTGGGGTGCCTGAGACATGTGGTCCAGAGTGCAGTGCAGGTGGGGTGCCTGAGACATGTGGTCCAGAGTGCAGTGCAGGTGGGGTGCCTGAGACATGTGGTCCAGAGTGCAGTGCAGGTGGGGTGCCTGAGACATGTGGTCCAGAGTGCAGTGCAGGTGGGGTGCCTGAGACATGTGGTCCAGAGTGCAGTGCAGGTGGGGTGCCTGAGACATGTGGTCCAGAGTGCAGTGCAGGTGGGGTGCCTGAGACATGTGGTCCTGAGTGCAGTGCAGGTGGGGTGCCTAAAACATGTGATCCCGAGTGCACTGCAGATTGGCAGAGTGAGAAATGTGGTCCAGAGTGCAGTGCAGATTGGGAGCCTGAGACATGTGGTCCTGATTGCAGTGCAGGTGGGGAGCCTGAGACATGTGATTCTGAGTGCAGATTGGGAGCCTGTGACATGTGGTCCAGAGTGCAGTGCAGATGGGGTGCCTGAGACATGTGGTCCAGAGTGCAGTGCAGATGGGGTACCCGAGACATGTGGTCCAGAGTGCAGTGCAGATGGGCTGCCTGAGACATGTGGTCCTGAGTGCAGTGCAGATTGGGAGCCTGAGACATGTGGTCCTGATTGCAGTGCAGGTGGGGAGCCTGAGACATGTGATCCTGAGTGCAGATTGGGAGCCTGAGACATGTGGTCCTGAGTGCAGTGCAGTAGGGGAGCCTGAGACATGTGGTCCAGAGTGCAGTGCAGGTGGGGTGCCTGAGACATGTGGTCCAGAGTGCAGTGCAGGTGGGGTGCCTGAGACATGTGGTACAGAGTGCAATGCAGGCGGGGAGCATGAGACATGTGGTCCAGAGAGCAGTGCAGGCGGGGAGCCTGAGACATGTGATTCTGAGTGCAGATTGGGAGCCTGAGACATGTGGTCCTGAGTGCAGTGCAGTAGGGGAGCCTGAGACATGTGGTCCAGAGTGCAGTGGAGGTGGGGTGCCTGAGGCATGTGGTCCAGAGTGCAGTGCAGGTGGGGTGCCTGAGACATTTGGTCCAGAGTGCAGTGCAGGTGGGGTGCCTGAGACATGTGGTCCAGAGTGCAGTGCAGGTGGGGTGCCTGAGACATGTGGTCCAGAGTACAGTGCAGGTGGGGTGCCTGAGACATGTGGGCCAGAGTACAGTACAGGTGGGGAGCCTGAGACATGTGGTCCAGAGTGCAGTGCAGATGGGGTGCCTGAGACATGTGGTCCAGAGTGCAATGCAGGCAGGGAGCCTGAGACATGTGGTCCAGAGTGCAATGCAGGCAGGGAGCCTGAGACATGTGGTCCAGAGTGCAGTGCAGGTGGGGTGCCTGAGACATGTGGTCCAGAGTGCAGTGCAGGTGGGGTGCCTGAGACATGTGGTCCAGAGTGCAGTGCAGGTGGGGTGCCTGAAACATGTGGTCCAGAGTGCAGTGCTGGTGGGGTGCATGAGACATGTGGTCCAGAGTGCAATGCAGGCGGGGAGCCTGAGACATGTGGTCCAGAGAGTAGTGCAGGTGGGGAGCCTGAGACATGTGATTCTGAGTGCAGATTGGGAGCCTGAGACATGTGGTCCTGAGTGCAGTGCAGTAGGGGAGCCTGAGACATGTGGTCCAGAGTGCAGTGCAGGTGGGGTGCCTGAGACATGTGGTCCAGAGTGCAGTGCAGGTGGGGTGCCTGAGACATGTGGTCCAGAGTGCAGTGCAGGTGGGGTGCCTGAGACATGTGGTCCAGAGTGCAATGCAGGCGGGGAGCCTGAGACATGTGGTCCAGAGTGCAGTGTAGGCGGGGAGCCTGAGACATGTGGTCCAGAGTGCAGTGCAGGTGGGGTGCCTGAGACATGTGGTCCAGAGTGCAGTGCAGGTGGGGTGCCTGAGACATGTGGTCCAGAGTGCAGTGCAGGTGGGGTGCCTGAGACATGTGGTCCAGAGTGCAGTGCAGGTGGGGTGCCTGAGACATGTGGTCCAGAGTGCAGTGCAGGTGGGGTGCCTGAGACATGTGGTCCAGAGTGCAGTGCAGGTGGGGTGCCTGAGACATGTGGTCCTGAGTGCAGTGCAGGCGGGGAGCCTGAGACATGTGGTCCTGATTGCAGTGCAGGTGGGGAGCCTGAGACATGTGATCCTGAGTGCAGATTGGGAGCCTGAGACATGTGGTCCTGAGTGCAGTGCAGTAGGGGAGCCTGAGACATGTGGTCCAGAGTGCAGTGCAGGTGGGGTGCCTGAGACATGTGGTCCAGAGTGCAGTGCAGGTGGGGTGCCTGAGACATGTGGTACAGAGTGCAATGCAGGCGGGAAGCATGAGACATGTGGTCCAGAGAGCAGTGCAGGCGGGGAGCCTGAGACATGTGATTCTGAGTGCAGATTGGGAGCCTGAGACATGTGGTCCTGAGTGCAGTGCAGTAGGGGAGCCTGAGACATGTGGTCCAGAGTGCAGTGCAGGTGGGGTGCCTGAGACATGTGGTCCAGAGTGCAGTGCAGGTGGGGTGCCTGAGACATTTGGTCCAGAGTGCAGTGCAGGTGGGGTGCCTGAGACATGTGGTCCAGAGTGCAGTGCAGGTGGGGTGCCTGAGACATGTGGTCCAGAGTGCAGTGCAGGTGGGGTGCCTGAGACATGTGGTCCAGAGTGCAGTGCAGGTGGGGCGCCTGAGACATGTGGTCCAGAGTGCAGTGCAGGTGGGGTGCCTGAGACATGTGGTCCTGAGTGCAGTGCAGGCGGGGAGCCTGAGTCATGTGGTCCTGAGTGCAGTGCAGGTGGGGTGCCTAAAACATGTGATCTCGAGTGCACTGCAGATTGGGAGCCTGAGACATGTGGTCCAGAGTGCAGTGCAGATTGGGAGCCTGAGACATGTGGTCCTGATTGCAGTGCAGGTGGGGAGCCTGAGACATGTGATTCTGAGTGCAGATTGGGAGCCTGTGACATGTGGTCCAGAGTGCAGTGCAGATGGGGTACCTGAGACATGTGGTCCAGAGTGCAGTGCAGATGGGGTGCCTGAGACATGTAGTCCTGAGTGCAGTGCAGATTGGGAGCCTGAGACATGTGGTCCTGATTTCAGTGCAGGTGGGGAGCCTGAGACATGTGATCCTGAGTGCAGATTGGGAGCCTGAGACATGTGGTCCTGAGTGCAGTGCAGTAGGGGAGCCTGAGACATGTAGTCCAGAGTGCAGTGTAGGTGGGGTGCCTGAGACATGTGGTCCAGAGTGCAGTGCAGGTGGGGTGCCTGAGACATGTGGTCCAGAGTGCAATGCAGGCGAGGAGCCTGAGACATGTGGTCCAGAGAGCAGTGCAGGCGGGGAGCCTGAGACATGTGATTCTGAGTGCAGATTGGGAGCCTGAGACATGTGGTCCTGAGTGCAGTGCAGTAGGGGAGCCTGAGACATGTGGTCCAGAGTGCAGTGCAGGTGGGGTGCCTGAGACATGTAGTCCAGAGTGCAGTGCAGGTGGGGTGCCTGAGACATTTGGTCCAGAGTGCAGTGCAGGTGGGGTGCCTGAGACATGTGGTCCAGAGTGCAGTGCAGGTGGGGTACCTGAGACATGTGGTCCAGAGTGCAGTACAGGTGGGGAGCCTGAGACATGTGGTCCAGAGTGCAATGCAGGCGGGGAGCCTGAGACATGTGGTCCAGAGTGCAGTGCAGGTGTGGTGCCTGAGACATGTGGTCCAGAGTGCAATGCAGGCGGGGAGCCTCAGACATGTGGTCCTGAAGGCAGTGCAGTAGGGGAGCCTGAGACATGTGGTCCAGAGTGCAGTGCAGGTGGGGTGCCTGAGACATGTGGTCCAGAGTGCAGTGCAGGTGGGGTGCCTGAGACATGTGGTCCAGAGTGCAGTGCAGGTGGGGTGCCTGAGACATGTGGTCCAGAGTGCAGTGCAGGTGGGGTGCCTGAGACATGTGGTCCAGAGTGCAGTACAGGTGGGGAGCCTGAGACATGTGGTCCAGAGTGCAATGCAGGCGGGGAGCCTGAGACATGTGGTCCAGAGTGCAGTGCAGATGGGGTGCCTGAGACATGTGGTCCAGAGTGCAATGCAGGCGGGGAGCCTGAGACATGTGGTCCAGAGTGCAGTACAGGTGGGGAGCCTGAGACATGTGGTCCAGAGTGCAGTGCAGGTGGGGTGCCTGAGACATGTGGTCCAGAGTGCAGTGCAGGTGGGGTGCCTGAGACATGTGGTCCAGAGTGCAGTGCAGGTGGGGTGCCTGAGACATGTGGTCCAGAGTGCAATGCAGGCGGGGAGCCTGAGACATGTGGTCCAGAGAGCAGTGCAGGTGGGGAGCCTGAGACATGTGATTCTGAGTGCAGATTGGGAGCCTGAGACATGTGGTCCTGAGTGCAGTGCAGTAGGGGAGCCTGAGACATGTGGTCCAGAGTGCAGTGCAGGTGGGGTGCCTGAGACATGTGGTCCAGAGTGCAGTGCAGGTGGGGTGCCTGAGACATGTGGTCCAGAGTGCAGTGTAGGCGGGGAGCCTGAGACATGTGGTCCAGAGTGCAGTGCAGGTGGGGAGCCTGAGACATGTGGTCCAGAGTGCAGTGCAGGTGGGGTGCCTGAGACATGTGGTCCAGAGTGCAGTGCAGGTGGGGTGCCTGAGACATGTGGTCCCGAGTGCAGTGCAGGTGGAGTGCCTGAGACATGTGGTCCAGAGTGCAGTGCAGGTGGGATGCCTGAGACATGTGGTCCAGAGTGCAGTGCAGGTGGGGTGCCTGAGACATGTGGTCCAGAGTGCAGTGCAGGTGGGGTGCCTGAGACATGTGGTCCAGAGTGCAGTGCAGGTGGGGTGCCTGAGACATGTGGTCCTGAGTGCAGTGCAAGCGGGGAGCCTGAGTCATGTGGTCCTGAGTGCAGTGCAGGTGAGGTGCCTAAAACATGTGATCCCGAGTGCACTGCAGATTGGGAGCCTGAGACATGTGGTCCAGAGTGCAGTGCAGATTGGGAGCCTGAGACATGTGGTCCTTATTGCAGTGCAGGTGGGGAGCCTGAGACATGTGATTCTGAGTGCAGATTGGGAGCCTGTGACATGTGGTCCAGAGTGCAGTGCAGATGGGGTGCCTGAGACATGTTGTCCAGAGTGCAGTGCAGATGGGGTACCTGAGACATGTGGTCCAGAGTGCAGTGCAGATGGGGAGCCTGAGACATGTGGTCCTGATTGCAGTGCAGGTGGGGAGCCTGAGACATGTGATCCTGAGTGCAGATTGGGAGCCTGAGACATGTGGTCCTGAGTGCAGTGCAGTAGGGGAGCCTGAGACATGTGGTCCAGAGTGCAGTGCAGGTGGGGTGCCTGAGACATGTGGTCCAGAGTGCAGTGCAGGTGGGGTGCCTGAGACATGTGGTCCAGAGTGCAATGCAGGCGGGGAGCCTGAGACATGTGGTCCAGAGTGCAGTGCAGGTGGGGTGCCTGAGACATTTGGTCCAGAGTGCAGTGCAGGTGGGGTGCCTGAGACATGTGGTCCAGAGTGCAGTGCAGGTGGGGTACCTGAGACATGTGGTCCAGAGTGCAGTACAGGTGGGGAGCCTGAGACATGTGGTCCAGAGTGCAATGCAGGCGGGGAGCCTGAGACATGTGGTCCAGAGTGCAGTGCAGGTGGGGTGCCTGAGACATGTGGTCCAGAGTGCAATGCAGGCGGGGAGCCTGAGACATGTGGTCCTGAGTGCAGTGCAGTAGGGGAGCCTGAGACATGTGGTCCAGAGTGCAGTGCAGGTGGGGTGCCTGAGACATGTGGTCCAGAGTGCAGTGCAGGTGGGGTGCCTGAGATATGTGGTCCAGAGTGCAGTGCAGGTGGGGTGCCTGAGACATGTGGTCCAGAGTGCAGTGCAGGTGGGGTACCTGAGACATGTTGTCCAGAGTGCAGTACAGGTGGGGAGCCTGAGACATGTGGTCCAGAGTGCAATGCAGGCGGGGAGCCTGAGACATGAGGTCCAGAGTGCAGTGCAGGTGGGGTGCCTGAGACATGTGGTCCAGAGTGCAATGCAGGCGGGGAGCCTGAGACATGTGGTCCAGAGTGCAGTACAGGTGGGGAGCCTGAGACATGTGGTCCAGAGTGCAGTGCAGGTGGGGTGCCTGAGACATGTGGTCCAGAGTGCAGTGCAGGTGGGGTGCCTGAGACATGTGGTCCAGAGTGCAGTGCAGGTGGGGTGCCTGAGACATGTGGTCCAGAGTGCAATGCAGGCGGGGAGCCTGAGACATGTGGTCCAGAGAGCAGTGCAGGTGGGGAGCCTGAGACATGTGATTCTGAGTGCAGATTGGGAGCCTGAGACATGTGGTCCTGAGTGCAGTGCAGTAGGGGAGCCTGAGACATGTGGTCCAGAGTGCAGTACAGGTGGGGTGCCTGAGACATGTGGTCCAGAGTGCAGTGCAGGTGGGGTGCCTGAGACATGTGGTCCAGAGTGCAATGCAGGCGGGGAGCCTGAGACATGTGGTCCAGAGTGCAGTGCAGGTGGGGTGCCTGAGACATGTGGTCCAGAGTGCAATGCTGGCGGGGAGCCTGAGACATGTGGTCCTGAGTGCAGTGCAGTAGGGGAGCCTGAGACATGTGGTCCAGAGTGCAGTGCAGGTGGGGTGCCTGAGACATGTGGTCCAGAGTGCAGTGCAGGTGGGGTGCCTGAGACATGTGGTCCAGAGTGCAGTGCAGGTGGGGTGCCTGAGACATGTGGTCCAGAGTGCAGTGCAGGTGGGGTGCCTGAGACATATGGTCCAGAGTGCAGTACAGGTGGGGAGCCTGAGACATGTGGTCTAGAGTGCAATGCAGGCGGGGAGCCTGAGACATGTGGTCCAGAGTGCAGTGCAGGTAGGGTGCCTGACACATGTGGTCCAGAGTGCAATGCAGGCGGGGAGCCTGAGACATGTGGTCCAGAGTGCAGTACAGGTGGGGAGCCTGAGACATGTGGTCCAGAGTGCAGTGCAGGTGGGGTGCCTGAGACATGTGGTCCAGAGTGCAGTGCAGGTGGGGTGCCTGAGACATGTGGTCCAGAGTGCAGTGCAGGTGGGGAGCCTGACACATTTGGTCCAGAGTGCAGTGCAGGCGGGGAGCCTGAGACATGTGGTCCAGAGAGCAGTGCAGGCGGGGAGCCTGAGACATGTGATTCTGAGTGCAGATTGGGAGCCTGAGACATGTGGTCCAGAGTGCAATGCAGGCGGGGAGCCTGAGACATGTGGTCCAGAGTGCAGTGCAGGCGGGGAGCCTGAGACATGTGGTCCAGAGAGCAGTGCAGGCGGGGAGCCTGAGACATGTGGTCCAGAGAGCAGTGCAGGCGGGGAGCCTGAGACATGTGATTCTGAGTGCAGATTGGGAGCCTGAGACATGTGGTCCAGAGTGCAGTGCAGGTGGGGTGCCTGAGACATGTGGTCGAGAGTGCAATGCAGGCGGGGAGCCTGAGACATGTGGTCCAGAGTGCAGTGCATGTGGGGTGCCTGAGACATGTGGTCCAGAGTGCAATGCAGGCGGGGAGCCTGTGACATGTGGTCCTGAGTGCAGTGCAGTAGGGGAGCCTGAGACATGTGGTCCAGAGTGCAGTGCAGGTGGGGTGCCTGAGACATGTGGTCCAGAGTGCAGTGCAGGTGGGGTGCCTGAGACATGTGGTCCAGAGTGCAGTGCAGGTGGGGTGCCTGAGACATGTGGTCCAGAGTGCAGTGCAGGTGGGGTGCCTGAGACATGTGGTCCAGAGTGCAGTACAGGTGGGGAGCCTGAGACATGTGGTCCAGAGTGCAGTACAGGTGGGGAGCCTGAGACATGTGGTCCAGAGTGCAGTGCAGGTGGGGTGCCTGAGACATGTGGTCCAGAGTGCAGTGCAGGTGGGGTGCCTGAGACATGTGGTCCAGAGTGCAGTGTAGGCGGGGAGCCTGAGACATGTGGTCCAGAGTGCAGTGCAGGTGGGGAGCCTGAGACATGTGGTCCAGAGTGCAGTGCAGGTGGGGTGCCTGAGACATGTGGTCCAGAGTGCAGTGCAGGTGGGGTGCCTGAGACATGTGGTCCAGAGTGCAGTGCAGGTGGAGTGCCTGAGACATGTGGTCCAGAGTGCAGTGCAGGTGGGATGCCTGAGACATGTGGTCCAGAGTGCAGTGCAGGTGGGGTGCCTGAGACATGTGGTCCAGAGTGCAGTGCAGGTGGGGTGCCTGAGACATGTGGTCCAGAGTGCAGTGCAGGTGGGGTGCCTGAGACATGTGGTCCTGAGTGCAGTGCAAGCGGGGAGCCTGAGTCATGTGGTCCTGAGTGCACTGCAGGTGGGGTGCCTAAAACATGTGATCCCGAGTGCACTGCAGATTGGGAGCCTGAGACATGTGGTCCAGAGTGCAGTGCAGATTGGGAGCCTGAGACATGTGGTCCTGATTGCAGTGCAGGTGGGGAGCCTGAGACATGTGATTCTGAGTGCAGATTGGGAGCTTGTGACATGTGGTCCAGAGTGCAGTGCAGATGGGGTGCCTGAGACATGTGGTCCAGAGTGCAGTGCAGATGGGGTACCTGAGACATGTGGTACAGAGTGCAGTGCAGATGGGGTGCCTGAGACATGTGGTCCTGAGTGCAGTGCAGATTGGGAGCCTGAGACATGTGGTCCTGATTGCAGTGCAGGTGGGGAGCCTGAGACATGTGGTCCAGAGTGCAGTGCAGGTGGGGTGCCTGAGACATGTGGTCCTGAGTGCAGTGCAAGCGGGGAGCCTGAGTCATGTGGTCCTGAGTGCAGTGCAGGTGGGGTGCCTAAAACATGTGATCCCGAGTGCACTGCAGATTGGGAGCCTGAGACATGTGGTCCAGAGTGCAGTGCAGGTGGGGTGCCTGAGACATGTGGTCCAGAGTGCAGTGCAGGTGGGGAGCCTGAGACATGTGGTCCAGAGTGCAATGCAGGCGGGGAGCCTGAGACATGTGGTCCAGAGTGCAGTGCAGGTGGGGTGCCTGAGACATGTGGTCCAGAGTGCAATGCAGGCGGGGAGCCTGAGACATGTGGTCCAGAGTGCAGTACAGGTGGGGAGCCTGAGACATGTGGTCCAGAGTGCAGTGCAGGTGGGGTGCCTGAGACATGTGGTCCAGAGTGCAGTGCAGGTGGGGTGCCTGAGACATGTGGTCCAGAGTGCAGTGCAGGTGGGGTGCCTGAGACATGTGGTCCAGAGTGCAGTGCAGGTGGGGTGCCTGAGACATATGGTCCAGAGTGCAGTAAAGGTGGGGAGCCTGAGACATGTGGTCCAGAGTGCAATGCAGGCGGGGAGCCTGAGACATGTGGTCCAGAGTGCAGTGCAGGTGGGGTGCCTGAGACATGTGGTCCAGAGTGCAATGCAGGCGGGGAGCCTGAGACATGTGGTCCAGAGTGCAGTACAGGTGGGGAGCCTGAGACATGTGGTCCAGAGTGCAGTGCAGGTGGGGTGCCTGAGACATGTGGTCCAGAGTGCAGTGCAGGTGGGGTGCCTGAGACATGTGGTCCAGAGTGCAGTGCAGGTGGGGAGCCTGACACATTTGGTCCAGAGTGCAGTGCAGGCGGGGAGCCTGAGACATGTGGTCCAGAGAGCAGTGCAGGCGGGGAGCCTGAGACATGTGATTCTGAGTGCAGATTGGGAGCCTGAGACATGTGGTCCAGAGTGCAATGCAGGCGGGGAGCCTGAGACATGTGGTCCAGAGTGCAGTGCAGGCGGGGAGCCTGAGACATGTGGTCCAGAGTGCAGTGCAGGCGGGGAGCCTGAGACATGTGGTCCAGAGAGCAGTGCAGGCGGGGAGCCTGAGACATGTGATTCTGAGTGCAGATTGGGAGCCTGAGACATGTGGTCCAGAGTGCAGTGCAGGTGGGGTGCCTGAGACATGTGGTCAAGAGTGCAATGCAGGCGGGGAGCCTGAGACATGTGGTCCAGAGTGCAGTGCAGGTGGGGTGCCTGAGACATGTGGTCCAGAGTGCAATGCAGGCGGGGAGCCTGAGACATGTGGTCCTGAGTGCAGTGCAGTAGGGGAGCCTGAGACATGTGGTCCAGAGTGCAGTGCAGGTGGGGTGCCTGAGACATGTGGTCCAGAGTGCAGTGCAGGTGGGGTGCCTGAGACATGTGGTCCAGAGTGCAGTGCAGGTGGGGTGCCTAAGACATGTGGTCCAGAGTGCAGTGCAGGTGGGGTGCCTGAGACATGTGGTCCAGAGTGCAGTACAGGTGGGGAGCCTGAGACATGTGGTCCAGAGTGCAGTACAGGTGGGGTGCCTGAGACATGTGGTCCGGAGTGCAATGCAGGCGGGGAGCCTGAGACATGTGGTCCTGAGTGCAGTGCAGTAGGGGAGCCTGAGACATGTGGTCCAGAGTGCAGTGCAGGTGGGGTGCCTGAGACATGTGGTCCAGAGTGCAGTGCAGGTGGGGTGCCTGAGACATGTGGTCCAGAGTGCAGTGCAGGTGGGTGCCTAAGACATGTGGTCCAGAGTGCAGTGCAGGTGGGGTGCCTGAGACATGTGGTCCAGAGTGCAGTACAGGTGGGGAGCCTGAGACATGTGGTCCAGAGTGCAGTACAGGTGGGGAGCCTGAGACATGTGGTCCAGAGTGCAGTGCAGGTGGGGTGCCTGAGACATGTGGTCCAGAGTGCAGTGCAGGTGGGGTGCCTGAGACATGTGGTCCAGAGTGCAGTGTAGGCGGGGAGCCTGAGACATGTGGTCCAGAGTGCAGTGCAGGTGGGGAGCCTGAGACATGTGGTCCAGAGTGCAGTGCAGGTGGGGTGCCTGAGACATGTGGTCCAGAGTGCAGTGCAGGTGGGGTGCCTGAGACATGTGATCCAGAGTGCAGTGCAGGTGGAGTGCCTGAGACATGTGGTCCAGAGTGCAGTGCAGGTGGGATGCCTGAGACATGTGGTCCAGAGTGCAGTGCATGTGGGGTGCCTGAGACATGTGGTCCAGAGTGCAGTGCAGGTGGGGTGCCTGAGACATGTGGTCCAGAGTGCAGTGCAGGTGGGGTGCCTGAGACATGTGGTCCAGAGTGCAATGCAGGCGGGGAGCCTGAGACATGTGGTCCAGAGTGCAGTGCAGGTGGGGTGCCTGAGACATGTGGTCCAGAGTGCAATGCAGGCGGGGAGCCTGAGACATGTGGTCCTGAGTGCAGTGCAGTAGGGGAGCCTGAGACATGTGGTCCAGAGTGCAGTGCAGGTGGGGTGCCTGAGACATGTGGTCCAGAGTGCAATGCAGGCGGGGAGCCTGAGACATGTGGTCCAGAGTGCAGTACAGGTGGGGAGCCTGAGACATGTGGTCCAGAGTGCAGTGCAGGTGGGGTGCCTGAGACATGTGGTCCAGAGTGCAGTGCAGGTGGGGTGCCTGAGACATGTGGTCCAGAGTGCAGTGCAGGTGGGGTGCCTGAGACATTTGGTCCAGAGTGCAGTGCAGGTGGGGTGCCTGAGACATGTGGTCCAGAGTGCAGTGCAGGTGGGGTGCCTGAGACATGTGGTCCAGAGTGCAGTGTAGGCGGGGAGCCTGAGACATGTGGTCCAGAGTGCAGTGCAGGTGGGGAGCCTGAGACATGTGGTCCAGAGTGCAGTGCAGGTGGGGTGCCTGAGACATGTGGTCCAGAGTGCAGTGCAGGTGGGGTGCCTGAGACATGTGATCCAGAGTGCAGTGCAGGTGGAGTGCCTGAGACATGTGGTCCAGAGTGCAGTGCAGGTGGGATGCCTGAGACATGTGGTCCAGAGTGCAGTGCAGGTGGGGTGCCTGAGACATGTGGTCCAGAGTGCAATGCAGGCGGGGAGCCTGAGACATGTGGTCCTGAGTGCAGTGCAGTAGGGGAGCCTGAGACATGTGGTCCAGAGTGCAGTGCAGGTGGGGTGCCTGAGACATGTGGTCCAGAGTGCAATGCAGGCGGGGAGCCTGAGACATGTGGTCCAGAGTGCAGTACAGGTGGGGAGCCTGAGACATGTGGTCCAGAGTGCAGTGCAGGTGGGGTGCCTGAGACATGTGGTCCAGAGTGCAGTGCAGGTGGGGTGCCTGAGACATGTGGTCCAGAGTGCAGTACAGGTGGGGAGCCTGAGACATGTGGTCCAGAGTGCAGTGCAGGTGGGGTGCCTGAGACATGTGGTCCAGAGTGCAGTGCAGGTGGGGTGCCTGAGACATGTGGTCCAGAGTGCAGTGTAGGCGGGGAGCTTGAGACATGTGGTCCAGAGTGCAGTGCAGGTGGGGAGCCTGAGACATGTGGTCCAGAGTGCAGTGCAGGTGGGGTGCCTGAGACATGTGGTCCAGAGTGCAGTGCAGGTGGGGTGCCTGAGACATGTGATCCAGAGTGCAGTGCAGGTGGAGTGCCTGAGACATGTGGTCCAGAGTGCAGTGCAGGTGGGATGCCTGAGACATGTGGTCCAGAGTGCAGTGCAGGTGGGGTGCCTGAGACATGTGGTCCAGAGTGCAGTGCAGGTGGGGTGCCTGAGACATGTGGTCCAGAGTGCAGTGCAGGTGGGGTGCCTGAGACATGTGGTCCAGAGTGCAATGCAGGCGGGGAGCCTGAGACATGTGGTCCAGAGTGCAGTGCAGGTGGGGTGCCTGAGACATGTGGTCCAGAGTGCAATGCAGGCGGGGAGCCTGAGACATGTGGTCCTGAGTGCAGTGCAGTAGGGGAGCCTGAGACATGTGGTCCAGAGTGCAGTGCAGGTGGGGTGCCTGAGACATGTGGTCCAGAGTGCAATGCAGGCGGGGAGCCTGAGACATGTGGTCCAGAGTGCAGTACAGGTGGGGAGCCTGAGACATGTGGTCCAGAGTGCAGTGCAGGTGGGGTGCCTGAGACATGTGGTCCAGAGTGCAGTGCAGGTGGGGTGCCTGAGACATGTGGTCCAGAGTGCAGTGCAGGTGGGGTGCCTGAGACATTTGGTCCAGAGTGCAGTGTAGGTGGGGTGCCTGAGACATATGGTCCAGAGTGCAGTACAGGTGGGGAGCCTGAGACATGTGGTCCAGAGTGCAATGCAGGCGGGGAGCCTGAGACATGTGGTCCAGAGTGCAGTGCAGGTGGGGTGCCTGAGACATGTGGTCCAGAGTGCAATGCAGGCGGGGAGCCTGAGACATGTGGTCCAGAGTGCAGTACAGGGCGGGAGCCTGAGACATGTGGTCCAGTGTGCAGTGCAGGTGGGGTGCCTGAGACATGTGGTCCAGAGTGCAGTGCAGGTGGGGTGCCCGAGACATGTGGTCCAGAGTGCAGTGCAGGTGGGGAGCCTGACACATTTGGTCCAGAGTGCAGTGCAGGCGGGGAGCCTGAGACATGTGGTCCAGAGAGCAGTGCAGGCGGGGAGCCTGAGACATGTGATTCTGAGTGCAGATTGGGAGCCTGAGACATGTGGTCCAGAGTGCAATGCAGGCGGGGAGCCTGAGACATGTGGTCCAGAGTGCAGTGCAGGCGGGGAACCTGAGACATGTGGTCCAGAGAGCAGTGCAGGCGGGGAGCCTGAGACATGTGGTCCAGAGAGCAGTGCAGGCGGGGAGCCTGAGACATGTGATTCTGAGTGCAGATTGGGAGCCTGAGACATGTGGTCCAGAGTGCAGTGCAGGTGGGGTGCCTGAGACATGTGGTCGAGAGTGCAATGCAGGCGGGGAGCCTGAGACATGTGGTCCAGAGTGCAGTGCAGGTGGGGTGCCTGAGACATGTGGTCCAGAGTGCAATGCAGGCAGGGAGCCTGAGACATGTGGTCCTGAGTGCAGTGCAGTAGGGGAGCCTGAGACATGTGGTCCAGAGTGCAGTGCAGGTGGGGTGCCTGAGACATGTGGTCCAGAGTGCAGTGCAGGTGGGGTGCCTGAGACATGTGGTCCAGAGTGCAGTGCAGGTGGGGTGCCTGAGACATGTGGTCCAGAGTGCAGTGCAGGTGGGGTGCCTGAGACATGTGGTCCAGAGTGCAGTACAGGTGGGGAGCCTGAGACATGTGGTCCAGAGTGCAGTGCAGGTGGGGTGCCTGAGACATGTGGTCCAGAGTGCAGTACAGGGCGGGAGCCTGAGACATGTGGTCCAGTGTGCAGTGCAGGTGGGGTGCCTGAGACATGTGGTCCAGAGTGCAGTGCAGGTGGGGTGCCTGAGACATGTGGTCCAGAGTGCAGTGCAGGTGGGGTACCTGAGACATGTGGTCCAGAGTGCAGTACAGGTGGGGAGCCTGAGACATGTGGTCCAGAGTGCAATGCAGGCGGGGAGCCTGAGACATGTGATCCAGAGTGCAGTGCAGGTGGGGTGCCTGAGACATGTGGTCCAGAGTGCAATGCAGGCGGGGAGCCTGAGACATGTGGTCCAGAGTGCAGTACAGGTGGGGAGCCTGAGACATGTGGTCCAGAGTGCAGTGCAGGTGGGGTGCCTGAGACATGTGGTCCAGAGTGCAGTGCAGGTGGGGAGCCTGAGACATGTGGTCCAGAGTGCAGTGCAGGTGGGGTGCCTGAGACATGTGGTCCAGAGTGCAGTGCAGGTGGGGTGCCTGAGACATGTGGTCCTGAGTGCAGTGCAAGCGGGGAGCCTGAGTCATGTGGTCCTGAGTGCAGTGCAGGTGGGGTGCCTAAAACATGTGATCCCGAGTGCACTGCAGATTGGGAGCCTGAGACATGTGGTCCAGAGTGCAGTGCAGATTGGGAGCCTGAGACATGTGGTCCTGATTGCAGTGCAGGTGGGGAGCCTGAGACATGTGATTCTGAGTGCAGATTGGGAGCCTGTGACATGTGGTCCAGAGTGCAGTGCAGATGGGGTGCCTGAGACATGTGGTCCAGAGTGCAGTGCAGATGGGGTACCTGAGACATGTGGTCCAGAGTGCAGTGCAGATGGGGAGCCTGAGACATGTGGTCCTGATTGCAGTGCAGGTGGGGAGCCTGAGGCATGTGATCCTGAGTGCAGATTGGGAGCCTGAGACATGTGGTCCTGAGTGCAGTGCAGTAGGGGAGCCTGAGACATGTGGTCCAGAGTGCAGTGCAGGTGGGGTGCCTGAGACATGTGGTCCAGAGTGCAGTGCAGGTGGGGTGCCTGAGACATGTGGTCCAGAGTGCAATGCAGGCGGGGAGCCTGAGACATGTGGTCCAGAGTGCAGTGCAGGTGGGGTGCCTGAGACATGTGGTCCAGAGTGCAGTGCAGGTGGGGTGCCTGAGACATGTGGTCCAGAGTGCAGTGCAGGTGGGGTGCCTGAGACATGTGGTCCAGAGTGCAGTACAGGTGGGGAGCCTGAGACATGTGGTCCAGAGTGCAGTACAGGTGGGGAGCCTGAGACATGTGGTCCAGAGTGCAGTGCATGTGGGGTGCCTGAGACATGTGGTCCAGAGTGCAGTGCAGGTGGGGTGCCTGAGACATGTGGTCCAGAGTGCAGTGTAGGCGGGGAGCCTGAGACATGTGGTCCAGAGTGCAGTGCAGGTGGGGAGCCTGAAACATGTGGTCCAGAGTGCAGTGCAGGTGGGGTGCCTGAGACATGTGGTCCAGAGTGCAGTGCAGGTGGGGTTCCTGAGACATGTGGTCCAGAGTGCAGTGCAGGTGGAGTGCCTGAGACATGTGGTCCAGAGTGCAGTGCAGGTGGGATGCCTGAGACATGTGGTCCAGAGTGCAGTGCAGGTGGGGTGCCTGAGACATGTGGTCCAGAGTGCAGTGCAGGTGGGGTGCCTGAGACATGTGGTCCAGAGTGCAGTGCAGGTGGGGTGCCTGAGACATGTGGTCCTGAGTGCAGTGCAAGCGGGGAGCCTGAGTCATGTGGTCCTGAGTGCAGTGCAGGTGGGGTGCCTAAAACATGTGATCCCGAGTGCACTGCAGATTGGGAGCCTGAGACATGTGGTCCAGAGTGCAGTGCAGATTGGGAGCCTGAGACATGTGGTCCTGATTGCAGTGCAGGTGGGGAGCCTGAGACATGTGATTCTGAGTGCAGATTGGGAGCCTGTGACATGTGGTCCAGAGTGCAGTGCAGATGGGGTGCCTGAGACATGTGGTCCTGAGTGCAGTGCAGTAGGGGAGCCTGAGACATGTGGTCCAGAGTGCAGTGCAGGTGGGGTGCCTGAGACATGTGGTCCAGAATGCAGTGCAGGTGGGGTGCCTGAGACATGTGGTCCAGAGTGCAATGCAGGCGGGGAGCCTGAGACATGTGGTCCAGAGTGCAGTGCAGGTGGGGTGCCTGAGACATGTGGTCCAGAGTGCAATGCAGGCGGGGAGCCTGAGACATGTGGTCCTGAGTGCAGTGCAGTAGGGGAGCCTGAGACATGTGGTCCAGAGTGCAGTGCAGGTGGGGTGCCTGAGACATGTGGTCCAGAGTGCAGTGCAGGTGGGGTGCCTGAGACATGTGGTCCAGAGTGCAGTGCAGGTGGGGTGCCTGAGACATGTGGTCCAGAGTGCAGTGCAGGTGGGGTACCTGAGACATGTGGTCCAGAGTGCAGTACAGGTGGGGAGCCTGAGACATGTGGTCCAGAGTGCAATGCAGGCGGGGAGCCTGAGACATGTGGTCCAGAGTGCAGTGCAGGTGGGGTGCCTGAGACATGTGGTCCAGAGTGCAATGCAGGCGGGGAGCCTGAGACATGTGGTCCAGAGTGCAGTACAGGTGGGGAGCCTGAGACATGTGGTCCAGAGTGCAGTGCAGGTGGGGTGCCTGAGACATGTGGTCCAGAGTGCAGTGCAGGTGGGGTGCCTGAGACATGTGGTCCAGAGTGCAGTGCAAGTGGGGTGCCTGAGACATGTGGTCCAGAGTGCAATGCAGGCGGGGAGCCTGAGACATGTGGTCCAGAGAGCAGTGCAGGTGGGGAGCCTGAGACATGTGATTCTGAGTGCAGATTGGGAGCCTGAGACATGTGGTCCTGAGTGCAGTGCAGTAGGGGGAGCCTGAGACATGTGGTCCAGAGTGCAGTACAGGTGGGGTGCCTGAGACATGTGGTCCAGAGTGCAGTGCAGGTGGGGTGCCCGAGACATGTGGTCCAGAGTGCAGTGCAGGCGGGGAGCCTGAGACATGTGGTCCAGAGAGCAGTGCAGGTGGGGAGCCTGTGACATGTGCTCCCGGGTGCAGAGTTGGTACCAGCCGATGCTCCTCCTCTGTAAACATGGGTTTTTGTCAACTCTAAATAGAGCGGGGATTGGCCAGCAGGTGAGGTGGAAGTACCACAGAGTTGTGGTGTCCGCCCACCAAGCTCTGAATGATTCCCTCAGTTTTCACCCTTGCGTTGTTCAGGTGCCTTGAAACTACCAGGTTGATATATAGAGTGCTAAAGCCAACACCAAGGGTCTGATAAACAGCAGAGCATCGTTCTTCAGAGGGTAGGATAGGTTGTGGGTAGTTTAGGTATATCTGGTTGAGGTCAGTAGAAGAGAAACACGGCTGCCACCTCTCCATATTTCAATCTAAAAACGATACCATTTTGTATTTAACAAAACAAAAATGTGTATGAGCACACACCCGCACATGCACACACACACAGACACACATCAGAGTTTGAAAGCCCTAAATAAACGTCAATAACCCAGGCATTACAAATTGTATCTTATTTCTACTAAGACCTCTTTTTGTGTCAAATTCTGTTTCCCGGGCCTCAAGCTCCTCAAAGACTCTTTTATAAGCAGTCTCCAGTCGCCCTCCCATGTTGTTTGGGACACTTTGCCCTCTTTTGTTTCTATCAATTGAAAGCCGTTCGTGAATGTTTTGTCCGACTTCTGTTTTGATCCTGTCCCACGCAGCATGATTACACGCCTTTGGCATCTTTTGTCAGTCATCTCACAGCTCACTGCTCTCCACATGATTATGGGTAAGGGGTAGAATTCCTCCTTGCTTACCTCCTGAAAGCCACGCCCCTCAGATGACGCATGTCCAATCAGGACATCAATATGTTTTTCCGTGTTTTTTACACCTGCCATTACCTTCATCCTTAAGACCTGTTGTCATCTGGCACTGTTCCTAGTGTATGGAAGAAAGGGGTCAGTAAACCCTTTCTAAATAATACCCAGTGCTGAAGCTACCTAAAGTTCGCCTTTCCTTCTCCAGCAGTCACTATAGTCGGAAATAAGTTCTGGCTCACCGGCTTTCTGAACATCTTGAAGGGCTCCCGTTGCTAGACGCAGCTGGATGAGTGTATGGCCTGGTTCAGGCACTGAGACTGCCCCGGTGACAGTACAGAATGACCCAGACAAGATTACACCAATAGCATCCCCACCTGCCCCTCCCTGCTGTCATCCCCTCCTGCCTCTCCCTGCCACCTGCCTCTGCTGTCATCCCCTCCTGCCTCTTCCTGATGTCATCCCCACCTACCTCTCCCTGCTGCCATCCCCACCTGCCTCTCCCTGCTGTCATCCCCACCTGCCTCTCCCTGCTGTCATCCCCACCTGCCTCTTCCTGCTGTCATCCCCACCTGCCTCTCCCTGCTGCCATCCCCACCTGCCTCTCCCTGCTGCCATCCCCACCTGCCTCTCCCTGCTGTCATCCCCACCTGCCTCTCCCTGCTGTCATCCCCACCTGCCTCTGCTGTCATCCCCACCTGCCTCTCCCTGCTGTCATCCCCACCTGCCTCTCCCTGCTGCCATCCCCACCTGCCTCTCCCTGCTGTCATCCCCACCTGCCTCTCCCTGCTGCCATCCCCACCTGCCTCTTCCTGCTGTCATCTCCACCTGCCTCTCCCTGCTGTCATCTCCACCTGCCTCTTCCTGCTGTCATCCCCACCTGCCTCTTCCTGCCACCTGCCTCTTCCTGCTGTCATCCCCACCTGCCTCTTCCTGCTGTCATCCCCACCTGCCTCTTCCTGCTGTCATCCCCACCTGCCTCTTCCTGCTGTCATCCCCACCTACCTCTCCCTGCTGCCATCCCCACCTGCCTCTCCCTGCTGTCATCCCCACCTGCCTCTCCCTGCTGTCATCCCCACCTGCCTCTTCCTGCTGTCATCCCCACCTGCCTCTCCCTGCTGCCATCCCCACCTGCCTCTCCCTGCTGTCATCCCCACCTGCCTCTCCCTGCTGTCATCCCCACCTGCCTCTGCTGTCATCCCCACCTGCCTCTCCCTGCTGTCATCCCCACCTGCCTCTCCCTGCTGCCATCCCCACCTGCCTCTCCCTGCTGTCATCCCCACCTGCCTCTCCCTGCTGCCATCCCCACCTGCCTCTTCCTGCTGTCATCTCCACCTGCCTCTCCCTGCTGTCATCTCCACCTGCCTCTTCCTGCTGTCATCCCCACCTGCCTCTTCCTGCCACCTGCCTCTTCCTGCTGTCATCCCCACCTGCCTCTTCCTGCTGTCATCCCCACCTGCCTCTTCCTGCTGTCATCCCTACCTGCCTCTCCCTGCTGTCATTTCCACCTGCCTCTTCCTGCTGTCATCCCCACCTGCCTCTTCCTGCCACCTGCCTCTTCCTGCTGTCATCCCCACCTGCCTCTCCCTGCTGTCATCTCCACCTGCCTCTTCCTGCTGTCACCCCCACCTGCCTCTCCCTGCTGTCATCCCCACCTGCCTCTCCCTACTGTCATCCCCACCTGCCTCTTCCTGCTGCCATCCCCACCTGCCTCTGCTGTCATCCCCACCTGTCACTCCCTGCTGCCATCCCCACCTGCCTCTTCCTGCTGTAATACCCACCTGCCTCTCCCTGCTGTCATCCCAACCTGCCTCTCCCTGCTGTCATCTCCACCTGCCTCTGCTGTCATCCCCACCTGCCTCTTCCTGCTGTCATCCCCACCTGCCTCTGCTGTCATCCCCACCTGCCTCTTCCTGCTGGCATCCCCACCTGCCTCTCCCTGCTGTCATCCCCACCTGCCTCTTCCTGCTGTCACCCCCACCTGCCTCTCCCTGCTGCCATCCCCACCTGCCTCTCCCTGCTGTCATCTCTACCTGCCTCTTCCTGCTATCATCCCCACCTGCCTCTGCTGTCATCCCCACCTGTCACTCCCTGCTGCCATCCCCACCTGCCTCTTCCTGCTGTAATACCCACCTGCCTCTCCCTGCTGTCATCCCCACCTGCCTCTGCTGTCATACCAACCTGCCTCTTCCTGCTGTCATCCCCACCTGCCTCTGCTGTCCTCCCCACCTGCCTCTTCCTGCTGTCATCCCCACCTGCCTCTCCCTGCTGTCATCCCCACCTGACTCTCCCTGCTGTCATCTCCACCTGCATCTTCCTGCTGTCATCCCCACCTGCCTTTGCTGTCATCCCCACCTGCCTCTCCCTGCTGCCATCCCCACCTGCCTCTGCTGTCATCCCCACCTGCCTCTTCCTGCTGTCATCTCCACCTGCCTCTCCCTGCTGTCATCCCCACCTGCCTCTGCTCTCATCTCCACCTGCCTCTCCCTGCTGTCATCCCCACCTGCCTCTCCCTACTGACATCTCCACCTGCCTCTCCCTGCAGTCATCTCCACCTGCCTCTTCCTGCTGTCCTCCCCACCTGCCTCTCCCTGCTGCCATCCCCACCTGCCTCTGCTGTCATCCCCACCTGCCTCTTCCTGCTGTCATCCCCACCTGCCTCTGCTGTCATCCCCACCTGCCTCTTCCTGCTGTCATCCCCACCTGCCTCTCCCTGCTGTCATCTCCACCTGCCTCTTCCTGCTGTCATCCCCACCTGCCTCTTCCTGCTGTCATCCCCACCTGCCTCTTCCTGCTGTCATCCCCACCTGCCTCTTCCTGCTGTCATCTCCACCTGCCTCTCCCTGCTGTCATCCCACCTGCCTCTCCCTGCTGTCATCTCCACCTGCCTCTTCCTGCTGCCATCCCCACCTGCCTCTGCTGTCATCCCCACCTGCCTCTCCCTGCTGCCATCCCCACCTGCCTCTGCTGTCATCCCCACCTGCCTCTTCCTGCTGTCATCTCCACCTGCCTCTCCCTGCTGTCATCCCCACCTGCCTTTGCTCTCATCTCCACCTGCCTCTCCCTGCTGTCATCCCCACCTGCCTCTCCCTACTGTCATCTCCACCTGCCTCTCCCTGCTGTCATCTCCACATGCCTCTTCCTGCTGTCCTCCCCACCTGCCTCTCCCTGCTGCCATCCCCACCTGCCTCTGCTGTCATCCCCACCTGCCTCTTCCTGCTGTCATCCCCACCTGCCTCTCCCTGCTGTCATCTCCACCTGCCTCTTCCTGCTGTCATCCCCACCTGCCTCTCCCTGCTGCCATCCCCACCTGCCTCTCCCTGCTGTCATCTCCACCTGCCTCTCCCTGCTGTCATCCCCACCTGCCTCTCCCTGCTGTCATCCCCACCTGCCTCTGCTGTCATCCCCACCTGCCTCTTCCTGCTGTCATCCCCGCGTGCCTCTTCCTGCTGTCACAGTTGCCGTCTCAATCACTCCTCTGAGGACCTTGAAGAAACCCTTTTTCCATTCTGCTCCACTTGAAAGCTCATGCTGCTAATGCTGCCATCGTTTCTAGATTGAACTATGCAAATGCTTGCTTCCTCGTTCAGCTACTCACAAGCTTCAAGGAGTTCAGTGTATTGTATCATGACTTCTCATGTGTTTCAAGAGATTTGATAGGCTTGCTGTAAGTAGCGCTAATTGCTAATTTCTGGACGGATGCATTACACCGCGCTCCACTTTATCCACAAAGTCTATTACGAAACAGGCCCTGTAGGAGAGTAGGATCTGCTTCACATGGGTACCACCACTTTTTGCTGGTGTTTCACTATTTTTCGACCTTAGTCTGGCTGTGGCCCTGCTAATCAGGACCCCAGTCTAGCTGCTTCCTCTCTAAAATGGTTTGCATGTACATTACGTACATTTCTAATTGGATTCTGGAGTGCCTTATAATCCCTACTATGTGCCTAGGGCATAGGTACCTCAGAGGCCTACCAGGGGCTGATGCATGTATTATGCCACCCCTGGGAAGCACTCCAAAATGACACCACAGGTCTGCTACTGCAGCCTGGGTAAGGTGGTGCTTGCACCCCTTACTGTGGTATATGCTACCTATATCACTACCATTGCACACACATATAAAACTTAGAAGTCACTCCTATTGCAGGCCTTAACAATCCTGAAGGCAGAGTGCTTGTTTTTTATGTGAGAGGGTGCTCCTGCATGAGCAGAGCCCCTCTGCAGCGTTCAGAGTACCTCCTCTGATGCTGTTTGTGGTGCAGCCTGACCATATACTCTTAAGTGCATTATAACCTCGCGGTAAATGCTAACTTTGGACTGGCTGCACGGAAACATGTTGTGTTTGGTATCAAACGCTTTGGAATACTACCCACCCCCTGCCAGTTCTGGCGGCGGGGGTAGCATTCCACCCTTCTAGAGGGAGAGACATGTCCACACTAGTCTAACCCGGTAGGACTTTCTAAAGCCCTGGCATCACAAAATGGATGCCTCTGCTACAGACACGGGTCTGTCCTCCTGCTGCTGACCGAAACTCCGACAGGGGAGGCCTGGACAATAGGTTTCCTCTCCCAGGGAGGTGTAACCACCTCCCCAGACAGGCAGATGTGTATTGGGGCTGGGCGGGAGCACTCTCTGGTGCTTTGAAGTCCTGCACTGGGGGCACACTTGGTGTCCCTGTGCATAGTCCAGTTCAAACCAGTTGCAGGGGCTACCTGTCCCTGCTCTGGCGTGAAACTGGACAAAGGAAATGGGTGTAACTAGCCCTCTTTCCAAACCCTCCTAAAGGTGGGTCCCTAGAGTATGTCCAACCCCCAAACTTAGTATAAGCATGGGAACCCAGTCCTTGAGACTTTAGATTACTCTGGACGAAACTCTGCACCATATATTCTGGACTTTCGAATTTCTATTTCAAATAGAAGATGGAAAAAATCTCCCTTGGGGTCAAGGAGTGACTCCCCTGCTTGGCAGGCACCAAAGAAGCAACTGACCGGTCTGCATCGCTGAAGCTCCCGCCAGACGTCGAAGACTTTGCATCACCATAGGTGGATTTCCAGACTTACCCGAGGCTACTCTGAGTGCATATAGCAAAGCTGAGGCCCGTGGCTATCGTGGGTGATGTGGAACTGGGACCCCTGGACACAGTTAATTTTTGCAGCAACACTATCTTCTGGGACTTCCTTGAAGTTGTGCTTTGGGCTCTCAGTAACCCAAACGTTGAGCACCTCCTGCACCAAAGGTTGCTGGGCCAGTTTCAAGTGCGCCCGCTCGAGGCTCCTTCGCGATCGCTAGCCCGTTGGCTAGTAGGTCCCCACGAAGGAAACTCCTCTTCTGTTTGGGCTTTTCTGGCTGCTCCAGACGTGCCCTGACGTTTCCTTGCTGGGTGAGTCCCTCAGACCTTGCTGGTCTGCACCACAGTCCTTTCTCTGATTTCCAGTGACTTGCTGTTGCCAAGGCTTGTTGGGTCCAATCTGGTCGCCGACACCGCAGCACTCAACAGACTTCATGAGACAGCTGGAATCCAGCTCCTGGTTGTCATCGGCACCTCCTGGACCTCGTGGCTGAAGAGTCAAGACACCCATCAACTCACCTGAAGCACCCAACATCTGTGGGCATTGGTCCATCCTGCCCTCTGTCACTGGCTAGTGACCCAGACTCTGTCCCCTCTACTTTCAGGTACCTTCCATCCTAGAGCCAGGCTTGGGTCTCTTCGGACACTTCTCCTCTTCACGGCAGCAGCAGTTCTTCGCCAGCTTCCATTGTAATCGACGACGCGACGCGACACCAAAAGACACCTATGCACCCGGCTTCCCTGGGTGAGGTAACTCGAGTACTCCGGTCCTCCCGTGGGTGCTAGCCCTAGAACTTCTTAAGTCCAAAAGGGTTTGGTCCTGACTCGATTCTAAGTGTCCCTAATCTTTAAATTTCCAACCGCGACTTTGCCCATAGAAGCTAACGGGAACCCGCGGTTGTGTTTACACACTGCACACGGTCCCCGTGAGTCCCCTGTGTCACTACCTTGGTTGGTTCCTTGGGGTCCCAGTGATTCTACAGGCTATAGGCCGTGTGTCTAGTTCAGTCGTGATTCTTATACCACTTTTTGGAATATGGTTTGGTACGCCCCTAGGGCCCAAATGTGTATTTGTGCTATTACTGTTGATTGCTAACTTGTAAATTAAGTACTTCGAACTCCAGTCTCATAAAGAGACTAGAGGGGTGTGTTTTATCCTAAATACATATATTTTGAATATATACCTGGTGTGGTTGTTCTTTCATTTGATCATTCAAGAGGTTATAATCTGGTAAACCAAGCTGCTTTACATTCCTTCAAGACTTAGCCTGAAGGCTGCTCTCCATAGCTACCACTAGGATAGCTTTCAATAAAGGTTGTCTTTAACCAATTCACCATAAGGGGTTGTTTGGACTGATACAAGGTGCCCACTAGAACTAGTGGACAGCATATATCAGGCCACCTTCTCACAGGCCCTATGCTGCTTTTGTGACTGGTTCCAAGTCTAAGTGATCCCTCCATGTTGTCTCTTCCCTCGTGCCATCCATCAGTCCCCTGATTTACAAAGGCTCCACAGAGAGGGGCTTATTGTGGGGGAGGGCGTCCTTCTCTTTGAGGCTTCAACTATAGCAAATGTATTTCATCTTCACCTTCCCAGAATAGAGGAACATTCTATATTTAGGAAGGATCGAACAATTCTTCTGTTTTGTTGATTATTTTCATCTCTTTCTGTTGTTGTCAGTTCAGAGCCAGGTGTCTTAGGGCGTTCATTGCACTTAATAAGTAACAACTGAAATCAACGCAATTCAACTCAACTCAACTCCACTCAACTCAACTCAACTCGTAGCTTGCATGATATGTAGTGGGTGCCCTAAGGCACAAAACGCAGGGTTGGTGGCAATTTTAGAAGAAATCAAGTCAGGAATGATGGGTGGGGGCTCTTATCCTTCGGTGATGGAGAAATGTCAGCTGAGGGATAGCTCAGGTGTCGGATGCCTGATCCAGCTATGTGAAGCCTGAACATGTAATTTATGCCTAGTCAGAGTCAGACGCCTTCCGTCTAAAGCAACCAGCTCCCAGGTCAGTTTTGCTTTAACATATGCCGTATGTGTGTTTCTCTGGCACGGTGTCTGTGTAGCGGCAGTGCACTCACCCTCCTCTTGTGTACACATAGCATTGCTGTGTCCAGGACAGTGAACCTAGGCTCACCACTCAACATGCGTGCAGCAGCAAGACATCACTGTCCAGCCAAATGCTCACTTTTAGGAAAAAGGAGAATCGTTTTATTTCTCCGCTAACCACAAGAAGGAAATATGTATGACATTCACAAACAATTGCACAGTTCCTCCTTAAGGGCAGGGTTCTAATGTTTTTTGTCTGTTCCCTGTCTCATTCACTTCCCACGTTTAGCAATATAGTTAATCCCCATTAACTATTGGTAACATCCAGGGTACGCCCCACTAGTAGTCTGATTCTCAAGAGTCCACTATGACTCTAACTTAGCGTCAATAGCGTTCCAGGTCTATCACACTAATTTAGCGGCAAGTTCCCCCATGGCCGACAGGCCTGACACCAGTCTAACCTGCACCAGAAGCTTAGAAGCATTTGGAGTTCCTGAATGTGCCTTATCCATGGACTCACAGTAGCTGCAGCTGTGTTGAGGTGAGTCAGCTGCAAGCGGCCCAGATAGTTACACTTAGTGGATGCAGAGTCGAAGTGACCAGAGGCTCTCTGCGGCTCCTCCTGCTGGTTAAGTATTCGGCTTGTCTCCTGGCGGTGGGGGTGGGGGGGCTGCAATGATTCTGCCTTGGGTCCCTCGCCTGTGTGGTAGTGCACAGGTGCTCTTATGGCGTTCTCGCTTCTTTGGCGGGGCAAAACAGGTTGCAGTTCTTGGTGTTCCCGGTAACCCACAACATACGAGGTTACTGCAACTCACAGTCGATGGGCTCCTGCCTGTTCAGCACAGTAAAATACTCCAGGGCGTCCCCTCCTGTCATACCTGGTTGCTGCCTGCTACTGCACATGTCTATGTCCTTTACTGGACAGCAGTCTTTTCCATGGCTGTCCCTCTGGTACATGGGCTCACAGATGTGACCCAACAAACCGTCTCTGGCCCAATCGGCAACGTGCGACACATGGCTCAATTCATGATGGCCCTCTATTGGTAGACAAGGGTCACCACATTTGTCCTGCATACAGGCAACAACCCGATCTGTGCAGCAGCTGTACCCTCACAGCTCACACAGGGAGTCCACTCGCCAGGGCTCTCCAATGGATAGTGACGCACTGCATCATATTTGGCGATGCAGCGCGCTCAACGAAATTCGTTTTATTAATTTTTTTTGTAACTTACCTGAACTCGGCCGTATGCCGCATTTTGCAACCCCCCACCCTGCCCCTCCTCTGCGCCACGTCACCGCCCCGGTAAAACACCCTACACGGGCCGTCACTGCCAATGGACCTTGATCCCTCCAATGTTCTCCTCTTCCTCACAGGGCACTGGTCTTGGCAAGCAGGCCGGCACTGGTTCTCCAGGCTCCATGGCAGGTGCTCTTGGATTCCATAAGGGATGTCCCCGCACCCAGCAGGGAGACCTTCAGGCCTTGGTCCCCAATCCTCGTCACAGGCAGAAGTCTTTCAGAGCTTCCCTGCCTCACATAGCCAGTCTGGTTGTTTTGCAGATGACCATTTTTTAGTGTCTCAAACTCCCTTCCTTATAGTCCATTTCCAGACTCCAAATGAGATTTAGGGTATCAGGCTTTGAAGTTTTATGTTGGGGCTCTGCTTCATTTGAAGTGCCGCTCCACTGCTCCCTCATCCTCTTGAAAAGCCGTCTGTCACAGCAAGAATCTCTCCAAATCTGATAGTTCCACAATACAGGCCATGGGAGCGACTAGAGTTCACACCTGGAGTGTGTAGGGTAAGCATGCTTTCCCCTCCCCAGTGTGTGTCCCACCCAGTTCACAGGAATACAGCAGTACACAAATATGTCTGGCTTTCTGTCTCTACCCCCTCTCCATGTTTCACCATTCAGGCTAGGTTCTCCGTAAATGAACCACATGGCCCTACATGTATTGCATCCTTCACATGCACACATACATGCAGTCTATGTGTACAGCATACACGCACTGCACAGTACTATACCCTCCTTGTACTGTACCACTCAGAAGCACACATACATTCTGCACTTGCATTTAACACACACACACTGCCCAGTACTGTATCCTTCATGCACTGTACCACTCTTAGGCACACATATATCTAGCTTATGCTTTTAACACGCATGCACTGCATCCTTCATGTGTTGTACCACTCTCAGGAATGCATGCACCCAGCACATGCATTTATCATGCACACACTGCATTCTTCATGTATTGTTTCACTCACAGGTACACATGCTCTCAGGACATGCATTTCTTCTGCACGCACTGCACAGCACTGCATCTTTTGGGTGCTGTACCACTAATAGGCACAAATATATACAGCACATCATTTATCATACACGCACTGCATTCTTCATGAATTGTACTTCTCACAGGTATGCATACCCGCAGCACATGCATTTCTCCTGCACGCACTGCACAGCACTAGATCCTCCATGCATTGTACCACTAATAGTCACATATATATCCAGCACATGCATGTATCATGCACTTACTGCATTCTTCATGAATTGTACCACTCACAGGTACACATGCATTTCTCCTGCACGCACTGTACAGCACTACATCCACCATGCATTGTACCACTAATAGCCACATATATATCCAGCACATGCATGTATCATGCACTCACTGCATTCTTCATGAATTGTACCACTCACAGGCACACATGCATTTCTCCTGCACGCACTGTACAGCACTACATCCACCATGCATTGTACCACTAATAGACACATATATATCCAGCACATACATCCACCATGCACACACTGCTCAGTACTTCACTATCCCTGTACTGCACCCTCCCCAGGCACACATACACCCAGCACAGATACACCACCCCTGCACTGCGCAGCACTTCACTCCAATCCAATGTAGGCCAAGGGTGAGTTAAGCACACAGAAGCAGAACTTTCAAAGCCTGTAACACAGGCTAGAAATGACTTGCTCACTCATACTGATCACCACACGGCACGCTGCCATCACTACCCTTGTGCTGCTTAACTCTTGGTGAAAATGATAACGGTCCAACAAGATCACAATCCATGAGATAGGCCTATGCCATGGCATACACGCATGTTTGCCTATGACAACAAAAACACAGAATTAGGGATCCAGACTATGGTACAGTTGGGCACTCAGGGCAGGGCTGCACAGCCTTTACCATGTAGAGGAGTTTTCCATTCCAATAAGGTTGTCATCTTGTAATAACTTGGTGAAAACTGATTGAAAAGAGCTTTGTGTTGAAATCTGTAAAAGCTGCTTTGTAGTTGTCAAATCACTCATTCCATTTTTAAAGCTCTCTATCGGTAGCCTAGAAACATTTTCAAATCCACCATCACATGTTTGCTGGAATGGTAACGTTTGCAATGCACAATTTATCACTAACGTCTTGTATTGGCTTTAATGATATCTCTGCCCCATTGTTTGAAGTGTTAGCCCCGCCCCGTTCATTGACCTGTTAGCCCCTCACCACAGCTGTGGTCTAATTGCACACCTGTATAATCCATGTGACATGCACACTCCTTGGGCCATTGTACAAAAACTAGGAACTGCGCTTTACAAATTGCAATGCAATTCCTAATACACAAAAGAATATATGTTAAATTCCTAGTGGGGTCGCAAATCGACCTACCTCATGAATGGTAATGAGGTAGGTCGTAAATTGAGACCCACTAGGAATTGCTGCCTTGACAGGGATATTGACCTCCTAGGGTCAGCAGACCGTGTCTGTCACTGCTTTTAATTGCTTGTAAATAAAGATTTTTTTTTATTTTAAATGCAGCATGTTGTCCATAAAGGAAAATGGGCTACATTTAAAAAAAAGATAATGAAACTTTAAAGTTTCATTTTTTAACTGTATGCAGTGGTCGATGTGACCACTGCCTGGTCTAAAAAAAATGTACACTTTACATTCTCTCATCAGCTCACCCTCCCATTTGCGAATGGGTTACCATCTACTTCGAGATGTCGGTAAAATATTAATGTTTTGTGACCAGAATTCAGTCACAAAACATGAATACATTCCACTGCAAATTGGTATTTTAAAGGGACGTCCTTACTACCCCTTTCCAAATATTGATTTGCAAAGCCGGATTGCGATTCTGTAGCAAGTTACTGAATCACAATTTGGCTTTTGTACTTCACTAAATTCTTTTTTGCGGTTGCAAACAGCCAGATTCTGCAAATTGGGCCTTTTGCAACTTCCAAAACAGTTTTGTACATATGGCCCCAACTTCCTTAGCACACGCCCAGAGTAGTGTGCCACCAATGGGCTAATGCATTGTGGCACCTCATCAGGAATATAGGCACTGTGTAACTGCAACAACAATACAATACAGAGGCTCTGTCAGGAGAAAGGCATGCTAGGGGAGATGTTCTGTCAAGATAACACCTGCTTGGAGAGAGGTGCTTCCAGGACGATGCCTGCTAGGAGAGCGGCTCTGCTAGGATAACGCATGCTTGGAGAGAGGTGCTGCCACGAGGATGCCTGCTAGGAGAGCGGCACTGCTAGGATAACACCTGCTTGGAGAGAGGTGCTGCCAGGAGGATGCCTGCTAGGAGAGCGGCACTGCTAGGATAACGCATGCTTGGAGAGAGGTGCTGCCAGGACGATGCCTGCTAGGAGAGCGGCACTGCTAGGATAACCCCTACTTGGAGAGAGGTAGTGCCAGCAGGATGCCTGCTAGGAGAGTGGCATTGCTAGGATAACACCTACTTGGAGAGAGGTAGTGCCAGGAGGATGCCTGCTAGGAGAGCGGCACTGCTAGGATAACACCTGCTTGGAGAGAGGTGCTGCCAGAAGGGCTTCTGCTAGGAGAGCGGCCCTGCCAGGAGAACACCTGCTTGGAGAGTGGTAGTGCCAGGAGGATGCCTGCTAGGAGAGCGGCACTGCTAGGATAACACCTGCTTGGAGAGAGGTGCTGCCAGGAGGATGCCTGCTAGGAGAGCAGCACTGCTAGGATAACGACTGCTTGGAGAGAGGTGCTGCCAGGAGGATGCCTGCTAGGAGAGCGGCACTGCTAGGATAACACCTACTTGGAGAGAGGTGCTGCCAGGAAGATGCCTGTTAGGAGAGTGGCCCTAGTAGGTTAACGCCTGCTTGGAGAGAGGTGCTTCCAGGAGGATGCCTGCTAGGAGAGCGGCACTGCTTGGATAATACCTGCTTGGAGAGAGGTGCTGCCAGGAGGATGCCTGCTAGGAGAGCGGCACTGCTAGGATAACACCTGCTTGGAGAGAGGTGCTGCCAGAAGGGCTTCTGCTAGGAGAGCGGCCCTGCCAGGAGAACACCTGCTTGGAGAGTGGTAGTGCCAGGAGGATGCCTGCTAGGAGAGAGGTGCTGCCAGGAGGATGCCTGCTAGGAGAGCGGACCTGCCAGGATAACGCATGCTTGGAGAGAGGTGCTGCCAGGAGGATGCCTGCTAGGAGAGCGGCCCTGGTAGGATAACGCTTGCTTGGAGAGAGGTCCTACCAGGAGACCGGTTGTCAGGAATCCCCGCACCTTAAAATATCCTGGGCAGTATGCTTTTAGACTCCAGGAAATGTGTCTCTGAGGGGTACCAGGATGGCCTGGGGGCCTCTAGACCTAGGGGATTGTTAGACCTGGCACCTTGGTGTGAGTCTCCCTTCCACTTTTTGTTTCGTTGTGCCCCATGTGTTTTGCTGGTGTTAGCTGCTCAGAATACTGTGCCACTGCCTACCAGTGCCACAGTGCAAGTGCTCCCTATATAAAATGTATATGTTGGTTGGATTCCATGATTGGTTTACTGTCAGACCCCAGTAAAGTGCACCAGGAGTGCCCAGGGCTTGTAAATACAAATGCCGCTGGTGGGATTGCAGCACTGGTTGTGCCACCCACAGAAGCGGCCCGGTATAATGTGTCTAGGGTCTGCCATTGCAGAACCTGCGTGCAGTCTGGTACTGTCATGCTGACTGGGCAAGTGCACCCACTTGCCAGTCCCTAAACCTTCCCTTAACTTCATATTAGTCACCCCTATGGTGGGCCCAAGGGCAGGGTGCGTTGTAAGCATAAGGTAGGACATGCCCTGATGTGTGTGGCATGTCCTAATAGTGAATTACAGCCATTTTCGTTTTTCACTATTGTAAGGCTACCTGCTCTCATAGGCCAGAATGGGCTGTTAGAATTGTTATGTTTTGTTATGTTAAAACCATTTATAAAGCGCGCCGCTGTCCCAACGAAGGGGCGTCCCGGCGCTGACAGTAGTTTCCAAGCAAGGGACGGTTAAGCCATGGGAAAGAGAAAGGTTTTGATAGCCTTACGGAAGGATATCAGACACTCTAAGCTGCGGATCTTCAAAGGGAGGGAATTCCACAGCTTGGCGGCAAGGATACGGAAAGACTTACCACCAGCTCTAGATCGTTTGACTCTGGGGACAGAAGCCAGGATCAATTCGGAAGAATGCAGCATGCGGCTAGGGATGTAAGGGGTGATCAGGCCCGACAAGATCTCAGGAGTAGAGAACTTTAAAATTTTAAAGGTGAGGCAAAGGGTCTTGAATTGGACCCTTTTTGAGATAGGGAGCCAATGGAGGCGGCGAACAGCCCCGGCTCCAGAGCATGATCTAGATAGTCCAAGTATGGCACGTGCCGCTGTATTCTGGATGCGCTGTAGACGGTTTAGTTCCGCCTTATTGGCGCCCAGCAGCAAGGAGTTCGCAAAATCAAGTCTGGAAAGGATAGTAGCCTGGACTATAAGTTGGCGTGTGGTCGAGTCGAAGAACCGAAGAATGGGCCTTAAGCCACGTAACAGACCAAAGCAAGTGCCAGCGATTTTTTTGGTGTGCTCTTGAAAACCCAGAGTAGAATCGAACAGAAGCCCGAGGTTCTTTACCACCAGCTTGGGGGAGGGGGCAGGACCCAGGGAGGTGGTCCACCACTGAGTGTTCTAAAGCCCCTTGTCCTTACCCACCAGTAGCACCTCAGATTTACTGGCGTTGAGCTGGAGACAGTTCTCCGTTAACCAGCCCGCAACCGCCTCGAGGCCCGTCCAGAACTGGGTGGCGCCATTAGCATAGTCATCTGAAAGAGCCACCATCAGCTGGGTGTCATCCGCGTACGAGACCATGGAGAGACCATGGTCGCGAGCGACTACTGCCAGGGGCTGAACATAAAGGTTGAACAGAGCCGGACTTAAAGCCGAGCCCTGCGGAACCCCCTGCTCGATGGGCTGGATGGAGGAAGCGAAAGGGGGGCATAAACCTGGAAAGATCTGTCTGACAAGAAGGAGCGGAGCCATTCAAGGGCAAGATTTTTTACTCCAACTTCTTCTAGCCGACTCAGAAGGATCTGGTGGGAGACCGTGTCAAACGCGGCACTCAGGTCGAGCAATACGAGTGCAGCTGTTTGACCTTCATCTAGGATGGAACGCAGATGTTCACTCACCGCTAAGAGTGCTGTTTCTGTGCTGTGGCCAGCGCGGAATCCATTCTGAGACCGGTCTAAGATCATATTGTCATTTTAAAAAGTCAGAGAGAACTTTATTGACGTGTGCCTCAGCCACTTTAGCAACCCAAGGCAAGAGAGAAATCAGGCGGAAGTCTTCGGGCGCAGTGGGGTCCAAAAGTGGTTACTTTAACAGAGGAAGCACCTTGGCTTGCTTCCAGGATATGGGAACCGATGCCTTGTTAAATGAGGAATTAATGGTCAAAAGTAAGGGTGTAAGAAGAACGGATAGACAGTCTCTGAATTGAGCCGGTCTCATGGGGTCAAGAGGAGATCCCGATTTGACTTTGGTGCTCAGAGCAAGGAACCCCTCCTGAGAGATGGAAGGAATTACCTCCAGAGTAGCATAAGTGATAGGTATTAAAGGGCACTCTGAAACCCTGGGACAGTTGGGAAAAGTTTTGTATATGGTTTCAACTTTTTTAACGAAGTAGGTGGCGAGATCCTCGCATTGTATTCTGGAGGTGATGATAGAGATGGGCGGATCTTTCCTCTTTTTCAGGTCACTGAGAATCTTAAAAATGCATTTCATAGGGTTATTGCTAGATGCTATCTGATTGGTGATGAAGGTGGCTCGAGCTAATTGTATAGCTTTGTGGCAACTTTTGATGGCATCCTGATACTGTTTCTTTGCTGAGGGACAGTAATTCTTCCAATGTAATTGTTACATCCTATGATTCTAACAGACCCAGGGAACATGGTAGAAAATCGAGTTTAGTATGCCTGAACTCAGAATAATAAAATATATCTTTTAGCAAAGTTTATTTTAATGTTCTGTATTTGCAAATACCACTTTTAGAAAGTTGGCCTTTGCTTGCCTAACCATTTCAGCCCACCTCTGCGCTGATGTGTATCTGCTCTCTGGTTTGTGTGAGTGACAGGGCTGGGGAATTCCAAGAGACAGTCTGCGCAGCCAGGTGGTGAATAGGAAGATTACACCAGGATGGGTGGGAGGAGTGCACCTGGACTCTGAATAGGGCTGTGCTCTGCCATCAAAAAGCTGGCTCCACCTCCTGTGGAGCGTCTGATGTCTCTGCCCTGCACACTGAAAGCAGAAGCCTGCATCATGTCAACAAAGTGCTCAGAAACCGGATCAAACTAGGCAAGGGCCCCCCTGGCCTGCAAGAACAAAAGAAATGTAGTATAAATGTAGGAGCCCTGCTCCTAAGAAATTAGATCCTGCTACAAGACGAACCTCTGCCTGAGGGGAAGGAACCGGGAAAGCTGTAGGAGGAGTACTGTCCCTGACCTAGGGGATTGGCCTGCAGTGGTTGCCTTGCTGCTGAAGGAGAGGAGAAAGATTGCTGATAAACTTTACTTCAACTTGTGCTGTTTAAGATCTCCAAGGGCTTGTGACTGAGCTTGCCCCCTGAACGAAGTCCCAGGACCAGTGAACTTCACCCCCCCTTGAGAACCGCCGTTCTCACCGTGAAGCTGAAGCCAAGAGAAGTGTGCGCCTCCTAGATCAGCGCGTGCACTGGCAAGCCTGTGCCCAGCTGTCTGGCCCAAACAACGCGACTAAGGCCCCCCTATGAGCCGTAGCTCGCAACGTGAAGGAAGGACTTCGTGCCGCACTTTTATTGCCCCCCTCTTCGAATCGTACTGCTCAGCGTGCCCCCATACCCCTGTTGTGGGCAGGCTGCGGTGTGTGGAGTGGTTGGTACGTCGCTCACCATCGGAGCGTACTGCCTGCTTCGCACCGCGCTGAAAGAAAGGCGCTGATCTCAAGGTACGGCTCGAACGCCGCAACGAAGAGCCAGCGCACCGTACCTCCGCACCATCCCCTCGAGCATCGTGACTGAGGCCCCCTACGAGCCGTAGCTTGCACCGCAGCAGGAGGACATCGCACCGTCCACCGCGCTGGGATTCAACGCATCGTCCGTGACGAACTTTCAAAGATAAGGTACTGTGTCCGCTTCGCACCGTAAGGTGTACGCTCTGCACTGGAGCGCCTGCAGCATTTTGTGAGCCCCGTTCGTAAGCACCGCAGGGTGTACGCATCGCCCGGAGTGTCTGCAACGCTTGTGAGTCCCGCTCGTGAGCACCGCAGGGTGTACGCTTCGCCCGGAGCGTCTGCAACGCTTGTGAGCCCCACTCGTAAGCATCTTTCCAGCCCCGTACGAACTGTACAAAGAGAGCGAAGCACGCAGAACTATTGAAGTACGCTTGAACCAAGAACTGCTTTATGCCAATAAGTATTGTGGGCCCGTTCAACGTTTATTGCGTCTTGTGCTAAGTCCTATCATATAAAGATAACTATTTTTGATAAACCCAGTGTGGAGTCCATTTGTGGGGGTATCATTGAATTACTGTATGTGGTCCCAAATGCTTAACCATTGCGCCCTGAGATAGGCCTTGTCTGCTCGCGCTAAGCTACCTAGAGGGTGAGCAGGGGTTGTGTTGGGAGTGTAACCCCTTACCCTGACTAGAGGAGAGGATCCCTGCTTGACACAAGTACCTACCTGTGCGAACCAGAGATCCCCGATTCTAACAGGGATTAGCAGGAAACGCTCCCAGCTGAGAAAACACATCAGTGATTCCAGCGGGTCTCTGCCAAGCATTGCTTCCAGGTGCTGGCGGTGCAATAACGCAATGAAGAACAATGTCAGAGGGCGGTACTTGTACCACCATGTGGATATCTGCTACCACCCGCCGTTCTCTGCCACAGCCAGGCCACCCCAATAATCAAAGGAATTCACACGTGGTAGTAGTGTGTGTGTGTGAGTGAGGGGGGGGTGCAGTTGCTGCCAAGCAGAAGTGATGTCAATTGTAACCTTTCTCATCTGTAGTTTTCCGGCTCCGGTTCCAGTGAGATAGCCCTGAAGGTTAATTGTCTGCTGCAGAATCTGTGTGTAAACTGCAGGTACCACTACAACATGACGGCTTTATGAGGTACCTCCAATTAGTGTGAAACCAGCTGATCCCTTGCTGTGCTGGTCCTGGGTCTGTGCTGGTCCTGTGCTGGTCCTGGGCATGTGCTGGTCGAGGGTCTGTGCTCGTCCTGTGCTGGTCCTGGGTCTGTGCTGGTCGAGGGTCTGTGTTCGTCCTGGTCTGTGCTG
This sequence comes from Triturus cristatus, assembly GCF_964204655.1. Lineage (NCBI taxonomy): Eukaryota > Metazoa > Chordata > Amphibia > Caudata > Salamandridae > Triturus > Triturus cristatus. The sequence continues at coordinate 1,157,813,488 of NC_140580.1, read as the reverse complement.
GTCGTGGGTCTGTGCTGGTCGTGGGTCTGTGCTGGCCCTGGGTCTGTGCTGCTCCTGGGTCCGTGCTGGTCGTGGGTCTGTGCTGGCCCTGGGTCTGTGCTGCTCCTGGGTCTGTGCTGGTCCTGGGTCTGTGATGGTCGTGGGTCTGTGCTGGTCCTGGGTCTGTGTTTTTTGTGGGTCTGTGCTGGTCGAGGGTCTGTGCTAGTTCTGGGTCTGTGCTGGTCGTGGGTCTGTGCTGGTCCTGGGTCTATGCTGGTCATGGGTCTGTGCTGCCCCTGGGTCTGTGCTGATCCTGGGTCTGTGCTGGTCTTGGGTCTGTGCTGGCCCTGGGTCGGTGCTGGTCCGGGGCCTGTGCTGGCCCTGGGTCTGTGCTGGTCGAGGGTCTGTGCTGGTCAAGGGTCTGTGCTCGTCCTGAGTCTGTGCTGGTCGTGGGTCTGTGCTGGCCCTGGGTCTGTACTGGTCCGTGGCCTTCGCTGGTCCTGGGTCTGTGCTGGTCGAGGGTCTGTGCTCGTCCTGGGTCTGTGCTGGTCGTGGGTCTGTGCTGGCCCTGGGTCTGTGCTGGTCCTGGGTCTGTGCTGGCCCTGGGTCTGTGCTGGTCGAGGGTCTGTGCTCGTCCAGGGTCAGTGCTGGTCTTGGGTCTGTGCTGGCCCTGGGTCTGTGATGGTCCTGGTTCTGTGCTGGTTCTGCGCTCTGCTGATCCTTGGTCTGTGCTGGTCCTGGGTCTGAACTGGTCCTGGGTCTGTGCTGGTCCTGGGTCTGTGCTGGTCAAGGCTCTGTGCTCGTCCTGGGTCTGTGCTGGTCGTGGGCCTATGCTGGCCCTGGGTCTGTGCTGGTCCTGGGTCTGTGCTGGTCGTGGGTCTGTGCTGATCCTGGGTCTGTGCTGGTCCTGGGTCTGTGCTGGTCGAGGGTCTGTGCTGGTCCTGGGTCTGTGCTGGTCCTGGGTCTGTGCTGGTCCTGGGTCTGTGCTGGTCCTGGGTCTGTGCTGGTCGAGGGTCTGTGCTGGTCCTAGGTCTGTGCTGGTCCTGGGTCTGTGCTGGTCCTGGGTCTGTGCTGGTCGAGGGTCTGTGCTCGTCCTGGGTCTGGGCTGGTCATGGGTCTGTGCTGGCCCTAGTCTGTGCTGCTCCTGGGTCTGTGCTGGTCAAGGGTCTGTGCTGGTCGAGGGTCTGTGCTCGTCCTGGGTCAGTGCTGGCCCTGGGTCTGTGCTGGCCCTGGGTCTGTGCTGCTCCTGGGTCTGTGCTGGTCCTGGTTCTGTGCTGGTCGAGGGTCTGTGCTCGTCCTGGGACTGTGCTGGTCGTGGGTCTGTGCTGGTCGAGGATCTGGGCTCGTCCTGGGTCTGTGCTCACCCTGGGTCTGTGCTGGTCGAGGATCTGTGCTGGTCGAGGGTCTGTGCTGGTCCTGGGTCTGTGCTTTTCCCTTGCTGTGATGGTTGTGGGTATATACTGGTCATGGGTCTGTGCTGGTCGTGGATCTGTGCTGGTCCTGGGTATGTGCTGGTCCTGGGTCTGGGCTGGTCGAGGGTCTGTGCTGGTCGTGGGTCTGTGCTGGTCCTGGCTTTGTGCTGGTCCTGGGTCTGTACTGGTCCTGGGTCTGTGCTAGTCCTGGGTCTGTGCTTGTCCTGGGTCTGTGCTCGTCCTCCGTGCTTGTCCTGTGTCTTTGCTCATCCTGGGTCTGTGCAAGCCCTGGGTCTGAGCTCATCCTGGGTCTATGCTCGTCCTGGGTCTGCGCTCTTCCTGGGTCTGTGCTCGCCCTGTGTCTGTGCTCATCCTGGGTCTTTACTAGCCCTGGGTCTGTGCTTGTCTTGGGTCTGTGCTGGTCATGGGTCTGCTGTGCTGGTCCAGGGTCTGTGCTGGCCCTTGGTCTGTGCTGGTCCTTTGCTTTGCTGGTCGTGACTCTGTGCTGGTCATGGCTCTGTGCAGGTCGTGGGTCTCTGCTGGTTGTGGGTCTGTGCTGGCACTGGGTCTGTGCTGGTCCCTTGCTTTGCTTGTCATGGCTCTGTGCTGGTTGTGGGTCTGTGCTGGTCCTGGGTCTGTGCTGGTCGTGGGTCTGTGCTAGTCCTGGGTCTGTGCTAGTCCTGGGTCTGTGCTCATCCTGGGTCTGTGCTAGCCCTGGCTCTGTGCTGGTCGTGGGTCTGTGCTGGTCGTGGGTCTGTGCTACTCCTGGGTCTGTGCTCTTCCTGGGTCTGTGCTCCTCCTGGGTCTGTGCTCTTCCTGGGTCTGTGCTCGTCCTGAGTCTGTGCTAGTCCTGGATCTGTGCTAGTCCTGGGTCTGTGCTAGTCCTGGGTCTAGGCACGTCCTGGGTCGGTGCTCGTCCTGGGTCTGTGCTAGTCCTAGGTCTGTGCTCGTCCTGGGTATGTGCTAGTACTGGGTCTGTGCTTGTCTTGGGTCTGTGCCAGTCATGGGTCTTTGATGGTCAAGGGTCTGTGCTGGTTCCTTGCTCTGCTGGTCATGGGTCTGTGCTGGTCCTGGGTCTGTGCTGGTCCTGGGTCTGTGCTGGCCCTGGGTCTGTGCTGCTCCTGGGTCTGTGCTGATCCTGGGTCTGTGCTGGTCCTTGTTCTGTGCTGGTCGAGGGTCTGTGCTGGTCCTGGGTCTGTGCTGGTCCTGGGTCTTTGCTGGTCGTGGATCTGTGCTGGTCCTGGGACTGTGCTGGTCCTGGGTCTGTGCTGGTCCTTTGCTGTACTGGTCGTGGATCTCTGCTGGTCGTGGGTCTATGCTGGTCGAGGATCTGTGATGGTCCTAGGTCTGTGCTGGTCGTTGGTCTGTGCTGGTTGAGGGTCTGTGCTGGTCCTGGGACTGTGCTGGTCCTGGGTCTGTGCCGGTCCTGGGTCTGTGCCGGTCCTTTGCTGTGCTGGTCGTGGATCTCTGCTGGTCATGGGTCTCTGCTGGTCCTTTGCTGTGCTGGTCCTGGGTCTGTGCTGGTCCTGGGTCTGTGCTGGTCGAGGGTCTGTGCTGGTCCTTTGCTGTGCTGGTCGTGGATCTCTGCTGGTCCTGGGTCTCTGCTGGTCCTTGGTCTGTGCTGGTTGATGTAATGAATGTGCTTTTCACTAAAAGGACACACCCAAACCCTGCACTCCCACTTTGGAGGCAAATATCTCACTGCGCTTTTAAATAATACACTTTGAGCAACACCCCCTAAAGACGAGGAAAGGACACATCACTCCCTTTAGGCGAGGCAAGAAAACAAATTCAGGTGCATTTAACACAACTTTATTAATGCAATGTTTAAAATGGTAGGCCAAATATATCAGTAAATGCAGATTCCCAAGTGCCAAATAACTACAATAAACAATTAGAATAAAATGCAGTATATATACAAATAGCAAAGAGTAGAAAATATATATATAAAATGGTTAGGAACATTTCATCGACTGAATTTGCATCATCCTTGTCAACTCAAGCTAGGGAAGCCATTCAATAGCCCAGGAAGGAGTTCAGTCAGGACTCAAGTTCCGTCACCTCCACAGCAATACGTCTATTCTGTGGTGAACTTCCCCCTGCCTCCCGCAGATTCCCAGCTTTAATACTATTACTCAACGTGAGGCGAAGCTTCTAGAAAACCTCGCCCCCTTCTCATGAGAAATAACCGAGCAAGCTGTACCAGTCTGCGTCAAGGCCAAGACGAAGGCTGACCAAGCTCTAGGGGTGGGCGGTATTTGCGTAATTGCGTTACGCAAATCTCCGCGAAACGGTAAAAAATCTCCGCGAACACACAGAAATTCCGCGAACACGCGGAATTGCTTGTTCGCGATGCTTTTTTCCTGTTCACAATTGCTGTTTGCGTGCTCAGGGAAAAATATCTTGCGAACACGCATTTTGAGAACACGAACAAGCAAAAATTTCGCGAAATCGCGGAAAGCAGACTTTTGAGCAATTTGCGTTCTCCGCGGAACGCGAAATTACGCGAATTCCGCAAATTCCGTGAGCGGAACGGAATTTACCGCCCAGGCCTACCAAGCTCCCGTATTTTGGCTTCGAGGCAGAGTTGCACATTCTACAGATAATATCCAGTTCACTCTGGTCAGTGAAGAGCGAATAACAAATGAGAAGCAGAAAGACCTTAAATATGAATCGCAAGCACTGCTGTGCACGCAGGAGCAAGGCAAAGTCAGAAGACAAGATGACATAACGCCATGTCAAAGCCAATAGTCAAAGTCAGAAAACAAGATGACATGAGGCCATGTCAAAGCCAATAGTACTGTTCTACTCCATGACCGCTCCTACTAAAACACAGCAAGATTACAAGACGGAGGAGAAGCAGGCATATACAGGACCGTCCTACATTAAGGCTAGGGTAAAATAACACACTATAGTCAGTTAAAATGGTGGTAGTTGAAGGCCATCATAGGGTGCCAAACCACAAGAGCACCTCTTTCACGATGGTCAAGGGTCTGTGCTGGTCCTGGGTCTGTGCTAGTCCTGGGTCTGTGCTGGTCGAGGATCTGTGATGGTCCTGGGTCTGTGCTGGTCGTTGGTCTGTGCTGGTCGAGGATCTGTGCTGGTCCTGGGTCTGACCTGGTCGATGGTCCGTGCTGGTCATGGATCTGTGCTGGTCATGGGTCTGTTCTGGACCTGGGTCTGTGATGGTCCTGGTTCTGCGCTCTACTGGTCCTTGGTCTGAGCTGGTCCTGGGTCTCTGCTGGTCCTGGGTCTGTGCTCGTCCTGGGTCCGTGCTGGTCATTGATCTGTGCTGATCCTGGGTCTGTGCTGGTCCTGGGTCTGTGCTGGTCATATATCTGTGCTGGCCCTGGATCTGTGCTGGTCCGGGTCTGAGCTGGGCATGGATCTGTACTGGTTCTGGGTCTGTGCAGGTCCTGGGTCTGTGCTGGTACTGGATCTGTGGTTGCCCTTGGTCAGTGCTTGGCAAGGGTCTGTGCTGGTCCTGGGTCTGTGCTGGTCGAGGGTCTGTGCTGGATGTGTTAAATGGTAGCGGCAATTTCAGTCGATAACCCTTCAAGTATTGCCCGGCGGTAATCGCCTCTCATACCACTCGATAATTTACCAATGAAAGAGGCAGGCGCTGGAGACTGGAAGGCAGGAAACAAAGTTTTATTCCGTCGGAGCAGAACACATCAGATCAGACAGCAAGGTATCGTCACGAGGTGCTCTACCCGCATCTCTGAGGCCTGGCCTCTTATACACAGGTTTATTGCTTTATTACACATGGTACATTCTTATTGAGACTTTGATGTACGGAAAGGCATCCTTGGAACCCCCACTTCAAGCTCGTTCCCACACATATCTACAGTAGAAGTCCCCACCCCACCCACAGTAGGAGATGGCTATCACGCAGCTGGGTATTCCGCCAATTCCCGGGGGTGTGTGCAACCGGCCGGGTCTCAGGGGGGTAGGGGCTTTGATCCACTGTAATCCCTTTGATGTGGGGTGTTTCCCTTACAGTAGGGGCAATAAACTGCATCCGCAGGGCTAGGTGATGGCCTGAGATCGGTTCGGACAATGGGGCGCAGAGGAAGGGGGTTTATCAAAGAGAGGCATGACCATGTATGGGATGTCGGTAAGGTGTGGGATGTGGTTCCATGGCAGGGTCGCGCAGAATGAGAGGGTTTATGGCCCGTGTATGAGAGAGCGGGGGTGGCCGGCGCGCGGGGGATGCTCGCAGCGCCAGGGGAAAGCGCTGGCGATCGAGAATGAGCGGGGAGAGAGTGGGGTGCCTAAAATGGCGGCCGTGCATTCGCTGTGCGTGGCGCTGGGGAGAGGCAAGATGGCGCAGATAATGTTCAGTTACAAGCTAAATTTCCACAGATGAGGGTCTGTGCTAGTCCTGGGTCTGTGCTGGCCCTAGGACTGTGCTGGCGCTGGGTCTGTGCTGATCCTGGGCCTGTGCTGGCCCTAGTCTGTGCTGCTTGTGGGTCTGTGCTGGTCCTGGGTCTGTGCTGGCCCTGGGTCTGTGCTTGTCGTGGGTCTGTGCTGGTCATGGGTCTGTGCTGGTCGAGGGTCTGTGCTGGTCGAGGGTCTGTGCTGGTCCTGGGTCTGTGCTGGTCGTGGGTTTCTGCTGGTCCTGGGTCTGTGCTGGTCATGAATCTGTGCTGGTTGTGGATCTGTGCTGGTTCTGGGTCTGTACTGGCCCTGGGTTTGTGCTGGTCGAGGGTCTGTGTTGGTCCTGGGTCTGTGCTGGTCGAGGGTCTTTGCTGGTCATGGGTCTGTACTGGTCATTGGTCTGTGCTGGTCATGGGTCTGTGCTGGTTCCTTCCTCTGGTGATCCTTTTCTGTGCTGGTCATGGGTCTGTTCTGGTCCTTTGCTGTGTTGGTCCTGGGTCTGTGCTGGACCTTGGTCTGTGCTGGTCGAGTGTCTGTGCTGGTCGAGGGTCTGTGCTGGTCCTGCATCTGTGCTAGTCAAGGGTCTGTGCTGGTCGAGGGTCTGTGCTGGTCCTGGTTGTGTGCTGGTCCTGGGTCTGTGCTGGACCTGGTTCTGTGATGGTCATGGGTCTGTGCTGGTCGCTTGCTGTGATCATCCTTGGTCTGTGGTGGTCGCTTGCTGTGATGGTCCTTGGTCTGTGCTGGTCACTTGCTGTGATGGTCCTTGGTCTGTGCTGGTAGTGGGTACTGTCAACAACTTGTGTATTTGTAAACATGTGTATTTGAAAAAGCGCACGTTCACCCGTAGGTATCTTGGCGCAGAATAACAGATGTTTATTATTACCTAACTCAATGGTAATCATTTTATTGACCTCAGATGGCTGAAAGGCTGAGTGGACCCGCTGGAGTTTGAACCTGTGACCATGAGGTCAAACACAGGCCCCTGCAGTGGACACATTAGTCCACTGTGCCACCAGACCCGGCTCAGTGGTGCTGAAATGTGGTCTATGAATTCTGTATAGTGTGCAGGTACTGTCAATGGTGCTGAAGTGTGGCCTATGAATACGGTATAGTGGGTAGATACTGTCTATAGTGCTGAAGTGTGGCCTATGAATACGGTATAGTGTGTAGGTACTGTCTATGGTGCTGAAGTGTGGCCTATAAATACTGTATAGTGGGTAGGTACTGTCCATGGTGCTGAAGTGTGGCCTATAATCCTGACTAGTGTGTAGATACTGTCCATGGTGCTGAAGTGTGGCCTATGAATAATGTATTGTGTGTAGGTACTGTCCATGGTGCTGAAGTGCGGCCATGAATACTGTATTGTGTGTAGGTACTGTCCATTGTGCTGAAGTTTGGCCCATGAATACTGTATAGTGTGTAGGTATTGTGCTGAAGTGTGGCCCATGAATACTATATAGTGTGTAGGTACTGCCCATGGTGCTGAAGTGTGGCCTGTGAATAATGTATTGTGTGTAGGTACTGTCCATGGTGCTGAAGTGTGGCCTATGAATACTGTATAGTGTGCAGGTACTGTCCATGGTGGTGAAGTTTGGCCTTTAGATAATGTATAGTGTGCACATACTGTCCATGCTGCTGTAGTATAACCTATAAATAATGTATAGTGTGTAGGTACTGTCCATGGGGCTGAAGTTGTGGCCTATAGATGATGTACAGTGTGTACATACTGTCCATGGTGGTGACGTTGTGGTAAATAATTTTCCTTTACCAGGACTGAATTTGATACAGAAACATAATAAAATAGCTCAGTAAAATGAGAGGCAGAATCCGTGGTATTAGAGGTTCGGAATGGGCTTTATTCCAATAATCGATTATAATCGGATGCTCCAAGTTCCATCACCACGGGGGTTCAGGAAGTGAAGTACATACTTTATTGACATGAAGTAACCTTTATAGTACATACATTTACAATGAAGCGAATGCAATAGGCGTAACAATTGATAAGGAAAATGACGATTTGTCTGCGTAACCAAAAAATGGGTGGAACAAGGAGTAAAAAGGAACATAATTGGTTATGATGTCACCTATAGGTGGATCTATAAGATAATACTTGGCATAGATGCGCGCGCAGCAGCATGACGTGTAATTGACGTGTAACTAGGGGGTGAAGGGGACTTGACATTTAGCTCTACATGTGGAGACAAGAAGTCTGGGGGGTCAAGTCAACCTAATCCCAAATCATATCTAACATCCTATGTTTAAAGAACTATGTTATCCATAAAAGAAGGACTCTCGGACAGAATCTGTTCTATACTGACTGTGCGTGCGTGTACAAGCGTCTAAGTGTCTACACTAAATGCGAGGGGGTAGAAATATTCCATGGTAACAGGACTATGAATTACTTGCATGAGGACAGAGAAGTCGAGCCTTTTGCTCGGTAGCTGGAAGAATGTTTACTTAAACTACTAGGCAGGAATGCATCGGCTGAGGGGGAAGCAGATAATTCGAAGGTGAAATACAGTTCTTGGCAGAGAATAGGCTGATGTCAGGCTTCGTGAGCCGCGCAGAGAATGAGACAAAGTTCATGGTCACAGATGCAGGCTCGAACTGGAGTTTTCAGAGGCAGAAAGCAAGAAGAGTTTGATGACAGAATCAGGGCCTACTTGCCTGGACTGTAAAATGGCATAAGTGAACCATATAAAGCCGGTGGCCTTTCGTACTTAGGAATGGAATATCCGGCCTATTCGTGGCGGATCTGACAGAGGACATGTTGACGGTGGACGCACATGTGTTTGCGTCTTCATAACTGGAACTGGAGGGAACATACATGTACTTGTGACATGCACATAGAACCGTTGGGGTCCAAGATAGGGGACATAACTGACCAGAAAAATCCATATTTCCACATTCCCTCCTTGTCCCCTACTTGCCCGTTAAGAGATATCAATCTTCATTAATCCATTGATCTGTTAATATAACATCATTTGTTCTTCTTTCTTCTTCCGTGACGAATGAAATCTTGGTGGTGGAATACACGATGTGGCACACAGACCACAGATCGCTGGTCCACATTGTAGACATAGACAGCAACTGAATAGTATGAGAAGGCCAATACCTAGGAAGGATAGAACTCTCCATCCCCAGGCTGATATCACACTCCAAAACCAGCTGGACCAAGTCCAAGTGCCTGGGTTCTGGTGTATCTGGTTTACAATCTTATGAAGGCGAGTTATGGCTTTATATACTGATGGCGAATTTTCTGGTATGAATACGCAGCAGCTTGATCCGATGACCCTACGAGCTCCGCCCCTATCAGCCAGGATGACGTCAAGGACAAGACGATTTTGAAGCACAACAATCCGCATAGCAGACTGCTCTTCTGTTAAATTGCCTAGGGCGGAAATAGTTTCATTCACTACTGCTTCAAGGGTTCTAGTTAATCTACGTATCAGTTTACTATTAGTAACAGTACCTATATAGGGAAAGATGCCTTTATTGAAATCTGTGTATTTTTCCCATGCTGTTTCAGTGTAATCGACAATTGGGAGATCTCTCCGCTCTCTGTTGTGTACTAAATGAATATTTCTGTAATAATCAGGAGGAGCTAGAAAAACAGGTGGCAGAAGGAATGCAATGTAGCAGGTACCATCCCAATCTAGAGGTAGACGCATATATGCAGTCTGACCACATATAAAGTAGGAGTGGTGATAAGCTCTAAATGAAGATTTGCCTTGATCACTGAATTCTACTATAGTAGTGCATTTACTATGGCCCATATGTATGGAACCAACCTTTCTTACACATAATTCCCCTTTTGCTGGGAATACTGACATGGTGGGTAAGACTAGTTCAACTTCGGATATGACATTTAAAATCATGGGATTAGGTGTGAAATTACCTAATCCATATACTTCATTTTCTAGATTAGTTCCTGTTCTTTTGGGGCGACCCTCCTTGTCAGGGTAGCAGACCTTGAGTAAAACTAGGTTCAGATTTCCCCATACCCATTGATCTTGGTAAACAGCTGTGTCTGAGTCTATGGAATTGATTAAACTAAACCATGCTCCACAGGAGCCGTTATGTGTAAATGGGTGTGGAAAGAATGGCAGGACTCCTTCATAATTCTGATAGGGAGGGAGCCGACCACACACCCAACAATTGGTGGCATTACTAGTCTGATGGGAATGATGTAACATACTAATGAAAGTGTTATTGCGCAGCGCAAGTCTATAAGACAATTCATGCGGAGGTAAGTCACTAAAAGAATGTTCAGCAGTAACATTATAAACATGTCTAGAAATAGGGTAATATATGTGCAACAATATGCTTGCAGTAATTATTAAAAGACTCAAGAAAAACAAGATTATTAATGTCACTATGCAATGGCTACGCAGTGATTTACAATACGCCTGTCGTTTCATCATTTTTCGCGACTGTCCATGATTCAGGTCTAGAGGATACATGTCAGAGACAGATTCAACCGCTTCACCTAGGAGAGGACTTAAACAATCAAACCGTCTGACGTTCTAGGCCTCAATTTAGCTTTATAGAGTTCATTTTCAGTTTTTTCAACCAAAGGAAGTTTTGAATCAGTCTGTGAGGGAGTGCAGGGCACAATGTCTATATCCGAGGATTGTCCATGAAATTTCTTGATATGACTTGAATGAATCCAGCCCTTGCGGCCCTCGATCTTCACGGCTGTTCTTGTGGTCAGCAGAACCAACTTGGGTGTCTTCCACCTGGGCTCCAGCTGAGTCTTTCGGTCGAAATTTCTCACAAATACAATATCACCCGGAACTACGTCATGGGGTTTCACCTCAGTGTTGTCGGGAAATGCTGCAGCAACCTGTGAACGACAAGATTGTAGTGCAGACATCAAGGAAGCCAAGTAATCTGTCAGCATATTGCAGTCAACATCAGTTATTTTGCGTGGAATAGGCGTCCCCCACATATTTGGTGGTCTGCCGAAGATCACCTCATATGGGGATAGCCCTGTTCGAGAGTGTGCTACCATTCTCATGTAAAAGAGTGCAACCGGTAACGCTACTACCCAGTCGACACCTTTCTCTCTGCATATTTTGGACAATCTGATTTTCAGTATCTGGTTATGTCTTTCTACGAGACCTGCTGCCTCGGGGTGTCGGACACAGTGGAATTTCCACTGATATCCTAACAGAAGTGAAACATGTTTCATTAATTCGGATGAGAACGGCTGGCCGTTATCTGAGTAGACAACACGTGGTAAACCGTATCGTGGGAAGAATTCTCGAACCAACTGTTTGGCAGTAGTCGGGGCAGTGTAATCTGAAACCGGGTATGCCTCCGTCCAACGGGACAGAGCGCAGACAACTACGAGAACGTATTTGAATCCTCGACATCGTTCCATCTGGATATAATCCATCTGGAGCACTTCAAAAGGGTGATCAGGAGGATGAAATCCACCCTGTTCTATGGGAACGCTTTTTCCTGGGTTAAACTGACAACAGATCATACAGGTACGGACTTTTTGCTTTGCTGCTGCTCGTAAATGTTTATTGAACCAAATGTGTTGAATGCTGTCTAGCATAGCTTTTTCTCCGAGATGTGCTGGACTATGTGTAGTGTTAATTATAACTTGGACCATTGAATCAGGAAGGAACCATACAGACTTTTCCTTCATCATCCATCCTTGGTCCGTTTGGATCCCTCCTAATTCAGTCCATTTCTTTATTTCGTCTTGTGTAGCATGTGTCTGTATGTCAATTACGTCAAGAGTAGGATCTTTAACTGTCATACAATGTGTCGGTGTCGGGACTATTGTCTTTGTCATATCGGGGGTTTGAGTTTGAGCAGTCAGTTTAGCTGTTCTGTCGGCTAGATCATTGCCTTGGGAAATGATATCAGTAACCTTCGTATGGGCCTTACATTTCATAATTGATATTGCAGTGGGTCGATGTATTGCATCTAATAAAGCATGAATGAGGGGTCCGTGCTGAATGTGGGCACCGTGGGAAGTTAAATAACCTCTCTCTCGCCACAGCACGCCGAAGTCATGTACAACTCCGAATGCATAACGTGAATCAGTGTATATGTTGACTTTTTTATTTGTGGCTTGAATACAGGCTTGTGTCAGAGCGATGAGCTCTGCGGCTTGAGCTGACAAAGTATTTATACGATTAGTTTCAATGACTTCAGTATCTGTTGTGACTGCGTAAGCGGCCACTAACTCTCCTGTACTTGTTCTCATACATGAACCATCTACATACAACGTCAGGTCTGGATCTGACAATGGGACATCGGTTAAGTCTTGTCTAGGTTTCGTCGTTATAGTAATAACTTCAATACAGTCATGAGCTAGTGGGTCTGTTCCGGTTACTGGCAAAAGTGTGGCAGGATTCAATGTGTTACAGCGTCTGATTTCTATATGTGGCTGAAACAATGTAAGTTCATACCCTGTAAGTCGCGCTATAGTCAAGTGTTGTGTTTGCGTTCTATTTACAAGAACCTCTACTGCGTGTGGTACTTGAACTGTCAATGGATGTCCTAACACTATGGCATCGCTTTGTCTGATTGCTAAAGCTGTCGCTGCTACTGATTTCAGGCATGCAGGCAAAGCCTGAGCTACGGGATCTAATGTACTAGAAAAATAAGCACATGGTTTGTGTGCTCCTGCTTGTTCCTGTGTGAGTACTGACAAGGCAGTACCTTCACGTTCTGTAACAAAGAGTGTAAACTGTTTTCTGTAACATGGCGTTGCTAAAACAGGTGCTTGACATAAAGCTTTCTTTAGGCTTTCAAAAGCTTGTGTATGTTCCTGAGTCCAAGGGAGAACAGTCGGTGTGGCTGCCTCCTGTGTTGTCAACTGAATGAGTGGTTTTGCTAGAAATGCGTACTGAGGGATCCACTGTCTACAGTATGAAGTGAGGCCTATGAAAGCCCGTACTTCCTTTTGTGTCTTGGGCATTGGCATGTTAGCTATTAACTGAATGCGGTCGGGTGTAAGCTGCCTTCCCTCCTTGGACAGCGAGTGTCCAAGATAAACAACTCGCTGGACACAGAATTGCAGCTTAGAAGGGGACACCTTGTGCCCCTTTTCGGCTAGAAATTTTAAAACTGTCAGTGATGCTTTTTCACATTCTGGTTCGCTTCTTGCGGTGATCAGCAAATCATCGACGTATTGGAGCAGAGCAGTGTTAACTGGCATGTGGATACTATCTAGTTCTCGTTTCAGTGCTTGGCTATAGATGCTGGGGCTTTCTGTAAATCCTTGAGGTGCGCGTGAGAATTTAAAGCTACGTCCATTTAAACGAAATCCGAACAAGTATTGGCTTTCCGGATCTATAGGGACGCTGAAAAAGGCATTCTTGAGATCAATTACAGTAAAGAATGTTGCTTCGGAATCAATGGCTGTCAGTAATGACGAGATATCTGGGACCACAGGGAATTGTGGCACAATGCATTTGTTTAACTCGCGCAGATCAATAACCAATCGATAGACTGGCGGGGCCTTTGGATCTGTTCGTTTAAGAATCGGAATTATCGGTGAATTACATACATTGGAGTCTGTTTCCACGACTACTCCTTGGGCAATGAGCTCGTCAATGATTTGCAGTAAAGCCACTACAGCATCTGGTGGTAACTTGTATTGTCGCATTCGTGGTAGTACCACTCCTGCCTTTAATGTGACTCGATATGGTGTAATATTCATGCGTCCAACATCAGTAGGGCCTTGTGCCCATAGATGTGTAGGTAATGTCTGTAGTCGGGGATCCATGTCTCTAGACACATAGTGACCTTTAAAATCACGTAAAAACAACCTTACTCCTTCCGGAGAACAACATATTATGGCTCCTAGAGCTTTCAACGTTTTTATTCCTAGCAAGTTTTCTGGACATGATTTAGTGAGCAATAAATCTGTAGTTCGGGTCAGAGGTCCTATCGTAAGTGGAAGTGGCTGTGATACTTCATTAACAATAGGTTTTCCTGAAAAACCAAGGGAAATATTCTGTGAGCCTGAGAGGGGTGCCCCTGGAACTTCACTACGTTTTATGGTCGTTCGACTTGCCCCTGTATCGAGTAGAAATTTTCTATCTTGGCCTAATAATTCACTATGTACATAAGGTCCTTCTTGATCTACTGGTATTTCAATAAGGGGTAAGTCAACTTCCCTCTCTAGGCTAGTTCATGCGTAACGCTGATACTCAGGATATTCATACTGTGCGGTCTGATACATTTGTCGTGTTGTTGTCTGTGTGGCAGCAACAGGCAACGGTGGTGCAGCTGGCACAAACTGTACTGGCTGTTGTGCGGCTGGCATGGCCTGGGCATGCTGCAGAGCTCCTTGTTCATTCTGATCTTGTCTAAGTGGCCGTGATCTTTCTTGTGTTTTACCTATGGCGATATTATGTTTTAAAACTGGACAATCGTGTACATAATGACCTGGCTTTTTACAATAATTGCATGTCCCTTTTACAGGTCCTGCTGAATCGGAATGTGTCATACCCTTTTTATGTCCTTCAGCTGGAACTGTCTGGGAAACTAGCATTTTCATTTTCGTGTCTTTCATGCGTCTGTGTTCATGTTCTTGTTCCTCTCTAATTCTATTGTGATGGTACTGTAACATTTGTAACATTTGTGATGGAGTGTTACCTTGCCAGGTACTCTCGAATTTTAATACTCTATTCTTTACTGGTGGCAGGGCATTTTCTACTAATTTTGTTACAAACAGATGTGGGTATGATTCGCTACTTGCTTTTATGCCACTATTTATACCAAAACATTTTTCAAATCGGGCATAGTAATCACTAGTGTCTTCATCCTGCTTCTGTTTACAGGCTGAAATTGTACCCCAATCTTCCTTTTTCGTAGTTAACAAACGTGGCAGTACCTGTACTAATAAACCTGGTAATGCCTTAGTTTTATCCCCAAGTCCTGCTCCTGCAGTTCGGGCCTTTTCTTCTGCTTCTAACACTGACCATTCTATCTTTTGGTCTCCTACCTCCCACTCTTTTTCCTTGAGTTTCTCATAAATACCAGCAGGCATTAATACCTTTAATATTGTCATAATGTCGGGATAGGTATACTCTCCCATGAGTAACATGTCCTTAATTTCTCGGTGAAAACCCGCTGGATCTTTGTCATGACTGGGTACCACTTTTTTCATTTGTAACAATTCTATTTTTGATATGGGCGTATATACAAATACGCGCTTAAACTCGTTGTCCTCGCCTTTTATTGGGTGTACTTCTCGTAAGGGATTCTGTCTATCCATGTGATACGTGGTTCTTTTCTTGACGGGCAATGAGACACGGTCTGAACATACAAAAAGAATATACTGCTTTCTTGATTCTAGAATTTCTTTAATTAATTTAGTACCTGAACCTCTCCATTTATTCATAAGCAATTCTGTCAATATGTCAGGTAAGGGACCAGGGTCCGAATGCTGACTCCGATATAGTATAATGAGTTGTTGAATCATATAAATCCCAGCTAACCTCTGTTCGTCTGGGGTGAGATTCAAAAATGTGCGTGCTACTGTATCATCACTATATTTTCCGGGACTGTCCACCCAATGGACAGCTGCCCTGGCTAAATCTTGTTCATCCATAGAATCGAGAAAATGATAACCCCTTCGTTCTTGGAGTAGTTTGTCGGCGGTTTGGAACGAATGCTCGTTAGACCTTATATTAATTATAGGTATTTGGAAATTCCTATTATTATCTGGACATATCGGACGTATCGAGTCAGTAAGACATCTATTACTATTACAAGATCTTCCTCTACCTACATAGGCTATGGTGTCCGACTGTCCTGTGGGCAGTCCTGACCCTTCTTCCTCGCTTTGTTCGAACTCGTCTACCTCTAATCTCTCTTCGTGTAGGCGTTCTATTTCTTTACGGATCTTTCGGCACATGGCTATTATACAATTCTGTTTATCATGTCTCCCTTCTGATATATTCTGGCTCCATCTTGTAAGAATTTTCATTGCTTCCGGGTCTACCCCCGGTCGGTCTTGATTTCTGATCACACAGTTTATGAGGAAACGTAACAGTTCCCCCTGTATCTCTACTTTCTGGTATTCCATAGCTCTGTTAATACATTCTGGATCTCGCCCTGTTTGGACAAAATGATATATTTTATCTAGATGCTCAGTCATTCCTGGTAACTTTCCTAAATACACTGCGGCTCGTCTGATACGCAATGATGCCAGGGTCATTTCGTCCTCTTTACCGGGCACAGGGTCATATCTGCAATCTATAAGAAGTTCCTTCAGCGTACGGGCACTTATGAGTTTGGGTGTACGTGAATGTGCTGATTCTTGAAAAGTAAGTTTATTTATTCTGGGTGGCGTAGAAAAAATGTTGCTAGCACCTCCCGTAGCCCCATCTGGGGTGTCGGGCGTGAAAGGATTCGTCGAACGTGACACAGCAACTACAGGTGTGGACACAGCTATAGAAGTAGCTGTAGGAGCGGATGCAGAAACAGATGTGCTTGCCGGAACTTGTGACTCGATTTGTTGCTGTAGGGATACGGGCACTGGATCTTGGCGTTGAACCTCCCTGATATGCGGTCTATGTGGGGCGGAATTTGCATACTCGGGAGCTGCGTCATCTAAATATGAGGAAAGAAAAACATCTTCTGCGGTTCTAGGATGCCCCTTAGGATGTACCTTTATTGGGAACAATGGGGGTGGCAAGTCTTTCGGTATTTCTGGAGTAGCCTTAGGTAATCCTTCGGCCAGAAGGGGATACATACCATTCATAAGGGCATTTCTTTGTCTGTCTACTTGTTCTGATTTCACTCGGATACCTTCCTCAATTAATAGATTCTCTCGAACTTTATTTGAACTTTCTTTATTCTTTTCTTCCTGTCTACGTGCTTTTTCTGTGCGTCTATGAGATTCTTTACGCCATAACTCAACGGCGTCTTTCTGTGACTGTCTGACCTTCCTTTTCCATAACTCTTCCTCAACTTTCATGATGCACTCTGCATCCCAGGTTCCCGCTGTGGGCCACCTCTGACTTTCTGGTAATCCCTTGGTGTAGTCTACCCATAAATCAAGAAATAATATAGCGTCTAAGCCATGTTTGTGATACATAAAGTGCCCTGGAGTGTCCCTAGGAGGAATAGGAACGGCTTCTTCGAGAACCCCTTTTCTCGTAGTGATCTGTCTTAATTTCGAAAAGAGCGGCATATTGAGAACTGACCTTATACTTGATTTTGACCAACTGACCTGATACTTGAATTTGAACAGACTTAATACAATAAACACGATAATGAACAGTCATTCATACCACAATATGCAGGACGTATTTAAACACATTAAACATTAAACATTAAACCTTTAACTGAAACAACAATGATGATCGTCTGCATAACTAATCACCAAGCTTAATTCTTGACAATAACTAGATACTTCGGAATACTTGATATACTGCTAAACAGTACAGATACACTGCTGAAACAGTGCAGACCGGATTTGTGTACCCAAACCCGTCTTGACCGGCACAACCTATGTGCACGTCAGAAATGCCTCCCCAGCAATGGTACTCACCGGGTAGCTTCGGAAACGGAAGGCCTCGGTAACTTGAACTTGAACCGGACTGGACTCGACTCGACTCGTCGGACACTGGACTTGACTTCGAACTGGTGGGTCTCTGTATACCTCGGATCTTGCTCTCTCAGCTAGGCTCTGGTCGGGATACTTCGCACTTCTCACCGCCTCGTCTGGGTGTTGATCGCAGTCTCAGTCGCCCCCGCTTGACCGGAGGGAGATACAGGAAATCCTGCTGGTACGCGTTATTGTCCGTCCAGCTGTGGCAGGAGACCGGGCCTGCAACTCACCGCCGGCGCGTGAGATGAGAAAGTGTCCCTGTTCGGGCGCCATTCATGTGGTAAATAATTTTCCTTTACCAGGACTGAATTTGATACAGAAACATAATAAAATAGCTCAGTAAAATGAGAGGCAGAATCCGTGGTATTAGAGGTTCGGAATGGGCTTTATTCCAATAATCGATTATAATCGGATGCTCCAAGTTCCATCACCACGGGGGTTCAGGAAGTGAAGTACATACTTTATTGACATGAAGTAACCTTTATAGTACATACATTTACAATGAAGCGAATGCAATAGGCGTAACAATTGATAAGGAAAATGACGATTTGTCTGCGTAACCAAAAAATGGGTGGAACAAGGAGTAAAAAGGAACATAATTGGTTATGATGTCACCTATAGGTGGATCTATAAGATAATACTTGGCATAGATGCGCGCGCAGCAGCATGACGTGTAATTGACGTGTAACTAGGGGGTGAAGGGGACTTGACATTTAGCTCTACATGTGGAGACAAGAAGTCTGGGGGGTCAAGTCAACCTAATCCCAAATCATATCTAACATCCTATGTTTAAAGAACTATGTTATCCATAAAAGAAGGACTCTCGGACAGAATCTGTTCTATACTGACTGTGCGTGCGTGTACAAGCGTCTAAGTGTCTACACTAAATGCGAGGGGGTAGAAATATTCCATGGTAACAGGACTATGAATTACTTGCATGAGGACAGAGAAGTCGAGCCTTTTGCTCGGTAGCTGGAAGAATGTTTACTTAAACTACTAGGCAGGAATGCATCGGCTGAGGGGGAAGCAGATAATTCGAAGGTGAAATACAGTTCTTGGCAGAGAATAGGCTGATGTCAGGCTTCGTGAGCCGCGCAGAGAATGAGACAAAGTTCATGGTCACAGATGCAGGCTCGAACTGGAGTTTTCAGAGGCAAAAAGCAAGAAGAGTTTGATGACAGAATCAGGGCCTACTTGCCTGGACTGTAAAATGGCATAAGTGAACCATATAAAGCCGGTGGCCTTTCGTACTTAGGAATGGAATATCCGGCCTATTCGTGGCGGATCTGACAGAGGACATGTTGACGGTGGACGCACATGTGTTTGCGTCTTCATAACTGGAACTGGAGGGAACATACATGTACTTGTGACATGCACATAGAACCGTTGGGGTCCAAGATAGGGGACGTAACTGACCAGAAAAATCCATATTTCCACAACGTATGGCCTATGAATACTGTGTAGTGTGTAGGTACTGTTCATGGTGCTGAACCATAGCTGATAGACAATGTGTAGTGTCTAGCTGCTGTCCATGGGGACCAAGAATAGTCTATGAATAATGTACAGTGTGTAGTTACTGTCCATGGTACTGGAGTACAGTCTGTGGATAATGTATAGTGTGTTTGTACGTTCATGGTTCTAAAGTATGGCCTATAGATAATGTATAGTGTGTAGCTACTGTCCATGGTGTTGAAGTATAGCCTGTGGATAAGGTATAGTGTGTTTGCAGTGTCCATGGTGCTAAAGTACAGCCTATGGATAATGTATAGTGTAGCTACTGCCCATGGTGCTGAAGCATCATCTATGAATAATGTATTGTGTCTAGGTATTCTCCATGGGACTGACCAGTAACATATAGCTAATGTATAGTGTTCAGATAATGTCCATAGTGCTGAAATATGGACTATGGATAATGTATAGTGTTTATCCAATGTCAATGGTGGTGAAATATAGCGTATGCATAATCTATATTATGTATGTACTGGCCATGGTCCTGAAATGTGACCGGTGGATAATGTATAGTGTGTAGCTACTGTCCACTGTGCTGAAGTAGGGCCTGTTAATAATGTGTAGTATGCAGCAACTGTCCATCGAACTGAACTATAGTCTATGGATAATGTATAGCGTGTTGCTACTATCCATGGTGCTTAAGTACAGACTATGGATAATGTATAGTGTCTAGCAGGTGTCTATGTTTCCAACATGCTACAGTGCAGTCAGTCTGTCCTTTCCTGGAGGCTACGGTGTAGTGTTATATAGGAAACAGTAGTATGGTCTGTGGAAGTCTGAGGGAGCTGTCAACACTACAGTACAGTGAATGAGTCCTTACCTCAAGCCTGCGGTATAGTCTGTCAGTACTATCTAGGGTGCTGTGGAATGGTCTGTGGAAGTCTGAGGGCGCTGTCAACACTACAGTACAGTGAATGAGTCCTTACCTCAAGCCTACGGTATAGTCTATCAGTACTATCTAGGGTGCTGTGGTATGGTCTGTGGAAGTCTGAGGGCGCTGTCAACACTACAGTACAGTGAATGAGTCCTTACCTCAAGCCTACGGTATAGTCTATCAGTACTATCTAGGGTGCTGTGGTATGGTCTATGGAAGTCTGAGGGAGCTGTCAACACTACAGTACAGTGAATGAGTCCTTACCTCAAGCCTGCGGTATAGTCTATCAGTACTATCTAGGGTGCTGTGGTATGGTCTGTGGAAGTCTGAGGGCGCTGTCAACACTACAGTACAGTGAATGAGTCCTTACCTCAAGCCTACGGTATAGTCTATCAGTACTATCTAGGGTGCTGTGGTATGGTCTGTGGAAGTCTGAGGGCGCTGTCAACACTACAGTACAGTGAATGAGTCCTTACCTCAAGCCTGCGGTATAGTCTGTCAGTACTATCTAGGGTGCTGTGGTATGGTCTGTGGAAGTCTGAGGGAGCTGTCAACACTACAGTACAGTGAATGAGTCCTTACCTCAAGCCTGCGGTATAGTCTATCAGTACTATCTAGGGTGCTGTGGTATGGTCTATGGAAGTCTGAGGGAGCTGTCAACACTACTACTGTGCTACAGTACAGTGAATGAGTCCTTACCTCAAGCCTACGGTATAGTCTATCAGTACTATCTAAGGTGCTGTGGTATGGTCTATGGAAGTCTGAGGGAGCTGTCAACACTACTACTGTGCTACAGTACAGTGAATGAGTCCTTACCTCAAGCCTACGGTATAGTCTATCAGTACTATCTAGGGTGCTGTGGTATGGTCTATGGAAGTCTGAGGGAGCTGTCAACACTACTACTGTGCTACAGTACAGTGAATGAGTCCTTACCTCAAGCCTACGGTATAGTCTATCAGTACTATCTAGGGTGCTGTGGTATGGTCTATGGAAGTCTGAGGGAGCTGTCAACACTACAGTACAGTGAATGAGTCCTTACCTCAAGCCTGCGGTATAGTCTGTCAGTACTATCTAGGGTGCTGTGGTATGGTCTGTGGAAGTCTGAGGGAGCTGTCAACACTACAGTACAGTGAATGAGTCCTTACCTCAAGCCTACGGTATAGTCTATCAGTACTATCTAGGGTGCTGTGGTATGGTCTGTGGAAGTCTGAGGGCGCTGTCAACACTACAGTACAGTGAATGAGTCCTTACCTCAAGCCTGCGGTATAGTCTGTCAGTACTATCTAGGGTGCTGTGGTATGGTCTGTGGAAGTCTGAGGGAGCTGTCAACACTACAGTACAGTGAATGAGTCCTTACCTCAAGCCTGCGGTATAGTCTATCAGTACTATCTAGGGTGCTGTGGTATGGTCTATGGAAGTCTGAGGGAGCTGTCAACACTACTACTGTGCTACAGTACAGTGAATGAGTCCTTACCTCAAGCCTACGGTATAGTCTATCAGTACTATCTAAGGTGCTGTGGTATGGTCTATGGAAGTCTGAGGGAGCTGTCAACACTACTACTGTGCTACAGTACAGTGAATGAGTCCTTACCTCAAGCCTACGGTATAGTCTATCAGTACTATCTAGGGTGCTGTGGTATGGTCTATGGAAGTCTGAGGGAGCTGTCAACACTACTACTGTGCTACAGTACAGTGAATGAGTCCTTACCTCAAGCCTACGGTATAGTCTATCAGTACTATCTAGGGTGCTGTGGTATGGTCTATGGAAGTCTGAGGGAGCTGTCAACACTACTACTGTGCTACAGTACAGTGAATGAGTCCTTACCTCAAGCCTACGGTATAGTCTATCAGTACTATCTAGGGTGCTGTGGTATGGTCTGTGGAAATCTGAGGGAGCTGTCAACACTACTGTACAGTGAATGAGTCACTTTGAAACTGACCTGTGGATCTGTTTGTTGGGTCCCTGCTGCTGGCAAATTCGGACACCTGCCCTGCTACGGCTGCTCCTGGGCTCCTGGGCTCTCTGTGCGTCGGGTCTCCCTCGCTGCCGCCATTCTACACAGCGGCCGGAGAACGGAGACTACACTTCCCAGGCGCCCCAGCGCCCCAGCGCCCGTCTGACGCCATCCACGCGCCCGGAGGCGCACTAAAAGCCCGCGGCTCCCTCGGGGGAGCGGGTCACTTTGAAACTGACCTGTGGATCTGTTTGTTGGGTCCCTGCTGCTGGCAAATTCGGACACCTGCCCTGCTATGGCTGCTCCTGGGCTCCTGGGCTCTCTGTGCGTCGGGTCTCCCTCGCTGCCGCCATTCTACACAGTGGCCGGAGAACGGAGACTACACTTCCCAGGCGCCCCAGCGCTCGTCTGACGCCATCCACGCGCCCGGAGGCGCACTAAAAGCCCGCGGCTCCCTCGGGGGAGCGGGTCACTTTGAAACTGACCTGTGGATCTGTTTGTTGGGTCCCTCTTGCTGGCAAATTCGGACACCTGCCCTGCTACGGCTGCTCCTGGGCTCCTGGGCTCTCTGTGCGTCGGGTCTCCCTCGCTGCCGTCATTCTACACAGCGGCCGGAGAACGGAGACTACACTTCCCAGGCGCCCCAGCGCCCCAGCGCCCGTCTGACGCCATCCACGCGCCCGGAGGCGCACTAAAAGCCCGCGGCTCCCTCGGGGGAGCGGGTCACTTTGAAACTGACCTGTGGATCTGTTTGTTGGGTCCCTGCTGCTGGCAAATTCGGACACCTGCCCTGCTACGGCTGCTCCTGGGCTCCTGGGCTCTCTGTGCGTCGGGTCTCCCTCGCTGCCGCCATTCTACACAGCGGCCGGAGAACGGAGACTACACTTCCCAGGCGCCCCAGCTCCCCAGAGCCCGTCTGACGCCATCCACGCGCCCGGAGGCGCACTAAAAGCCCGCGGCTTCCTCCACGTCGCGGGACGCGCGCGGGTGGCGCCGGGAGAAGCCCGGGACAAGGGCGGGACCGTCTGTGACCGTCAGAGGCCAAAGGAGGCCGGGCTGGGCCACCCCCCTGATCTTCACCATATGCCGGAGTTAGTTACAAAGGTACTGTGATAAACCTCAGAGGACGAGAACTATCCTATGTGCTATTCGTGTAGCGGACCGATTCATTCTGCTTAAGGTTGCCTGTGCAGGGTGTGTAGCTGCCCGTGTAAGACGTCCACCACGGTTCCTAATTTTATGGTTATTTCTTAACCTATTTTGTTCCATAGAACCCTATTCTATTTATGTATTACAATAGGGTTAACTTTATTTCTGCTATATAGATATAGAACTATTTTAAGTTTGTTGCATGTCTACATAGTTGGACTCATTTCATAATAAGTGCTTTATAACTGGCCGTGTTTTCTCACTGTATAAATTTTAATATTTTGTAACATGTCTAAGTCTACAGGGACTCCTAGGCCTTTTGTTTCTACGCTTGATAAGTATTTAGTCAAGGTCGTAGATAAGATCAATAAGGAACGCAGATTATCCTTGGGTTTGACAAGTAACGGTGGCCCTGAATGTCTGAGCCAACTAGTTTCTGCTGACATTCATTCTTCTGAGGACAGCCAAGCACAGACTCATATAGACTCCCCAGTGAGGACTGATGCATGTGTCATTGAGCTAACCCAGGTTTCTTCATTCGACACTGATCCTCCTGAAGTTCCCGATATTAGTAGGTCTCCCAAGGTTGTCGCAGTTTCGACCCCTGTGGCCCCTAAAATACATAGAGTGTTAAGATCAGGGACACATTTTAATAGAACTGCTCCGCCAAAAAAGGCAGCCCGTAAAAGTAAGAAGAATGTGGTCTCTGATCCTAACAAAGGCACCACTGAGTATACCTGTTCAAATAATACTGTTAATTCCAGCCAAATGATACTGGCCCCAGATCAGCTCGAGTTGTTAATTGGTATTATTGATAGTAGGTTTGGTAAAATTATCACACCTCTTTTAGACAAACTTGAGGTTGTATCTAGGGAAACGAACAGATTAAGTGAACTGGTGCAATCACGATTGAACCCTATAAATAGTTCCCATCCGCACACCACGGCTAGTGGAACAGTGGGGCTAACCGGTAATAAGGTACTACACTCCAAGGAAGTATCTCATATTGGCCAGTCATGTGCTGATACCATCAGCCCCCTACAGTCTGTAAATAGGACTAATTTAGTTATAGAACGGCAGGGCTTTGATGGTAACATAACACGACCTACTCCCCGGGATATATCCACTACTATCTCATCCAAGCCTCCCTGTCCTAATAATACTACCGCTAATGTAGCTACTCAAGCCTTGGGGACTGCGGCAAGGTCTGTTGGTAGGGGGAATTTCAACAACCCAGGTCTCCCCCAACCTAATTTGCCACCTGACTGTGCACCATACGTGGCAGTATTAACTAATGTGCCACCTATTAGAGAGGACGGGCCCTATTGCCATGCTGAATCTCACGACTCTCTCAAAAATAAAACTGTGGCATGGCTCAATCGTGAATGTGGCTTTCCTGTGGCTCTGGCGGATCAGATTTTGTCTACCACCAGAACCAATTGGATTGGAATGTCCCCCAAAGACATTTCTGGTGATTGTATTATTATTAATTTTGGTAATCCCCATCTTGCCACGACAGCCTTGATCCGTGCCTCGTCCCGTCCCAGTACTGGTCAGGGCATTTCACTCCGCCCTTTGGGGTATTTCTATAGTCATCATATGGAACACCTCCCTGTGCATCAGGGGGGAGCGAGATTGAGGAGAGAAGAGATGTCTAGTTGGGTAAACAGCCCCCAGATTCTCACTGCCAATCGATTTCAATGTCTGAGTGGGCTGGACCAAAATGATTGACAGGAGACGGGTGTCGCCCTAGAGTTAAATGAAAATTCCTTCACTATGGATAAGATGGCCGTTCCTATTATATATACGGAATCTCAAACGGAGGAGGGGGCAACCCCACAGGAAAGTGACATAATAGGTTATCCGGCATTAGATGGAGAGTTCTGTAATATTGCCACCCCCCTACAGGCCAATAATATCACTGATCCAGGGATGGACGTATATTGTTTATCCGGTTGCTATATTGTAAGCTGGAACATCGCTGGAATTAGATCAAAAGCTGAGAGTCTAGGGTGGTTTGAATTTTTAAACCTCTTTGACATAATTTGCCTACAGGAAACATGGTGCACCGATTTTAAAGGTTTTAGTGGTTTTAACTCATATCAGTTACCTGCACTGGGGTCGGTATCAGGAAGAGCAAAGGGGGGCTTACTTGTTTTGATTTCAGTTAAAGCCCCCTTGTCAGTTATCAAATATATCCCAGTTGGGACTAACTCTCAAATTTTATGGCTGCATATAAATGGAGGCAGAAATATCCTTTTAATTAATTTTTATAACAATTTTTTTATAGATTCTAGGGACCAGCCTGTTAAAGATCTTTCCAATGTATTGGAGGATCTTCTTAGGGATACTAATGAAGTCTTTGATTTGCTTATGGCTGGGGATTTTAATATCACTACCTGCCCCTTCTCAGAGGCCAATGTCTGTGGGCTGGTGGATGGTCACGAGGACGGGTTTCTTCACTTTCCACATAATTACTATGGAGATGCTTTAAATAAGTTCCTCGCATCATATAATATGTATATTATGGAAAACGAAAAAAACGCCAAGGGGGAGATTTGCCCTACCTTTATAGGTCGGGGTTCGAATTCAGTTTTTCAGATTTTATCTGTATTTCCCCGGGCCTAGAGGCCTGGATCATGGCCCCAAAAATAATAGATATCCAACTTAGTGACCATAACTGCCTGGTAGTAAAGGCCATGCTGTGGGAAAATGTTGATGCTCATACCCCGGCTCGTACCATTAATTGTATTGAGGCTGAGCGTCCCAACAGCACAAGACTCAGATGGAAGGGAGATAAGGCCGACATTACGTCGGATTCTATTATATCCAGCTGTCTGGCAGATATTACTACGATCCTAGAAGGCAATATTAGTACTTCTTGCTCTATTGAGCATTTTATTAGTATTAATGCGATCATCAACTCTAAATTTACATGTACACGTAAACACAAGGAGGATAGACTACGGGGATGGTTTAATTCTACCTGCACCCTGGCTTTGAGGCAGTTGAAATCTGCCTTATCTGCCAAACCTAGAGATAAGGGTCTGGTTGTAGATTTAAGAGGCAGATATAAAGAAACACTTAACCAGAGGAAATTAGAACTTCGTCAGGAGGCATGGGACAATTTGACTAAGGCAGCCGAATTGAATAATTGTTCCTTGTTCTGGAAAACTGTTAATTCCCCATTTCTTAAAAATGATAACATTCCGGAACTAACCTCCAACGTATTACAGACAGAATGGGTTTCGCATTTCTCTAAAATCTTTCAATCAGATGGTGCTTCTAATGTTATAGAGAATAGATGGCCGCATATACCTTTAGATTTTACGGTCCAAGAGGTTTTAGTTAGTATACGGGAAAGCAAAGGGGGGAAAGCACAAGGCCCAGATGGGGTACCAATTGATGTGTACAAATTGGTCCCAGAAATATGGGGGCCTCTGCTTACTAATATCTTTAATGCAGCAGTTATTAGTGAAATGCCCCCGACCTGGGAAGAATCTATTTTAGTCCCAATTTTTAAAAAGGGCAATCGTGGGGAAGCCAAAAACTATCGACCAATTTCCCTGCTAGATTCCTCGGTAAAAGTTATGAGCCGAGTGCTCTTGGTAAGATTGGAGGAATGGGTGGAAGAACACGGTATTTTGGCCGAGAGCCAGTTTGGTTTTAGGAAGGGTCGTGGTACGATTGAGCAGTGTTTAAATTTAGAACTGCTCATCGGTAAATATACCTTGGCCAAGACGGGCACTATTTATCTCTGCTTTGCGGATTTAAGCAGTGCATTTGACTTGGTGGACCACGGCATTCTCTGGGCAAAGTTGTTGGAAATGGGGGCCCCAGAGGGTATCATCTTCTTTTTAGCACGTCTATATACCAAACTGAGAGCTTGTGTCCGATATGGACCGCAAGGTGAATGTACACCCATGTTTAAGATTGGCCGTGGAATACGCCAGGGTTGTGTCCTAGCCCCACTGCTTTTTATACTTTTTATTAATGAGATTGATTCTTTCCTTAAATCCCTGGCAGTGGACGCCCCCAAAATTAATAATGAATATATCCCAGTATTACTTTATGCGGATGATGCGGTTTTAATTTCTCGTACACCATATGGTCTTCAAAAGCTATTGGATGGTTTTATGCAGTTTATTAAAGGCAGAAAGTTAGTTTTAAATAAAACTAAAACTTTTACTATGGAATATGGGCGTAGACCAGGAAAGAAACAGCCTGCCTTCTTCATAGAGGGCCAAAAGGTTCAGGCTGTTGACAACTTTTCCTATTTGGGGGTTACTTTTTCAAATAATAATTCCTGGGTTAATGAACATAAGAATGTACGGTCTAAAATGGCCAGGAGTGCTTATGGAATTTTTACCATGGCAAGCAAATTAGGAGACAGACGGGTAAAGGACATGCTTAAAATTTTTCAATCACGGTGTGTTTCTATTGCCCTATACGGAGCTGGTATATGGGGCTATGCCCCGGCAGGATCTCTTCAGGTTGAGGAGAATACATTTTTGAAGAAACTTTTGTGCCTACCAAGCTCTGTGTCTAATGCCTTAGTGCATAATGAATTGGGTATGCATTACCTCTCCGATTTGATTTCCCTTAGACCCCTGCTTTTATGGCGCTCAATATGGATCAAAGATGAGACATCTTTGTGTAGAGCCATCATTTCTGATTGTCTTGCCTTGGACTATTACACAAGGATCCCGTGGTTGAAGTATGTTAGTGATAATTTCCGGGAGATCTTTAACATCGACATTATTTTGGATCACCATGGGGTAGATGTGGTACCCAAATCCCATCTTAAACAATGTAATTTAAATCAGAGCGCCATTAAGAGACATTATAGCAGCTCTAATCTTTCATCCTATGTTTTTTACCATGATCTAAACAAAGTTGTGGGTTTTCAACCCTATTTGTCTCAAGTAACCTGGAAGGCACATCGGTTTGTGTTAACTAGACTTAGAATGGGAGTAGTCCACAACCTTGTTGCCTTCCCCTCTTTGAACAAACATCCAGACGGCCCATGTCCCTGTGATAACTGCACTCCACAAAGTACCATGCACTTTCTTCTACTCTGTCAATTGTATAAATTCATCCGGATAGCTTATTTAAAACCCATGTTTGCTAAGTATGGGGTTAGATCGTTACAAGACTGTATGAGTTTACTTTTTAACTTGCATTATCCGGATGTGTGTTTTTATACTGCTACTTTCTTACTTAAATCCATTAATGCCAGGAAAAGTATGCTTTTTTAACTATTTTATGCTGATGAAATTTTCTGTCTCTGTATTTAATTTAGTGTATATGCCATATTTATGTTGTTTTTAATGTGTGCTTTTATGAACTTGTCTTATGTTCGAATGAAGCCTTATGAAATGAAATGAGTCCTTACCTCAAGCCTGCGGTATAGTCTATCAGTACTATCTAGGGTGCTGTGGTATGGTCTGTGGAAGTCTGAGGGAGCTGTCCAGAGCACTGCCGTGCCATAGTACAGTGAAGGATTTATTACCGCAAGGCTGCGATATAGTGTATCCATATGGTCTAAGGTGCTTCTTTATAGTTTACGGAACGCAGAGGGAGCTGTCAAGAGTACTGACGTGCCATAGTACAGTGAGTGAGTCCTAACCTCGAGGCTACAGTATAGTATATAGGTACTGTATAGGGTGCTGTAGTATACCTTACTCAAGGCTGTGGGAGCTGTCCAGCGTACTGACGTGCATCAGTTCAGTGAATGAGTCCTTCCAGGTGGCTCCAGTATAGTATATAGGTACTGTCTAGGGTGCTGTAGTATACCTTATTCAAGGCTGTGGGAGCTGTCCAGAGTACTGACGTGCATCAGTTCAGTGAATGAGTCCTTCCAGGTGGCTACAGTATAGTCTATGGGTACTGTCTAGGTTGCTATGGTATATTCTACTCAAGGCTGTGGGAGCTGTCCAGAGTACTGATGTGCTACAGTACAGTGAATGAATCCTGGCAAGGAGGCTACAGTTGAATTATTAATTCCAATTTGGTGATATTTTTGTAAACAAAATTTAGAACACTCTGTGTCTGGCGATATTTTAGCTATGACATTCTGTTACCATACAACGGCCGTGGTCCAGTGAGGGCACATGTTTACCTCTTTGGGTGAATCTCTTCCGGTCCTGCCTCCTGCAAGCAAATGAGTCACTCATTCCTGTCCACAGCTTCTAGGACATGCAGTTGTTCGCGGCAGTCCCCTAGCCACTGATTGCAGAGGGAGGGGGGGGGGGGGGGGTTCATTACAAAGCACCCCAATACTTGAATGAAGTAGGGGACAGCAGCTACCAGCTAGCAGCTCCCAGAGTGTAACCACAAATTTCAAATATAATTTAAAAAAATTACCATCACCAAAATGTGACTGATGCCTTTATGAAAGGTTTCTTTCCAATGAGATGAGACACAATTCCTCCTTAAACCCCTAGAACCATACAGCATCTCTGCAGCTGCTCCTCATCATGGCAGAAACATGGGACTCCTTGACCAGAGCCTCCATGTGCGTTGCTGCCCCGCCGGCAGCTGTTAGTCAGGAAACAACTCTTCCCTTCACAGAGGCTGTGATGGTCCGAGGGCTATCCATGGCCTTGCTCGGATTCTGCTCTTGGTGGGGACTCCTTGAGGGTTGTATGTCTCCACAATGCATGCCATGACATCGCATGCCTTTACAAGGTGGTTGTAACAACGCAAGTGTTGTTACAACGTGTTACCTTTACAACGCAAACTTTAACCACACATATACCTTTACAATGAATGTTGTTGTTAAAGCAAATGTGTGGTTAAAGTTGTGATTGAAAATAGAAGTATTTTACAGGTAAGTGTAAACACTATTTACGTATGCATTATGGCTTTTGTCTTAAACTGGAAAATACTTATAATTTCTTAGTAATGGCATGCATGGTAATGCATGAAAATACACGTAAAACAAAAATAATGTACTTACTTTTATATATGTTTTTATATATTCCACATACAATGATGTCTGTTGAAATATACAAAACCATATATATCAATCCAACAATCCCTCAACCCCTACCCACCCTATCATTTCCCATGCCACCCCATAACCCCTACCCACCCTAAACCCTAAAACTACCCTTGCCACCCCAAAATACTTACACACCCTAAACCTTAAAACAACCATTGCCACCCCAAAACCCCTACCCACCCTAAACCCTAAAACTACCCTTGACACCCCAAAACCTATACCCACCCTTAACCCTCAAATTACCCGTGCCACCCCAAAACCCATATCCACTCTAAACCCTAAAATTACCCCTGCCACTCCAAAACCCATCCCCACCCTAAACCCTGAAATTACCCTTGCCCCCCCAATATACATACCCACCCTAAACCCTAAAACTACCCCAAACACCCCAAAACCCATAGCCACCCTAAACCCTAAAAAGACCCTTGCCACTCAAAACCCCTTACCCACCCTAAACCCTTAAACTGCCCATGCCACTACAAAACCCCCACCCATCCTACACCCTAGACTTACCCATGCCACCCCATAACCACCCTAAACCCAAAAACTACCCTTGCCACCCTATACCCACCCTAAATACTAAAACTCCTCTTGCAACCTCAAAACCCATATCCACCCTAAATCCTAAAATTAACCTTGTCACCTCATAACCCATAGCCACACTAAACCCTAAAATTATCCTTCCCACCCCAAAACCTATAGCCACCCTAAACCCTAAAATTACTCATGCCACCCCAAAACCCATACCCACCCTAAACCCTAAAATTAACCATGCCACCCCTAAACCCATACCCACCCTAAACCCTAAAATTACCCTTGCCACCTCAAAACCCCTACCCAGCCTAAACCCTTAAACTACCCTTGCCACCGCAAACCCATACCCACCCTAAATCCTAAAATTACCCATGCCACCCCAAAACCCATACCCACCTTAAATCCTAAAATTACCCATGCCACCCCAAACCCATACCTACCCTAAACCCTAAAATTACCCTGCCACCCCAAAACCCATACCCACCCTAAACCCTAAAATTACACATGCCACCCCAAACCCATACTTACCTAATACATTTGAAAAGCATATCACTTTACCATTCATGATTTTAAAACGAATTTTGTTGCAAAGGCATACGTTGTAAAGGCCTGTGAATTGTAAAAGATTGCACTGCGATGGGCATGCGTTGTAACGGCATGCGGGGAACAGCTGCGCTGCAATGGCTGTTGCCCTTCCTTGAATGGCTTTGCAGGTCTTGGTTGGCCTGCCAGTGTCTACGTTTGTGTTAGTCCGCGAGCTGTGTCGGTCCCTTGCATGGGGCTGGTGTCTTCACTGTGCTGGTCTCTGGGTTTTCTTGGTTCCATTAACTTTGCTGCTCCCACGGACAGTGTTGGTAAACCTGTGTAGTTCCAAGCTCTTTCTCAGGACAGTTTTGTGTTGGTCTTG
The DNA here is from genome assembly GCF_964204655.1 of Triturus cristatus. Taxonomy (NCBI): domain Eukaryota; kingdom Metazoa; phylum Chordata; class Amphibia; order Caudata; family Salamandridae; genus Triturus; species Triturus cristatus. The sequence goes on along the minus strand of NC_140580.1, from coordinate 1,157,782,190 downwards.
GACTTCTGCTGCCCGTGGATTTGTGGTTGAGTGAGTTTCTTGGGTGGGAGACCTGCGGGTCCTGTCAGGTTTGTCTCCTGCACCCCACCTTGTCTCTTAATAATACTTCATTTTCCAAATCAGGGTCCCCACCCACCGAGCCATTGTGACCCGACTTTTTAAACAAGCCCAATACCAACCCTGTCCTTCTGAGCCAACCTTTGTCCTCTTTCTCTCCATCATTTGGTGGCAAGAGTCAATAAACAAGTGATGACTTTCGATGCCAAGTGTGCCTTGAGGAAGAGGAGGTGCTGTGCGCACGTCATGGCCCCGGTGGCCCTGGCTGCAGTGATGGGCCATCTGCGCCTGATCCATGAGGCAGGGGTGTGAGGTCTGACTCTGGGGACACTGTGGGCCTCATCTATGAGAAGTGCTGCATCGTTAAGTGAAAGCAGCGATGCGACACTTCTCAGTGCGCGCTCCTTGAGACAACGTTGATGCGTCTGCATGACGCATCATGGCGCAAGGAATGACAGCTACGTCAGTATTACTGATTCATCTGTCGGCGCAAAAGTGGCGCATTGCTGGAGTTGTGTTGGAAGCGTGACGCAACTCAGCAATGTTCCTTTCACTTGGGGCAAGCCCCATGTGAAAGGGTCTGCGACACCCTTACGCCTGGCAGGCGTAAGTTTTTGACGCCTTGGCCTCCTAGAATTGGTGCAGTGAAATCTTATAGATTTCACTGCGCCATTCCTATAACACTTTCTTGTGTGGGAACGGCCACCCTGCATACATTATACCTGATGCAGGTATAATGTAGCGCAGGGGTTTACAAAATGACGCATCTGCCTAGATGCGTCACTTCGTAAATATGGCGCAACACTGCGCATTTTTTACGCCGCTGCTGCGTCACTAAAAGTGACGCAATGACAGTGCAAAACTGGCGCAGGGCTTCATAAATAAGGTTGTGTGTCTACTGCTGTCCTGCTGGACCGGTGGTGGGAGGCCACTCCCAGGTGCCTTACCTCCCTTCTTCATCTTGTGTCACAGCGACTGCCATATAAACCCTGTTCCTGCTCCCTCCCTGCAGTGCAACACAGGGCCCTGCCCTCACCCTCACACACAATGCGTGCTCTGTTGTTGACTCGCTGTTGGTGTGCAGGAGTAGGCAGGTGATCGGGAGTAGGTAAGTGTGCAGGAGTAGGTAGGTGTGCAGGAGAAGGTAGGTGTGCAGGAATAGGTAGGTGTGCAGGAGTAGGTAGGTGTGCAGGAGAAGGTAGGTGATCAGGAGTAGGTAGGTGTGCAGGAGTAGGTAGATGTGCAGGAGTGGGTGGGTGTACAGGAGTAGGTAGGTGTTCAGGGGAAGGTGGGTGTGCAGGCTTAGGTAGGTGTGCAGGAGTGGGTAGTTGTGCCAGAATAGGTAGGAGTGTAGGAGTAGGTAGCTGATCTGGGATAGGTAGGTGATTAGGAGTAGGTGGATGTGCAGGAGTAGGTAGATGTTCAGGACTAGGTAGGTGATCAGGAGTAGGTAGATGTTCAGGAGTAGGTAGATGTTCAGGAGTAGGTAGGTGTGCAGGAGTAGGTAGGTGATCAGGAGTAGGTAGATGTGAAGGAGCAGGTAGGTGTTCAGAAGTAGGTAGGCGTTCAGGAGTAGGTAGATGTGAAGGAGCAGGTAGGTGTTCAGGAGTAGGTAGGAGTGCAGGAGTAGGTAGGTGTTCAGGAGTAAGTAGGTGTTCAGGAGTAGGTAGATGTGCAGGAGTAGGTAGATGTGCAGGAGTAGGTAGATGTGCAGGAGTAGGTAGATGTGCAGGAGTAGGTAGGTGATCAGGAGTAGGTAAATGTTCAGGAGCTCGTAGATATTGGGGGAGAGGAGTTGGCCTAACGGCTAGGGTGGTCGACCTTGAACTCGGGGAATTGGGTTTGAGTCTTGGCAACGACACTGAACATCCTGTGATTCTGGGCAAATCAATTAATATCCCCGTGCCTAACAAAAATGAATGTGCCCTCATGTAACGCAACTGGTGCTATGTAAAGCGCTCTGATACCCGATTCCGGTCAAGTTTGCGCTATAAAAAAAACTGTAAAAAAAACAAAAAAGAAATGCAGGAGTAGGTAGGTGAACATGAGTAGATAAGTGTTCAGGAGTAGGTAGGCTTGCAGGTGTAGGTAGATATGCAGGAGTAGGTAGGTGTGCCGGAATAGGTAGGAGTGCAGGAGTAGGTAGGTGTGCGGGAGTAGGTAGATGTGCAGGAGTAGGTAGGAGTGCTGGAGTAGGTAGGAGTGCAGGAGTAGGTAGGTGATTAGGAGTAGGTAAATGTGCAGGAGTAAGTAGGTGTTCAGGAGTAGGTAGGAGTGCAGGAGTAGGTAGGTGTGAAGGAGTATGTAGGTGTTCAGGAGTAAGTAGGTGTTCAGGAGTAAGTAGGTGATCAGGAGTAGGTAAATATTCAGGAGTTCGTAGATATTGGGGGAGAGGAGTTGGCCTAACGGCTAGGGTGGTCGACCTTGAACTCGGGGAATTGGGTTCGAGTCTTGGCAACGACACTGAACATCCTGTGATTCTGGGCAAATCACTTAATATCCCCGTGCCTAACAAAAATGAATGTGCCCTCATGTAACGCAACTGGTGCTATGTAAAGCGCTCTGATACCCGATTCCGGTCAAGTTTGCGCTATAAAAAAAACTGTAAAAAAACAAAAAAGAAATGCAGGAGTAGGTAGGTGAACAGGAGTAGGTAGGAGTGCGTAGGAGTGCAGGAGTAGGGAGGTGTGCAGGAGTAGGGAGGTGTGCTGGAGTAGGTAGGAGTGCAGGAGTAGGTAGGACTGCAGGAGTAGGTAGGACTGCAGGAGTAGGTAGGAGTGCTGGAGTAGGTAAGAGTGCCGGAGTAGGTAGGTGTGCAGGAGTAGGGAGGTGTGCAGGAGTAGGGAGGTGTGCAGGAGTAGGTAGGTGTGCCGGAGTAGGGAGGTGTGCAGGAGTAGGGAGGTGTGCAGGAGTAGGTAGGTGTGCAGGAGTAGGTAGGTGTGCAGGAGTAGGGAGGTGTGCTGGAGTAGGTAGGTGTGCCGGAGTAGGGAGGTGTGCAGGAGTAGGTAGGTGTGCCGGAGTAGGGAGGTGTGCAGGAGTAGGTAGATGTGCAGGAGTAGGTAGGAGTGCTGGAGTAGGTAGGTGTGCAGGAGTAGGTAAGAATGAAGGAGTAGGTAAATGTCTTATAATTCAATGAGAATAGGGTGTGGGATTTTAGAATCGTAGAAGATTTGAGTCGCAGGATGGTTTGTGCAAAATGATCGGCATGCTGATGTGGGTTTTCCATAAATTGCTGAAACTAAAAATACGTTTTTAGGAATATCGTTGCCCTAGCGTGGCAAGTGAAGGCATTACCTTTTGATCTAAGGTGAGACATCAAGGGGTACGCAGGACAGGGTGATTGACATCCCCCCAGAATAGACTTCAGGCTGTCTGAACAGATTTGGTTGAAATCCTGCCACAGCGTCTCTGCTGATTAATTCCGGCATAAATGTCAGGTCAGAAAGAAGGGGTTCAAGAGGCATAGGCTGCGGCCTTCAGTGGGGGTGGTCGGTGGATGGACACTGCTGATTTTCAAGGGGTGTGTGGGGGCTGCATGTGGTAGATTTTCTGGGCCTATACAAGGGGATGCACTTCACGATTCTGTGAGGTGCTGGGTGGCTGTGCGTTGCCGATTCTGCATGGGTCTTAGTAAGGCTCTGTGCTGCAGTGTTTGTGGAGGTCTTGGTTAGGCTCTGTGCTGCAGATTCTGTGGGGGTCTTGGTGAGTCTCTGTGCTGCAGATTCTGTGGGGGCCTTGGTAAGGGTCTGTGCTGAAGAATCTGTGGGGTTTCAGTATTGCTCTATGATGAAGATTCTCTGGGGGTCTTGGTAAGTCTCTGTGCTGCAGTGTTTGTGGGGGTCTTGGTGAGTCTCTGTGCTGCAGATTCTGTGGGGGTCTTGGTAAGGCTCTGTGCTGAAGACTCAATGAGGGTCTTGGTAAGGCTTTGTGCTGAAGTTATCTGGGGGTCTTGGTAAGGCTCTGTGCTGCAGATTCTGTGGGGGTCTTGGTAAGGGTCTGTGCTGAAGAATCTGTGGGGGTTTCAGTATTGCTCTATGCTGAAGATTCTGTGGGGGGTATTGGTAAGGCGCTGTGCTGAAGATTATCTGGGGGCTTGGTATGGCTCTGTGCTGCAGATTATGTGGGTTTCTTGGTATGACTGTGCTGAAGATTCTGTGGGGGTCTTAGTAAGGCTCTATGTTGAAGATTCTGTAGGGATGTTGGTAAGGCTCTGTGCTGAAGATTCTGTGGGGGTCTTGGTAAGGCTCTGTGATGCAGTGTTTGTGGGGGTCTTGGTAAGGCTCTGTGCTGAAGATTCTGTGGGGGTCTTGCTAAGGCTCTGTGCTGCAGTGTTTGTGGGGGTCTTGGTAAGGCTCTGTGCTGAAGATTCTGTGGGGGTCTTGGTAAGGCTCTGTGCTGCAGTGTTTGTGGGGGTCTTGGTAAGGCTCTGTGCTGCTGATTCTGTGGGGTTCTTGGTAAGGCTCTGTGCTGAAGACTCCGTGAGGGTCTTGGTAAGGTTTTGTGCTGAAGTTATTTGGGGGTCTTGGTAAGGCTTTGAGCTGCAGTGTTTGTGGGGGTCTTGGTAAGACTCTGTGCTGCAGATTCTGTGGGGGTCTTGGTAAGGGTCTGTGCTGAAGAATCTGTAGGGGTTTCAGTATTGCTCTATGATGAAGATTCTGTGGGGGGTATTGGTAAGGCGCTGTGCTGAAGATTATCTTGGGGTTTTGGCAAGGCTCTGTGCTGAAGACCCCTTGAGAGTCATGGTAAGGTTCTGTGCTGCAGAGTCTGTGGGGGTCATGGTAAGGCTCTGCACAGCAGATTCTGTGGGGGTCTTGGTAAGGATCTGTACTGCAGATTCTGTGGGGGTCTTGGTAAGGATTTGTGCTGCAGATTCTATGGGGTTCTTGGAAAGGATCTCTGCTGCAGATTATGTGGGGGTCTTGGTAAGGATCTCTACTGCAGATTCTGTGGGGGTCTTGGTAAGGATCTGTGCTGTAGATTCTGTGGGGTTCTAGGTAAGGCTCTGTGCTGAAGATTCTGTGAGGTTCTTGGTAAGGCTCTGATTTGCAGATTTTGTGGGGGTCATGGTACGGTGGGGGCAGCACAATGAGCCACATTCATTGGGCTGCTGAGAAGGCCCCATTCTGCAGAGTTTTGGGGAATGTGCAGGGTCTCCGAGTGCATAGGAGTGCTTCCAAGCTGCAGACTCAGTGGGGGTCTTCAGGTTGGGGTATTGCAGCCCATTCTGAGGGGGGGCACTTTAGATCATAGCGGTGGAGTAGCACAGCGGATTGCACCTGCACAATGTGGTGAGGGACGCAGAAATTCTTATGCTGAATGGAATCCCCACAGTGTGGAGTAGAGCACATGCAGTGTGGAGTGGGGCACCCTCATTGTAGAGTGGAGCACCTGCAGTGTGGCGTAGGGCACCCCCGGTGTGGAGTGGAGGACTGGCAGTGTGGAGTGGGGCACCCACCATGTGGAGTGGGGCACATGCAGTGTGGAGTGGGGCACCTGCAGTGTGGAGTGGGGCACCTGCAGTGTGGAGTGGGGCACCTGCAGTGTGGAGTGGGACACCCACAGTGTGGAGTGGAGCACCTGCAGTGTGGAGTGGAGCACCCGCAGTGTGGAGTGGGGCACCCTCAGTGTTGAGTGGAGCACCCGCAGTGTGGAGTGGAGCACCCGCGGTGTAGAGTGGAGCACTTGCATTGTGGAGTGGGGCACTTGCATTGTGGAGTGGAGCACTCGCAGTGTGGAGTGGAGCACTCACAGTGTGGAGTGGAGCACTCGCAGTGTGGAGTGGGGCACCCACAGTGTTGAGTGGGGCACCCGCAGGGTGGAGTAGGGCACCCGCAGTGTGGAGTGGGGTACCCGCAATGTGGAGTGGGGCACTCTCAGTGTGAATTGGAGCACCCTTAGTGTGGAGTGGAGGACTCGCAGTGTGGAGTGGGGCACCCCCAGTGTGGAGTGGAGCACCCGCAGAGTGGAGTGGGCACCGGCAATGTGGGCTGGGGGAACCGCAGTGTGAAGTGAAGCCCCCACAGTGTGGTGTGGAGCACCCGCAGTATGCAGTGGAGCTCCCGCATTGTGGAGTGTAGCACCTACAATGTGGAGTGTGGCACATGCAGTGTGGAGTGGAGAATTCGCAGTGTGGAGTGGGGTACCCTGCAGTGTGGAGTGAAGTGCCCTCAGTTTGGCATGTAGCACCTGCAGTGTGAACTTGAGACCCCGCAGTGTGGAGTGGAGCACCCGCAGTTTGAAGTGGAGACCCCACAGTGTGGAGTGAAGACCCCTCAGTGTGGAGTGGAGACCTGCAGTGTGGAGTGCAGACCCCGCAGGGTGGAGTGGACCCCCCTCGGTGTGGCCTGGAGCACCTGCAGTGTGGATTGGCGAATTTGCGGTGTGGAGTGGAGACCCGCAGTGTAGAGTGGAGCCCCCGCAGTGTGGAGTTGAGCCCCAGCAGTGTGGAGTGAAGCACTCACAGTGTGGCGTGGAGCACCCGCAGTGTGGAGTGGAGACCCCGCAGTGTGGAGTGGGGCCCCTGCAGTGTGGCGTGGAGCACCCGCAGTGTTGAGTGTAGCCCCAGCAGTGTGGCGTGAAGCACCCGCAGTGTGGCGTGGAGCAACCGCAGTGTGGAGTGGAGACCCCGCAGTTTGGAGTGGAGCTCCCGTAGTCTGGAGTGAAGCACCCGCAGTGTGGCGTGGAGCACCCGCAGTGTGGAGTGGAACCCCCATAGTGTGGAGTGAAGCACCCGCAGTGTGGAGTGGAGCACCCGCAGTGTGGTGTGGAGCACCCACAGTGTGGAATGGAGACCCCGCAGTGTGGCGTGGAGCACCCGCAGTGTGGAGTGGAGACCCTGCAGTGTGGAGTGTAGCACCCGCAGTGCGGGGCCCCCATGGAGGCTGCAGGTACCTACAATAGCTCCCTGGATCGAGGGACCCTCTGCAGTCTGGCTATAGTGGCACTTGCCTTTCTCGGTTCTTGAGCCCTTGGAAATGAGCTCCTGTTGCGGGCAGCCCTGCTCCCCTCCCCCAGCCGCTCGCCCCCCAGGCTCCGGGCCACGGCGTCGGTGATAGTCTCCGCTTCCAGATGCGATTACAGCTCAGAGCAGCGGGCTTGGGCCTAATGACGGCTGAAACGAGCTGCCCGGACGGGTGACCGTCAAACAGGACAGTCTGATGGCTGCCGGCGCAAGGCATGCTGGGAGCGGGGCATGATGGGGGTGAGATGGAGACGGATGGGGCCTGCCCGCTTCCGTGACGCTCTCACACCACACGCACACACCTGATACACACACAGAAAAAAAAATGCACACTCACACCAAGACACACACACACAACCAGAAATAAACACTCACTCTAAACCAGCAGGCTTACACCTGATACACAAACACACACCCACATAAACACGCACTCTCACACTAAGATGCACACATCTGATACACACACACATGGAACCTGAAATAAAAACGTACACAAACAGCATACACACACACCTGATACACTCACACACATAAATAAACACCCACACTCACACCAACAGGCACACACCTGAAACACAAACACATACACACACTCACATCAACACACACAGACATACATCTGATACACACACATAAATAACCACACACACACTTACCAACACGCAGACACCTGATACACAGTCGCAAATTAACACACACACTTACACCAGCATGCACAAACCTGATACACAAACACACACAGAACCAGAAATAAACATGCACACTTACACCAAGATGCACACACTTGATACACACACAATCAGATATAAACACACCTACTCACACCAACATGCACACACGTATACACCTGATACACAAACACACAGAATTAAACATGCATACTCACACCAATAAGCACACATCTTATACACACACACATAAATCACACCAACACACACACACACCTTCTGCACACACGCACACAAAAATACACATGCACACTCTCACCAAGATGCACACACACACATCTGATACTCAAACACGTACACACAGAAATGAACAGCTACACTCAAACCAAGGCACACACACCTGACACACACACACACAAATCACACCAACACACTCACCAGATACACAAACACAGACAGAAATCACACTAACATTCACACACCTGACACACTAACACACTTATTTATTAATTTATAAAGTTTCGCGTACAGCAAACATGACCCTAGTGGGCATCAGAGCGCTTTATGTGAAGGGAGGTAGGGTATTAATTGAGCTAGCAAAATGAGTCTCATATGAACAAAGGACACAACATTGAAAATACACAGAGTAAGAAGCTTGATCTCTGAAAGTAGCCAGCCATGAAGAGGTCAGGCATCATAAAAGAGGAGCAAGTATGGTTACATTCCCTGAAAGTAGTCAGCCATGAAGAGGTCAGGCATCATAAAAGAGGGGCAAGTGTGGTTACATTCCATAAACATAGGCGTATTATCTTAACACACACAGAAATAAGCATGCACAGTCACACCAAGAGGTACACACCTGATACTTGAACACACGCACACACAGACGTAGACACACACTCACACCAACATACACACACTTGATACACAATAAACACATGCACACACACACCAACACGCACACACCTGATACACAAACACACAGAAATAAACACATGCACACACACACCAACACGCACACACCTGATACACACGCACAGAAATAAACACATGCACACACACACCAGCACGCACACACCTGATACACAAACACACAGAAATAAGCATGCACAGTCACACCAAGAGGTACACACCTGATACTTGAACACACGCACACACAGACGTAGACACACACACTCACACCAACATGCACACACTTAATACACAATAAACACATGCACACACTGTTAGACCTGGCACCTTGGCGTGAGTTTCCCTTCCACTTTTTGATGGTGTGCCTCGATTGTTTTTCTGGTGTTGTCCGCTCAGGGCGCTGCGCCACGGCTAATCCGTGCCGCAGCGCAAGTGCTCCCTAAGATAAAGTGTACCTGTAATTGATGTTCATGATTGGTTTATTGGATTCACTGTCAGTCCCCAGTAAAGTGCACCCGGAGTGCCAGGGCTTGTGAATGCCAATGCCGCTAGTGGGCTGCAGCGCTGGTTGCGCCACCCACACCAGCGGCCATGTAAAATGTGTCCTGGGTCTGCCACTGCCGACCCCGCGTGCAGTCCCGTGCTGTCACGCTGGCTGGGCAAGTGCACACACTTGCCAGCCCCCAGAACCTTCCCTTAGCCTCATGTTAGTCACCCCTATGGTAGGCCCGCGGGCAGGGTGCGTTGTAGGTGTAAGGTAGGACAGGCCCTGGTTGTGAGGCCTGTCCTAATAGTGAATCACCGCCATCTTCGTGGTTCACTATTGCAAGGCTACCTGTCCCCTTAGGCCAGATGAGCTGCTGGAATTATTACTTCCTATAATCCCAGCAGGCTCAGGGAACGTGGTAGAAAGATATGTTTAGTATGCCTGAACTCGGAATGATAAAATACTTCTTGTAGTCAAGTTTATTTTACTATCCTGGGTTTGTAAATACGACTTTTAGAAAGTCCGTATTTACTCGCTTAACCATCTCAGCCCGCCTCTGCTGTGTGTGTATCTGACTGTCTGGGCTATGTGAGTGACAGGGCTGGGGGGATGACAGGTAGCGAATGGCAGGAGAGCACCTTGGTGGGAGGTGGGGGTGTCCCTTGGACTCTGAATAGGGCAGTGCTCCACCACCACAAAGCTGGCTCCGCCCCCTGGGGAGCGACTGATGACTCAGCCTGCACCTGGCCCCGGACGGGCGAAGCGCTGTCCACAAGGTGATCCTGAAAGTACTTGTCCCCTGAATGCCGGCTCCACCTCCTGTGGAGCGGCTGATGTGCCTGCCCCTCACACTGAAAGCAGAAGTCAGAGTACCCCCAACAAAGTGCTCAGGACTGAGAACGACTATGCGAAGGCCCCCCTGGCCTGAAAGAACAAAAGAAATGTGGTATAAAAGTAGGAGCCCTGCTCCTTGCAAATCAGAATCCTGTTTTACCACAAAGAACCTCTGCCCGACTAGCAGGAGAAGAAGACGCTGGAGGAGCTGGCCTGCTGCTTGCCTTGCTGAGAAAGGAGAGGAAGAGACTTGCTGAAAAGACTTTGCTGCTTTGTGCTTGAACATTCTCCAAGGGCTTGATCTGAGCTTGCCCCCTGAACTGAACCCCAGGACCAGTGGGTTCTCTGTGCTTTTGCTCGTCCTCCAATCGAGCCGTGTGTGCATCCCGCTGGAAAGAGACTGCGCCCCTCATCGCCCCCTCCTAGGGCCGTGACACTCAGGAGCTTGCCTGCCTTTACCCCATGAGAGCCCCGCTCCGTCCGGAGCCGCTCTCTGTCCCCGGGCTAGGTTGCCTGTGCCCCTGTCACCGCCTGTCACTGGAGTGCGCTGAACGCGCTGTCACCCCTCCCGCCGGAATCCGTCCGACAACTGTAATCTACGCCGGGTCATCCAGCTGCACTGTCCGTGCCCTGTGACCCCGCTTTGCTATCCCCGGACATCTCAGGCCGCGCCGCCCCCGCTGTGGAGACCCCCCCCTGCACCGCCGTGCTAAGGGTCGCTAGCCGCGCCTGCCTGTTGCCCACACCCGCTGATTGAGGATCCAAGAACACTTCCCCAAAGCCGAGAGTCGCGCCGATCTGTGCTGACTCTCTCCACGCAACAGTGCTACAGGAATTCCAGTATCGGGCTCGGGGCCCGCACCGCCTTACTTCCCCGTTAAATCCTCACCGCACGCCCGTCGCACCGCCGCTGCCCGGGAGCCACCGGGAGGAGCTGTGCACGGCGCGAGCGCGCCCACGACCGATGCGTGAGCCGCGGTAGGCCTGAAGTAAGTCAAGACTGGAATCTCCCAAGTGACATTGAGAAACGACTAAAGAAGTATTCGCGTAAAGAACTGTTTGCCTGCTTTAATAATCTGGTGGCATAGAAACAACGTTACTGGTCTTGTGATAAGTCTGCATAATGAGATAACTATTTTTACATAAAAGAACGTATTTTCACATACCGAAGCCTGGTGTCCGTTTCTGGGGGGATTAATGTGTTTACTGTGTGTGTGATTATACTTGCTTAACCAACAACGCCTGAAGAATCGCCTTGGCTGCTCACGCCACGCACCTAGAGGGTGAGCAAGGGTCATTCCAAAAGGGGTTATCCTTTGCCCTGACGTGGAGGAGAGGTTCCCTGCTTGACACAAGGACATCCTTGCGCCAATCAGAGATCCCCGACTCTAACACACACACACCAACACGCACACACCTGGTACACAAACACACAGAAATAAACACATGCACACACCTGATGCACACACACAGAAATAAACACATGCACACACACACCAACACGCACACACCTGATACACACGCACAGAAAAAAACACATGCACACACACACCAGCACGCACACACCTGATACACAAACACACAGAAATAAACATGCACACTCACACCAAGACGCAGACACCAGATACACACACACATACATACAGAAATAAACACATGCACACACACACCAACATGCACACACCTGATACACACACACAGAAATAAACACATGCACACACACACCAACACGCACACACCTGATACACAAACACACAGAAATAAACATGCACACTCACACCAAGACGCAGACACTAGATACAAGCACACACATACAGACATAAACACATGCATGCACACACCAACACGCACACACCTGATATACAAACACACAGAAATAAATGTACACTCACACCAACACTCGCACACCTACACTTCAGACACAAACACAGCAACATAAACACACACTGACACACCACGCACACAGACATGAAAAACACAATGACCTGCACACACAAACATGTGCTTGCGTGGGCACACCACACACATGAAGAAAACACGCACATGCCTCTTTCTGGGGTAGGAAAATGCTCCGTCTGGCAGTTACAGCGCGGAAGGTGAGAATTAAGTTATAAATGAGATTTCTTAATTTAGTCTTTTTTTTTTTTTAAATTAAGAATCCTTATAAAAGACACAAGCTGACACTCACAAAAAGCAGTGTTTCGGAATAGGTTAGGCTTGCATAGGTGACATCCTAGGTTAAGGGAGGTTAGTTTGCGCTAAGTAAAGTCAGGGCTACGTTAGAGGGTAAGTTAGGTTAGGGTAGGTTAGGCTAGGCTAAAATAGGTCAGAGTATGTCAGAATAGGACAGGTTAGGTTAGAAGGTCGTTTATATTAGGTTTGGGTGAGGTAGGTTACGTTAAGCTTGGTTAAAAGACAGGTTAGATTAAGGAAGGTTAGCTTAGGGAGAAGGCTGGGATAGGTAAGGTCAGCTGCTAGGTGGAGGGCAAGCTAGGGGGGGTTAGATTGGGTTAGATGTTGAGCTACATTCGGGTATGTTTGGTTAGGTTAGGGTAGGTTAGGTTTTGGCTAGGTAAGAAGATGTGCTAGATTAAGAGATCTTAGCTTGGGGGTATTATAGACAAGGTGGGTTCATATTCTGGGTTAGAGGGTAGCTATTCAAATAGGTTCAGTTATGTTTGATTAGATTAGGGAAAGTTAGGTTAGGCTTTGTTAGAATAAATGTGAGATAAAGAGACTTATAGGAGGTAGGCTAGGGTAATGTGGGTTAGGCTGGGTTAAGTTACGGGAGAGGATTGCTATATTTGTTTTTTAAAAGATATGTTAGGTTAACGGTGGTTAGAGTGGGGGAAGGACCAGGCTAGATAAGGTCCACTGCCTAGGTTAGAGGGTAAACTAGGTTAGGTTAGCTTTGTTTGTTATGTTTGATTAGGTTAGGGACAGTTCGGTTAGCCTGGGTTAAATATATGTGCGATTAAGAGAGGTTAGATTGGGTGTGGCTGCTATGTTAGAGGGTAAAATGGTTTAAGTTGGGGTAGGTTGGGTTAAGCTGCGTTAGAAGTCTGGCTTTGTTAGGGTGGGTTTGGTTATATTTAGTTAGAAGATATGTTAAGGAAGGTTAGATAGGGTATAGACTAGACTAGATGGGGTCAGCTGCTAAGGTTACAGTGTAAACAGCTTAAATTAGCACTAATGGGTGGGCAGAACTTGAGTTTCACCCAGATCCCACGTCGGGATTGGAGATGATTTTCCACACCGGGAGCTTATTCCCTGGTGTAAAGTCAGTGCAAACAGCACCGCGCAGCGTGCCAGAGGGCGCTTCTTTTTTGCTGCCGCTTGTGTAGATTTCCTCCTCAAGCGGCGGCTTTCTCACTGTGAGCAGCAACTTTCACAACGTGAACCGTAGTGACCTGCTGCTGCCACCCCCATTGAGAAATCCTCTCTGGAGGCGTTCTAACGGTCGAAAATCCAGCTAGGGGATGCAAATTTACACGTGTGCTCGACAACTTATCGTCAGCATGCCGCATGCGAGGAAAAACTACGCCACGCGGCAGTTGGCGGAGTTTGCCTGAACTCCGCGCTCCGAGCAGAGCACGGAGAGGGCAAAACTCCATGAACCCCGTTGGTGGAGTGGTTTTTTCGCGCGCCCCTAGTGAGCACATGGGTTGGGTTAGGTTAAGTTAGGGTTAATATTGCCGTAATAAACTCGAGGGCAGACATTCTGAACTACTACAGTTTGGGTACTGAACACCGCGCTGTGATTCAGACCCAAGGTCTGAAGTGTGTTATACAAAAACCAGGTGTAAAAAAAAAAATAACATTTAAAAACAAATAAGTAAATACAGCTCTTAAGCCGGGACGGATCCTTGCTCAAGAACATTTGAAGGTTGGCTTCACTTTCCTGTGGTGCCACCACTGCCCGCCCGTGCGGTCACACTCCATGGATGGGCTGACTGCTCGCGGCCCCCTGGGGGGCGCCTGTGGATGCCCTTGTAGAGGGCATCCCTCCTCCTGCCCCGTCCACATTGCCACCTTTCCCTGTACCTCTGCCCGCCGAGGCTGGCAGTCTGGCTCCGGTGCTAATGTGTTAACCTCGGAGCTCAGCTGAGCGCCTCGCAGCGCACCCCAGAGTCCGCGGCGCTCGCCAACAGCCACTTTACTCACTCGCAAGGGCAAGTGGCTGTGATGGCACTTGGCAGCGCTGAGTGCCTGAGCAGTCAGGCGGGCTCTGATGGGGAGGGCTGCAGCCAGGCCCCCAGGGGCCCTCAGCTGTTGTCTGCAGCTTCGGACTGCTAATGTGCCCATGTTGTGCCCTCTGCGCCTGCGGGGTCGTTGGTGGGGGGCTGGGGGGAGGAGGTCTTTCTTTACCGCTCGGTTACATTAGAGCTGCTTCCAGAGAGGAGGGACGCGGGTTCCTCGGGCTGTGCACGCGCCCCCTGCACGAAAATGCACCGATTGTCTCTCATCAATGCTATGTACACATTATAGGCCCTTGGACATGCGGGCACCAGCAGTCTGTCCGCCCCCATCTCTGCTGCATGCCCGCGTCGCCACAGGGCATGGACAGGCTCCGCTCGTTCGCATTTACTCAATGCTCCCGAAAATGAAAGACGCAGGCAACTGGATTTGCACCTGCACAGTGTGTTCTACAAACCTTCCAAAGTTTTGTAAAGTTCGCTAAATTTAGATTGCAGGAGAGCATTTTTTAGAAACTTTTTTTTTTTGCAGAAGTTACTTTCAAAATCCATTTTTGTAAAACTATTGTCCCAATATTGTGTGCTTCTGCAGAGATTAGCTTTTGAAACACCGAATTATATTTTAGTTTTGCAATTTATACTTTACAAAATTGCTTTGAAAAATTTGAAGAAACATTTTCAAGGTTTGTATAAAAATCTTTGCTTCTTCACACATCCATAGCTGGGAGGAGCACACGGGGCTTGTACAGCATATAAAGAAGTCACTTCACCTATCAGCCTCCCACTGAAACAAGAATCCCCTTCACGATATTGAGCACGTCTCCAAATGTCCCTAATCCCCCTCCGTACCCTGGCCGTGCTCAGACTGAGTTCAGGGAGAAGCCAAGTTAAAAATGCAGAGACCCTGGCTCTCGCCCTGGAGTATCGTGAGCTGACAAGTGAGGAACCGCCTCACGATGTCTCTGGAATATCGCAAGCTCACAATTGAGGAAGCAACTCACACTGATATGGAGTATTGTGAGGTCACAATTGAGGAACCAACTCAAGCTGCCTCTGGACTATCATGAGCTCACAAGTGAGGCACCGCCTCAAGCTGCCTCTGGAATATCATGAGCTCACAAGTGAGGCACCGCCTCAAGCTGCCTCTGGACTATCATGAGCTCACAAGTGAGAAGCCGCCTCAAGCTGCCTCTGGAATATCATGAGCTCACAATTGAGGAACCGCCTCAAGCTGCCTCTGGAATATTGTGAGCTCACAAGTGAGGAACCGCATCAAGCTGCCTCTGGAATATCATGAGCGCACAAGAGACGAACGACATCAAGCTGCCTCTGGAATATCATGAGCTCACAAGCGAGGCACTGCCTCAAGCTGCCTCTGGACTATCATGAGCTCACTATTGAGGGACCAACTCAAGCTGCCTCTGGAATATCATGAGCTCACAATTGAGGAACCGCCTCAAGCTGCCTCTGGACTATCATGAGCTCACAATTGAGGCACCGCCTCAAGCTGCCTCAGGACTATCATGAGCTCACAATTGAGAACCGCCTCAAGCTGCCTCTGGAATATCATGAGCTCACAAATGAGGAACCGCCTCAATCTGCCTCTGGAATATTGTGAGCTCACAAGTGTGGAACCACATCTAGCTGCCGCTGGAATATCATGAGCTGACAAAGGAAGAACCACCTCGAGCTGCCGCTGGAATATTGTGAGCTCACAAGTGAGGAACTGCATCAAGCTGCCTCTGGAATATCATGAGCTCACAATTGAGGAACCGCCTCAAGCTGCCTCTGGAATATTGTGAGCTCACAAGTGAGGAACCGCATCAAGCTGCCTCTGGAATATCATGAGCGCACAAGAGACGAACGACATCAAGCTGCCTCTGGAATATCATGAGCTCACAAGCGAGGCACTGCCTCAAGCTGCCTCTGGACTATCATGAGCTCACTATTGAGGGACCAACTCAAGCTGCCTCTGGAATATCATGAGCTCACAATTGAGGAACCGCCTCAAGCTGCCTCTGGACTATCATGAGCTCACAATTGAGGCACCGCCTCAAGCTGCCTCAGGACTATCATGAGCTCACAATTGAGAACCGCCTCAAGCTGCCTCTGGAATATCATGAGCTCACAAATGAGGAACCGCCTCAATCTGCCTCTGGAATATTGTGAGCTCACAAGTGTGGAACCACATCTAGCTGCCGCTGGAATATCATGAGCTGACAAAGGAAGAACCACCTCGAGCTGCCGCTGGAATATTGTGAGCTCACAAGTGAGGAACTGCATCAAGCTTCCTCTGGAATATTGTGAGCTCATAAGTGAGGAACTGCCTCAAGCTGCCTCTGGAATATCATGAGCTGACAAAGGAAGAACCACCTTGAGCTGCCGCTGGAATATCATGAGTTCACAACTGAGGAACCCCCTCAAGCTGCCTTTGGAATATCATGAGCTCACAAGTGAGGAACCGCCTCAAGCTGCCTCTGGAATATCATGAGCTCACAAGTGAGGAACCTCCTCAAGCTGCTTCTGGACTATCATGAGCTCACAAGTGAGAAGCCGCCTCAAGCTGCCTCTGGAATATCGGGAGCTCACAAGAGAGGAACTGCATCAAGCTGCCTCTGGAATATCGTGAGCTGACAAAGGAGGAACCGCCGCAAGTAGCCTCTGGACTATCATGAGCTCTCAAGTGAGAAGCTGCCTCAAGCTGCCTCTGGAATATCGTGAGCTCACAAGAGAGGAACTGCATCAAGCTGCCTCTGGAATATCGTGAGCTCACAAGAGAGGAACTGCATCAAGCTGCCTCTGGAATATCGTGAGCACACAAGAGAGGAACTGCATCAATCTGCCTCTAGAATATCGTGAGCTCACAAGAGAGGAACTGCATCAAGCTATCTCTGGAATATCGTGAGCTGATAAAGGAGGAAACGCCGCAAGCTGCCTCTGGATATTGTGAGCTCACAAGTGAGGAACCGCCTCAAGCTGCCTCTGGAATATCATGAGCTCACCAGTGAGGCACCGCCTCAAGCTGCCTCTGGAATATCATGAGCTCTCAACTGAGGAACCGCCTCAAGCTGCCTCTGGAATATCATGAGTTCACAAGTGAGGAACCGCCTCAAGCTGCATCTGGAATATCGTGAGCTCACAAGAGAGGAACTGCATCAAGCTGCCTCTGGAATATCGTGAGCTGACAAAGGAGGAACCGCCGCAAGCTGCCTCTAGATATTGTGAGCTCATCATAACTGAGGAACCGCCGCAAGCTGCCTCTGGACTATCATGAGCTCACAAGTGAGAAGCTGCCTCAAGCTGCCTCTGGAATATCATGAGCTGATAAAGGAGGAAACGCCGCAAGCTGCCTCTGGATATTGTGAGCTCTCAACTGAGGAACAGCCTCAAGCTGCCTCTGGAATATCGTGAGCTCACAGAGAGGAACCGCCTCAAGCTGCCTCTAGAATATCGTGAGGTCACAAGAGATGAACTGCATCAAGCTATCTCTGGAATATCGTGAGCTGATAAAGGAGGAAACGCCGCAAGCTGCCTCTGGATATTGTGAGCTCTCAACTGAGGAACCGCCTCAAGCTGCCTCTGGAATATCATGAGCTCACAAGTGAGGAACCCCCTCAAGCTGCCTCTGGAATATCACGAGTTCACAAGTGAGGAACTGCCTCGAGCTGCCTCTGGACTATCGTGAGCTCACAAGTGAGGCACCGCCTCAAGCTGCCTCTGGAATATTGTGAGCTCACAACTGAGGAACCGCCTCAAGCTGCCTCTGGAAAAACATGAGCTCACAAGTGAGGAACCGCCTTAAGCTGCCTCTAGAATATCGTGAGGTCACAAGAGATGAACTGCATCAAGCTGCCTCCGACACACAAAAGCAGGGTATAGATGCACTGACCCACAAGAGCACAAAGTGTACGCAATGACACATACATGCACTAGGAGTGTAAACAGTGATACACATGAACAATCCACACACACTGACATGAGAGAGCACAGTGTAAATGATGCATGAAAACATGGCTATAAACAGTGACATGGGAGACCGCAATATGATATGTTTTCTAAAATGTATTCAGAATATATGGGCCAAACTTTGGGATCGCAAGATCTGCCGGCAGCACAGACTTAGGGGCCGATTACGAGTTTGGCGGTCTATTAGACCTCT
Source organism: Triturus cristatus (assembly GCF_964204655.1). Taxonomy (NCBI): domain Eukaryota; kingdom Metazoa; phylum Chordata; class Amphibia; order Caudata; family Salamandridae; genus Triturus; species Triturus cristatus. Next base: position 1,157,763,916 of record NC_140580.1, on the reverse strand, counting down.
AGACTTTTGGCCCCCTTCTGTATTATGATTACGGCAGTGGGACCACCACAGACCCACTGCAATGGCCGGGGATCATGGATCCTACAGCAGTCGTGAAGCGATCAGAGGCCCTGATGAGTTGAGGGTGCCGCTGTGGCACCACCGAGCATATTAGCAGTTTCCTCACCGCCAGTTTTCATGGCAGTGAGGCCGCCATGAAAACCGTGTCAGTAAGGAAACAAAGGGGACCTGACAGAGCCCCCTGTTTCCTCACGGCCATGGGGTGCCTGCAGGGGGTCACATGTTGTTCCCTCCTGTGTGCAATCAGCCCCTTTCCTGCACGGCATGGACTGCGCTGCAATCTGTAAAGGATTCCTCATTTATGTACAGAAAAGTGACATCTACAGTAACTTAATAGCTGCACCTACGATGTTACGACAGGCTTAGCAGTTATCCCTGCCTCCTGATTGGTCATCTACTGATGCTTGTAGAAAGGGGACTTGCAGCCCTCCTGAGGTGACAGTCACTTTACCCACCAGGACTCCAATGTTCATAACTGCTGCATCCACAATATATACTATTTGGCGAGATGTATAGCTGTCACACGTTGCTGTATGATTGATTCGGAGCACTCTGAGACACTGTACTCAAACCTAAATATGACAACAAAACTAGATTCAGACAATCACATCAAAGGACGGATGCTGAGCAGACATCTGAGGGCTTGAATCCTAGGAATTGGGCCAGTGAAACTATGAAAAAGTATATGGCCGGGGAGTCGACGATGTCTGACGCTTCTCATCTTGTTCCACACCGTAGCCTGAATACATGTCCCAGAGCACTCGTACTTCTAAAATGTCGTAAGAAACACACTAGTAAGCTGTGGCGAAACTTTCTGTGCCAAATGGAAAGTGGTCCCCTGTGAGAAATCACCTGTACCACAGGATTAAAGAAATAATCTTTTTTTTAAATAAAACTTGATAAAACCCGTCTGAATCCATTGTCTTCAGTAAGAACAGTTTTTAAAAGAAGCCCTGAAGAAGTCCCTCAGGACGGAACGCGTTGGCTACTGTGGCTTTTAATCTTAGGAAAAGAAGAGTTTGAAAAAGAATAGAGAATTTTCTTCATAATACATGCATTGAAGGATATGAATGTTTTACATTGGACATATGATATTATGAATTCTGTGTCGAATGACTATGAGCAAGAAACAATACAGTCTTTCAAAAGAAGGGTGCTGAACCACATTTAGTGATTTAAGTTGGGAATGTTTCTATTGAAAGTTGAAAGAGTTTGAACTTTTGGTTCTGTGCACCTCATAAGTTTCAATCATGCGGGTGGTAGGATTTTCCCTCAACCTCTTTTGTATATTTGTTTCATGTCCCCGGGATACCCACCCCTCCTCCCAAAACCATCAATGCCCATGACAAAGCCTGAGGTGAACTCTATGGGTTTGGGGACATATGAGCCCGACCATACTTATGTACACACACACACACACAACATTTTGGGTGTGGGGGAGAACAAAGCAAATGCGCTACGACTCAGTGGCGAGCAGGAACAAAGAGACCTGCTCGCTGCCTTGTGGCACGTTTAAAGAGTTGGGGCTTGACCCTCTCCCCGGTCCGGGGGGCTCATCAGTGCTTTAAGGGCAGTGTTCATGTGGCCAGTTCTTGCCCCCGGACAACCCCAAACCTGGGACCAATGCTGAGAACCTCAGGATGGCCTCCACCTCCCACAACTTCGCCGACTCTCCTGAGTTTGGAGGGCTTTGGTAAGAGGACCAAAATATGCAGCAGGGTTGACTAAATTATGTGGCAGGAAAAGGTAAATTATGTGGTATATTGTTGCACATTCTATTGCAGCGTTATTTGCCTAATTTTTCATTGTGATGTCCTCTGAGGAATATCTTCATGACCCCTTTTACCCCTCCACAGAGTGAGCCCAAAGTTCATGATGACTGCCACGTATCTGGGGGGTGGGGGCCTGGAGGGAAGTTGCATACTGCTCTGCTAAGAAGGAGTACAGTGTTAAAAAAAAAACGTTGGGTATAGATTGATATTCAAGGGAGAAGGAAAGCAAGAACTCTGTACCAAACAAGGGAGACACAGAAAACATTTCAGGGCAGACTTACTACCTTTTCACGTAGCGCACTGCAGCGGCCGCAAATGCTGCAGTGCGCTGCGTGCAAAGGAGAGCACCCTCTTTACTAAAATAAGGCACCCTCCTCGCCTCTCACTGAAGCTGGTGGTGAAATCAGCTGCCGTGCGCCACGGGGACACCTTTGCGCCATGATGCAAGGGTGTCTCCGTGAGTCTAGCATAGGTTTTGTACTGGAAGGAACACTTCCAGTACACAATACTGTGCACAGACTCGCGTTCAGCCTTTTCTCACTTTGTATGTGCGCTGTACAGTGCAGCACACGTACAAAGTCGGAAAAGAAAGAGGAAATGAAAGCATTTCTCCTTCCTTGCGCCTACTTGGAAAGGGTGTGGTTTTTTCTTGCTAAACCCAATCTGCTTTAGTCAGTTTAGGGTGAGAAACCATGGGTGGTTGCATAGGAATCCCCGTGCACCACCCTTGGTGCGCCCCCATGGCGCAGAGTAATGCAGAGCAGCGCTATGCCCTGCTTCGCATGACTTTTCCATCATTTCAAGCGATAAACAAGTTTAGCGCTGAAAAGTAAATTGGGAAAAAAAGATTTTGCGCCGATTTGCGTCACATTTGTGATGCAAACACTGCGTAAAACTTCAGTAAATCTCCCCTCACAGTCCTGTGCTCCAAACAGAGGTGTTGAAATTCACATCGATGATGTGATATTTCTGAAAAATCAAAGTGTAAATCAGGGCCCCCTGCAACTAATATCATTTCCAAGGGCAGGGAAAGTACAATTGTACAGAAACAACCCTAGACAACTGCAATTCTATGCAACAACGGCCATGATAGTGACAGAAAGATACTCAAAAAAGGCTAAGTGAACACTAGACATGACTCATAGAAAGACTTTTATTCTTACCTAAAATGTTTTAAAAACATTGTAAAATGCACAGTGTCTATGTAGTTTATAAAACAATTAAAAACAGCAATATATTTCATATTCAAATAGTCTCTTATATTAGTGATTGCAGCTTAGTACATAAAATGCAAAATATTACGACCACAATCCCACTTGCTAATGTTTGGTGGTTAGAAGATATTAATTGCACTTATGTATAAAATGGTGAAATCACAACAGCCCCGTGATTCATAGAGTTAGTTACTTCGTTCATTTAGTCAACAGAAGAAGGAACAACAATGATTTCTCCTAATTATATATCCAAATAGAGGGACACACAGAGAGAGAGGTGGCTCCATCGTGGATGGGTCTGCATGGAATCCAGTCTAACAATATGATGCATTTTATGTGCTAAGTTGCCATCACTACTACGGTTTCAGAACGCACAATAGTGCATTTCCAATGGCATTTATTTTTCATTTAAGGTGAATATTATTTCAGATGCTGTTTCTGAAGGTGAAAGACCAACAACATACTTACAGATTATTTCATTATTTTAATCACTCCTTTGCCCCCTCCCTGTGTTCACTGATCCCCGCCCCACATAGCACTGAGGGTCACAGTCACTATACTTTCTATAACACACCTCAAGTACTGTCTAGGAGGTGCCCATATGGACACAGTACTCCAGGGGACGTCTCCAGAAACAGGTGCAATATTCACCTTAAGGTCTTCATAACAGGACAGACAGAGTCCTCCAGTTGTGTTCTTGTGACGTCATCCTCTAGATGTGCAACCACTAGAATGGGAAAGAATACTACTGAGCAGGACTCAAGAACTAGACACAATAGCCCAGATGTGCCCTTCAGAACTGGACACAACACTGCAGCTGTGTCATTGAGAACTGGGCGCAACATCCCAGCTGTGCCCTTCAGAACTGGACACAACACTGCAGCTGTGTCATTGAGAACTGGGCACAACACTGCAGCTGTGTCCTTGAGAACTGGACACGACTTTCCAGCTGTCCTCTCCAGAATTGGGCACAACACTCCAGCTGTGTGCTTGAAAACCGGTCACAACATTCCAGCTGTGCCCTCCAGAACTGTACACAACACTGCAGCTATGTTCTTGAGAACTGGGCACAACATTCCACTTGTACCCTCCAGAACTGGACACAACACTCTTGCCGTGTCCTTGAGAACTGGACACAACACTCCAGCTGTGTCCTTGAGAACTGGGCACAACATCCCAGCTGTGCCCCCCAGAACCTGACATAATACTCCAGCTGTGTCCTTGTGAACTGGCACAACATTCCAGCTATGCCCTTAATAACTGGGCACAACATCCCAGCTGTGCCCTCCAGAACTGAACCCAGTACTCCTGGTGAGGCCTCCAGAACTGGACACAACACTCCAGTTGGAGTTTCTATAATTAGACACTTTACCACAGGCAGAGCCCTCAAGAGTGCATGCAATACCCCTGTGAGGCATCCAGGGCTCAGAATAATACTTCTAAAGTGGCCTCTAGAACTGAATCTAGTACTTCTAGTGAGACCTCCAGAAGTGGATGGAACACTCCAGCTGGGATCTCTAGATCTGGACACAATATTTCAGCCCTCAGTCAAGAGTGCATATAATACCCAGGGAGAGGCATCCAAGACTCAGCACAATACTCCAACGGCGGTCTCCAGAACATAATTCAGTACTCATGGGGAGGCCTCTGGATCCTGACACAATATTCCAGCTGTGTCCTTGAGACCTGGAAACAGCATTGTAGTCATGACCTTGAAAACTGGGCACAACATCCCAGCTGTGCCCTCCAGAACTGAACCCTTTATTTCTGGTGAGACCTCCAGAACTGGACACAACACTCCAGTTGGGATATCAAAAATGTAAAACGTTATTTCAGGCAGAGTCCTCACGAGTGGATTCAATACCCCCGTAAGGGCATCCAGGACTCAGCACAATACTTCTAAAATTGCCTCCAGAAATTAATCTGGTGCTCCTGGTGAGGTCTCCAGAAGTGGGTACAACACTCCAGCTGGGAACTCTAGATCTGGGCACAATACTTCAGCCCTTAAGAGTGCGTATAATACATTTGAAGAGGCATCCAGGACTCTGCACAATACTCCAATGGTGGGCTCCAGAACTGAATTCAGTACTCTTCGTGAGGCCTACAGAACTGGACACAACACTCCAGCTGGGCTCTCTAGAGCCAGACACAATACTTCAGCCAGAGCTCTCAAGAGTGGATGCAATACCACAGCAAGGTGTGTAGGACTAAGCACAATACTCAAATGGTGGCCTCCAGAACAGAATACAGTACTCCTGGTGAGGCCTCCGGAACTGGACACAACATTCTAGCTGAGATCTCTAGAATTAGACACTTTTCTTCAGGCAGAACCCTCAAGAGTGCGTGCAATACCCCAATGAGGCTTCCAGGACTCAGCACGATACTTCTAAAGTGGCCTTCAGAACTGAATCCAGTTCTCCTGATGAGGCCTTCAGAAGTGGACACTATACTCCTGCAGAGATCTATTGATCACGACACAACATTTCTGCCCTCAAGAATGCATATAATACCTTCGGTAAGGCATCCAGGACTCATCACAATACTCCAGCAGTGGTCTCCAGAACTGAATCAAGTACTCCTGGTGAGGCCTTCAGAACTGGACACAGTATTCCAGCTGAGATCTCTAGATCTCACAACAATACTTTTGCCCTCAAGAGTGCATATAATACCCACAGTGAGGAGTCCAAGACTCAGCACAAGACTCGAAAGGTGGGCTCCAGAACTGAATCCAGTACTCCTGGTAAGGACTCCAAAACTGGACACAATACTCCAGTGGGGAGAGCTGGACACATTGCTTCAGACATTCATATTTATTTTAACAGTTCATAACCTTTGCAAAGTGGGAAAATATCACAGTGAAAAATACTATAAGTACATTGCCCACATGGACCCCACAGAGCACACCTTCTTGGTTGTGATCCTCCAAATCCTGGCCTTCTCATGGGGGTTGACCTGTAAGGATGACATGTTGACAGAACCTTAGTGCACATTCAACATGTTTCTGAGTCAGACACCCATACACACTGTTAATGCTCAGTTTGGCAGCAATGTATAAGGGGTAGGCAAGTGGCATTCTGTGCAGTTGTCTTGGGTTCAATTCTGACTTCGATTAATGAGAACAATGATAAGATGTTCACTCCAGTACACACACTTCTACAGCAGTGTACCTACCAAGAACAGTTCCCTACACACTTTTATAGTCACAAATAACATTTTACATGCTTGCCAATGAGATTCCTAATGGTACTACAGCAGGGTGATTGCACGTGTCCAATGAAAATGCAGTGTAATCATCACTCACCTTCTCCTCTGGTTTGCCATACAGCTGGCTGTACAGTGGTAGGAGGGTGTCCAAAAGGGCCTGGTTCTTCTCCTCGCTGAAAGCTGGGGCCCTGTTCGCTGTACTTGCAATGGTAGGTAGCTCCCGGAGGATATGGTAACAGCAGCAGAGAGATGGGGAGGTGCAGGAACTATGCAGGTAGTGCAGGCAAGTTAAGTCTCTAGGGAACAGACAAACTTATATCTAACAGCAAAGGTGGTCTCAAATCCATGCAGCAAAAGTGATATATTTGTGTCAGTCGCATTATCCGAATTGGTCAAATGCATTACATTGCTTGCAAACTACGCCTACCGCAATGTTAATAAACTCTTCATCGGACTGCGAGTGACTTTGATACATTGGTGATGGGAGGTTACTGAGTCAGTTTGCACACGATGACGATAGGAATCAAAATGCACGTCTGTCACCGTAACAACCAAAATCCAATGGCAGTGACCGATTCGGTTCGGATGCAGCTACCACGTCCTTTGAATACTTACCGCATCTATTACCATAATAATTTACTTCCATTCTCTTGTCTGTACTCAAATTACCTAAATATCTCCATTCCCATCTCTTGTCTGTACTCCCATTACCCCAAGTCTCCCTTCCCATCTAACGTCTGTACTACCATTACCCCAAGTCTCCTTCCCATCTAACGTCTGTACTACCATTACCCCAAGTCTCCTTCCCATCTCTCGCCTGTACTCCCAGTATCCCAAGTCTCCCTTCCCATCTCACGTCTGTACTCCCAGTAGCCCAAGTCTCCCTTCCCATCTCTCGCCTGTACTCCCAGTATCCCAAGTCTACCTTCCCATCTCTCGCCTGTACTCCCAGTATCCCAAGTCTACCTTCCCATCTCTCGCCTGTACTCCCAGTAGCCCAAGTCTCCCTTCCCATCTAACGTCTGTACTCCCAGTATCCCAAGTCTCCCTTCCCATCTAACGTCTGTACTCCCATTAGCCCAAGTCTCCCTTCCCATCTCTCGCCTGTACTCCCAGTATTCCAAGTCTACCTTCCCATCTCTCGCCTGTACTCCCAGTAGCCCAAGTCTCCCTTCCCATCTCACGTCTGTACTCCCAGTAGCCCAAGTCTCCCTTCCCATCTCTCGCCTGTACTCCCAGTATCCCAAGTCTACCTTCCCATCTCTCGCCTGTACTCCCAGTATCCCAAGTCTACCTTCCCATCTCTCGCCTGTACTCCCAGTAGCCCAAGTCTCCCTTCCCATCTAACGTCTGTACTCCCAGTATCCCAAGTCTCCCTTCCCATCTAACGTCTGTACTCCCAGTATCCCAAGTCTCCCTTCCCATCTCTCGCCTGTACTCCCAGTAGCCCAACTCTCCCTTCCCATCTAACGTCTGTACTCCCATTAGCCCAAGTCTCCCTTCCCATCTCTCGCCTGTACTCCCAGTATCCCAAGTCTACCTTCCCATCTCTCGCCTGTACTCCCAGTATCCCAAGTCTCCCTTCCCATCTCTCGCCTGTACTCCCAGAATCCCAAGTCTACCTTCCCATCTCTCGCCTGTACTCCCAGTAGCCCAACTCTCCCTTCCCATCTAACATCTGTACTCCCAGTAGCCCAAGTCTCCCTTCCCATCTCACGTCTGTACTCCCAGTATCCCAAGTCTCCCTTCCCATCTAACGTCTGTACTCCCAGTAGCCCAAGTCTCCCTTCCCATCTCTCGCCTGTACTCCCAGTATCCCAAGTCTACCTTCCCATCTCTTGCCTGTACTCCCAGTATCCCAAGTCTCCCTTCCCATCTAACATCTGTACTCCCAGTAGCCCAAGTCTCCCTTCCCATCTCTCACCTGTACTCCCAGTATCCCAAGTCTACCTTCCCATCTCTCGCCTGTACTCCCAGTAGCCCAAGTCTCCCTTCCCATCTAACGTCTGTACTCCCAGTATCCCAAGTCTCCCTTCCCATCTAACGTCTGTACTACCATTACCCCAAGTCTCCTTCCCATCTCTCGCCTGTACTCCCAGTATCCCAAGTCTCCCTTCCCATCTCTCGCCTGTACTCCCAGTATCCCAAGTCTACCTTCCCTTCTCTCGCCTGTACTCCCAGTATCCCAAGTCTACCTTCCCATCTCTCGCCTGTACTCCCAGTAGCCCAAGTCTCCCTTCCCATCTAACGTCTGTACTCCCAGTATCCCAAGTCTCCCTTCTCATCTAACGTCTGTACTCCCAGTAGCCCAAGTCTCCCTTCCCATCTCTCGCCTGTACTCCCAGTATCCCAAGTCTACCTTCCCATCTCTCGCCTGTACTCCCAGTAGCCCAAGTCTCCCTTCCCATCTAACATCTGTACTCCCAGTATCCCAAGTCTCACTTCCAACATCTGTACTCTCAGTAGCCCAAATCTCCCTTCCCATCTCTCGCCTGTACTCACAGAATCCCAAGTCTACCTTCCCATCTCTCGCCTGTACTCCCAGTAGCCCAACTCTCCCTTCCCATCTAACGTCTGTACTCCCAGTAGCCCAAGTCTCCCTTCCCATCTAACGTCTGTACTCCCAGTATCCCAAGTCTCCCTTCCCATCTCTCGCCTGTACTCCCAGTATCCCAAGTCTACCTTCCCATCTCTCGCCTGTACTCCCAGTATCCCAAGTCTACCTTCCCATCTCTCGCCTGTACTCCCAGTAGCCCCAGTCTCCCTTCCCATCTAACGTCTGTACTCCCAGTATCCCAAGTCTCCCTTCCCATCTCTCGCCTGTACTCCCATTACCCCAAGTCTCCTTCCCATCTAACGTCTGTACTCCCATTACCCCAAGTCTCCCTTCCCGTCTCTTGCCTGTACTCCCAATACCCCAAATCTCCTTCCTATATAACATCTGTATTCCCATTATCCCAAGTCTCTATTCCCATCTCTTGCCTGTACTCCAAGTACCCCAAGTCTACCTTCCCATCTCTCGCCTGTAATCCCATTATCCCCAAGCCTCCCTTTCCAACTCTCGCCTGTACTCCCATTATCCCCAAGTCTCCCTTCCCATCTCTCGCCTGTACTACTATTACCCCAAGTTTCCCTTCCCATCTCTCATCTGTAATCCCATTACCCCAAGTCTAATCTCCCATCCCTCACCTGTACTCCCATTACCCCAATTCTCCCTTCCCCTCTCTCGTGTTTTTTCCATTACCCCAAGTCTCCTTCCCCTCTCTCGCCTGTACTCCCATTACCCCAAGTCCTCCTTCACATTACTTGCCTGTACTCCAATTACCCCAAGTCTCCTTCCCATCTCTCCTCTGTACTCCTATAATCGCAAGTCTCCCTTCTCATCTCTCTTCGGTACTCCCACTACCCCAAGTCTCTATTCCGCTCTCTCATCTGTACTCAATTACAACAAGTCTCCATTCCCATCTCACGCCTGTACTCCCATTACCCCAAGCCTCCCTTTCCATCTCTCGCCTGTACTCCCACTACCTCAAGTCTCCATTACCCCAAGTCTTCCTTCCATCTCAATCATCTTTTCTCTTTATCCCATATCATCCTAAACACTCTTTTTTCTTTCCACCCATTAACCCCACGTCCCCATACCACTCATACCTTTACTGCCCTTACCATGTCTCCTTTTCCCCCTCATTCCTCTCTTTCTATTACCCCCAGTCTTCCTCCCCCTCTCATTTCTGTTCTCCCATGACTCCCATGCCTCCCTGGCCCTCTCGTGTTTGTACTCACTGTACCCCCACGTTTCCCTTCTACTCTCACCCCTCTATTCCAATAAGCCCACTGCTGCTACTTTCCTCATACACCTGTACTCCCATTACTCTATGTCTCCCTCCGCCAATCATGCCTGTACTCTTATTGTTCTCATGCCTCCCTGGCCCTCCCAAATGTACTCCCAATACCCCCACGTTTCCCTTTCTCTACACTCCTGTATTTCAATTATCCAATGCCCCCCTCAGTCCTGTACTCCCATTTCCCCCGTGTCTCTCTTCTGCTCATATGTTTTTACTTCACTCCCCCTCTTCCTCCCTCGTCACAACCTTTGCTCCTATCTCCATGTCCTCTCTCCCCCTGCCCTCCTGCTCTTTTACCCCCTCCACAGTGTTGGACTGGGGCACCAAATAGGTCCCTGCCCCGTTAGTAAATTAGAGAGCTAAAAGTATGTCCCAAGCTTGCAAAGTGGGGCAGTTTGAAACTTCTAAACACATGCTGCATAATTGTTTTGCAAAGTATGGAAGACTGCATGGATGTGAGTTTGCTGCAGTCAATGATTGTTTTAATATTAGAGCAATCACTTGTAAAATCCAGCCCACCAGAACATAAAACCGTCCCACAAATAGCCCATAATCCCCTCCACACACTGCCCTGTCTCCCTCAAACCTCATCTCCCTCCATCTCCCCCTTTCCTTCTGCCCCTCCGTCCCCTGGATCAGAGCAGAATATTGATCAGAAGCAACTCCTTTGTTTCTATGGAAATCCAATCTTTGAAGAGTCCCTGGTGGGGACTGAGAGCTCTGGAAGCCTCCTCCCAACCAGGGCTGATTTTCATTAGGAGTGGACTGGAGGAGGGCACTGCTACCACAGCCGCTGCCAGTGCTGCCACTGCTGTCACAAGCGCTGTCACGGCTGCTGCCACTGCCACACCACTGCCACTGCCACATCACTGCTGCCACACCGCTGTCACCACTTCTGCCACCACCACAGCCACTGCCACTGCTGTCACAATGCTGACACGGCTGCTGACACTGCCATACTACTGCCACTGATGCCACACCATTGATGCCACACTGCTGTCACAACTTCTGTTACTGCCACACCACTGCCACTGCTGCCACACCACTGTCACTGACTTGCCACTGCTGCACCACTGCCACTGCCGCCACACCACTGTCACCACTTCTGCCACTGCCACACCACTGCTGCCACACCACTGTCACCACTTCTGCTACCACCACAGCCGCTGCCACTGCTGCCACAATGCTGCCATGGCTGCTGCCACTGCCACACCACTGCCACTGCTGCCACACCACTGCTGCCACACCGCTGTCACAATGTCTGTCACTGCCACACCACTGCCACTGCCGCCACACCACTGTCACTGACTTTCCACTGCTGCTCCACTGCCCCGCCGCCACACCACTGTCACCACTGCTGAGACATCACTGCCACTGCTGCCACCTTTACAGCCATTGCCACAATGACTGCCACCGCCACCACATCTGCTTCCATCACTACACCACTGCCACAACTGTTGCCACTGCTGTCCCAATGCTGTCATGGCTGCTGTCTCTGCCAACTACTACCACTGCTGCCACTGCCACACCACTGCTGCCACACCACTGTCACCACTTCTGTCACTGCCACACCATTGCCACTGCCACCACACTGCTGTCACCACTGCTGCCACTGCCACTGCTGCCACCATTACAACCACTGCCACAATGACTGCCACCACTACCACATCTGCTTCCATCACTACAACCACTACCACAGCTGTTGCCACTGATGTCACAACGCTGACATGACTGCTGCCACACTGCTGTCACCACTTCTGTCACTACCACACCAATTCCACTGCTGCCACCATTACAGCCACAATGACTGCCACCACTACCCAATCTGCTGCCATCACTACAACCACTACCACAACTGCTGCCATCACTACAACCACTGCCACAACTGCTGTCACTGCTGCCACTGCTGTCACTGCTGCTCCCACTGCCACACCACTGCCACTGTTGCCACACCGCCACACCGCATTCACCACTTCTGTCACTACCATACCACTGCCACTGCTGCCACACTGCTGTCAATGACCTGCCACTGCTACACCACTGCCGCCACACCACTGTCACCACTTTTGCCACTGCCACACCACTACCACGGCTGTCACCATTACAGCCAATGCCACAATGACTGCCACCACTAAAACATCTGCTGCCATCCCTACAACCACTGCCATAGCCGCTGTCACCACTTCTGACACTGTCACACCACTGCCATTGCTGCCATACCGCTGTCACCACTGCCACATCACTGCAACTGCTCCAACCATTACAACCAGTGCCACAATGACTGCCACCGCTACCACATCTGCTGCCATCACTACAAACACAGCCACAACCGCTGTCATGGCTGGTGCCACTGTCACACCACTGCCACAACCTGTGTCACCACTGCTGCCACTGTTAAACCACTGCCATCACCATTACAGCTACTGCCACAATGACTGCCACCACTACCACAGCTTATGTGGTCACTACAACCACTGTCACACCAGCACCAGCACTACTGCCACCACACCACTGTCACCACTGTTGCCACTGCCACACCACTGCCACTGCTGCCATCACTACACCCACTGTCACACCACTGCCATCACATCACTGCCACCACTTCTGCCACTTCCCCACCACTGTCATCACCATCACAGCCACAGCGACTGTCACCACTACCACATCTGCTGCCATCCATACAACCACTGCTGCATGACTGCCACTGATGCCACCATTACAGTCACTAGCACAACTGCTGCCACTGCTGTCACAACTGCTGTCACTGCTTCTGGCACTGTCGCACCACTGCCTCTGCTGCCACAACCACCGTCACCACTGCTGGCACAGCCACTGCCATTACTACCACACCCTCTGCCACCCCTATGACCAATGCTACAACCTCTGCCACTGCTGCAGTCACTGCTACAAACGCTGCCATCACAGTCTCTATTAACATCACCATTATAGATGACACCCCTCCACAACCGCTGCCACCATAGGCTCTATTATCATCACCGCCACTGCTGCTACTGCTGGCAGATTCACTGCTACCACTTACACCACTGTCCCAACTTCTGCCACCACAGCCTCATTTACCATTACTTTTGCCAGTGATTCCCCTGCCACAACCACCACTACCACTGCCATAATTGCTGCCTCTACACAGCTTCTATTACCACCACTGCTACTGCTGCCTCATTCACTGCTACCGCTAGCACCAATGTCACAACTTCTGCCTCCACACAGCTTCTATTACCCTCACTGCCACTGATGCCTTATTCACTGCTATCGCTAACACCCCTGCCATAACTGCTGCCACCACAGCCTCTATTACCACCACTGCCACTGCTGCCTCATTCACTACTACCGCTAACACCACTGCCATAACTGTTCCACTGTTACCACTGCTGCCACAATCACCGCCACTGTTAATGCTACTGCCACAACCACTGCCACCACAACCTCTGTTTTTGATCACTGCTGTAACTGCTATTACTGCCACTGTTACCTCTACCAGCAGTGACCCAACAGTATCCACAATTGCCACAACTGCTACCACCTCAGCCTCTATCAACATCTCTGCCACCACTGCCCCACCTGCTGCCACCAAAGCATTTGCTACCACCAATGTCATAACTACCACAACTGCTGGCCCTGATGCCACCATTGCTACAAGTACTACCAACACAGCCTCCATTTCTGTCAATGCTACCACTGTCACAACTGCTGCCTCCACTGCCACCATTACCACCACTTCCACCACAGTCACCAATACTACTACTGCTTCACCTGCTGCCAGCTCCTCCTCCAGTGCTACCATTGCCAATTCTGTCCCCACTGCTACAGCCACTGCCATCACCACCTTCATTACCACCACCGCCACAACTGCTGCCACCACTTTGAAGCAGTTGCCACCACTGCCTCCATTACCACCATTGCCATTACTGCCCCAACCATTGTAACCACTGCTGCCACTTCTACCACAACAGCTGCCACCAAAGCCTCAGTTATCATCACTGCCACAACCATTACCACCATTGGCATGACTTCTGCCACCATACCTTCACTGTCACAATCATAGCCATCACTTCCTACATTAACACCTCTGCTACTGCTGCCACCACACCACTGCCACCACAGTGTCCACTACCATCACTGCCACCACCATAGCCACCATTTCCACACCTCAGCTGCTACCATCACTGACTCTAACTCTATCACTGTTACGCCTGCCACCAGTGCCACAGCAACTGCCACTGTTGCCCCCACCATTGTCTCTGCATCACTGCAATGAATGTTGCTATCCAGTCTCTACTTCAATGAGGCCATCACTGCTACAATTGCTACCTTTGCTGCAACCACTGCCACGATCACTGCCACTTCTACCACCATTACCACCACTGCCACTGCTGTCTCCACTTCCACAACTGCTGCCATCACAGTCTCTATTACCACCACCATTACTGCTGTCACATCCTTGCCACCACCATTGTCACCACAGCTTCCACCACTGCCACCAACATCTTCACCATAGCTGCCACCACTGCCACCACTGTTGTTGCCACAGCTGCCACTACTGCCACTACCACCACCGCCATCACCACAGCTGCCACCACTGCCATCACCATTGTCTTCGCCTCCAATTCTGCCACTAGCAATATTACCACTGAGCACCCACTGCTACAACCACTTTCTCTGCTCCCACCACTGCCGCTGCAGATTCCACTGTCATAACTGTTGCCACCACTGTCACAACCAGTGCCAGCTCGGCCTCCATTATAAACACTCCCGCCTCCGTTATTGCCACTGCTGCCATTATTGCTGTTATTGACACCATTGTTGCCACTGATGCTTTAATTTAACACCACTGCAAATACTGCCACAACCACTGCCACCATTACCACCACTGAACACATTACCACTGCAGGCAGTGCTAACAATACTGCCACAATCACTGCCACCACTGCCAATAAAACCACTGTCACTGCAGCCGCCACTGCCACTTATGTCAACACTCCAATACTGCCAAAACCACTGCCAGTGCTGCCACAATCATTGCCACCACTGCCAATGAAACACCCACTGTCACTGCAGCCCCCACTGCCACTTATGTCAACACTGCAATACTGCCAATACCACTGCCACCAATGCCACCTCTGCAAATACTGCTGCACTCACTGCCACTATGGCCACCACTGCCATCAACCCTGCCCCAAGTGCTGTCAGCACTGCCTCAACCACCACCATCATTTGCACTGCTGCTATGATACCACCACTGCCGCCATTAAACACCACCACTGTTGATACCCAGGCGCGCAACACCCATTGGGCTCACCGGGCTTCAGCCCCCCCCGTCGTCTTCTTCAGCCCGGGCTAAGATTACACACTCTGAAATGATAGAACGAAGGCTGCGCATCGGATCCTTTCTGAGAGGCCCGGCAGCCTGCCTCTGAACAGCCTCTGAACAGTTTCAGTGAAGCCCCATGCCCCACCTCTTGTTTTCCTTCCACTGGCTTCACCGAGGTGAAATCCTTGCCTGAAGGCAGGGATTTCACCTAAGCACTTGATGGGGTGGGAAGATGTGCACAGCAGGGGGAAAGGGATGGCCAGTGCAGGTGACGCTTTTCCTTTGTCAAGGAATTTCTGCTGGCGTCATAGCCCAGGGTGTGCTGTCTGTGCACTTGTATGGATGTGTATTCCATAAAAGTGCACAGACAGCAAGCCCTGGGCTATGACTCCAGCAGGAATTAATTTACAAAGGAAAAGCGTCACCTGCACTGCCATCCCTTTGCCCCTGCTGTCTGTGCACTTGTATGGAATTCACATCCACAGCGCTGCTCACCAGATAAATGGTGAACAGGGCCATGGATCTTTCTCTTTTTGCATCCAAGGGCACCAAGGAAGAAGCAAAGGAGGCCCAGGCAAGGAGAAACCAGGAGACATTTGACCCACATCTACCTACACTGTAAGACCTTTGGGAGGGGCTGGATGCCAGGGCACAGTGCTGCTGATCAGCCGGACTCCACAGAATAGCATCAGAAGAGCAGGCAGCAGTTTTTTATGTAAGTTCCAGTGACTTTAATGCATTTTTCAGCACAGCATTACGTACTGCCTGCATAAGTGAATGTTGTTCTTGACTTACATACATGGAAACGTCAAAGAGGACAGTCCCCACCGTATATGCAAATGTAGTGTAAGTTTGTAGTGTTCATTTTTTGGAGTGCTAGTGGGTAACTTTAGGGTTCAGGGTGGGTGTGGGTTTTAGGGTGCCAGGGAGTAATTTTAGGGTTCAGGGTGGGTTACGGATTGGGGTGCCAGGGGGTAAATTTAGGGTTCTGAGTGGGTAAGGGTTTTGGGGTTCAAGGGGGGTAATTTTAGGGATCAGGGCGGGTATGGATTTTGGCGTGCCAGGGGTCATTTTAGGGTTCAGGGTGGGTATGGGTTTTGGGGTGCCAGTGGTCATTTTAGGGTTCAGGGTGGTAATTGGTTATGGTGTGCCAGGGGGTCATTTTAGGGTTCAGGACGGGTATGGGTTTTGGGGGGGCCAGGGAGGTAATTTAGGGGTTCAGGGTGGGTGTGGGTTTTGGGGTGCCAGGGGTAATTTTAGGGTTCAGGGTGGGTATGGGTTTTGGGGTACCAGGGGTAATTTTAGGGTTCAGGGTGGGTATGGGTTTTGGGGTGCCAGGGGTAATATTAAGGTTCAGCGTGGGTATGGGTTTTGGGGTGCCAGGGGTAATTTTAGGGTTCAGGGTGGGTATGGGTTTTGGGGTGCCAGGGGGTAATTTTAGATTTCAGCGTGGGTATGGGTTTTGGTGTGTAGGGGTAATTTTAGGGTTCAGGGCAGGTGTGGGTTTTGGGGTGTCAGGGGGCAATTTTAGGGTTCAGGGTGGGTAGGGGTTATGGGGTGCCAGGGGGGAATTTATGGTTCAGCGTGGGTATAGGTTTTGGGGTGGCAGGGGTAATTTTAAGGTTCAGGGTGGGTATGGGTTTATGGGGTGCCAGGGGGGTAATTTTGGGGTTCAGGGTGGTAATGGATTTTGGGGGGCAAGGGTGTAATTTTAGGGATCAGTGCGGGTATGGGTTTTTGGGTGCCAGGGGTAATTTTAGGGATCAGGGCGGGTATGGGTTTTGGGGTGCCAGGGGGGTCATTTTGGGGTTCAGGGTGGGTATGGGTTTTAGGGTGCCAGGGGTGTAATTTGGGGGTTCAGGATGGTAATGGATTTTGGGGGCATTGGGTGTAATTTTAGGGATCGGTGCGGGTATGTGGTTTGGAGTTCCAGGGGGGGGGTTATTTTAGGGATCGGGATGGGTTTTGGGGTGCCAGGGGCAATTTTAGGGTTCAGGGCGGGAATGGGTTTTGGGGTGCCATGGGGGGTCATTTTGGGGTTCAGTGTGGGTATGGGTTTTGGGGTGTCAGGGGGATAATTTCAGAGTTATGGGAGGTAATGGGTTTTAGGGTGGCAGGTTTAATTTTAGGGTTCAGTGTGGGTATGGGTTTTGGGTTAATTGTAGGGTTCAGGGTGGGTATGGGCTTTGGGATACCAGGGGGGCAATTTTAGGGTTGGTATGGGTTGAAGGGCTGTTGGGTATTAAGGAAATGTGTGTGTATATATATATATATATATATATATATATATATATATATATATATATATATATATATATATATATATATATATATACTTTACTAAAAAAACATTTACAGGGAAATATACACCAATATATATATATGTATGTGTGTGTGTATATATGTGTGTGTATGTATTTATGTATGTATATATTTATATATATATATATATATATATATCGTTTATACTTAACTGTAAAATAGTTATATTTTAAAACGAAACATTTACCACGCATATGCCTTTGTTGTAAAGGCATATGCATGGTAAATGTTTGCATTGTACTGGTAACGTGTTGTAGCAGCACTTGAGTTGTTCAGTTGTTACAACCGCGTTGTAAAGGCATGCATTGTGTTGGCATGTGTTGTACTGTCATACATTTGTGCGATGCTGAAGCACTTATCCATGCAAGTAGCAGGTTACACCTAGTGGGTGTCTGGTTGGAAGAGTGTTGTCTTTACTTAAGCCTGTGTGAAAAGCATCTCCATGCAGTTCTTGATGAATACCAAGGTGCAAGTATTGAGCTATGGTACTCAGCGCTTAGTGGTATGATTGATGAGGAAGTGTGCAAGATAGGAGTCCATTTCTATAATATATTTTATGCTGGCAGCTCTCATTAGCCCTGCAGGTCCCTTTATTATGCTGGTGGTTTATTTCTTGTGTTCTGGATCCTGGCTCCTGCCTATGATTGGGGAACTAGTAGATCGTTCAATCTGATCTTATGGATCCACAAGAGTTAGTAGAACTAATACATGTCATAGTCTGGCAAATTCTTATCTAGTACTACAGACCTGCACATTACGTCATATTATCAAATTAAATTTAGTTCCGGAATACCTTTCTAAACAAAATAGGTGCACGATTATTACCATCAGTCACTTGACTTTAGCCGCAAATTTATCTGATATAAAACATCTCTCAACCGGAGTTCCAATGATAAATTCCTTTTGATGATATCTAGAAGTTCCACTTTTAGCAACCGGTCCTTTTCAATTGCTGCTGCAAAAATGTGGAATTCGGTACCACTAGGTATCACGCAGTATCATCCTGTGTGATTTAGGCAGCAACTGAAAACCTTTGTTTCCCAAGTAATCTGATGGCCAAATCTGTTAAAATACCAGTATCTAAACCCCAAAAAACTTCTGTGTATGAGTCTGATATACATAAAGGGGAGAGGAGACGGCCGAACATCTAGGGCGGTCGACCTCGAATATGGGTAACTCGAGTCTCGGCGATGACTCTGAATATCCTGTGATTCTGGGCAAATTACTTAATCTCCCTGTGCCTTACAAAAATGAATGTGTCCTCATGTAATGCAACTGGTGCTATGTAAAGTGCTCTGATACCCAATTCGGGTCAAGTTCGCGCTATATAAAACTCTGTAAAATAAAATAAAATAAATTGATTCAAATTGCTTGCCCAGTTTGTTATGTATTTTTCAGCCCTTAATAGATGTAAATACCTCTCAGTAACTTTATTTTCGGGTGTCAAGAAGTTTCAGCTAGCAGGTTCTCTTCGGTTTCAATACGTTTCAGATTATTGATGAGGCCCAATACACACACTTTTTTTTAAGTACGTCCAAAGTATGTTGATTGGCTCTTCGAAGGTGAGATTTTCCTGCAGGTAATGCAGTGTATCAAAAATGCATGTCAAGCAGACAGGGTGTAGATTGCGGGGTATTTTGAAAACACCATCTTGGTTACTCAGATGTTACTAGGGCTGGACTTAAACATGAGAGCGCAGAGCTCAGGCATTTAAGGGCTCCATGTGTGATCCTCTATCCTGACTTGAAACATGCAATCATATTGTGGTACTGAGCCAATTAGAGGGTATTTACGTTGCTTGCTGATGTACACCACTCCCTAATATCGCAATTATGAGAGCATAATATCCACATTTGCAATGAACTCTGTAACCTGCTGGTAAATCGGGTAGGTGTGTGTTATCCTATCTGCTATCCTTTCATCCATCAATCCAACCATCTATCCTTTCGGATTTCAATTTACTCTGCCAACCTTACACCCACCCTTTTAGCCATCATCTCAGATTTCTATTTACTCTACAATCCCTTCACCAACGCATCCATCCTCTCACATTTACATTTACTCTGCTATCCTTTTACCCTTGTATCTGTCCATTCTGATTTCATTTTACCTATTTAATTGGGATTTACCTAACCCACACAAAGCCACTTTGTGTGGTTTAGCAACTCCAGAGTAATGAGAAGCAAAGCATTGAGCTGCCTTGAGTTACCTTGCATTGGGAAGTCGTTCCATGGGTGTAGCTAGGGCATTCCCACACATCCGTCTATGGATTTTGACACAACCCCACAGTTACTTCGGCCAGTAAACCTGGGAATGCTTCCAAATGGTGCACCGCCCAGGCGTTACGAGGAGAATTATCCTTATTTATCCTTGTTGCTTCCTTTTTCCATGTGAGCTGCATTCAGGTATCCCTTCCTTCTCAGAAAGAATCTTGCTCATAACGCAGGCACCGTTGCACCATGCTGTCTGCATTGGCACTATGCAGCACCAGTTGAGGGAGACAGCAGAAATGTGGCATATTTTTGTAAACATGGCACATTTCTGCTCTCTTTCTTTGATGCAACACAGCGCAGCATGTTCCCTTGCCAAGTTGTGGTGCATGAAAGTTTAGTAAATCTGCTCCTAAATATTTTTTAGGCCTGTTCTTTCTGTAGGTAAGCATACATTGAATGCATAGAGGGCAGAAGTCTTTGCATCAAACATTAGAAACTGTAATCTTCTAATTATATACCCAGATGGTTTTGCACAATTCTTTGGGGCTGATTTGTATTGGACATTTTCATATTATAAGAAATTCCAGCCATTTCATTGGAGTTTAGACATGTAATAAGTGTGTGGTATCATAATTGTACAGAAAATCAGGCTTCTTCTAGCTTGCTTCTTTAAAGAGTTTAGGGATGTTTAACTTGTATTTCTTGGGTTTTTAATGTTGGTTTATTGTACAAAATTACAGTATTCTTCCCCCCCGAAGTTTTGTAATGATGAAGTAATTGACCTGAGGGCCTTTTTTATATTTCACTAGACATCGATATCCGCATACAGCAGGATGCCAAACACTGGAGGCTTTGGACCACAAAATGTTAAGCGGCGAAAGATAGAGGATTTTTTCACTCGTCGGCCAGCCACTCAAGACCCTTTGACAGCATGTTCTGATTCAGGTGAAGAACCTGCCCTGCCAGCTTCCGGCTATACTCCAGAAGAGCATTTAGCATTACTTCATTCTGAGTCTCCTGCATTTACAACTACTGGTATGCCAGCGACTAGTAGTCCATGTTTGGAAAAGTCAAAGAATTCATACATCTTAGATATAGGAGTATATATAGATGTCTCAAGACTCAGCACAGTTTCATCATCAATCCCAGATGATTTACTCTACCAACTTTTGCACTCTTCCTGGACGCCAGAGACATCATACAAGTTTCCAGTCGTTCAGCAGGGAGTTCAAGCACGTCGCTTTCAACATGAATGGTTGAAAACCTATCGCCCATGGCTTGCCTACAGTGCTAAACTTGAGGGGGCCTTATGCAAGATGTGTGTACTCTTTGCCCGTAAAGAAGTTGGAAGAGGTTCTCATCAAGCTGTGGGGAAATTAGTGCTTCAGCCCATAACAAAATGGAAACATGCACAAAGTGATTTTCGTTTCCATGCTTCTTCCTTGTATCACAAAGAGAGTATGACAGCGGCAGCTAACTTCTCTTCTGTTTTTGAAGGGAAGTCTGTTGCTGTTACAACTATGATCGAGAGCAACTGGAAGAAAACTATTTTGGAAAACCGAAAACGACTTGTGCCAATAGTGGAATCAGTACTTCATTGTGCCAAACAAGGTATAGCTCTTCGAGGACACAGAGACAGTGGACAACCTATTACTTCAAAGGAACCCGAAGAGAATGATGGCAATTTCCGTGCTGCTCTGCGCCTACGACTTCAAGCTGGTGATGAAGTTCTGGCATGGCATCTGGCAACGTGTCCCTCTAATGCAACTTACACAAGTTGGAAGATTCAGAATGATATCATCTCTGCTTGCAACATTCTAATGAGAAATAGAGTGGTGGAGCACGCAAACAATGCAAGATTTTTTGCCATTTTAGCAGATGGAACAACTGACAGTGCCACTATCGAGCAACTTGTTCTAGTAATTCGTTTTATAGAAGGTACATCTGTGTATGAAGAATTCCTTGGCTTCGAAGAGCTTCAGGATGGAACAGGGGTTGAAATTGGAAAGAAAATTCTCACTTCTTTAGAAACATATGGCCTGAATGTAGATCGTATACGTGGGCAAACATACGATGGTTGTGCTGCAATGAAAAGCTCTGTTAAAGGTGCACAGGCGCTAGTTTCAGAGCGTGTGCCAAAGGCATTTTATGTACATTGTGGAAGTCATTCACTGAACCTTGTGATTGGACATTCATGTGATATACGTCAAATCCGTAATTGTCTTTCAACACTTAAAGAAGTGTCTAATTTTGTAAGAGGCTCTGCAAAAAGGATGGCTATCCTAAAGGCGAAATTTGCTACTTTGCCAGATACAAAAAAGAAACTGTTAAGTGGTTTATGTGAGACACGGTGGGTTGAAAGGAATGCATCGGTTGTTCGTTTTGTTGATATGTACCCAGCTGTGGTTGACTCTTTGCTTGAGATCTCGGACTGGCAAGATCACAATGCCTCTTCCAAGGCTGAGCAATTTCTCGCAGCTGTTCAGTCACATAACTTCATTGTTGCATTACACATCCTGGCACGATTTTCTGGGCTACTGCTTCCTGTTTCAGCTGCACTCCAAAACCCTAACACAGATATGTTGGAGTACATAGGACAGATTGAAAAAGTCAAGCAGGTGATTCAAGAAAGCAGAGACAAAGCTGAAGAAGCATTTAATGAGATTTTTGTTAAAGCCCAAACCACAGCAGGGGAACCTCTGACAATGCCACGCCTTACTGGCAGGCAGACACAACGGGCCAATTACAAGACTAGTGATCCTGAAGCTTACTATAGGATTTCAATATTTTTACCATTTATAGACAATTTATTGTATGAATTGTCAGAAAGATTCAGCCAGCATGTGAAAAAGGCCTGTACAATGCAGTATCTGGTACCAAGATTTGTCACCCAAGAGTCTTTTGAAAATTTGAAGGATGCTCTTGACATATATGAGGACGATTTACCTGGTACACGTGAGGATCTAAAAAATGAATATGATATATGGGTAATGACATGGCTGAAGGTACCTATTGAAGAAAGGCCAGGGAATATAATGGATACCTTAACTCATGCTCACATTGACTTCTATCCCAACATATACTGCCTGCTAAAATTATTTGCCACTTTGCCAGTGACAACCGCATCCCCAGAAAGGTGCTTCAGTAGTCTTCGCAGACTGAAAACCTATCTTCGGTCAACAATGGGGCAAGAACGACTCTCTGGACTTGCAATGATAAACATTTCACGAGCACATTGTCCTCCTATAGAAGCAATTGTTGATGAACTGGCGAAAAAGGGTCGTCGCCTTGAAATGGCATTGTGAAAATTGGTTATATTGTGTTCCTAAAGTGCTTTGTAGTACAATATATTAAATTGGCCTTTTAATTCAGTACATTCTGTTCCTTTTTCATAAGACAATAGCATATAAGTGCATCAAATTAACAAAAATGCGTGCTCTAATTGTTGTCCAGTTTCAAATGCAGAATTCACCACATTTTTTTCTCAGCTTGACCTGAGCATTATCCGATCCTGATTATCTGCCATTTTAGCCCCGCCCCTATTGATTAACATTAGCCACGCCCCTTCATTTGCCCTGTTAGCCCCCCCCGAAATTAAGACCTAGTTGCGCCCCTGTTGATACCACATGTGTCACCTCTGCTGCCGCTGCTACCACTGCCAGTATCACATGCGCTGCCACTTCCACCACTGCCACCCTCACTGCTAGATCCACTGCCCCTAGCAGCTGTACTTCCATTCACTCTTGTGTCACTGTAGGACTCAACAGTGCACAGTTATGCAGGAGTGATGCGCACGCGTGGGTGGCAGTGGCAGTCTCGAGCCAGTGTGTGCTTTGTGAGTGTCACAGACTCCTCGGCAGCCCTTCCTCACTCTAGAAACGGGCTGAGGTTTACACCAGTCAAGGGTGGGAGTAAACCCCTTTCTAGATTGAAAAGGATAATCTAGCGCCTTGATTAGATTCAAACTGCTATGTAAGAGGGTTGAGCTGCTGTCCCCGTGCTTGGGTGTAAAGGCGAACATGATTTACGTGCTTCGAAGCTCTCTTGTTCACCCAAAATGGTCGAAATGTCTCGAATATGGGATCTCCCCAAAGCGTCCAGGTTTCTGTTTAGCATCAACTGTAAGCATCCTGGGTCCTGGTGCATTTCACCCTGGAGATGAGGTGGTAAATGTTTTATTACCGCCACACGTCTAGTAACCAGCTCTGACTGCCAATGCAGAGATGCTACTGTCCCTGGAGATTTAGATTCCGACCCACAGGCTCGGCAGTGTGGATGCAACATCTGTATTCATCTCACAGATGACCAATAAAGATTCCCCAAAACATGTCCTCAGTAAGGTAACATCTTTTATTCCACCCCAGTTAAACGAGCGTCTGTTTAATGTCGCCATATAGTGTGGAGGCGTTCACAGACTCTCCCGGGCAACAGCCCTCAATTATAGGAAGTAACTGGAAGGAACTTCCTGTCTCTGCCTCTCCTGAAACATCTTCATAATCCTAATTTTAAGGGGTTCTAGCTGGCGAGGTGTTTAAAAAAGATATCAAATGTGGCTTTATGTCCTCTTCGGATGAGCTTGCTCTCTTTGAGTAACCAGGGGACAACAGCTCGTGAAAATTGCTGTTTGAATCTTTTTAACTGAGCACTGTGAGATCTTTTTGTTGCATCAGAGCTATGGTTTACCCTCCAAGCCACGCACTGATGCACACCCAGGGAGGCTGCAAGACCCCTAGAAGGTGTGTTGGGCGGTTACAGCTTCCATCACGCTCTGGATGATAACACCCGCCTACCAGTGGCGTAGCTAGAGCTTGTGGCGCCCGGGGCTATCCCTCAGATTGCCGCTCCCCCCCCCGGGGGGGGGGGCTGAGGGCATGCACTTCAAAGAGGTCCGAGAGACACGTAGTATCGCCGCTAATAGTTACCTTGATCATGCAAGTTACATGCACATACATGACACGGTCCAAGGCTACACAGTTGAATACACCGGTGACTGGCAGTACAAAAGAGAACACAGACTGCATGATCTATCTGGGGACTCAGAAAAACCGCATGTGACATCCATCAGAGAGCTGCGTGAACAATTACCTGGTAATCCCCTCAACACAATGCAAACATGCACATACATGACACTGTTCATGTAACCTTCATCTACAGCTGACATTAAATGACCATACATCATGGTCCCCCCCCCCATTAAATCAGTGGGGACCTGCACGCACGTGATGTGCTCTGTGGACCCAAAACCAACTTAACAGTGTTGAAGCCTGTGATTCTTTATCTTTCAAAAACAGCAAATTAATTATTCACAGGGAATGACTCACTGTGTGCCCTTAAAACTAAATGCAGCACAAAGGGGTCAGTCAGCTCCACCTTGCCAACACAGACCGGATACAAAGCCAACTCTGGTGGCCCAAAGGCATCAACCAGGGGTCGCTCCCTGTCATTACTTCCAAGCAGCAGCAACCAACTCCCTGGGAATGAAAAGACATGTGCTCTTGGTACCCAAAACCAGCTTGTAATAGTGCATCTCTCCTTCACAGCAGGCTCAGCACACACATGGTGCACAGCCTGCCTGGGGGCCCAAAGCTAAAATACAGGGAGGGGCGACACATTATGATCACAATCCTTAAACACAGTTGTGGGGGCCATGGGAACTTGTTCAACTCTATCCAAGACCCGGGACAAACTGTTCCTGCGCTGCGGCACTCCTTGAATATTCAGAAGAAACAAGAAAAATAGGACCAGTAAAACTCACTCTTTTCCAAATCTCTTTCTAAATATTATCACTTTCCATGTAATGTTCCTTTGATGGGAAGAGGAGGTTTCTGAGGCGGGAGTATCAGGCAAGTGATACTACTCAGGCTCCATCTGTTCGAGCCTTCAGGGAGAATCCCTCTTCATTACTACCTCCACCTGACCCCGGACTCGGCAACGCTCTCCCTTACAGGCTCCCTCTGTGCGAGCCTTCAGGGAGAATCCCTCTTCATTACTACCTCCACCTGACCCCGGACTCTGCAACGCACTCCCTTACAGGCTCCCTCTGTGCAAGCCTTCAGGGAGAATCCCTCTTCATTACTACCTCTACCTGACCCCGGACTCTGCAACGCACTCCCTTACAGGCTCCCTCTGTGCGAGCCTTCAGGGAGAATCCCTCTTCATTACTACCTCCACCTGACCCCGGACTCGGCAACGCTCTCCCTTACAGGCTCCCTCTGTGCAAGCCTTCAGGGAGAATACCTCTTCATTACTACCTCCACTTGACCCCGGACTCGGCAACGCTCTCCCTTACAGGCTTGATTATCCACTACTCCTCTCTCCAGTGCACTTTATCTCACAGCTGACCTTGGGCCCCAGCCCCATATCAGGCACCATCGGGCTCCACTTTGCTTTTTCCCGGTAAAAACATTAGTAAAATCACCTTCAAACTTAAAACATTGAATATAGCAGTAAATATAATTACATGCACTTTAAAGTATGTTCCACAGTAGCCCTTATGACCCGACTGCTAATTAAATAAACAAAAACAGAAAGGCCATGACAGGGCTTTAGCGCTGATGCGAAAGTCTTTTTTGGTGCCACACTAATAACCTCTTTCTCCGTAAATACCTTTACTACCACCTTCCAACAGTGCACCTCATCCCTCCATGGCCCCCCTAGTGACCTCCTCCTCAGACTCCCTCACTGCCACCCTCCACCAGTGCCCCTCATCGCTCCGTAGCCCCTCTCTCATATGCATTTGTTGTTTAGCGCTACTCATATCAGTGTAATGTGTCAGCACTTTACACCACGAACACATTGTACAGGGACAATGAATCATACAAGTATGTAAATCAGTCTACAGGGAATGTCACATAAGCCAATGAGGATTACAAGGTGTAGGAATCGCATGTCATCCATACTGGTGGGCAGTATATTTTGAGAGGGTTTGGTCTGGGGAAATACAACCTTAGGATTTAAAAGAGTATTCCATGAGGGTCAGCTTTACTGATAAAAACGTATCTCTGCCCAAACAAACATACTCATTTTAGCAACATTAGAATGATGAAAGACTGAGGAAGTTCTAACTATATCACAAAACAAAAAAACTAGACCATTCATGTTTGTATTGTATGCAGCTCTTTGGTGACACCTGCTTGCCTGCCAACCTGCACTGGGCCCCTGGCTGCAGAGAGACATAAAGGCGTCGTGCCAGCGCTATGCAAATCATGAAAATAAAATGAAAACATATACAAAAGCTTTTTTTTAATTCATTAATATGCGTGAAACTTTGCATACATTGAATATATTGATGTGACGCACATCCCTTTATAACTGAACAACACCTCTTTGCCAAGCAGTCCTTTCATTATGCTCTGAAGGTAGGGCCATGCTGACGTGTTACAAAGCCAGCAAAACAAAAAACAGCACGCCACAACAACGACGCGGTTTGTCTCAACCGGATGCCTGTGCCGGTCTCATCGCCTCCAGCATGGCTTGGCGCGGCATAAACGATATACTGGATTGCATTTGCATTGCATGCAATTTAAACGGCTGGCGTCCAGTCATAATTAAACAGACTCACCTGCGGGCCTCTCTTTCCCAGTCCTGTCTCTGGCCTCTGAGATGCCTGCCAGTGCCTTCTCGACCTCGCCTCGGAGTCACGCGCACTTTTTAATGCGCAGGTCATGATGAGAGTCACCAGGCAGCAGAGACCCCACCCTAAGGTAAAACTAACTGTAAAACCCCGGCGCGCAGACGCAGAGGCGGAGACATCTGCGCGCTGCGCGCCTCTACGAACGTCATCATGGTCAGGTCAGGTGGTTTTTAATAAATTGTAATGTGTGTCACTCAGACCCTGCTGCCTAAATGAAATTGAAATCGGCGGGTCAGCACTGCTTCGAGCGGCCGCCCTAAATATAGTGCCGCCTGGGGCGGTCCGCCCCCACCGCCCCCCCCAGCTACGCGCCTGCCGCCTACACACAATCCTAGAGTCTACAAAGTGCATCTCTGCTGGGTATTGCGGCCCTGCATCAATTCACAAGTGCAAGCTCTGTAGGGAGAGTAAACTTCTTAAAGGACTGAGGGGCCGAATTAGAGTTTGGCGGAGAGGGTTCTCCGTCAAATCTCCGCCAAACGGAAGGTCCGCCCTCCTCAGTTAAACTAAAGACAGGCTGGCCATTATATGGATGGTGGAGACTAGGCCTGGGCTAAAATTCCGTTCCGCTCGCGGAAATTGCGATAATTTGATATTTTTGCGTTTTGCGGAGAGCGCGAAAATGTCAAAATTTCCGCAATCCGCATTTTACCGGAAATGTTTTGCTTGCTCGCGCTGTAAAATAATACATTCTCGCGTGCGCGCGATCGCCTTACCTGAATCCCCGCGTTCGCCGACAAGTTTTCCCGATCCGGTCGCGTTCTCCACGAGATGTTGGATTGTTGGTAGCCATTTGCACTGTCTCGCGAGAGTTCGCGCCCGCAGTAACGTAATGCGTCGCGCGATCACGTCTTTCTTCTCTCGATCATGCACCGCGAGACAAGTGAAAACAAGATGGCCGCGCCCGCGAGCAACCGCATGGGTAAGTTGGCGAGCCGCGACCACGCAGAAAATACCGCGAACGGGCGGGAAAAAAACTTCCGCATCTTCGCGATATTTCCGCGTGTTTGCGGAGATTTTTAACATTTTCGCGATAATTTGCAAAAGTGAATTTCGCAAATTCCGCCCATCCCTAGTGGAGACTGTTCCGTCTCCGCCGCTGACATCAACCTCTGAAGGCCCGACAGAGTAAGGGCCGCCGGAAGTTTGCTCATGTGTCTACAAACCTGATTTAGAGTGGGCAAACACATGGCCAGTTTTCATTGTCCGTCAAAACCAGGTAGAACCTGGCGGTAAGGGGCAGTGAGCATTTCCAAAATGACCCCCTCATCATTGATAGAAAACTCAGGTGGCAAGAGGGGCATTGTTTCATTTTATATTCCAAAACCTAATCCCACTTTTGCATTTTATCTCAAAAATTAAAAAAAGCATTGTAAGTCATCATCATGTTCTTGCCAATGATAGAGATGCCCGCTGAGCCGGCGAACATCTCTGAATTCGGCAGACAGGGTCTCCGTCAGGGCAACGGAGTACTTTACTCTGTTGCCCTGACAGAGTGTACGTCCATTCGCCAAACTCTAAATTAGGCCGTTAGAGCCTGATTTAGACTTTGGAGGATGGAGCTATGTCACTTGGGGCATTGGAGTCACTTACTCCTGACGGGCGTCGCATCTCACAAATTTAGAGATGTCTGCCAGCCCCAACGGATGCCTCTTAACATCAGAAGGAAGTACTGCCACAGTAGTTCTTTCAATGTTGTACAGTTGCGCAGAGGGCTCCGTTAGACATGATGGATGGCCGTCAAACCTTTACAAAGTTTTAGTGTTTTTTAAAACAATCTCCCAAAGCAGGAGTATGTTTTTGAAAAAAGTAAAACTAAAGCCCCCAATACCATGGGAGTTTCCTCCCATAGTGTGGGGGGCGTTTTTTATTTTTACTGTCTCTCACTGCCAGGATTTACTTGGTGATGATGGACAGCAAAAAAAAAAGTCATTCAACCGCCCTCTCCAAATTGGGCGGACGTTGGCTTGGCTCACGCCCAATGGTCCGAACTCCATTCGGCTGTTAGAGAACTATGTTGGCAATGGAGCCAAAGTAGGCTCTGCCGTTGACATACTGCTGGTCTCTCTGCCTCTAAATCGGGCCGGCAGATGGGGTTTTGCTGGGGACGATACTCCGTCATCGTTGCAACGGAGTACGCTCTCCGCCAAACTCTAAACCAGCCCTGAACCTCTACTTCCTAAACTGATGGCATCCATTGTTATTTAAGCTTGAGCACCTCAGCTCCTCCCTAAGCACAAAACTCACTCGAACATGCGGAATACAACCGCATCCTTCTAATTTCACTTCCTGTGAAGGATGATGTCACTATACAGCACGCGCTCATTCGTTTGTTGTAAAAATAGTCAGTATTATAACATGTTGTAGGGGAAGCTCTTACACAGCTGCCTGAAGTTTGGAGCATAAAAAGTAAGGACCTCATTAGGATGGCGGTCGGACGAGAGTCCGAATGACATTGTAGTGGGAATGAGACCGCCCAACAAGGAGTGGGTGGATCCAATTGCCATATTTCAATAAGACCGCTGTGTAGGCGGTCGGAAACTGCCTTTTTCTATTGCAGCTAGCTGCGGCCCTGAAAAGGGTTGCAGCACAAGCGGCAGTAGAAAAAGGCATTTTTCAAACTTCCATGCACACGGTGCATGGATGTTTGGGGGGCACACGCCCCCTGGCCACTTAGCAGTGGCCCATGGAGGCCCTGCTTGGGGCCCCCAAAGTCCCTTTGCGGCTGCTTTTTCATGGTGGTGGGAACGCCACGAAAAGGCAGTCAGAAAGGGACATCCTAATCCCTCTGGCGGTGCCTGCGCAGGCAACACTCTCATGGTAGGCATAGGAGTGCGACTGCTGCCTGACGGGCTCATTGAGCCTGTCGGCAGCAGCGGTCTTTCCCCCGACATCATCACTCCGACTGCCGGCATTGTCATCTGGCGGTCGGATGCCCTGGATGTTGGGCGGATGGCACAACAGCCTGTTGGTGGCGGTCCCCCCGCCATAAGGCCTTAGCGTCCGTGGTGAGAGCGCGGAATGCCCCTGGTGCCAGTTTTTGATGATAACTTTCCCCACGCAACAACCACCGTGTGGAGAATAAGAACACACCCCTAGCACAAAAATGTGCAATGCCAACACTTTATGGAAATGAAAGGCTGACTTTCACAAATCGTTGTTACCTGTAAATTATGTGAGTTCGCAAATGTATAGAAATACTAGTGGGATTCTGG
This sequence comes from Triturus cristatus, assembly GCF_964204655.1. Classification (NCBI taxonomy): domain Eukaryota; kingdom Metazoa; phylum Chordata; class Amphibia; order Caudata; family Salamandridae; genus Triturus; species Triturus cristatus. The sequence continues at coordinate 1,157,733,109 of NC_140580.1, read as the reverse complement.
ATTCTGCAAGATGCAGCGATGTGCAGCCTAGAAACAGAAATACTTGTTTAAAAAGGTGTGTTGACATTTTCAATATGTATGAAATTGTCTAAACTTGAAAGGGAAAAGATGGATGGATCAATATCAAAAGCTTCAACATTAAAGGTGACACAATCACTCTTTGTTCAAACACACGAAAGCGTGAGTCAGCAGGGCTGCAAGCCAGGATCTATGTGTACATGAGGAACTAGTCAGGAATTACAAGATTCCAATGTATTATTATATAATATTTACAATATGTGTTCAGTTACAAGTTACTTTTCATTAATATTAAAAATTACGCAAACTGCTCAATTACATTTTATATAAATGATGTAACCAAAAAAAAAATATACATGCAAATAACCTACAGATATGAAACGCACATTTATCATAAGTGCACACATTGTATTAAATATTCTGCAATTGTGGAACAATTACAGTTTATAAATTACAAAAAAAAAATGTAGAACTTTTATTGTTTCAATGTTTACAAGGTCACAGCTGAGTGAAAGCAGAAGCTGGGGTTGAGTTAGTAGTAGGTAGATATGCATTACAAACAACAGAATTAACAAGACAAGAGCATGTCGTGTCTGACTGATGACGTGTGCCAGCACGTCAGAATGCTGACTTGTTGAAAGGCAGCCTTGACAAGGACAGTCTGTCTTCACCAACCGCAGAGACTGCAATTGAATGGCAGAGAAAGTGGCGAATGTAAACATCTAGGAGAAGTGAGTACAGAAGTGCCTGACTGGTCTCCTGCTGGTTGAACAGGCTGGTGTGGCTGTTCCTCTTCCCCAGACCCTGACCGCCCCCCCCCCCCCCCATGGTGTTTGTATGTTGGGCACAGCTGTGGATGTCTTGGTGCAAACCGGAAGTTGAGGGTGTGTGCCACCTGTCTTCCAAGATATATAAAGTAAAGACCGGGTGAACTCCTTCCTGTTGGCCATGACATCCAAGGGTCCATCGATGTCAACTTATGACTCACATCTCCCGAGAAGCCATCAATGCATACCTTTGATGGACTCATTGTCAGTGCTTGTTTGGACTCAGAGGTCTCCGGACTCCACCCAGACCTCCGGGGAGGGCCTCCAGGCCCCGTTCAGCTCTTCCGCCATGTTCTGCTGTGTTCTGTGAAGGAGAGTCACATCTCCCAGGCAGACACTAAGCTCTCTGGCTCCTAAAAGAGCTGGGTGTTGTCTACATGGGACCCTCTCACAGCCTCACTCCTCGCCAGACTGTGTGACGTGGTTTGCAAACCATCCATGGGCATTGAGAGGGATCCTTCTTCCACAGAGAGACACGCGCTACCCTCCTCGTGGTGGTTTTGCTCAAGGTGCGGTAAACACGCTGTTTTAGACCTGGTAACCATTGTTTTAAAACTTACTTGTACTCTGATTTCCTTGCTGTATTACTTTTAACTTCGTTTTTAAAATGGAAACTTCACTGGCTTCTCACGCATATCACAAATCCTCACTTCCTTTACCCTAACGCCACTTCCGCTGCTGCAAAGCGGTCTAGCGCTTCGGGAGGATCAGCTGCTGCACAGCAGGGCTGATTGATGGGGGGAGGAGCCAACCTGATATCTGCCATGCCGGAGCAAGCGCACAGCATGCGCGCGCAGCAGGCGCGTCGCTGGCGCACCTAAGGCAAGCCCGTCTGCGCCCATCCGCGTCCGGCCGGGGCCAGGGGCCAGACCCCCTGGCACTAGCCCCTGGTTCTTCTGCCCCCCTAAACAACAATGTAGCGGACATCCTCAGAGCGGAAGGCTTACTAAGGATTTCAACTGCAGCAAGAAGTGCAGGTACTTCACCTCACCTCCCTAGACAGGTCAGGCTTGCTAGCGACCAGGGACTACGGGTAGCAGTCCCGAATACCCGCTCCCTGCAGAAGCACAACCTGGTGGTCTTCTCGCTGCTCCAGGATAACTCCCTAGACATCCTGGGGGGTTACGGAAACTTGGCTTGAGGATTCCTCAACCCCGGACATAGTAGCATTCCTGCCCCCGGACTATGCGGCCTTATGGCATAACAGAACGGGAAGCACGAGAGGTGGGGGGGGGGGGGGTAGCAATTTTATACAACCAACAACTGGCGATAGAGAGGTAGCTGTCAAAAACATCGAGGGTGCAGATATCCTGGGAGCCAAGATTATTTGCAAGGCATCTTATCTAGCCCTACTGGTGGTCTACCGCCCCCCTCGTACATCCCCCAAATTCATTGAGCGCTTCAACGAATTAGTGAGTGATCGTCGTTCCCGGTATCAGTGCTTCATGGTGATAGGGGACTTTAACCTACACTGGGACCAGGTACCCAGAGACATTTATGCCAAACAACTGGAAGAGGCATTAAGCACCTTGGAACTTAACTTGTTAATGCACCCACCCATGACAAGGGCCACACCCTCGATCTAGTCTGGACCACCCACCCCTCAGCTAGCCTGGCGGATATCAGTCCTTGCGCCTGGTCTGATCACTTCCTGATCAGGTGCGTGATTCTGCTCGCGGACCCGGTGGCCCCCCGTCCCCCAGAATGGAAAGTCCTGCGTGGGTGGAAGAAAATAAAAGAATGTGAGCTGGTGGGGACCCTGCGTAACTCAGCCCCAAAAAGGCCAGTACTGGGAAACCTTGACCTGGAAAGCGAGTCCCTCTCGCGCAGGCAGAGGAATGCCATCGATAAGGCCGCTCCCGCACGTAGGGAAAGAGCGAGGAACAAAGGCAAAGGGGCCCCTAGTTTAATGAGGCTTTGAGAGGGAAGAAACAAACACTACGCCAATTCGAGAGAGCTTGGCGTAAAGCATACGATCCAGGAGCTCTCTCTGAATACAAAGCCATGTTTGCAACCTACAAAAAAGCCATCATAGCCAGGAAGGCGGAATACTACGAATCTAGGATTCCGGCCACTGACAATAAACAGAAGGAGACTTTTCGGATCCTAACGGAGCTGAGATAGTCACAAGAACAGAAACCGCCGATCCGTCCCGAAGACTGCAATAAGTTTCAGTCCTACTTTCTGCACAAAGTCAATGACTTTCTGTCGGTCATTCACCATACTCCCGTTGTCCATATTCCCCCGGTGGCTGAACCCACACTGCCTGTCTATGATAAACCCCTCTCCTTCTTTCCAAAGTTAAATCATGACTCTCTGAGCCGCCTAATGGCCCTTACCAAATCGGGGTCACCAGCGGACCCCTGCCCTCCTAGGGTGTTTCGCATGGCACTCCCCGGGGTGGAGAATGAGGTTCTCTACTTAATCGGTCTCTCGACACCAGCCATGTTCTGACCAACAAGAGGCGAGAGTCATACCCCTGCTGAAAAAACCAGGGGCTAATGCAACGAATCTCGAAAACTTTAGGCCAATTTCCCAGCTCCCTTTTCTGGCAAAGGTGCTGGAACAACATGTGCTGAAAACCCTATCCCACCACTTAGAGAGCAATCAGCTCTTTCATATGAAACAGGCTGGTTTCAGGGCTCACCACAGCACAGAACTGGTAATGCTGGCAGTGCTGGACGAACTCAGACTGATGGCCGATAACAAGAAGCCATGCGCCCTGGCCCTACTAGACCTATCTGCGGCATTCGACACGGTCAACCATGGTCTACTCTTGTAGCGGATTAGGGAGCTAGGAGTCCAGGGGGTAGCATTTCAATGGCTTGCGCCCTTCCTGTCAGGCCGATCTCAAAGGATCCAACTTGCTGACTAGGTGTCTGATGCGGGTGAGCTAACGTGCGGTGTCCCTCAGGGATCGGCACTGTCCCCCCTTCTCAATGCCTATCTCCAGCCCCTGGTGACCGCATTGTCTAGTACGGAGTGCCAAGTCTTCAACTATGCGGACGACACCCAAATCCTCATACAGATTGACAACTCTCCCACGGCCCATGGACGGATGCAGAATATCCTGAAGTTCACAAGCAACTGGATCACAGCCAACTCTCTCAAAATTAACCCCGATAAAACAGAGGTATTGGCCATTACCACGGACATTAACCCTTGGAGTGACCTTTTCTGGCCACAAGAGCTTGGCTCCACTCCTGAGCCAGCCCCAATTGTAAAGAGTCTACGCATAAAAATAGATGCCAAACTCTCCATGTCCCACCAGGTTTCTACCGTGGTGGGAACATGCGTGGGCCTGCTGAGACTGCTACGGAAACTTGCCCCCCTTCTCTCATTTACGGCACTCCGTATGGCAGTGTCAGCATTGATTATCTCTCGCTTAGACTATGGAAACTTTCTGTATGTTGGCCTGCTAGAAAAGCTACTAACAAAACTTCAGGTAGTCATGAACGACGCTGCCAGACTGATTTTCAGGCCCCCAAGGTGGGCTCACGCCACCCCCCATTTCAGCAGCTACCCTGGCTCCCGGTCAAGCAGAGAACCAGATTCATGGGGCTATGCATAGCCCACAAAGCCATCCACGGTCAGGCCCCATCATATATTAAGGAACACCTGGTAAATTATGTGCCAGTGGGGTCCCTCCAGTCATCGGGTGCTGGTTTTCTGGCTTGCCCCCACTTCCTGACCTCTTCCAAAGGGGACAGAGCCTTCTCCACAATGATCCCTCAACTCTGGAATGAGCTGCCGGCAGGCCTTTGTAAGGAACCCATCCTCCTCCCATTTAGGAAAAAACTAAAAACAATCCTTTTTGCGGAATCATGGGGCACAACCTAGGCCAAGTCGGGGCGCACACTCTGGCAGTGGTGCCAAGGTCGGGCTCTCTCTCACAGCGCTTGGAGACCAGTAGGTATTTATGCGCTCTGGAAATCCCAATTAACATTAACATTAACAGAGAGCAGGGAGAGTTCCAGGATGTCAAAGGAGTCCTGTGTTCGTCAGAAGTGGCTGGTCATAGCAATAAAATGAGCATTGGCAAATCCAATAGGTCTTGCCTTTTTATTGGATTTGCCATTGGTTTTTAGTGGTGCAGCACAGCATTCCCGGTGCTTTGCAGCATGGCTCGCACAGTCTCTGCAGCATGGCTCGCACTGTCTGTGCTGCATGGCTCGCGCTGCATGTGCGGCATGGATCACGCTGCCTATGCGGCATGGCTCACACTGCCTGTGCAGCATGGCTCACGCTGCCTGTGCAGCACATCATGCACTGTCTGTGCAGCATGACTCACGCTCCCTGTGCAGCATGGCTTGCACTGCCTGTGCAGCACGCAAAAATTGATGGACAGAATGCAGAACAAATCAAAACATTCAACCCCAGTCAAGAGATCTGGGTTAAATCCATCATTCTTTTGCTCACCATGCCACCCCAGTTAGACCTGGCTATATGCAAATCAGTCTTGACCCTGTGCCTCATGGGAACTGTCCAGCCCGAACTGCCAAGCCAGGTCCGCCCTGGGCCGGAAACAAGCATCCTAGGACCGGTTTCCAGGTTTCACCCTTCATCAGCCAGGATAGCTTGATTCCAGGGGCACAGTGAGCCCAGGACCCTGTAATGCACAGAATTCCCCCCTTTGATGTGCTCAGAGGGTGCCCTGAGAATTCCTGAGAGACGCAGCTCTATGTTTCCTGCAGCTCTGTGTAGCATGGCTCACGCTGCCTGTGCAGCATGGCTCACACTGTCTGTGCATCATGGCTCACGCTGCCTGTGCAGCACGGCTTGCGCTGCCTGTGCAGCATGGCTCGCACTGTCTGTGCAGCAGGGTTGCGCTGCCTGTGCAGTATGACCTGGACTGTCTGTGCAAAATAGCTCACGCTGCCTGTGCAGCACGGCTTGCACTGCCTGGGCAGCATGGCTCGTGCTGCCTGTGATGCACAGAATGCCCCCCTTTGATGTGCTCAGTGCGCCCTGAGAGTTCCTGAGAGACACAGCTCTCTGGTTCCTGCAGCTCTGTGCATCATAGCTCACACTGCCTGTGCATCATGGCTCACGCTGTCTGTGCAGCATGGCTCGTGGTGCCTGTGCAGCATAGCTCATGCTGCCTGTGCAGCACAGTGTGCACTGTCTGTGCAGCACGGCTCGTGCTGCCTGTGCAGCATGGCTCGCACTGCCTGTGCAGCACGGCTTGCACTGCCTGTGCAGCACAGCTTGCATTGCCTGTAATGCACAGAATTCCCCCCTTTGATGTGCTCAGAGGGTGCCCTGAGAGTTCCTGAGAGACAAAGCTCTCTGGTTCCTGCAGCTCTGTGCTGCATAGCTTCTGCTGCCTGTGAGACATGGCTCACGCTGCCTGTGCATCATGGCTCACGCTGCCTGTGCAGCACGGCTTGCGCTGCCTGTGCAGCATGGCTCGCACTGTCTGTGCAGCAGGGTTGCGCTGCCTGTGCAGTATGACCTGGACTGTCTGTGCAAAATAGTTCACGCTGCCTGTGGAGCACGGCTTGCACTGCCTGGGCAGCATGGCTCGTGCTGTCTGTGATGCACAGAATGCCCCCCTTTGATGTGCTCAGTGCGCCCTGAGAGTTCCTGAGAGACACAGCTCTCTGGTTCCTGCAGCTCTGTGCAACATAGCTCACACTGCCTGTGCATTATGGCTCACGCTGCCTGTGCAGCATGGCTCGCGCTGCCTGTGCAGCATAGCTCACGCTGCCTGTGCAGCACAGCGTGCACTGTCTGTGCAGCACGACTAGAACTGCCTGTGCAGCATGGCTTGCACTATCTGTGCAGCATGGCTCGCGCTGCCTGTGCAGCATAGCTCACGCTGCCTGTGCAGCACGGCTTGCACTACCTGTGCAGGAAGGCTTGCAAGGCCTGGAATGCCCAGAATGTCCCCCTTTGATGTACTCGGAGTGCGCCCTGAGAGGTCCTGAGAGGCGCGGCTCCCTGGTTCCTGCAGCTCTGTGCTGCTGCTGCGCTGCTTTACCAGTCCCTTAATTGGAGGCCATAAAACCCGCCTCTTCAGTGCCTTCTTAACAGCTTCTGCACAGTTAGAGGGTGGGACGGGAATCACACAGCCAGCCCAGTGTAGTGAGAAGCGGCCCGAGTCTGGTTCATTCCCGAGGACTCAGCGCAGCACCTGAGGCGAATGTCAGACAGCGCCACCGTGAGTCCTCAGGCGGTCCTACAGCACACACGTGTGAGCACCGCTTCACATGGATGCTCCACCTTAGTCCATGTTTAAGAATCTGAGCAGTCAGTCCTTGGCCCGGTGACTGACGGAGGTAAACATTGCAGCCCGGGGTGGTCCCTCAGTCACGGGTGGCCAGGCTCGCTCACTGCAGGGAGCGGAGTACCACGAGTCCATGGCAGGAGGAACCAGGGGCCGGGTGACCAGGCTCACCCCCTGCAGGGAGCGGAGTACCACCAGCCCTTGGCAGGAGGAACCAGGGGCCGGGTGACCAGGCTCACCCCCTGCAGGGAGCGGAGTACCACCAGTCCATGGCAGGAGGAACCAGGGGCCGGGTGGCCAGGCTCACTCACTGAAGGGAGCGGAGTACCACCAGCCCTTGGCAGGAGGAACCAGGGGCCGGGTGGCCAGGCTCACTCACTGCAGGGAGCGGAGTAACATCAGCGCTTGGCAGGAGGAACCAGGGGCCGGGTGGCCAGGCTCACTCACTGCAGGGAGCGGAGTACCACCAGTCCATGGTAGGAGGAACCAGGGGCCGGGTGGCCAGGCTCACTCCCTGCAGGGAGTGGAGTACCACCAGCCCTTGCCAGGAGGAACCAAGGGCCGGGTGGCCAGGCTCACTCCCTGCAGGGAGCGGAGTACCACCAGCCCTTGGCAGGAGGAACCAGGGGCCGGGTGGCTAGGCTCACTCACTGCAGGGAGCGGAGTACCACCAGCCCTTGTCAGGAGGAACCAGGGGCCGGGTGGCCAGGCTCACTCCCTGCAGGGAGCGGAGTACCACCAGCCCTTGGCAGGAGGAACCAGGGGCCGGGTGGCTAGGCTCACTCACTGTAGGAAGCGGAGTACCACCAATCCATGGCAGGAGGAGCCAGGGGCCGGGTGGCCAGGCTCACTCCCTGCAGGGAGCGGAGTACCACCAGCCCTTGGCAGGAGCAACCAGGGGCCGGGTGGCCAGGCTCACTCCCTGCAGGGAGCGGAGTACCACCAGCCCTTGCCAGGAGGAACCAAGGGCCGGGTGGCCAGGCTCACTCCCTGCAGGGAGCGGAGTACCACCAGCCCTTGGCAGGAGGAACCAGGGGCCGGGTGGCTAGGCTCACTCACTGCAGGGAGCGGAGTACCACCAGCCCTTGCCAGGAGGAACCAGGGGCCGGGTGGCCAGGCTCACTCCCTGCAGGGAGCGGAGTACCACCAGCCCTTGGCAGGAGGAACCAGGGGCCGGGTGGCTAGGCTCACTCACTGCAGGAAGCGGAGTACCACCAATCCATGGCAGGAGGAGCCAGGGGCCGGGTGGCCAGGCTCACTCACTGCAGGGAGCGGAGTACCACGAGTCAATGGCAGGAGGAACCAGGGGCCGGGTGGCCAGGCTCACTCACTGCAGGGAGCGGAGTACCACCAGTCCATGGCAGGAGGAGCCAGGGGCCGGGTGGCCAGGCTCACTCACTGCAGGGAGCGGAGTACCACCAGCCCTTGGCAGGAGGAACCAGGGGCCGGGTGGCCAGGCTCACTCACTGCAGGGAGCGGAGTACCACCAGTCCATGGCAGGAGGAACCAGGGGCCGGGTGGCCAGGCTCACTCACTGCAGGGAGCAGAGTACCACCAGCCCTTGGCAGGAGGAACCAGGGGCCGGGTGGCCAGGCTCACTCACTGCAGGGAGCGGAGTACCACCAGCCCTTGGCAGGAGGAACCAGGGGCCGGGTGGCCAGGCTCACTCACTGCAGGGAGCGGAGTACCACCAGTCCATGGCAGGAGGAACCAGGGGCCGGGTGGCCAGGCTCACTCACTGCAGGGAGCGGAGTACCACCAGCCCTTGGCAGGAGGAACCAGGGGCCGGGTGGCCAGGCTCACTCCCTGCCGGGAGCGGAGTACCACCAGTCCATGGTAGGAGGAACCAGGGGCCGGGTGGCCAGGCTCACTCACTGCAGGGAGCGGAGTACCACCAGTCCATGGCAGGAGGAACCAGGGGCCGGGTGGCCAGGCTCACTCACTGCAGGGAGCGGAGTACCACCAGTCCATGGCAGGAGGAACCAGGGGGCAGATGTACGACCATTCCAAAAGGGAATATACACCAGTGCCTCAGGCGCTGTTTACGATTCCTAATGGGGTCGCTAAAGACCCACCTCAAAAATATTCATGAGGTAGGTGCGATTTGCGACCACTTAGGAATCTTACATATCACACGGACAGTGGTCTTCTGGGGTCAGCAGACCACCATGTCTGTGTTTGCTTTTTAAAATAAAGTAAGTTTTTTTTTCAAATGACCGGGATGTGTTGAAAAGAAAAAAGTAAAAGTTTTCTTTTCATGTTTAAGTCAGGGCTGGATTGGGTATCTAAAGCAGCCCTGGAAAAAAATGATCTATTCAGCCCTCATGTGCAAATGCGCGCTAGAAACAAAGCAACTGTTTCAAGTTCCTGTCCCCGACGGGATTGCATAATGTGCACCACTACTCCTGAACGCCGAAACTGGCCTCTAAGTGTCAAACCGACCCCTCTGAGGTGCCCGCCTGCCCCGCTGGCCAGTCCGGCCATGGTTTAAGTGCAGGCAACGGTCCATAGGACCACTGCTTACTCTTAAAAATTATTTTTGCATACATTCACAAATTGGAAGGGCCCTGGGGACCCCCATCACATTTGCGACTAGCTTACCACCTACTTGAAGTAGGAAGTAACTGCATTTGTTTTGCAACCACATTTGCGGGAGCAAAACAATCATACATACTAGTGCAACTCGCTATTAGGAAGGAACACCCTTGGCATGCCCCTTCCTAATAGCGACTCGCAATCCCTATTTTGCGAGTCAGTAATAGGTTATTGACTCGCAAAATAGGGTTTGTACATACCACAACCCTTTTTAGCGGTTGTCAACGGACCAATTCCCGTTTTGCGGCCACTGAAAACGGTCATACATCAGTCTCCAGATGACAACTGCAGGGTGTAAACAACACACTGCAAGCACATCTGATAGCAGGGCATTCCCAGAGCACGACTGAGGATGAAAGTAAAAGCCAGTGATGTGATGACCACGAATTTTTTAGGCACACGCGCCTCTTGTACACACCTACAAAATGACGCTGGAGCTTTTTGTTCTTTTTATTTACCGATCCAAGGCTTGGTCCGGAAAATATAGAAGAAAACAGGGGAAGCAACATGGGGCAAAGCAACAAAGAGTCATGGAGGGGAAGGAAGCAACATGGTGGGTCGTCGGGGAAGCAGAAGCAACACGGATGGGGTGGGTGAGGGGAGAGCCATAGGAGCAGAGGATAAAGCAGAGCAGCAGTTCCAGGCTGGCATGATTCATGGGTGAGGGGACGCGGGGAGTGGGGTTGCACAAGGTGGGGATTAATTTAATAATAATATAAAATTAAACTTACCTTTCCGCCGGCAGGATCCCGCGTCGTGTCTGCTCCTCTCCTGCTCTCCTGCCCCCAGCAGGAACAGCAAGCAGGCAGCCAGGCTCCCAGTCCCACCCCTAAGCCAATCACAACGCTGCAAGCAGCGCTGTGATTGGTCAGGACGCCGCCTAGCCAGGGGCTAATGGCCCGGCCATGTTCTCCATGCAGCCTGCATGGAGAAGGGCAGAGTGTGCATGACTGGTTTGGTCGGTCACAGAGGGCAGACCAAACCAGTCATGCGCACTCAGGAGGGGAAACAGCCATTACAACACAGCTGTTTCCCCGCAATGCCATTACATCGCAAGCACAACAACGCATGCGATGTAACAATGCATAGCCATTACTACGCATGTTTTTACATTGCATGCGCTGTTACAACGCATGCGATGTAATGCTGATCCACCTCGTTGTGAGGAAACAGAGGCTCTTCCGTTTCCTCACAACGACGTGCACTGCCCCTCGACGTGAAGCAGGAACTGGGAGCAGAGATGTCGAAGCTAGAGAGGAACCACGAGGAGAGAGAGGTAAGGATGATTGTGCTTGGGGTAGGAGTAGTGTGGGTAGTGGCTTAGGGTAGTGTTGTAGTGTCGTAGTGTAAGCAAAAAAGCCTGACAGTGGAACCCTCTAATCCACAGCACCTGAACTGCTATCCATCTAATATTCTAGGCCCTCTATACTTATTGGGGTCCGTGTGCACACTGAAACGCACCCACCGTCACAGTGCAAGTCCCCATGGGATCATAACAATTTGAAACATAAGCACAGGTGCACCACACATCAATTTCAAAAACAGAGAAAAGAATTGTGTAGTCTGCATACAACACAAGTATGCTTCAAGGTTTTCCTTTTATTCCAATTTCTATTGCTTTTAAAACGTGATCATAAACATCAATTTTCATGATACAGCCGACGCGTTTCGTCCTTATAAAGGACTTCTTCAGGGCACTGATAATTTGAATAGGTCAGTCTCAGCAACAAAGAAAGCCAGTAAGTAACCGAATCAGCGGCCTATGTGTCGTTCCACATCTAAATCACGGGTATTCAATATCAAGTGTGTAGACAAGTTTCCTTATAATCATAAAGAGCAAGAAGATACAAAAGTCAAGAATGCCGGGTAGGTCTAATGCTGGGGCACAGATTGCGTAAAATACAACAGGAGTTCACCCATATACCATGTTGAGAAGTGGGTTGGTACGTAAGAAATAACAACAATATCTCAACAGGTGTAATTCATGTAAGACAGTTAGATAAGCATGTCAAAAACATTGCAGCAAAGAAGAAGGGAGACTCATGGAAACAAAATTTAGTTTGAAAGGTGCACTGGGCATCATATATTTAAAGCATAATTGAGTACAGTTGTAGCAGCACTGAAAGCAAAGATATGCATATAAACAACCCGAAATTCAACTTGGTGCTAAATTATGTAAGGGGCACAGATTGCTACGCGTAATACTCACGATAAAAGGATCACACCTGAACTGGTCGATACTGCGTTTAACTATCAGCCAATTTGGAGATTCCTTATAATGAAGGAAATATACCAAAGATACATGTGGGACCCCAAGGCAAGGGCGCGCATGTGAGCATAAATCTTGCAAGCCTAACTGTTATCACCCTGTTGAGTCACATAAAACACCATATCAGTAGCCCCAACAAAGTGAGAAGCAGACCCAATCTGAGTCAATTCAAATGCATTCTATGTGCTCCAACTCAATGCCGGCAGCCGATATTAGGCTGTCATCATATCTCCAACAGCCAGATATCACGTCCTTTTCGCCCGGAATTTCTGCTATACCCTAAAAGTCGAAAAGAAAAGCACAAGAAAAACTCCGAAGAAAAAGTGAGATTCATTACACAGTTTAACTCCTCAAGTGGAGTGTTTCGAGATGAACTACAAGGTCATTGGAAAGTACCATCCAAAGATGAAGATTTAAGTGCTAACGACACTTTACAGATTTTTTAAAGGCACCAGATTTCTGTGGTCTTAATAAGATTTTTAAGACACCTTGGATAACAAACAGATCTATCTATGGTGAACTATCTGGATTTCTAATCCATTACACTTTGGATTTTGTGAATTCCAAATTACTAAATATTTTAGTGAAAGTTTTGAATAAAATTTGTCCTGAAGAAGGTGATGAATATTTTCTGTTTCACCGAAACGCCATGTTGACACTTTTTCGAGTCAGCCAGTTCCGACGGAGCTTGCGGATTTCTGCATATTCGTCCTTTTAAAATTTAAAAATATTTTTTATTGTTTATGTACCAAATGATAAATGAAGTGTTTAGGATTGTTATAAAACAACAGATTTGTTAATTTATAGTATTACTATTATGCAAGAGTCTGTTTTCTCTTTCTCTCTTTTCCTTTTGTTTAAAATTTTAATCACATATGTGTAATAATTGTTTTATATTGTGGATTGACAAAATTGAATTGTGATTTTGGTCCATAACATCACTAAATGATTTTTCCAACCATTAGACTGGTCTTATAAGCAATAAAAGATAAAAAGACAGTCTTTTTTAAAACAATAATAATATGAGTGGCTTTTTTAAAATAAGTACAGAATTACCTTATGTTCATCCATTGATCCATTTAGTTTGAGCTTTTAAAGGCAGTGTTGTCTCCAGAAAGAGGGGCCCTATCTGTATATACTCTTTTGAGGGGGCACATACAATTATTAGTTCCCAATAGAGTAATTTTGAGTTACATTCAACCAAGTTAGTTTAGTATTTAGTGAAAAGGGAGTTTTCTTCGTTCTAGGTACACATACCCTCTCCCTTTTCTGCTTAAAAGGGTAACTCTCTTGAGATTTTACAACTCTAGTTTATGCCACAGCACTCTGCACCACTGCACTCTATGCCACATCACCCTACTCTATACTACACTATGCGACGCTACTCTACACCACTCTACTCTCCACCACTTTACACCACTGCACTCTATGACACTCTTCTCTGAAACACTGCACTCTAAGCCACGCTACGCTACACAACTGCATTCTATGCCAATACACTCGGCATCACTCCACTGCACTCTGCAACACTCCACTCAGAGCCACTCTACTATGCACCACTGTTTGCCACTGCACTTTATGCCATTGTACTCTACTCTACACTACTCTGCTCTGAAGCACTCTACCTAGCACCACTCTTCTCTATTCCCCTGCACTCTATGCCACTGCACTCCACGCCGCTGCACTCTACCATGCAACATTCTAATCTACGCCACTGCATTCTATGACAACTCCATTTTACCGCTGAATTCAATGCTGCTTTCCTCTACGCACTGCACTCTGCATCACTGCACTCTATGCCACTGCACTCCACGCCGCTGCACTCTACCATGCAACACTCTAATCGACGCCACTGCATTCTATGACAACTCCATTGTACGCCGCTGAATTCAATGCTGCTTTCCTCTACACACTGCGCTCTGCATCACTGCACTCTAAGCCACTATACTCTGTAACACTCTAAGCCAATGCACTCTACACCAGTCCACTCTACTTTATGCCACTCCCCTGTTCGCCACTCTACATGACTCCACTCTATGCCACTTCAATGCCCGACACTCTATGCTGCCCCACTAAATGACACTCTACTGCAGTCTTCGCCATTCCACTCTATGACATTCCATGCCGCTCTCCTCTATGCCACTAACTTTTGGCTATGCTGAACAGCAGATAGGCTGATTTACAACATGGCTAAAATGCATTGCCAAAGTCAATAGCTCTTGCATAGCTAAGACCTATTGGCTTTGACATGCTTGCATTATCATTGGAGCCCAAAACGAAATCACCTTTACTGTTGTCTGTTATATGATGACAGATAATGTGCTAAAACTGCTGAAAATGGAGTAATCTGCGCTTTACAGATGCAAACTCCACAGCAACAACCAGCTAAATCAGTGTGTATGTGTCTGCCATATTCAGGCAGACCTGACATGTTAGGAAGGTTTCCTGTGCTTGTACTTATTCCGCTTCTTCTTACATTCCTCACGGTCCTGTGTGTTGGCGCCATCACATTCACATCATCAAGGGTACCTTCCACAAGCCAGCCTTCTCCTCCTGTGTTAGAGGTCATCATTCTCATGTTTTGCCCCCTATGATATTAGGATCTGCACTTTCTCCCGAATGACCCTACACTCCCTCTTCCTATTACACCCCTGAGTACTCCAGGCTCCCGCCTTGTATCTTGGCGTCTTCTCTCCCTGGCTTGCCATATTCACGGAGTACTAGGGATATTTCGATCTGCTTTGCATCACTTTTCAAATGTTTCCATGGGGCACTGGCAATTTGTTTCTACACAGCGTAGCGGAGGTATTTTCCTCGCTCGCCAACGTCAAGCTGGCAAGCGAGGAAAATCCACCTCCTGGCAAGATTTCTCAACGTATCCGGTCAGATTTCTCAACGCGAGCGGTCAGAGATGGTCACGACCAATCACGTTGACAAACCTTCTGTTCGCATTGAGAAAGCTGCCGCTCAGGTAGAAGATCTACTTTAGCGACAAGAAAAGAAGCTGCGCCATATTGTGCTGCGCATAGTGCTGTTCGCGCTGATTTTACAGTGCGGGACAAACACCCAGCACTGAAAATCAAAGCGAACGGCATGACGAAACGCACTCCGCCCTTGGTTTTACTCCTGTTCTTTAGCTCCAGCTCATACCCACGTGATTTGAATTTGTTGGTCACAGGCGTTTTATCACGATTTTAAAGTTACATAATAACATATGTTGTTTTAATACAAGTGAAGCTATTATAAATTATGGGGCATATCTACAAGGCGGCGATATAAAAGTATCGCCGCTTTTGTGGCCGTTTTCGGCCGAAAAGTGGCAATAATTTTATCGCTATATCAGCAAGGTCACGCTATCGCGTGAAACCTTGCCTTAGCGCCTGAATTCCTAATGCCCATCTTTGCATCTCTAATGAGATGCAAAGTGGGCATTCCTCCCCAGGATAACGGGAGAAATGTCGCTAAGCGACAATTCTCCTATTATCAAGCCTCACGCAAAGCAGCATAGCGACAAGAAAAGTAGCGATAACCTCTGTTATCACTACTTTCCTTACACCTGCTTTGAAACTGACCTAGCCATGATATCCTATGGAAGGTGGATATCATGGCTAAGTATGTGAGGCCCTATCAGCAAGCTATCGCCAAACTTCGTGGGATTATCGCTGGGTTTCCAGCGATAATCTCACGTTTGGCAGTTAGCGCTAGGATTTCTATCGCTTTTGAGATAAGCGTTGGTAATAGCACGCTATCTCAGCGATAAAAATCCATGCTAGCCGGCGATAATTACCCTAGCGCTAAGTGCGCTTAGCGATAATTATCGCCGGTTGTTGCTGATATGCCCCTATGTTTTTTATATGAATGCGATAAACTATTCCTGCTGCTCTAGTCAGAGGTGCCTCCTTGTGGGTCCTCAGCATCATGCCCAGTTTATGGCTCCTGATGGGGCGGGCGGATTAACAAAGTGCCTTTGGAATTTCATTTTGTTAATCCCGCCTGACTGCCTGAAGCACGAGTGTAACAAGGGCCCTGAGGAAGGGTGAGTCCGTGGCCAGCAGCTCAGCTCTCAGGGGTGTGAGGTGATCATTCTGCAGCACAGATCCCTCTGCACTCAGTGTAAGTGATGTGCAAACAAGGTCCCCAGTGATTCAACGCTTTCTTTTCCCACCCACTCACTCCTTGAGTGATAACTAGGCCTGGGCTAAAATTCCATTCCGCTCGCGGAAATTGCGATAATTTGACATTTTCACGTTCCGCGGAGAGCGCGAAAATGTCAAAATTTACGCAATCCGCATTTTACCAGAAATTTTTTGCTTGCTCGCGCTGTAAAATAATATATTCTAGCGTGCGCGCAAACGCCTTACCTGAATCCCCGCGTTCGCCAACAAGTTTTCACGATCCGGTCGCGTTCTCCACGAGATGTTGGATTGTTGGTAGCCTTTTGCGCTGTCTTGCGACAGTTCGCACCCGCAGTAACGTCATTCGTCGCGCGATCACATCTTTCTTCTCGCAATCATGCACCGCAAGACAAGTGAAAACAAGATGGCCACGTCCGCTAGCAACCGCATGGGTAAGTTGGCGAGCCGCGACCATGCAGAAAATACCGCGAACGAGCGGGAAAAAAACTTCCGCATCTTCGCGATATTTCCGTGTGTTTGCGGAGATTTTTAACATTTTCGCGATAATTTGCAAAAGTGAATTTTGCAAATTCCGCCCACCCCTAGTGATAACAATGTCCCGGACTATCACGGCGTCATCATCTCCTGAAACTGCGACACTCAATGAGCACCGCAGATGCTGCAGACAGACAGACAGACAGACACTCTGGCGAATTATACCAAATAAAATACCCCGAGGCCCAGCTGGGTGTGAAAAGCGAATGCACTGGATGTACCGAGTGAAAGGGGCGCCTGGATGGGGAGGGTTCGATGCGACAAGGAAAGGGTGATGGGGCCAGTGCCGAATGCACATGAAACAGGCTCGTTATCACCCCGGAGATGTCCTCAAGGACTTCTTAATGATCCGTCCTTGTAGGATTACAGTGGGATTTACCTCAATTAAATGCCTGCAGAAGGCCCTTGCCAATTACCCCCAAACAGCAGACTCAGCGTTTCTGTGCATCGGTCAGGGACTCCCCAAAGGATTCCTGGCTTGTGCTTTGTGTGTGAAATGCTTTGACTTGGCATTCGTCCGCCTGATTCACAAAGGTAAATTTACACGTTTGTGTAAGTTTACTGCGTTTGTGCTATTCACTCACCACTAGTTAATAATAGTAGGTTTAAGAGTGTGCAGACTCGGCAGTCGTGTGGAGGCCTATCTTTTTGTGTAAAGTTCTCTGCCCCCACTGAGAGCCTTCATAGCTGCAAGTTTAATATTTACTCGCAGTTTGTAAACAGTTTGTGAATGGCAAAAAATAGTGCACTTACACAAAAGTGTATGTTTACCTTTGTGAATCAGAGCCAGTGATTCCACTGCAGTGTGAGAGGAGGGGCAGATACGGCCTGAAGTATACATTACAGAACTGAGGCCTAGAAGCATGGCTGCGAATCACATCTTCGCAACTTGATCGAATTGTGTATTCTTGTGCAACTCACATTTCCATCATAGGCTCCCATTTCACGCTTTCCGGTGCGTGGTAGAGCAACAATGTGATGGAAGGAATGCTTCAATGAATCTCAACCACTGGCAATCACTTGGGCCGCACTCTAGTCCATCGTTTTTCACCCACCATGCCACCACAGTCTGGACCCAGCCATAGTCAAATCAGCCGTTACCCTGCTCCAATGGGAACAGTCCAGCCCGAACTGCCAAGCCAGATCCTCCCTGACCCGGAACACAAGCGACCCAGAACCTGTTTCACCCCAGTCAGGGCTCGTGAGTGCATCTTGGTTCCAGTGACTCAGTGTGCAGAGGACCCATGTCTGGGCATGCCTGACCCACTTAGGGTGGCAGCTGCAGCAACAACAAGGCAATGGGTGGAATGCTTGAATTCATATCTTTTTCTATACTTTAGTGTGACGCCCTAGGTGTGTCGTAAGTGGGGTGGGTATGCCCAAACGAGGGTCTTGTGCACCAGAGGGAGCTCTAGAGCGTGCAGCTCTTCCCAGGCCACTCCCTCGCCCTATCAGTGCATCGGCTGCATCATGCCAGTGCTTCTTGCAGGGACTCAGGCCTCGGTGCAAATAATCATATGATCGCGGCACACATGCCGCAATACTCACAGTTCACTCGTACAGACACTCTTCACCATGCACTCACACACTCTTCTCACCATGCACTCATAGACACATCCTCAACTCATTCAGACACTCTCCTCATACTGCACTTGCACACTTTACTCACCGTGCACTCGTACAGGCACTCACCTCGCATCCTCAACTCATTCAAACACTCGCCTCACCCTACAATAACAATACACACTGCCCGCCCTGCACTAAGGTACATTACTCACCTGCACTCTCACTGGCACACTGCTCCCTGTAAACTCACTAAGGCCACTAATACACACCTTTCACCCAGCACTCACAAAAGTACATCCCTCAGCCTGCACTCACTGTGCACTCATTCAGACACTTTCCTCACCCTACAATCACAATACACACTGCCCGCCATGCACTAAGGTACATTACTCAACTTTCACCCAGCACTCACTAAGGTACGCCACTCAACCTGCACTCACACAGGCACTCACGCATGTAAACTCACTAAGACACACCTCTCACCAGCACTCACTAAGGTACGCCCCTCACCCTGCACTCACACAGGAACTCACTCCTGTAAACTCACTAAGACACACCTCTCACCCAGCACTCACTAAGGTACGCCCCTCACCCTGCACTCACACATGCACTCACTCCTGTAAACTCACTAAGACACACCACCCAGCACTCACTAAGGTACGACCCTCACTCTTTACTCACAGATGCATACATTCAGGTTTTACATAGAACATTTTTGTTCTCATCAGGAGGATAACATAGCATCAGCGACAATTGTTCAAAGAGTATAAGTAAAAGTTCTAGTAAATAACTACTGTATACAACAATTCAGTCTCATATAACAGGGTTAACACTTGGTAAAAGATAATAGGTGCCTTCTGGGGCCAGCAGAGCTGGGCTGACAAGAGTGAGTGCAGGGTGCAAGGGAGTGTCTGTGTGAGTGGGGGGTGCGAGGGACTGTCCATGTGAGAGAAGGGTGAGAGGGGAGTGCCTCTATAAGTATAGGGAGTGGGGGAAGTGCCTGTGTGAGTGCAGGGTGAGGGGAGTGTCTGTGGAGGGTGCAAGGCGGTGTCCATGTGACAGAAGGGTGAGAGGGTAGTGCTTCTACAAGTATAGGGTGTGGGGGGAGTGCCCGTGTGAGTATAGGGTGTGGGGGAAGTGCCTGTGTGAGTATAGGGTGTGGAGGAAGTGCCTGCGTGAGTATAGGGTGTGGGGGAAGTGCCTGCGTGAGTGCAGGGTGAAGGGAGTGTCTGTGGAGGGTGTAATGGGCTGTCCATGTGAAAGAAGGGTGAGAGGGGAGTGCCTCTATAAGTATAGGGTGTGGGGGAAGTGCCTGTGTGAGTGCAGGGTGAGGGGAGTGTCTGTGGAGGGTGCAAGGGGTGTCCATGAGACAGAAGGGTGAGAGGGTAGTGCTTCTATAAGAATAGGGTGTGGGGGAAGTGCCCGTGTGAGTATATGGTGTGGGGGAAGTGCATGTGTGAGTATAGGGTGTGGGGGGAAGTGCCTGCGTGAGTGCAGGGTGAGGGGAGTGTCTGTGGAGGGTGTAAGGGGGTGTCCATGTGAGAGAAGGGTGAGAGGGGAGTGCCTCTATAAGTATAGGGTGTGGGGGAAGAGCCTGTGTGAGTATAGGGTGTGAGGGAAGTGCCTTCTGTGAGTGCAGGCTGAGGGGAGGGCCTGTGTGAGTGTAGGGTGAGGGGAGTGTCTGTATAAGTATTGAGTGTGAGGAGAGTATCTGTGCATGGTGCAAGTGAAGAGTGTGAGGGGATGTCCATGTGAGATAAGGGTGCAAGGAGAGTGCCTGTATGAGTGAATGGTGTGAGGGGAGCGTCCATATGAGTGTAGGACTGTGAGTGAAAGGTGCAGGGGATTGTCCAGGGACATCGTAAGGATTTTGGGGCCCTGGACCAAACGAAGTTTGGGGGGGCCTGTACGTACCAGGTTTGAATTTATGATCCAGTTTCAACTATGTCATGCCCTCTTTGTCCAGGTCACTGACAATGGCACAGACACACTTATCCAATTTTTAAATGTGTTTGCATCTAATATTGAGGGATAGTGACGTTTTCAATATAACACAGTAGCAGGTCACTACTATTACTGCAAATATTCAGTGACACTCTCCCATTTCTTATATGTGAGGTCCTATTTTGATCCAAAATAAACTTTTTATGGATCTTGCATGAAATATAAACACATTTCTCTGCAAAATGTTTGTAATAGTCTCTGTAACATCACCCACATTAAAAATAAATTAAAGGAAAAAGGTATATAAAACAATCTGTTTAAGAATTAATCAAGGTCATCACGGCAAGACTCTCTGCAGAACAGAGCTGGCTCTATAAGGGGGTCCCTGAAAGCCTGAGGCCCTGGGTCAGAGCCCACTTTGCCCATGCCTTAAAACGTCTCTGGGAGTGTCAGTGTGTGAGAGAAGGATGCAAGGGGAGTGCTTGTATGAGAATAGAGTGTGGGGGAAGTGCCTTCTGTGAGTGCAGGGTGAGGGGAGTGTCTATGAGTATAGAGTGTGAGGAGAGTATCTGAGAGTGGAACGTGCGAGGGGAGTGCCTGTATGAGTAGATGCTGTGAGAGGAGCATCTATATGAGTGTAGGACTGTGAGTGGAGGGTGCAATGGAGTGTGCATGTGTGATAAGGGTGGGAGGAGAGTGTCTGTATGAGTATAGAGTGTGAGGACAGTATCTCTGTGGGTGAAGGGTGTGAGGAGAGTGTCCGTGTGAGAGAAGGGTGTGAAGGGAGTCTCTGTGTGAGTGAAGGGTGCGAGGGGAGTGTAGGTGTGAGATATGGGTGAGAGGGGAGTGCCTGTATCAGTATAGCGTGTGAGGAGAGTGTCCATGTAAGAGAAGGGTGCTAAGGGAGTGTAGGTGTGCGTGCAGGGTGAGGGGATTGTCTGTATGAGTATAGAGTGTGAGGACAGTATCTCTGTGGGTGAAGGGTGTGAGGAGAGTGTCCGTGTGAGAGAAGGGTGCTAAGGGAGTGTAGGTGTGCGTGCAGGGTGAGGGGATTGTCTGTATGAGTATAGAGTGTGAGGACAGTATCTCTGTGGGTGAAGGGTGTGAGGAGAGTGTCCGTGTGAGAGAAGGGTGCTAAGGGAGTGTAGGTGTGCATGCAGGGTGAGGGGATTGTCTGTATGAGTATAGAGTGTGAGGAGAGTGTCTGTGTGAGTGGAGAGCGATCGGGGGTGTCCATGTGAGAGAAGGGTGCAAGGGGAGTGCCTTTATGAGTGGATGGTGTGAGAGGAGCGTCTATATGAGTGTAGGACTGTGTGTGGAGGGTGCACGGGGACTGTGCATGTGTGTGAAGGGTGAGAGGGTAGTGCCTGTATAAGTATAGGGTGTGGGGAAATCCCTTTGTGAGTGCAGGGTGAGGGGACTGTCTGAGTGAGTATAGAGTGTAAGGGCAGTGCCTGTCGTACTGCCCAGGATATATAGCGCTGACTATCTGGGATGGACATATTCCGACCATAATCCCTTAGAATAACACAGGGACGCTGATGGCCCTTAAGTCCTACCTGGAAACTTCAACCTATCGTGTTAAAGGATCTGACATACAAGAGCACAATCGACAGTCACATAGACCTTTATTTCCAGGGAGAACGAGGGTTCAGCAGAGGTGCCCATCAATGAATGGGATGCTTTGACGAAGCATTTATTCAATTCACGCATGGCACCATACCTACCCTGGGGGCTGAGCTTACTTCAACAGAACCTGAACTGCAACTATTGGACCAATGGATTCCAAAAACAGATGGCGGTAGTGAGCGCTGGGGGCATTTGACCTTGCAAGATGCTGCGCTCTTCCATCACTTACCACATCACAGCTAGAAGTCCTCTCACTGAAGGAGACCGGTCCGGGGGGCTCCTGGCCTGGCTCACTCGCTCTGACCAGAAGGTGGATCCAATAACGTTGCTAAGGGGGGCAGATGGCTGCTCCATCCTCACTCAGCTGGGGATTAATAACTCGTTCCATACCTACTACTGACACCTCCATGCCAGTCCCCACAATCTGCCGCCGGATGCTGTCGAGGAGATTCTTGGCACGACCAGGCTGGCAAGCCTGACGGCTGAGCAGAGTGCGGGGTTGAGCAGCTTCATTACCTTACAGGACATACAGGTGGCCGTAACATCTGTATCCACAGGAGAAACCCCAGGCTCCGGTGGACTGCCTGCTGAATTTCATAAGACAAACACCGCAAGTCTGACCCCCAAGCTCTTCAACCTTTACACTTCAGTGTACGAACTAGGGTGACTACCGGCTTCTTTACAAGAAGCCCCATTGGTTCTGTGTCTGAAGCCTAACCAGGGCATAAGTGGGATAAGGGACTATTGACCCGTATCAATCTTAAACATTGACTTTAAAATAATTAAATAAAGTCATTGCATTGTAAAAGAAGCCAAGAAAAGGTCCTTGACCCTGAGAATTCAATCAAACTCCTACAACTGAAAGGAACTTTATGCCATCATCAAGGAATTCACCAACCCAACAACAACAACCCAAACCGTCCCCCCTACACAAGAACTCCGCAGCAACCTCTCTGACTTCTTCCATGAAAAGATCACCAAGATCTATTGCAACCTCCAACACCAGCCACCCTCCACCAACCTTTCCAGTATGCTAACCTCATCAACCAAAGACCACCAATTGTCAGCAGGAACCCTCTATCCATCGAGGGCACTGCAGCATTAATGAAGACAGTCCACTCAGGGGTTCCTTCAGAACCCGTACCAACCCTATCTACAACACAGGAAGAGCCATGGTCAGCACTGCATTCACTTCCATCATCAATAACACCTCCCTCAAGACAGCCACCTCCCCGGATAGCTGGAAACATGCTGAAGTCACCGCCCTCTTTAAAAAAACCTCAGCCAACCTGAAATACTCAGCAACTACTGACCCATCTTGCTGCTCCCCTTCCCCGTCAAAGTCATTGAGAAGACCATCAGCAGACAACTCCCGGAACAACTAGAATGCCACAAACTCCTGGATGACTCACATTCAGGATTCTGAAACAACCACTGCACCGACATAGCCCTCGTCCCTGCCACAGATAACATACACACCATCCTTGACCATCGACAGATTGCCGCCTTCATCTTCCTACTCATCTACTCCGTTTTTGATGTTGTCTCCAGCCATACAATCGTCACCAGACCACACAAAGTGGGATTATAAGGACCAGCACTCAAATGAACAGCCTTCTTCCTCTCCGGAAGAACTCAAAGAGTCAGGCTCACGCCGCTCACATCAAAACCCAAGGACATCATCTACGGAGTCCCACAGAGATCATCACTCATCCCCACACTTTTCAACATATCCATGACTCCTCTGCCTAACATTATCAGATCCCAAGGAATCAATATCAGCTCCTATGCTGACACCCAGTTGATTTTTTCCCTCTCAGATGAGAGCGTCACTAGGCCTGGGTGGTGAACTCTGTTCAGTTCGTGGAGTTTGCAGATTTTTCTGCACTCTTGCTCCACAGAACTTTTTGTTGGCGAGCGCGAGCTGACGCTTGGGTAAAGTTTCCACTCGAGCGGCAGGAAGATCAGTGCAAACAGCAATTTGCACCGCACTCCACCACTTGCGGAACTCCGCAGGGTGTTTTTTGACACTTCGGGGAATTACGCACAGCGGAAATCCATGAACTCCGCCCAGGTCTAACTGTCACCACCAAGACAAACTTCAAACAGTGCATGACCAGCGTGGCCCACTGAATAAAAGAAAACTGTATCATGTTCTACACCAACAAAACTGATGTGCTAACCTTCAGGAATAAAAGCTCATCTTGGGGCTCTACCTGGTGGCCTGTCAAACTCAGATCCACACCCACACCCACCGAACATACTAGGAACTTAGTCCTCATCGTGGAACCAACCTACCCATAAAGTCCAAGGTTAATGCCGTCACCTCTGCATTCTTACACTTCATGCGCATGTTACGTAAAATCTTCATGTGGCTCCCACTGGACACCAGATGTACCATCATGCAGGCCCTAATCACAAGCAGATTGGAGCCACTCCCCCCTCCTCCCCTCTCAGGGTCCTGCAGAGAGCGCTAGTGCAGCCCCCCTTTCAGGGCTCTGCAGAGAGCACTAGTGCAGCCCCCTCCTCCTCTTCCCTCACGGCCCTGCAGAGAGCGCTATTGCAGCCCATCCCTCCCCCTCCCAGGGTCCTCCACAGAGCACTAGTGCAGCCCCTCCCTTCCCCTCTCAGGGTCCTGCAGAAAGCACTAGTGCAGCCCCTCCCTCTCCCTCTCAGGGCCCTGCAGAGAGCACTATGCAGCCCCTCCCTCTCCCTCTCAGGTTCCTGCAGAGAGCAATAGTGCAACCCCCCCCCCTCTCAGGACACTGCTGAGAGCGCAAGTGCAACCCCCTCCCTCTCAGGGCTCTTCATAGAGCACTAATGCACCCCATCGCTCTCCTTCGAGAGTCCTGCAGAGATCTCTAGTTCCGCCCCCACCCCCTCCCAGGACTCTGCAGAAAGCGCTAGTGCAGCCCTTCCCTCCCCCCTCAGGGTCCTCCACAGAGTGCTAGTGCAGCCCCTCCCTTCCCCTCTCAGGGCTCTGCAGATAGCGCCAGTGCAGCTCCCTCTCCACTCTCAGGGACCTGCAGAGAGCAATAGTGCAACCCCCCACCCTCTCAGGACTCTTGATAGAGCACTAGTGCACCCCATCGCTCTCCCTCTCGGAGTCCTGCAGAGAGCGCTAGTACTGCCCCCCACCCCCTCCCAGGATTCTGCAGAAAGCGCTAATGCAGCCCCTCCCTCCCCCTCTCAGGGCCCAGCAGAGAGCGCTAGTGCAGCCCCTCCCCCCGTCTCCCCTCTCAGGGTCCTGCAGAGAGCACTAATGCAGCCCCTCCCTCCCCCTCTCAGGATCCTCCAGAGAGCGCTAGTGCAGCCCCTCCCTCCCCCTCTCAGGATCCTCCAGAGAGCGCTAGTGTAGCCTCTCCCTCCCCCTCTCAGGATCCCTCAGAGAGGGCTAGTGTAGCCTCTCCCTCCCCCTCTCAGGTTCCCACAGAGAGCGCTAGTGCAGCCCCTCCCTCCCCCTCTAAGTGTCCTCCAGATAGCGCTAGTGCAGCCCCTCCCTCTCCCTCTCAGGGTCCTCCAGAGAGCACTAGTGCAGCCCCTCTGTAGGAAATTGGAATCTGACTATATGGTTGCCCTCACTTTTTGCCTGGTGTTTTGCTGGTTTATGACCTAGTTGGACTGGGATCCTGCTAGTCTATCTGCCTTCTCTGTAAAATGGTTTCCATGTACATTAGGTATATCTCTAATTGGATTCTGGAGTGCCTTATAAGTCCCTAGTATATGGGATACTATGTACCCAGGGCATAGGTACCTCAGAGGCCTACCAGAGGCTGAAGCATGTATTATGCCACCCCTGGGAAGCACTCCAAAATGACACCACAGGTCTGCTACTGCAGCCTGGGTTAGGTGGTGCTTGCACCCCTTACTGTGGTATAGGCTACCTATATCACTACCATTGCACACACATATAAAACCTACAAGTCACTCCTATGGCAGGCCTTAACAATCTTGAAGGCAGAGTGCTTGATTTTTATGTGAGAGGGTGCCCCTGCATGAGCAGAGCCCTCTGCAGCATTCGGAGTACTTCATCTGATGCTGTTTGTGGTGCAGCCTGACCATATACTCTTAAGTGCATTATAACCTCACGGTAAATGCTAACTTTGGACTGGCAACACGGAAACATGTTGTGCTTGGTGTCAAACGCTTTGGAATACTACCTCCCTGCCAGTTCTGGCGGCGGGGGTAGCATTCCACCCTTATAGAGGGAGAGACATGTTCACACTGGTCTAACCGGTAAAGACTTTCTACAGCCCTGGCATCACAAAATGGATGCCACTGCCACAGACACGGGTCTGGTCTCCTGCTGCTGACCAAAACTCCGGCAGAGGAGGCCTGGACATTAGGTTCCCTGTCCCAGGGAGGTGTAACCACCTCCCCAGACAGGCAGATGTGCATTGGGGCAGGGCGAAAGCACTCTCTGGTGCTTTGAAGTCCTGCACTGGGGGCACACTTGGTGTCCCTGTGCATAGTCCAGTTCAAACCAGTTGCAGGGGCTACCTGCCCCTGCTCTGGTGCAAAACTGGACAAAAGAAATGGGTGTAACCACCCCTCTTTCCAAACCCTCCCATGGGTGGGTCCCTAGAGTATGTCCAACCCCCAAACTTGTTATAAGTAGGGGAACCCAGTCCTTGAGACTTTAGATTACCCTGGACGAAACTCTGCAACATATATCCTGGACCTTCGATGTTCTATTTCAACAAGAAGACTGAAGAAATCTCCCTTGTGGTCAAGGAGTGACTCCCCTGCTTGGCAGGCACCAAAGAAGCAACTGTCCGGTCTGCAATTCTGAAGCTCCCACCGGAAGCTGAAGTCTCTGCATCCCCAGAGGTGGATTTCCAGACTTTACCGAGGCTACCCTGAGTTCACAGCAAAGCTGAGGCCCATAGCTGTCGTGGGTGATGTGAAACCGTGACCCCTGGACACCATGATCTTTTGCTGATCCATCATCTTCCTGGTCTTCCTCGAAGTTGTGCTTTGGGCTCCGAGTAGCCTCCGCCTTGAGCACCTCCTGCACCAAAGATTTCTGGCCTCCACTCCACGAGTGACCCGTGGGCCAGTTTCCAGTGCGACTGCTCGAGGCTCCTTCACGATGGATAGCCCGTTGGCTAGTGGGTCCCCACGAAGGCGACTCCTCTTCTGATTGGGCTTTCTTAGCAGCTCCAGATGTGCCCGATTTACCCTTGCTTGGTGAGTCCCCCAGACCTTGCTGGTCTGCACCAACGTCCTTTCTCTGTTTCCAAGTGACTTGCCATTGCCAAGGCTTGTTGGGTCCAATCTAGTCGCCGACACCGCAGCACTTGAAAGACTTTGAGGGACAGCTCGAATCCAGCTCCTGGTTGTTGTCAACACCTCCTGGACCTTGTGGCTGAAGAGTCAAGACACCCATACACTCACCTGAAGCCCCCGACATCTGTGGGCATTGGACTATCGTGCCCTTGGCCACTGGTAAGTGACCCAGACTCTGTCCCCTCTGCTTTCAGGTTCCTTCCATCCTAGATCCAGGCTTTCTAAGGACACTTCTCCTCTTCACGGCAGCAGCACTTCCTGAGCAGCTTCCATTGAAAACAGCGACACGACCAGACACCATTGCACACCGATGCACCTGGCTTCCCTGGGTGAGGTAACTCGAGTACTCCGGTGCTCCCGTGGGTGTTGGCGATAGTCCAAAAGGGTTCGCTCGTAGTCATCCTCTAAGTGTGCTTAAACTCTTAATTTCCAACCTCGACTTTCCCCATCGAAGTAAATGGCGATTCACGGCTGTGTTCTCACACTGCACGGGTCCCGCGTGGGCCCCCTGTGTCTCTACCTTGGGTGGTTCCTTGTGGTCCAAGCACTTCTACAGGCTCTAGGCCTTGTGTCTAGCTCAGTCGTGGTTCTTATACCACTTTATTGGTATATGGTTTGGTACGCCCATAGGGCCCAAACGTGTATTTGTGCTTTTACTGTTGAATACTGACTTGTAACCTAAGTACTTCTAACTCCAGTCTCATAAAGAGACTAGAGGGGTGTGTTTTATCTTAAATACATATATTTTAAATATATACCTGGTGTGGTTGTCCTTTCATTTGATTATTCAGGAGATTATAGACTGGTAAAACAAGCTGCTTTACATTCCTCCAAGACTTAGCCTGAAGGCTGCTCTCCATAGCTTCCACTAGGATAGCTTTCAATAAAGGTTGCCTTTAACCTATCACCATAAGGTGTTGCTTGGACTGATACAAGGTGCCCACTATAACTAGTGGACGGCATATATCTGGCCAACTTCTCACATTGGTGGCAGCGGTGGGATTCCAGCTTGCTATTGTTTTACCAGATAATCTCAATTGAATTGATCTACTGAAAACCCCTAAAGGTACCTTAGGTACATATAATATCAAGTTTAGTATACAGTAAGTTCTACTGTACTTAGAGTTGTGTGTTAAGGGATAGCACACCCTTTCTTCAACTCAAGAGAGTTTAGTAGGCCACACTATTGTAGGTAGTGCAATACACCACACCACACTAGTAATGTCTAATCAGCCAGGAACCAGTGGGTCCCTGCAAGAAGCCAGTGGACTTCTACCCTATAAATATGAGGATCTCACATTTGCTCAGCTTAGGGCCTTATGTTCCATTAGGAAGCTGAAGACAGGCAAAAGCCCAGCCACCCAACATCTTTTACAGATACTCAGGCTGGATGATCTCTCAGGGCCTAGTGGGCCTGAAGGGGTAGGCAGAGTGGGGGGCAGCAGTTGAGGGTGGATCTGGGGATGGAACTCCCCCTGGCCCAAACTCTGCTGCGGACCAGACTGATGACAATGATCAGGATCTGGTGACCACAGCTCAACTGGAGGAGGATGATGAGGATGAGCCCAATGCTCCCCTCTTTGTCCCTCCAGGTAGAGTTGAAAGTAGGGTTAGAAGGAATAGATCTCTCTCAAGGGGATCTGTCCAGTCTACCTCATCTGTAGGGACCTCTGTTTCTTCTCACAGAGGGAGAGAAACCTAGAGATAGGGAGAGGTGTTATGACCATAGAAACCTAAGCAAGATTGTCCCTCCCTACCAGAGTGGGGATTGTTAGAAATGGGATTTCTGGTTGGCTAGGGCGTGCGCCAAAGCCAGGCAGAAACCACCACTCTAAGTCAGGGCTGGGGAGTTACACGCCAAAGATAACCCCTGCTCACCCCCTTGGTAGCAGTCAGGCCTATCCCGGAGGCAATGTGTAAAGCGTTTGCACGCGCACACAGCAATAACACCTTAGGCCCACCACAAAAGAAACTCCACACAAGGTTATATGTAAAAATAGCCTTTGTATTATACCAAAACACATTAGATAATATTCACACAATTTACACTGTGCCAACTGGCACTGGCAGAATTTACAGGGGACTATTTACACAAGACAGGGCCACATGGACCACTGTCAGAATTTGCACAAATCACTAAATGGTAGATGTAAAACATATATCAACTGTAACACAAATTATCACTGTAGAGCACAACCAGTAACTACTGGTAAAAGGTAAGTACCCCCTACGTAATCCTAAACACCTTAGGCAGATATCACGCGGGGAACCATGAACTCACTGGCATAACCTATACTAGGAAAAACCATCTCCTGCGCATAGACACAGTTAGAAATACAAATAAGCATAACGGCAATGCACATTAAACAAAAGTACACATGTAGGAATAATCATGTACCCTAGGTGAGGGCACAACACAGGAAAACTGTCCCCAGGCGAACTTGGCCTCTCAGGGGCTCAAACGCCCTTTGTCCAAAATGTCAGGGCACAATCAGAGGACCTCTCACGGGTCCTCTGGCTGCCTCAGCAGCGAAAGCACCTGCGCACAGGGGCACAACCTAAACGTTGCAGCTGCCCACTAATTGCTTGGCTGCTGTGAAGAATGAGTCTGGGCACCAGCGTGCCGCCTAAACCCCCCCTGAGGCTTTAGAAACAATATGCCCCCAGAGGAAATTATCACAGGCACCACTGTGCCACCGAAGCCCCTCTGGGACTTTTAGACAAAAAGGGCCCCCTTGATGCAGCTGCCCGCAACTGCGGCGCAGCTGTGAAACTGACTTGGGCACCACTGTGCCTCGTGGGCACTCGAAATGCACCCGGTCTGCCCCCCACTCACCGGGCTCCTTTGGTGCTGATGGATCCGGCAGGCTTGCTCCTCCGGCCGAGTTAGCACATCGCGGGGCTCTCCTCACCATACGGGAGCCCGGCCGTGCCTCTGGGTCTGCCTTGCTTCACCCGGGCCCCCTCCTGGGACCCGGGACTTCGATACTCGGCGGGCAAGGCTCCGAGCTCCCCACGACTTCCTCGCGGCGGTGATCACAGGAGCGCGGGGTAGGCTCCTGTCCGCTTCCTGGTTAAGCCCCGCCCACTTCCTCACCTAGGTTGCCTGGCTTCCTGTCCGGACCGGGCTGCAGGGGTGATTTTTTCCCTCTTCTTTCACCGAAGCGCGGGGTGACTCCCGCCTTCGTTTTAAGATTTAAATATAATGAAATAAGCGGGGTAGGCACCCGCAAGAGGTCAAAGGCCAATCCTTATGGCGGCAATAACGCGGGGTGGGCTCCCGCTATAAATCAAGGGCAAAAAGCGGGGGAATCCCTACGTCGGGCTTCCCTCGGAAATTATCGCAGCTCAGCGCTGCTGTTCCCAACGAAGGCGCTCCTCAGGACAGTCAGGCGCTCCTTAGTCCAAAAACACAGCGCTTCTTCAAATAAGGCAAGGCTCAGGAAAAAAGTCTTTCAGGAGGCAGGGGGGCAAGGGCTGAGCCCAGGGGCCAGCTCACAGGGCCCTCCAGGCAGGGAGGCAGTCCCCAGTGGCGGTCTCTCCTGGCGCCCAGCAGCAGCAGCAGGCCCCCCTCCAGTTAGGATCAGAAGAAGAACATTTTACTTGGGGTCACAGCCCCTTTTTATATACACATTTCCTTTGTCTCAGGCTGCACGGTTAAGGAAAAACCAGACGCGACTGGTTTTGGAGCACTCTGTTGTGCTCAGCCCCTCTCCCCATTCACTGGACAGGCTAGGGACATCAGTCGCACCACAGGGGGCGGAGCCAGCATTGTGTAGGGAAAGCCCAGCCCTATTCAGGTCCCAGGTGTACTCCTCCCTGCCATCAGCATGCAGCTCTCTCCATTCACCACCGGGGCAGACCCATCCTGACTCTTGGAGCCAGGCACACCAGCCAATCACAAGCCAGACAGTCACTTCACATTTATTACACAGACATGCCAGCTTCTAGAAGTGGCACTTCCACACTAGACACAGTAACGCCGCACACATCATCGCGCAGCATTCAATCTCACGAGTTCGCACATACCAAACTCGACCCTGCACTCTCCACGCATCAGGAACTACCATGGCACACACATTCCCCATGCATTCCTATGGGAGGGCAGGCCAGTTTCACTAAACGTAACACAGAGCGCACGCACTGTATACGGGGACACCGTACTAAAGTGCCTAGGGGTCTAAAACCACTAACACTCCACAGGGAAAAAGCTAGGATAATTCCAAAGAGTTTTGGGGGTGAACCTGCCAAAAGGGCCAAGTCCAACAGGGATGATATCCACAAATGGATAACTGCCTTGGAAAGGGCCTGTAAAGTACAGAGGGTCCCCCAGGAGCAGTGGGCAGCAATCTTGTGGCTCTCCTTTGCAGACAAAGGTAGAGACAAGCTCCTCACTGTTAGAGAAGAGGATGCTGACAATTACAAGGTCTTGAAGAGTGCTCCGATTGATGGGTTTGGCCTCACCACTGAACAGTATAGGTTGAAGTTCAGAGACACCCAAAAAGCTCAGACTCAAGACTG
Organism: Triturus cristatus; assembly: GCF_964204655.1. Lineage (NCBI taxonomy): Eukaryota > Metazoa > Chordata > Amphibia > Caudata > Salamandridae > Triturus > Triturus cristatus. Next base: position 1,157,701,552 of record NC_140580.1, on the reverse strand, counting down.
GGTAGACTTTGTTGATTGTGCTACTAAGGCTCTGGAAGGTTGGATACATGGCAGCAAAGTACATGACTTTTCAGGATTGTACAATTTTGGTTATGAGGGAGCAGATCCTTAGTAATTATCAAAACCAGCTTTTACACTAGCACCTGGTGGACTCTGATCTGACCTCTCCCCAAGAATCGGGAAAGAAGGCAGACAAATGGGTCAGAACCAGGATAAGGCCTAAGAATCAGGGGGGTGACCAGAAGAAAGATTCTACCAAGCCCCAAGAGAAAGGTGGGGATAAATCTAAAGATAAGTCCACTACAGGGCCCCAAATGTCCTCTTCTGGGGATGGGTCCCAAACTCCTTCCTCTCCTGAATAGAAACCATATTGCCATGTCTGTAAAAAGCCTGGGCACTGGAAAACTGATCCCAGTTGCCCCAGGATTGGCAATAAAGAAAATGTTCCTCCCACATATGCTACCAATTCCCCTGGTACTACTAGTAGTAATTAGAGGTGGGCGGAATTTGCGAAATTCACTTTCGCAAATTATCGCGAAAATGTTAAAAATCTCCGCAAACACTCGGAAATGTCGCGAAGATGCGGAAGTTTTTTCCCGCCCGTTCGCGGTATTTTCTGCGTGGTCGCGGCTCGCCAACTTACCCATGCGATAGCTCACGGGCGCGGCCATCTTGTTTTCACTTGTCTCGCGGTGCATGATCGCGAGAAGAAAGACGTGATCGCGCGACGAACTACGTTACTGCGGGCGCGAACTGTCGCGAGACAGCGCAAATGGCTACCAACAATCCAACATCTCGTGGAGAACGCGACCGGATCGGGAAAACTTGTCGGCGAACGCAGGGATTCAGGTAAGGCGATCGCGCGCACGCGAGAATGTAATATTTTACAGCGCGTGCAAGCAAAACATTTCCGGGAAAATGCGGATTGCGGAATTTTTGACATTTTCGCGCTCTCCGCGGAACGCGAAAATGTCAAATTATCGCAATTTCCACAAGCGGAACGGAATTTTAGCCCAGGCCTAGTAGTAATCCCCCAGGTGGTAGTAATGTACCCAAAAAGGTAGGTGCATTCTCATGGGGAACAGAGGTGGGTCCTAGTTTAGACAGGTCCCCCTCACAGGCCTCCTTAGTCTGTGATGGTGGCATGGGATTTGCCACTTTTACCATTGGTCCCAATGCTTTGGGCAGGTACAGACTGGAGCCCATAATCAATGGTCAGAAAGCTGTGGCCTATAGGGATAGTGGGGCTAGTGTCACCATGGTGACAGGGAAACTAGTTCCCCCTCAGCAGCTTTTACCTGACTTTAGTTATCAGGTGACCAACAGAGATGGTGTCAGCACAGATCGCCCCATGGCCATAGTCAATCTCAGCTGGGGAGGGGTCACAGGCCCGAAGAGAGTGGCAGTGTCCCCAAACTTGCCTGTAGATTGCCTAATGGGCAATGACCTGGAAATTTCAGCCTGGGCTGAAGTTGAACACCAAACCCATCTGAGTGTGCTGGGCATACCTGAAAAGGCTAGTGTCTAGCTCAGTCGTGGTTCTTATACCACTTTATTGGTATATGGTTTGGTACGCCCCTAGGGCACAAACGTGTATTTGTGCTTTTACTGTTGAATACTGACTTGTAACTTAAGTACTTCGAACTCCAGTCTCATAAAGAGACTAGAGGGGTGTGATTTATCTTAAATACATATATTTTAAATATATACCTGGTGTGGTTGTCCTTTCATTTGATTATTCAGGAGATTATAGACTAGCAAAACAAGCTGCTTTAAATTCCTTCAAGACTTAGCCTGAAGGCAGCTCCATAGCTACCACTAGGATAGCTTTCAATAAAGGTTGTCTTTAACCTATCACCATAAGGGGTTGTTTGGACTGATACAAGGCGCCCACTAGAACTAGTGGAGAGCATATATCAGGCCACCTTCTCACACCCTCCCTCCTCCTCTCAGGGTACTGCAGAGAGCACTAGTGCAGCCCCTCCACCACTCCACTCTCAGGATCCTGCAGAGAGCGCTAGTGCAGCCCACCCCCCTCCACTCTCAGGATCCTGCAGAGAGCACTAGTGCAGCCCCTCCACCACTCCACTCCCAGGATCCTGCAGAGAGCGCTAGTGCAGCCCACCCCCCTCCACTCCCAGGATCCTGCAGAGAGCGCTAGTGCAGCCCACCCCCCTCCACTCTCAGGATCCTGCAGAGAGCACTAGTGCAGCCCCCCCCCTCCACTCTCAGGATCCTGCAGAGAGCACTAGTGCAGCCCACCCCCCTCCACTCCCATGATCCTGCAGAGAGCGCTAGTGCAGCCCCTCCACCACTCCACTCTCAGGATCCTGCAGAGAGCGCTAGTGCAGCCCACCCCCCTCCACTCTCAGGATCCTGCAGAGAGCACTAGTGCAGCCCCTCCACCACTCCACTCCCAGGATCCTGCAGAGAGCGCTAGTGCAGCCCACCCCCCTCCACTCCCAGGATCCTGCAGAGAGCGCTAGTGCAGCCCACCCCCCTCCACTCTCAGGATCCTGCAGAGAGCACTAGTGCAGCCCCCCCCCCTCCACTCTCAGGATCCTGCAGAGAGCACTAGTGCAGCCCACCCCCCTCCACTCCCATGATCCTGCAGAGAGCGCTAGTGCAGCCCACCCCCCTCCACTCCCAGGATCCTGCAGAGAGCGCTAGTGCAGCCCACCCCCCTCCACTCCCAGGATCCTGCAGAGAGCGCTAGTGCAGCCCACCCCCCTCCACTCTCAGGATCCTGCAGAGAGCACTTGTGCAGCCCCTCCCTCTCCCTCTCAGGGCCCTGCAGAGAGCGCTAATGTTATGTTATCTTAAAAATGGACTTGTAGAGCTCACAGCTACTCAGCAGAGTATCCCAGCGCTGAGAGAGAAAGATGCAGAGGCCAGGGGGGAACAGCGTTCCCAGGATGGACGGCCATTATACTGCTTGTTGGAACAGACAGGTTTTCAATTGTTTCCTGAAAGGCAGTATATTTGTGGCCTACCTAAGCAAAAGAGGCAGCTTGTTCCAAAATCTAGCCACTTGCACTTGGAAAGAGCGGCCGCGACGGCGGGCTCTGAGACACTTTGGAATGGTCATTATGTGTTGGTGTGCTGATCTAAGGGATCTCCCAGGTACGTAATATGAAACTCTTCTGCAGATGTAATGCGCCCCCATGCCATGTAGAGCTTTGAAAGCCAGGACCAGTGCTTTGAACAGTATTCTGCAACGGACAGGCAGCCAATGCAGATTCTTCAGGTGGGGGGAGATCCGGTCTCTGGGTCCGAGTCTCAAAACTGCCCTGGCTGCCGCCTTTTGCACGACTTGCAGTCTATTGAGTAAAAACTCTGGTAGGCCCAGATAGAGGACATTGGCTTAATCCAGTCTGGAGGTAATAAGGGCCTGAATGACCGTCTTTCTGTGTGAGGTCGGTAATAGAAAGAGAAACCTACGGAGAATTTTCAACAGACCAAAACACGTACCCGCTACCGACTGTACTTATGGTGTCATAGATAAGGCGTCGTCCGTTTTCACTCCCAGGTTTTTTACCATCTTAATTGCTGACTAGGGGGGAGACATATCCGCAAGCCACCATTGTTTCCAGGCGTCCAGAGGGTGGGTACCAAAAAAGATAATTTCAGACTTTTCCGGGTTACATTTAAGATGGTTGTGTCTGAACCAGGCAAAAGTTTCTCTCAAACATTTATTAATCTTCTCCCCGTTAAACCCCTCCCCCTTCTTACAAGTGAACAGCAGTTGAGTGTCGTCGGCATAGGATATAATCATAGCCTCACCCGCTTCTGGCAGAGTAGCCAGGGGAGCCATGTACAGATTAAAATGTACAGGGCTCAAGATCGATCCCTGTGGCAAGCCAACATTCAAGGGCAGCATACTGGCTGAAAACAGGGGAGACCAGACCTCTTGATTTCGGTCCTCCAAAAAGGAGGAGAACCACTTCAACACCGTGCCACCAAGTCCACACTCCCGCAACCTCTGCAGGAGGTGATCGTGGGGCACAGTGTCGAAGGCCGCAGAGAGATCCAGAAGAACCAGAAAAGCTTTCCCGCCTTTATCCCGGGTCTCTTTGATGGAATCGGATACCTCCAGGAACACCGTCTCTGTGCTAAGGCTCTGCCTGAAACCGGACTGACTCGGGTGAAGAAGATTATTGGCTTTAGCAAAATCACTGATCACTGAGTGAACATATTTCTCTATTGTCTTTGCAAAGAAAGACAACAGAGAGATGGGTCTATAATTAGCCAAGACCATGGGATCAGCCGTAGGTTTTTTCAATAAGGGGATTCTTTTTGCGCTCTTCCAGCTTGCCGGGACCTGACCACTGAGAAGAGGCACGTTCAAGACGCTATTTACTGTGGGATTCAGAATATCCGCCATTGAATTTGGCAGGGCACTGGTCGACAGGAGAGCCAGACTTGAGGCCCTTCATTATTGACAAAGACGTCTCTGGGGACAAGGGAGGAAAGATGGAGAGGGAGGCCCTCTCGTCCTGATTCTGAGTGGCAGTTAGTAAGGAGGACATCACATCTTTCCCACCCAAACCATCAAAAGAGGATTGAATTGTTATAATCTTCGTATAGAAGAAATTAGCTAACTTTCCGATCCAGTCATCTGAGGGAGGGGAGAGGCTTGTCTCAGCCCTAGGTGAAGAGAAGCTTTTGACAATACAAAAAATGTCTCTGCCTTTATTTCCTGCGGACTCAATTTTAGATGCAAAGAAGCTCTTCTTAGCTTCCTGTACCTTTTTGTGGTAGTCTCTTAAGGCCTCTCTATAATTCCTTTTATTTCCCACGCTAAAATCTTTCCTCCATACTCTTTCCTGATGTTTACAGTCCTTTCTACACTGTTGCAGGGTATCATTGAACCAGGGGGCTGAGCATCTTGCAATTTTAATAGAGCACGGGGTTAAAGGGGCGAGGGCCAGGGTTCCTTGCACGATCCACTTTACCAGGGCCTCAGCATCCTGCTCTATATTCCCACTCGGCGTGAGAGGGTGTTGGTCGAGTTCATATTTGAGGGCAGCCGGGGAAATCTTGTGAAAAGGCCTAGATGTAAAAAGATGGCCGCTTGACCTGGGTCAGTGGAAGCGTCGTTAATTTCGGTAACTTAAAACCCACCAGGTAGTGGTCTGACCATAGTAGAGGTTCGGGAGCCTCTGCCAGGATTTTGCAGTTGGCAAATACTTGGTCAAGGGTGTGGCCTTTAACATGCGTGGGGGCAAAGACATATGGAACAAGATTAAACGTATCCAAGGATTCCCGCAGAGAAATGGTCTCAGGGATATCCTGTTTGTTCAGATGTACATTGAAATCACCCAGGACAAGAAAGGGTTTAAATCTGGAGGCCGCTGGGGCGATAGCGTCACTGATGGACTTCAAAAAGACCCCTGCGTGACCCGGGGGTCTATTTATAAGAACTCCCAATAAGCACTAATGGGGGAAAGGGTAGCCTGGAAACAAAGGCACTCAGCCACCTTCAATGTCTTCCATGGGATTGCAAGTAATGGACATGCCCAATTTGCTAATAATAGCAACTCCACCTCCCTTGCTTCCAACACGAGCCTTCCTAAGAATGGAGTAACCCGGGGGAATGGCGGTGGCGATAGTCGGATTCGACGTATCTGACAGCCATGAATTCTGTCAGAAACAGCAAATCCGGCTTGGTCTCGCATAAGATGTCATATATGTGTAAATCATATATGACATGGCCCTGCAGAGAGCGCTAGTGCAGCCCCCGCCTCCTCTCCCCTCAGGGCCCTGCAGAGAGCGCTAGTGCAGCCCCCCCCCTTTCAAGGCTCTGCAGAGAGCACTAGTGCAGCCCCCCTCCTCTCCCCTCAGGGCCCTGCAGAGAGCACTAGTGCAGCCCCTCCCTCTCCCGGTCAGGTTCCTGCAGAGAGCACTAGTGCAGCCCCTCCCTCTCCCGGTCAGGTTCCTGCAGAGAGCACTAGTGCAGCCCCCCACCTCTCCCCTCAGGGCCCTGCACAAAGCTCTAATGCAGCCCCACCGTCCCCTTCTCAGGGCCCAGCAGAGAGCGATAGTGCAGCCCCTCCCTCCTCCTCCCCTCTCAGGGTCCTGCAGAGAGCACTAATGCAGCCCCTCCCCCTCTCAGGATCCTCCAGAGAGCGCTAGTGCAGCCTCTCCCTCCCCCTCGCAGGGTCCTCCAGAAAGCACTAGTGCAGCCCCTCATCCCCTCTCAAGGTCCTGCAGAGACCACTAGTGCAGCCCCTCCCAGGATTCTGCAGAAAGCGCTAGTGCAGCCCCTCCCTCCCCCTCTCAGGGCCCAACAGAGAGCGATAGTGCAGCCCCTCCCCCTCTCTTCCCCTCTCAGGGTCCTGCAGAGAGCACTAATGTAGCCCCTCCCCCTCTCAGGATCCTCCGGAGAGCGCTAGTGTAGCCCCACCCTCCCCCTCTCAGGTTCCCATAGAGAGCGCTGGTGCAGCCCCTCCTCCCATCTCAGGGTCCTGAAGAGACCACTAGTGCAGCCCCTCCCTCCCCCTTTCAGGGTCCTCCCGAGAGCGCTAGTGCAGTTCCTCCCTTCCCCTCTCAGGTTCCTGCAGAGTGCAATAGCGCAGCCCCGCCCCTCCTCTCAGGGCACTGCTGAGAGCGCTAGTGCAACCCCCCACCCTCTCAGGGCTCTTCATAGAGCACCAGTGCACCCCCTCCAGTGGTCGGAGTGGGCAGGACCGGCAGGACACGGCGTGCTCCTACTTCTCTAATTCAAAGGATTCCCTTCCCCTACTTTTTAATTTTGAAAATGCGTCCCAGGACGCAATAAATCGCCATCGCCTATAAATAAAGCAAATATAGCAAACGGGCCAGGTTGATTTTATTCACACCCAAACACAATAGCGCCACTTTTACAGAGTTTACCAGTGAAGCGCTATTTTTGTTTTCTTGTCTTTGTTCTCCCTGGGCTTGCAACTATTGCACCAATCCTGGAGGTACTGCAAAGTGTGGATTGGAAAACAAAATGTGTACTGCGGCTCTGCGTGCAGGGATGTGGTCTTTTTACCATGCTGCCTACGTTTTGTAAGGATATAAGCAATGGTCATTGAAATGGGTCTATTCAGGGCCCTGTTGTCATGTCCTTAACTTTTCTGGCAGAAGCACTCACTGATTTCGGAATAGTGAGTGTAAAAGCGTTAAGGTAACCATGTTGTTCCTGCTTACATTTCACATGGTTTGCTTAATTTTGCATTCCCTATGAGTGTTTGCTTTTTCCATGATGTTGTTACTTTTTCTTGTAGGCCGCAAATTGCTCTTGTCTAGTGTGTCATTTAAATTGAGCCGCATCCAGGTGTTTATAGCCAGCAACAATTGGGTTGTAGTTGAAGGCAGTGTGAGTATTTCTCAGTGGGGCAGTATGGTGTTCAGTGGGGAAGAGGATTTGGCACTATGGCCAGAGCTGCTGAATTTGGAACTGGGGAACCAGGCTCAGCCTTAATCTTAATGACCAGTCCACCAGACGACTCTCCTGAGAGAGCACAATCCCATGCTAAACCTTAGAAGGCTTCGCAAGACCTTAGAAGCGCCGGTGTTTAAGCACCAGCAGGTGGACCCTAGCACTGGCAAGTCTGGGTTAACCTTCAAGGTTTGTCCACCACAATCCATACTGAAGTTCACCTCCTGTCTTGCGGGCAGGCCTATGAAGCAGCACAGCCTAGAACAACAGTGATTCTGTCACTAAGGTCACAGGACCCTTGAGAAGGGCCAGCTCTAGGGCGGTGCAACCGGTGTGACCGCACCAGGTTGTGACTTTGGGTGGAGGCATTATGTTTGCAAGTATGTTATGGTTTTAAAAACGCTTGCTGCCTCCTTCCTTGCCTCCAGCAATTTTCGGCAACAATAAAAATGTCATGATGACTCTGGTGATTAATGTTCTTCCTAGAGAGGGATCAGAATTTTATCTAGTGGAAGTTTTGACTAATGGAAAGGTAGCTCAGAGGGTTCATGTGCCTGCTGCAAAGAACATGTACCATGCAGATCACAAAGTGCACATAATGTAAATAGGTCAGTGGGCTACTGCTTTTGTCAGAGAGATCATTTTGTTACTTGCAGTTTATAAGTTACAATCTTAACATAGAACAGTGAGCTATTAACTGTCATCTAAGAGCTGCATACAAACTGCAAGGTATAAATTAGTGTGTTATGCTTTTTCCCCCAGTCTTTGATTATCCTAATTTTGCAAAAAGTGTTCTTTTGGACAGAAATCAAAGCTGATTATTAAAGAGAACCCCCAAACATGGTATTATGTTTTAAATTCTGAGTTTGTGTTTCTCCAGACCAATCACTATTAAACTATATTTCCTTCTAGTATGGGGGTCATGTGACTCCTACACCTTGTAGTCCTTAGTCTCCTGTAACATTTTCTATACAGTGATTTACACACATATTGATTGTCTCAGAGTAATGTGTGGGATGTAAAGTGTTCTGACACCCTAAACTGGTATGAGTGGCGCTGTAAATCAAATTAAATGCATCTGAGAGAGAGTGTGGCTAAGGAGACTTGAGGGGCACTGTTAAAGGGTGGTAGTGAGGGAATGCATGGCAGAGGTGGCCATTGGGGGCCACTAACAAACATTAATGCACAGGGCACCACCAGTGCTAAGGCCGCAAACTTCGTAGTCCCTCTGCTTCATTCTCAAGGACTTTCAACATGTGCTGCCTGCTGTGGGGCCACTGAAATTAATTATGCAGCACAGGAGGACAGAATTATGCCGCAGTGTTGACAAAATTATGCATTTTTAAAAAAACTGCAGCGTAATGCAGTATATTTTCTGATATTTTACTATTTTTACATGTGTACACGTGCTAACCGTCTCTGGAAAGATAAATTGCCTCACAAACAATTTGACAGACGAAAGCGATACTTTCAAATGGCCGCATAACTTGAACACAGCTGGCGCATCGATCTGGGTCGTAATATGCGCACTACATCCACTATGTGCTTGCCTAGCAGTCCCGGGTCAATTCCTCACTGATCGACCCCACAAGCTTACTTTGGTACTTGATATTGACGCAACGACCGCAGCGTAAAGCAGGGCTTGCTGCCCATCTCGGCAATTTTGATCCTGGGCATGTAAATCGGATCATGGGCGGAACAAACAATGAGCACACAATCTAATCAATCGACTCCTATGTGATCCCCTCACCCTTAAGAGAGCGCGGCAGCATGGTACCGTGAGGAGCTGATGTATGAGACAGCACCCATGCCAGTTAAGGGCTGAAAGGCCCCGTGGAGATATCTTTTTCTCTAACCACCCTTCACTGTGTGTCTGAGCTGCGAGGATGTTGGGGGTTACATCTGAAGAAGAACTGCGCTGGACTGGGTGGCGGCCTCACGGTGCTAGGGGAGGTCTGAGTTTTACAATAAGGCCTGAATTCCCTTGTCTGACCCCAAGATGACTTGCACAGTGTCCCCTACCACACTGTGCTACTACTCTGAAAAAAAAACAGACATCGACCAGTTCTTTAACCCATCCGGCTCACCCAGCAGGATAATGAATCTATGAACTTACCTCTGCCCGCGGAGACCTAGCGTTTTGGCCGATGCCCGGTGGAGCTACCTTATAGCTAAAGAGAAGATGGGCGGTGGACTCCCCCCTTGGCTGTCACCTACCCAGCCGGACTTTGGACAGACTTTCCTTCGTCTCTCCATCCCACTCTCCCCTCTACCCCTTTACCCTACCCCCTCTCTGCCCCATTTATCTCGTCCCCCATGCTGTCTAGCTGTTTTCCTGCTGAGACCTAGCTACTTGGCCGATGCCCGGTGGAGCTACTCGATAGATATAGAGGAGATGGGCTGTGGACTTCACCCTTGGCCGTCACCTACCCAGCCGGACGTTGGGCAGACTCTCCTTTGTTTCTACATCTTATTTCCCTCCTACCCCTTTTCTCTATCCCCTTTCCCTTGTAAGCTCCATTTATCTCGTCTTCTACGCTCTTGAGATGCTTCTCTAGTAAATGATGTAACTGGTAACTGTTGTAATTTTCTAACTTTGTGGAACCTTATGTAAAGCGCTCTGATACCTCCGGGTCTAGCCAGCGCTATATAAAACTCAAATAAATAAATAAATAAAATGAGTACCATTTTAACATACAAATGCAGCAGTGAGAAAGGTGATCGGTCAACCTTTGCAATAAGCCATCCACTCCGCAGCAAAACAAGTCACATTTTTTATTAACTTTTGATACCTTTGAGCTACAAACAATTTATTAGATTAAATGGTCAGATCATACAGCAGATCTTGCATCCTGAGGCAAATATGGCAGAGCCATAATTATATAGAAAACATTTGCAAACTTCATATTTTGCCATTCATGTTTGAACTGCTGTTGTGGAAAAAGGGAGAAGTGCTGATGACAAACTCCATGGCTCAGCGACAAATGGCTTGTGCTTCCACATTTTATCGTATTTGGAACATTCTGTGATTAGAAGCATATCCCGCTTTGTGAATGTATTTTAATGTCAATAACTCATTATAACCTTAAATAATCATGTGTATCCATTGGTTGATTAAACTGGGCAGTGAAATGCCAAACAAATACTAAAAATTGGGATGTTTGTACTTTCTGGCCACACCTCTGGCTCCGCCCACTGATCCAATCCTTGGATTACTCCCGCTGCTGTGATTTTCCGCCCACAGTTCCCCTACCTTTTTCCCCCCACTTCGACCACTGACCCCATCGCTCTCCCTCTCAGAGTCCTGCAGAGAGCGCTAGTACCGTCTCCCCACCCCCATGCCCTCCCAGGACTCTGCAGAAAGCGCTAGTGCAGCCCTTCCCTCCCCCTCTCAGGGCCCAGCAGAGAGCGCTAGTGCAGCCCCTCCTCCCCTCTCAGGGTCCCGAAGAAAGCGCTAGTGTAGCCCCTAACTCCCCTTCTCAGATTCCCACAGAGAGCGCTAGTGCAGCCCCTCCTCCCCTCTCAGGGTCCTGAAGAGAGCACTAGTGCAACCCCTCCTCCCCTCTCAGGGTCCTCCAGAGAGCGCTAGTGTAGCTCCTAACTCCCCTTCTCAGGTTCCCACAGAGAGCGCTGGTGCAGCCCCTCCTCCCCTCTCAGGGTCCTCCTGAAAACGCTGGTGCAGCCCCTCCTCCCCTCTCAGGGTCCTGAAGAGAGCGCTAGTGCAGCCCCTCCTCCCCTCTCAGGGTCCTGAAGAGAGCGCTAGTGCAGCCCCTCCTCCCCTCTCAGGGTCCTGAAGAGAGCGCTAGTGCAGCCCCTCCCTCCCCCTCTCAGGGCCCTGCAGAGAGCACTAGTGCAGCCCCTCCCTCCCCCTCTCAGGTTCCCACAGAGAGCGCTGGTGCAGCCCCTCCTCCCCTCTCAGGGTCCTGCAGAGAGCACTAATGCAGCCCCTCCCCCTCTCAGGATCCTCCAGAGAGCGCTAGTGTAGCTCCTAAATCCCCTTCTCAGGTTCCCACAGAGAGCGCTAGAGCAGCCCCTCCTCCCCTCTCAGGGCCTAGTAGAGGGCACTAGTGCAGCCCCTCCCTCCCCACTCAGGGTCCTCAAGAGAGCGCTAGTGCAGCCCCTCCCACCTTAGGGCCATGTAGAGAGCACTAGGACGCCCCCCCCTTTTGCTGGCCTTGTGGGGTGTGCTGAAGCTTCCATCTGCCTCACTCACCCCCGCCGCCCCCCCCCCCCTCCATCCGGCACGGGGCGCCTTTCCCTGGTCCACCCCCGCGGCTCCATCTTTAAGACTTTCTGGTCAGTCCATTAGGGCTGTCTGATGCCCACTCCGCCCCCCCCCCTCTCCTACTCCTTTCGCACCGGGACTTCGCTCAGTCCATACCTAATGACTTAATGGTCACATTAGGCAAAAAAGACAAGACGTCGGGCTTTTATCTAAAAAAAGACACCGCATGAAAAACAGCTTTTTTTAATTTCTAAAATCAGGTAAAGAGGGCACGGAGTGCAGGGGGTGGGCTCGTCTGCTGGGGGGGTAGCGGGGGGCGGAGGGGGGGCTGCGAGGCGCAGTAGTAGTGGTCGGCGCGGTGCTTCCGACCGGACCGGAGTCCTACAGAGAAGTAATATTGCCTCTTTGACTTAATTCGTTCCGGCAGTGAACATGCTGAGAAGCGCCATCCGCTCCTGAAGCTACAGAGGGGCGCGAGGGGAGGGGGGGGGGGGGGGGAGCGATAAAGAGGCCTCTGTGACTGTCCCTCTTTTCTGTCCCTTCCGCCCCGGGCTTGTAAGCTGTTCTCTTTCGTGCCCTACTTACGCGCAGCGCCATGAAGCCACCTAGGAACGCTATGCAGATGCTATGGAATGCAGAAGCTGAGCACTGGTCAGGTCCTGTGCTTCCCACAGACACAAGAGTGTGGGTCCTATCACTGCGGAGGAAGACAAGACTCCCTGGGTTTCCTCACCCTTCAATACTTAAAGAGCTCCAACTAGTCCCTATGGTGAGGGTGACAGCTGTAGGTGCGCATGTGTGTTTGTCCGGCCGTCTCAGGCCGACCAAAACACACGTGCACACTTAGATTTCTCCAGCCCGGCTGCATTGAACAGCTGGGCTGGAGAACCCCCCACAGACTCCCTGACCTGAGCGGAGCGTCTTTTCAGCCTGTTCAGGCCAATCCGCGCACTGCTCTTCTAGCAGGAGAGCAGCGCGGGTATTGGATGGGAGTCTGTGAGGTGGTGGTCCCAGTGCCTGCCAGGAAGAGGAAGCCTGATGCGGGAGGCGGCGGGCACCTTACAATTATTTATTTATTTGATATTCTAACACCCCACCATGTCCCCTCCACGTACCCCTCCTGCAATACCCCTCTCGCGTTTCCTAAACTCGCCCCATCGCCCTTTGTTTGTGGTGACCAGTTTACACCAACATAAAAGTTTTGCCCAAGTCTAGTGACAACATGACTTACTGTGGTGCCCCATGGTGGTGGCCCTCCGCATTGAACTTTATTGAGGTCCAGCGGACCCCTGGGCGGTGAGTCTGAGCATTGCACTCGGGATGGGCAGTGTGAGGTTTGGCAAGGAGCTCCATCTGGACTTCAGGTGGTGGACTCTGCAATGACCTTCAGGTGGCCTCTAGGCTGTAACCCTGCCAGAGAGATCCCTGGGTGATGAATCACAGCATTGAGCTTCAGGTGAACCACGTGAGCCCTGACATTGAGCTCCAGGTGGATCGTGTGAGCCTTGACATTGAACTCCAGGTGGACCGCGTGAGCCCTGACATTAAGCTCCAGGTGGATCGCGTGAGCCCTGACATTGAGCTCCTGGTGGACCACATGAGCCCTGACATTGAGCTCCCGGTGGACCGCGTGAGCCCTGACATTGAGCTCCAGGTGGACTGCATGAGCCCTGACATTAAGCTCCAGGTGGACCGCGTGAGCCCTGACATTGAGCTCCTGGTGGACGGTGTGAGCCCTGACATTGAGCTCCAGGTGGACTACATGAGCCCTGACATTGAGCTCCTGGTGGATCGTGTGAGCCTAGACATTGAGCTCCAGGTAGACCGCGTGAGCCCTGACATTGAGCTCCAGGTGGACTGCATGAGCCCTGACATTGAGCTCCTGGTGGACCGCATGAGCCCTGACATTGAGCACCTGGTGGACCGTGTGAGCCCTGACATTGAGCTCCAGGTGGACCACATGAGCCCTGACATTGAGATCCAGGTGGACCACGTGAGCCCTGACATTGAGCTCCAGGTGGACCGCATGAGCCCTGACATTGAGCTCCAGGTGGACTGCATGAGCCCTGACATTGAGCTCCTGGTGGACCGTGTGAGCCTTGACATTGAGCTCCAGGTGGACTGCGTGAGCCCTTACATTAAGCTCCAGGTGGACCGCATGAACCCTGACATTGAGCTCCAGGTGGACCGCGTGAGCCCTGACATTGAGCTCCAGGTGGACCGCTTGAGCCCTGACATTGAGCTCCAGGTGGACCGCATGCGCCCTGACATTGAGCATGTGGTGGACCGCATGAGCCCTGACATTGAGCATGTGGTGGACCGTGTGAGCCCTGAGATCGAGTTACATCTAGAATTCAGTTGGTGGACTTGAGCAATGACCTTCAGGTGGCCTCTTGGATGTAACCCTGCCAGTGAGATCCAGCAGGCCCCTGAGTGGTGAATCAGAGCATTGAGCTCCAGGTGGACCACGTGAGCCCTGACATCGAGCTCCAGGTAAACACTGTGAGCCCTGACATCAAGCTCCAGGTAGACCGCGTGAGCCCTGACATCGAGCTCCAAGATGAGCTCGTGAGCCCTGACATCGAGCTCCATCTAGGCTTCAGGTGTGGGACTCGAGCAATGTCCTTCAGGTGGCCTCCAGGCTGTAACCCTGCAAGAGAGATCCCTGGGTGATGAATCACAGCATTGAGCTCCATGTGGACCGCGTGAGCCCTGACATTGAGCTCCTGATGGACCACGTGAGCCCTAACATCGAGTTCCATCTAGACTTCAGGTGGTGGACTTGAGCAATTACCTTCTGGTGGCCTCTTGGATGTAACCCTGCCAGTGAGATCCAGCAGCCCCCTGGGTGGTGAATCAGAGCATTGAGCTCCAGGTGGACCACGTGAGCCCTGACATCGAGCTCCAGGTAGACACCGTGAGTCCTAACATCAAGCTCCAGGTGGACCACATGATCCCTGACATCGAGCTCCAAGATGAGCGCGTGAGCCCTGACATCGAGCTCCAGGTACACACCGTGAGCCCTGACATCGAGCGCCAGGTGGACTGCCTGAGCCCTGACATCGAGCTCCAGGTGACCTTCAGGTGGTGGCCTTGAGCAATGACCTTCAGGTGGCCTCTTGGATGTAACCCTGCCAGTGAGATACAGCAGCCCTCTGGGTGGTGAATCAGAGCACTGAGCTCCAGGTGGACCGCGTCATTACTGACATTGAGCTCCTGGTGTACCGTGTGAGCCCTGACATCAAGCTCAAGGTGGCCTTCAGGTGATGCCCTAGAGCAATGACCTTCAGGTGGCCTCTGGGATGTAAACCTGCCAGTGAGATCCAGCAGACCCCAGGTTGGTAAATCAGAGCATTGAACGACATGTGGACTGTGTGAGCCCTGACATCGAGCTCAAGGTGGCCTTCAGGTGGTGGCCTCGAGCAATGACCTTCAGGTGGCCTCCAGGATGTAAACCTGCCAGTGAGATCCAGCAGGCCCCTGGTGGTGAATCAGAGCAATGAGCTCCAGATGGACCGCATGAGCCCCGACATCAAGCTCCAGGTAGACCGTGAGAGCCCTGACAGGAAGCTCCAGGTAGACTGCGTGATCCCTGACAGGTGGACCATGTGAGCCCTGACATGGAGTTCCAGGTGGTGGCCTCGAGCAAGGACCCCTCAGGTGGCCTCTAGGCTGTACCCCTGTCAGTGAGATCCAGTAACCCCCGGGATGGTGAAGTGGAGCATTGAGCTCCAGGTGGACCGTGTGAGCCCTGACACCGAGGTCCAGGTGATCTACAGGTGGTGGCCTCGAGCAATGACCTTCAGGTTGCCGCTATGCTGTAACCCTGTCAGTGAGATCCAGCAGCTCCCTGGGTGGTGAGTCAGAGCATTGAGCTCCAGGTGGACCATTGTATGAGTATAGAGTGTGAGGAGAGTGTCTGTGTGAGTGGAGAGCGATCGGGGGTGTCCATGTGAGAGAAGGGTGCAAGGGGAGTGCCTTTATGAGTGGATGGTGTGAGAGGAGCGTCTATATGAGTGTAGGACTGTGTGTGGAGGGTGCACGGGGACTGTGCATGTGTGTGAAGGGTGAGAGGGTAGTGCCTGTATAAGTATAGGGTGTGGGGAAATCCCTTTGTGAGTGCAGGGTGAGGGGACTGTCTGAGTGAGTATAGAGTGTAAGGGCAGTGCCTGTCGTACTGCCCAGGATATATAGCGCTGACTATCTGGGATGGACATATTCCGACCATAATCCCTTAGAATAACACAGGGACGCTGATGGCCCTTAAGTCCTACCTGGAAACTTCAACCTATCGTGTTAAAGGATCTGACATACAAGAGCACAATCGACAGTCACATAGACCTTTATTTCCAGGGAGAACGAGGGTTCAGCAGAGGTGCCCATCAATGAATGGGATGCTTTGACGAAGCATTTATTCAATTCACGCATGGCACCATACCTACCCTGGGGGCTGAGCTTACTTCAACAGAACCTGAACTGCAACTATTGGACCAATGGATTCCAAAAACAGATGGCGGTAGTGAGCGCTGGGGGCATTTGACCTTGCAAGATGCTGCGCTCTTCCATCACTTACCACATCACAGCTAGAAGTCCTCTCACTGAAGGAGACCGGTCCGGGGGGCTCCTGGCCTGGCTCACTCGCTCTGACCAGAAGGTGGATCCAATAACGTTGCTAAGGGGGGCAGATGGCTGCTCCATCCTCACTCAGCTGGGGATTAATAACTCGTTCCATACCTACTACTGACACCTCCATGCCAGTCCCCACAATCTGCCGCCGGATGCTGTCGAGGAGATTCTTGGCACGACCAGGCTGGCAAGCCTGACGGCTGAGCAGAGTGCGGGGTTGAGCAGCTTCATTACCTTACAGGACATACAGGTGGCCGTAACATCTGTATCCACAGGAGAAACCCCAGGCTCCGGTGGACTGCCTGCTGAATTTCATAAGACAAACACCGCAAGTCTGACCCCCAAGCTCTTCAACCTTTACACTTCAGTGTACGAACTAGGGTGACTACCGGCTTCTTTACAAGAAGCCCCATTGGTTCTGTGTCTGAAGCCTAACCAGGGCATAAGTGGGATAAGGGACTATTGACCCGTATCAATCTTAAACATTGACTTTAAAATAATTAAATAAAGTCATTGCATTGTAAAAGAAGCCAAGAAAAGGTCCTTGACCCTGAGAATTCAATCAAACTCCTACAACTGAAAGGAACTTTATGCCATCATCAAGGAATTCACCAACCCAACAACAACAACCCAAACCGTCCCCCCTACACAAGAACTCCGCAGCAACCTCTCTGACTTCTTCCATGAAAAGATCACCAAGATCTATTGCAACCTCCAACACCAGCCACCCTCCACCAACCTTTCCAGTATGCTAACCTCATCAACCAAAGACCACCAATTGTCAGCAGGAACCCTCTATCCATCGAGGGCACTGCAGCATTAATGAAGACAGTCCACTCAGGGGTTCCTTCAGAACCCGTACCAACCCTATCTACAACACAGGAAGAGCCATGGTCAGCACTGCATTCACTTCCATCATCAATAACACCTCCCTCAAGACAGCCACCTCCCCGGATAGCTGGAAACATGCTGAAGTCACCGCCCTCTTTAAAAAAACCTCAGCCAACCTGAAATACTCAGCAACTACTGACCCATCTTGCTGCTCCCCTTCCCCGTCAAAGTCATTGAGAAGACCATCAGCAGACAACTCCCGGAACAACTAGAATGCCACAAACTCCTGGATGACTCACATTCAGGATTCTGAAACAACCACTGCACCGACATAGCCCTCGTCCCTGCCACAGATAACATACACACCATCCTTGACCATCGACAGATTGCCGCCTTCATCTTCCTACTCATCTACTCCGTTTTTGATGTTGTCTCCAGCCATACAATCGTCACCAGACCACACAAAGTGGGATTATAAGGACCAGCACTCAAATGAACAGCCTTCTTCCTCTCCGGAAGAACTCAAAGAGTCAGGCTCACGCCGCTCACATCAAAACCCAAGGACATCATCTACGGAGTCCCACAGAGATCATCACTCATCCCCACACTTTTCAACATATCCATGACTCCTCTGCCTAACATTATCAGATCCCAAGGAATCAATATCAGCTCCTATGCTGACACCCAGTTGATTTTTTCCCTCTCAGATGAGAGCGTCACTAGGCCTGGGTGGTGAACTCTGTTCAGTTCGTGGAGTTTGCAGATTTTTCTGCACTCTTGCTCCACAGAACTTTTTGTTGGCGAGCGCGAGCTGACGCTTGGGTAAAGTTTCCACTCGAGCGGCAGGAAGATCAGTGCAAACAGCAATTTGCACCGCACTCCACCACTTGCGGAACTCCGCAGGGTGTTTTTTGACACTTCGGGGAATTACGCACAGCGGAAATCCATGAACTCCGCCCAGGTCTAACTGTCACCACCAAGACAAACTTCAAACAGTGCATGACCAGCGTGGCCCACTGAATAAAAGAAAACTGTATCATGTTCTACACCAACAAAACTGATGTGCTAACCTTCAGGAATAAAAGCTCATCTTGGGGCTCTACCTGGTGGCCTGTCAAACTCAGATCCACACCCACACCCACCGAACATACTAGGAACTTAGTCCTCATCGTGGAACCAACCTACCCATAAAGTCCAAGGTTAATGCCGTCACCTCTGCATTCTTACACTTCATGCGCATGTTACGTAAAATCTTCATGTGGCTCCCACTGGACACCAGATGTACCATCATGCAGGCCCTAATCACAAGCAGATTGGAGCCACTCCCCCCTCCTCCCCTCTCAGGGTCCTGCAGAGAGCGCTAGTGCAGCCCCCCTTTCAGGGCTCTGCAGAGAGCACTAGTGCAGCCCCCTCCTCCTCTTCCCTCACGGCCCTGCAGAGAGCGCTATTGCAGCCCATCCCTCCCCCTCCCAGGGTCCTCCACAGAGCACTAGTGCAGCCCCTCCCTTCCCCTCTCAGGGTCCTGCAGAAAGCACTAGTGCAGCCCCTCCCTCTCCCTCTCAGGGCCCTGCAGAGAGCACTATGCAGCCCCTCCCTCTCCCTCTCAGGTTCCTGCAGAGAGCAATAGTGCAACCCCCCCCCCTCTCAGGACACTGCTGAGAGCGCAAGTGCAACCCCCTCCCTCTCAGGGCTCTTCATAGAGCACTAATGCACCCCATCGCTCTCCTTCGAGAGTCCTGCAGAGATCTCTAGTTCCGCCCCCACCCCCTCCCAGGACTCTGCAGAAAGCGCTAGTGCAGCCCTTCCCTCCCCCCTCAGGGTCCTCCACAGAGTGCTAGTGCAGCCCCTCCCTTCCCCTCTCAGGGCTCTGCAGATAGCGCCAGTGCAGCTCCCTCTCCACTCTCAGGGACCTGCAGAGAGCAATAGTGCAACCCCCCACCCTCTCAGGACTCTTGATAGAGCACTAGTGCACCCCATCGCTCTCCCTCTCGGAGTCCTGCAGAGAGCGCTAGTACTGCCCCCCACCCCCTCCCAGGATTCTGCAGAAAGCGCTAATGCAGCCCCTCCCTCCCCCTCTCAGGGCCCAGCAGAGAGCGCTAGTGCAGCCCCTCCCCCCGTCTCCCCTCTCAGGGTCCTGCAGAGAGCACTAATGCAGCCCCTCCCTCCCCCTCTCAGGATCCTCCAGAGAGCGCTAGTGCAGCCCCTCCCTCCCCCTCTCAGGATCCTCCAGAGAGCGCTAGTGTAGCCTCTCCCTCCCCCTCTCAGGATCCCTCAGAGAGGGCTAGTGTAGCCTCTCCCTCCCCCTCTCAGGTTCCCACAGAGAGCGCTAGTGCAGCCCCTCCCTCCCCCTCTAAGTGTCCTCCAGATAGCGCTAGTGCAGCCCCTCCCTCTCCCTCTCAGGGTCCTCCAGAGAGCACTAGTGCAGCCCCTCTGTAGGAAATTGGAATCTGACTATATGGTTGCCCTCACTTTTTGCCTGGTGTTTTGCTGGTTTATGACCTAGTTGGACTGGGATCCTGCTAGTCTATCTGCCTTCTCTGTAAAATGGTTTCCATGTACATTAGGTATATCTCTAATTGGATTCTGGAGTGCCTTATAAGTCCCTAGTATATGGGATACTATGTACCCAGGGCATAGGTACCTCAGAGGCCTACCAGAGGCTGAAGCATGTATTATGCCACCCCTGGGAAGCACTCCAAAATGACACCACAGGTCTGCTACTGCAGCCTGGGTTAGGTGGTGCTTGCACCCCTTACTGTGGTATAGGCTACCTATATCACTACCATTGCACACACATATAAAACCTACAAGTCACTCCTATGGCAGGCCTTAACAATCTTGAAGGCAGAGTGCTTGATTTTTATGTGAGAGGGTGCCCCTGCATGAGCAGAGCCCTCTGCAGCATTCGGAGTACTTCATCTGATGCTGTTTGTGGTGCAGCCTGACCATATACTCTTAAGTGCATTATAACCTCGCGGTAAATGCTAACTTTGGACTGGCAACACGGAAACATGTTGTGCTTGGTGTCAAACGCTTTGGAATACTACCTCCCTGCCAGTTCTGGCGGCGGGGGTAGCATTCCACCCTTATAGAGGGAGAGACATGTTCACACTGGTCTAACCGGTAAAGACTTTCTACAGCCCTGGCATCACAAAATGGATGCCACTGCCACAGACACGGGTCTGGTCTCCTGCTGCTGACCAAAACTCCGGCAGAGGAGGCCTGGACATTAGGTTCCCTGTCCCAGGGAGGTGTAACCACCTCCCCAGACAGGCAGATGTGCATTGGGGCAGGGCGAAAGCACTCTCTGGTGCTTTGAAGTCCTGCACTGGGGGCACACTTGGTGTCCCTGTGCATAGTCCAGTTCAAACCAGTTGCAGGGGCTACCTGCCCCTGCTCTGGTGCAAAACTGGACAAAAGAAATGGGTGTAACCACCCCTCTTTCCAAACCCTCCCATGGGTGGGTCCCTAGAGTATGTCCAACCCCCAAACTTGTTATAAGTAGGGGAACCCAGTCCTTGAGACTTTAGATTACCCTGGACGAAACTCTGCAACATATATCCTGGACCTTCGATGTTCTATTTCAACAAGAAGACTGAAGAAATCTCCCTTGTGGTCAAGGAGTGACTCCCCTGCTTGGCAGGCACCAAAGAAGCAACTGTCCGGTCTGCAATTCTGAAGCTCCCACCGGAAGCTGAAGTCTCTGCATCCCCAGAGGTGGATTTCCAGACTTTACCGAGGCTACCCTGAGTTCACAGCAAAGCTGAGGCCCATAGCTGTCGTGGGTGATGTGAAACCGTGACCCCTGGACACCATGATCTTTTGCTGATCCATCATCTTCCTGGTCTTCCTCGAAGTTGTGCTTTGGGCTCCGAGTAGCCTCCGCCTTGAGCACCTCCTGCACCAAAGATTTCTGGCCTCCACTCCACGAGTGACCCGTGGGCCAGTTTCCAGTGCGACTGCTCGAGGCTCCTTCACGATGGATAGCCCGTTGGCTAGTGGGTCCCCACGAAGGCGACTCCTCTTCTGATTGGGCTTTCTTAGCAGCTCCAGATGTGCCCGATTTACCCTTGCTTGGTGAGTCCCCCAGACCTTGCTGGTCTGCACCAACGTCCTTTCTCTGTTTCCAAGTGACTTGCCATTGCCAAGGCTTGTTGGGTCCAATCTAGTCGCCGACACCGCAGCACTTGAAAGACTTTGAGGGACAGCTCGAATCCAGCTCCTGGTTGTTGTCAACACCTCCTGGACCTTGTGGCTGAAGAGTCAAGACACCCATACACTCACCTGAAGCCCCCGACATCTGTGGGCATTGGACTATCGTGCCTTTGGCCACTGGTAAGTGACCCAGACTCTGTCCCCTCTGCTTTCAGGTTCCTTCCATCCTAGATCCAGGCTTTCTAAGGACACTTCTCCTCTTCACGGCAGCAGCACTTCCTGAGCAGCTTCCATTGAAAACAGCGACACGACCAGACACCATTGCACACCGATGCACCTGGCTTCCCTGGGTGAGGTAACTCGAGTACTCCGGTGCTCCCGTGGGTGTTGGCGATAGTCCAAAAGGGTTCGCTCGTAGTCATCCTCTAAGTGTGCTTAAACTCTTAATTTCCAACCTCGACTTTCCCCATCGAAGTAAATGGCGATTCACGGCTGTGTTCTCACACTGCACGGGTCCCGCGTGGGCCCCCTGTGTCTCTACCTTGGGTGGTTCCTTGTGGTCCAAGCACTTCTACAGGCTCTAGGCCTTGTGTCTAGCTCAGTCGTGGTTCTTATACCACTTTATTGGTATATGGTTTGGTACGCCCATAGGGCCCAAACGTGTATTTGTGCTTTTACTGTTGAATACTGACTTGTAACCTAAGTACTTCTAACTCCAGTCTCATAAAGAGACTAGAGGGGTGTGTTTTATCTTAAATACATATATTTTAAATATATACCTGGTGTGGTTGTCCTTTCATTTGATTATTCAGGAGATTATAGACTGGTAAAACAAGCTGCTTTACATTCCTCCAAGACTTAGCCTGAAGGCTGCTCTCCATAGCTTCCACTAGGATAGCTTTCAATAAAGGTTGCCTTTAACCTATCACCATAAGGTGTTGCTTGGACTGATACAAGGTGCCCACTATAACTAGTGGACGGCATATATCTGGCCAACTTCTCACATTGGTGGCAGCGGTGGGATTCCAGCTTGCTATTGTTTTACCAGATAATCTCAATTGAATTGATCTACTGAAAACCCCTAAAGGTACCTTAGGTACATATAATATCAAGTTTAGTATACAGTAAGTTCTACTGTACTTAGAGTTGTGTGTTAAGGGATAGCACACCCTTTCTTCAACTCAAGAGAGTTTAGTAGGCCACACTATTGTAGGTAGTGCAATACACCACACCACACTAGTAATGTCTAATCAGCCAGGAACCAGTGGGTCCCTGCAAGAAGCCAGTGGACTTCTACCCTATAAATATGAGGATCTCACATTTGCTCAGCTTAGGGCCTTATGTTCCATTAGGAAGCTGAAGACAGGCAAAAGCCCAGCCACCCAACATCTTTTACAGATACTCAGGCTGGATGATCTCTCAGGGCCTAGTGGGCCTGAAGGGGTAGGCAGAGTGGGGGGCAGCAGTTGAGGGTGGATCTGGGGATGGAACTCCCCCTGGCCCAAACTCTGCTGCGGACCAGACTGATGACAATGATCAGGATCTGGTGACCACAGCTCAACTGGAGGAGGATGATGAGGATGAGCCCAATGCTCCCCTCTTTGTCCCTCCAGGTAGAGTTGAAAGTAGGGTTAGAAGGAATAGATCTCTCTCAAGGGGATCTGTCCAGTCTACCTCATCTGTAGGGACCTCTGTTTCTTCTCACAGAGGGAGAGAAACCTAGAGATAGGGAGAGGTGTTATGACCATAGAAACCTAAGCAAGATTGTCCCTCCCTACCAGAGTGGGGATTGTTAGAAATGGGATTTCTGGTTGGCTAGGGCGTGCGCCAAAGCCAGGCAGAAACCACCACTCTAAGTCAGGGCTGGGGAGTTACACGCCAAAGATAACCCCTGCTCACCCCCTTGGTAGCAGTCAGGCCTATCCCGGAGGCAATGTGTAAAGCGTTTGCACGCGCACACAGCAATAACACCTTAGGCCCACCACAAAAGAAACTCCACACAAGGTTATATGTAAAAATAGCCTTTGTATTATACCAAAACACATTAGATAATATTCACACAATTTACACTGTGCCAACTGGCACTGGCAGAATTTACAGGGGACTATTTACACAAGACAGGGCCACATGGACCACTGTCAGAATTTGCACAAATCACTAAATGGTAGATGTAAAACATATATCAACTGTAACACAAATTATCACTGTAGAGCACAACCAGTAACTACTGGTAAAAGGTAAGTACCCCCTACGTAATCCTAAACACCTTAGGCAGATATCACGCGGGGAACCATGAACTCACTGGCATAACCTATACTAGGAAAAACCATCTCCTGCGCATAGACACAGTTAGAAATACAAATAAGCATAACGGCAATGCACATTAAACAAAAGTACACATGTAGGAATAATCATGTACCCTAGGTGAGGGCACAACACAGGAAAACTGTCCCCAGGCGAACTTGGCCTCTCAGGGGCTCAAACGCCCTTTGTCCAAAATGTCAGGGCACAATCAGAGGACCTCTCACGGGTCCTCTGGCTGCCTCAGCAGCGAAAGCACCTGCGCACAGGGGCACAACCTAAACGTTGCAGCTGCCCACTAATTGCTTGGCTGCTGTGAAGAATGAGTCTGGGCACCAGCGTGCCGCCTAAACCCCCCCTGAGGCTTTAGAAACAATATGCCCCCAGAGGAAATTATCACAGGCACCACTGTGCCACCGAAGCCCCTCTGGGACTTTTAGACAAAAAGGGCCCCCTTGATGCAGCTGCCCGCAACTGCGGCGCAGCTGTGAAACTGACTTGGGCACCACTGTGCCTCGTGGGCACTCGAAATGCACCCGGTCTGCCCCCCACTCACCGGGCTCCTTTGGTGCTGATGGATCCGGCAGGCTTGCTCCTCCGGCCGAGTTAGCACATCGCGGGGCTCTCCTCACCATACGGGAGCCCGGCCGTGCCTCTGGGTCTGCCTTGCTTCACCCGGGCCCCCTCCTGGGACCCGGGACTTCGATACTCGGCGGGCAAGGCTCCGAGCTCCCCACGACTTCCTCGCGGCGGTGATCACAGGAGCGCGGGGTAGGCTCCTGTCCGCTTCCTGGTTAAGCCCCGCCCACTTCCTCACCTAGGTTGCCTGGCTTCCTGTCCGGACCGGGCTGCAGGGGTGATTTTTTCCCTCTTCTTTCACCGAAGCGCGGGGTGACTCCCGCCTTCGTTTTAAGATTTAAATATAATGAAATAAGCGGGGTAGGCACCCGCAAGAGGTCAAAGGCCAATCCTTATGGCGGCAATAACGCGGGGTGGGCTCCCGCTATAAATCAAGGGCAAAAAGCGGGGGAATCCCTACGTCGGGCTTCCCTCGGAAATTATCGCAGCTCAGCGCTGCTGTTCCCAACGAAGGCGCTCCTCAGGACAGTCAGGCGCTCCTTAGTCCAAAAACACAGCGCTTCTTCAAATAAGGCAAGGCTCAGGAAAAAAGTCTTTCAGGAGGCAGGGGGGCAAGGGCTGAGCCCAGGGGCCAGCTCACAGGGCCCTCCAGGCAGGGAGGCAGTCCCCAGTGGCGGTCTCTCCTGGCGCCCAGCAGCAGCAGCAGGCCCCCCTCCAGTTAGGATCAGAAGAAGAACATTTTACTTGGGGTCACAGCCCCTTTTTATATACACATTTCCTTTGTCTCAGGCTGCACGGTTAAGGAAAAACCAGACGCGACTGGTTTTGGAGCACTCTGTTGTGCTCAGCCCCTCTCCCCATTCACTGGACAGGCTAGGGACATCAGTCGCACCACAGGGGGCGGAGCCAGCATTGTGTAGGGAAAGCCCAGCCCTATTCAGGTCCCAGGTGTACTCCTCCCTGCCATCAGCATGCAGCTCTCTCCATTCACCACCGGGGCAGACCCATCCTGACTCTTGGAGCCAGGCACACCAGCCAATCACAAGCCAGACAGTCACTTCACATTTATTACACAGACATGCCAGCTTCTAGAAGTGGCACTTCCACACTAGACACAGTAACGCCGCACACATCATCGCGCAGCATTCAATCTCACGAGTTCGCACATACCAAACTCGACCCTGCACTCTCCACGCATCAGGAACTACCATGGCACACACATTCCCCATGCATTCCTATGGGAGGGCAGGCCAGTTTCACTAAACGTAACACAGAGCGCACGCACTGTATACGGGGACACCGTACTAAAGTGCCTAGGGGTCTAAAACCACTAACACTCCACAGGGAAAAAGCTAGGATAATTCCAAAGAGTTTTGGGGGTGAACCTGCCAAAAGGGCCAAGTCCAACAGGGATGATATCCACAAATGGATAACTGCCTTGGAAAGGGCCTGTAAAGTACAGAGGGTCCCCCAGGAGCAGTGGGCAGCAATCTTGTGGCTCTCCTTTGCAGACAAAGGTAGAGACAAGCTCCTCACTGTTAGAGAAGAGGATGCTGACAATTACAAGGTCTTGAAGAGTGCTCCGATTGATGGGTTTGGCCTCACCACTGAACAGTATAGGTTGAAGTTCAGAGACACCCAAAAAGCTCAGACTCAAGACTGGGTAGACTTTGTTGATTGTGCTACTAAGGCTCTGGAAGGTTGGATACATGGCAGCAAAGTACATGACTTTTCAGGATTGTACAATTTTGGTTATGAGGGAGCAGATCCTTAGTAATTATCAAAACCAGCTTTTACACTAGCACCTGGTGGACTCTGATCTGACCTCTCCCCAAGAATCGGGAAAGAAGGCAGACAAATGGGTCAGAACCAGGATAAGGCCTAAGAATCAGGGGGGTGACCAGAAGAAAGATTCTACCAAGCCCCAAGAGAAAGGTGGGGATAAATCTAAAGATAAGTCCACTACAGGGCCCCAAATGTCCTCTTCTGGGGATGGGTCCCAAACTCCTTCCTCTCCTGAATAGAAACCATATTGCCATGTCTGTAAAAAGCCTGGGCACTGGAAAACTGATCCCAGTTGCCCCAGGATTGGCAATAAAGAAAATGTTCCTCCCACATATGCTACCAATTCCCCTGGTACTACTAGTAGTAATTAGAGGTGGGCGGAATTTGCGAAATTCACTTTCGCAAATTATCGCGAAAATGTTAAAAATCTCCGCAAACACTCGGAAATGTCGCGAAGATGCGGAAGTTTTTTCCCGCCCGTTCGCGGTATTTTCTGCGTGGTCGCGGCTCGCCAACTTACCCATGCGATAGCTCACGGGCGCGGCCATCTTGTTTTCACTTGTCTCGCGGTGCATGATCGCGAGAAGAAAGACGTGATCGCGCGACGAACTACGTTACTGCGGGCGCGAACTGTCGCGAGACAGCGCAAATGGCTACCAACAATCCAACATCTCGTGGAGAACGCGACCGGATCGGGAAAACTTGTCGGCGAACGCAGGGATTCAGGTAAGGCGATCGCGCGCACGCGAGAATGTAATATTTTACAGCGCGTGCAAGCAAAACATTTCCGGGAAAATGCGGATTGCGGAATTTTTGACATTTTCGCGCTCTCCGCGGAACGCGAAAATGTCAAATTATCGCAATTTCCACAAGCGGAACGGAATTTTAGCCCAGGCCTAGTAGTAATCCCCCAGGTGGTAGTAATGTACCCAAAAAGGTAGGTGCATTCTCATGGGGAACAGAGGTGGGTCCTAGTTTAGACAGGTCCCCCTCACAGGCCTCCTTAGTCTGTGATGGTGGCATGGGATTTGCCACTTTTACCATTGGTCCCAATGCTTTGGGCAGGTACAGACTGGAGCCCATAATCAATGGTCAGAAAGCTGTGGCCTATAGGGATAGTGGGGCTAGTGTCACCATGGTGACAGGGAAACTAGTTCCCCCTCAGCAGCTTTTACCTGACTTTAGTTATCAGGTGACCAACAGAGATGGTGTCAGCACAGATCGCCCCATGGCCATAGTCAATCTCAGCTGGGGAGGGGTCACAGGCCCGAAGAGAGTGGCAGTGTCCCCAAACTTGCCTGTAGATTGCCTAATGGGCAATGACCTGGAAATTTCAGCCTGGGCTGAAGTTGAACACCAAACCCATCTGAGTGTGCTGGGCATACCTGAAAAGGCTAGTGTCTAGCTCAGTCGTGGTTCTTATACCACTTTATTGGTATATGGTTTGGTACGCCCCTAGGGCACAAACGTGTATTTGTGCTTTTACTGTTGAATACTGACTTGTAACTTAAGTACTTCGAACTCCAGTCTCATAAAGAGACTAGAGGGGTGTGATTTATCTTAAATACATATATTTTAAATATATACCTGGTGTGGTTGTCCTTTCATTTGATTATTCAGGAGATTATAGACTAGCAAAACAAGCTGCTTTAAATTCCTTCAAGACTTAGCCTGAAGGCAGCTCCATAGCTACCACTAGGATAGCTTTCAATAAAGGTTGTCTTTAACCTATCACCATAAGGGGTTGTTTGGACTGATACAAGGCGCCCACTAGAACTAGTGGAGAGCATATATCAGGCCACCTTCTCACACCCTCCCTCCTCCTCTCAGGGTACTGCAGAGAGCACTAGTGCAGCCCCTCCACCACTCCACTCTCAGGATCCTGCAGAGAGCGCTAGTGCAGCCCACCCCCCTCCACTCTCAGGATCCTGCAGAGAGCACTAGTGCAGCCCCTCCACCACTCCACTCCCAGGATCCTGCAGAGAGCGCTAGTGCAGCCCACCCCCCTCCACTCCCAGGATCCTGCAGAGAGCGCTAGTGCAGCCCACCCCCCTCCACTCTCAGGATCCTGCAGAGAGCACTAGTGCAGCCCCCCCCCTCCACTCTCAGGATCCTGCAGAGAGCACTAGTGCAGCCCACCCCCCTCCACTCCCATGATCCTGCAGAGAGCGCTAGTGCAGCCCCTCCACCACTCCACTCTCAGGATCCTGCAGAGAGCGCTAGTGCAGCCCACCCCCCTCCACTCTCAGGATCCTGCAGAGAGCACTAGTGCAGCCCCTCCACCACTCCACTCCCAGGATCCTGCAGAGAGCGCTAGTGCAGCCCACCCCCCTCCACTCCCAGGATCCTGCAGAGAGCGCTAGTGCAGCCCACCCCCCTCCACTCTCAGGATCCTGCAGAGAGCACTAGTGCAGCCCCCCCCCCTCCACTCTCAGGATCCTGCAGAGAGCACTAGTGCAGCCCACCCCCCTCCACTCCCATGATCCTGCAGAGAGCGCTAGTGCAGCCCACCCCCCTCCACTCCCAGGATCCTGCAGAGAGCGCTAGTGCAGCCCACCCCCCTCCACTCCCAGGATCCTGCAGAGAGCGCTAGTGCAGCCCACCCCCCTCCACTCTCAGGATCCTGCAGAGAGCACTTGTGCAGCCCCTCCCTCTCCCTCTCAGGGCCCTGCAGAGAGCGCTAATGTTATGTTATCTTAAAAATGGACTTGTAGAGCTCACAGCTACTCAGCAGAGTATCCCAGCGCTGAGAGAGAAAGATGCAGAGGCCAGGGGGGAACAGCGTTCCCAGGATGGACGGCCATTATACTGCTTGTTGGAACAGACAGGTTTTCAATTGTTTCCTGAAAGGCAGTATATTTGTGGCCTACCTAAGCAAAAGAGGCAGCTTGTTCCAAAATCTAGCCACTTGCACTTGGAAAGAGCGGCCGCGACGGCGGGCTCTGAGACACTTTGGAATGGTCATTATGTGTTGGTGTGCTGATCTAAGGGATCTCCCAGGTACGTAATATGAAACTCTTCTGCGGATGTAATGCGCCCCCATGCCATGTAGAGCTTTGAAAGCCAGGACCAGTGCTTTGAACAGTATTCTGCAACGGACAGGCAGCCAATGCAGATTCTTCAGGTGGGGGGAGATCCGGTCTCTGGGTCCGAGTCTCAAAACTGCCCTGGCTGCCGCCTTTTGCACGACTTGCAGTCTATTGAGTAAAAACTCTGGTAGGCCCAGATAGAGGACATTGGCTTAATCCAGTCTGGAGGTAATAAGGGCCTGAATGACCGTCTTTCTGTGTGAGGTCGGTAATAGAAAGAGAAACCTACGGAGAATTTTCAACAGACCAAAACACGTACCCGCTACCGACTGTACTTATGGTGTCATAGATAAGGCGTCGTCCGTTTTCACTCCCAGGTTTTTTACCATCTTAATTGCTGACTAGGGGGGAGACATATCCGCAAGCCACCATTGTTTCCAGGCGTCCAGAGGGTGGGTACCAAAAAAGATAATTTCAGACTTTTCCGGGTTACATTTAAGATGGTTGTGTCTGAACCAGGCAAAAGTTTCTCTCAAACATTTATTAATCTTCTCCCCGTTAAACCCCTCCCCCTTCTTACAAGTGAACAGCAGTTGAGTGTCGTCGGCATAGGATATAATCATAGCCTCACCCGCTTCTGGCAGAGTAGCCAGGGGAGCCATGTACAGATTAAAATGTACAGGGCTCAAGATCGATCCCTGTGGCAAGCCAACATTCAAGGGCAGCATACTGGCTGAAAACAGGGGAGACCAGACCTCTTGATTTCGGTCCTCCAAAAAGGAGGAGAACCACTTCAACACCGTGCCACCAAGTCCACACTCCCGCAACCTCTGCAGGAGGTGATCGTGGGGCACAGTGTCGAAGGCCGCAGAGAGATCCAGAAGAACCAGAAAAGCTTTCCCGCCTTTATCCCGGGTCTCTTTGATGGAATCGGATACCTCCAGGAACACCGTCTCTGTGCTAAGGCTCTGCCTGAAACCGGACTGACTCGGGTGAAGAAGATTATTGGCTTTAGCAAAATCACTGATCACTGAGTGAACATATTTCTCTATTGTCTTTGCAAAGAAAGACAACAGAGAGATGGGTCTATAATTAGCCAAGACCATGGGATCAGCCGTAGGTTTTTTCAATAAGGGGATTCTTTTTGCGCTCTTCCAGCTTGCCGGGACCTGACCACTGAGAAGAGGCACGTTCAAGACGCTATTTACTGTGGGATTCAGAATATCCGCCATTGAATTTGGCAGGGCACTGGTCGACAGGAGAGCCAGACTTGAGGCCCTTCATTATTGACAAAGACGTCTCTGGGGACAAGGGAGGAAAGATGGAGAGGGAGGCCCTCTCGTCCTGATTCTGAGTGGCAGTTAGTAAGGAGGACATCACATCTTTCCCACCCAAACCATCAAAAGAGGATTGAATTGTTATAATCTTCGTATAGAAGAAATTAGCTAACTTTCCGATCCAGTCATCTGAGGGAGGGGAGAGGCTTGTCTCAGCCCTAGGTGAAGAGAAGCTTTTGACAATACAAAAAATGTCTCTGCCTTTATTTCCTGCGGACTCAATTTTAGATGCAAAGAAGCTCTTCTTAGCTTCCTGTACCTTTTTGTGGTAGTCTCTTAAGGCCTCTCTATAATTCCTTTTATTTCCCACGCTAAAATCTTTCCTCCATACTCTTTCCTGATGTTTACAGTCCTTTCTACACTGTTGCAGGGTATCATTGAACCAGGGGGCTGAGCATCTTGCAATTTTAATAGAGCACGGGGTTAAAGGGGCGAGGGCCAGGGTTCCTTGCACGATCCACTTTACCAGGGCCTCAGCATCCTGCTCTATATTCCCACTCGGCGTGAGAGGGTGTTGGTCGAGTTCATATTTGAGGGCAGCCGGGGAAATCTTGTGAAAAGGCCTAGATGTAAAAAGATGGCCGCTTGACCTGGGTCAGTGGAAGCGTCGTTAATTTCGGTAACTTAAAACCCACCAGGTAGTGGTCTGACCATAGTAGAGGTTCGGGAGCCTCTGCCAGGATTTTGCAGTTGGCAAATACTTGGTCAAGGGTGTGGCCTTTAACATGCGTGGGGGCAAAGACATATGGAACAAGATTAAACGTATCCAAGGATTCCCGCAGAGAAATGGTCTCAGGGATATCCTGTTTGTTCAGATGTACATTGAAATCACCCAGGACAAGAAAGGGTTTAAATCTGGAGGCCGCTGGGGCGATAGCGTCACTGATGGACTTCAAAAAGACCCCTGCGTGACCCGGGGGTCTATTTATAAGAACTCCCAATAAGCACTAATGGGGGAAAGGGTAGCCTGGAAACAAAGGCACTCAGCCACCTTCAATGTCTTCCATGGGATTGCAAGTAATGGACATGCCCAATTTGCTAATAATAGCAACTCCACCTCCCTTGCTTCCAACACGAGCCTTCCTAAGAATGGAGTAACCCGGGGGAATGGCGGTGGCGATAGTCGGATTCGACGTATCTGACAGCCATGAATTCTGTCAGAAACAGCAAATCCGGCTTGGTCTCGCATAAGATGTCATATATGTGTAAATCATATATGACATGGCCCTGCAGAGAGCGCTAGTGCAGCCCCCGCCTCCTCTCCCCTCAGGGCCCTGCAGAGAGCGTTAGTGCAGCCCCCCCCCTTTCAAGGCTCTGCAGAGAGCACTAGTGCAGCCCCCCTCCTCTCCCCTCAGGGCCCTGCAGAGAGCACTAGTGCAGCCCCTCCCTCTCCCGGTCAGGTTCCTGCAGAGAGCACTAGTGCAGCCCCTCCCTCTCCCGGTCAGGTTCCTGCAGAGAGCACTAGTGCAGCCCCCCACCTCTCCCCTCAGGGCCCTGCACAAAGCTCTAATGCAGCCCCACCGTCCCCTTCTCAGGGCCCAGCAGAGAGCGATAGTGCAGCCCCTCCCTCCTCCTCCCCTCTCAGGGTCCTGCAGAGAGCACTAATGCAGCCCCTCCCCCTCTCAGGATCCTCCAGAGAGCGCTAGTGCAGCCTCTCCCTCCCCCTCGCAGGGTCCTCCAGAAAGCACTAGTGCAGCCCCTCATCCCCTCTCAAGGTCCTGCAGAGACCACTAGTGCAGCCCCTCCCAGGATTCTGCAGAAAGCGCTAGTGCAGCCCCTCCCTCCCCCTCTCAGGGCCCAACAGAGAGCGATAGTGCAGCCCCTCCCCCTCTCTTCCCCTCTCAGGGTCCTGCAGAGAGCACTAATGTAGCCCCTCCCCCTCTCAGGATCCTCCGGAGAGCGCTAGTGTAGCCCCACCCTCCCCCTCTCAGGTTCCCATAGAGAGCGCTGGTGCAGCCCCTCCTCCCATCTCAGGGTCCTGAAGAGACCACTAGTGCAGCCCCTCCCTCCCCCTTTCAGGGTCCTCCCGAGAGCGCTAGTGCAGTTCCTCCCTTCCCCTCTCAGGTTCCTGCAGAGTGCAATAGCGCAGCCCCGCCCCTCCTCTCAGGGCACTGCTGAGAGCGCTAGTGCAACCCCCCACCCTCTCAGGGCTCTTCATAGAGCACCAGTGCACCCCCTCCAGTGGTCGGAGTGGGCAGGACCGGCAGGACACGGCGTGCTCCTACTTCTCTAATTCAAAGGATTCCCTTCCCCTACTTT
Organism: Triturus cristatus; assembly: GCF_964204655.1. NCBI lineage: Eukaryota > Metazoa > Chordata > Amphibia > Caudata > Salamandridae > Triturus > Triturus cristatus. Next base: position 1,157,669,017 of record NC_140580.1, on the reverse strand, counting down.
TTAATTTTGAAAATGCGTCCCAGGACGCAATAAATCGCCATCGCCTATAAATAAAGCAAATATAGCAAACGGGCCAGGTTGATTTTATTCACACCCAAACACAATAGCGCCACTTTTACAGAGTTTACCAGTGAAGCGCTATTTTTGTTTTCTTGTCTTTGTTCTCCCTGGGCTTGCAACTATTGCACCAATCCTGGAGGTACTGCAAAGTGTGGATTGGAAAACAAAATGTGTACTGCGGCTCTGCGTGCAGGGATGTGGTCTTTTTACCATGCTGCCTACGTTTTGTAAGGATATAAGCAATGGTCATTGAAATGGGTCTATTCAGGGCCCTGTTGTCATGTCCTTAACTTTTCTGGCAGAAGCACTCACTGATTTCGGAATAGTGAGTGTAAAAGCGTTAAGGTAACCATGTTGTTCCTGCTTACATTTCACATGGTTTGCTTAATTTTGCATTCCCTATGAGTGTTTGCTTTTTCCATGATGTTGTTACTTTTTCTTGTAGGCCGCAAATTGCTCTTGTCTAGTGTGTCATTTAAATTGAGCCGCATCCAGGTGTTTATAGCCAGCAACAATTGGGTTGTAGTTGAAGGCAGTGTGAGTATTTCTCAGTGGGGCAGTATGGTGTTCAGTGGGGAAGAGGATGTGGCACTATGGCCAGAGCTGCTGAATTTGGAACTGGGGAACCAGGCTCAGCCTTAATCTTAATGACCAGTCCACCAGACGACTCTCCTGAGAGAGCACAATCCCATGCTAAACCTTAGAAGGCTTCGCAAGACCTTAGAAGCGCCGGTGTTTAAGCACCAGCAGGTGGACCCTAGCACTGGCAAGTCTGGGTTAACCTTCAAGGTTTGTCCACCACAATCCATACTGAAGTTCACCTCCTGTCTTGCGGGCAGGCCTATGAAGCAGCACAGCCTAGAACAACAGTGATTCTGTCACTAAGGTCACAGGACCCTTGAGAAGGGCCAGCTCTAGGGCGGTGCAACCGGTGTGACCGCACCAGGTTGTGACTTTGGGTGGAGGCATTATGTTTGCAAGTATGTTATGGTTTTAAAAACGCTTGCTGCCTCCTTCCTTGCCTCCAGCAATTTTCGGCAACAATAAAAATGTCATGATGACTCTGGTGATTAATGTTCTTCCTAGAGAGGGATCAGAATTTTATCTAGTGGAAGTTTTGACTAATGGAAAGGTAGCTCAGAGGGTTCATGTGCCTGCTGCAAAGAACATGTACCATGCAGATCACAAAGTGCACATAATGTAAATAGGTCAGTGGGCTACTGCTTTTGTCAGAGAGATCATTTTGTTACTTGCAGTTTATAAGTTACAATCTTAACATAGAACAGTGAGCTATTAACTGTCATCTAAGAGCTGCATACAAACTGCAAGGTATAAATTAGTGTGTTATGCTTTTTCCCCCAGTCTTTGATTATCCTAATTTTGCAAAAAGTGTTCTTTTGGACAGAAATCAAAGCTGATTATTAAAGAGAACCCCCAAACATGGTATTATGTTTTAAATTCTGAGTTTGTGTTTCTCCAGACCAATCACTATTAAACTATATTTCCTTCTAGTATGGGGGTCATGTGACTCCTACACCTTGTAGTCCTTAGTCTCCTGTAACATTTTCTATACAGTGATTTACACACATATTGATTGTCTCAGAGTAATGTGTGGGATGTAAAGTGTTCTGACACCCTAAACTGGTATGAGTGGCGCTGTAAATCAAATTAAATGCATCTGAGAGAGAGTGTGGCTAAGGAGACTTGAGGGGCACTGTTAAAGGGTGGTAGTGAGGGAATGCATGGCAGAGGTGGCCATTGGGGGCCACTAACAAACATTAATGCACAGGGCACCACCAGTGCTAAGGCCGCAAACTTCGTAGTCCCTCTGCTTCATTCTCAAGGACTTTCAACATGTGCTGCCTGCTGTGGGGCCACTGAAATTAATTATGCAGCACAGGAGGACAGAATTATGCCGCAGTGTTGACAAAATTATGCATTTTTAAAAAAACTGCAGCGTAATGCAGTATATTTTCTGATATTTTACTATTTTTACATGTGTACACGTGCTAACCGTCTCTGGAAAGATAAATTGCCTCACAAACAATTTGACAGACGAAAGCGATACTTTCAAATGGCCGCATAACTTGAACACAGCTGGCGCATCGATCTGGGTCGTAATATGCGCACTACATCCACTATGTGCTTGCCTAGCAGTCCCGGGTCAATTCCTCACTGATCGACCCCACAAGCTTACTTTGGTACTTGATATTGACGCAACGACCGCAGCGTAAAGCAGGGCTTGCTGCCCATCTCGGCAATTTTGATCCTGGGCATGTAAATCGGATCATGGGCGGAACAAACAATGAGCACACAATCTAATCAATCGACTCCTATGTGATCCCCTCACCCTTAAGAGAGCGCGGCAGCATGGTACCGTGAGGAGCTGATGTATGAGACAGCACCCATGCCAGTTAAGGGCTGAAAGGCCCCGTGGAGATATCTTTTTCTCTAACCACCCTTCACTGTGTGTCTGAGCTGCGAGGATGTTGGGGGTTACATCTGAAGAAGAACTGCGCTGGACTGGGTGGCGGCCTCACGGTGCTAGGGGAGGTCTGAGTTTTACAATAAGGCCTGAATTCCCTTGTCTGACCCCAAGATGACTTGCACAGTGTCCCCTACCACACTGTGCTACTACTCTGAAAAAAAAACAGACATCGACCAGTTCTTTAACCCATCCGGCTCACCCAGCAGGATAATGAATCTATGAACTTACCTCTGCCCGCGGAGACCTAGCGTTTTGGCCGATGCCCGGTGGAGCTACCTTATAGCTAAAGAGAAGATGGGCGGTGGACTCCCCCCTTGGCTGTCACCTACCCAGCCGGACTTTGGACAGACTTTCCTTCGTCTCTCCATCCCACTCTCCCCTCTACCCCTTTACCCTACCCCCTCTCTGCCCCATTTATCTCGTCCCCCATGCTGTCTAGCTGTTTTCCTGCTGAGACCTAGCTACTTGGCCGATGCCCGGTGGAGCTACTCGATAGATATAGAGGAGATGGGCTGTGGACTTCACCCTTGGCCGTCACCTACCCAGCCGGACGTTGGGCAGACTCTCCTTTGTTTCTACATCTTATTTCCCTCCTACCCCTTTTCTCTATCCCCTTTCCCTTGTAAGCTCCATTTATCTCGTCTTCTACGCTCTTGAGATGCTTCTCTAGTAAATGATGTAACTGGTAACTGTTGTAATTTTCTAACTTTGTGGAACCTTATGTAAAGCGCTCTGATACCTCCGGGTCTAGCCAGCGCTATATAAAACTCAAATAAATAAATAAATAAAATGAGTACCATTTTAACATACAAATGCAGCAGTGAGAAAGGTGATCGGTCAACCTTTGCAATAAGCCATCCACTCCGCAGCAAAACAAGTCACATTTTTTATTAACTTTTGATACCTTTGAGCTACAAACAATTTATTAGATTAAATGGTCAGATCATACAGCAGATCTTGCATCCTGAGGCAAATATGGCAGAGCCATAATTATATAGAAAACATTTGCAAACTTCATATTTTGCCATTCATGTTTGAACTGCTGTTGTGGAAAAAGGGAGAAGTGCTGATGACAAACTCCATGGCTCAGCGACAAATGTCTTGTGCTTCCACATTTTATCGTATTTGGAACATTCTGTGATTAGAAGCATATCCCGCTTTGTGAATGTATTTTAATGTCAATAACTCATTATAACCTTAAATAATCATGTGTATCCATTGGTTGATTAAACTGGGCAGTGAAATGCCAAACAAATACTAAAAATTGGGATGTTTGTACTTTCTGGCCACACCTCTGGCTCCGCCCACTGATCCAATCCTTGGATTACTCCCGCTGCTGTGATTTTCCGCCCACAGTTCCCCTACCTTTTTCCCCCCACTTCGACCACTGACCCCATCGCTCTCCCTCTCAGAGTCCTGCAGAGAGCGCTAGTACCGTCTCCCCACCCCCATGCCCTCCCAGGACTCTGCAGAAAGCGCTAGTGCAGCCCTTCCCTCCCCCTCTCAGGGCCCAGCAGAGAGCGCTAGTGCAGCCCCTCCTCCCCTCTCAGGGTCCCGAAGAAAGCGCTAGTGTAGCCCCTAACTCCCCTTCTCAGATTCCCACAGAGAGCGCTAGTGCAGCCCCTCCTCCCCTCTCAGGGTCCTGAAGAGAGCACTAGTGCAACCCCTCCTCCCCTCTCAGGGTCCTCCAGAGAGCGCTAGTGTAGCTCCTAACTCCCCTTCTCAGGTTCCCACAGAGAGCGCTGGTGCAGCCCCTCCTCCCCTCTCAGGGTCCTCCTGAAAACGCTGGTGCAGCCCCTCCTCCCCTCTCAGGGTCCTGAAGAGAGCGCTAGTGCAGCCCCTCCTCCCCTCTCAGGGTCCTGAAGAGAGCGCTAGTGCAGCCCCTCCTCCCCTCTCAGGGTCCTGAAGAGAGCGCTAGTGCAGCCCCTCCCTCCCCCTCTCAGGGCCCTGCAGAGAGCACTAGTGCAGCCCCTCCCTCCCCCTCTCAGGTTCCCACAGAGAGCGCTGGTGCAGCCCCTCCTCCCCTCTCAGGGTCCTGCAGAGAGCACTAATGCAGCCCCTCCCCCTCTCAGGATCCTCCAGAGAGCGCTAGTGTAGCTCCTAAATCCCCTTCTCAGGTTCCCACAGAGAGCGCTAGAGCAGCCCCTCCTCCCCTCTCAGGGCCTAGTAGAGGGCACTAGTGCAGCCCCTCCCTCCCCACTCAGGGTCCTCAAGAGAGCGCTAGTGCAGCCCCTCCCACCTTAGGGCCATGTAGAGAGCACTAGGACGCCCCCCCCTTTTTCTGGCCTTGTGGGGTGTGCTGAAGCTTCCATCTGCCTCACTCACCCCCGCCGCCCCCCCCCCCCTCCATCCGGCACGGGGCGCCTTTCCCTGGTCCACCCCCGCGGCTCCATCTTTAAGACTTTCTGGTCAGTCCATTAGGGCTGTCTGATGCCCACTCCGCCCCCCCCCCTCTCCTACTCCTTTCGCACCGGGACTTCGCTCAGTCCATACCTAATGACTTAATGGTCACATTAGGCAAAAAAGACAAGACGTCGGGCTTTTATCTAAAAAAAGACACCGCATGAAAAACAGCTTTTTTTAATTTCTAAAATCAGGTAAAGAGGGCACGGAGTGCAGGGGGTGGGCTCGTCTGCTGGGGGGGTAGCGGGGGGCGGAGGGGGGGCTGCGAGGCGCAGTAGTAGTGGTCGGCGCGGTGCTTCCGACCGGACCGGAGTCCTACAGAGAAGTAATATTGCCTCTTTGACTTAATTCGTTCCGGCAGTGAACATGCTGAGAAGCGCCATCCGCTCCTGAAGCTACAGAGGGGCGCGAGGGGAGGGGGGGGGGGGAGCGATAAAGAGGCCTCTGTGACTGTCCCTCTTTTCTGTCCCTTCCGCCCCGGGCTTGTAAGCTGTTCTCTTTCGTGCCCTACTTACGCGCAGCGCCATGAAGCCACCTAGGAACGCTATGCAGATGCTATGGAATGCAGAAGCTGAGCACTGGTCAGGTCCTGTGCTTCCCACAGACACAAGAGTGTGGGTCCTATCACTGCGGAGGAAGACAAGACTCCCTGGGTTTCCTCACCCTTCAATACTTAAAGAGCTCCAACTAGTCCCTATGGTGAGGGTGACAGCTGTAGGTGCGCATGTGTGTTTGTCCGGCCGTCTCAGGCCGACCAAAACACACGTGCACACTTAGATTTCTCCAGCCCGGCTGCATTGAACAGCTGGGCTGGAGAACCCCCCACAGACTCCCTGACCTGAGCGGAGCGTCTTTTCAGCCTGTTCAGGCCAATCCGCGCACTGCTCTTCTAGCAGGAGAGCAGCGCGGGTATTGGATGGGAGTCTGTGAGGTGGTGGTCCCAGTGCCTGCCAGGAAGAGGAAGCCTGATGCGGGAGGCGGCGGGCACCTTACAATTATTTATTTATTTGATATTCTAACACCCCACCATGTCCCCTCCACGTACCCCTCCTGCAATACCCCTCTCGCGTTTCCTAAACTCGCCCCATCGCCCTTTGTTTGTGGTGACCAGTTTACACCAACATAAAAGTTTTGCCCAAGTCTAGTGACAACATGACTTACTGTGGTGCCCCATGGTGGTGGCCCTCCGCATTGAACTTTATTGAGGTCCAGCGGACCCCTGGGCGGTGAGTCTGAGCATTGCACTCGGGATGGGCAGTGTGAGGTTTGGCAAGGAGCTCCATCTGGACTTCAGGTGGTGGACTCTGCAATGACCTTCAGGTGGCCTCTAGGCTGTAACCCTGCCAGAGAGATCCCTGGGTGATGAATCACAGCATTGAGCTTCAGGTGAACCACGTGAGCCCTGACATTGAGCTCCAGGTGGATCGTGTGAGCCTTGACATTGAACTCCAGGTGGACCGCGTGAGCCCTGACATTAAGCTCCAGGTGGATCGCGTGAGCCCTGACATTGAGCTCCTGGTGGACCACATGAGCCCTGACATTGAGCTCCCGGTGGACCGCGTGAGCCCTGACATTGAGCTCCAGGTGGACTGCATGAGCCCTGACATTAAGCTCCAGGTGGACCGCGTGAGCCCTGACATTGAGCTCCTGGTGGACGGTGTGAGCCCTGACATTGAGCTCCAGGTGGACTACATGAGCCCTGACATTGAGCTCCTGGTGGATCGTGTGAGCCTAGACATTGAGCTCCAGGTAGACCGCGTGAGCCCTGACATTGAGCTCCAGGTGGACTGCATGAGCCCTGACATTGAGCTCCTGGTGGACCGCATGAGCCCTGACATTGAGCACCTGGTGGACCGTGTGAGCCCTGACATTGAGCTCCAGGTGGACCACATGAGCCCTGACATTGAGATCCAGGTGGACCACGTGAGCCCTGACATTGAGCTCCAGGTGGACCGCATGAGCCCTGACATTGAGCTCCAGGTGGACTGCATGAGCCCTGACATTGAGCTCCTGGTGGACCGTGTGAGCCTTGACATTGAGCTCCAGGTGGACTGCGTGAGCCCTTACATTAAGCTCCAGGTGGACCGCATGAGCCCTGACATTGAGCTCCAGGTGGACCGCGTGAGCCCTGACATTGAGCTCCAGGTGGACCGCTTGAGCCCTGACATTGAGCTCCAGGTGGACCGCATGCGCCCTGACATTGAGCATGTGGTGGACCGCATGAGCCCTGACATTGAGCATGTGGTGGACCGTGTGAGCCCTGAGATCGAGTTACATCTAGAATTCAGTTGGTGGACTTGAGCAATGACCTTCAGGTGGCCTCTTGGATGTAACCCTGCCAGTGAGATCCAGCAGGCCCCTGAGTGGTGAATCAGAGCATTGAGCTCCAGGTGGACCACGTGAGCCCTGACATCGAGCTCCAGGTAAACACTGTGAGCCCTGACATCAAGCTCCAGGTAGACCGCGTGAGCCCTGACATCGAGCTCCAAGATGAGCTCGTGAGCCCTGACATCGAGCTCCATCTAGGCTTCAGGTGTGGGACTCGAGCAATGTCCTTCAGGTGGCCTCCAGGCTGTAACCCTGCAAGAGAGATCCCTGGGTGATGAATCACAGCATTGAGCTCCATGTGGACCGCGTGAGCCCTGACATTGAGCTCCTGATGGACCACGTGAGCCCTAACATCGAGTTCCATCTAGACTTCAGGTGGTGGACTTGAGCAATTACCTTCTGGTGGCCTCTTGGATGTAACCCTGCCAGTGAGATCCAGCAGCCCCCTGGGTGGTGAATCAGAGCATTGAGCTCCAGGTGGACCACGTGAGCCCTGACATCGAGCTCCAGGTAGACACCGTGAGTCCTAACATCAAGCTCCAGGTGGACCACATGATCCCTGACATCGAGCTCCAAGATGAGCGCGTGAGCCCTGACATCGAGCTCCAGGTACACACCGTGAGCCCTGACATCGAGCGCCAGGTGGACTGCCTGAGCCCTGACATCGAGCTCCAGGTGACCTTCAGGTGGTGGCCTTGAGCAATGACCTTCAGGTGGCCTCTTGGATGTAACCCTGCCAGTGAGATACAGCAGCCCTCTGGGTGGTGAATCAGAGCACTGAGCTCCAGGTGGACCGCGTCATTACTGACATTGAGCTCCTGGTGTACCGTGTGAGCCCTGACATCAAGCTCAAGGTGGCCTTCAGGTGATGCCCTAGAGCAATGACCTTCAGGTGGCCTCTGGGATGTAAACCTGCCAGTGAGATCCAGCAGACCCCAGGTTGGTAAATCAGAGCATTGAACGACATGTGGACTGTGTGAGCCCTGACATCGAGCTCAAGGTGGCCTTCAGGTGGTGGCCTCGAGCAATGACCTTCAGGTGGCCTCCAGGATGTAAACCTGCCAGTGAGATCCAGCAGGCCCCTGGTGGTGAATCAGAGCAATGAGCTCCAGATGGACCGCATGAGCCCCGACATCAAGCTCCAGGTAGACCGTGAGAGCCCTGACAGGAAGCTCCAGGTAGACTGCGTGATCCCTGACAGGTGGACCATGTGAGCCCTGACATGGAGTTCCAGGTGGTGGCCTCGAGCAAGGACCCCTCAGGTGGCCTCTAGGCTGTACCCCTGTCAGTGAGATCCAGTAACCCCCGGGATGGTGAAGTGGAGCATTGAGCTCCAGGTGGACCGTGTGAGCCCTGACACCGAGGTCCAGGTGATCTACAGGTGGTGGCCTCGAGCAATGACCTTCAGGTTGCCGCTATGCTGTAACCCTGTCAGTGAGATCCAGCAGCTCCCTGGGTGGTGAGTCAGAGCATTGAGCTCCAGGTGGACCATGTGAGCCCTGACATTGAGCTCCAGGTAGACCGCATGAGCTCCGGCATCGAGCTCCAGGTGGACCACGTGAGCCCTGACATTGAATTCCAGGTGGTCTTCAGAGACGCTGAGGCTCTTGCATGCAGACACTCGTAGTGGTCTAACATCCAACACGTGGTGTCCAGCTCAAGACCAGGACGGGGTCCATTAGTCTCTCACTTCAGGTAATGGGGTTGACTAAATCCTAGAGGGATTTTTGGATTAACACCTACACACAGGCTAGGTACATTTAGGTACATCTAGTTAGGGAGACATCGTAGGAGTACACATCTTTTTATCATGTGTTATATATACTTGAATGTATTCATGATTATAGTAAGATGGTAGAACTATACCATCCATTTACCCTTATAGTACTGCTAATCATTTATATCTTATATTATCTAATACTGCCCAACGGTTGTTGCAACTCATTTATTCTACACCAGAATAACAACTGTTCAATAAATGCTTATTGAAAACGCCCAGCCTGTTTATTCTGTGTATCTCTCTGAGACAGACTATGTAAGCACGAGTGGCTGAGCGAAAGGTAGTATATTGTTTCCACGGTCCTGAGGGATCAGGGTTGTTATGTTCGATGGTTGCCAATAACTGTTCTCTCCTTGGTAAGAGGAGATTCTAGTGGCACTGTGAGCTAGTTGGTACAAGAAGGCCAGCATACCCGGTGGGGGTGATCAGAGTTCGTCTGACACCAATCCTACAGTGTATGTTGTCTAAACGCGCAGATCCCATATATTTTTATAGGAACTACATGACATGGCGCCACCAACATTGGGTGGGTACTTATTTAACAGTAGAATCTGAGTAGTTCAGTCGTGCTATTCTCAGTAAGACCCTATTCACAAAACACCAGAGACGTCTGGAGTGGGTAGGCTAAACTCCGCCACAGCTGACACAGAGAAAACACTATTTATTAGCTGTTGGTTAATCAAGCTTGAAGGGCACAGTGTTCCTAAAATTGCGCAAAACACCTTATCTTGGTTCCCTTCAAAAGTTATTTTGTGTCCTAAACACAATGACTAACCAGGTCTTAGACCTACCACAACAGCCACTATCTCGGAAGACGAGGAAGATGCAACCGCAATACATATTGCAGAAAATGTTAGAAATACAGTCACCCTGAAGCTGTTTGCACATGGTTTAACACCTAGGGGTGGGATAATAGCTTTCGTGATTGAGGCACACAAATCATACAGAACAGAGGAATTTTATTCGTGGTTTACATTCTCAGCAGCAAATCCAAGAACAAAAAGTTTTCATTTTTACACAGAAGATGAACCACCAGTGGAATATTGTCCGTATGAGGACATTGAAGTTCCACTCACGTACCAGAAACACTTATACTGGTTTAAAGGCACTCTACCCTGTACAAGAAGTAGAGTAAGACTCGGTCCGCTCAGAAGAGAAGGAGCAACATGGCCAATATTAGCGGCCTACACACCACATCCTGACATCGAAACAATGCCAGGAGGAGACTTACTAATACTTCACAAAGAATTAATAAAACTTTACAGAAACATGACACAATAGGTCATGAGGACTCTTACGGTCCATCCAGTGATGGTACAACAAATACAGCTCACATTCAGAACACAGCAACTACAATTACACCACAAACATTACATGCAGTAATGGGTAAAATGCCTGCAAAACGTGAACAAATGCCCCTCTGGATAGCTCAGAAGATCACACAGCTAGAAGCAGTATTCCCAAATACTAGCCTTTACGAAAAATACAGAATGCTGACAGTCTGCTTACCCATGGGGATAACACCACAGATAGAGGATTGTACCTCTTAGGGTACAGTTTTCGATGCCATATATACCAGAATTCATGGTATCCTGTCATTAGCAGTAATACTAGTCGTATTAAGACATACAAAATGAGTACGGAGCAGAGCCTGCTCTGAACTTAGGGATGAAGTTACTAGGTAACTATGTCCAGGTATCAGCCATATTATTAGCAAATATTAAAGGGGAGGGAGCATCAGTGGCCATCCGCCAATGCCTAAGGGAGTTCAGTCCTTTACAAAAGGAACACAAACTACCAAAAATAATAGAAACTGTGTATGCAGAGTTAGGCAGGGACAGTTTGGGTGGAAAAGCGTTAAAACCACAATTGATGGGTAGTCCCGAGATGGAGAATTTGAAGCAGACACCTCCTTCTTCTAAAAAGATGTGGGACAATCACACAAAACAAAAAGTTAAAGATAACAGATCTCAATCTAGAGGTAGATCTCCTCCACAGGAGACCTCCGAAAGGAGGTATAACCTCAGGAATAGGGATAATATTAGGAAACCTGACAGGTATCAGGATACTGATAAACATTCCTCTCCTTCCTTTCAGGGTTCATCAAAAAACTCAGAGAGGGAAGGACGGCCAGACAGACAAGAAGCGCGTACAAAGTCCAGAGACAAGCAGAACACTCAAGACTATATATAATGGGCTCTGACGATGCAAGACAGGCAGAAGTAACAATAGCTCGCCAGAACCTGATGGAAATTCTGGCGACAGTAGACTTGAATGATTATCACAGTGGAAACACCTGATACTGGGGTAAGTGTCCCACACAAATTATATGAAATTACACTCCAAATGGAGGGGGACAAATGCAGGACAGTTAGAGGTCTCTTTTGGGAGAACCTAACGTTTGGCTATGGCATCTTGTTAGCTGAACAAGATTGACCGCCAGCATTCGTCATGGATTGCCCTAGGGGAGAAAAGGTAATTTTACCAGCGTTCTCCGACCACGTTCCCAAATATTTAAAATATACATAAGCGCGGGAGTCGGCGGTAGCCCAATCCCCAGCATTATACAAAAATCGTGTCGGATGGGATGGGGATTCAACCCACCACATAATTCCATGAAAAAACACTCCAACTGCCCAAAGGCAGTATCCAATAAAGCAAGAAGCTAAGAAACAGGTCAGGAAGATCTTAGATCAACTTGAATACCAAAGAGGGATCGAAACATGCACCTCTCAAATGAATAACCCTTTGTTTACCGTATCGAAACCAGACAACACATATTGTCTAGTATTAGATTACGTACATTTAAACACTTGCACTAAGACATTTGCAGTTCAAAATGCACACAGTGCCGCATTAATGAATACCATTGTGCGGAAAAAATACAAAACAACGCTAGATATCTCAAATGGATTCTTTTTTGGCCAAATTATAGCGCCTGAGAGCAGATATTTGATAGCATTCTCAGTGCAAGGGTCTCAGAGGCAATTTTGCCGACTCCCGCAGGGGTATAAGAATAGCCCGGGGTTGTTTTCAGCTGAATTACTTCAAAATCTGGATGAGGAGGCATTGTCCTATGCGGATGATATTTATCTAACGGACGATGACCTGGAGGAACACTTGAACAGAGTGAATACCATAATTTTGGGATTTGCCTCTGAGAGTTACAAATTCAACTGTAAACAATCGAAGATAGCCCACCTTAACGTCCTTTTTCTAGGATATGAGCTTTCAAGTGAAGGGAAAAGCCTAGCAGCTAACTTTTCAGAAAAGTGTGCGCTGCACCAACCTCCAAAATCATTAAAGAATTTACAATCAATCTTGGGATTCTTGAACTTTGGCAGAACATACATTTTAGAGTGCGCTGAAAGAGTAAAACCTTTCTACGATCTGAGAAAACCTGATTTTTCAGTTAGACAGTGGACACAGGAACACACAGATACTCTTCGTTCCTTAAAAGCTGACATGATATCTTCAAAACACTTACAGACACGCGTAAATGTACGCAACCTGGTGATCCGTATAGTTGTGGGTCAATCTGGGTACACCTATCTAACATATAATGAAGGTGAGACAGTACCAATAGCATATACATCTTATTTGTACACAAATGCTGAGATGCACTCCGTATCTACAGAAAAAATCCTAACTGCAGTACAAACTGGTGTAGTCAGAGAAAGAGCCCTGGCTCAAGGGAAATCTATAATAGTCGTTACACCAGTTCCAGCCTTGGAGGCTGCAACAAAGGCTGCAACAAAGGCAAGCGTTCCCAACGCTAAAGCCTTACATCCAAGATGGATACAATGGGGTAATTCTCTCACTGCAACAGATGTAGAAAACAGGTAAGACCCAAATTTTAAAACACAAGCATTTCTGCAATACGAACAAGAAGATTCTCTATCAAATGAAATAATGCCTCTACATCAGTATGAATATATTATTTATACTGACGGTTCTGCGCAACCGACCATAGGGACCAAACAGCAATACAGCGCAGCGTGTGCTATCGTTAAAGGATGCATGCAGGATGGAAAGTTTCATCCAAAATGCACAAAAACACAGTCTCTAGAAGACTGCACGGCGCAGCTGGCAGAACTAAAAGCACTAATACTGACACTGGTAAATACAGATCGAGAATTTCCCACACTAATCGTGTGTGATTCCTTTTACTTTGTACAGTCATATAATGAATATTTACATCACTGGGGACAAAATGGGTTTAAAGATGCAAAAGTTGGATCAATCAGGCACAAAACGCTATGGGAACAAGTAGTGGAGTTGAAAAACGGACTACCAAGGGCTCAAGTGATACACACATTAAGTCATCAACGTGATGCAGTTCACGTTGAAGGGAATACATTGGCAGACGCAGCCGCAAAGGGGACTGTACGACGGCTTCTGTAGCTGCAATTTACTCGTCCAAAAACGAGGACAGATGGTGAGATAGTGGTTGCGATTATTGCCACACGCAATAACACAGCAGTACCAGAAGATTTCCACTCAAATACTCCTACAAGTTAGATGCAAACAATGTTCCATTTGCTCAAATTCCAGGAGTGGGGGATAGAGTAATACCAAATATGAATCGAAGGTTGGGATTAATTCTAGCAGCACATGAGGGAATAGGTTCTGCACTAGGCCTGGGCTAAATTTCCGTTCCGCTCGCGGAAATTGCGATAATTTGATATTTTCGTGTTCCGCGGAGAGTGCGAAAATGTCAAAATTTCCGCATTTCGCAGCTTAGCGATAATTTGGTTCTTGCTTTTGCTGTAAAATAAAACATTCTCTCGCGCGCGCGATCCCTTACCTGAATCCCCGCGTTCGCCGACAAGTTTTCCCGATCCGGTCGCGTTCTCCACAAGATGTTGGATTGTTGGTAGCCATTTGCGCTGTCTCATGACAGTTCGCGCCGGCAGTAATGTCATTGGTCGCGCGATCACGTCTTTCTTCTCGCGATCATGCACCGCGAGAAGAGTGAAAACAAGATGGCCGCGCCCACAAGCAACCGCATGGGTAAGTTGGCGAGCCGCGACCATGCAGAAAATACCGCGAACGGGCGGGAAAAAAACGTCCGTATCTTCGCGATATTTCCGCGTGTTTGCGGAGATTTGTAACATTTTTGCGATAATTTGCAAAAGTCACTTTCGCAAATTCCGCCCACCCCTATTCTGCACACGCAGGAGTTTCTGCTACAGTTTCTCTATTGAAACAGCTCTACTGGTGGCCAGGACTAAGAAGGCAGACTAAGGACTATGTCATGAAATGCAACATCTGTCAGCAGATGAAAGGCTCCACTGTAACATGTCCAGCACAGACACCTTTACTGATATCAGACACACAACTAGTGTGGGTTTATTTGAACCACTGAGGCCCCTTACAATCTGATGGGGCTTACAAGTATATCATGGTTGCAGTGGATGCCTGCTCTAGGTTCCTATGGGTATGGCCCCAGCGCTCAGCTGATGCTCAAACTGTTATAAAAGAGCTGCAAGTCTTTATAGGGACATACACAATTGGCACATTACATTCTGACGTGGCCCCGCGTTTAGCTCTAGGGCTTACATGGAAGCTATGGGAAGTCTGGGTGTAGCATTGCGGTACCCCTCTCCATACCATCCCAAGGGAAATTCGGTCGTGGAGAGGAAAAACCGGGACTTAAAGCAGTCTTTAACAGCTAGAGTATTAGGCTCGGGTGGAAATTGGGTATAACACCTGTATGGAGTACAAAGGGCATTAAACAATCAGCCAAGAAGCTCTCTAGGGGAGTGACTCCTTATGAGGTCCTATTTGGGAAGAGAATGTGGGTACCCGATCTTGATTGTGAAGGCACAGTGGCAGATGAAAAACCTTTTGACATCCATAAACGTTTGGCTGTTTTACAGGATCTGAACGAAAGCAGGGCACTACAGAGTAATTTCCAGATAAAAAGGACTGCCAGTCAGGAAATAAAAAGTGTCACGGCAAGACCTGGCTGGATCCCAAAGCCAGGGATCTGGTCAGAGAAAAAATAGCAGACAGAAAAGAATTTGGGCCGTCATACAGAAAGGTTGTATCTGTCCTGGCAGTTGAATGAACAAGAACAGTACTTCTGCCACCTCTTGCCGGTAAAAAGGAGAATAGATTTGGCTCAATTGACCTAATCAAACCACACTATGTGGTCGATACTGAGTATTAGGCCACGTGGACTCCGAAGTAACAGACACCCTCCTGTCACAACTCTACAAGAAGTTCAAACAGAAAGACTCATCACGTTTGAAGGGTGACCTGCATGAATGAAGGACTAAGCAACAATGCAATGAAACTCGTTCCTCTTGAAACTGAAGTTCAAAATGAAAACTCCACTGAAAGACAAATTTCAATTCGACCAAACACGAATATCTACGTCAACATGCCCCAACAAGAGCAAGCTACAGTTTCAACTAGGCCTGGGCGGTAAATTCCGTTCCGCTCGCGGAATTCGGATAATTTCGCGTTTCGCGGCGAATGTGGAATTGCGTGTCTGCGAGATATTTCTCCCTGAGCACGCAAACAGCGTTCGCGAACAGGAAAGAAGCATCGCGAACGTGCGAAACATGCAATTTCGCATGTTTGCGATACCTTTGCGTGCTCGCAGAGATTTTTTACTGTTTCACGGAGTTTTGCAAATTACGCTCACCCCTAGTTTCAATAAAACATGCGGAACTACCGAAAATTGATCGAACTGCATCTAGCTATTTCATTGACTTTGACACCTTCTCGCTAGATCCAAGCAAACCTGAAAGAACGCCAGCCCAAAGAACTCGTCTAAAGCAATTTAAAGATTTTTTTAACTTTCTTAAAAAGACTTACCTGGTATCACCCTGGGTGGAGCTCTGGGTATCTACAGGAATACTTTTCTTTCTTTTCTGGATAGGCCTAGTAATAGTTTTTAGCATGCGAGAAAGCTCTGCAGCACAAAAAGTGAATGTGATTCTGAAACCACATCTATCATCACATCGTGAAAAAAGAGACCTATCATCAGTGAACATCACAGCAGTTCCTATACCTGACGGGGTATATTTGGCCGGACTGAACTTTTAAAAATACCACATTTATTTAAAATATCATTGACTGATATCATTACCTCCAGTACATTTTCCGATGATTGAGATTGTGAAACTGTAAATAATATGTTGTCTGATTAAGAGAAATCTGCTGCTTTTTCTAATAATGAAATGTTAGAGGACACATCAGACTTTGAGAAACTGTATTGCTATCAACATTATGGTCATGACTTTCTGCATAAATCTACTAACCCTAGAAATGTTTTTACTTATCACCAATGGGAACATTGCCCGACATCACCGAAAAGAAGTTAAAAAACATTTGCTAAAAAATGTCCATATTTTTCAAGGTTTAACACGTCAGACCCAGCCTCATTTTACTATAAAGTTGCACCTACACCGGCACAGAAAAATATGTTGACAAACACCAAACAGATTTATTCTGCTTCCTTTATTGTCCAGTTGTCTGAGCAAGGGTTCGACCTATGAAAGGACACCATAGACTTAAAAACAGTCTGGGGTACTAGAGACTGGCAGGTCCAGGGAACAGAGGCACTATTTAGAGCATGTCTCATTCCTCGACAAATAATGTTCTTGAATGAAACTGTGCAAAAAACAACTTGTCATGGGTTATCAACGAATAAAGACCTCGGGTTTCAGCACCATCACACACCAAGGATAACATAATATCACAAAAACAGGTTACAGTAGATGACATTTTGCAGAGCAATAGATCGGACCCCAATTGGAAGGAATGGTTGATTTGACCCGTTGACACCAATATCTGTAAAGAAAGATTCTTTGGTAAAACTAAAGGATTTAGTATTAATAGGCCAGATCCACGTTATGTGCAAAGACAACACCCAGGGGTAGTGACATCATACAGTGTTGGGAAGTTATGCCTCGATTGGCTTAAAGCCTCAATACTCACACAGATGAAACAACACTTGTCCTTACTTTCACAGGATGTGGACCTACAGGTTTTTTTATTAGGTCCTAGGAAGCCGCATCACAAATGTTTCTATTACGCTATCTACAATGAGATTTGGAAAATATCACAAAAAGAGGCCGCGGAAAGATTACAAGAAATAGATCATATAAACCTAGAGAAAGCTCTAGCAGTGGTCGACAATGGGTTAACGACACAACACTAACATCCAGAACATGTTCACTGGGCAGCATTTTATCTTCTGCTATCGATGTACTAGAACAAGATTTGTCCATATTACAACACAGGCAATCACAATTACATTCTATTATGTTATTAAGCTGGATGCTTCAATTTTTGCATGCAGGCTATGTGCCTTGGCGTTTCATAAACAGCATGTTTTCCTCATACAATGTGACGGAAAAACAGATAGAAATGGCACAAAGGGGAGCAAAGTATACAATGCTGCACATTGAAAAATTGGACAGATCAGCCTTCACAGTGGCAGAATCACCATCCACAGAATGGTTAATCTATGGCCACATAACTCTTCCGGTCACAACTTTTCAATTTCAATATTGCCTTGAACAAATGCAGGCAGGCAGGCAAATATGAAGAGATGGGTAGGGAATTCATCAAGGAATCTTGGGAATTACCATACAGGTTTCGATGCCAGAGCGGTACAAACTGCGAAAATACTTTAAGCGGATCACTTATATGCCAGGATATAATGCTTCATGGGGCTTGTAATGGTTCAGTAGCAAACTCATACTGTCACTTAAAGGGTGCCCCAGTTGCCGTGGTCACTCAAGTGTTCTGGCTACTTTCAAATGGAAGTTACTTGATGCTGAACGATCAAGGTTGCGGAGGGATGCTTCCGGGCATTGCATATCTGGTAACTGTGAGTTCCAGGGTTACTTGCTGTATGCAAGTATTGTTTCCACCAACACATACAGCCAGGGAGGCGCCATTATGGCCTTTACTAAATGTTTCATTAATACGGTTTGATACTTTGAGCAGAATGAAAGCCATGCTTATACAGAAACCCGTGGCCTTAACCTCCGCTCGAGAGACTTTTGATCTTCAAGTAGCAAGGTCTTCGGCAGAGATACAGGCACTTCTACGTACAGATTGCCCTTTCCATTCCGCAGAAATGGCAAATCGCATCTTTAAAATGTCTGATACGACAGGCATTGTCCACCTATTTTATGCCATAGGTTCTGGACTATGAAGCACCTTTCAGACGGCCCTCGGAGTTAGACCAAACTTTATACACTCTGGGCCTCATTTATGAAAAGTGACGCATCGCTGCGAGAAAACAGAGATGTGTCATATTTACAGTATGATGCATCATGTCGCAAGGAGTTACAGATTCGTCAGTATTTCTGACGTATCTGTAGGCGCAAAAATGACGCATTGCTGGAGTGCGTCACAAAAGTGACGCAACTCCAGCAATGGATCATTACACATGGGCAAGTCCCTTGTGAAATGTACCTGCGTCAGTCTTACGCCTGTCATGAGGCAGGCGTAAGATATTTACGAATTTGCGTCCTAGAAGTGGCGTAGTGAAATCCTATAGATTTCACTGCATCACTTCTACGACCCTTCCTTGTGTCAGAACTCCCCCCCGCATACATTATACCTGGCGCAGGTATAATGTGGCGCAGGGGTTTACAAAGTGACGCATCTGCCTAGATGCGTCACTTTGTAAATGTGGTGCAACAAGACTAATTTTTTACGCTGCTGGTGCATCACAAAAAGTGATGCACCGGAGGCGCAAAAGTGACTCACTGAGTTTTACTCCGTGGAATTCTGTGCAGTTACAAAAAACTCAGTGAAATTCCACAGAGTTCTTTGAGCAGTGGAATGTTGGCACGTTGCGCTGCTCTCACTGATTTTTAGCAGTGGGAGCTTGTTTACAGCACAAACGGCACCACACGCCGCACCTGAGGGTGCTGCTTCTTTCTGCCACTGGAGAAGATTTTCTACTCAAGCTGCAGATTTCCCAGTGTGAACAGTAGTGACTGTACTGCTAGAGGCACTCTTGTGATCTGACACCCTGTTATGACCTTTGACTACCATTATTTTAATTGCCTTTGGTGTGTTATTTTACCCTAGCCTGAATGTATGACGGTCCTGCATATGCCTTGCTTCTCTTACAGGTTTATTTCTTGTATTCTTGCAGTCTTTCAGTGGGAGCTGTCATGGAATAGAACAGCCTTGCCAAGAACAGAATGTGTGGGATGTACATTTGAAAGCATGAGAGAGAGAATTAGATGTGGAATGTACTTTTTGATCTCGAAGTGCAGGATTGTGAGCAGTGGTCCACAAATGTGCATGTGTTGTACATTGAGAGATGAAGTATGTGATGCTATAAGCAGTGGTGCAGAAATGCGCATTGTGTTGTACATTGATAAGTATTATGAAGTTCTTACTATTGGCTTTGACATGGCCTCATGTCATCCTGAATTCTGACTCTGCCTAGCTTGAGCTTTATCTGCGCTCACAGCAATGCTTGCAAGTTGTTTGGGTTAATTACGCTCAAGGATTGTTTTTGTGAGAGATTGTTTAATGTACCCTGGAATGCTTTTGTGAGCTTTGTCAAGATAAAGGCTGGAACATGCGAGATTGGAGAGGGGACGTGGGAACTCCTTCCTGCCATGGAATGCTTGCTTGGAAGCTGGCCAGGCCTGGTAAGATTCCTCTGGCAAAGGGGGAAGTTTCGTCGAACCTTCTAGTGCGAATTTTGAGACTACAAAGCTGCTGTGTGTGTTGACAGTTGAGTGGGCGCTCACTTATAGAGGTGACGTACTGCTGTAAGACAAATGGAACTTGAGTCCCGGTCGAGAGTCCAAGCCAGCTGTGAACGGGCCCCCCAGCGAGAATTGGCAAGGATGTCGAGTGAACAATCGGGTGAGGTGATTTGTTATTGACTAGTGCCATTGTGATGCATGGTTCCAGAGGCTGTGGTCATTTGAGATGTTTGAGCTTTGATTATTGCCATTGTGATGTGTGGCCAGTGGCTTTGATCATTTGATGTGTTTTCTTTGTGATGTGTGACTGAGTTATGTGCACATCCAAAGTAACCATTTGATATATTCAGTGTATATATCCTTCTGATCTCTTGCAGGACTTCCTTTATTATATTTGCTTGAGTCTTATCTCATATTATTTGCTGCTTGTTAATTCATGGTATTATTCATGCATTTAGCTGTTGCATTTACCAAGTTTGTTATTATTGCTTGCATATAAACATATATATCTCTTTGTGTATTTAAATGCTCTGCATTTGGCATCTGGGAAAGCCTTTTCTGTTAGAGAGCATTGCGAAAAATAAAACCCCAAGCCTTCTTCTAAAAAGAGAGTCTTTGCATTTTGTAAAATAAAACCCTTTTCTAAAGGTGTTGTTTGTTTTGTGTTAATGTCTCCTGCCTCGCCGAGTGTTGAGCCACCATGTGGGAGATTCTATATTATCTGAAAGGCGAAGCAAGACATTTTTGGCATCACTTGTCAGGATACGAAAAGAAAATGAAAAGGGAAAAGTGCTTTCTAAGATGCCTATGTTTTCAGTTGCAGAGTCCCAGATGACAACTGAGTTATTTGAGAGGGAGATTGTCTCTCTTAAAGAGGGAAAACAACTTGGTATTTCAGACAGAAATAGTGGTGTCACTTTGAATGCATTACTTAGCGTGTATTAAAAATATAAACTTTTGGAAAAAGAATGTCGTGAGCTGAAACGAGAGTTAGCTAGCGCTCAGTTTGAAAACAAGTCTTTGAAAAAAGAGTTAAACATGTACCAAACTGCGAAGCCATTTGTTTTGCCAGGCTGTTCAGATAGCCAGGGTGTCATTCATGAAAAATGTGAGCTTAAAGATGTTGCCAGTTAATCTGCAGGCTTCCCAGGAGGTTTTAATTCATTCTTTTGGGGACGTTACTCAGTCAGAAATGAATTTGAACCGAGAAAATTTAAACATGTATAAATCAGACATGTAAGTGAATGATAAATCTTGCTCTTCATGGAAAGACGCTATTTGGAAAAAAGAAATGCAGCAATGTGCTTTTGAATCTGCACAACAGACTGTGCAGTGTGTTTTAAATGTGTGGCCAATACAGAAAGGTGACAGTGAGTTATGTGTGCCAGTTCAAGAGCAGTGTACTACTTTTAGTAATTGTGAAAAACGAGGAAAGAAGAGTATGCTTTTAGACTTGTGGACCGAAACATTTTCAAAGACTGGAGAATGTTTTGCATGCCCTGTGACGGACACTGGGCAGAAGACAATAAGACATAATGTGAGTTTGACTTTTGAATTTTCTCAAATGCAATGGGAAGAAGCAAATGTTATTAAATGGCACATACAGACAGAAACTGCAGTTTTGCATGAATAGTTGATGCAGGTCGAAATAGAAAGTCCAGGGGTGGTGCCTGAGGCTCAGGATTCCACAGTGAAGTGGCAAATTTTTCTGCAAAGCGCAGCTACTGTGTATGCTCATGGTCCTAAACATTCACTAGACAGAACCTTTAATTCCCTTTGGTGTGCATGACTAAGTGCGAGCACCTAGGAGAGAAAGACCATACAAACAGGTGGGCAGAGAATGAAGGGATGCATATTCCCCTAGACTTACTTAGAACTGTGATTCTTATGTGTCAGTTTGCACAGCGCAGATCAGTCCCACAAAAGGTGAGGGGCGAGTTGAAGAAAGGAAAATTACCAGAGCAGACAGAGCAGATGAATTACCTTGGGCTTATGCCAATTGAGAAAGGGAGCACGTATTCAGCAGTGAGTGGAAATATACTCAGGAAGGAGACTGCCCCAGCCCTTCTTACAGTGCAGGGAAAAGAAGAGTTTCATCAGAATTCAGAGGTCATAGTGTGGGTAGAATTCTCAGATAATTCCCCGGAGCCAGCAGAGAACAGTGCAGACAGGATTGACAATCTCGTGCTGTCAGACCTAAAACAGAGAAAGGAAAACATGCGCTTTTTGAAAAAAATGTTTGCAAGAAGAGTGATGCTTGTTTCTTTTACAGATCATACAGCGACGTGTTGGTGTATCTGATGTCCCTGTCCTGCGAGTGGATGCCCTTGTCTGTGTGGCTCCATGTGGTTGTGGGACCCCTACCCTCCCCCACAACCCTGGAGGGATCACCGGATGGTGCAAGCTGACATCCTTTGGCTCAACAAACCAGACAAACTAACCAAGCAACTGATCATGGACTGATATCATAAACCTGAAGTAAAATGTTATAATTTTGAATACAAGAAGGCTGTGTGTCTTTCACACAGAAGGACATTATGTGTTCTGCAAATGCTGGTCAAGTTGACAAGTAAAGAAAATGTTGTGTAATTGAAATTGAAGAAGATGTTTTTTTAGTTTAAAGGTGTTGATGTTGCCTTTATTTTTAGGCACAAAATATATAAGATTGGCTGCTTCAACAGTAGACGTTCCAGAAATAGCCATTTGTGATATTAGGATCATTACTGAGTTTATATGCTTGATTCTATTTGTGCATTTATCTTGTGTATCCATTAAACATTTATTCTTGCTGAGTATTCAGATATGCACAAGCTATTTTTACATGCTTTAAAATGATTATTACATGCCTTTATGATTTCACTGTTTTAATGTGTGTTTCAATTATATTTGTGCTTTCAGTTCAGCACATGAGTCTATCATGTCACTGTTTTAACATGTGCTTCAATCATAGTTGTGGTTTCAGTTAAGAAGTTCAGTTCTTCAATCATAGTTGTGCTTTCAGTTAAGAAGTTCAGTTTTTTGATATATGTATGTTATGACAGTCAAAGGTCATGAGGTGGAATGTAGTGCTAGAGGCACTCTTGTGATCTGACACCCTGTGATGACCTTTGACTATCATTATTTTAATTGACTTCGGTGTGTTATTTTACCCTAGCCTGAACGTACGATGGTCCTGCATATGCCTTGCTTCTCTTACAGGTTTATTTCTTGTAATCTTGCTGTCTTTCAGTGGGAGCTGTCATGGAGTAGAACATCCTTGCCAAAAACAGAACATGTGGGATGTGCTTTTGAAAGCATGAGAGGGAGAGGGAGGTGTAGAATGTACTTTTTGGTCTCGAAGTGCAGTGTTGTGAGTAGTGGTACACAAATGTGCACTGTGTTGTACATTGAGAGATGAAGTATGTGATGCCATAAGCAGTGGTGCACAAATGTGCATTGTTTTGTACATTGATAAGTATTATGGACTTCTTGCTATTGGCTTTGACAAGGCCTCATGTCATCCTGAATTCTGACTCTGCCTAGCTTGAGCCTTAGCTGGGCACACAACAACGCTTGCAAGTTGTTTGGGTTAATCACGTTCAAGGATTGTTTTTGTGAGAGATTGTTTAATGTACCCTGGAAGGCTTTCGTGAGCTTGGTCAAGATAAAGGCTGGAACATGCGAGATTGGTATAGGGGACGTGGGAACTCCTTCCTGCCATGGAATGTTTGCTTGAAAGCTGGCCAGGCTTGTTAAGATTCCTCTGGCCCAGGGGTAAGTTTTACTCGAACCTTCTAATGGGAGTTTTGAGACTATAAAGCTGGTGTTTGTTGACAGTTGAGTGGGCGCTCACTTACAGAATAGACGTACTGCTATAAGACAAACGGAACTTGAGTCCAAGCCAGCTGTGAACAGGCACCCCAGCGAGAATTGGCAAGGATGTCGAGTGAACAATCGGGTGAGGTGATTTGTTTCTGACTAGTGCCATTGTGATGCGTGGTTCCATTATTGCCTGTGGTCATTTGAGGTGTTTGAGATTTGATTATTGCCATTGTGATGTGTGGCCAGTGGCTTTGATCATTTGAGGTGTTTTCTTTGTGATGTGTGATGTGACGTGAGGTGCACATCCAAAGTAATCATTTGATGTATTCAGTGTATATATCTTTTTGATCTCTTGCAGGACGTCCCATATTATATGCAGTGGTGCACAAATGTGCATTGTTTTGTACATTGATAAGTATTATGGAATTCTTGCTATTGGCTTTGACAAGGCCTCATGTCATCCTGAATTCTGACTCTGCCTAGCTTGAGCCTTAGCTGGGCACACAACAACGCTTGCAAGTTGTTTGGGTTAATCACGTTCAAGGATTGTTTTTGTGAGAGATTGTTTAATCAATCAATGAATCAATCAATGACATTTATAGAGCGCGCTACATACCCGTAGGGTCTCAAGGCGCTGGAGGGGGGGTGCCGCTACTGCTCGAACAGCCAGGTCTTCAGCTTCTTCCTGAAGGAGAGGTGGTCTTGGGTCAGGCGCAGGTCGGTCGGGAGGGAGTTCCAGGTCTTGGCGGCCAGGTAGGAGAAGGACCTTCCTCCTGTAGTCGCTCTTCGGATGCGGGGGACGTCGGCGAGGGCGTGGTTGGTTGATCGGAGGTGGCGTTTGGGAGCGTAGAAGTTGACTCGGCTGTTGAGGTAGCTCGGGCCTTGGTCGTGTAGGGCTTTGTGTGCGTGGGTGAGGAGGCGGAAGGTGATTCTTTTGTTGACGGGGAGCCAGTGAAGGTCTCTCAGGTGTCCGGAGATGTGGCTGGTTCGTGGGATGTCGAGGATGAGTCTGGCTGAGGCGTTCTGGATCCGCTGGAGTCTCTTCTGGAGCTTGGCGGTGGTACCGGCGTAGAGGGCGTTGCCGTAGTCCAGTCGGCTGGTGACGAGGGCCTGGGTGACGGTCTTCCTGGTCTCGGTGGGGATCCACCAGAAGATCTTCCGTAGCATGCGAAGGATGTTGAAGCATGCCGATGAGACGTTGTTGACTTGCCTGGTCATGGAGAGGGAGGAGTCCAGGATGAAGCCCAGGTTGCGTGCATGGTCTGTCGGTTTGGGTGCGGTGCCCAGGGCGGGAGGCCACCAGGAGTCGTCCCAGGCGGAGGGTGAGGAGCCCAGGATGAGGACCTCCGTCTTGTCCGAGTTCAGTTTCAGGCGGCTGGTCGTCATCCATTCGGCTACCTCTTTCATCCCTTCGTGCAGGTTGGCTCTGGCGGCGGCGGGGTCGTTGGTCAGGGAGAGGATCAGCTGGGTGTCGTCGGCGTAGGAGATTTAATGTACCCTGGAAGGCTTTCGTGAGCTTGGTCAAGATAAAGGCTGGAACATGCGAGATTGGAGAGGGGACGTGGGAACTCCTTCCTGCCATGGAATGCTTGCTTGGAAGCTGGCCAGGCCTGGTAAGATTCCTCTGGCAAAGGGGGAAGTTTCGTCGAACCTTCTAGTGCGAATTTTGAGACTATAAAGCTGCTGTGTGTGTTGACAGTTGAGTGGGCGCTCACTTATAGAGGTGACGTACTGCTGTAAGACAAATGGAACTTGAGTCCCGGTCGAGAGTCCAAGCCAGCTGTGAACGGGCCCCCCAGCGAGAATTGGCAAGGATGTCGAGTGAACAATCGGGTGAGGTGATTTGTTATTGACTAGTGCCATTGTGATGCATGGTTCCAGAGGCTGTGGTCATTTGAGATGTTTGAGCTTTGATTATTGCCATTGTGATGTGTGGCCAGTGGCTTTGATCATTTGATGTGTTTTCTTTGTGATGTGTGACTGAGTTATGTGCACATCCAAAGTAACCATTTGATATATTCAGTGTATATATCCTTCTGATCTCTTGCAGGACTTCCTTTATTATATTTGCTTGAGTCTTATCTCATATTATTTGCTGCTTGTTAATTCATGGTATTATTCATGCATTTAGCTGTTGCATTTACCAAGTTTGTTATTATTGCTTGCATATAAACATATATATCTCTTTGTCTATTTAAATGCTCTGCATTTGGCATCTGGGAAAGCCTTTTCTGTTAGAGAGCATTGCGAAAAATAAAACCCCAAGCCTTCTTCTAAAAAGAGAGTCTTTGCATTTTGTAAAATAAAACCCTTTTCTAAAGGTGTTGTTTGTTTTGTGTTAATGTCTCCTGCCTCGCCGAGTGTTGAGCCACCATGTGGGAGATTCTATATTATCTGAAAGGCGAAGCAAGACATTTTTGGCATCACTTGTCAGGATACGAAAAGAAAATGAAAAGGGAAAAGTGCTTTCTAAGATGCCTATGTTTTCAGTTGCAGAGTCCCAGATGACAACTGAGTTATTTGAGAGGGAGATTGTCTCTCTTAAAGAGGGAAAACAACTTGGTATTTCAGACAGAAATAGTGGTGTCACTTTGAATGCATTACTTAGCGTGTATTAAAAATATAAACTTTTGGAAAAAGAATGTCGTGAGCTGAAACAAGAGTTAGCTAGCGCTCAGTTTGAAAACAAGTCTTTGAAAAAAGAGTTAAACATGTACCAAACTGCGAAGCCATTTGTTTTGCCAGGCTGTTCAGATAGCCAGGGTGTCATTCATGAAAAATGTGAGCTTAAAGATGTTGCCAGTTAATCTGCAGGCTTCCCAGGAGGTTTTAATTCATTCTTTTGGGGACGTTACTCAGTCAGAAATGAATTTGAACCGAGAAAATTTAAACATGTATAAATCAGACATGTAAGTGAATGATAAATCTTGCTCTTCATGGAAAGACGCTATTTGGAAAAAAGAAATGCAGCAATGTGCTTTTGAATCTGCACAACAGACTGTGCAGTGTGTTTTAAATGTGTGGCCAATACAGAAAGGTGACAGTGAGTTATGTGTGCCAGTTCAAGAGCAGTGTACTACTTTTAGTAATTGTGAAAAACGAGGAAAGAAGAGTATGCTTTTAGACTTGTGGACCGAAACATTTTCAAAGACTGGAGAATGTTCTGCATGCCCTGTGACGGACACTGGGCAGAAGACAATAAGACATAATGTGAGTTTGACTTTTGAATTTTCTCAAATGCAATGGGAAGAAGCAAATGTTATTAAATGGCACATACAGACAGAAACTGCAGTTTTGCATGAACAGTTGGTGCAGGTCGAAATAGAAAGTCCAGGGGTGGTGCCTGAGGCTCAGGATTCCACAGTGAAGTGGCAAATTTTTCTGCAAAGCGCAGCTACTGTGTATGCTCATGGTCCTAAACATTCACTAGACAGAACCTTTAATTCCCTTTGGTGTGCATGACTAAGTGCGAGCACCTAGGAGAGAAAGACCATACAAACAGGTGGGCAGAGAATGAAGGGATGCATATTCCCCTAGACTTACTTAGAACTGTGATTCTTATGTGTCAGTTTGCACAGCACAGATCAGTCCCACAAAAGGTGAGGGGCGAGTTGAAGAAAGGAAAATTACCAGAGCAGACAGAGCAGATGAATTACCTTGGGCTTATGCCAATTGATAAAGGGAGCACGTATTCAGCAGTGAGTGGAAATATACTCAGGAAGGAGACTGCCCCAGCCCTTCTTACAGTGCAGGGAAAAGAAGAGTTTCATCAGAATTCAGAGGTCATAGTGTGGGTAGAATTCTCAGATAATTCCCCAGAGCCAGCAGAGAACAGTGCAGACAGGATTGACAATCTTGTGCTGTCAGACCTAAAACAGAGAAAGGAAAACATGCACTTTTTGAAAAAAATGTTTGCAAGAAGAGTGATGCTTGTTTCTTTTACAGATCATACAGCGACGTGTTGGTGTATCTGATGTCCCTGTCCTGCGAGTGGATGCCCTTGTCTGTGTGGCTCCATGTGGGTGTGGGACCCCTACCCTCCCCCACAACCCTGGAGGGATCACCGGATGGTGCAAGCTGACATCCTTTGGCTCAACAAACCAGACAAACTAACCAAGCAACTGATCATGGACTGATATCATAAACCTGAAGTAAAATGTTATAATTTTGAATACAAGAAGGCTGTGTGTCTTTCACACAGAAGGACATTATGTGTTCTGCAAATGCTGGTCAAGTTGACAAGTAAAGAAAATGTTGTGTAATTGAAATTGAAGAAGATGTTTTTTTAGTTTAAAGGTGTTGATGTTGCCTTTATTTTTAGGCACAAAATATATAAGATTGGCTGCTTCAACAGTAGACGTTCCAGAAATAGCCATTTGTGATATTAGGATCATCACTGAGTTTATATGCTTGATTCTATTTGTGCATTTATCTTGTGTATCCATTAAACATTTATTCTTGCTGAGTATTCAGATATGCACAAGCTATTTTTACATGCTTTAAAATGATTATTACATGCCTTTATGATTTCACTGTTTTAATGTGTGTTTCAATTATATTTGTGCTTTCAGTTCAGCACATGAGTCTATCATGTCACTGTTTTAACATGTGCTTCAATCATAGTTGTGGTTTCAGTTAAGAAGTTCAGTTCTTCAATCATAGTTGTGCTTTCAGTTAAGAAGTTCAGTTTTTTGATATATGTATGTTATGACAGTCAAAGGTCATGAGGTGGAATGTAGTGCTAGAGGCACTCTTGTGATCTGACACCCTGTGATGACCTTTGACTACCATTATTTTAATTGACTTCGGTGTGTTATTTTACCCTAGCCTGAACGTACGATGGTCCTGCATATGCCTTGCTTCTCTTACAGGTTTATTTCTTGTAATCTTGCGGTCTTTCAGTGGGAGATGTCATGGAGTAGAACAGCCTTGCCAAAAACAGAACATGTGGGATGTGCTTTTGAAAGCATGAGAGGGAGAGGGAGGTGTAGAATGTACTTTTTGGTCTCGAAGTGCAGTGTTGTGAGCAGTGGTACACAAATGTGCACTGTGTTGTACATTGAGAGATGAAGTATGTGATGCCATAAGCAGTGGTGCACAAATGTGCATTGTTTTGTACATTGATAAGTATTATGGACTTCTTGCTATTGGCTTTGACAAGGCCTCATGTCATCCTGAATTCTGACTCTGCCTAGCTTGAGCCTTAGCTGGGCACACAACAACGCTTGCAAGTTGTTTGGGTTAATCACGTTCAAGGATTGTTTTTGTGAGAGATTGTTTAATGTACCCTGGAAGGCTTTCGTGAGCTTGGTCAAGATAAAGGCTGGAACATGCGAGATTGGTATAGGGGACGTGGGAACTCCTTCCTGCCATGGAATGTTTGCTTGAAAGCTGGCCAGGCTTGTTAAGATTCCTCTGGCCCAGGGGTAAGTTTTACTCGAACCTTCTAATGCGAGTTTTGAGACTATAAAGCTGGTGTTTGTTGACAGTTGAGTGGGCGCTCACTTACAGAATAGACGTACTGCTGTAAGACAAACGGAACTTGAGTCCAAGCCAGCTGTGAACAGGCACCCCAGCGAGAATTGGCAAGGATGTCGAGTGAACAATCGGGTGAGGTGATTTGTTTCTGACTAGTGCCATTGTGATGCGTGGTTCCATTATTGCCTGTGGTCATTTGAGGTGTTTGAGATTTGATTATTGCCATTGTGATGTGTGGCCAGTGGCTTTGATCATTTGAGGTGTTTTCTTTGTGATGTGTGATGTGACGTGAGGTGCACATCCAAAGTAATCATTTGATGTATTCAGTGTATATATCTTTCTGATCTCTTGCAGGACGTCCCATATTATATTTGCTTGAGTCTTATCTCATATTATTTGCTGCTTGTTTATTCATGGTATTATTCATGCATTTAACTGTTGCATTTACCAAGTGTGTTATTATTGCTTGCATATTAACATATATATCTCTTTGTGTATTTGAATATTCTGCATTTGGGAAAGCCTTTTCTGTTAGTGAGCATTGTGTAAAATAAAACCCCAAGCCTAATTCTAAAAAGAGAGTGTTTGCATTTTGTAAAATAAAACCCTTTTCTAAAGGTGTTGTTTGTTTTGTGTGAATGTCTCCTGCCTCGCCGAATGTTGAGCCACCGTGTGGTAAACACTATATTATCTGAAAGGCAAAGCAAGACAGTGACCTGATGCGACTGCCCATGTTCAGAAAACACGCTGGGACTCGCCCTAGAACTCATTTTTTCTAGGAGTGGGCGGAATTTGCGAAATTCACTTTCGCAAATTATCGCGAAAATGTTAAAAATCTCCGCAAACACGCGGGAATATCGCAAAGATGCAGAAGTTTTTTTCCTGCCCGTTCGCGATATTGTCTGCGTGGTTGCGGCTCGCCAACTTACCCATGCGGTTGCTCACGGACACGGCCATCTTGTTTTCACTTGTCTCGCGGTGCATGATCGCGAGAAGAAAGATGTAATCGCGCGACGAATGACGTTACTGCGGGCGCGAACTGTCGCGAGACAGCACAAATGGCTGCCAACAATCCAATATCTCGTGGAGAGCGCGACCGGATCGGGAAAACTTGTCGGTGAACGCGGGGATTCAGGTAAGGTGATCGCGCGCACGCGAGAATGTATTATTTTACAGCGCGCAAGCAAAAAATTTCCGGTAAAATGCGGATTGCGGAAATTTTGACATTTTAGCGCTCTCCGCGGAACGCGAAAATGTCAAATTATCGCAATTTCCGCGAGCGGAACGTAATTTTAGCCCAGGCCTAATTTTTTCTCACTTGCACATCCCAACTTAGTGATGGTGAGCCGCGTGCAAAAAAAACTTTGCCATGCAGAGGTTTGCGGAGTTTTTCCAGAACTCTGTGCTCCAGGTGGAACACGGAGTGGGCACAGTTCTGTGAACCCTGCTGGTGGAGCGGAGGTTACCGCCCACCCGTAGGCTTGAGGCGTCGTGACGCATCACTTTTACAGATCCTTTAAGATAGGTTCTGCTTCAACCAGTCGGCGACAGTGGAAAATTACCTCAAAACTATGCCCGGAGAAAATAAAATGTATACAAAATATGCAAAACCCGAAAGGTGAAGCTGCCCTTCGGGAAGCGCCTTGTCCCCAACTTGCCACATCATTAAAAACTGACTGAAGAAAAATGCATTTTTTCTATTTTTGAAAAACAAATTGTCTAACATTTGAGCTTTACATACAAACATGGAGGAGGGAGACGTGAAAATGCAGCTCCGAGATTGATGCGTCCTCACTGCTGAGAGGTGCGGCTCGCATAAGGCCCTTGCTAAATAACCTGGTTTCCAAGGAAACCGGTGACGTATTGTGCGTGACCAGTTTGATCAGTAAAGAGGGGCCAGTTTCAAATTCCAAATCAAACAGGAACAGGACTACGAAGAGCCACAGTAGGGCAGGGGGTTCTCACTAGAAGATTCCAGACTCCTGGGGGGATGGAGGAGTGGGCTGAGACATGGTGAACTGCAGAGCAGGACAATAGTTCCACCGTGAAACATGGGCCATGATGGGGGAGAAATTGTGTGTACATTAGGGGTGGGCGGAATTTGCGAAATTAACTTTCGCAAATTATCGCGAAAATGTTTAAAATTATGGCAAACAAGCGGAAATATCGCGAAGATACGGAAGTTTTTTTCCGGCATGTTCGCGAGATTTTCTGCATGGTTGCGGGTCGCCAACTTACCCATGTGGTTGCTTGCGGGCGCGGCCATCTTGTTTTGAGTTGTCTCGCGGTGCATGATCGCGAGAAGAAAGACGTGATCGCGCGACGCATGACGTCACTGCGGGCGCGAACTGTCGCGAGACAGCGCAAATGGCTAAAAACAATACAACATCTCATGGAGAACGCGACCGGATCAAGAAAACTTGTCGGCGAACGCAGGAATTCAGGTAAGGCGATCAGGCGCGCGCGAGAATGTATTATTTTACAGCGCGAGCAAGAAATAAATTATCGCCAAGCTGCGGAAACCGGAATTTTTGACATTTTCGCGCTCTCCGCGGAACGCGAAAATGTCAAATTATCGCAATTTCCGCGAACGGAACGAAATTTTCGCCCAGGCCTAGTGTACATGCATCTGGGTGTGTATAGGTGTGTTTATGTGTATGTCTGTGAGTGTGTATATGTGTATGCATCTGTTGTGTGTGTGAGTTTGTGTCTGTGTGTATGTGTGTGTCTCTGTGTGTATTTGTGTTTTTATCTGTTGTGTGTGTTTTGGTGTGTACCTGTGTGTCTGTATATACCTGGGTGTATGTGCCTGTATCTGTGTGTGTTTGTGTGTGTGTAACTGTGTGTAGTTGTGTGTGTTTATATATATATATATATTCACTGAAAAAAACATAGGTTTCAGGCACGTTATAGTTAGGAATTAGCATTTAAAAAACCTTAGAAATTCACTAAAAAAAACGTAGGTTTCAGGGGTGTTATAGTTAGCTGGACATTTCGCTCGTACAAAACCATTGAAATTCCCCCGTTATAGTTACTTCAGCTATGCAGAGAGGTGGTCCAGGCCAGGCCCCATTTTACACCTCTCTGCAACGCAGCGCAGTGGCGCTTACTGGAAGCACCTGGTGGGCTAGTTGGCCCCCGGAGCCCTCAGGATTGAAGGGGAATTATTTCCCCAACTTAAAACGCGCCACAGGGCGTGTTTGCAAACGTCACCTCAGGCCTTGTCCCCTCCCTTCACCATTATGTAAACGTGCCCTGTGTCCATTTTAAGTTGTGAGATTAAGTCCCCTTGAATCCTGAGGGTCCCTGGGGTCCAACTAGCCCACTAGGTACCTCCAGTAAGTGCCACAGAGCTGCGTTGCACAGAGGTGTAAAAAGGGGCAGGGCCTGGACCACCTCTCTGCAACGCAGAGCAGTGGCGGTTACTGGAAGCACATGGTGGGCTAGTTGGCCCCTCAGGGGCCCTCAGAATTGAAGGGGAATTATTTCCCCAACTTAAAACGTGCCACAGGGCGTGTTTGCACACGTCACCTCAGGCCCCGTCCCCTCCCTTCCCCACTGTGTAAACACGCCCTGTGGCCGTTTTAAGTTGGGAGAATAAGTCCCCTTGAATCCTGAGGGTCCCTAGGGGCAAATTAGCCCACTAGGTACCGCCAGTAAGCGCCATTGCAGAGAGGTGTAAAAAGGGGCACGGCCTGCACCACCTCTCTGCAACACAGCGCAGTGGCGCTTACTGGAATCACCTGGTGGGCTAGTTGGCCCCCAGGGTCCCTCAGGATTGAAGGGGAATTATTTCCCCAACTTAAAACGCACCACAGGGCGTGTTTGCACACGTCACCTTAGGCCCCGTCCCCTCTCTTCACCACTGTGTAAACGCACCCTGTGGCCGTTCTAAGTTTAGAGATTAAGTCCCCTTGAATCCTAAGGGTCCCTAGGCTCAAACTAGCCCACTAGGTACCTCCAGTAAGCGCCACAGAGCTGCATTGCAGAGAGCTGTAAAAAGGGGCGTGGCCTCTGAACACCTGTCTGCAAAGCAGCTCCCTGGCGCATACTGGAGATACCTGTTCGGCTAGTTGGCCCTCAGGGACCCTCAGTATTGAAAGAGAATTAATTCCCCAACATACAACTCACCACGGGGCACATTTGCACAATGGTGAATGAAGGGGGTGTGGCCTGAGGTGACATATCTGCAAACACGCCCTGTGGTGCGTTTTAAGTTGGACAATTAGTTCCTCCTCAATCCTGAGGGTCCCTGGGGGCCAACTAGCCCACCAGGTACCTCCAGTATGCGCCAGAGAGCTGCGTTGCAGAGAGGTGTTCAGAGGCCACGCCCCTTTTCACAATACTGCAACGCAGCTCCGTGGAGCTTACTGGAGGTACCTGGTGAGCTAGTTGGCCCCCAGGGACCCTCAGGATTGAAGAGGTATTAATTCCTCAACTTAAAACGCGCCATATTATCTACTGGCGGTCGCCAGTAGATAGTTATACTTACGACCTAGTTTCCATAGGAAAAGTGTTTTTTGTTTTCCCAATAACTTTGGCGCCGGATGACGAATCTTCACGAAATTTTCAGAACTTGTGGGGCTCTCTGGTCAGCTCCTATCCTGAAAGTTACGGGGTGATTCGCCGAGCGGGGGCTGAGAAAAAAAGGGGGTCCCAAAACATGTTTTCTCCATGTTCATTCGCATAGGAAACTTTAGAAACGGCTACAGCTCAAACTGCTAAATGGAATTACACCAAATTTGGCAAAAAGGTAGCCCTTGTTTCAGAAAGAGACCTTTTTTTAAATGGAGTAAACCATTCAGTAGTTCCTGAGAAATTAAGAAAATAGAGGTCAGAAAATCAATTTCCCATAGGAAAATTTAGACAAAGTTACAGCTGAAACTGCTGAACGGAATTACACCAAATTTGGCAAAAAGGTAGCCCTTGGTTCAGAAAGAGACCTTATTGGGTCTCGCCTGGCTATCGCGTAAGCGATCGCACAGCAAGACTTATGTAGGGGCTTCCGAAAATGCTCCCAAAGGCTTCCCAGGCGGATTGGATGGCGTTTACGCGCACAACCACGCGCATTCCATTTGCCACCAGCTACTTCCTGCGCGTACGCCGCCTCACGCATTCAGAGAGATTTAGTAAGGGGCACAAGACCTTAGGAATGCGGTTTATGGCCAGTGCATGTGAGGCATTCAAGTGCGAAGCTGGCAACTGGCATCGGACTTGAAAGCAGCAGACTGCTTTCGCCAAAACTTTCGTTATAACTCACACCCCATATGCTCGTTCCCTCCTACCCTTCCTTTGATGTCCGCGTTTCTTGTTGTTTACAAACCACGCCACACACTGCTGCACGCCACACACTGCTGCACACCGCACACTACCGCACGCCACACACTGCTGTGCACACTGCTGCATTACACACTGCTGCATTACACACTGCTGAACGCCGCACACTGCTGCACGCCGCACACTGCTGCACGCCTCACACTGCTACACGAAACACTGCTGCACGCCTCACACTGCTGCACGCCTCACGCTGCTGCACGCCACACACTGCTGCACGCCACACACTGCTGCATGCCTCACACTGCTGCACACCTCACACTGCTGCACGCCGCACACTGCTGCACACCGCACACTGCTGCACGCCACACACTGCTACATGCCACACACTGCTGCACGCCACACACTGCTGCACACCACACACTGCTGCATGCCACACACTGCTGCATGCAGCACACTGCTGCACGCCGCATACTGCTGCACGCCGCACACTGCTACACGCCACACACTGCTGCAGGCCACATACTGCTGCACGCCACTTACTGCTGCACGCCACACACTGCTGCATGCCACACACTGCTGCACGCCGCAAAATGCTACACGAAACACTGCTGCACGCCACACACTGCTCAACGGCACACACTGCTGCACGCTGAACACTGCTGCACGCCGCACACTGCTGCACACTGCTGCATTACTCACTGCTGCATGCTGCACGACACTGCTGCACACAGCATACTGCTGCACGCCGCACACTGCTGCACGTCGCACACTGCTGCATGCTGCACACTGCTGCACGCCGCTGCACGCCACACAGTGCTACATGCCTCACACTGCTACACGAAACACTGCTGCACGCCACACACTGCTGCACACCGCACACTGCTGAACGCCACACACAGCTGCACGCCGCACACTGCTGCACGCCGCAAACTACCGTACGCCACACACTGCTGCACACACTGATGCATTACACACTGCTGCACGCCGCACACTGCTGCACGCCGCACACTGCTGCATGCCACAGACTGCTGCACGCCACACACTGCTGCACGCCGCACACTGCTGCACGCCTCACTGCTGCACGCCGCACACTGCTGCATGCCACACACTGCTGCACGCCTCACACTGCTGCATGCCACACACTGCTGAACGCCACACACTGCTGCATGCCGCACACTGCTGCATGCCGCACACTGCTGCACGCCTCACACTGCTGCACGCCGCACACTGCTGCACGCCACACACTGCTGCACGCCACACACTGCTGCATGCTGCTGGACGCCACACACTGCTGCACGCCACACACTGCTGCATGCCACACACTGCTGCACGCCACACACTGCTGTACGCCACACACTGCTGCATGCTGCTGCACGCCACACACTGCTGCACGCCACACACTGCTGCATGCCACACACTGCTGCACGCCGCACACTGCTGCACGCCGCACACTGCTACACGAAACACTGCTGCACGCCACACACTGCTGCACGCCACACACTGCTGCACGCCGCACACTGCTGCATGCTACACACTGCTGCACACTGCTGCATTACTCACTGCTGCATGCTGCATAACACTACTGCACGCACCACACTGCTGCACGCCGCACACTGCTGCATGCCGCTGCATGCCACACAGTGCTGCATGCCTCACACGGCTACACAAAACACTGCTGCACGCCGCACAGTGCTGCACACCACACACTGCTGCACGCCACACACTGCTGCACGTCTCACACTGCTGCACACCTCACACTGCTGCACGCTGCACACTACAGCACGCCACACACTGCTGCGCACACTGCTGAATTACACACTGCTGCATTACACACTGCTGCACGCCGCACACTGCTGCACGCCGCACACTGCTGCATGCCTCACACAGCTACACGAAACACTGCTGCACGGCTCACACTGCTGCACGCCACACACTGCTGCACGCCACACACTGCTGCACGCCACACACTGCTACACGCCACACACTGCTGCATGCCTCACACGGCTGCACGCCTCACACTGCTGCACGCCACACACTGCTGCACGCCGCACACTGCTGCATGCCGCTGCACGCTACATGCTGCTGCATGCCACACAATGCTGCATGCCGCACACTGCTGCACGCCGCACACTGCTGCACGCCACACACTGCTGCACGCCACACACTGCTGAACGCTGCACACTGCTGCACGCCTCACACTGCTGCACGCTGCACACTACTGCACGCCACACACTGCTGCATGCCTCACACTGCTGCATGCCACACACTGCTGCACGCCACACACTGCTGCACGCCGCACACTGCTGCATGCCGCACACTGCTGCACGCCTCACACTGCTGCACGCCACACACTGCTGTACGCCACACACTGCTGCACGCCACACACTGCTGCATGCTGCTGCACGCCACACACTGCTACACGCCACACACTGCTGCACCCCGCACACTGCTGCACGCCACACACTGCTGAACGCTGCACACTGCTGCACGCCTCACACTGCTGCACGCTGCACACTACTGCACGCCACACACTGCTGCATGCCTCACACTGCTGCATGCCACACACTGCTGCACGCCACACACTGCTGCACGCCGCACACTGCTGCATGCCGCACACTGCTGCACGCCTCACACTGCTGCACGCCACACACTGCTGTACGCCACACACTGCTGCACGCCACACACTGCTGCATGCTGCTGCACGCCACACACTGCTGCACGCCACACACTGCTGCACGCCGCACACTGCTGCACGCCACACACTGCTGCATGCTGCTGCACGCCACACACTGCTGCACGCCACACACTGCTGCACGACGCACACTGCTGCACGCAGCACATTGCTACACGAAACACTGTTGCACGCCACACACTGCTGCACGGCACACACTGCTGCACGCCGCACACTGCTGCATGCCACACACTGCTGCACACTGCTGCATTACTCACTGCTGCATGCTGCATGACACTGCTGCACGCAGCACACTGCTGCATGCCGCACACTGCTGCATGCCGCACACTGCTGCACGCCGCTGCACACCACACAGTGCTGCATGCCTCACACGGCTACACGAAACACTGCTGCACGCCGCACAGTGCTGCACGCCACACATTGCTGCATGCCACACACTGCTGCACATCTCACACTGCTGCACACCTCACACTGCTGCAGGCCGCACACTACCGCACGCCACACACTGCTGCGCACACTGCTGAATTACACACTGCTGCATTACACACTGCTGCACGCCGCACACTGCTGCACACCTCACACAGCTACACAAAACACTGCTGCACACCTCACACTGCTGCACGCCACACACTGCTGCACGCCACACACTGCTGCACGCCACACACTGCTACACGCCACACACTGCTGCACGCCTCACATGGCTGCACGCCTCACACTGCTGCACGCCGCACACTGCTGCATGCCGCTGCACGCCACACACTGCTGCATGCCACACACTGCTGCATGCCTCACACTGTTGCACGCCGCACACTGCTGCACGCCGCACACTGCTGCACACCACACACTGCTGCACGCCACACACTGCTGCACACCACACACTGCTGCACGCCACACAATGCTGCACGCCACACAATGCTACATGAAACACTGCTGCATGGCACACACTGCTGCACGGCACACACTGCTGCATGCCGCACACTGCTGCACGCCACACACTGCTGCACACTGCTGCATTACTCACTGCTGCATGCTGCACGACACTGCTGCACGCAGCACACTGCTGCACGCCGCACACTGCTGCACGCCGCACACTACTGCATGCCGCACACTGCTGCATGCCGCTGCACGCCACACAGTGCTGCATGCCTCACACTGCTACATGAAACACTGCTGCACGCCACACACTGTTGCACGCCGCACACTGCTGCACGCCACACACTGCTGCACACCGCACACTGCTGCACGCCACACACTGCTGCACACCGCACACTGCTGCACGCCTCACATTGCTGCACGCCGCACACTGCTGCACGCCGCACACTGCTGCACGCCGCACACTGCTGCACTCCACACACTGCTTTTATGCGAGTTTATGCTACTGACATTGTAAATGACAATGCCTTTTATTTGTTTTAAAACCAAAACATAAATAAAAGGCATTGTAATTTTACAATGCCAATAGCTCAAACTCTTATAAATGCGAGACCTATTGCATAGCAAATACTTGTTTTAAATGGTGTAAATCCGTTCAGCAGTTTTTGGGATATTAAAGGAAAAAATTGTTTATATATTTGGGCGGGACCTAACTACACAAGCACGAGCTTGGCTCTAATTGGCTGACAGAACTTCAAAACAGGAAGTATTGGCAGCCATCTTGGTGCAATGCGTTTAGGTCTCGCCTAGCGACGCAGTGCATGGCGAGATCTATTATTGTCGATCTACCCAAACACCACTGCACTATCCTAAACCCTAAAACACTACCCCCAGCATGACAAGCTACACTACACAAACACCACTGCACTACCCTAAAACACT
The DNA here is from genome assembly GCF_964204655.1 of Triturus cristatus. Taxonomy (NCBI): domain Eukaryota; kingdom Metazoa; phylum Chordata; class Amphibia; order Caudata; family Salamandridae; genus Triturus; species Triturus cristatus. The sequence goes on along the minus strand of NC_140580.1, from coordinate 1,157,630,192 downwards.
ACCCCATCATGACACCCTACACTACACAAACACCATTGCACCACGTTAAACCCTTAAACACTACACCCAGCATGACCCCCTACAGTACCCAAACACCACTGCACTAACCTAAATCCTAAAACACACCCCCAACATGACCCCCTACACTACCCAAACATCACTGCACTACCCTAAAACACGACCCCCTACACTACACAAACACCACTGCACTACCCTAAACACTAAAACACTACCCCCAGCACGACCACCTACACTACACAAACACCACTGCACTACCCTAAACCCTAAAACCCTACCCCCAGCATGACCCCCTACACTACCCAAACACATCTGCACTACCCTAAACGCTAAAACACTACCCCCGGCACAACCCCCTACAATACCCAAACACCACTGCACTGCCCTAAACCATATAACACTACCCCCAGCACAACACCCTACACTACCCAAACACAACTACACTGCCCTAAACCCGAAAACACTACCCCCAGCATGACCCCCTACACTACACAAACACCACTGCACTACCCTAAACCCTAAAAATAGACCCCTATACTACACAAAAACCACTGCACTACCCTGAACCCTAAACACTACCCCCAGCATGACCCCCTACACTACACAAACACCACTGCACTACCCTAAACCCTAAAACACTACCCCCTACACTACACAAACACCACTGCACTACCCTAAACCCTAAAACACTACCCCAACACTACCTTCAACACTACCCAAACACCACTGCACTACCCTAAACCCTAAAACACTACCCCCTACACTACACAAACACCACTTCACTACCCTAAACCCTAAAACACTACCCCCAGCATGACCCCCTACACTACCCAAACAGCACTGCACTACCCTAAACCCTAAAACACTACCCCAGCACTACCCCCCACACTACACTAATACCACTGCACTACGCTAAACCCTAAAACAATACCCCTAGCACAACTCCCTACAGTACACAAACACCACTGCACTACCCTCAACCCTAAAACACTACCCCAGCACGACTCCCTACACTACCCTTACACCACTGCACTACACTAAACCCTAAATCTACCCCCAGCATGACCTCCCACACGACACAAACACCACTGCACTACCCTAAACCCAAAAAAACTACCCCAGCACGACAAGCTACACAACAAAAACACCACTGCACTACTCTAAACCCTAAAACACTACCCCATCATGACACCCTACACTACACAAACACCATTGCACCCCGTTAAACCCTTAAACACTACACCCAGCATGACCCCCTACAGTACCCAAACACCACTGCACTAACCTAAATCCTAAAACACACCCCCAACATGACCCCCTACACTACCCAAACATCACTGCACTACCCTAAAACACGACCCCATACACTACACAAACACCACTGCACTACCCTAAACACTAAAACACTACCCCAGCACGACCACCTACACTACACAAACACCACTGCACTACCTTAAACCCTAAAACACTACCCCCAGCATGACCCCCTACACTACACAAATAACACTGCACTGCCCTAAACCCTAACACACTACCCCCACCATGACGCCGTATACTACCCAAACACCATTGCACTGCCCTAAACCCTAAAACATTACCCCCAGCACGATCCCCGTACACTACCCAAACACCACTGAACTACACTGCCCTAAACCCAAAAACACTACCCCCAGCAGGACCCCCTACAATTTCCAATCACAACTGCACTACCCTAAACAATAAATCTACACCCAGCACAACCCCTACACTACCTAATACCCACTGCACCACCCTAAACCCTAAAACACTACCCCCTACACTACACAAACACCACTGCACTACCCTAATCCCCAAAACACTACCCCCAGCACAACCCCCTACAATACCCAAACATTACTGCACTACCGTAAACACTAAAACACTACCACCAGCACGACTCCCCACACTACCCAAACAACACTGCACTTCCCTAAACCCAAAATCTACCCCCAGCACAACCCCTTACACTAAACAAACACAACTGCACTACCCTAAACCCTAAAACACTATCCCCAGCATGACACCCGTCACTACACAAACACCACTGCCCTGCCTTAAACCCTAAAATACTACCCCAGCATGACCCCCCTACACTACACAAACACCACTGTACTACCCTAAACTCTAAATCTACCCCAGCATGACACCCTACACTACACAAACACCACTGCACTACCCTAAACCGTATAACACTACCCAAAGCACGACCCGCTATACTACACAAACACGACTCTACTTCCCTAAACCCTAAAACACTACCACTAGCACAACCCCTTGACTACCCAAACACAACTGCACTACCTTAAACCCCAAAACACTATCCCCAGCACGACCCCCTACACTACCCAAACACCACTGCACTACCCTAAACCCTAAAACACGACCCCCTATACTACACAAAAACCACTGCACTACCCTGAACCCTAAAACACTACCCCCAGCACAACCCCCTACACTACACAAACACCACTGCACTACCCTAAACCCTAAAACACTACCCCCTACACTACACAAACACCACTGCACTACCCTAAACCCTAAAACCCTACCCCCAGCATGACCCCATACACTACACAAACACCACTGCACTACCCTAAACCCTAAAACACTAACCCCAGCACGAACCCCCACACTACACAAATACCACTGCACTACGGTAAACCCTAAAACAATACCCCCAGCACAACTCCCTACAGTACACAAACACCACTGCACTACCCTAAACCCTACAACACTACCCCAGCACGACTCCCTACACTACCCTTACACCACTGTACTACACTAAACCCTAAATCTACCCCCAGCATGACCGCCCACACTACACAAACACTGCTGCACTACCCTAAACCCTAAAACACTAACCCCAGCATAACCCCCTACACTACCCTAACACCACTGCACTACCCTAAACCCTAAAAATAGACCCCTATACTACACAAACACCACTGCACTACCCTGAACCCTAAACACTACCCCCAGCATGACCCCCTACACTACACAAACACCACTGCACTACCCTAAACCCTAAAACACTACCCCCTACACTACACAAACACCACTGCACTACCCTAAACCCTAAAACACTACCCCAACACTACCTTCAACACTACCCAAACACCACTGCACTACCCTAAACCTTAAAACACTACCCCCAGCACAACCCCCTACACTACACAAACACCACTTCACTACCCTAAACCCTAAAACACTACCCGCAGCATGACCCCCTACACTACCCAAACAGCACTGCACTACCCTAAACCCTAAAACACTACCCCAGCACTACCCCCAACACTACCCAAACACAACTGCACTACCCTAAACCCTAAAACACTACCCCCAGCATGACCCCCTACACTACACAAACACCACTGCACTACCCTAAACCCTAAAACACTAACCCCAGCACGACCCCCCACACTACACAAATACCACTGCACTACGCTAAACCCTAAAACAATACCCCCAGCACAACTCCCTACAGTACACAAACACCACTGCACTACCCTCAACCCTAAAACACTACCCCAGCACGACTCCCTAAACTACCCTTACACCACTGCACTACACTAAACCCTAAATCTACCCCCAGCATGACCTCCCACACTACACAACCACTACTGCACTACCCTAAACCCTAAAACACTAACCCCAGCATAACCCCCTACACTACCCAAAAACCACCGCACTACCCTATACCCTAAAATTTGACCGTCTACACTACACAAACACCACTGCACTACCCTAAACCCTAAAACACTACCCACAGCGTGACCCCCTACACTACACAATCACCACTATCCTACCCTAAACCCTAAAACACTACCCCCTACACTACACAAACATCACTGCACTACCCTAAACCCTACACACTACCCCCAGCATGACACCCTCCACTACACAAACACCACTGCACTACCATAAACCCTAAATCACTACCCACAGCATGACACCCTACACTACCCAAACACCACTGCACTACTCTAAACCCTAAAACACTACCCCAAACATGACCCCCTACACTATACAAACACCACTGCACTACCCTAAACCCTAAAACACTGCACTCAGCATGACCCCCTCACAACACAAACACCACTGCACTACCCTAAACCCTAAATCTACCACCAGCATGACACCCTACACTACCCAAACACCACTGCTCTACCCGAAACCCTAAAACACTACCGCCAACATGAAACCCTACACTAAACAAAAACCACTGCACTACCCTAAACCCTAAAACACTAACCCAAACACGACCCCCTACACTACACAAACACCACTGCACTACCCTAAACCCTAAATCTATCCCCAGCATGCCCCAAACACTACGCAAACACCACTGCACTACCCTAAACCCTAAAACACTACCCCAAGCACGATCCCCAACACTACACAAACACCACTGTACTACCCTAAACCCTAAAACACTACGTCCAGCATGACCCCCTTCACTACCCAAACACAACTGCACTACGCTAAACCCAAAAACACTACTCCCAGCATGACCCCCTACACTACCCAAACACCACTGCACTACCCTGAACCCTAAATCACGACCCCCTACACTACGCAAACACCACTGCAATACCCTAAACCTGAAAACACTACCCCTAACACGACCCCCTACACTACACAAACACCACTGCCCTTCCCTAAACCCTAAAATACTACCCCCTACACTACACAAACACCACTGCACTACCCAAAACCCTAAAACACTACCCCCAGCATGACCCCCTACACTACACAAACAACACTGCACTACCCTAATCCCTAAAACACTACCCCAGCTCTACCCCTACGCTACCCAAACACCACTGCACTGCCCTGAACCCTAAAACACTACCCCCAGCACATCCCCCTACACTACACAAACACCACTGCACTACCCTAAACCCTAAAACACTACCACCTACACTACACAAACACCACTGTACTACCCTAAACCCTAAAACCCTACCCCCAGCATGACCCCCTACACTACACAAACACCACTGCACTACCCTAAACCCTAAAACACTAACCCCAGCACGAACCCCCACACTACACAAATACCACTGCACTACGGTAAACCCTAAAACAATACCCCCAGCACAACTCCCTACAGTACACAAACACCACTGCACTACCCTAAACCCTACAACACTACCCCAGCACGACTCCCTACACTACCCTTACACCACTGTACTACACTAAACCCTAAATCTACCCCCAGCATGACCGCCCACACTACACAAACACTGCTGCACTACCCTAAACCCTAAAACACTAACCCCAGCATAACCCCCTACACTACCCTAACACCACTGCACTACCCTAAACCCTAAAAATAGACCCCTATACTACACAAAAACCACTGCACTACCCTGAACCCTAAACACTACCCCCAGCATGACCCCCTACACTACACAAACACCACTGCACTACCCTAAACCCTAAAACACTACCCCCTACACTACACAATCACCACTGCACTACCCTAAACCCTAAAACACTACCCCAACACTACCTTCAACACTACCCAAACACCACTGCACTACCCTAAACCTTAAAACACTACCCCCAGCACAACCCCCTACACTACCCAAACAGCACTGCACTACCCTAAACCCTAAAACACTACCCCAGCACTACCCCCAACACTACCCAAACACAACTGCACTACCCTAAACCCTAAAACACTACCCCCAGCATGACCCCCTACACTACACAAACACCACTGCACTACCCTAAACCCTAAAACACTAACCCCAGCACGACCCCCCACACTACACAAATACCACTGCACTACGCTAAACCCTAAAACAATACCCCCAGCACAACTCCCTACAGTACACAAACACCACTGCACTACCCTCAACCCTAAAACACTACCCCAGCACGACTCCCTACACTACCCTTACACCACTGCACTACACTAAACCCTAAATCTACCCCCAGCATGACCTCCCACACTACACAACCACTACTGCACTACCCTAAACCCTAAAACACTAACCCCAGCATAACCCCCTACACTACCCAAAAACCACCGCACTACCCTATACCCTAAAACGTGACCGTCTACACTACACAAACACCACTGCACTACCCTAAACCCTAAAACACTACCCACGGCGTGACCCCCTACACTACACAATCACCACTATCCTACCCTAAACCCTAAAACACTACCCCCTACACTACACAAACATCACTGCACTACCCTAAACCCTACACACTACCCCCAGCATGACACCCTACACTACACAAACACCACTGCACTACCATAAACCCTAAATCACTACCCACAGCATGACACCCTACACTACCCAAACACCACTGCACTACTCTAAACCCTAAAACACTACCCCAAACATGACCCCCTACACTATACAAACACCACTGCACTACCCTAAACCCTAAAACACTGCACTCAGCATGACCCTCTCACAACACAAACACCACTGCACTACCCTAAACCCTAAATATACCACCAGCATGACACCCTACACTACCCAAACACCACTGCTCTACCCGAAACCCTAAAACACTACCGCCAACATGAAACCCTACACTAAACAAAAACCACTGCACTACCCTAAACCCTAAAACACTACCCCAAACACGACCCCCTACACTACACAAACACCACTGCACTACCCTAAACCCTAAATCTATCCCCAGCATGCCCCAAACACTACGCAAACACCACTGCACTACCCTAAACCCTAAAACACTACCCCAAGCACGATCCCCAACACTACACAAACACCACTATACTACCCTAAACCCTAAAACACTACGTCCAGCATGACCCCCTTCACTACCCAAACACAACTGCACTACGCTAAACCCAAAAACACTACTCCCAGCACGACCCCCTACACTACCCAAACACCACTGCACTACCCTGAACCCTAAATCACGACCCCCTACACTACGCAAACACCACTGCAATACCCTAAACCTGAAAACACTACCCCTAACACGACCCCCTACACTACACAAACACCACTGCCCTTCCCTAAACCCTAAAATACTACCCCCTACACTACACAAACACCACTGCACTACCCAAAACCCTAAAACACTACCCCCAGCATGACCCCCTACACTACACAAACACCACTGCACTACCCTAATCCCTAAAACACTACCCCAGCACTACCCCTACGCTACCCAAACACCACTGCACAACCCTAAACCCTAAAACACTACCCCAGCACGACCCCCTCCACTACACAAACACCACTGCACTACCCTAAACCCTGAAACACTACCCCAAGCACAACCCCCTACACTACACAAACACCACTGCACTACCTAAACCTTAAAACACTACCCCAGCACGACTCCCTACACTAATCAAACACCACTGCACTACCCTAAACCCTAAAACACTACCCCCAGCACGATGCCCTACACGACCCAAACACCAGTGCACTACACTAAACCCTAAATATACCCCCAGCATGAGCTCCCACACTCCACAAACACCACTGCACTACTCTAAACCCTAAAACACTACCTCCTACACTACACAAACACCACTGCACTACCCTAAACCCTAAAACACTACCCCCAGCATGACCCCCTACACTACACAAACACCACTGCACTACCCTAAACCCTAAATCTTTACCCCCACCATGACCCCCTACACTATACAAACACCACTGCACTACCATAAACCCTAACACACTACCCCCAGCACGACCCCCTCACAACACAAACACCACTGCACTACCCTAAACCCTAAATCTACCCCCCGCATGACTCCCTACACTACCCAAACACCACTGCACTACCCTAAACCCTACAACAATACCCCCAGCACGACCCACTACAGTACACAAACACCACTGCACTACCCTAAACCCTAAAACACTACCCCAGCACGACTCCCTACACTTCCCTTACACCACTGCACTACACTAAACCCTAAATCTACCCCCAAGTATGACCTCCCACACTACACAAACACTGCTGCACTACCCTAAACCCTAAAACACTACCCACAGCATGACCCCCCACACTACACAATCACCACTATCCCACCATAAACCCTAAAACACTACCCCCTACACTACACAAACACCACTGCACTACCCTAAACCCTAAAACACTACCCCCAGCATGACACCCTACACTACACAAACACCACTGCACTACCCTAAACCCTAAATCACTACCCACAGCATGACACCCTACACTACTCAAACACCACTGCACTACCCTAAACCCTAAAACACTACCCCCAACATGACCCCCTACACTACACAAACACCACTACACTACCCTAAACCCTAAATCTAACCCCAGCATGCCCCAAACACTACAGAAACACCACTGCACTACCCTAAACCCTAAAACACTACCCCAAGCACGACCCCCTACACTACATAAACACCACTGTACTACTCTAAACCCTAAAACACTACCCCCAGCATTAACCCCTACACTACCCAAACACCACTGCACTACCCTAAACCCTAGAACACTACCCCCTACACTACCCAAACACCAATGCACTACCCTAAACCCTAAAACACTACCCCCAGCACAACCCCCTACACTACACAAACACCACTTCACTACCCTAAACCCTAAAACACTACCCCCAGCATGACCCCCTACACTACCCAAACAGCACTGCACTACCCTAAACCCTAAAACACTACCCCAGCACTACCCCCAACACTACCCAAACACAACTGCACTACCCTAAACCCTAAAACACTACCCCCAGCATGACCCCCTACACTACATAAACACCACTGCACTACCCTAAACCCTAAAACACTAACCCCAGCACGACCCCCCACACTACACAAATACCACTGCACTACGCTAAACCCTAAAACAATACCCCCAGCACAACTCCCTACAGTACACAAACACCACTGCACTACCCTCAACCCTAAAACACTACCCCAGCACGACTCCCTACACTACCCTTACACCACTGCACTACACTAAACCCTAAATCTACCCCCAGCATGACCTCCCACACTACACAACCACTACTGCACTACCCTAAACCCTAAAACACTACCCCAACACTACCTTCAACACTACCCAAACACCACTGCACTACCCTAAACCTTAAAACACTACCCCCAGCACAACCCCCTACACTACACAAACACCACTTCACTACCCTAAACCCTAAAACACTACCCGCAGCATGACCCCCTACACTACCCAAACAGCACTGCACTACCCTAAACCCTAAAACACTACCCCAGCACTACCCCCAACACTACCCAAACACAACTGCACTACCCTAAACCCTAAAACACTACCCCCAGCATGACCCCCTACACTACACAAACACCACTGCACTACCCTAAACCCTAAAACACTAACCCCAGCACGACCCCCCACACTACACAAATACCACTGCACTACGCTAAACCCTAAAATAATACCCCCAGCACAACTCCCTACAGTACACAAACACCACTGCACTACCCTCAACCCTAAAACACTACCCCAGCACGACTCCCTACACTACCCTTACACCACTGCACTACACTAAACCCTAAATCTACCCCCAGCATTACCTCCCACACTACACAACCACTACTGCACTACCCTAAACCCTAAAACACTAACCCCAGCATAACCCCCTACACTACCCAAAAACCACCGCACTACCCTATACCCTAAAATTTGAACGTCTACACTACACAAACACCACTGCACTACCCTAAACCCTAAAACACTACCCACAGCGTGACCCCCTACACTACACAATCACCACTATCCTACCCTAAACCCTAAAACACTACCCCCTACACTACACAAACATCACTGCACTACCCTAAACCCTACACACTACCCCCAGCATGACACCCTCCACTACACAAACACCACTGCACTACCATAAACCCTAAATCACTACCCACAGCATGACACCCTACACTACCCAAACACCACTGCACTACTCTAAACCCTAAAACACTACCCCAAACATGACCCCCTACACTATACAAACACCACTGCACTACCCTAAACCCTAAAACACTGCACTCAGCATGACCCCCTCACAACACAAACACCACTGCACTACCCTAAACCCTAAATCTACCACCAGCATGACACCCTACACTACCCAAACACCACTGCTCTACCCGAAACCCTAAAACACTACCGCCAACATGAAACCCTACACTAAACAAAAACCACTGCACTACCCTAAACCCTAAAACACTAACCCAAACACGACCCCCTACACTACACAAACACCACTGCACTACCCTAAACCCTAAATCTATCCCCAGCATGCCCCAAACACTACGCAAACACCACTGCACTACCCTAAACCCTAAAACACTACCCCAAGCACGATCCCCAACACTACACAAACACCACTGTACTACCCTAAACCCTAAAACACTACGTCCAGCATGACCCCCTTCACTACCCAAACACAACTGCACTACGCTAAACCCAAAAACACTACTCCCAGCATGACCCCCTACACTACCCAAACACCACTGCACTACCCTGAACCCTAAATCACGACCCCCTACACTACGCAAACACCACTGCAATACCCTAAACCTGAAAACACTACCCCTAACACGACCCCCTACACTACACAAACACCACTGCCCTTCCCTAAACCCTAAAATACTACCCCCTACACTACACAAACACCACTGCACTACCCAAAACCCTAAAACACTACCCCCAGCATGACCCCCTACACTACACAAACAACACTGCACTACCCTAATCCCTAAAACACTACCCCAGCTCTACCCCTACGCTACCCAAACACCACTGCACTGCCCTGAACCCTAAAACACTACCCCCAGCACATCCCCCTACACTACACAAACACCACTGCACTACCCTAAACCCTAAAACACTACCCCCTACACTACACAAACACCACTGTACTACCCTAAACCCTAAAACCCTACCCCCAGCATGACCCCCTACACTACACAAACACCACTGCACTACCCTAAACCCTAAAACACTAACCCCAGCACGAACCCCCACACTACACAAATACCACTGCACTACGGTAAACCCTAAAACAATACCCCCAGCACAACTCCCTACAGTACACAAACACCACTGCACTACCCTAAACCCTACAACACTACCCCAGCACGACTCCCTACACTACCCTTACACCACTGTAATACACTAAACCCTAAATCTACCCCCAGCATGACCGCCCACACTACACAAACACTGCTGCACTACCCTAAACCCTAAAACACTAACCCCAGCATAACCCCCTACACTACCCTAACACCACTGCACTACCCTAAACCCTAAAAATAGACCCCTATACTACACAAAAACCACTGCACTACCCTGAACCCTAAACACTACCCCCAGCATGACCCCCTACACTACACAAACACCACTGCACTACCCTAAACCCTAAAACACTACCCCCTACACTACACAAACACCACTGCACTACCCTAAACCCTAAAACACTACCCCAACACTACCTTCAACACTACCCAAACACCACTGCACTACCCTAAACCCTAAAACACTACCCCCAGCACGACCCCCTACACTAAACAAACACCACTTCACTACCCTAAACCCTAAAACACTACCCCCAGCATGACCCCCTACACTACCCAAACAGCACTGCACTACCCTAAACCCTAAAACACTACCCCAGCACTACCCCCAACACTACCCAAACACAACTGCACTACCCTAAACCCTAAAACACTACCCCCAGCATGACCCCCTACACTACACAAACACCACTGCACTACCCTAAACCCTAAAACACTAACCCCAGCACGACCCCCCACACTACACAAATACCACTGCACTACGCTAAACCCTAAAACAATACCCCCAGCACAACTCCCTACAGTACACAAACACCACTGCACTACCCTCAACCCTAAAACACTACCCCAGCACGACTCCCTACACTACCCTTACACCACTGCACTACACTAAACCCTAAATCTACCCCCAGCATGACCTCCCACACTACACAACCACTACTGCACTACCCTAAACCCTAAAACACTAACCCCAGCATAACCCCCTACACTACCCAAAAACCACCGCACTACCCTATACCCTAAAACGTGACCGTCTACACTACACAAACACCACTGCACTACCCTAAACCCTAAAACACTACCCACGGCGTGACCCCCTACACTACACAATCACCACTATCCTACCCTAAACCCTACAACACTACCCCCTACACTACACAAACATCACTGCACTACCCTAAACCCTACACACTACCCCCAGCATGACACCCTACACTACACAAACACCACTGCACTACCATAAACCCTAAATCACTACCCACAGCATGACACCCTACACTACCCAAACACCACTGCACTACTCTAAACCCTAAAACACTACCCCAAACATGACCCCCTACACTATACAAACACCACTGCACTACCCTAAACCCTAAAACACTGCACTCAGCATGACCCTCTCACAACACAAACACCACTGCACTACCCTAAACCCTAAATATACCACCAGCATGACACCCTACACTACCCAAACACCACTGCTCTACCCGAAACCCTAAAACACTACCGCCAACATGAAACCCTACACTAAACAAAAACCACTGCACTACCCTAAACCCTAAAACACTACCCCAAACACGACCCCCTACACTACACAAACACCACTGCACTACCCTAAACCCTAAATCTATCCCCAGCATGCCCCAAACACTACGCAAACACCACTGCACTACCCTAAACCCTAAAACACTACCCCAAGCACGATCCCCAACACTACACAAACACCACTATACTACCCTAAACCCTAAAACACTACGTCCAGCATGACCCCCTTCACTACCCAAACACAACTGCACTACGCTAAACCCAAAAACACTACTCCCAGCACGACCCCCTACACTACCCAAACACCACTGCACTACCCTGAACCCTAAATCACGACCCCCTACACTACGCAAACACCACTGCAATACCCTAAACCTGAAAACACTACCCCTAACACGACCCCCTACACTACACAAACACCACTGCCCTTCCCTAAACCCTAAAATACTACCCCCTACACTACACAAACACCACTGCACTACCCAAAACCCTAAAACACTACCCCCAGCATGACCCCCTACACTACACAAACACCACTGCACTACCCTAATCCCTAAAACACTACCCCAGCACTACCCCTACGCTACCCAAACACCACTGCACAACCCTAAACCCTAAAACACTACCCCAGCACGACCCCCTCCACTACACAAACACCACTGCACTACCCTAAACCCAGAAACACTACCCCAAGCACAACCCCCTACACTACACAAACACCACTGCACTACCTAAACCTTAAAACACTACCCCAGCACGACTCCCTACACTAATCAAACACCACTGCACTACCCTAAACCCTAAAACACTACCCCCAGCACGATGCCCTACACGACCCAAACACCAGTGCACTACACTAAACCCTAAATATACCCCCAGCATGAGCTCCCACACTCCACAAACACCACTGCACTACTCTAAACCCTAAAACACTACCTCCTACACTACACAAACACCACTGCACTACCCTAAACCCTAAAACACTACCCCCAGCATGACCCCCTACACTACACAAACACCACTGCACTACCCTAAACCCTAAATCTTTACCCCCACCATGACCCCCTACACTATACAAACACCACTGCACTACCATAAACCCTAACACACTACCCCCAGCACGACCCCCTCACAACACAAACACCACTGCACTACCCTAAACCCTAAATCTACCCCCCGCATGACTCCCTACACTACCCAAACACCACTGCACTACCCTAAACCCTACAACAATACCCCCAGCACGACCCACTACAGTACACAAACACCACTGCACTACCCTAAACCCTAAAACACTACCCCAGCACGACTCCCTACACTTCCCTTACACCACTGCACTACACTAAACCCTAAATCTACCCCCAAGTATGACCTCCCACACTACACAAACACTGCTGCACTACCCTAAACCCTAAAACACTACCCACAGCATGACCCCCCACACTACACAATCACCACTATCCCACCATAAACCCTAAAACACTACCCCCTACACTACACAAACACCACTGCACTACCCTAAACCCTAAAACACTACCCCCAGCATGACACCCTACACTACACAAACACCACTGCACTACCCTAAACCCTAAATCACTACCCACAGCATGACACCCTACACTACTCAAACACCACTGCACTACCCTAAACCCTAAAACACTACCCCCAACATGACCCCCTACACTACACAAACACCACTACACTACCCTAAACCCTAAATCTAACCCCAGCATGCCCCAAACACTACAGAAACACCACTGCACTACCCTAAACCCTAAAACACTACCCCAAGCACGACCCCCTACACTACACAAACACCACTGTACTACTCTAAACCCTAAAACACTACCCCCAGCATTAACCCCTACACTACCCAAACACCACTGCACTACCCTAAACCCTAGAACACTACCCCAGCACTACCCCCTACACTACCCAAACACCAATGCACTACCCTAAACCCTAAAACACTACCCCCAGCACAACCCCCTACACTACACAAACACCACTTCACTACCCTAAACCCTAAAACACTACCCCCAGCATGACCCCCTACACTACCCAAACAGCACTGCACTACCCTAAACCCTAAAACACTACCCCAGCACTACCCCCAACACTACCCAAACACAACTGCACTACCCTAAACCCTAAAACACTACCCCCAGCATGACCCCCTACACTACACAAACACCACTGCACTACCCTAAACCCTAAAACACTAACCCCAGCACGACCCCCCACACTACACAAATACCACTGCACTACGCTAAACCCTAAAACAATACCCCCAGCACAACTCCCTACAGTACACAAACACCACTGCACTACCCTCAACCCTAAAACACTACCCCAGCACGACTCCCTACACTACCCTTACACCACTGCACTACACTAAACCCTAAATCTACCCCCAGCATGACCTCCCACACTACACAACCACTACTGCACTACCCTAAACCCTAAAACACTAACCCCAGCATAACCCCCTACACTACCCAAAAACCACCGCACTACTCTATACCCTAAAACGTGACCGTCTACACTACACAAACACCACTGCACTACCCTAAACCCTAAAACACTACCCACAGCGTGACCCCCTACACTACACAATCACCACTATCCTACCCTAAACCCTAAAACACTACCCCCTACACTACACAAACATCACTGCACTACCCTAAACCCTACACACTACCCCCAGCATGACACCCTACACTACACAAACACCACTGCACTACCATAAACCCTAAATCACTACCCACAGCATGACACCCTACACTACCCAAACACCACTGCACTACTCTAAACCCTAAAACACTACCCCCAACATGACCCCCTACACTATACAAACACCACTGCACTACCCTAAACCCTAAAACACTGCGCTCAGCATGACCCCCTCACAACACAAACACCACTGCACTACCCTAAACCCTAAATCTACCACCAGCATGACCCCCTACACTACCCAAACACCACTGCTCTACCCGAAACCCTAAAACACTACCGCCAACATGAAACCCTACACTAAACAAAAACCACTGCACTACCCTAAACCCTAAAACACTACCCCAAACACGACCCCCTACACTACACAAACACCACTGCACTACCCTAAACCCTAAATCTACCCCCAGCATGCCCCAAACACTACGCAAACACCACTGCACTACCCTAAACCCTAAAACACTACCCCAAGCACGATCCCCAACACTACACAAACACCACTATACTACCCTAAACCCTAAAACACTACGTCCAGCATGACCCCCTTCACTACCCAAACACAACTGCACTACGCTAAACCCAAAAACACTACTCCCAGCACGACCCCCTACACTACCCAAACACCACTGCACTACCCTGAACCCTAAATCACGACCCCCTACACTACGCAAACACCACTGCAATACCCTAAACCTGAAAACACTACCCCTAACACGACCCCCTACACTACACAAACACCACTGCCCTTCCCTAAACCCTAAAATACTACCCCCTACACTACACAAACACCACTGCACTACCAAAACCCTAAAACACTACCCCCAGCATGACCCCCTACACTACACAAACACCACTGCACTACCCTAATCCCTAAAACACTACCCCAGCACTACCCCTACGCTACCCAAACACCACTGCACAACCCTAAACCCTAAAACACTACCCCCAGCACGGCCCCCTCCACTACACAAACACCACTGCACTACCCTAAACCCTGAAACACTACCCCAAGCACAACCCCCTACACTACACAAACACCACTGCACTACCTAAACCTTAAAACACTACCCCCAGCACGACTCCCTACACTAATCAAACACCACTGCACTACCCTAAACCCTAAAACACTACCCCCAGCACGATGCCCTACACGACCCAAACACCAGTGCACTACACTAAACCCTAAATATACCCCCAGCATGACCTCCCACACTCCACAAACACCACTGCTCTACTCTAAACCCTAAAACACTACCTCCTACACTACACAAACACCACTGCACTACCCTAAACCCTAAAACACTACCCCCAGCATGACCCCCTACACTACACAAACACCACTGCACTACCCTAAACCCTAAAACTTTACCCCCACCATGACCCCCTACACTATACAAACACCACTGCACTACCATAAACCCTAACACACTACCCCCAGCACGACCCCCTCACAACACAAACACCACTGCACTACCCTAAACCCTAAATCTACCCCCAGCATGACTCCCTACACTACCCAAACACCACTGCACTACCCTAAACCCTACAACAATACCCCCAGCACGACCCCCTACAGTACACAAACACCACTGCACTACCCTAAACCCTAAAACACTACCCCAGCACGACTCCCTACACTTCCCTTACACCACTGCACTACACTAAACCCTAAATCTACCCCCAAGTATGACCTCCCACACTACACAAACACTGCTGCACTACCCTAAACCCTAAAACACTACCCACAGCATGACCCCCCACACTACACAATCACCACTATCCCACCTTTAACCCTAAAACACTACCCCCTACACTACACAAACACCACTGCACTACCCTAAACCCTAAAACACTACCCCCAGCATGACACCCTACACTACACAAACACCACTGCACTACCCTAAACCCTAAATCACTACCCACAGCATGACACCCTACACTACTCAAACACCACTGCACTACCCTAAACCCTAAAACACTACCCCCAACATGACCCCCTACACTACACAAACACCACTACACTACCCTAAACCCTAAATCTAACCCCAGCATGCCCCAAACACTACAGAAACACCACTGCACTACCCTAAACCCTAAAAGACTACCCCAAGCACGACCCCCTACACTACACAAACACCACTGTACTACTCTAAACCCTAAAACACTACCCCCAGCATTAACCCCTACACTATCCAAACACCACTGCACTACCCTAAACCCTAAAACACTACCCCAGCACTACCCCCTACACTACCCAAACACCAATGCACTACCCTAAACCCTAAAACACTACCCCCAGCACAACCCCCTACACTACACAAACACCACTTCACTACACTAAACCCTAAAACACTACCCCCAGCATGACCCCCTACACTACCCAAACAGCACTGCACTACCCTAAACCCTAAAACACTACCCCAGCACTACCCCAACACTACCCAAACACAACTGCACTACCCTAAACCCTAAAACACTACCCCCAGCATGACCCCCTACACTACACAAACACCACTGCACTACCCTAAACCCTAAAACACTAACCCCAGCACGACCCCCCACACTACACAAATACCACTGCACTACGCTAAACCCTAAAACAATACCCCCAGCAAAACTCCCTACAGTACACAAACACCACTGCACTACCCTCAACCCTAAAACACTACCCCAGCACGACTCCCTACACTACCCTTACACCACTG
Source organism: Triturus cristatus (assembly GCF_964204655.1). Lineage (NCBI taxonomy): Eukaryota > Metazoa > Chordata > Amphibia > Caudata > Salamandridae > Triturus > Triturus cristatus. The sequence goes on along the minus strand of NC_140580.1, from coordinate 1,157,612,119 downwards.
CACTACACTAAACCCTAAATCTACCCCCAGCATGACCTCCCACACTACTCAAACACCACTGCACTACCCTAAACCCTAAAACACTACCCCCAACATGACCTCCTACACTACACAAACACCACTACACTACCCTAAACCCCAAATCTAACCCCAGCATGCCCCAAACACTACAGAAACACCACTGCACTACCCTAAACCCTAAAACACTACCCCAAGCACGACCCCCTACACTACACAAACACCACTGTACTACTCTAAACCCTAAAACACTACCCCCAGCATTAACCCCTACACTACCCAAACACCACTGCACTACCCTAAACCCTAAAACACTACCCCAGCACTACCCCCTACACTACCCAAACACCAATGCACTACCATAAACCCTAAAACACTACCCCCAGCAAAACCACCTACACTACACAAACACCACTGCACTACCCTAAACCCTAAAACAATACCCCCAGCACAACCCCCTGCACTACACAAACACCACTGCACTACCATAAACCCTAAAACACTACCCCCAGCACAACTCACTACACTACCCAAACACCACTGCACTACCATAAACCCTAAAACACTACCCCCAGCACAACCCCCTACACTACACAAACACCACTGCACTACCCTAAACCCTAAAACAATACCCCCAGCACGACCCCCTAGAGTACACAAACACCACTGCACTACCCTAAACCCTAAAACACTACCCCAGCACGACTCCCTACACTTCCCTTACACCACTGCACTACACTAAACCCTAAATCCACCCCCAAGTATGACCTCCCACACTACACAAACACCGCTGCACTACCCTAAACCCTAAAACACTACCCACAGCATGACCCCCACACTACACAATCACCACTATCCCACCATAAACCCTAAAACACTACCCCCTACACTACACAAACACCACTGCACTACCCTAAACCCTAAAACACTACCCCCAGCACGACACCCTACACTACACAAACACCACTGCACTACCCTAAACCCTAAATCACCACCCACAGCATGACACCCTACACTACTCAAACACCACTGCACTACCCTAAACCCTAAAACACTACCCCCAACATGACCCCCTACACTACACAAACACCACTATACTACCCTAAACCCTAAATCTAACCCCAGCATGCCCCAAACACTACAGAAACACCACTGCACTACCCTAAACCCTAAAACACTACCCCAAGCACGACCCCCTACACTACACAAACACCACTGTACTACTCTAAACCCTAAAACACTATCCCCAGCATTAACCCCTACACTACCCAAACACCACTGCACTACCCTAAACCCTAAAACACTACCCCAGCATTACCCCCTACACTACCCAAACACCAATGCACTACCATAAACCCTAAAACACTACCCCCAGCAAACCACCTACACTACACAAACACCACTGCACTACCCTAAACCCTAAAACAATACCCCCAGCACAACCCCCTGCACTACACAAACACCACTGCACTACCATAAACCCTAAAACACTACCCCCAGCACAACTCTCTACACTACCCAAACACCACTGCACTACCATAAACCCTAAAACACTACCCCCAGCACAACCCCCTACACTACACAAACACCACTGCACTACCCTAAACCCTAAAACAATACCCCCAGCACGACCCCCTACAATACTGTTCTGCTCGATTTTCCTGGCCTTCTTGTGTTAACAAGTGATTGAATGTGACTTCAGTCTCTTACCATTCAAGCCTAAGGGTTAGAGTAGTGAATGGAGCCTATTTACTAGGCACTTCGACATGATCCTGTGCTCTTCCCCATAGATCAGGGCTTGCACACATAGCCTAGGGGATAGATTCGTTAGTATTAGGGATAACCTGTCCTGTAGTGAGGGTATTTCATGGAGCCGTGCTGAATTCAGGCCTGGTAGGCCTCAAACGGGAGAGACTCCATCTTTCTTTCTGCTCCGGCGGCTTGGGATTCTTCTAGGTGAAGAGTAATGTTTTAGTTATGAGGTGTTATTCGCTTGGAGAGAACCGGTTCAGGCCGGCCCTTTTCGAAGGATTGTATTTTTTCTTCATGCCGAAGACACTACATCAGGCCGGCCGGCTGGGAACGTGTCCTTGGTACGGGGAGGTACAAGAATTTGGTGGGCGGCAGGTTACGGGCCGGAATTTTCCATGAGGAAATGCACCTCTATATTAGTGAAAGTCGGAGGCAGTTACACGTTCAGTCCGTAGGCGGCATCTAGCCGTTACCAGTAAAGCTACTACTTATTCCAGGGAAGACAGACGCCATCTTGAAGGCGGAGAAGAACTGAGAGACAGATGCTTTCCTAACAGAATAACCAGAGAGGAGAGAGTAGCCGATAAGGAAGAGGTCCCAGTGACTCGGAGAAGGGTGATTCCAGGCGAGCCGAGGCACAGACGAGAAGGGAGCCTAGATGACCACTGAGTGCAGGCTACATACTACTAAGGTGATGTCGACCCTTTCTTATTAGAGTGTACAACTTAATCTTTCACTTTTCTTTGCAGGTTATGTGTCATATTGTAATGTTATGTGATCGTGTATGCAATGGGTAATAAAGTATCCAGTTTGTAGTGAACCAACATGTGCTGCGTGTTCTTGTATAAGAGAGTAGCCTATTCTTCTAGTCAGCTGCGGCTACATGAACAGATGTTAACCCTGATCAGGTAAGTGGTAACTGAATAAGGGAAAGAGGAGCCCCTTAAACCTGAGAACAGGCTATGCCCGAACTGGCAATCCTTGTGTGATCTGATGAATAGTGAGACTGATTCCCTTTTTGTATGTTATGGTGATCATAGGATGAACTGTCGTATGAGACTGCCGTCTAGGTAGAGAGGTCTGGATTCGTAGGGGATCGCGAGACCGCCGATTGTGCTGATACTGTCGTATGGGCAGAGAGGTCTGGGTTCGTATGGGACCGCGAGGCCGCCACTTGTGATACTGTCGTATGGGCAGAGAGGTCTGGATTCGTAGGGGATCGCGAGGCCGCCGATTGTGCTGATACTGTCGTATGGGCAGAGAGGTCTGGGTTCGTATGGGACCGCGAGGCCGCCACCTGTGATACTGTCGTATGGGCAGAGAGGTCTGGATTCGTAGGGGATCGCGAGGCCGCCGATTGTGCTGATACTGTCGTATGGGCAGAGAGGTCTGGGTTCGTATGGGACCGCGAGGCCGCCACTTGTGATACTGTCGTATGGGCAGAGAGGTCTGGATTCGTAGGGGATCGCGAGGCCGCCGATTGTGCTGATACTGTCGTATGGGCAGAGAGGTCTGGGTTCGTATGGGACCGCGAGGCCGCCACTTGTGATACTGTCGTATGGGCAGAGAGGTCTGGATTCGTAGGGGATCGCGAGGCCGCCGATTGTGCTGATACTGTCGTATGGGCAGAGAGGTCTGGGTTCGTATGGGACCGCGAGGCCGCCACTTGTGATACTGTCGTATGGGCAGAGAGGTCTGGGTTCGTATGGGACCGCGAGGCCGCCACTTGTGATACTGTCGTATGGGCAGAGAGGTCTGGATCCGTATGGGATCGCGAGGCCGCCGATTGTGAGATCTTGGTATGCATAGTAGGAATCCCCTGTCCTTAGGCGATAGATATATGTGGTTGTAGGATTGTAAATAGGTTCTAGGGAGGGGGTAACGTTCTGGCTGGGTTAGTGAGGCTCTGATGAGCGGGTTCTATCTGATCCGAAAACCCAAGCAGAACATTTGGCGTCACGAACCGTTTACGAAACCTGTGTGCGTTGTGGTTGTATTGTGTTTGCCTTCGGCGCGTGCGTGGTTTTGTTTGTATATTATTTGTATCTACCTGCGTGTAATGTTCTTTTCTCTTTCTTCTTTTTCTTTTTCTCTTTTTCTTTCTTTTCAAAAATGTTTTCTAGAAAGTCGAAATCTACTTTTAAGTTGCCCGTTGATATTCCCGGCTAGGATTCAACGCCTTATGAAGCCTTAGCCCGTGAGTGGGCTGATTCTACTGGTTTGAGTGAGAATTGGAATTCTTTTTTGGAGCTGGCGGAGCTGGCTAATGTGATTACTTGCTTACAGAAGGCGCCGGTATCTAAGGGTGATGAGCTTCCCGTTTTAGGGCGCAGAGGTTGGATTGTTCTGTCTGCATACAGGATTCTCCATGAGAGGTTGTTGAAGTTGCAGAACTTGCATAAGGATTTGGAAGCAAACTTTGTTGAGATTCAGAATGCTCATACTTTGTTGCGGTGTCAAAATAAGTTGCTTGCTGATAAACTTGAGACGTACCAAACTATTGCCGAGAGGGCGGCTGTGCGAATTGCTCGTTATAAATACAAGAATCGGCGTGGTCGGGTTTCGACGCGAAAGGTGCGTCTGGTCGTGGCGAAAGCCGGACTGGATTGGAATCCTGATGAATGGGATGGTAATATCTGGAACTCGAGTGATTCTCCTTCCTCGGGTGAGGAGTCTGCCAAGCGCGAGTCCTCTCGCTCCGGCCGTGCTTGTAAATCTGCTTCTTGCGCCTCTGATGGTGCACCCCTGATTGCGCTCGTCCTTCGAGCGGGGTCGATGCTTCTTCCACTGATTGTTCCTCTACGTGTACTGGTCGAGCTCCTTGTGATGCTCATCCCGCGGTCTCGGCGCATCCAGTTTTTCGACGGAAGGTGCAGCAGGCTCCCGGTGCTCCGAATGGTATTGCTTTAGACTCTTTGGAGGATTTTACTCAACAAGAAATTAGTGATATTTTGCAGCGATTTCGGCAGCGAGTTGGTTAGCCCTTGCTCACATGGATGGTGCGCCTTTATGAACTGGGCGCTGCTGGCATTATGTTGGATGCTGGCGATTGTTTGAAGTTTTGTTCCTTGAGTTCGGATTCTACTGTACAGGATCATTTTCGTAACTTTAATGGTGGTGGTCAAATTTCTTTGCTTCAATTGGCGACTGAGGGTTGTAATCAAAAATATCCTACTGAGTCTGACTGGCCTGTGAATGACAAACCGTGGTATACTTTGCGCGATGCTGCGCAACGTCTCAAAGAGGAGGTGATGAAAACGGCAATTTTTCTGAATACTGCTGACCGGTTGCTTGATGCTTTCTTGACATCTTCTGTGCGGAATCGTATTATTCGTTCTTCCCCTGTTGCTTATAAGCAGGTCATGATGACTTTATTGATTAATCAGACTGGTAACATGTTATCTGTGGTGCTGGAATCGGTACGCCAACTCGGTGAGTTGGGTGAGTGGTTTAAACCTGAACGGCAGTCCCGGCCTGACACTCGTACTCCTGGTGAAAATAAATTTACTAGACGTGATATGTTTTTTGCTCTTATGGCCGATGGTGTGCGAAAGGAGGACATTGATGGTGAGACTACTTCTCGTTTGTGGGAAATGTTTCGCAAACGTGGCCTGGATCGAAAGGAGGGTGCCCGGCGTGTTCGGACAACTGAGTGTGATCGTGGTTTTTCTGACGGTAGCGGTGATGACGACCGCCGTGGGCGCTCTGATCGTCGTGATGATCGACGTTATGCGCGTGATTTGTCCCCCCGTCGTGTGAGAGACAGGGAGAGAAAGGGGGAAAGAGAGAGGGGGAGAGATGATTATGTTAACAGCAGACGTAGAGATGATAGGGATCAATCCCCTGAGTTGAGAAGGAGAGAGGATCGACACTTATTGGCCGATCGAAACCCACAGTACAATGCAGGGAACAGTAATCCATTTCGTAATGGAGATGGATATGAACAGGAGGTATCGATACCTAGGAACCGTGAGAGTCTTTATCCTGATTTATCCTGGTACACAGAACACAATAAAAAGGACTAGGAAATAGGTCAAGCTCCAGTACACAGATGGGCTCACAGAGATAATAGACCCTATGTAGATATTGATATTTATTGGAGACATCGTAATATCCAAAGGGCCCGAGCATTGGTAGATACAGGAGCGGAGGCCACTCTTATTCATGGAAAATCAAAGAAGTTTAAAGGTCAGCCTTTTACAATTACCGGATTAGGTGGAAAGGAAACTCCCGCAGTTCAAACCTTACTTGAAATGAGAATAGGTAGAATTCCTAGAAAAGAATACTCTGTATTAGTGGTGCCACTCTTAGAATTCATAATTGGAATTGATATTTTGAAAGGAATGACTTTGCACTTAGATGATGGATGTTACCAATTTGGAACTAAACATTATATATCGTCCAGGCCTGTACGGGTTGGTCGTTTAAGAATGCCCCCCATAAAAGTTCCTCAGGCGACAAAAGTGGTTCGTCAGAAGCAGTATCGTATTCCAGGTGGTCATGAAGAGATTAGTACCACTATTCAGGAGTTGGTGGATGCAGGAGTTATAACCCCAGTTACTTCTGCTTGGAATAATCCTGTTTGGCCTGTACGTAAGAGTGATAATTCTTGGCGCATGACTGTTGATTATCGAGAATTGAATAGACACACACCCTCTTTGACTGTTGCAGTACCGGATGTTATTACCCTAATTGAAAGAATTCAGAAACATCCAGGTACATGGTATGCGTCCATTGATATTGCTAATGCTTTCTTTTCGATTCCGATTGCCCCTGAGTGTCAGGAACAATTCAGTTTTACGTGGAACGGGCGTCAGATGACGTTTAGAAGTCTTCCTCAGGGCTATGTGCATAGTCCTACGATATGTCACCGGCTGGTGGCAGAGCATCTGGCTGAGGTACCAGTTCATCCACAAATTCAGATATGTCACTATATTGATGATATTTTGATCCAAGGTGAATCACAAGAGGAAGTTCAGACCCAATTGGATAGAGTCATTGAGTGCTTGCATGAGAAAGGTTGGGAAATCAACCCGGATAAATTGCAAGGTCCGTCCCAGGCTGTGAAATTTTTGGGTATTAATTGGCATGAAGGGCACCGAGAAGTGATCCCTCAGGTTAAACAGAAAATTCTTGATTTTGCAGTTCCGAGAAATAGGAAAGAAGCCCAAAGCTTCATTGGTTTGTTTGGATTTTGGCGCCAGCATATTCCTCATTTGAGTCAAATATTGGCCCCTTTGTACCAGGTCACTCGTAAAAAGAATGCATTTGAATGGGATAAACCACAGCAAGATGCGTTCAGTCTGGCAAAAGAAGCAATTCAGCATGCTCTGGATTTATGGCCTGTATGTGATGGTGATGTGGATTTGAATGTGTCTGTACAAGGCCTTTATGCGAATTGGAGTTTGTGGCAGAAACAAGGCAAGAGTAGAGTACCGTTAGGTTTCTGGACCAAAAAGTTACCTGATGCTGGTGAGCGTTATACACCTTTTGAGAAACAGTTACTTGCATGTTATTGGGCTCTGGTGGATACCGAGCAATTGACTTTGGGACATGATATAGTTTTGCGACCTGAAATTCCTATCATGCAGTGGGTTATGAGTTCGCCGAAAACTCACCGGATTGGACACGCTCAAGAGGCGAGTGTAATTAAATGGAAATGGTATATACAAGACAGGGCACGTGTGGGACAAAAAGGAGTTGCATCTTTGCATGAGCAGGTGGCACGGGCGCCATCAACTGAAACTGAGAGTGAATGTTCCGTACCTTTAGTACAGGAGTCTCCTGTTAAGTGGGGTAAACCTTTTGATGATTTGTCCGCGGAGGACAGAAACCATGTCTGGTTCACGGATGGTTCAGCAAGGTTCATAGGGACGAAACGGCATTGGAAGGCAGTGTCCTATAATCCGATCACACAAAAATTGCTGAGTACAACTGGTGAGGGTAAGAGCAGTCCATTTGCTGAACTCTATGCTGTTTATCAAGTTCTGAAACAAGAGTTACCTGGCACATGTCATATTTTTACCGATTCATGGTCTACTGCCAATGGACTGGCAGTTTGGTTACCGACTTGGCATTCCCATAGTTGGAAAATCCATTCCAAAGAATTGTGGGGAAAAGAATTATGGCAGGAGATTTGGGAAATGCTCCCACAGAGTACTGTTACAATCTTCCATGTGGATGCTCATACCCCGATAGACTCTCTTGACAAATTCTTTCATAACATTGCAGATGAGAAATCTAAAATTGCTGAGGCAGTGGTGGACACGCAAGATTCTGATATTGCGGGATTGGCGAAATGGGCCCACCAGAAAGCAGGACACTTTGGAGAAAAAGCCACTAGCAGGTGGGCTGCTGATCGAGGAATTTATATTCCCCTAGATTTAATTAAAAATGTTATTCTACATTGTCCCATTTGTCAGCATATCAGGCAGCGCAAAGTGCCCCAAATTGTTAAAGGTCATTTACATCGCGGGAAATTGCCCGCTCAAATTTGGCAGATTGATTACATTGGTCCACTTCCTATGAGTAGGAATTGTCAATATGTTTGCACCATTGTTGATACATACAGTGGCCTGTTGGTGGCCCTTCCCTGTAAGCAAGCTACCCAATTGAATACTATTAAAACATTGGAATTGATTATGATGTATTATGGTGTGCCATTCCAAATTCAATCTGATAATGCATCCCATTTTCGTGGAAGATTGGTACAGGAATTCTGTGTGGAAAACAATATTGAATGGGTGTTTCATATACCATACTATCCACAGGCCTCGGGTCTTGTGGAGAGGTTGAATGGCCTGCTAAAAGACCAACTGCGCAAATTAACAGATGACAAGTATAAGAATTGGTGAGATTTTTTGCCTCAAGCGCTATTGATTTTGAATAACCGTCCTTTTCTAAATGCTGAATCCCCACTTATGCGTTTGTTTCCTCCGAATGTTGATGCAAAGCCTAATGAGATCAGAGAGACTGTGATGTACTGGGAGATTACTCCCGGAGCTTTAGCTCCATGCAGAGCGACCCCAGGGTCGGCAGGTTTAGACTTGCATGCCATGGATGACACCATTATAAAAAGTAAAGATCGAGTCATCATTGAAACAGGTGTTGGTGTTCAGATACCACCTGGAAATTTCGGATTAATTGCCCCTAGATCGGGGCTGGCTGTAAAAGGTATTCAGGTGCTTGGAGGAATCATTGATAGTGATTATCAGGGAGAGATTAAGGTGCTCCTGCTGAATAGCAGTGAGGTTGACTTACTGATACATCAAACTGACCGAGTGGCTCAATTGCTAATAATGCCTGTCTTCAGTGGTGAGATGGTAAAAGGCACTGCCCCAACGTTGCTAACTGTACGAGGCCAGAAAGGTTTTGGCTCCACAGATAATCCTGGGGCCAGAGTTTGGGTGCAGTCGCCTAAGAATCCCCCTGAACAAGCAGAGGTCATTGCAACCGGTCAAGATAATACCATTTTAGTTATGAGACCAGGGAAAGATAGCTGGGAAGCAGTCCCGGCTGACAAATGTTACTTACGAGAATGAATAATGCCTGTATTTGATTCTCTTTCAGATCATTCTTTGGACTGTTGCTGCAGGATGTGTCGGCGTTGGACTGTGTTTGGGCTGCTACGACGAGAGAGGAGGGATCCCATCAACCCGGGATGAGTTGAGAACCCGAGTGTCGCGTTCCTTCGCTGCGTGGGATTCGTCGTCGAACTTTTGGACTTCACTAGCGAAACGGGTGACTAACGCCCCTCATTTCTGCTTGACACCGATGAGATCAGTGAATGACATTTTGGCAACTTGTTTGGTTGCTGTCCCTGCTTCGTTGGAGACTCTGACTCATATTTTCAATATATCAACCGCTCGCCCCAATGTTCTTCTGGGCGATTTCGCTACCCATCAGTATTGCCCCTTGTGTACTGAATTGTCAGACCCGATACCCCCCATCCAGTCCCAAATAGTTACCTATAATATCACACAAGGTGATTTGTGTTTTTTCCTTACGTGTAATCCTAGTGCAATTTCGGAATGTATGTGTTTAAAATTGAAAGGTGCCACCTCATTCACCATTCATGAACGAACTTTGTGCCTTCAAAGGACACCGAAAATATGTACTTCTGTTCAGAATAACATGACTTGCAAGAGTATGGTAGTTGCCCCCAGTCATTATCGCACGATGTTACTACCTGCCGGATGGCTTTTCTCATGTGGTAATACTTCCTGGCCATATGTCCCCGCAAATATTTCTGGAGGCCCTTGTGCCATTACTAGACTAAGCTTGCTCATGTTTTCATCACATCCGAATGCCAACTCTCGTGTGATTCGAGATACAGTGAGGTTACAGGAGGATTGTGACTCATCTTTGCATTTATATTCTAAGTCCGAATACCTTAGCCTGGCTATTTCAATTATTGGTGTTCCTGCTTTGGCAGTTTATAATGCAAAATCTATTGAGAAAATGGCCTGCTGGATGGTGAAATCCATTAATAATACTTCTACAGTCCTGTCGGACATGCTATTAGACGCCCAGGGTGAACGAAGGGCTATCTTGCAAAATCGAGCGGCCATTGATTATCTTTTGCTTAAACATGGACACGATTGTTCTGATTTTGAGGGTCTTTGTTGTTTTAACTTGTCTGATCATACACAATCCATTCGAGCTCACATTAATAAGCTACATGACTTGACAGAAGAAGTTAGAAAACACATTGACCAGGGCTGGTTTGACTGGCTCTTTAATTGGTTACCTGATTTGCATTTCTTACGTCAAATATTAGGAGGTATTCTGATTACTATCGCCATTTTGATTTCCATCTGTTGCTTTATTCAGTGTATTCCTTCACTACTTCAATTCTGCACACCTGGTACTAGACATAGATCAGTTAGTTTTGTTTCATATTATTCTTCCACAGATGTTAGTTCTGTTTAATGAATGTATAATAGACTGAAGTCAAGGGTGAAATGTTCTGCTCGATTTTCCTGGCCTTCTTGTGTTAACAAGTGATTGAATGTGACTTCAGTCTCTTACCATTCAAGCCTAAGGGTTAGAGTAGTGAATGGAGCCTATTTACTAGGCACTTCGACATGATCCTGTGCTCTTCCCCATAGATCAGGGCTTGCACACATAGCCCAGGGGATAGATTCGTTAGTATTAGGGATAACCTGTCCTGTAGTGAGGGTATTTCATGGAGCCGTGCTGAATTCAGGCCTGGTAGGCCTCAAACGGGAGAGACTCCATCTTTCTTTCTGCTCCGGCAGCTTGGGATTCTTCTAGGTCAAGAGTAATGTTTTAGTTATGAGGTGTTATTCGCTTGGAGAGAACCGGTTCAGGCCGGCCCTTATCGAAGGATTGTATTTTTTCTTCATGCCGAAGACACTACATCAGGCCGGCCGGCTGGGAATGTGTCCTTGGTACGGGGAGGTACAAGAATTTGGTGGGCGGCAGGTTACGGGCCAGAATTTTCCATGAGGAAATGCACCTCTATATTAGTGAAAGTCGGAGGCAGTTACACGTTCAGTCCGTAGGCGGCATCTAGCCGTTAGCAGTAAAGCTACTACTTATTCCAGGGAAGACAGACGCCATCTTGAAGGCGGAGAAGAACTGAGAGACAGATGCTTTCCTAACAGAATAACCAGAGAGGAGAGAGTAGCCGATAAGGAAGAGGTCCCAGTGACTCGGAGAAGGGTGATTCCAGGCGAGCCGAGGCACAGACGAGAAGGGAGCCTAGATGACCACTGAGTGCAGGCTACATACTACTAAGGTGATGTCGACCCTTTCTTATTAGAGTGTACAACTTAATCTTTCACTTTTCTTTGCAGGTTATGTGTCATATTGTAATGTTATGTGATCGTGTATGCAATGAGTAATAAAGTATCCAGTTTGTAGTGAACCAACATGTGCTGCGTGTTCTTGTATAAGAGGGTAGCCTATTCTTCTAGTCAGCTGCGGCTACATGAACAGATGTTAACCCTGATCAGGTAAGTGGTAACTGAATAAGGGACAGAGGAGCCCCTCAAACCTGAGAACAGGCTATGCCCGAACTGGCAATCCTTGTGTGATCTGATGAATAGTGAGACTGATTCCCTTTTTGTATGTTATGGTGATCATAGGATGAACTGTCGTATGAGACTGCCGTCTAGGTAGAGAGGTCTGGATTCGTAGGGGATCGCGAGACCGCCGATTGTGCTGATACTGTCGTATGGGCAGAGAGGTCTGGGTTCGTATGGGACCGCGAGGCCGCCACTTGTGATACTGTCGTATGGGCAGAGAGGTCTGGATTCGTAGGGGATCGCGAGGCCGCCGATTGTGCTGATACTGTCGTATGGGCAGAGAGGTCTGGGTTCGTATGGGACCGCGAGGCCGCCACCTGTGATACTGTCGTATGGGCAGAGAGGTCTGGATTCGTAGGGGATCGCGAGGCCGCCGATTGTGCTGATACTGTCGTATGGGCAGAGAGGTCTGGGTTCGTATGGGACCGCGAGGCCGCCACTTGTGATACTGTCGTATGGGCAGAGAGGTCTGGATTCATAGGGGATCGCGAGGCCGCCGATTGTGCTGATACTGTCGTAAGGGCAGAGAGGTCTGGGTTCGTATGGGACCGCGAGGCCGCCACTTGTGATACTGTCGTATGGGCAGAGAGGTCTGGATTCGTAGGGGATCGCGAGGCCGCCGATTGTGCTGATACTGTCGTATGGGCAGAGAGGTCTGGGTTCATATGGGACCGCGAGGCCGCCACTTGTGATACTGTCGTATGGGCAGAGAGGTCTGGGTTCGTATGGGACCGCGAGGCCGCCACTTGTGATACTGTCGTATGGGCAGAGAGGTCTGGATCCGTATGGGATCGCGAGGCCGCCGATTGTGAGATCTTGGTATGCATAGTAGGAATCCCCTGTCCTTAGGCGATAGATATATGTGGTTGTAGGATTGTAAATAGGTTGTAGGGAGGGGGTAACGTTCTGGCTGGGTTAGTGAGGCTCTGATGAGCGGGTTCTATCTGATCCGAAAACTCAAGCAGAACAAGTACACAAACACCACTGCACTACCCTAAACCCTAAAACACTACCCCAGCACGACTCCCTACACTTCCCTTACACCACTGCACTACACTAAACCCTAAATCTACCCCCAAGTATGACCTCCCACACTACACAAACAGCGCTGCACTACCCTAAACCCTAAAACACTACCCACAGCATGACCCCCCACACTACACAATCACCACTATCCCACCATAAACCCTAAAACACTACCCCCTACACTACACAAACACCACTGCACTACCCTAAACCCTAAAACACTACCCCCAGCACGACACCCTACACTACACAAACACCACTGCACTACCCTAAACCCTAAATCACCACCCACAGCATGACACCCTACACTACTCAAACACCACTGCACTACCCTAAACCCTAAAACATTACCCCCAGCATGACACCCTACACTACACAAACACCACTGCACTACCCTAAACCCTAAATCACCACCCACAGCATGACACCCTACACTACTCAAACACCACTGCACTACCCTAAACCCTAAAACACTACCCCCAACATGAACCCCTACACTACACAAACACCACTGCACTACCCTAAACCCTAAATCTAACCCCAGCATGCCCCAAACACTACAGAAACACCACTGCACTACCCTAAACCCTAAAACACTACCCCAAGCACGACCCCCTACACTACACAAACACCACTGTACTACTCTAAACCCTAAAACACTACCCCTAGCATGACCCCCTTCACTACCCAAACACAACTGCACTACCCTAAACCCTAAATCTACCCCCAGCATGCCCCAAACACTACGCAAACACCACTGCACTACCCTAAACCCTAAAACACTACCCCAAGCACGATCCCCAACACTACACAAACACCACTATACTACCCTAAACCCTAAAACACTACGCCCAGCACGACCCCCTTCACTACCCAAACACCACTGCACTACCCTGAACCCTATATCACGACCCCCTACACTACGCAAACACCACTGCAATACCCTAAACCCGAAAACACTACCCCTAACACGTCCCCCTACACTACACAAACACCACTGCCCTTCCCTAAACCCTAAAATACTACCCCCTACACTACACAAACACCACTGCACTACCAAAACCCTAAAACACTACCCCCAGCATGACCCCCTACACTACACAAAGACCACTGCACTACCCTAATCCCTAAAACACTACCCCAGCACTACCCCTACACTACCCAAACACCACTGCACAACCCTAAACCCTAAAACACTACCCCCAGCACGACCCCCTCCACTACACAAACACCACTGCACTACCCTAAACCCTGAAACACTACCCCAAGCACGACCCCCTACACTACACAAACACCACTGCACTACCTAAACCTTAAAACACTACCCCCAGCACGACTCCCTACACTAATCAAACACCACTGCACTACCCTAAACCCTAAAACACTACCCCCAGCACGATGCCCTACACGACCCAAACACCAGTACACTACACTAAACCCTAAATATACCCCCAGCATGACCTCCCACACTCCACAAACACAACTGCGCTACTCTAAACCCTAAAACACTACCTCCTACACTACACAAACACCACTGCACTACCCTAAACCCTAAAACTTTACCCCCACCATGACCCCTACACTATACAAACACCACTGCACTACCATAAACCCTAAAACACTACCCCCAGCACGACCCCCTCACAACACAAACACCACTGCACTACCCTAAACCCTAAATCTACCCCCAGCATGACTCCCTACACTACCCAAACACCACTGCACTACCCTAAACCCTGAAACAATACCCCCAGCACGACCCCCTACAGTACACAAACACCACTGCACTACCCTAAACCCTAAAACACTACCCCAGCACGACTCCCTACAGTTCCCTTACACCACTGCACTACACTAAACCCTAAATCTACCCCAAGTATGACCTCCCACACTACACAAACACTGCTGCACTACCCTAAACCCTAAAACACTACCCACAGCATGACCCCCCACACTACACAATCACCACTATCCCACCATAAACCCTAAAACACTACCCCCAGCATGACACCCTACACTACACAAACACCACTGCACTACCCTAAACCCTAAATCACTACCCACAGCATGACACCCTACACTACTCAAACACCACTGCACTACCCTAAACCCTAAAACACTACCCCCAACATGACCCCCTACACTACACAAACACCACTGCACTACCCTAAACCCTAAATCTAACCCCAGCATGCCCCAAACACTACAGAAACACCACTGCACTACCCTAAACCCTAAAACACTACCCCAAGCACGACCCCCTACACTACACAAACACCACTGTACTACTCTAAACCCTAAAACACTACCCCCAGCATTAACCCCTACACTACCCAAACACCACTGCACTACCCTAAACCCTAAAACACTACCCCAGCACTACCCCCTACACTACCCAAACACCACTGCACTACCATAAACCCTAAAACACTACCCCCAGCAAAACCCCCTACACTACACAAACACCACTGCACTACCCTAAACCCTAAAACAATACCCCCAGCACAACCCCCTGCACTATACAAACACCACTGCACTTCCATCAACCCTAAAACACTACCCCCAGCACAACTCTCTTCACTACCCAAACACCACTGCACTACCATAAACCCTAAAACACTACCCCCAGCACAACCCCCTACACCACACAAACACCACTGCACTACCCTAAACCCTAAAACAATACCCCCAGCACGACCCCCTACAGTACACAAACACCACTGCACTACCCTAAACCCTGAAACACTACCCCAGCACGACTCCCTACACTTCCCTTACACCACTGCACTACACTAAACCCTAAATCTACCCCCAAGTATGACCTCCCACACTACACAAACACCGCTGCACTACCCTAAACCCTAAAACACTACCCACAGCATGACCCCCACACTACACAATCACCACTATCCCACCATAAACCCTAAAACACTACCCCCTACACTACACAAACACCACTGCACTACCCTAAACCCTAAAACACTACCCCCAGCATGACACCCTACACTACACAAACACCACTGCACTACCCTAAACCCTAAATCACTACCCACAGCATGACACCCTACACTACTCAAACACCACTGCACTACCCTAAACCCTAAAACACTACCCCCAACATGACCCCCTACACTACACAAACACCACTGCACTACCCTAAACCCTAAATCCAACCCCAGCATGCCCCAAACACTACAGAAATACCACTGCACTACCCTAAACCCTAAAACACTACCCCAAGCACGACCCCCTACACTACACAAACACCACTGTACTACTCTAAACCCTAAAACACTACCCCTAGCATGACCCCCTTCACTACCCAAACACAACTGCACTACGCTAATCCCAAAAACACTACTCCCAGCACGAACCCCTACACTACCCAAACACCACTGCACTACCCTAAACCCTAAATCACGACCCCCTACACTACACAAACACCACTGCACTACCCTAAACCCGAAAACACTACCCCTAACACAACCCCCTACACTACACAAACACCACTGCACTTCCCTAAACCCTAAAACACTACCCCCTACACTACACAAACACCACAGCACTACCCAAAACCCTAAAACACTACCCCCAGCATGACCCCCTACACTACACAAACACCACTGCACTACCCTAATCCCTAAAACACTACCCCAGCACTACCCCTACACTACCCAAACACCACTGCACAACCCTAAACCCTAAAACACTACCCCCAGCACGACCCCCTACACTGCACAAACACAACTGCACTACCCTAAACCCTGAAACACTACCCAAGCACGACCCCCTACACTACACAAACACCACTACACTACCCTAAACCTTAAAACACTACCCCAGCACGACTCCCTACACTACCCAAACACCACTGCACCACCCTAAACCCTAAAACACTACCCCCAGCATGACCCCCTACACTACACAAACACCACTGCACTACCCTAAACCCTAAAATTTTACCCCCACCATGACCCCCTACACTATACAAACAACACTGCACTACCATAAACCCTAAAACACTACCCCCAGCACGACCCCCTACACTACACAAACACCACTGCACTACCCTAAACCCTAAAACTTTACCCCCACCATGACCCCCTCACAACACAAACACCACTGCACTACCCTAAACCCTAAATCTACCCCCAGCATGACTCCCTACACTACCCAAACACCACTGCACTACCCTAAACCCTAAAACAATACCCCCAGCACGACCCCCTACAGTACACAAACACCACTGCACTACCCTAAACCCTAAAACACTACCCCAGCACGACAACCCTAAATCTACCCCCAAGTATGACCTCCCACACTACACAAACACTGCTGCACTACCCTAAACCCTAAAACACTACCCACAGCATGACCCCCACACTACACAATCACCACTATCCCACCATAAACCCTAAAACACTACCCCTACACTACACAAACACCACTGCACTACCCTAAACCCTAAAACACTACCCCCAGCATGACACCCTACACTACACAAACACCACTGCACTACCCTAAACCCTAAATCACTACCCACAGCATGACACCCTACACTACTCAAACACCACTGCACTACCCTAAACCCTAAAACACTACCCCCAACATGACCCCCTACACTACACAAACACCACTGCACTACCCTAAACCCTAAATCTAACGCCAGCATGCCCCAAACACTACAGAAACACCACTGCACTACCCTAAACCCTAAAACACAACCCCAAGCACGACCCCCTACACTACACAAACACCACTGTACTACTCTAAACCCTAAAACACTACCCCCAGCATTAACCCCTACACTACCCAAACACCACTGCACTACCCTAAACCCTAAAACACTACCCCAGCACTACCCCCTACACTACCCAAACACAACTGCACTACCATAAACCCTAAAACACTACCCCCAGCAAAACCCCCTACACTACACAAACACCACTGCACTACCCTAAACCCTAAAACAATACCCCCAGCACAACCCCCTGCACTACACAAACACCACTGCACTTCCATAAACCCTAAAACACTACCCCCAGCACAACTCTCTACACTACCCAAACACCACTGCACTACCATAAACCCTAAAACACTACCCCCAGCACAACCCCCTACACTACACAAACACCACTGCACTACCCTAAACCCTAAAACAATACCCCCAGCACGACCCCCTACAGTACACAAACACCACTGCACTACCCTAAACCCTAAAACACTACCCCAGCACGACTCCCTACACTTCCCTTACACCACTGCACTACACTAAACCCTAAATCTACCCCCAAGTATGACCTCCCACACTACACAAACACCGCTGCACTACCCTAAACCCTAACACACTACCCACAGCATGACCCCCCACACTACACAATCACCACTATCCCACCATAAACCCTAAAACACTACCCCCTACACTACACAAACACCACTGCACTACCCTAAACCCTAAAACACTACCCCCAGCATGACACCCTACACTACACAAACACCACTGCACTACCCTAAACCCTAAATCACTACCCACAGCATGACACCCTACACTACTCAAACACCACTGCACTACCCTAAACCCTAAAACACTACCCCCAACATGACCCCCTACACTACACAAACACCACTGCACTACCCTAAACCCTAAATCTAACCCCAGCATGCCCCAAACACTACAGAAACACCACTGCACTACCCTAAACCCTAAAACACTACCCCAAGCACGACCCCCTACACTACACAAACACCACTGTACTACTCTAAACCCTAAAACACTACCCCTAGCATGACCCCCTTCACTACCCAAACACAACTGCACTACGCTAATCCCAAAAACACTACTCCCAGCACGAACCCCTACACTACCCAAACAACACTGCACTACCCTAAACCCTAAATCACGACCCCCTACACTACACAAACACCACTGCACTACCCTAAACCCGAAAACACTACCCCTAACACAACCCCCTACACTACACAAACACCACTGCACTTCCCTAAACCCTAAAACACTACCCCCTACACTACACAAACACCACTGCACTACCCAAAACCCTAAAACACTACCCTCAGCATGACCCTCTACACTACACAAACACCACTGCACTACCCTAATCCCTAAAACACTACCCCAGCACTACCCCTACACTACCCAAACACCACTGCACAACCCTAAACCCTAAAACACTACCCCCAGCACGACCCCCTATACTGCACAAACACCACTGCACTACCCTAAACCCTGAAACACTACCCAAGCACGACCCCCTACACTACACAAACACCACTACACTACCCTAAACCTTAAAACACTACCCCCAGCACGACTCCCTACACTACCCAAACACCACTGCACCACCCTAAACCCTAAAACACTAGCCCCAGCACGATTCCATACACGACCCAAACACCAGTGCACTACACTAAACCCTAAATATACCCCCAGCATGACCTCCCACACTACACAAACACCACTGCACTACTCTAAACCCTAAATCACTACCTCCAACACTACCCAAACACCACTGCACTACCCTAAACTAGGCCTGGGTGAAAATTTTGTTCCGTTCGCGGAAATTGCGATAATTTGATATTTTCGCGTTCCGCGGAGAGCGCGAAAATGTCAAAAATTCCGGTTTCTGCAGCTTGGCGATAATTTGTTACTTGCTCGCGCTGTAAAATAATACATTCTCGCGCACGCGCGATCGCCTTACCTGAATCCCTGCGTTCGCCGACAAGTTTTCTTGATCCGGTCGCGTTCTCCATGAGATGTTGTATTGTTTTTAGCCATTTGCGCTGTCTCGCGACAGTTCGCGCCTGCAGTGACGTCATGCGTCGCGCGATCACGTCTTTCTTCTCACGATCATGCACCGCGAGACAACTCAAAACAAGATGGCCGCGCCCGCAAGCAACCACATGTGTAAGTTGGCGACCCGCAACCATGCAGAAAATCTCGCGAACATGCCGGAAAAAATCTTCCGCATCTTCGCGATATTTCCGCTTGTTTGCGATAATTTTAAACATTTTTGCGATAATTTGCAAAAGTTAATTTCGCAAATTCCGCCCACCCCTACCCTAAACCCTAAAACACTACCCCCAGCATGACCCCCTACACTACACAAACACCACTGCACTACCCTAAACCCTAAAACTTTACCCCCACCATGACCCACTACACTATACAAACACCACTGCACTACCATAAACCCTAAAACACTACCCCCAGCATGACCCCCTCACAACACAAACACCACTGCACTACCCTAAACCCTAAATCTACCCCCAGCATGACCCCCTACACTACCCAAACACCACTGCACTACCCTAAACCCTAAAACACTACACCCAGCATGAACCCCTACACTACCCAAACACCCCTGCACTACCCTAAACCCTAAAACACTACCCCAGCACTACCCCCTACACTACACAAACACCACTGCACTACCATAAACCCTAAAACACTACCCCCAGCACAACACCCTACACTACACAAACACCACTGCGCTACCCTAAACCCTAAAACACTACCCCCAGCACAACTCTCTACACTACCCAAACACCACTGCACTATCCTAAACCCTAAATCTACCTCCAGCATGACCCCCTACACTACCCAAACACCACTGCACTACCCCAAACCCTAAAACACTACCCATTGCACAACCCCCTACACTACACAAACACCACTGCACTATCCTAAACCCTAAAACTACCCCCAGCATGACCCCCTACACTACCCAAACACCACTGCACTACCCTTAACCCTAAAACACTACCCCAGCACAACCCCCTACACTACCCATACAACACTGCACTACTCTAAACCCTAAAACACTACCCCCAGCACGACCCCCTACACTACTGTACTACCCTAAACCCTAAAACACTACCCCAGCACGACCCCCTACACTACCCAAACACCATTGCACTACCCTAAACCCTAAATCACTACCCCAGCACGACCCCCTACACTACCCAAACACCACTGCACTACCCTAAACCCTAGAAAAGAAACCCCCACCCCATGCCCAATCCCCCTTACCTCTTACTTCTCATGGTTCCTCTCTTCTCGTGGTTCCTGCTTCACTTCGTCTCTGAGGAGCGGTGCACGTCATTGTGAGGAAACAGAACAGCCTCTGTTTCCTTACAACGACGTGGATCGTCGACATGTTTTTTAGAATGCATGGTCATTTACCAGACATACCTTTACAACGAAATTCGTTGTAAAGGCATGCGTGGTAAATGACCATGCATTCTAAAAAAATGTGTAGTAATGACTTTGTGATGCACAACGCATGCATGGTTATGCATGCATTGTAATGGTATCGCGAAGTAAAAAAGTAATTGTAACATCTGTTTACCGATTGAAGCTGGCCCCTGTTCTTCAGTGAGTTGCTAATTTGATAAATTAGGAGGAAGTAATGTGTTTTTTTTTACCGAAAAGTGCATTCCCAGCTGTTGTATTGTGAAAAGGTCCGCGTGGCCTGGTTTCACTTCCAGTGAGATTGTGGAAGAGTTTGTTTGGATCTAAAGGAGTTCTGTTTTTTGGACGAGGCCGGCGTGACACGTCATCAGAAAACACAGCTAATGGAAAGCATCCTCCCTGATGTGTGGAGCCGTGCCATGAGAGGTCAACGAGCGTGCGTTCCATCGCAGTATGACAGTACCGCGTGACCCATGTGCCGCCTGCAGGGTGTGGGAGTCAGAAGGGGCATCACAGGTCCTCTTGAAGACAGTTGTAGCACTAATTCTACATTTTGGAACAAGGGCATTTTAACCTTGTTATTCCTGCAAGATACAAAGAGAAGATCCTGTGTTATTCAGTGCCCTCGTTACCTTTTTGTGCGTTGTGGTGCTTGTCAATTCGCTGCCCTGCCGGTACACACGACTGGGCAGCCCACCTTGTGTGCCATCTGCAGGGCCTCTGCCCTCGGATCACTGGTTTCAGTTTCTGGAGTGGCAACATAAACAGTTGCTCCCAAAGGTCTAGCCTGAACACTTAGGTGAATATCCCCTGCATCAGCTTTCCCCGGAAATTCTTTCCTAGTTCTCCCACGTCGACGAGGACGTCATAAAGCACGGCTCCGCTCTCGACACCATATGACATCATTGGAGCCATAAGAGGACCTCGTCGGCGTGCTGACGTCAGTTCCACCCATTTTTTCCGTGCCACCGAGGCAAACAGGCGGACCGAGACATTTTCACAGGTATACATAGTATACTAAATATATATATATATATATATATATTATCTACTGGCGGTCGCCAGTAGATAGTTATAGTTAGGACCGTGTTTCCATAGGAAATCTGAAAATTCTATTTTGAATAACTTTGGCGCCGGTTGACGAATCTGCGCGAAATTTTCAAAACTAATGGGGCGCTCCGCACAGCTCCTACCCTGAAAGTCTCGGGGGGATACGTCAAGCGGGGGCCGAGAAAAAAGGGGGGTCCCAGAACGTGTTTTCCCCATGCATTTTCCCATAGGACCTTTAGTCGAAGGTACAGCCCGAACGGCTGAACAGAATTACTTGAAATTTGGCAAAGAGGTAGTCCTCAGGTCAGGGAAGTGCCTTTTGCATATATGGATTCAATCTGTTCAGTAGTTCCTGAAAAAATTGCAGTTAAAAGCACATAAATATCTATAGCCGCGCACCGTGCGCGCACCGTGCGCGCACCCTAACGTGCGCGAGCGTAATTCTGATTGGTGGTTACATGTCAGTCAACGTTCAAATCGGTCGAAATCAGGAAGTGTCAGCCGCCATTTTGTTTGTTTTGAGTGCGAGAGTGAAAAAGGAAGGTGGCGAATGTGAAAAGGGGGCAGGGTAGAGAGTTCCTGACCCCCTAGCCTTTGTCAGGGGGTCCCTGAAAGACCCCGAAGGCAGAAAAAAACATTTTAAATTTTTCGAAAAAAAGTCGCGGGGTGCGCGCACGGTGAAAAACCATTAGAAAAAAAAAATGTTAAAACGTAGTTTATTGTAAAATAAATAAATAAAAAATAAAATAATAAATGCATAACTTAGCATTTAAAAAAACGTACAAATTCACTGAAATAACCATAGGTTTCACACACGTTATACTTAGGAATTAGCATTTAATAAACCTTGCAAATTCACTTAAAAAACCATAGGTTTCACACATGTTATAGTTAGGTGGACATTTCACTCGTAAAAAACCAATGAAATTCCCCCGTTATAGTTAGTTGAGATAATTATAACTCGCGCGACCGCCACTCTATCACAAGGATGATGTCATCAGTGATGTCATGAGTGATGCCACTGATCATGTCATGAGTGATGTAATATGTGACGTCATCAGCAGAGGATGGGGGGTGCGCGAGTTATAGTTATCTCAACTAACTATAACGGGGAATTTCATTGGTTTTTTACGAGTGAAATGTCCACCTAACTATAACATGTGTGAAACCTATGGTTTTTAAGTGAATATATATATATATATTGCCTACTGGCGGTCGCCAGTAGGTAGATATAGTTAGGACCTATTTTCCATAGGAAATCCGCAACATTCTATTTGGAATAACTTTGTCGCGATTGACGAATCTTTGCAAAATTTTCAAAACTTTGGGCCAGCTCCGGTTCGCTCCTATCCTGAAAGTTTCACGGTGATTTGTCAAGCGGGGGCCGAGAAAACAGGGGGGTCCGAAAACGCGTTTTCCCCATGCTATTTCCCAAATTACCTTCAGCCGCAGCTACAGCCCGAACTGCTGAACGGAATTACACCAAATTTGGCAAAGAGGTAGTCCTTAGTTCAGACTCATGCCTTTTGCTTAAATGGTGTAAATCCGTTCAGTGGTTCCAGAGAAAATTACAGTTAAAAGTACATATATATCTATGGCCTCAGAGGATCCGCGCACCCTTCCGATCACGAGCTGAATTTTAATTGGCTGCCAACACTCTGAATCAGGAAGTGTTGGCAGCCATCTTGTGCCTCGGTAGAACCGAGGCACAAGAAACCCCCCAAGGCCAAGGCCAAACAATTTTTTGATTTTTTTTTTTAAAAACGGGAGGATGCGCGCTGGATGCGCGCATACTGCCGATGGAAAAAAAAATCAGCGCGGGCTCCCGCGCTAAATATGCTAATTTGCCCCCGGGTGGCCAAATCCCGGGGGCATAATGAAACAAGCATCAGCATGCAAATAGAACATGCTGACCAGTACGGGGTTGTTTGCTCTCCCCCACGCCCTAGTGACACACTCAGGAGTGAGACCCTCAGTAATGACACACCCAGTAATGACACACCCGGTAGTGATACATCCAGGAGTGATAACCTCAGGAGAGACACACAGGACTGACAAACTTAAGAGTGACATGCCCAGGAGTGACACACTCTGGAGTGTAAGTACAGGGGACCCTGTCCCTGCAGGCTAGACTCAATAAGATGTGGCCTAATGGCTAGAGCATACGACCTCGGAGCTTGGTAACCAGGTTCGAGTCTCTGCGGCTCAACCTCTTGTGATTCTGGGCAAATCACTTCATCTCCCCACACCTAACAAAACATGGATGTGCCCGTCTGGAACAGCTGGTGCTCATGTAAAGCGCCCTGATACCTCCGGGTTGAGTTCGAGCTATATAAACCTACAAGACAAAAAACACAGCTCTGCAGATCTCACACGCCCTCACACGTGCACTCACTGTCACGGGCCTCAGAGATGCTCTCGTGCTCGTGGGGGATGCACTCTCTCCCTCCATATGTAGCCCTCACTCCGAGACGATTCACTCACTACCTGCTGGTTGGTGAAGAGTGAGACACAAGCTCTCACGTGACAAAGACGGGGTATAGCGCCCACCAAGCGCATCTCGGGTTTAAACAAGCATCGTCATATAAATAGAACACAGTGACCAGTACGGGGTTGTTTGCTCTACCCCACGCCCCAGTGACACACTCAGGAGTGACACCCTCAGTAATGACACACCCAGTAATGACACACCCGGGAATGATACATTCATGAGTGATAACCTCAAGAGAGACACACAGGAGTGACAAACTTAAGAGTGACACACTCTGGAGTGTAAGTACATGGGCCCCTGTCCCTGCAGGCTGGACTCATTAAAATGTGGCCTAATTGCTAGAGCGTACGACCTCGAAGCTTGGTAACCAGGTTCGAGTCTCTGCGGCTCAACCTCTTGTGATTGTGGGCAAATCACTTCATCTCCCCACGCCTAACAAAACATGGATGTGCCCGTCTGGAACAACTGGTGCTCGTGTAAAGCGCCCTGATACCTCCAGGTTGAATTTGAGCTATATAAACCTACAAGACAAAAAACAATGCTCTGCGGATCTCACACGCCCTCACACATGCACTCACTGTCACGTGCCTCAGAGGTACTCTCGTGCTCATGGGGGATGCACTCTCTCCCCTCCATAAGTGCCTATCTCTCCCAGAAGATTCACACCCTTCCTACTGGTTGGCGAAGAGTGAGACACAAGCTCTCACGTGACAAGGTTGGGGTATAGCGCCCACCAAGCGCTACAAATAGAACATGGTGACCAGTATGGTGTTGCTTGCTCTCCCCCAAGCCCAAGTGACACACTCATGAGTGACACCCTCAGGAATGACACACCCAGTAGTGGTACATCCAGGAGTGATAACCTCAGGAGAGACATACAGGACTGACAAACTTAAGAGTGACATACCCAGGAGTGCAATGCAAAAAAAACGGCCCTAGGGGATGGGGTCCCGGGGCCATAAGTGGCCACAGCAGGGGGGCAAGGCAGCCCCCTCCAAAATATTTTTTTTTTTAAAAGGGCCATGCCCCGGGGGATGGGGTCCCCTGGGCAAATTATGGCCTCGGGAGGGGGGCCATGCGGCCCCCTTCCTCATTTAAAAAAATAAATAAATAAAAATTGGGGGCAGGCCCTGGGGGATGGGGTCTCCAGGGCCAATAAATTAGAAAAAGTAGAGGGGCTACACAGCCTCCCTTCTAAAAAAAATAAATTAAAAAAAACCTGATCGACCGGAGGCCACGCCCCCTCCTTGCACCACTCGGCAAACGCGCCCCGTGGCGCGTTTGCAGATGGGGAACTAATTCCCCTTGAGTACTGGGGGTGCCTGGGGGCCAACTAGCCCACCAGGAACCTCCAGTATGCGCCAGGGGGCTGAGTTGCAGAGAGGTGTAATGAGGCCACGCCCCATTTTACACCTCTCTGCAACGCAACTCCGTGGCAATTACTGGAGGTACCTGGTGGGCTAGTTGGCCACCAGGGGACCTCAGGATTCAAGGGGCTTTAATCCCCCAACTTAAAACGCGCCACGGGGCCAGGCCTTAGCACATGGACTGCTTCAAACGCCTATTCACTATGCATGCAGTCCTCTTACCACCTACACACTTGTCTTTCACACCTTCAATTCCCCAGTCAGTATCCATACACTCCAGCAAACACCCTGTCACTCCCCTTGCACTCCTCCAGTGACCCATTCAGCACCATGTACTAATCCATTCACTGCTCCAAAACCCATACACTTATAAATTCAACCAGGCACTCTCCTTGCAGTACTCTAATCATTCAGTCAGTACCCAAGTACTCATGCAGTTAGCCAGGCCTTAGCACATGGACTGCTTCAAACGCCTATCCACTATGCATGCCGTCCTCTACCCACCTACACACTTGTCTTTCACACCTTCAATTTCCCAGTCAGGACCCATACACTTCCAGGAAACACCCTGTCAATCCTCTTGCACTCCTCTAGTGACCCATTCAGAACCATGTACTAATCCATTCACTGCGGCAAGAACCAAGCCCCCTGCATCAACACTGTTAAAAAATGTAAAATATGATGTTTTGGCAAGCACATTCTTACAAATCTTTATTCTACTGATAGGAAGATTTCACTGGCTCCTTTGTCAGCCCGGTACCCAACCTACGAATGTCACTTAGCAGCGATGGGACGTGTCCTTGAAAATACTCCTTTATGTCACTTGGATGAGTGGTCGAGCCAGGCCCTTCTCCAGAGTGTGAGAAGGAACGCAGGGGAGAGAGCACGAGGGCAAGGGTGATGGCTCACTCAGCTACCTGGTGTGGTGAGCTGTGGGAGGGGGCGTGGCAGAGGAGGGATAGCATCGCCCAGGGAACAAGGGGCCAGGAAGGGGTAGGGGAACTCCATAGGTTAATAGGGACCCCATGTCTCCTTTTCAGCAGCACTCCACAGTCTCACCTGCTGAAAGAGATTCTGAAGGGAAGCGCTGCAATATACACTTACAAGCCCCTTGCACCACTTTTGAGTCACTTTTCCCATGTTAAAAGTGACGCAAGGCGCTTGTAAATCTGCCCTTTACTGTCTGGGTACTGCCTCCAAGGCGCCATCTTAAATAGAATATGTCTGATGCAAAATGTAACCTGTTATGGCACACAAGGGCCTGACAGGTGGGGGAGGGGGGGGGGGGTGTTTCATACCCTGAATAAATGTGTTATCTAGTAATTAGTTGGGGAGAGATGCTTTCAGTCGGGTATTGTCGTGTTTGTTAGATTTCACCTGGGATATTATACACACACACAAACAAAAACACACACACATGCACTCTCTCAATCATCTCTGCTTTCAAAGTTCTAAAAAGACTCCTTATTTTTTTTTAAATGTTGTGTTTTAAATAACCCTAAGAATCTACACTCCTCTCCCTGCCTCTCAAGCCCCCCTCATGCACTGCTTCTCATATAATATATTTTTATATGATATGCCAGCAAGATTGTTGAGAAATCTGAATGCACGCCCCCCCCCCCCCAATCTTACTGACTAAGCTACACCCCTGTGGCATACACTGTCTCGCAGTCCACATACATTCCTCACACCAGACGTGCAACGCCCATTGGGCTCAAAGGGCTTCAGACCCCCCTCATATGGATGGGGGAAGGGCCAGGACACAGGGGAGTGGCAGCAAAGCTATTTCAGATGCAGCAGGGGCCGGCAGGCTTCACTACCAAGGCAGGCAGTAGGGAAACCTCCTTCCTAGCACTATAATGATCTCACGGACACTACTGTCAGTCCAATACCAAAAAGGTGTGATGTTCAGTGGGTCCAACTTATTCACACTCTGGTAAGTGCAGATTTTAAGTGGGCCGGGTCCTGCCGGTGCTCAGCATCGCAGTTCTAAGAAGGTTTGAGACGGGTCCCTATCGGGCTCTCAGTTTTTGCCGTCATCCTCAATTCTTAACTCTGCAGCAGCGCCCCCTTCACTGCCACTGATGTAACTTCAAAGAGACTCGGTATAGATCTTTCACAGTCTCATCATGTCAAGACTGAAGCATTTTCAAAATGATATAGGACGCAGCCATAATTGTTGTCTATTTATCTTATGCAACTAACAACCATTGACAAAGCCAATAGCCCTGCCTTGTGGTGGGTGTAATGTTACTTGTTGTATTATATATCTGGATGCAATCACAGAAGCAGCAAAACACCAGTCGGGCAGCACACTATGCCAAGCACAGATTTTTTGCTTAGGTGTTTTTAAGCCACGCCCTTAATTACATCCCCCATGCTCCTTTGAGAGACCCCCAGTTTTGTCATCCCAATTAATGCCCTGGGTAAGTGGACTGGTTCAGGTCACTAGAAGTATCCTCTTCAGGATGCACAATGTCACGGCTCTTCCCTGATTGCATGACGCAGCCATGACCAGGTTCCTTTCTGAGGATGAAGTCTAGTGTTTTTGACCCCTCCTGTGCCCACCCCCAAAGTCCACAGATTTTGCAGTTTTGTCATTCGGTATGTTAAGGATAAAAACTATGGGCCACAAGTTAAACCCTTGAGGCTTTAATAAAACTACTGGCAACCTAAGGGGGGTCAGCACATAAGACCCAGAGCCCTCTCACTCCTATCCCTCCAGAAGAATATATATATATTTACAGAAAAAAAGAAAGGTTACATTAATGGTAAAGTTAGTGACAACATTAACATTTTGAACTTTAAAAAAAAAGGAAATTCACCAGTTATAGTTAGCAGAGTTAACTATAACTTGCGCCCCCATGCACTGTTTATGATATTTCATCACTCATGACATGTTCTATGACATCATTTATGACATCACTGGTGACATCTCAAATGACATCACTAACTCTATCCCCCTGAGGCCAGTCCCCAGCTGTGCAATGGACGTGCGCACCCTGGGGTTGGCTGCCTGCGGGGACACTGACCACATGGGTTGGCCTGCTGCCAGGCCCTTTGTCCAACCCACTTCAGTGCATAGCTGAAGGCTGTGCACAGGGTGGGGTTGGCTGCCTCTGGTTGGGTTGGCCACAGTGCCTACCCACATGCCTTGTAGCCAAACCCCCGCTGCGCACGGCCAATGGCAGTGTGCTCTATGGGGTTGGCTGCCTGCGAGGGAGTGTGGCCACAGGACTTTCCCTGCGGTCAGGCTCTGTGGCACATGGCCGCTGTACAGTGCATGGGGTTGTCTGCTTGTGAGTAGGTTAGGCACAAGGTCTGCAGCCAACCCCCGCCGCACACCGTGCACAGTGCAAGCACAGTATCTGGACCAAGATCTAGCTTTCTGCCAAATTTGATGTAATTCATTCAGTGGTGGTTGCTACAGCATTTAAGTGGTGGAGCAGCATGGGGGGTAGCCGGGGGCAGCACAAGGGGGCTGTGGAGGGGGGGTAGTGAGGGGGAAATTAATTCAATAAACTGCTTACCTGCATTCTGCAGGGTCGGTGCTCTTCTGGCCTCTGCTCCTTGACTCCCGGCATGCCACAGAGTCCCCCTACGCCAATCCAGACTCTGCTCTCATGCTGGAATCACCCAGCATGATGAGAGCAGTGCCATGATTTGTGTGAGCGCCGTAGTTAGGTGCTCACAAAGGGTCCATGACCCTCTCCTTGTTCTCTACCTGGCTGTAAAGCACACCTCTGGCGGACAGATCGAAGTGCGCATGAGTGTTTGGCCGGCCGTTCGCGGTCGGCAAACTGTAATGCGCGCTGGAAGCAGTGCGGCCACTCCTCCTCCTTCCCGAGGCTGTGTCGACGTAGCAGTGCGGCCACTCCTCCTCCTTCCTGAGGCTGTGTCGACGTAGCAGTGCGGCCACTCCTCCTCCTTCCCGAGGCTGTGTCGACGTAGCAGTGCGGCCACTCCTCCTCCTTCCTGAGGCTGTGTCGACGTAGCAGTGCGGCCACTCCTCCTCCTTCCTGAGGCTGTGTCGACGTAGCAGTGCGGCCACTCTTCCTCCTTCCCGAGGCTGTGTCAACGTAGCAGTGCGGCCACTCTTCCTCCTTCCCGAGGCTGTGTCGACGTAGCAGTGCGGCCACTCTTCCTCCTTCCTGAGGCTGTGTCGACCTGCTGGAATGGATAGCCCTGCCCTCTGCTCAGCTGCTCGAAGTAAGGGAAAAGGAAGGAAAAATAAAATCATAATAATAACCTTTGTTATTATCATTTTTTTTTTTCACTGCTCGAAAGCAGTGGGGCGACGCTCCTCCTTCCTTAGCGGAGGAGCCACTGCTAAATGTATTTCATCTGTTTTTGCTGTATTGCTGTTCAGTTTTCTTATGGAAAATTGCACAGTGAAAACACGTTTTGGGATCGGCCTTTTTCTTGGCCCCACCTCACAGCGAAACTTTCCAGAAAGGCTCAGAGGTGGATGAGACATTTCTTTGGAAAGTTTTGTGAAGATTTGTCAAATGACGCCATATGTGTATGTATGTATGTATGTATGTATGTGTGTATGGATGTATGGATGGATTGATGGATGGATGGATAGATAGATAGATAGATAGATAGATAGATAGATAGATAGATAGATAGATAGATAGATAGATAGATAGATAGATATTACTGTTTAAAAATTAGACAGCTGTTAAGCTACTGAGAGGAAGGTTAGGCTGAGTAAATAGATGTGGAAGGGGGATGCTCGACTTATGCAGAAGTCTCTCTATATTTTAAGCCCCTTTAAAAAATATGCTATGCCTTAAATTCCCAAACACACACACTTCACCTCATATTTTTAACCCTCGGATTTCATGCTTGTATTAACATGTCAATGCTCATTTACTTCAGCCTGCTATTCCAGAAAGGCTTTCATTTCAACAGCTCCGTTTCAACCATATGGGCTTCAGGAGCGCCTCCTGTTGGTCTGGAATACAACATGCATTCATGCTGTCATTGGGACTCTGTGCTGGCGCTGCATTGATTACTAGGGAGTTAACTGACAGATTGATGCTGGTGTTGGAAGCACATGGTTCACTATTCATGGCAGAATGTTTTACTGATATTGATAAGGAAAATGTTTGAGAACTCAAAGTAGCTTTCTAGAGCACAAACCATCATTTCTACGACAAAAAGAATGAAGGTTGATCCAGGTCTCCAAGAAAATAAAATCTGGGACAAAAATACTAGACTCATGGGGTGTAGCATACCAAAAGATACTGCACCTGCAGTGTTACCCAGCGAAAGAAAGGGAAGGTGATGAGTAGCTAGTGTACAAACAGAAAGTACGAAATGACACAACAAATCACATGAGCCCGGCTATAGCAAATTTGGAAAAATGTAGACCCGGGAAAAACCTTAAAAACGCCGGAGAAATCTGAGAAATCTCAGTCATTTCAAATGACTCTTTTGACTCTAATTTTCCGAACATTGCACTATTGAACCCATTGATGTAATTATAACTAATTTGGCACAAGATCCTACTGCAGGAGGGCAGGAGCAGAAACTTAGCAGGCGTGAGTGGCTGCTGTTATCCATGTTCTGTAGCATTTGGCAATATTTTGTCAGTTCAAAATTTATCCTCGGGGCTATTCAATGCTGATAAAATATGAAAATATCACTAAATGTTGAGTTTTGCTCCTCCCATAATTCTGTGTAATCTTGCATATTTTGTTGTAATTTCAGGTAGTTACGCTACAGCAAATTACATGAGTTACACCTAACCCTAGAAAAAGGGAATATAGAAACCTGCACTCCTTCATCTTGGAATTACACCCTGTAACATGGAAAATATGGACTGGATTCTAAGTCAGAGATGCGTTCCAGAGTTGTGGGCCATTACTGAATAATATGGCCTCTAATCTAAATCTTTGAAGTCAAGAAACTCAGGAAAGTTGACTCTGAGAAGGTCGGAGACTCCGAGAAAATATGAGAGTATCTGAGAAGATCTGAGGAAACCTGATCCTCTGAGAAGATCTCAGTGCATCTGAGAAGATCTGAGGAGACCTGAGTCTCTGAGAAGATCGAAGTGCATCTGAGAAGATCTGAGACTCAGAGGAGATTTGAGCCAATCTGAAGCTGTTGCGGTGAACAAAGACCTCACAGAGCCTGAGGGGGTTTCATTCCCTTCGGGTTCACTGAGGCCTTTGCTTTATTTGTTAGAACATTCTGCTCTCTAGTGGCGGAATATTCTAATGGTCTTCTGGCCCTCCATAGCTGGGCTATACCGGCATTAAAGTCCCGCTCCTTTGTTAAAGGCCCTCGCCTTCGACTTGGAACTTTAACACTGAAGCAGGCCTTTAATAGTCGGTATCGCCCACTAAGGCAGGCTCTAAGGCTCTGATTGTAGCTATTACAATAATTATCTAATAAGAAAATCAAAAGGTATGTGTTTTTGTTATGGACCTAGTGTTTATATACCCATATTAATGAGTTATTGCTTTGTGTCTAAATGATACGATGCTACCAACTGGTATTAAACAGGAGCATGATGAAATAAGGGAGATACATGAGCTAAACTGTAAGAAAAAGCATCACTAAAACAAACGTATCTACAGGTCAAGCAACCAGTGATACAAAGAACACAAAACAATTAGCCCTCTGTTGAGTCTCAATCATCGAGCCCTTCGGAATCGGCTCGCTGCTCTATGAGGTCCATCTCTAGGGAGCCTTAAGTCTGATGGCCGTAACAGCACGGATCGTTAAGGTGCTCAAGTGAGGGAAGGAAGGGAAGGGAGCAGCAGACAAGGATATCTGCGAAACCGAACATGAACTTCTTATTGATATATATAGTTGAATGATTAATAATCATCAAACTTCTTCTATACTAGTATATGTAATTTTTTCCTGCAAAAGAAAATAACCCTGGGTAACCTTGTGGCCAAGGACAAGAGTCCAAGTACTCCACTATCCTCTTTCCTCCGAGTAGCACTGTAATCTAAAAATACAGTTTATCTACCTAAGCTTGTACTGGTAAATTTTCTTCGCCATTTTCATAATCATGAATACCTACCAAATGGAACAAGGAGATAAGCCTCACAGGGATTGAACCAACCAGGTCTCAAATGATGCCCTGTTAGGAATCGGATATCGAAAGAGACTACAAAAGAACTAATAAATGTCAAAATGGGTAAGAGATTTGTGTCATAGCAATCTAGAAATCAGTGATTATTCATTTTCATAACAGCAACTTCCTTTTGTGTAGTTCATAAGTTTGTTAGGACTTTTTTTAGGGGTGGGGGGAGAGCTCCCCTCCGCCCACGGAATTTGCGGAATCTATTCTACTCCGCGTATTGCGGAATAGGCAGAGTAGGCAGCACCCGACGCACTCTGCGGCAGAGCAGAGTTGGCACCAGCGTCCCGCCTCCCTCCCGCCCTATTAACAATTAAATTATAGGTGTAAAAACAATTTATAAGTAAGGGAAACGTCTTACCTGAGATGCAGCGTCCCGGGGCTCTCTCTTCTGCCTTCATCGCGACTTCAGCATCAAAACTGCGCATGCGCAAGCCCACGCATGCGGAGTTTTGATGCTCCCTCTTCCTCCATCATCACGACTTCTTCATCAAAACTGTGCATGCGTGGGCCCACGCATGCACAGTTTTGATGAAGAAGTCGGTGATGAAGGAGGAAGAGTGAGCCCCGGGATGCCGCATCTCCGGTAAGACGTTTCCCTTACTTTTAAATTGTTTTTACACCTCTAATTTAATTGTAAATAGGGTGGGAGGGAGGCGGGCAGGCGGTGCGTAGTATAGCAATGTGGGGTTTGCAGAGTGTGCAGAGATTGCCTCCCCTGCGTGGCACTCCGCGTAGCCCCACTACGCCCACTCTTACTTTTTTTTATCTCAGTAATAAAATCGATAATCTGAAAGTCTATCAAAATATTGCAGGGAAGCCATGAACCTTTCACACAGTTGCTTGGTGTTTACTTTCGTAAAATTCAAAGCTGTTTCTCTCACCCAAATACCAAAAAATTAAAATCCGAACAAGTTATACAGGCAAGGTAAAGAATACTCACCGACCCGTGAATTGTCTTAGGAATAACACCGGCAAATACTTTGCCACAAAAAACATTTTACGGGAATAAGTTCCCGACAGAAAGAAATGTCACCTTTGTTTGAATAGACAAGTGGTGATTACGGAGCAAACCTTCACTTAGCCACAGTTTCAACAATCCAAACTTTTATTGGGGCACTGCACCCTTACCCACAAGAAGACTCCGATACAAACGCACAGGAGCTCTGCTTCAGAAATCCGGCAAGAATAATCTGCAGCGTGCTGAACCCGGAAGCTGCTTTTATACTTCTGGTTCAACAGGAATCATGGGAATTGTAGTTCTGTATCTCAGACTTCTCCTCCCACCAAGCCATTGTTAGACTTGGGGATCTCTAGTTGGCACAGGTATGCACTTGTGACAAATAGGGACCCTCTCCTCTAGTCAGGGTAAGGGGGGTACACTCCTAAAATAATCCCTGCTCACCCCCTTGGTAGCTAAGTCCACTTATCCTGGAGCACACAGGACTCCACTGGGGCCATGACCCACACCTTCTGTCCAGGCTAAAGCTCAACCAGAGTGGTATTCTGGTCGTACCACCGCTTCATCTCCTCCTGGCTGGCTTCAAGATTCGCCTCAGCGAGTTGTATGAAACGCCTAGTCTGATTCCTAAAGGACAGCATGTAGCCATATACATCCTGGGGAGGTTTCCTGGGAGATTGCTCCCAGCCTTCTTTGACCAGACTTAGAGGTTTTCTCACTGGGTGTCCATAGAGAAGCTCAAAGATTTCTGTGGCACCTCACGGTAAGCAAAGAGCAGGCATGGTAAGAGGATGTCCCACTTATGCCTCATGGGTTCCTCAAGACCCATTATCATGCCTTTGAGGGTTCAGTTGAATCTCTCACCCAACCCGTTTCCTTGGGGGTGGTTAGGAGTGGTGAACTTATAGGTTACACTGCACTCCTGCCACAGGGACTTCATATACTTGGATATGAAGTTGGTGTCCCGGTCAGACACTACCTCGTGAGGGAATCCCACTCTGGAGAAAATTCCCATCAGTGCTCGTCCCACCACGGGGGCCGTCACTGTCTTCGGAGGTATGGCTCCCGGGTACCAGGTGGCATGGTCCACCAAGACCAGGATGAACCTGTTGCCCATGGCTGTCTTGGGGTCCAGTGGCCCCACAATGTCAATACCCACTCGTTCAAAGGGGGTGCTGACTACAGGGAATGGCTGGAGAGGAGCCTTGTGCTTCCTCCCACTCTTACCACTTGCCTGGGAAGTCTGACATGTCCTGCAGTGAGTGTCTGAACTCCTGCACATCTGGGGCCAATAAAAATGAATGACAAGCCTTTCAAAGGTCTTGTCCTGCCCCAAATGTCCTGCCAATGGAACATCCTGAGCCAGCCCCAGTAGGAAGGCTCTGAAGCGCTGGGGTACCACCAGTACACGGGCTCACCCAGGCTCAGCAACCTTAGGCTCTGTATACAGGAGATCATTCTCCCAGTAGATCCAATGTGATCCAGACTGATCACCTGCTGCCTGGTCTTCAGCCTGTTGCCGCAGACCCACAAGAGAAGGGCATTCTTTCTGCTCCTTGCAGAATTCCTCCCTAGAGGGTCCTCCTTCTTGCTGCCAATGGGTCAGCTCAGGCAGGTCCCCCAGTTCGGCTACCTGTTCCCCTGTAGGCTCCAGGGCATCCCCCTCAGGGTCTGCTCCTTCCTGGACCATGGGAACTTTGGGGGCCGGTTTCCCGTGCCCCCTGCCTCTACTCTTGATGGCAGGTACCTGGGCCTCCCTCTCAGGCTCCGGGTCCTCTTGAGCACCTTTACTCGCTGCCATTGACCAGGTGGTCACACACGCCCAGTCAGGCAAACCTAACATTTCTAAATGTGCATTCCGCTCCACCTCCGCCCAAGGTGAGCTCTCCAAGTCATTCCCTAACAAACAGTCTACAGGCATGGCGGGCCTCACAGCTACCCGAAGAGTACCAGAGACCCCCCTCCACTTAAAGGGAACCTGAGCCACCTTGCAGTGACTCTCTGTGTTGTCAGCGGCAACAACTGGGTAGAATGCTCCAGGGACAACTGGCTCTTGAGACACCAGGGGACACTTGACAGCTGTCACACTGCCTCCCGTATTTCTAAGCGCCTCCACTCTATGACCATTGATGGTCACCCACTGCCTGTATTTCTTAGTGTTATCAGGCAGCTGGGTCCTGGGGACCACCTCACAGTCTCCTAATGAGACAAGGGACATCTCTGCGGGACCCACCCACCTTGGGCGCCCCTCTCCTCACCCAGGGCTACACTAGCCATCTGCCGGGGGGCTGCACCAGTGGGTGCTGGTTTTCCAAACAGGCGACACTTGGGTTCATTGGTAAAATGACCCAGTTCTCCACATTTGTAGCATCTCGGGGGCCCTCTTTGAACAGGTGGACCTGTCGGGGCCCATGACGGTTTCTGGGGGGGAGGCTGAGAACCTTTCCCTTGGTTCCCTTGGGGATTACTTTGGGGCCTCCTATGGAACTCCCTCTGTTTACACTTGTCCCCCCACTCTTCTGCTGGGGACCCTGCCCATTCTTGGCTGAGTCTCCCACGTGACCCTTGTGGACCCTGGTACTGACCCAGCGGTCCGCCTCCTCAGCAAGCTTCCTAGGATTAGTCAGCCTACTATCAATCAGGTGCTGGCGTAGCTCAGGAAAACAGTTACTTGACAAGTGTTCCCATGCAATTAAATCAAGAAGTCCCTGAAAATTATCAACTTTGCTACCCTTCACCCAACCATCCAATGCTCTGCAGAAAAAAGTGACATATTCAACATAGGTACTGTTTGCTATTTTTGTGCAACCCCTGAACCTCTGTCTGTACATCTCAGGGATCAAACCATATCTAGACATCAATGCCTCTTTCATGTGGGGATAGGAATTATAGACATCAGAAGGCAAGTCTAGCAGTGTGTCCCGCCCCTCACCAAGGAACCGCCCCCACAACCCCGCTCCCCAATCCTTCTCAGGACCAGGTGGGAAGACATGGCTACCTCAAAGGCCTTGAACCACTGCCCAATATCATCATTTAAAAAAAATTCCTTCACCACATCCTTAGGGATGTACACTCTAGATTCCACAGGCATTGACGGTGTGCTGCCACCAGAGGGAGTACTCCCTAAGCGCTGGGCTTTCAACTCCAACTCCCTCAAAACCTTTTCATGTTCAAACTGTAGCTTCTTTTCTTCTAGGGCTAACATTCTACTTTGCATTTCAAATTCTAACTGCCAACTTAACTTGAGCTTGGTCATCTCAATTTCGTGCATCCTACACTCTTTTCTATCTGCCAACTCCTCTGGAGATAGACTTTTACCAGAAACACTGCTACCGACAGGGGAAGGGGTTCTCCTTCCTCTTGGACCCACTGGCCCTTCCAGCTGCTCCTCTGCATTATCATCATCAGTGGCATTCCTTGCTTCTACCCAGGCCCTCAGCACCTTGTAGAACTCTGGCTCATTTTTGCATCCAGTGGTAGAAACATTAAATTTCTTGCAGAAGAACTTTAGCTGCCTTGTAGTGTAGCTTTCCAGTTTCTCTTCTTCCCACTCCCACTCATTCTCAACAGAGACTATGGATGCTGCTTTCTCCACCATGGTTAAGCTTGGCAGTACTCAAAAATAGACAGTCCCAAAAAGAAATCTACCAACAAGTATTGGTTGCGTTAAGGTCTGCACTCACTAAGTAGTGTTCACCAATCACTGTACATGAGTCACATATGCAAGTCCAGAATCCTCACTGCTGACCACCAATGTTAGACTTGGGGGTCTCTAGTTGACACAGGTATGCACTTGTGACAAATAGGGACCCTCTCCTCTAGTCAGGGTAAGGGGGGTACACTCCTAAAATAACCCCTGCTCACCCCCTTGGTAGCTTGGCACGAGCAGACAGGCTTATCTCAGAGGCAGTTTCTAAAGCATTTGTGAACACATACAGTAATCAAGTGACAACACTTTAGATGGACACCACACAGGTTTTATATAAAAAATAAGTATTCTTTATATAGATTTACCACAAGACCATTAAATAACAAAAATACACAATACTGTTACTTTAGATGGTAGAATATTGCTTATTTCTCTTAAGTTCTTAAATGCGACACTTTAAGTCAATGTACCTTTTAGATGCGACACGCAGGGCAACAAAAGTGTTGCAATGATGTTGATGTGATGAAGATTTTGGTGCAAAGAAATAAAGACGTGAAGATCTTCCAGATGCGGTACGCTTCTCCGATGTTGCGAGAAGACTCGAGTCGATGCTTCAGCTGCAGCGGCGACACCCTTTACGCGATGCGACGACAGCGGCCTTGGCAGCGGCACTCTTCACCGATGTTGCGAGACGCTTCCGCTGGATGCAATGCTGCAGCAGCAACACCCCTTTATGCAATGCGACGACAACAGCTCCGACGGCGGCACACTTCTCCGTGGATGCGAGGTGCTTTTCTTGATGCGGTGCAATGTGACAACTATGATGGCTGCGATGGCAACACACTTCTTCCTTGATGCAAGGCTCTTCTCTTGATGCAGTGCAATGCGTCAGCTACGATGGCTGTGATGGCGACACGCTTCTTCGGCGTTGCAAGACACTTCCTGGATGATGCAAGACGCTTCCGCTCGATGCGATGCTGCAGCGGCGACACACTTTACAAGATGCGACGACAACAGCTCCGACGGCGGCACGCTTCTCCTTCTTGAGTCACGCTTCCAGCTCCTTGCGACACGCAGTCCCTAAGAAGGCCCAACAACAGCAGCAGGCACTTCCAAAGAACTCTGGGGAGCTGGGGGGTGAAGTCTGTTGTTCCTGAGTCTTCAGCAGGAGGCAAGCTCTTTTCCAAGCCCTTGGAGATCCTTCACAATTTGAACAAAAGTACACACAAAGTTCTTTTCTCCTCTCCTTGGCAGTAGGTAACCCCTGCAGGCCAATCCCCCAGTTTCAGGGATAGTCTCTCCTCAGTTTCTTCTTGGTTCCTCTCCTCAGCAGAGTTTCTTCTTGTTTCCCAAAGTGATCTAAATTTTTGGGATCAGGGTCCCAATACTTATACCCCAAAATCCTTTGTCCTTTGAGGGCAGAGGGGCCTTTGCCGTGTTCAAACCGGTTCTGGTCAGTCCTGGAGCACTTTGTTTACCTGACTCCTTCTTTCCTTTCAGAGTGCAGGGCAGAGACATCAGACACACCACAGGAGGTGGAGCCAGCATTCTGGAGGGAAGGCACAGCCCTATTCAGGTCCCAGGTGCAACACCTCCCACCCATCTAGATGCAGATCTCTCTATTCACCACTGGGACACCTCACCCTGTCTCCTGGAATTCCCCAGCCCTGTCACTCAAAACTCCAGAGAGGGAATACACAGACTAGCAGAGGCAGGTTTGAATGGTTAGACAAGAAAATGCTTCCTTTCTAAAAGTGGCATTTTCAAACACAGAATGTTAAAACCAACTTCACTAAAAGATGTAGTTTATCTTTCTGAGTTCAGGCATACTAAATTCGAATTTCTACCATGTTCCCTGAGTCAGTTAGGATGATAAGATGCAATAACCAAGCTGCCCATTCTGGCCTATGGAGAACAGGTAGCCTTACAATAGTGAAAAACGAAAATGGCTGTAATTCACTATTAGAACATGCCAAACACACCAGGGCATGTCCTACCTTGTCCTTACAATGCACCCTGCCCTTGGGCCTACCATAGGGGTGTCTGATATGAAGAAAAGGGAAGGTTTAGGGACTGGCAAGTGGGTGCACTTGCCCAGTCAGCATGACAGTACCAGATTGCACGCAGGCTCTGCAATGGCAGACCTTAGACACATTTTTACAGGCTGCTTCTGTGGGTGGCACAAGCAGTGCTGCAAGCCCACCAGCAGTATTTGGATTTACAAGCCCTGGGCACTCCTGGTGCACTGTACTAGGGTCTTACAAGTAAACCAAACCAACCAATCATGGAATCACAAATCATACATCAATTTACAATAGGGAGCACTTGCACTGTGGCACTGGACAGCAGTGGCACAGTGCCCTGAGCAACTAACACCAGCAAAAACATATGAGGCAACAGCGAAAAATGGAAGGGAGACCCATGCCAATGTGCCAGGTCTAACAGCCATCAACTAAGAATACAACTCCTGCATGGCTGAATGACTCCGGAAGGGATCACAACATGTACAACGATGAATATTCTCCACTAGCACACAAATGTTTTGTTACACGCCCCTGACATCTTCGCGATGAATGTGTAACACCCTCCAACTAGGTGATCATTTGTGATTGTTGGACAGTATTTAGGTCTGCAGGTTCATGGGAAATTAAGCTTCTTTCTTCATGGAGTATTTTTATCTTGAATGCCCCAACGAAGCCCAACAAAGAAGAATGCAACTTTGTGTGCTCAAAGGGACTGTCTGAGTGCCAGGAAGATAGACACTTTAGCCTACTCTGAGCAACCCCTATTTTTACACCATTCCAGTCAATTGTTTTTTTCTCCATGTGATACAAAAAATCACTTCAGATTGTTGATATCTAACAGGTCTGAGTGCCATTGGTCTAAGAGCTCTTGAGTTCATTGATGTTGGTCTGGGTGGGATCCTATGAGCCATCTCAATTTCAAAGTCTCTATGAAACGAGACACCAAGGGGTATATTCACAAGAACGTGTGCTAAACATCACCAAAAAATGTTAACGCAACTTTACACATCACAGCCCATTGCAGAGAAAATAACCCTGTGTCAACATGGAATTCACAACAAGGCGGTACCATGGGATAGTCTGCCGAAACCGCGGTCAATGTCCGCAATACAACCACCTCGATGGAGATAAAAACACAAACCACAACACCAGAAAACCTGCGATGGGCCAAAGCGCGATGAGGAAATGAGCGATAAGCAGCGCCAGGCCTGCAACACACACCTGGCCGGCGGGAAAAATCACCATAAAAGTAGAAAAAACACCCAAACACAAACTGACCAACACCCAAGCACCATGGAGGCAGCCAGAGCAGGCGCAGAGGATGAGCGTAACCCCACAAGCACCCCGGACGACCAGCCCGGGACCTCGGGAACAGGGAAGGGCAAGGACAAGAAGAAGAGGAAGACGAAGTTCAGTCCGCAGGCGAACATGATCATAGTCACGGAGGTGATGGAACACCATCAACAACTGTTCGTCACCTCCATCGTGTCATTGGGCACCAAAACTGGAATATGGCGGGACATCGTCGACAAGGTGAATGTCGTCGGAGAGCACAAGAGGAAAATGGATGAGGTCAAGAGGTGATGGAATGTCATCAAGCGGAAAACCAAGGAGAAACTCGCAGCCCACCAACAGGCAGCAATGCAGACTGGAGGTGGGGGCCCAGCACCACAGCTCGAGCTGGATGACATGGAGGAGCTGATGTCGACAGTCATCAGTGCGGATACTGTGGCCGGAGTCGGGGGACCAGACACTGCTCAACAGGACACAACACAACCGCAACAGTGCGAGTGACCACCAGATACTGGGGGTATGGGTGAAGATGGCCACAATGGCACACATGCACAATCAAGCAGAGCACACTGCACACCCACAATGACTCTGGGTCATTGCCCAGATCCATAGACTGTCACAATGTACAATGCCATGCTGTCTGAATGTCAACATGTACCATGCGGCTACATACATGTGGACACATGGCAATACACCATCTCCCCTTCTCATTGCAGGGCCAGCGTCAAAACCCCCTGCAGAACAGTCCCAGCCACTCTTCACTGATGACGAGGAGAACAACCCCAGCATCGACACCCAAGCCCTCCCAGACATCATTGACATCATCCGCTAGTCACCTCCAGGATCAGGGCTGAACAGTTGCATCAAGGAGACCCCACCCACCCAGCAGGAGGCACCCACAGCCCCGCCAGTCTCCCAAGATCCCCAGGAACAACACATGGCCTTCCAACACCGTGTGCTGGAGGCCCAGATGTAAACGGCTGAGCAGGTGCGGGTGGGGTTCGACCTAATGGCTACCAAACGGGACACCATCCATGGGTGTCTAGGTCCGCTCCATGGCCTCCAATGAGCCCTGACTAACATCGCTGGAGTCCTGACGGGGAGAGAAGAACACCTGTCCGCTCAGAGGGGCTCCAGCTATAGCAACCGTGGGTTGGCATACATGCGGAGGCTCATGGAGGACATGGTGCGTATGGAGGCAGAAAAGATGGCAGCCACCGCTGTACACCAGCGAAATGTAGCTGGGATCTACCATGCCCTGCAGATCATCATCATGGCATTTCTGCCACAAGGCGTGGCGCAGATGAATGCTGCTGACCCCACACCATCCACATCTCCACCCCCTGGGGTGTCAGTGCCCCACATTGTGGCAGGTGTATCCACTCCAGCACCTGATGTGTCACTGCTACACAGTGCAGCCGACAACTCTCCTCCGGCCCCTGATGCGTCAGTGGCACACAGTGCCTCAGCCGGTACTGCAACACCCACAGGTGGGGTAGAGCAAACATCCGGGGACGAGGACGGGTTTGTGATCAGGAGGCACTAGCTTTCATATCCACCACCTGGCCTGTTCCTACTAGGTGCCGCACATGGCCCCATGACCTTCCACTGACCCCCGATACACTCCGATGCCCTCATCTTGGACCGCAACATGGACTGCCATATCCTGTTTGAAGGCCAATGACACGGTGACCAGACTGCAGACTGTATCCTTCCTCTTCCGCAGTACTTGTCATCCCCGGATGGACTCTGGCTGGCCCTCCACAGGCCCATATCGTGTGGTGTGCTCGGCTTTGCCCTGTACCGCTCCAGCTGCAGGACTGCACTGGATGTGCAATAAACATCCAGTGAAGCACTGTTGTGTTATGTCTTTCATCATTCATGTATGAATATGTGGGTGAATGTAGGGACAGTGATGTCCCTTGCATCAGTGATGCTCATCCTGTAGGATGCCAGTCAGGGGGTGCTGCATTGCATATTGTGTACCGGGTCCCGTGAACACTACCACAGGGACAGCATCAGTGACTTCTATGCCCGGACATGGACTGAACCAATTCCAGATTCCCCAAAAGTCATTGTTGCTAGCCCTGCGCTGGTCTGGCATATGGCAGGCCAGACCACTCCTCTTATGCTCCGAGGGGGGGTCCTCATTGCTACCCGTCGCAGGCGTACTCGCTGGTGGTGTGCAAGTCACTGGTCTACTTGTCAGCATGTCACAGCCACTCCCTGAGGGCAGGTTTGCACGCACACCACACCCATCTGGCACATGAGTTGTTGCACACATGGTTAGTGGCACACGAGGCCTTGCGGCCATCACGGGCCTACCACCACGTGGTGCTGACTGGGGTTGCACAGGGTTAGTGGCACCTGGAGCATTGCGGCTGGCACAGGCACCCCGCCACGGGACGGTGACTTTGGGTGCACCGAGTTAGGGGCACCTTGAGCTGCTGAGTGGTGTGCAGCCTGCGATGATGACCTGTCCCGGCGGTTCGGACAGCTCAGGTTTTGTGTGCCCTGCTGGACCGCAGTGTAGGCCAGAGTCAGCGGGATCACAGAGTTGGTGGCACCTATTGGGCTGAGCAGAGCGGGTGTGCAGCCTATGATGAGGCCTGGTACACTGGTATGTCCTCTGCCATGGAGTAATCAAGACCCAGCACCAAACGTGGGACCTGGTGGCCTGCGTAGAGGGGCAGCATGGTGTGGAGTGTGCCATGTCCGCAGGCCTCAGGCTTGTGGCTTGCAGCGGCACGTGGTGGGACCTTCTGTCTGCACGCCGGTGGCGGAAGGTGAGCAGTGCAGCCTGGGTGTGCATGTGCAGGTATGCTCCGATGGGCAGCGGGAGGGACTGGGATGCCTCTGTCTGGGTGTGCATGAGCGGGCAGGCGATGTTGTCAATTGTGTGTACTGTGCCAATCATGTATCTGGACTCTGTTTCAGATGACAAGTCTGTCTCAGATGTGTGAAATAATGAACTACACTACATGCCGGCAAGTGGTTGGAGACACACCGATGACAGCAGGTGAGCAGTGTGGCCTGGGTGTGCAGGGACGTCACTGTCCCTCTCTCGCTCTCTCTCTCTCTCTCTCTCTCTCTCTCCCCCTTTCTTCTTCTCTCTCTCTCCCCCTCTCTTCTTCTCTCTCTCTCCACCTCTCTTCTCTCTCTCTCCCCCTCTCTTTCTCTATCTCTGTCTCTCCCCCTCTTTTCTTCTCTCTCTCTCTCTCCCCTCTCTTCCTCTCTCTCTCCCCTTCGCTCTCTCTCTGTCCATTGATGTGTGCAGGACACACCTTCTTATCAGGATTTTTGTCTTGCAGGCTATGACCTACGGATTGGCCCGAGGTGTGACGCAATGTGTCTTCATTTCATTTCAGTGTTCATTTTAATAAAGTTTGCTTTGCTGCTTCGGAAATCAATGTGTGATGCTCATTTTTGTGACGTTCGCATGCATATCATCAGTTGTGATTCTGCGACATCAGGCGGATAATTTTTTATGTGTTTGGGTGTAGCTGATGTGGCATGTCTTTGGTTGGGGTATGCCGGGGAGGGGGGGTCCTGGGGGTGGTTGCGGCTGGTGTTGTTTCCCTTTCGGCCCTCTGGGCTGCATGTTCAGTTGCCCAGGTGCATCTGTTGTTCTTCAGGCGTGGCTCTAGACTGGTCTCCCTTTTGTGGTCCAGGCTGTGGTCTGACTTAGCACCAGGTCGGAGCAG
This sequence comes from Triturus cristatus, assembly GCF_964204655.1. Lineage (NCBI taxonomy): Eukaryota > Metazoa > Chordata > Amphibia > Caudata > Salamandridae > Triturus > Triturus cristatus. Next base: position 1,157,567,418 of record NC_140580.1, on the reverse strand, counting down.
GTGTTATTTTCCTTGTGCTAATGCGCCTTATCGCCTGTTTCGTGCTCTTATCGCAGTTCTGGCTGTTCATTGTGAATGTTGTGGAGGGGTGTTGTCGCGGCTTTTGGCACGGGAACGCCTACTCTGCATCTCATTAGCCAAAGTTGTGGGGGTCATCCGCTGCGATGTTTTTTGCGGCTGTTATCGCGGGTAAACTGGTGCTGTGGGCTGTTAACACCAGCTTGTGATTGGGGCGATAAGTTTATCGCAACTTTGGCTGCGATGAAGTGCCATTAAGTCGGCGATAGTTCCTTGTGAATATGGCCCCAAGTGTTTGTGGAATCTGTTTGTAAGAAAGCTCTACATGATGTGGCATCTGTTTTCCAGTCTCCAACAGGCCAAAGATCCTCAAATTGCATCTCCGATTTCTGTCTTCCAAATCCATCACTTCTCTTTCCAGGAATTCTTTTTCCTAAAATAAGATATCTGTTTTATTTTTTATTAAATCATTAGAATGTGTGGTTTTACTTCTTTTGAATGAGGCGTCTTTCATTCTGTTTGAGAGTATTTTGATGTTATCTCTGAGACTCATAATTTCACTCTATACTTATCCAGTATTATCTTTGGTGCTGTAGGTCAAGTGATGTAACACATTAATTCTTTGCAAGATCAGCTCCATATTGCTATCTGATTTTCTTTCTATTGGCAAGTCTGGTCCCAGAAGTTCTTGTTTCCTTCTTTAAGACCAGGTTTGTTCTCCTTGTTGTCTTTGATCTCCTTGTCTTTGCCATCTGCCATTTTAGCAGTTTATACAGACGTAAACATCTCCTGGTTAGGTGCTTCTGTATTCTGTGATGTGTACGAAGAAAAGTAAACCTGAGAAGTTAGAGCCTGGAGCAGGGGACGGGCCTTCTCCGTAAGAGGATCCAATGGTGAGTTCTAGGGAGATGAGTAGGCCCACATATTTTCATACAGGCAGATTTAGGAGAACAAAATGAAGTGACACAACTTAACCCTATGATGTACTCTCACTGAGGCTCAGTGATTGGTTACGACCATCGCAGAGAAACTAATTTAGTAATTGTAGATAATGAGATGCACCAATAATAGGCCACCTTTGGAGTTAGGGGTTCGAGTACAGAGAACAGTGTCTGCATATATAAGCTGACTACTTATAGATCATTATATGGAGCTTAGAAGATTTCCATGAGTCTTTGGGCATGCCATATACATGCTGGCTTTATGGAATTTGGACAACAACAGTGCAGGTAAATCCAGGGAAAGGTTTGACACTATACATGTACCCACTGGTTTAGACTGATCAGCCTCAGACCATGCCCCAATTGCACACCCAGTGTACTAATTAGAAGGAGCCGCATGCATGGAACATTGCTGGAACATTGACTGTTTTAGCACCTATTTTATACCTCATCACTTGGCAGTAGAAGGTTGAATATCTTTTCAGTCACTCTTGTTCTTCTTGGGGCTGAGCGCATCTGAGCAGGCAGCGGCGGTGACCTGGACGTGCGTTGAGTTCCTATCTGTGCCACGAGCGGACCTTTCAGGAAAGATCCCGCATCCACTTCCTCAGCCCATGTTCCGGTCCATGCCACTGTGATTTATGGGGTGCAACGCCCAGCAATCCTGGCTGTTTGTGGCCATCGGAAAAATCCCTATATTGGAGCCCCGAGGCTAGGCGGCCATCTTGTTCGGTGCTAACCACGCCCCCCATAGATGAACTACTGTTAACTCCACACTCACGCACCTTTAAGATGTATACATCATAAAGGCTGATATATGTGGTGCTAGGTATAGAACATACAGAGATGGCTATCTGTCGAAATGGTGGCTTCAATATTAAGGCACCCTATTCCCCACTGGATATTCCAGACCCACCCAAGGAAAGAGGGACCTTTGTATGGGGCATTATATCTGCTACAGCACAGCTTTCCAAACTTTTCATGTTGGTGACACACTTTTTGGAGATGCATCATTTTGGGACACAGTAAGGCAGTGTAGTGAGCGAGCATAGCAAGCGAGCCCAAACCACTTAAGAGGGGTTCGGGGGGGTTCTCCACTGAGCCACCAGACCCAGCATACACACATCTCTCTCTCTCTCTCTCTCTCTCTCTCTCTCTCTCTCTCTCTCTCTCTCTCTCTCTCTCTCTCTCTCTTTCTTTCTCCCTCCCTCTCTCTGTCTCCCTCCCTCTCTCTCTCTCCCTCCCTCTCTCTGTCTCCCTCTCTCTTTCTCGCTCCCTCTCTCCCTCTCTCTGTCTCCCTCTGTCTCACACACTCTGTCTGTCTCCCTCTCTCTCTCTAACTGTCTCCCTCTCTCTGTCTCCCTCCCTCTCCCTTCCTGTCTCCCTCTCTGTCCTTCCCTCTCTCCCCCTCTCTCTACCTCCCTCTCTCTCCCTCTGTCTCCCTCCCTCTTTCTTCCTCTGTCTGTCTACCTCCCTCTGTCTCCCTCTATCTGTCTTGATCCCTCTGTCACCCTCCTCCCTCTGTCTGTCTCCCTCTGTCTGTCTGTCTCCCTCCCTCTGTCTGTCTCCCTCTGTCTGTCACCCTCTGTCTCCCGCTCTCTGTCTCCCGCTCTCTGTCTCCATCTGTTTCCCTCCCTCTGTCTCCCTCCCTCTCCCTCTCCCTCCCTCTCTCTCTTGCTCTCCCTCTGTCTGTCTCCCTCTGTCTGTCTCCCTCTCTCTCTCTCTCTGTCTCCCTCTGTCTCTCTCTCTCTGTCTCCCTCCCTCTGACTCCCTCTCTGTCTCCCTCTCTCTGTCTCCCTCTCTCTCTGTCTACCTCTCTCTCTGTCTGCCTCTCTCTCTGTCTCCCTCTCTCTCCCTCCGTCTCCCTCCCTCTGTCTCCCTCCCTCTCCTTCCGCCTGACTCCCTCCCTCTGTCTCCGTCTGCCTCCCTCCCTCTGTCGCCCTCTCTCTCTGTCTCCCTCTGTCTCCCTCTCGCTGTCTCCCTCCCTCCCTCTGTCACCCTCTGTCTCCCTCTCTCTCTCCCTCTGTCTCCCTCTCTGTCTCCCTCTCTCTCTGTCTCCCTCTCTCTCTGTCTCCCTCTCTCTCCCTCTGTCTCTGCCTGACTCCCTCCCTCTGTCTTCCTCTGTCTCCCTCCCTCTGTCTCCCTCTCTCTCCATCTCCCTCTCTCTGTCTCCCTCCCTCTCCCTCCCTCTCCGTCTCCCTCCCTGTCTCTCTGCCTCTCTCTGTCTCAGTCTCTGCCTCTATCTGTCTGTCCCTGTCTCTGCCTCCCTCTGTCTGTCTGTCCCTGTCTCTGTCTGTCCCTGTATGTCGCTGTCTCCCTACCTCTGTCTCCCTCTCCGTCTCTCTGTCTCTGCCTCTATCTGTCTGCCCCTGTCCCTGTCTCTGCCTCTATCTGTCTATGTCTGTCCCTGTCTCAGTCTGTCTCTATGTCTGTCTGTCTCCCTCCCTTTCTCTGTCTCTCTCTCTGTCTCCCTCCCCCTCTCTCTCTGTCTCCCTCCCTCTCTCTATCTCTCTCTCTCCCTCTCTCTCCCACTCTCTCTCTCTGTCTCCCTCTGTCTCCCTCTCTCTCTGTCTCCCACTCTCTGTCTCCCTCCCTCTCTCTCTCTCTGTCCCCCTCCCTGACTCCCTCCCTCTTTCCCTCTGTCTACCTCTTGTCTGTCTCCGTCTGTCTCCCTTTAGTCTGTCTCCCTCCCTCTGTCTCCCTCCCTCTGTCTCCCTCTGTCTGTCTCCCTCTCTCTTTGTCTCCCTCTCTCTCTGTCTCCATCTCTCTGTCTCCCTCTCTCTCTGTCTCCCTCTCTCTCTCTGTCTCCCTCTCTTTCTCCCTCTCCCTGTCTCCCTCTATCTGTCTCCCTCTCTCTGTCTCCCTCCCTCTGTCTCCCTCTCCCTCCCTCTGTCTACCCCGGACTCCCTCCATATCCCTCTGTCTCCCTCTCTCTCTGTCTCCCATGGTTTCCCTTTCTCTCTGTCTCCCTCCCTCTGTCTGTCTTTGTCTGTCTCCCTCTGTCTGTCTCCCTCCCTCTGTCTCCCTCTGTCTCCCTCCCTCCCTCTGTCTGTCTCCCTCCCTCTGTCTGTCGCCCTCTGTCTCCCTCTCTGTCTCCCTCTGTCTCCATCCCTCTGTCTCCCTCCCTCTCTGTCTCCCTCTCTGTCTCCCTCTCTCTTTGTCTCGTTCTCTCTCTGTCTCCCTCTCTCTCTGTCTCCCTCCCTCTCCCTCCCTCTGTCACCCTCTGTCTCCCTCTCTCTCTCTCCCTCCGTCTCCCTCTCCTTCTCCCTCTCTGTCTCTCTGCCTCTCTGTCTCTGTCTGTCTCAGTCTCTGCCTCTGTCTGTCCCTGTCCCTGTCTCTGCCTCTATCTGTCTGTCCCTGTATGTCGCTGTCTCCCTCCCTCTGTCTCCCTCTCTGTCTCTCTATCTCTGTCTGTCTCTGCCTCTATCTGTCTGCCCCTGTCCCTGTCTCTGCCTCTATCTGTCTCTGTCTGCCCCTGTCCCTGTCTCTGCCTCTATCTGTCTCTGTCTGTCCCTGTGTCTGTCTGTCTCTGTCTGTCTCTGTCTCCCTCCCTCTCTCTCTATCTCTCTCTCTGTCTCCCTCACTCTGTCTGTCTCCCTCTCTCTCTGTCTCCCTCTCTCTGTCTCCCTCCCTTTCTTTCTGTCTCCCTCCCTTTCTCTCTGTCTCCCTCTGTCTCTCTCCCTCTGTCTCTCTCCCGCTCTCTCCCTCTGTCTCCCTCCCTCTGTCTGTCTCCGTCTGTCTCCCTTTTGTCTGTCTCCCTCCCTCTGTCTCCCTCGATCTGTCTCCCTCTATCTGTCTCCCTCTATCTGTCTCCCTCTATCTGACTGTCTCCCTCTATCTGTCTCCCTCCCTCTGTCTCCATCCCTCTGTCGCCCTCCTCCCTCTGTTTGTCTCCCTCTGTCTGTCTCCCTCCCTCTGTCTGTCTCCCTCTGTCTGTCTCCGTCCCTCTGTCTACTTCCCTCTGTCTCTGTCCCTCTGTCTCCCTCCCTCTGTCTCCCTCTCTGTCTCCCTCACTTTGTCTCCCTCCCTCTGTCTCCCTCTCTCTGTCTCCCTCTACCTCCCTCTGTCTACCCCGGACTCCCTCCCTCTGTCTACCCCGGACTCCCTACCTCTGTCTCCCTCCCTCTGTCTCCCTCTCTCTCTGTCTTCCACGTTTTCCCTCCCTCTGTCTCCCTCCCTCTGTCTGTCTCCCTCTGTCTGTCTCCCTCCGTCTCCCTCTATCTGTCTCCCTCCCTCCCGCCCTCTGTCTCCCTCCCTCTGTCGCCCTCCTCTTTGTCTGTCTCCCTCTGTCTGTTGCCCTCTGTCTCCCTTTCTGTCTCCCTCTGTTTCCGTCCCTTTGTCTCTCTCTCTCCCTCTCTCCTTCCCTCTCTCCCTCCCTCTGTCTCCCTCTCTCTCTGTCTTCCTCCCTCTATCTCCCTATGTCTGTCTCCCTCTGTCTGTCACCCTCTGTCTGTCACCCTCTGTCACCTCACCCCAGCTTCCCGGGCACACACACAGCCGCACCCGAGTACTTCGCATGTCTTTAAAAGACCATTTACTGGGTGACATTATGCAATAGATGAGGCATAGTGAGAACAAAGCTTTCAAAGGAATGCCTCTTAATTAGCAGCAGTTATGTGCTAAGTTCCCCTTAATACCAGTGTCATCCCGCGACACAGCCACCAAAGCTCTGTGCTAATGCATGGGGCACCAGGAGGCGTGGCATCTCACCTGAGCTCCGGGGGTACGAGAGTATGGGAGTGATGTCCCATTGCACCTGCAGGAAGGGATACCTCCCCCCACGGTCTCTCCAACCTGAAGCCACGGGCCAGACAGCTCATGCTCGAGTGCCTTTTCTGTAGTTTTGATAAACGCAATTTTAAATTAAAATGTCAGGTTTTGCATGACCTTCCATGGCGGTCACACTCTGGCCCAGGTAGGCTGTCAGACACTGTACTCCCGTGGGCTATTGTCGTTCTGTCATTACGTGCAGTTCAGGTTTTCAGAATTCGGTTGTGTCGGGCAGTTGATTATTGTCTGTCCTTGTGAGACTGTCCTTCACCAGAGGGGTCTGTCATGTTCTGCTCAGCCTCTGGCTGTCACGAGTGCAGTCTCTGTGAGAATAGCACGCATGCGCTCTCTGCTGACTGACATTTGTTTCGTCTAGTTGTTTTATTTTTTCTCGTTAGGGTTTTAACAAGCTCACTTTATTTTATTTGTTCTGTTTTGTTTTTACTTGGGTAAGAGTACCTTGTCCTTTGACACAGAGCACAGCCGGCGTCTGTCTTTTGTGCACCAGTGTCTGCAGGTAGCTCAGTGTCTCTCACGGTGAGGGCAGCAGCTGCACCAGGTAATTTATGAGTTTTTCATTGTCAGAGCTCTATGTACTCGTATCTCCGCGCCTTTAATTCTATGGTGTAAATATGCCACCTAGGATGGTGCCTTATGAGCCATGGATGCCACCTAGGATGGTGCCTTATGAGCCATGGATGCTGACCTAGAATGGTGCCTTATGAGTCTTGGATGCTGACCTAGAATGGTGCCTTATGCGCCTTGGAATGACCTAGGATGGTGCCTTATGAGCCATGGATGCCACCTAGGATGGTGACTTATGAGCCATGGATGCTGACCTAGGATGGTGCCTTATGAGCCTTGGATGCTGACCTAGAATGGTGCCTTATGAGCCTTGGATGCTGACCTAGGATGATGCCTTGTGAGCCTTGGATGCTGACCTAGGATGGTGCCTTATGAGCCTTGGATGCTGACCTAGAATGGCGCCTTATGAGCCTTGGATGCTGACCTAGAATGGTGCATTAAGAGCCTTGGATGCTGACCTAGAATGGTGCCTTATGAGCCTTGGATGCTGACCTAGAATGGTGCCTTAAGAGCCTCGGATGCTGACCTAGAATGGTGCCTTATGAGCCTTGGATGCTGACCTAGAATGGTGCCTTAAGAGCCTCGGATGCTGACCTAGAATGGTGGCTTAAGAGCCTTGGATGCTGACCTAAAATGGTTCCTTCTGAGCCTTGGAATGACCTAGGATGGTGCCTTATGAGCCTTGGATGCTATTCTAGAATGGTGCTTTATGAGCCTTGGATGCTGACCTATAATGGTGCCTTATGAGCCTTGGATGCTGATCTAGAATGGCGCCTTATGAGCCATCGATGCTGAGCTAGAATGGTGCCTTGTGAGCCTCGGATGCCACCTAGGATGGTGCCTTATGAGCCATCGATGCTGAGCTAGAATGGTGCCTTATGAGCCTCGGATGCTATTCTAGTATGGTGCTTTATGAGCCTTGGATGCTGACCTAGAATGGGGCCTTATGAGCCTTGGATGCTGACCTAGAATGGTGCCTTATGAGCCTCGGATGCTGACCTAGGATGGTGCCTTATGAGCCTTGGATGCTGACCTAGAATGGTGCCTTATGAGCCTTGAATGCTGACCTAGAATGGTGCCTTATGAGCCATCGATGCTGAGCTAAAATGACGCCTTATGAGCCATCGATGCTGAGCTAGAATGGTGCCTTATGAGCCTTGGATGCTGACCTAGAATGGTGCCTTATGAGCCTCGGATGCTGACCTAGAATGGTGCCTTATGAGCCTTGGATGCTGACCTAGAACGGCGCCTTATGAGGCATGGATGCTGAGCTAGAATGGCGCCTTATGAGCCTTGGATGCTGACATAGAATGGTGCCTTATGCGCCTTGGATGCTGACCTAGAATGGTGCCTTATGAGCCTTGGATGCTGACCTAGAATGGTGCCTTATGAGCCTTGGATGCTGACCTAGAATGGTGCCTTATGAGCCTCGGATGCTGATCTAGGATGGTGCCTTATGAGCCTCGGGTGCTGACCTAGGATGGTGCCTTATGAGCCTTGGATGCTGAAATAGAATCGTGCCTTATGAGCCTCAGATGCTGACCTAGAATGGTGCATTATGAGCCTTGGATGCTGACCTAGAATGGTGCCTTATGAGTGATCCAGCGCTAGCCAATACCTGATTAGGGATCAATACTCGCTAACATACAAATTACCCATACACCCTCACCCAAATCCCTTATGCACTGGGGTCAAGTTTTTAATGACATAAGATTTGTTTCATTCGCAAGTTTATTATAACAATTCTAGATATATAACTAAACCTATACATCAACTTTATTTCCTCTGGGTCGATAGACCAATTAGTTGAATAGTTGACGGTAATGATAGCACATTATCTAACTAACTATGAAGTCAGCTAAATAATTACAGAATCTCGGTAAGATTAATAAAGCTTTATCTCACAATAATGCAAATTATTATGCTCATCTGCATAGTGACACTGCAAACAATGAAATCCACAAGAGAGGGAAAATAATATCAGCCCATGCAAACAGTGACAGTCTCATCTTCAATTCAAAATGCGCATGAAGGAGTGGATAGATTAAGAGACATCAGTTTCAGCAAAAACAATGCAAAGCAAATAATCATATGGCGGAGTGGATAGGTCAAGAGACACCAGATTCAGAAGCAGAAACACATTTGCAAATAATTATGCAATGTACAAGTCAGAATAATACAAACCCAAAGGATCTGTGAAGTACCACCCCCTTGGCCGAGGGGACAGCGGGGGTTCCCTGAGCTAGAGTCTGGGAACAAAGATTCAGGATCCAGGAGCAGGACAGGACAGGAACAGCTAGGCCTCTCTGCAACCGTCGAACAGCGACACATCACCCTTCTCGAACAGCTATCTGGAAAGACGCGCTCTAACCACACCCCCAAAGGCACCCCAAATATACCCTAAAACCTACATGTCCATCCCACATCAGTTGAAACATTTTCACGAAACTAGACAGTTGTTTGGTGGACTCAGGATGTGGTCTGTCACACCACTGAGACTTTATTTATTTACATGCACGTGTCCATTGTAAGACCTCCCTTCCTATTACATCAACTTTGAATCGTTCTTTTATTACAATGTCCGATACATTCATAACTTTTCTCATGCTGCTTCTTCTACTACATCTGTGGAAATGGTCTTTAATCCCACGGTTAGTCACTTTTCTTGGCAGGCGAACAACACATTCTGTACAGTCCAGCCTTGAACCTGCGGCGCTCAGCACTTTCGTCTGTTTAGGTCACGTGCTCTCTCTCTTGCTCATCTTTCAGTGCTCCATCTTATTTGGCTAATTTGAGAATAATGGCGAATTATTCAGCTCACTATGACAAAAGTAAACATAACATTAATTATTTATATGATAATGCACTTTTCACTGTTATGCCCCCCACCTTAGCACTATCCCTCATTTATGTTTTTCCTAGAATAGCTTTAAGCAAAAGCGGCATTATTTATTATTTTAAAGCAAACTGCAACATGTAGACTACGAATTGCACATGCGGCCTAGTCATGCATTGTTTCTCATTTCTTTCAAAGTATAATGTGAATACGGGTTTACTTCTTTCATGCGTTATCGCACATAAGTGCATGCATGCGCAAAGCATCTTTCCCTCGTGTTCATGTAAGGTGCACGTTAATTTTCTATTACTACTTACTGTTAGTACGTATAATGGGGGTGTTAATCCAAGCAGGTTTCTTTGCTTGGAATCCTGCTCCATCATGAGCCTTGGATGCTGACCTACAATGGTGCCTTATGAGCCTCAGATGCTGACCTAGAATGGTGCCTCATGAGCCTCGGATGCTGACCTAGAATGTGGCCTTATGAGCCTTTGATGCTGACCTAGGATGGTGCCTTATGAGTCTTGGATGCTGACCAAGGATGGTGCCTCATGAGCCTTGGATGCTGATCTAGGATGGTGCCTTATGAGCCTTGGATGCTGACCTAGAATGGTGCCATATGAGCCCCGGATGCCACCTAGAACAGTGCCCTGTGAGCATTGGATGCTGACCTAGGATGGTGCCTTATGAGCCTTGGATGCCACCTAGAATGGTGCCCTGTGAGCCTTGGATGCTGACATAGGATGGTGTCTTATGAGCCTTGGATGCTATCCTAGAATGGTGCCTTATGAACCTTGGATGCTGACCTTGGATGGTGCCTCGTGAGCCTTGGATGCTGCCCTAGGATGGTACCTTATGAGCCTTGGATGCTGACCTAGAATGGTGCCTTATGAGCCTTAGATGCTGACATAGGATGGTGCCTTGTGAGTCTTGGATGCTGACCTACGATGGTGCCTTATGAGCCATGGATGCTGACCTAGGATGGTGCCTCATGAGCCATTGATGCTGACCTAGGATGGTTCCTTATGAGCCTTCAATGCTGACCTAGAATGCTGCCTTATGAGCCTTGGATGCCACCTAGGATGGTGCCTTATGAGCCTCGGATGCTGACCTAGAATGGTGCCTTATGAGCCATGGATGACAACCTTGGATGGTGCCTCATGAGCCTTGGATGCTGACCTACAATGGTGCCTTATGAGCCATGGATGCTGACCTAGAATGGTGCCTTATGAGACTTGGATGCTGACCTAGGATGGTGCTTTATGAGCCGTCGATGCCACCTGGGATGGTGCCTTATGGGCCTTTGATGCTGACCTAGGATGGTATCTTATGAGCCTTGAATGCTGACCTAGGATGGTGCCTTATGAGCCTTGAATGCTGACCTAGAATGGTGCCTTATGAGCCTTGGATGCTGACCTAGCATGGTGCCTTATGAGCCTTGGATGCCACCTGGGATGGTGCCTTATGGGCATTTGATGCTGACCAAGGATGTTGCCTTATGAGCCTTGGATGCTGACCTAGAATGGTGCCTTATGAGCCTTGGATGCTGACCTAGAATGGTGCCTTATGAGCCTTGGATGCCACCTAGGATGGTGCCTTATGAGCCTCGGATGCTGACCCAGAATGGTGCCTTATGAGCCACGGATGCTGACCTAGGATGGTGCCTTCTGAGCTTCGGATGCTGACCTAGAATGGTGCCTTATGAGCCTTGAAAGCTGACCTAGAATGGTGCCTCATGAGCCTTGGATGCTGACCTAGAATGGTGCCTCATGAGCCTCAGATGCTATCCTAGAATGGTGCCTTATGAGTCTCGGATGCTATCCTAGAATGGTGCCTTATGAGCCTCGGATGCTATCCTAGAATGGTGCCTTATGAGCCTCGGATGCCACCTAGAATGGTGCCTTATGAGCCTTGGATGCTGACCTAGAATGGTGCCTTATGAGCCTTGGATGCTGACCTAGAATGGTGCCTCATGAGCCTTGGATGCTGACCTAGAATGGTGCCTCATGAGCCTCAGATGCTATCCTAGAATGGTGCCTTATGAGCCTCGGATGCTATCCTAGAATGGTGCCTTATGAGCCTCGGATGCCACCTAGAATGGTGGCTTATGAGCCTCTGATGCTGACCTAGAGTGGTGCCTTATGAGCCTCGGATGCTGACCTAGAATGGTGCCTCATGAGCCTCGGATGCTGACCTAGAATGGTGCCTCATGAGCCTCAGATGCTATCCTAGAATGGTGCCTTAAGAGCCTCGGATGCTGACCTAGAATGGTGTCTTATGAGCCTCGGATGCTGACCTAGAATGGTGCCTTATGAGCCTTGGATGCTGACCTAGAATGGTGCCTTATGAGCCTTGGATGCTGACCTAAAATGGTGCCTTATGAGCCTTGGAATGACCTAGGATGGTGCCTTATGAGCCTTGGATGCTGATCTAGGATGGTGCCTTATGAGCCTTGGATGCTGACCTAGAATGGTGCATCGTGAGCCTCGGATGCTATTCTATAATGGTGCTTTATGAGCCTCGGATGCTATTCTATAATGGTGCCTTGTGAGCCTTGGATGCTATTCTATAATGGTGCTTTATGAGCCTCGGATGCTATTCTATATCGGTGCCTTATGAGCCTTGGATGCTGACCTAGAATGGTGCCTCGTGAGCCTCGGATGCTATTCTATAATGGTGCCTTGTGAGCCTCGGATGCTATTCTATAATGGTGCTTTATGAGCCTCGGATGCTATTCTATATTGGTGCCTTATGAGCCTTGGATGCTGACCTACAATGGTGCCTTATGAGCCTTAGATGCTATTCCAGAATGGTGCTTCCGGAGCTGCAGGAGTTATGGATGGAGGCTTAGGAGAATGTTTCATAGCTTATGGATGCCAACTAGAACGGTGCTTTAGAAGTTATGGATGCTGATCTAAGATGGTGCTTCAGGACTTATGCATACAGGCCCAGGATGGTGTCTCAGGAGGTATGGATGCTGACATTGGCTATTGTCCATTAGTATTGGATGCTGGCTGAAGACAGTGCCTCAGGAGTTACTGATGTTGGTCTAGGGCAGTGCACCTTGAGTTATGGATGCTGACCTAGAATGGTGCCCTGTGAGCCTTGGATGCTGACCTAGGATGGTGCCTTATGAGCCTTGGATGCTATCCTAGAATGGCGCCTTGTGAGCCTTGGAAGCTAACCTAGGATGGTGCCTCTTGTGCCTTGGATGCTGACCTAGGATGGTGCCTGGTGAGTCTTGGATGCTGACCTAGAATGGAGCCTTATGAGCCTTGGATGCTGACCTAGCATGGTGCCTTGTGAGTCTTGGATGCTGACCTACGATGGTGCCTTATGAGCCATGGATGCTGACCTAGGATGGTGCCTCATGAGCCATCAATGCTGACCTAGGATGGTGCCTTATGAGCCTTGGATGCTGACCTAGAATGGTGCCTCATGAGCCTTGGATGCTGACCTAGAATGGTGCCTCATAAGCCTCGGATGCTATCCTAGAATGGTGCCTTATGAGCCTCGGATGCTATCCTAGAATGGTGCCTTATGAGCCTTGGATGCTATCCTAGAATGGTGCCTTATGAGCCTTGGATGCTGGCCTAGAATGGTGCCTTATGAGCCTTGGATGCTACCTAGGATGGTGCCTTATGAGCCTTGGATGCTGACCTAGAATGGTGCCTTATGAGCCTCGGATGCTGACCTAGGATGGTGCCTTATGAGCCTTGGATGCTGACCTAGAATGGTGCCTCATGAGCCTCGGATGCTATCCTAGAATGGTGATGCTATCCTAGAATGGTGCCTTATGAGCCTCGGATGCCACCTAGAATGGTGCCTTATGAGCCTCTGATGCTGACCTAGAGTGGTGCCTTATGAGCCTCGGATGCTGACCTAGAATGGTGCCTTATGAGCCTTGGATGCTGACCTAGAATGGTGCCTTATGGGCCTTTTATGCTGACATAGAATGGTGCTTTATGAGCCTCGGATGCTGACCTAGAATGGTGCCTTATGAGCCTTGGATGCTGACCTAGGATGGTGCCGTATGATCTTTTGATGCTGACCTAGAATGGGGCCTTATGAGCCATGGATGCTGACCTAGGATGGTGCCTTATGAGCCTTGGATGCTGACCTAGAATGGTGCCTTATGAGCCTTGGATGCTGGCCTAGAATGGTGCCTTATGATCTTGGATGCTGACCTAGAATGGTGCCTTATGAGCCTCGGATGCTGACCTAGGATGGTGCCTTATGAGCCTTGGATGCTGACCTAGAATGGTGCCTCATGAGCCTCGGATGCTATCCTAGAATGGTGATGCTATCCTAGAATGGTGCCTTATGAGCCTCGGATGCCACCTAGAATGGTGCCTTATGAGCCTCTGATGCTGACCTAGAGTGGTGCCTTATGAGCCTCGGATGCTGACCTAGAATGGTGCCTTATGAGCCTTGGATGCTGACCTAGAATGGTGCCTTATGGGCCTTTTATGCTGACATAGAATGGTGCTTTATGAGCCTCGGATGCTGACCTAGAATGGTGCCTTATGAGCCTTGGATGCTGACCTAGGATGGTGCCGTATGATCTTTTGATGCTGACCTAGAATGGGGCCTTATGAGCCATGGATGCTGACCTAGGATGGTGCCTTATGAGCCTTGGATGCTGACCTAGAATGGTGCCTTATGAGCCTTGGATGCTGGCCTAGAATGGTGCCTTATGATCTTGGATGCTGACCTAAAATGGTGCCTTATGAGCCTTGGATGCTGACCTAGAATGGTGCCTTATGAGCCTCGGATGCTGATCTAGGATGGTGCCTTATGAGCCTTGGATGCTGACCTAGAATGGCGCCTTATGAGCCTTGTATGCTGACCTAGAACGGTGCCTTATGAGCCTTGGATGCTGACTTAAAATGGTGCCTTATGAGCCTTGGAATGACCTAGGATGGTGCCTTGTGAGCCTTGGATGCTAACCTAGGATGGTGCCCTATGAGCCTCTGATGCTGACCTAGAGTGGTGCCTTATGAGCCTCGGATGCTGACCTAGAATGGTGCCTTATGAGCCTTGGATGCTGACCTAGAATGGTGCCTTATGGGCCTTTTAAGCTGACCTAGAATGGTGCTTTATGAGCCTTGGATGCTGACCTAGAATGGTGCCTTATGATCCTTTGATGCTGACCTAGAATGGTGCCTTATGAGCCATGGATGCTGACCTAGGATGGTGCCTTATGAGCCTTGGATGCTGACCTAGAATGGTGCCTTATGAGCCTTGGATGCTGGCCTAGAATGGTGCCTCATGATCTTGGATGCTGACCTAAAATGGTGCCTTATGAGCCTTGGATGCTGACCTAGAATGGTGCCTTATGAGCCTCGGATGCTGATCTAGGATGGTGCCTTATGAGCCTTGGATGCTGACCTAGAATGGTGCCTTATGAGCCTTGTATGCTGACTTAGAATGGTGCCTTTTGAGCCTTGGATGCTGACCTAAAATGGTGCCTTATGAGCCTTGGAATGACCTAGGATGGTGCCTTGTGAGCCTTGGATGCTAACCTAGGATGGTGCCTTATGAGCCTTAGATGCTGACCTAGAATGGTGCCTTGTGAGCCTCAGATGCTATTCTATAATGGTGCCTTATGAGCCCTGGATGCTATTCTATAATGGTGCTTTATGAGCCTCGGATGCTATTCTATATTGGTGCCTTATGAGCCTTAGATGCTATTCTAGAATGGTGCTTCCGGAGCTGCAGAAGTTATGGATGGAGGCTTAGGAGAATGTTTCATAGCTTATGGATGCCACCTAGAACGGTGCTTTAGAAGTTATGGATGCTGATCTAGGATGGTGCTTCAGGACTTTTGCATACTGGCCCAAAATGGTGCCTCAGGAGGTATGGATGCTGTCATTGTCTGTTCTCCAATCGTATTGGATGCTGGCTGAAGACAGTGCCTCAGGAGTTACTGATGTTGGTCTAGGGCAGTGCATCTTGAGTTATGGATGCTGACCTAGGATGGTGCCTTTTGAGCCTTGGATGCCACCTAGGATGGTGCCTTATGAGCCTTGGATACGGGCCTAGGATGGTGCCTTATGAGCCTTGGATACTGACCTAGGATGGTCCTTCAGACATTATGGATGCTGACCTAGGATGGCATTTCAGGAGTTATGGATGCTTCCCTAGCACGGTGCATCAGGAGTTATTGAAGCTGCCCTATGACAGTGATTCAGGAGCTATTGATATTACCCTAGGATGGTGCCTCAATTATAGGTACTAGCCTAGGATGAGGAATGAATTCCACGGCTTAGCAGATACCGGCACAGGGATGGCACTTTAGATACAGGAGAATCGTGGACACTGCCTAGGGATGGTGTTTTCAGAATGATGGGAACTTGCCTAGTGACTGTGCTTTACATGCTTGCACCATAAACTTAACTGACTGTGCTATGGTGCTTTATATATCGAGGCATTGTGGGAACGGCATGAGTATGGTGGTTTATGTGCAATTGTAACGTAGAACTGATTATGGTGCTATATATGTTGGTGAAAAGTGGAACTGGCCTAGCTTTGGTACTTTACAGGCTGGTAGAATGTGGAACTTGCCTGGCTATGGTACTTTATTGGCTAAGGGAATGTGGAATTGGCCTGGCGATGGTACTTTATTGGCTAGTGAAATGTGGAACTGGCCTGGCTACGGTTCTGTGCACACTAGTAGAAAGTGGAACTGGCCCTGCTATGTTAATTTACAGGGTGGTAGAATGTGAAACTGGCCTAGATATAGTACTTTTCAAGCAAGTGGAATGTTGAACTGCCCTAGCTATGACACTTAACAGGGTAGTGGAAAGTGGAACTGGGCTGGCTATGGTTCTGTACAGGCTAGTAGAATGTGGAACTGGCTTAGCTATTGTACTTTACCGGCTAGTAGAATGTGGAACTGGCCTGGATATGTTGCTTTACAGGCTAACGGAATGTGGAACTCGCCTGGCTATGGTGCTTTACAGGCTAGTGAAATGTGAAACTGGCCTAGCTATGGTACTTTCCAGGGTGGTAGAATGTGCAATTGGCCTAGATATAGTACTTTACAGGCTAGTGGAATGTGGAACTGGCCTAGCTATGGTACGTTACAGGGTAGTGGAATGTGGAACTGGCTATAGTACTTTACACAGTGTAGTGTAATTTAGAATTGATCTGGATATGGTTCTGTAAAGGCTGGTAGAATGTGGAACTGGCCTAGATATAGTATTTTACAGGCTGGCAGAATCTTGAACTGCCCTAGCTATGATAATTAACTGGGCACTAGAATGTGGAACTGGGCTGGCTACGGTTCTGTACAGGCTAGTAGAATGTGGAACTGGTCTAGCTATGTTACTTTGCTGGCTGGTAGAATGTAGAACTGGCCTGGCTATGTTGCTTTACAGGCTGGTAGAATGTGGAACTGGCCTAGATATAGCATTTTACAGGCTAGCGGAATGTTGAACTTCCCTAGCTATGATACTTAACAGGGTAGTGGAATGTGGAGCTGGCCTGGCTACGGTTCTGTACACGCTAGTAGAATGTGGAACTGGCCTAGCTATGTTACTTTACAGGGCAGTGGAATGTGAAACTGGCCTGGCTACGGTTCTGTACACACTAGTAGAATGTGGAACTGGCCTAGCTATGTTACTTTACAGGCTGGTAGAATGTAGAACTGATGTCAATACATTAAAACCTGGTCTTCAAGGCACCTCTCTTGAGGCCAAACATATAAGCGGAGGTAGGGATTCACAAAACATTATTTCCCATATACGCCTCTCCTTTATTTTGCGGGGTAGTAACCTCCCGCTTTATTGCCTTAAACTTTTAAATTAGTCTCGTTTTTACAGATGGCAGTTACCACACAATATTACCCCTGACTAACGTGCAGGAGTATCACTGTGACTGGTGTATACAAATTAAACATCAAAATCAAAAAATAGTGAAAGAACAAGATGACACCTCACGTGCACACCACCAATAGAGCTCGCTGGTTGGTGCTCACCAGCTATACCCACTTTTTTCATCATTGGTAGCCATCTTGCCTTAAAAAATAATGAGTGTAGTGTCCAAAACAAACAAAATGTGGTGCTCAAAAATAAGTGAAGTGAATAAATCACATCCCACAAATGCGACCTTGTGAAACTTAGAATAAGTTGCACTTCAATTGATACCAACTTTATTATTCACTGTGCATTTATTCAAATTAAAATCGGTTGGCAATCATGCATACCGCTTCATACTGAGCCGACATGTTTCATTGCCACCACAATTTCAAGGCAATTTCATCAGGGCAGTGAGGTCGCCTGGCACCAGTACTGGGCACTGAAATTATCTTTTTCATTTACAGGGACTGCCAAATGTAAAAACAAAACAGATACATAGCCAATCACTCTCAAAGATTCATTTTCTACATAGTGTCTGCAACTTTGTTTTCACAGCACTAGTGTTTACATTACCATACATGAGCCTCGGTCCTTCATACTAGCTCTTTTCTTATGTCACGCATGAGACAAAACTCCAACTATGAGTCTTCTCAGTGGGTTTACACTCTGCCGTAGTGTCAATCTACAGAGTGATAAAATTATTGTTAAAAATAAATACACATCGATTCACCATCTCACGGCCCGTTACACTCATACTGGGACTGCTCCCATATAAGGTCCTGTGTTAATATTGTCTACGACCTGCACCGCTACAGTTTCCTGCACCTCAGTCACACAGTCTATGTCATTCTCAAATGCCGTTAACATCAAGCATTGCCGAATTGTTCCACAAACGGTCCGCTGATGCCATTTACATGCCGGGCATCTCAATTATAGTATTACGGCGGTCGCCGACGAATAATTCAAGCGTACCACCCCTTTAACCCAGACAGTTCACAGTCATACTCTAATGCTGTTAATCACACTGTGCCCTAGTCATCACTCATTTAACCCACAAAACCTTACCGCCCAAGTCTTCTGGGAACGTGTTATCTCAACCGTTTCTCCTCACAACTGAGGACTTCCTATTTAAACTACCTAAAAGCTACCCCGGTCACCTGTGAAGTCGGCGATCATGGGGGCCATCTTGGAATGGTACACTAAATGCCTGAAACTACCTATATTGGCGTCTATAGCATGTCGGATGAGGCAGAGTACTGTCGGATGAGGCAGAGTATTGTCAATCATGTCTATTACCCTAATATAAAAACAATGCTCATTTTCATATACGGGTGCATAAGTTTTTCTAAAAACTCTTGGGGAATGAATAATACTCTCATCCCTACTCCCATTGCTGTTACCTCTGATGTACTCACACTCAATCAATTTCCAAAAATTATATCTAGCCACTAAATCAGAAGGCTACTCCATTATCTTCCTCTCCTCTCTTTATTCTCGTGGGTTTTAGAAAAACTAGCATAGAACACACACCATCATCTAGACCAGTGGTTCCCAAACTTTTCACTCCTGAGGACCCCCATTGAGTCACTACTGGAAGCCAGGGACCCCCAGGCAATTTGTATGACTTAAATGTCAAACATTAAAACTGTAATTCGAAGAAAAAACACACACATGTGCACATCAAACAAAGACTAGACTTGAATTACTTAAGATTTTAGTATTATATTAAAAATATTTGCAAAAATCGAAAAATCCTAATGGGAAGGTTGGTGCTGCATCTCGCAACTAACTTTTCATTGTTTGGTTTTATTTCACAGCCCGAGGCTCCTGCTACTGCCAGGGCTGGACTGGAAAACTAAAGCTGCTCTGGCAAATGTTGACAGACCAGTCCCCGTACAGTGCACAACAAGTGCAGCGAGTGAGCCTGACCACTACAAAGTGGGCTCTGGGGGCACTCCCCCAAGAACATTTGGGGGAAAATGGTGCATTTACAACACATTTGTCATTATATATTGAATTGTATTAGCTTTTAAAGCATAGTAAATAATTACCTTACTATGCACCAGGTTACAACAATCTTTTGTCAATCTTCAATGATTGACAATCGTCAATGATTCCCTCACTACTACCCTCCAACAGTGCCTCTCATCTTTCCATAGTCCCACTGTCACATGTATTTAATTTGTTTTATAGCACCTCTCATACCACTGTAGGGTGTCAGAGCACTTTACATGACACACATACAGAGACAATGAATCATACGTGTGTAAGTCAGTGAATACAAAATGTTACATAAAGCAAAGGTGTGCTTGGTCTGGAGAAGCAAAAACTCAGGATTCAGAACATAACAGGGGTTAGTGTTGACTTTAATAATAAGGATGTATTTCTACCCAAACAAACCTTTTTAGCAGCATTGAGATAATGAAAGACTGGGAAAAAGCATAACTTACTAACTTGTACCATGCAGTTTGCATGCAGCTCTTTGATGGAAGTTCATAGCTCACTGTGCTAGATTACGATTGGAACTTGTGAACTGCACAATAACAAAAGAATCTCTGTGGCAAAAGCAGGAACCCCCTGAACTATGCACAAAACAAAATACTGGTTTTTTAATGCATGGTAGACATTCTTTGCAGCAGGCATATTAACCATCTGGACTGCCACTGGACAAAACCCCCATCTCTCTCCAGCAGGTACATTAATCACTGGAGTTATCTTGACACTTTTATTGCTGCTCTAAAACTGCTGATTATACAAGCAACTTTGCAGTGCTTTTAAAACTGCTTCCTGCGGACCCCATGGGAATGTGTCACGGACCCCTGGGGGTCCGCGGACCCCAGTTTGGGAACCACTGATCTAGACAGTAGCTTTTGTGAAGTTCTTTTTGGCAATGGATAGAAATTGCTTGGCCTTTTCAGATGATCAAATTGCAGCGATCTACTGAGTGTCACATCAGCCAGGGAGGAATGGGAAAAACTAAGCAATATTAAGAAGAGACAGGTCAGAATAGCGCTTCATGGGGCGCTTATGACTGAATATTTGAGAGCAGGAGCAGCCCCCGCGAGCCTTTTGGTCAGGATTGAACCAAGAATTGTCTTGGAAGACAAGAAATTCAGATTGGACTGGAGCTACATAGCCAACAAGTGTTAATTAACCCTGGGCGTAGTTCGCGAAGTAGCACTTCGCGAAGCTACGCAAAGTGCACTTCGCACTACGCGAGCTACGCGTAGCACTTCGCGAACTGCGTAGTACCTTGTTCGCACTGTGCCAGATGTCGTTTTCAATGAATGCACAGTGCGGACAAGCAACCGGCACTGTGCAATCATTGAAAATGGCATCTTGCACAGTGCGAGCTGTAGTTTTCTGCTGCTCGAGTAGATTTTTATTCGAGCGGCAGCTTTCTCAACGCGAACTGGTAGTTTCTCATCGGGAGCGGTCGCGAGCATACGCGACCACTCGCAATGAGAAATCTGACCTCCTCGCGTTGGGAATCTCGCCGGGAGGTTTATTTTCCATGCTCGCGATCGCCAACTTGATGTTGCTGATCGCGAACAAGGAAAAAGTCACGCCGGGATGTCATTTTGCTTGCTCGCGGTCGCCAACTTGACGTTGAGGACCGCGAGCAAGCAAAAAATGACCGCAGCACTACGCAACACTACGAAGTAGCGCGAACTTCGCAAACTACGTGAGCGTAGCGTAATGCTTTGCCCAGGCTTAGTGTTAATCCTTATAATTAATACCGCTAAGCGGTTGAGTGAAGAATTACTTATTGAAATTTTGGAATTAGAAGAGAATATCAAGCGAGATACTACTCTCACGGACACCAAAGAACAACTTTTGAGACTCCAAGAAGACCTTAGTGATTATAAGAATTATATGATTAATCAAAAAATAAAAGGCTTGAAACGCAACCTTGAACGGTATTCCCACGAATGGGCTTTTCCATACGTGGAGGATAAGCATTATCAACTGGGGCCAGAACAACAGCGTTTTGTGGGGCAGGCCAGGGGTGGGAGACAACCAACTAAACGCACACACTACAACTGGACTTTCGATAATACTTCAAGTGAAGAGGAAGAAGGGGGACAACAAGTTAATTCTAAAAGGGTGAGGTTCAACCAGCAAGAGAAGACCAATGAAGATTTAGGTGCTTTACTCTGCTCTTTTTTAGAACAAAGCCAAAGGGGCAACATAGGGGGTGGTCAGACGGGCAGAGGCCGCGGACGGGGCAATCAGGACCAGTCATGGCTAACAGACTCCCCCAGGATAACACGCAGTCGGGGGCGGAATCAGACATGAACAATATAGTGGTGAACCTGTCTGACCACACTCTCACTATGAGTGAGGTGAGGGTGTTAAACAAAGGATTGGGGTTTGTTCCCACACCCACTCATGATGCTTTTAAATGTAGAGTTGAATTTCAAGAGAGAATGTGAAAGATAAAATTGAAAACGTTTTTTGCCAACAAACCGCAGGATCCCCCATCATTATTTAGTACCACACTAAAGAAACCATCTCAGTTCTGCCCCTCAAACACAATGATAGGACCAGAAGTTGTGGTGTTTGAAAATAAGGTATTGCAGGATGTTACAACGTTCGAACAAAGTAGTACGCTTCAGAAATTTAGCAATATGAGTCGGGAAGATTGGAATGCAGTCAACAGCTTACAGAATAACCATTCGCTCACCATAAAATCAGCTGACAAGGGTGGGGCGGTGGTA
Organism: Triturus cristatus; assembly: GCF_964204655.1. Taxonomy (NCBI): domain Eukaryota; kingdom Metazoa; phylum Chordata; class Amphibia; order Caudata; family Salamandridae; genus Triturus; species Triturus cristatus. The sequence continues at coordinate 1,157,545,685 of NC_140580.1, read as the reverse complement.
GTTATGAACTCTATTGACTATGACGCTGAAGTAACTAGACTGTTGGGGATGCGTAACAACTATCGCCCCTTGACTCGCGATCCTGTTAATGAACTCCAGGAGATTAATAGAGAAATGGTAGGAATAGCTAAAGAGAACAAATGGATAACAGTTAAGGAAGCTGAGTTTCTGATTAACAACAAGCCTAGAACTCCAGCTTTCTATATCCTACCAAAAATACATAAGCCTCAACGTCCCCCTCCTGGCCGACCCTTTGTGTGGGGGTTTCAATCAGTTTTGGAACCCCTATCACAGTTCGCCAACTTCTTCCTTAGAGAGTCGGTGATAAAACAACAGTCTTTCATTAAAGACACCATGGAGGTTCTAAATATTTTTGAGGGCATGCAGTTTGATCCTCCTTGCAAATTTCTGGTCACAATTGACATCAAATCACTTTACACCTGCATACCCCAAGACGTTACGCTGGTGGCAGCGGCACGGGCCTTGGGTGAACAAGAGTGGTTCTATGACACACCACACTCCTTAATACTGCAATGCATCGAATTGGCGCTTACCCGCAACTACTTCAGCTACAAAGATCAGCTGTATCTGCAAACCACAGGAACTTCGATGGGCGCAACTTTTACGCCCAGTCTGGCCTGCATTTAAGTAGGCCAGTTTGAAGAGCACATCATTTACCATCAGTCTAATCCCTTCCAGAGGAACTTACGCCTCTGGAAGCGGTATATAGACGATGTGCTCTGCATTTGGTCTGGTGGAGAGGATACCCTATTGGAGTTCTTCAACTGGCTAAACCAACAAGATGCCAGTTTACGATTTACATGGATGTACAGTAATCTAAAGGCGACACACCTCGACTTGGACATCTGTGTGGAGGGTATCATACTGTGCACTGGAGTCCATCAAAAACCAACTGATAGTAACTCACTCCTGCTGTATCAATCATACCATCCCAGGGCGTTAAGAGATAACTTGCCAGTGGGGCAGTTCCTGCGATATCGCAGGAACTGCTCGACCACTGCTGCATACCTTGAGCAATCAGAGGGAATGTGTGAGAAACTTAAACAGAGTAATTATCCCTGTAAAATAATCAATCAAGCTAAGAAAAGAGCTTTAAATACTCCACGTTGTGTACTTCTGGAGAAAAATTAAAGAACTAAGGATGAGTGTGTCCCTGTGGTGATGACTTTTGACCCTTTAGCTACCCGTATTCGTCAATCAATACGGAAACATTGGGCGTTATTGTCTACTACTGACTTTAAAATGCCCCCTCCGAGATTTACATTCAAAACGTCCGGTAACCTAAAGGACAAATTGGTTCGAACCCGGGCAAGACCGCAACAGATACTAAAAGATACATCTGTCCCTTCAGGACACTACCCCTGTGGCACTTGTTTGGTATGTAGTCTCACTAAGAAGACCCTAAATGTGACCCTGAACTCGGGCAGGATTTGGCATTTGATACGATTCAGTAACTGCAATACCATGAATGTGGTATATAGGTTGACATGCCAATGCGGCTTACATTACATAGGGCTTACAACCAGAAAGATCAAAGTTAGGGTGCAGGAACATCTCAGCACCATTAGACCAGGAAAGCTTACCACCAAATTAATACAGCACTGTCATGAGCAGAAATACTCTTTCACCTGTGTTGTACTGGAGAAAGTAGTGGGGGACCTGCAGAACATCGAGGGGTTTCTACCTTCTAAAGAGGCACGCTGGATCTTTCAAGAGAAATGCGACCAGATTGGGTTAAACGACTTCATAGAATTGAATAAAGGCAAGTACTATGACCCCTGCATAAAATAATGTTGGATAGAATTAATCTGTTTTGGTGTCCGTGAGTGGATTATGTGAAGTGTTTTTGAATACACAGTGCAATTTAACATCTGGCATATGACATCACATTTTTTATAATGAATTCAGGCTGTGAACACTAATTAGGTGTGTATGGAGGCCTTCTGTGTTGCAAGTTGTAAGAACTCTCCCAAGAAAATTGCTAAGACGTGTAATTTGTGGACTAGAAGAGTACTCATGAACCCTGCTAGGAACATAATGGAGTAGCTTACTGATTTAGTGGCTAGATACACTTTTTGGAAATTGATTGAGTGTGAGTACATTAGAGGTAACAGCAATGGGAGTAGGGATGAGAGTCCGTTGGTATGGACTCCGAATTATACATTCCCCAAAAGTTTTTAGAAAAACGTATGCACCCGTAAATGAAAATGAGCATGAGGTGTTCATTGTTTTTATATTAGGGTAATAGACATGATTGACGATACTCTGCCTCATCCGACATGCTATAGACGCCAATATAGGTAGTTTCAGGCATTTTGTGTACCATTCCAAGATGGCCCCCATGATCGCCGACCTCACACGTGACCGGGGTAGCTTTCAAGAAGTTTAAATAGGAAGCGCTCAGTTGTGAGGAGAAACGGTTGAGATAACACGTTCCCAGAAGACTTGGGTGGTAAGGTTTTGTGGGTTAAATGAGTGATGACTAGGGCACAGTGTGATTAACAGCATTAGAGTATGACTGTGAACTGTCTGGGTTAAAGGGGTGGTACGCTTGAATTATTCGGCGCCGACCGCCGTAATACTATAATTGAGATGCCCGGCATGTAAGTGGCATCAGCGGACCGTTTATGGAACAATTCGGCAATGCTTGATGTTAACGGCATTTGAGAATGACATAGACTGTGTGACTGAGGTGCCGGAAACTGTAGCGGTGCAGGTCGTAGACAATATTAACACAGGACCTTATATGGGAGCAGTCCCAGTATGAGTGTAACGGGCCATGAGATGGTGAATCGATGTGTATTTTAACAATAATTTTATCACTCTGTAGATTGACACTACGGCAGAGTGTAAGCCCACTGAGAGGACTCATAGTTGGAGTTTTGGCACATGCGTGACATAAGAAAAGAGCTGGTATGAAGGACCGAGGCTCATTTATGGTAATGTAAACGCTAGTGCTGTGACAACAAAGTTGCAGACACTATGTAGAAAATGAATCTTTGAGAGTGATTGGCTATGTATCTGTTTTGTTTTTACTTATGGCAGTCCCTGTAAATGAAAAAGATAATTTCAGTGTCCAGTACTGGTGCCAGGCGACCTCACTGCCCTGATGAAATTGCCTTGAAATTGTGGTGGCAATGAAACATGTCGGCTCAGTATGAAGCGGTATGCATGATTGGCAACCGATTTTAATTTGAATAAGTGCACAGTGAATAATAAAGTTGGTATTAATTGAAGTGCAACTTATGCTAATTTTAGTTTCACAAGGTCGCATTTGTGGGATGTGATTTATTCACTTCACTTATTTTTGAGCACCACATTTTGTTTGTTTTGGACACTACACTCATTATTTTTTGAGGCAAGATGGCTACCAATGATGAAAAAAGTGGGCATAGCTGGTGAGCACCAACCAGCGAGCTCTATTGGTGGTGCGCACGTGAGGTGTCATCTTGTCCTTTCACTATTTTTTGATTGTGATGTTTAATTTGTATACACCAGTCACAGTGATACTCCTGCACGTTAGTCAGGGGTAATATAGTGTGGTAACTGCCATCTGTAAAAACGAGACTAATTTAAAAGTTTAAGGCAATAAAGCGGGAGGTTACTACCTCGTAAAATAAAGGAGAGGCGTATATGGGAAATAATGTTTTGTGAATCCCTACCTCCGCTTATATGCTTGGCCTCAAGAGAGGTGCCTTGAAGACCAGGTCTTAATGTATTGACATTGGTTGTTGAGTGGAGGGCAACCTGGTTGGATTTTTTCCCTCTGTAGCTCCTTGTTTTTTATAGAATGTAGAACCGGCCTAGCTATATTACTTTACAGGCTGGTAGAATGTAGAACTGGCCTGGCTATGGTACTTTCCAGCCTGATAGAATGTGGAACTGGGCTGGTCATGGTTATTTGTAGGCTAGTTGAATGTAGAACTGCCTTAGCTATGGTACTTTATAGGGTAGTAACATGTGGAACTAGCCTGGCTATTTTGATTGACAGTTTAGTAGAATGTGGAACTGGCCTGGCTATGGTGCCTTGCAGGGTGGTAGAATGTGGAACTGGCCAAGCTAGGGTACTTTATAGGCTGGTAGAATGTACAACTGGCCTGATCATGGTTCTTTGTAGGGTAGTAGAGTGTAAAACTGGACTAGCTATAGTACTTTACTGGGTAGTGGCATGTGCAAGTGGCCTGGCTATGCTGCTTTACGGGCTAGTAGAATATGGAACTGGCCTAGCTGTGATACGTTACAGGGTAGTGGAATGTGGAACTGGCTATAGTACGTTACAGTGTAGTTGAATGTAGAACTGTTCTGGCTACGGTTCTGTACAGGCTAGTAGAATGTGGAACTGGCCAAGCTATGATACTTTACAGGGTACTGGAATTTGGAACTGCCTGGCTATGGTGTTTTTTTTATTAGAATGTGGAAATGGGCTGGTCTTGGTTCATTGCAGGCAAGTGGAGCAAGGGCAAGACTGATTTTCTTATGGCTGGGTCCAAACTGCAATGGCGTGGTGAGCAAAAAAGGACAGATTTAGCCTCAGATCTCTGTGTTAGAGATGAGTGTTTGACATTGTTCAGCATTCCGTCCACCAATTGTTCTTTTTGCATTTTTCGCCTTAAGTGGGACGTTTATGCTCAGACGTGGGTGTCATGCTCACCATGCCACTGGATTCGGGCTAGCGTGGCTGATGAGAGGTGGTACTCCAAATCCGGTCCCAGGATGCTTGTTTCTGGTCCAGGGAGGATCTGGCCAGGCAGTTCAAGCTTACCTGTTCCTCATGGGGAGCAGGTTCAAGACAAATTTGCATATAGCTGGGCCCAAACTGCAATGGAATGGTGAGAAAAAAACACAGGATTTCGGCCTAGATCTCTGTAGTGTTTGACATTGCACAACATTCCGTTCATCAATTGTTCTTTTTGCATTTGTCACCTTAGGTGGGTCTGCTATGCCAAGACGAGGGTGCCTTGCCCACCATGTCACTGGAGTCAAGCTATCCTAGCTGATGAGGGGTAATGCCCTGAAAACGGTCTTAGGATGCTTGTTTCTGGTCCAGGGAGGACCTGGCCTGGCCGTTTGGGCTGGACTGTTCCCATGGGGAGCAGGGTCAAGACTGATTTGCATATGGCTGGGTCCAAAATGGAATGGCGTGGTGAGCAAAACAATGATGGATTTAGGCCAAAATCTGTGTACTGGGGATGAGTGTTTGACATTGTTCCCCACTCCATCCATAAATTTTCCTCCATTGGTTGTCGTAAGTGGGACGGTATGGCCAGACGTGGGTCCCGTGCTCACTATGCCACTGGAGTCAAGCTATCCTGGCTGATGAGGGGTGGTACCCCGAAACTGGTCCTAGGATGCTTGTTTCTGGTCCATGGAGGACCCGGCATGGCAGCTAGGGCTAGACTGTTCCCACACGGAGCACAGTCAAGACTTATTTGCATATCGCTGGGTCAAAAGGAATGACGTGGTGAGCAAAAATGTGATGGATTTAGGCCCAGATCTCTGTACTGTGGGTTACAGTTTGACATTGTTCAGCATTCTGTCCATCAATTGTTCTTTTTGCATTTGTTGCCCTAAGTGGGACAGATAGCCCAGACGTGGGGGTCCCGTGTTCACCTTACCACTGGAGTGAAGCTATCCTGGCTCATGAGGGGTGGTACCCCGAAACCATACATAACATAAACAAATGCTTTAGTTGGAGCAAAAGATATTTCTCACTCAAGATGTTGCTCATACAACTGCAAACATGCGGAATGGGTTTTTGGATCTGGATTTAACGATAGGATCAATTAATCCCAAATTTGGCCTTTTCCACCCATGCTCTTTTAAAGTTACTTATAAGGATAAAACTTACACTTTTGAAAATCAAGGAGATTTGAAGCAATGTATTCACTCCCACAAAGGGCAGGCGAGGGATCTTGGAAAGACTTAACTGTCCTTATTGCAAATTACTTAACTAAGGTCGCATATTCTTATAGTGTTTTAGATGTTGAGAAAAAATTGGAGCTGTTTTTTTGCCAATAAAGTCACAACCTGTGAGTGTGCACTTCAACTTGGAGCATTTCTTTCAATTAATTATTATGGCCCACTCAGTCGAGGAGTTGCACCTCCGCGGAAAGGAGAAGTGGGTCCGTGGCATGTTTATGTGAACAGCAAAACAGGGAACCAGGTTGGCATGCTATTTTAAACTGACTTTGTGGTGATTGACACTGGCAGCTGGCACATTTGTTCATGGCAACCCATGAGGGCAACATTGGGACTCCCAATCCCATAATGCATTGAATCTGCAAAATAGCTCACTCGAGGGTTAATGAGCAATCATATATATTTTCTTCTCGTTCCTTATTTAATACTGTTTAAGACTTTATTCTTCCCTTACAGGTCCCCTGTTTACCCTTGATCCTGGGATTGTTATGTTTCATTTTCTCAGGGGATTGCATACGTTTGGCCTCTCCTTTTTTTTCCTTCCACTCCCTTTCCTCCCATCTGGATTGTTCTCAGTTTTTTTCTTAACTGCATTATATGGTTAAAGTCTTTCTACCTTTTAATCATTTTCTTTCCTTCACATGGGGAGTTTATTTTATCCCTTCACTTCTTCATCTCTTGCTTTTTTTCCCTTTTCATTTTTTTCTTCTCTTTTACTTCGAATCTATGTTACAATGTCACTATATTTTTACCTTCTTTTTTACAAATATTGTAGCTGTGTACATTGTTTTTGTTCTGTTACAAGTCGTGTACTTAACTGCAATATGTCTTCCCTCCCACATGATAGTTTAATATGAGTAATTTACATGTGATTTATTGGAACGTCAAAGGTCTTCATATCCCAATGAAATGTCAGAGAGTACTGACTCATTTATCAAAGTTTAAATGCCAGATTGCATTCTTACAAGAGACTCACCTTCACGTTGGGTTGGTCAGGTGTTTTGTTCCCTGCAAAACATAACAAGAATGGAAAAAATATCCTTTTTCATAAATCTATCTCTTGATATTGATAGTGTGGTTTCTAATGAGGATGGCAGATGGTTCTTATTGACTTTTAAAATTAACAACGTCCCCTTTTCAATTTGCAATGTTTAGGGCCTTACAAGGTGATGATATACAATCTTGGAATACATTCTTTACTCACTTATGTTCCTGTCCTTTTGATAATCTTATTGTGGGAGGTGATTAGAACCAATTGATGGATCCTTTCATAGATAGATGACCACAAAATAAATATATTCCCAATAAAATGCAGCACACCTTAAAACACTCAATGCTCTCCCAAGGCTTAGTTGATGTTTGGCGAATATTTCATCCTGATGCTATGGGATTCACATTTTTCCCCCGTACATTACTCATGCTCAAGGATAGACTATATATATTTAACTCACAGTGTTTTGAAACTTATGGAATTGGCTGAAATTAGTTCTAAAGTTATTTCTGACCATGCCCCTGTAATAGGAGATTTAGACATCCTGCCTGTTGACTTGCATACTAATAGATGGAGCTTTAATAATGCCTTATTAACTGATAAACTTTTAATTGACAAATTTACAATCTTTACTACAAAATTGTTTTTGCTCAATCTTCCTACTAAGACTGCATGAAGTATATCTGGAATGCATTTAATGCATCATCTAGAGGTTTTATTATTGATTATTTTGCGTCTAGAAATAGAACCTCAATCAAAGAGACCTCTATTTTGCTACAACATATAAAAACTCTCGAACTCAAATACTTTACCTCCAACTGCCACAACACTTTAGCTTGCCATACTTAAGCTAAATTAGATTGTAATGAAAGGTCAGTTGAATATGTAAGTGCATCTTTATTAAAAGCAATCCAAAATTTTGTGGTGGACGAAATAAACCAGGTAAAATGTTAGCCAATTGCCATAATATTAAGAAATAGAAATCTAAAATAAATGCTGTATCTGACAGTCTCGGCAACCAATACTGTACAGACTAAAAAATTCTGGAAATAATTGGGATGGAACAATCTGGTTTTGTGAAGGGTAGATATATTACTGATAATTCCATAACTTTTAACAATGTTATTCAAAATGCCTCCAGGAGCCATTGATTCCCATGTAGTCGTTACACTTGACGCCCAAAAAGCATTTGACCTTGTTCATTGAGATTTTGGGCTTAGTTACAGTGTTGATCGGAGTTGCCTCCAGCCGACACTGTTTTGTGTAAATAACCGCAAGTCGACGATTCCAACTGCGCAATTAGGATGCAACCACACATGGCTGAACCCCCCCTCCGCAGTAAAAGCTCCCATTGCAAAATGGAAGTTTTTAAACATCCCTGCACCTTGTGGCAGGGATGTTTAGGGGGGCACCATAGGTGCTCCCCCAGGGCCAAATGCAGAGGGCCAGGGGAAAGGGGGCCCTTCTAGGGGTCTCCAAAGTCAGTTTCCAACAGCCAATCCATGTCAGAAAGGCTGACATGTATTGGCTGTCGGCAACCAACATCATAATCACGACTGCAGAAATTCAGTCCTTAAAGGATTATGAGGGCTTTCCGACTGGCCGACGGAACCGCGTCAGATTCCCCGGCCAGTTTAAATCCAACAGCCATCATCATAATACGGTGGTCGGACTTTAAACCTACAATGTTGGTTGAAAAGCCTCCGACTATTGGTCGAAGGCTTTCTGACCGACATTGTAATTAGGCCCTTCTTGTTGCGAGCATTGAAATTGCATGGTGATAACTCTCAAATTCTCAAAAATATTAGTGCTTTATTCAGCACCTGCCACTTTAATTTTTGTTAATGGTTTACAATCCCCTTATTTTCATTTTGCATAGTAGCACCCGGTTGGGTTGTCCATTAGCTCACTTACTTGACATACTCTCTTTAGTGCCTTTTTTTAGAAACCCTGTCACTCCAATTATCTTTTAGGTTATAAACATAAAACTTTGACATTAAATTTACTGCATTTGCAGATTATGTTTGACTCTATGTATCCAACCCTAAAATAACCTTTCCTGAGTTATTCAAATTACTAAAGAATAGTCCGAAATATCAGGGTATAGGCTGAACATTGATAAATCAGTAGTCATGCTACCTACTCAACGATACGTTTAGCGAATTTAGTTTCTATATTCTATTTCTATTAATCTTATGACACTTAAACAAAGACTTAAAATATTATCTGAAAAATGGTCACCTCTATTCTTTTTCTTGGTGGTGTAGACTTGACCCTATTAGCATGATGCTTACAATTCATTTACCACATTTTGTTTCCAAATATTTAAATTGTATATTGATGAGATTTTTTATGGAATAAAAAAGAAGCATGTCTAGCATTGTCCAAACTTCAGCAATTTAAAGATACTAGTGGTGTTAATTTTCCTAATTTTATCATTTATCCTTCTGATTTTACTCTTAAACAGATATAGACCTCTTACTTTAATATTTATAACTCTACTACTAACATCTGGAAGAAACAAGAAAATTCTCTTTTTGCCCCCAATTCCTTTAGGGACACATTCATTATCCTTCGCCAAATCAATACTCCCTTGCTCACACCTACTCCTAGAAAACTTCCAGTCTTCTTCTATATGGTATAGTAAAAATATAAATCTACATAATAGAATACTTGTCTGGAATGACTGGATTCAGAAAGGAATTATAGTATTTCCCACCTTTTCTCAAATCATCATCTTTTGTCTTTTCATGAAGTACAAAACAAGTTTCACTTACCCTCATCTTATGCTTTAAAATATGAGCAATTAGAACTTTTAATCTTAAATGTCTCCTTCTCCCTCTTATCCTCATAGCAAACATCTCTAGACACATCTCCTACTTTTAATTTGTCTCTTTAAGTGAGTGCTTCTTACATTTACAAGGGTATAACTTTAGTTCATCAAGGCAGAACTAAAACCAGAGTTTAATTGCAATGAGAAAATGATCTGCCATTGTCCTTCTCTATTTCAACTTGGACTACGATTTTGTCTAAAGTACACTCTACTTCACGCTCAACCAGCATTACACAAATACTACATGTGTTTCTATAACAGATTATTTGTTACCCCACATTTGTTGTTTACATTGAAACTATTGTCTCACAATAAATGCTGGTCCTGTAATATTTATTATAATAGTGGTTTGCATATGTTTTTTGAATGTCCAAGAGTTAATTTGTTTTGGTTACAAGTTTGGGACAAGATGTCACTTCTTCAACGAACATACCGTTTGATAAAATGCAAAATATTGTTATGACCTGAAAGCTTGTTGATTTACTTCTTGCCATTGTTTCACAAATAATCACTTCTAGTTGGAAATATACTGCAAATGCCACTTTCATTAGATGGCGGAATTTACTACGTCATACTCACAGATTGGATAGAGTACCTTTACAATCATCTCCGCTTCTTATTAGGAGAGCTTTATTATGTTTACCATTTTCTTTATTTCTCTCTCTCTGAATGCAAACTCTCTTAAGGATCCACAGACACTGTTGAAACCCCCATGATTATTCTATGTTAATATATATATCTTTCGTGGGTTGTTCTTTATAGGCTTCAGTCAGTTCATTGTAGTTTGTATTGGATCAATTTAAAGATATTTTTTTTTCTTTTTCTCTCTTCTCTCTCTCATATTTTATCCTCCCTCTCAACCAAAAAACATTAAAATGCTAATTTTCCTATCACTTAAATGTCTCCAAAAATACAGAATTAATCAAATCATTCATTTTTATGTTTCAGTTCATATCATTTACTATATATTTCTGCATAAATATACAAGTACTTACCTGCCTGTAACTGTGTATTTATGTATATTTGTATTCATTTCAATTAAGCATTTTCAAACATAAAAAAAGAAAGCCGTTTCTGATGTCAGGACCTAAAGTGATCGACCCATACTGTTGAGTTGGCTTGTGACTAGTGTGACATGTATCAACTCTGGTGGGTCGGAATTTTTTGGGTACGATAAACACCACCCAATTACAGGATTTTCCTGATAATGAGGAATAACATGCAGATGTTTGGTACTTGGTGTTTACCAGGCATTTACACCAGATACATGTCAGTAGATTCAACCGACCGAGATTTATTGGGGGGATGAAATATTTATTGCAATAGTTATAATTGAGATGAGTGTGGTAACAGCAGTTACCACACATATTAGAATTAGCAGCCAACTAGTAATAAAGGCCTGCTGCATTTTGTCCGTGCAGGGACGCCCCGTCCACATATCTAGCATGTGGTATGATCATGAAAGCCAAACATCTCCCAGCAGGCTGAAAACACCCTGATTGTACCCACCGTTCTGCACCTCAATGAAGGCAATTAATACGATTAAATCATTCACAGCGAATGGGCACACAACGCTGTGAAATGCGCACTCAGTTCAGCAGCCAACATTTGCAGTGCGGATATTCTGCCAGATAATTCTATGTATTGCAAAGGTAAGTATACACAGGTAAGCAAAGGTGTATTATTCTTAACTCCACATCTACATATCATGAATAAGTATACATATATATATATACATACATACACACACACACACACGCCCCTCCACAGATCCGCAGTGCAGATAAAAATAATTTCGTATTTGGTCCCGGGGAGTTCCTCTAGGAGCCCCACACCAGGCCTAGGCGGGAAGGATACTCTTGCCCTGCCTCTTTATAGGCCAGATGTATCAAGCATTTCTGGTCTTCGCGAACCAAAAAAAATGCTTTTGAGATATAGCAAACCCTTTTTTGCAATTCGCTATGTGGAAGGGGCATGTCTAGGGCGTCTCTTCCAAATAGCGAATCCTAATGGTATGTATGAATGTTTTGAGACTGTGAATGCGGTTTCAAAACATTCACATTTTACCACCTACTTCAAGTAGGTGGTAATCCATTTGCAAATGGGAAGGGGTGCCTAAGGGACCCCTGCCCCTTTGTGAATGTTTGTAAAAGCATTTTTTAAGAGCAGGCATTGGTCCCACGGACCACTGCCTGGTCTTAAAAAATGAAACGAAAACTTTTCATTTTTCTTTTTGTAAAGCATCTCGATTTCCTTTAGGGAAACGGGCTGCTTTACAAAAAAAAAGGTGGGCTTGGTTGGTATTTTACCAATTTAAAGCTGTAATACTGTGCCTAGAATGGTAAAAGGCTTTGGTCATTTACATCTCAGCATGGACAGCACTGTGTTAATCCTATGCTTAAAGACTTTGCTGTAGAAATGGCAAAAGACTTTGTCCCTTTCTATCTCTGCATGGATGGTACTGTGCTAATCCTATGCTTAACCCCTTCGACGCGCATGACGGAACGGTTCCGTCATGCACGTCGGTTGCGCTGTGCGCATGACGGAACCGTTCCGTCATGGCCCCGCCAGCGCACGGAACCTTCAGCGTGGCGCGGAAATCCGCGCCGCGCTGAAGGGGTTAAAGACATTTGAGGTGAGCAAATTTAGAGTGTCGCTGGTGTTGAGAGTGCTCTATACCGGAGCTCCTTTCCACCAAAACTTGAGAAATACCCAGACTTCTCAGCTTTTTTTGTTGTTGTATATATATAAATATATATATCTTGCTCTGAGGTTTGCCACACACTTAGGAACCACTCGAACAGCTGTGCAGGTTCACCTCTAAACCTTTAATTCATGGTCCGGGCGGTATGTAACATGCCGGAAAGCAGTCAGTTTATCTCGTCTTACGCGTTTCAAATTTTTTCTTCATCAGAGGTTTTGAAGAAAGAATGCGTGCCTCTCTCCCATAGCGCTGTTACTGGCAATGACACGCTCCTCGATGGTCACGATATCTGTGGCATTATGGGAGTTAGAGTTCATTTATACCATGGATGGTGCACTGTCTTTACTGCAATTATAATTTGAAGCTCTGTATGAGCTCCCACATGCAACGCCGTCCTCAATCCATTACAGATGCCCCGCAGTGAGGTGAGTATATCACGTACCTCGCAGCCCCCAGTGATCTTGGGGTGGTGCATTCCTTGCGGCTGGGCTCCCGCAAATAAATCTTGCTCTGAGGTTTGCCACACACTTAGGAAACACTCGAACAGCTATGCAGGTTCACCTCTAAACCTTGAATTCATGGTTCGGGCGGTATGTAACATGCAGGAAAGCACTCAGTTCGTCTCGCTTTACGCGTTTCGAATTTCTTCTTCGTCAGAGGTTTTGACGAAAGAATGCGTGCCTCTCTCCCATAGCGCTGTTACTGTATATATATATTTTTTTTCTTCAAGGTACAGAGATATGGGGGCACATGCATCAAGCTTGTTTGCGATTGCAAACAATGCAAATTGCAAAAAAAGCCTGTTTGCGATCGCAAAATAGTCTTAAGCAAAGCATCATCAAAAATCGCAAAATAATATCTGTTTTCACAATTTTAGCGAATACCTATTTTGCGATTCCCAAAATAGAGAATCCTTATTAGCGATTCGCTATATCTGCCTAGCAAAGCAATGCATGTAAATTTGCAAATAGCGAATAAATAGGGAATCGCAATTTAGCACTTGCAAAAATACCATCTAATCCATTCAGGTGGTAACCAGGTCAAATCAATGAAATCAGGTGGGAACCATTGGCAAATGATATAAACAGGCCCAGAAGGCCTCAGAATGTTTCACATTGGCAGCGCTCTGCGTCATGGCGAGGAGGATGAGGCTACGAGCATCAGCACAGAGAAGAAGGAGGATACAGGAGGGCATATTTACAGTGTGAGTTACTTTGTTGGGGCAGACAGAGGAAGAGATTTATGACAAGTATAGGTTAAATGCAGACATGATCTATGACCTGATAGATGAATTAGATCCCCTCCTGCAGCGTCAGACTCGCAGGACACATGCCATCCCCACTCATGTGCAGGTCCTATGTTCACTGCACCTCCTAGCGTCAGGGAGCTTCCAGGGTGTAATAGCTGCAGCCGGAGGTGTATCACAAAGTGCCCTATCGTGCTTTTTCAATCAATTCCTTGACGCCATGTTGACCAGGGTACACCGCCACATAAGCTTTCTATCAACACCACAGGAATTGCAGCAAACAAAAATAGATTTCTATTGGGCAGCCCAATTTCCTCAAGTAATCGGTTGCATTGATGGGACGCATGTAGCCATTTGTCCCCCCTCAGTGAACGAATACATTTACAGGAATAGAAAATCATACAATTCTCTGAATATACAAGTCATTTGCAATTCCAAACACATCATATAGTGGCTAGATTACCTGGCAGTACACATGACTCATACATATTAAGACACAGTAGCATACACACTCGTCTCCTTGGGGGAGAATTCGGCGAAGGATACCTGCTTGGTAAACATATGTTAGAATGTCTTTCATACTCTGGGCAGTGAGTAATCTGTTGATTTCAACCCTGTAGGTGACAGGGCATATGCTGTGCGCTCTTACATCCTGATGCCATACCTCAACCCAAGTACCCTAAGTGAGCAGTGTTACAATGCAGCGCACATCGCCACCCGCAACGTCATAGAGTGCCCCTTTGGCATACTGAAAAGTAGGTTCCGCTGCCTCCACATGACTGGCGGTGACTTACATTACTGACCAGATACCTGCTGCAAAATTGTGCCCACTTGTGCCATGTTGCCCAACATTGCGACTTCGAGAGGCATACCCCTTGAACTGTCTGACAGTGAGCCTGATGAAGACGACCACCACAAGCAGCACGCAGGCCGAGCGCAGCTGAGGGGAGACAGAGACATGCAGAACATTTTTAAGGTGGGTAATGATGAAACAGGACACTACATGGTTCCATTGCCATTTTGATTTATTAAAAAAATAATTAGCTCAGGTTGTGTTAATGCACACATACCAAGCTGAAAATGTGCACAATGTAAGTCTGAACGCAAAAGGATGACTTTGCCATGGCACCTGTACATCAGCCCAGACAAATTCGGATTATGGTTACCTCACCAAATGAAATCCTGTGCTCATGTCCACACTATTTACGGCAGCCACGCACTCCCATTGCCCGTACATGGTGCTCTGACACATCCCTGACTGAGCACTCTGACGCAGGAGTATTCCTTGTGCTGCGCCTTCTGCATTCGGTCACTGGAGCCATGTTGCTACTGAGGCTGGAGGCATCCTCACTATCCCCTCCACCCATGACACTTCTGGCAGCAACTGTCCTAGTTTGCATTTGCTCCACGGCATTTGTGACCTGTATCAGTCCCCTGGCCACGTCACCACAGCAATGTGTCATTTCAACCTGCATGCCTAATGCACGTCGGGACAGTTGTGCTGTTGTGGAGCTCAGGCCCTGGTGTAGCCATCCGTGCGGCCAAGGAATTGATGTTGTTTTTTGCGGTGGGTCCCCTGGTCTTCTTGCATCATTTTGCATAACTCCGCCTGTGTCATGTCACCAAAGTGTTGTGTGGTATCCCTCTGACCTTCCTGCACAGCTGTTGTGAGCTGTTTAATGCTGTCACTCATCTCTCCCATGTTTCTTGCAAGAGATGAAAGGTGTGCCTACATTGAACGCATGTGTTTGCATTGCAGGCGCTGAGCCCTCAACATTGTGTTCTCCAGCCCAACAAAGGACGTTGAATCGTCCCCTTCATCAGCTCTGAACTGTGCACCTGCCCAGGGCCTCCTGATCTGGAAACTTCTATTTTGACCTAGGACACGTGGCCTTGATGTGGGTGTCTGCCCAGACTGTGCTGTTGGAGGGTCAGGTTGGCTATCCTCTTCCATTTTGAATGCAGGCAATGGTGCCACTGTGGTCCTGTGTCTTGTGGGTGCAGGTGTTGTGGGTGAAGGTGACACTGCAATGTCTTCTGATGACTGTGGCTCACTTTCCAGGGGAGCATGACCTTCACTGTCATCTGACTCCTGCGCAGGTGCATCTGCAATGTGCAATTTCAGTTTTAAAAAATGGACATCTATTTCATCTTGCACTTAGAATCATAATATTTAGTAATTACTCAACACACAGTTTGTAGAGATTGAACTTGCTTGTCACAATTGATTGCACCTATGCTGGTTTGCTTCCCACTTGCCTTTCCTATTGGAGTTGCTGACTGCTATTCCCATAAGGCATTTGTGTGTTACAAGTAAAATATGGTCTGGAGTACTATTTGTTACACTAACCCGGATCTGACTCATGGATTTTGTTTGGTTAGTCTAGCATTGTATGGTCATTTGCACGCATCTTACCTTGGGAGGTACTGGGGGGTGCACGTCACTCCAACAATAGCCTCAGGCTGAAGGGTCGACCACCAGGTCCTCTGAGGCTGTGGGTGCTGTTTCTGTGGATGGTCCTCCTTTGATTTTGAAGCATTTATCCCATGGAGTGTTAAGAAGAGCAAATCGATATTTATTACTATGGTTCGTATATGTGCATTTAAGAATGGAAAATCTGCACTTACCAGTATATATTTACCTTTACAATACCTCAGTAATAGATATTCTGGCTACAATATTTTTGCAAGCTGATATTACTACATGTGTGTGCACACGTGCTTCAGGGATCTGTGCAGATGTGTTCTCCAGATTGCTACACGTTTGCTGATTATATCACAGTAAATGCTGTCACATTTTCTCTGCGATTGTACACAAGTGTTGTGATTTGCCAAATGTTACCTACAGCACACAGAATATGTTCATTTTTATTAATCTCCATGTTGAATGGCCACCAAGTAGCCCCTCTCTTCCTGAGTTTGACAATTGATAGAAGTGCCATTGCTAAAAAGAGTTGACTTGCTGAATGTGTCACACATCACGTGGGTCCCTCTATTGCTGTGGGAAGGGACTCTCCTATAGGTCAAGTGTATCCAGAGTACCTCCAGGAACGGTAATCCACACCAGATTTTCAGAGTACCCACTGCAAATGCAAATTAGCTATATTGAGGTCCATTGCATGTACATTTTTCTGATGTATCTATCCTGAAAACCAGGTCAATATATTCTGAAAATCTGCCAAGGATCCTGTACTACAAAACCCACTGGAACAATCGCCCAACCAGGTTATAGGTACATTTGCATATTTATTAACCCCTTATAATATGTGATACCATCATTGTGGTGTGGCCATCAGCCACAAAACTTTGCATCCATGGACTTTTACATATGATGGGGCTCGTACATATGTTGGTAGATATAACTGCATTGCAACAATGCAAAGTGAAGTTGGGTAAAAAGTAGGGGAGGGCGGAACTCACAGAGCTTCACTCTGGAATTACGCAGAGTTACATGAAAACGTAGCGAGATTCCGTGGGCTCTGAGAACGGGTGGAATTAGACACGTCGCGCTGCTCATGCCGATTTTTAGTGCCGGGAACTCGCTCTGTGCTGAAAGATCAGTGGGAACAGCACCATGTGGCACGCCAGAGGGCACTGTTTTTCGAGTTGATTGCTTTCTGACCACAAATGGTTGCTACTACCCACATTGGGGAAATCTCGCCAGGTGCCACTCTAGCGACTGAAAATGGCGGGCGGGGATGCCAAATCTCACTCTCACTCGCCAGCTTGCATGTTATGGAGCAGCACGTGAGAAAAAACTCCAACACTCGGCAGTTGGCAGAATTTGTTTGGAACTCCGCCTTACATGCGTAATGTGGAGTGGCCAAAACTCCGCCAATCGAAGCGGAATTTATCACCCACCTCTAGTGAAAAGCTAGTCATTGATGATAGCATCTTGCATGACATTGCGCCCATGTGCATCGATGGGCAGTCCACTCTCTTGGAGTTCCAACAGGAGTGGTGAGAAGAGATCCAGACGTCATCAGGCCTGATGCGAATCGCACTCTCCAGCAGTATCTGGCTCTAGGAGACATCAGACGCTATGGCAACCTCTACAATGATGAGGGTGTGGTTTAGATTGAATGTCTTCTATGACTTTCCTACCACACTGCCCTATGACAGCCCATCTGGCTTGACTAGGTTTGGACTGGGAGGTGCTTCCATTGCCCACCACTCAAATTCAAAGTCCTGTCGGACCTGCCAAAAGTTCTGTTGTTGGCCAATTCCAGCACTACCACTGATTATGAGTAGGGATGTGGAAAATATTCCATTTCACCAACGGATTTGGTGGAGTTTTGCCCTCCTCATGTTACTCTTTAACACCGAGTTCTGGCGGAATTCCTCCAATCGCTGCATGGCAGAATTTTTCTCCTGCGAGGCTCCAGAATATGCAAGCTGGTGAGTGCAAGCAAGATTGGCATCCCCTTGCCTGATTTTATAACGTGTACGGTTGCTGACGTTCATGAGCGGTCGCAGTCAGAGGGCTGCCATTCGAGTAGATTTGCTGCAACTGGAGTAGATTTTGTATTTGAGCGGCAGCAAAATCTACTGGAGTGGCTGCGCGCTCTTGCGCAATGCATGGTGCTGTTTGTGCTGATTTTTTGCGCTGCTCGGGGTGCCGGTGCTAAATGGCAGTGCGAGCAGCACCAGCTTCATGTTTTCTGCCCCTTGGCGGAATTCGGTGGAATATCTCCCAGTGTTTCTGTAACTTTGCAGACTTCTGCGGAGTGAAACTCTGCAAGCTCCTCCCTCCCCTAATTATGAGTTGATTGTGCAAGGTGTCACTAATGTCTAGCTGGCTGCAAATGTCTTGAACATTCACCTACAATATGTATGGCCTGAGAACCCCTAAATCGTCCAGTTAAGCAGTCCTCAAATTGGGTTCTAATCAATGCCAGTGACTTAGGTGCTTCAAAATGATGCAGAATATGCCATTTGTTTACCCAAAATAATTTGGAGAGACTCTCCACATTCTCAAAATCTGTCTTTCAACATTTGTTTTAATATTATTTGTTCACCAAAATTCCATGCAAGAGACCCAGGGTGGGGGACGCACAAGTAGTTTTTGACCCGGGCCCCACTAAATCTTCCGGTGTAATGAAATGGGTCTTCTATCAGGATTCTCACTCAGTCCTGGAAGGAGGCCTGGGCTAGGGATAGATTGAAGGTATACCAAGAGGTAGGTACCTCTTTTCGGAAAGCTGTACCCACCGCAGAGCCATGATCTCTCAGGATTCCAGAGCACCAAAGCCCTGAGTGTGCGATGCCCTCTGTATCATATTACCGGTCCAGGGAAGACCTGGCCTAGCAGTTCGGGCTGGACTGTTCCTCTGAGGTACAAGGTCAAGGCTGATTTGCATATGGCTGTGTCTGAACTGGGGTGGCGAAGTGAGCTAAAGAACGATGGATTCAACCCAGATCTGTAACTGGGAGTGTCTGAAAGTTTCAGCGCTCCATCCATCATCATGTTGCGTTTGCTATGTTATAATACTTCCATCACCCATAAGATCATTTTTTTTTTAAAACATATGATATGACTAATTATCAATTAAACACAAGGTGACGTAAAACCACATGCCAGACCACGGACTAAGAAGAAGAAAAATTGCAGCGGCATTATGCTGGTTATTTTCAAGCTACTTTAACGGACCCACACGACCGAGACGCCAACTATTCTTGCACCATCTTTCTTGATTACGCCCTGAGGAAGCCCCAGGCCAGATGGCCATGTAAGGGGTGAAACACGTGTTGGCTGTCAGTTCTCTCTCACTCACTCTCACGGAGAGAGTGATGAAATCATTACAAACACTCAAAAAACGAACCATTGCCTTCTGGAATTTTTCCTACGAAATAAAACAAACATATTTTGCCCTGACAACCTTGTTGAACTTTGCTTAAATTAGGGGGTTAGGGTTTTTTTCCCCCTGTCAAGGGCAAAAATCAGAACAAGAATTTCTGCTCAATATACGGCCAGTAAGGGATCGGGACCTCTTCACCCCTCAAACTCACGACACACATTTGATGTTGAGCGTGTGAGTTTTGGCTCAGCTCTAAATGTGTTGAATTGATGAGACAAAAATGTTCCTGAGAAACATCGCACCGTGGGCAATCGCCCAACTTTTAATAGTCCAAGCCAATGCTTGGCCAGAAATGTCTTTTTTTATATTTAACATGTATATATGTCTTGAACATTATTCAGGTTACGGATTATAATTTTGTAACTCAAGTAAATCAATAAATTGTAATTAATGCACTTCACAACCATTGATTGCCAAGAGAGCTCAGCATTGAGAGGTTGAGACAAAGGACTTTGCCAGACCGGTATGTTGTGTACTACACTGGTGAGGACATGCGGGCCGCCCTTTGGCATGGGGAGCTGTGTGGCCAACCTGGCCGGCCTCCATCACAGTGACGCAATATTAACATCCATGGTGCCCCTAAGCATTCCATGTTTAAGGTGAAGGTTGTTTTAATGTCATGTATGTTTTAGGACCTGGCACTCCCTGAGCCCAGGGAGCCCTGGGTGAGGGGGTTAAATTCCAAATATAAAGTCAAAGGTAAAAGTGCTTCTAAAACCTTCACACTGAACTTGACTTCTTTTATGGACTGGGAACTCTTTGACATTTCGAAAGGAGAAGCCTTCATATACAACACATGAGTCTTGAGTTACTTTTAGACAAAATGGCAACTCCATCGCAATGTGACATTTGGTCATGCTCAGATTTAGACGTTTTTTACTATAAAAGGATCTTGTCCTTCAGAGCCCGAGTGGCCAAGACGGAGGCCTGGGAAGGATGTAAGATACTTTACACCTGTCTCAGGTGATACTGGTACCCAACACCAGCAGCACTACATGTCTTCCAGCAGGTATGCAACCCGAAGGAAGCGGGCACATTGTAAATTCAGGTTTACAATGAATATTTCACATACTGACTGTGGGTGTCAGAAGGAATAACGCCTGGCACCCTGCCATCCTGGTGCCAACCCTGTGTGGCCAGTCTGAATCAATACCCTGAAATCCGAGGCCAGCTCGGGGGATCAGCTCGGGTGTTCATATGCACGGGGGGTGTATTTCTACAGCTCCAACAGAGTCGGGTTTCAAAGCCGGGACTAGGCAGCGTGAATAGGTTTGTGTCGGGGCTTCAATGATATGTCACCGCCCTCCACCCTTCTCTTCACAGAGACACAGACGCAGCAGTTCATAGGTCCCTGCTCGCCAGGGGTGAGGGGAAGCGAGTGGGAGTTGGTGCCGCTCCAGGGGTCCCCTGCCCATCTGTATTCCTGGTTCCATTCGATCTGAGGTGAACTTGATACCAAACACCCCCCTTTTCAAAGAAACCCCTGTCCACTGACTGCCTTTCATTGCTGGGGACAAGCCTGCCTCGGTGGATGGGGCACTCATCAGTTTAGGACTGCTTGCGTCAGGGGTCAGTGGAATGCCCCCCTGCACCTCAGACGTCCAAAGGTATATGGTACTCTTATAGAGCAAACCTATCCAAAAGGCAGCGGAGAGCAGTAAAGAGTGAAGGCAGAGAGCCGTCAGTCAGTGGTTCAGGAGGTAGATGGTCAGTGGCCTGTTACTGCGTCATGACGTGGTCTTCTGTAAAAAGGCGCGTTCCCAACTCTTCCCTAAACTGGAGCTGTTTCTGGGCAGTCCTGACAGACAACACGGTGTTGTTCCATCACATAACATGTATTTGTAACTTTATACGTGTTTGTAAAGCGCACGGTCACCGCAACGGGTATCGCAGTGAATAACAGATGTTTACTGTTACCCAACTCAATGTCAAAGTCAAGTTTATTCAAATGTTCGGTCTTTTAAAACCATTACACCGTATAATTTAATTTGCATTTCTTAAAATGTCCTATAAAAAGTGTTAGTAAAAAGAATAAAAATCTTTGTTCATTGCACTACACTTAGTAAAATGAAGACCGAATTGTATTGTGCATAAAGTGCTGTATCGGCCTCACCTTAAAGACCATAATCACCATAAAACGGTATATTCAATTATTTGGTTTTCTTTTGCGACTCTTCCTAATTCCTTTAGGTACAAATGTACGAATGTCGCCCCCCTGCAGACCAGAGGAATCGAAGACCCACCTCACCAGGTGGCTACAGCTTCTCTGCTTGTTCGTATGTTCATATTGATGAAAATTTCTTTCAAAAGTGTCTTTCTTTCTGTTAATAACTTCGGACATGCACAGAGAAGATGTGATGGGGATTCGTGTTTGTAGTGGCACAATCTGCCGTCTTGCTTTTGCTCCTTTATTTTCCATTAGGGGATCAGATGCTTTGTTTCCCACATACCGAAGCGTAAATTCATGAATTGTTTTTTTTAAATCGTTGAGAAGTGTGCTGATTAATAAACCTGAGGTTTCCTGGTGAATTAATCATCGTCCAGGCATGACATCTTTGTAATAAACTGTTTTCATCTGTTATATTAGACAGGATTTTTGTTGACAGATGTAATGCTTTGTTGAGGGCCCGTTCCCCCAAGCCTGAGTTCCACATTTCTTGAGCTCCCCGATCCTCAATGACCTGTGCTGAGAAACAGCCCCAGGAACCTTGTGTTTTCTTCTCTTTGAGCTTCTATTTCTTTCCGACACAGATTCTCGAAGGAGTCGGTTGTGGCAGCTCTGCGCCTTCCACATACTTTAATAAAAGCACTTTTACTCCAGAAAATGTGATTGGTCAAAGCAAACTCTCGTCGGACTTGCGCCAGCGATGCTGCTGCTGAATAAGGAAGTTATTTTTATAAGCCTTTATCTGGATGTTGTTTAAGATGGTACTTATTTTATCAACCTCAGAAGGATGAAAGGCTGAGTGAATGCACCGGGATTTGAACGTGTGACCATAAGGTCTAACACAGGCTCCTACAATGGATTCCAGATCTTGGGTCCAAAGATGAGGGCAGCCTCTTGCCTTGTTTGCTCTTTTTCACACTTTTTTACACTTCTTTGTTTCTATTCTGACCAGGCCTGGCTAGAATTTTCACTGACATAATCTCACATAATGTTGTTAATTTCACATTATGCTTGCAAAGTTGCTACGCGAATTTCCCAAAATGAAGCTACTACGTCATGTGATGTAAATCCATGCCATTTGCGGCAAATATTTAGCTCAAGCGATGAGAGCGTTGCAAATGACCAGAACACAAGTGGCCTCTGTGTGCGCCGCTTGTGTTTGTTGCACCTTTTAAAGGAGTGACATGCGTCCTCATCTCCAAACTGAGCGCAGGACACATTTTGTGCTCAAACATAACCTCAAATGCCAGTTTTGCGTTGTTGGTAATTACGTATAATGTTGCATAAATCTTCTGATTATCGAAAGCAAATTACGAGAATTTCGAGCAGCCCTAATTCTAAAGCTGCCCTCTGCAGAGATGTGCCGAGAGCCCCCCGTGGCGGCGAGCCCCTCAAAGAAGCACCCGCTGACCTCACCTGACGCTGGCTTCCTAAGCCCCTCCGTTGAGTACCTGTTCAGGAGAGGGTTGTTTTGAATCCGTTTTTGCATCTGCTGATGGGCTGATGCGTAAGCACCCGCTGGAGCTTTCCCAACAGGAATCCCAGGACCTTAAAGGCAGATCTTCTGGCCATGCTTTGCCTTAGGTTTGTTGCAAGGGGGGGCTGCACCTTTCCAGGGTGGGACCCTCCACTGTGAGATGCTCTCCCGACCACATCAGAGAAGGTCCAGGCAGCATTTGAATTGCGCCGGTGTCATTCATGCAATTTCAGGGACCTCGCTTTGAGCTTGTGAAGCAAACTTCCGCAACTTCATGTAATTCCATATAATTGTGTTTAATTTCCAAGAAATGTTGTGCAATGACACAAAAGGAAGTGACGTGCAATCAGAAGGAGCAAAGGATGGAACAGTTCTGAACATTAGTGAAGATGTGGCTGTTCTGAATTTATCTTGGATGGTGTTACAAGCTCTCTCCTTATTGTTGAGGGGATTGCTATTATTGACTGACTTTATTACAAACTATTGATGACTGTGTCGGTCATAGATGTGTCTTGCTGACTTCCTCCGTGGGATGATCAGCTGCTGGGTGACAAGTTTTAATATTGACTTTGTGCCCTTTTGTTCTTTTATTCTTTGGTGCTGTCGTGTAGTTTCTATAAATCTATATAGGATCCGCGCATTTAGACAACATAAACTGTGGCAATGATGTGCAGACTGATTCCAGACACCCCCACCGGGTATGTTCGCCTGTATACCAGCTAGCTCACAGTGCCACCGTAAACCCCTCATACCAAGGAGCGAATCGTTTCTGGTAACTATGGAACCTGACTACCCTGACCCCTCAAGGACTGTGGAAACAGTACAGTACTTATCGCTCAGGCCCTCGTGAGCACTTTGTCTCAGACAGATACACAGAATAAATGATGGGGACGTTTTCAATAAGCATTTATTGAACCAGCGTCATTCTAGTGTAGAATACGAGCGCTGCAACAACCATAAGACAGAAACAGATGTATACGGTTATAAGCAACAATAGAGTAAATAGATGGTCGAATTCTACTGTACTGCTAAAACAATGGATATATTCAGGCATATAAATACATGACAGTAATAATGCGTACTCCTACGATGATAACCCTAACTAGATGTACCTAAATGTACCTAGCATGTATGTAGGTGTATAGCAAAGAATCCCAGAGGATAAAGCCAACCCAATTACCTGAAGTGGGAAAATGAAGCAGCCCGTCTTGGGGTCGAGATGTACACCCCGCGAGGGATGTCAGACCACTGTGTGCTCAGCTCCTTGTGTCAGTGTGTCAGCATGGATGTCTTTCTCCTCTGCCTGCCCCAGCAAAGATATGGTGCTTATATACCCAAAAGGTACCCTCAGAGGTTCTACCTTTCTATGTCACGTAGGCCGGGGATGACGACAGTGATGAACCTTATACACTGTTATTATGCAGACGATGGAAATCCTGCTGTGATTCTGAGAATCTTCATGCATAATAAATGAGGCTACTTTTCGTGGAAAAACACACAACGTTTATGCAGCACCATAACTAGGTAATAGGTCAGCATCAAAAACCGTTATGTAGTACAATGGCAGGGTGAATGTAGTGTTAGAAGTAAGGAATGACAGGCACAGGAGAGGTTTGCAGCATTCCTTTATTGGCCATCCACTCGCCACAACTGACAATAGTGCCAGCATTCTAAGGTGAGCTCCAGGTGGGCGAAACCAAGAGGCGGGTAGAGGAAGGGGGGAACGGAACATACCAAGGTAAAGGAAGAAAAGATTATAACATGTAGGTTAAAGGTTAGGAGTCTAGCCGGGCCTATATTGGGGTAAATTGCGAATCACAACAGTGTGTGCTGACACGGCATTCATCAGCCAGCCCCAACAGCTGCAGGACGTCTCTGACTGCTCGGCCTCAGGCTCCCATTCACTGCCCTGTCGCCCCTCTAAAGAAAATTACATTCTCCAGGCGGATCTATGTACTGCCAAGCTGCTTGTTTTCAAATAATTAACCTTTGAAGCCCCTGCCTCCCACTTTGGAGACTCTAGGAACTTTACGGGCAGTTTAACTTCAAAATACATGCTCACCACTGTCCTGAAGATGAACCCCAATAATTGGGTTCGAAACGCCGTCGACCACCCCACAACATGAATTCTTTATAACTTGTAAAGATCAATTATGGAATTCAACTACTATATTGTTGTCAATGCGATGTCTTTTTAAAAACTACTATCACTATTTCACACCACGCTTTTCTTATTTTGTGAGCATTCTAAAATTGACTTTGTTTAAATAAATACCTGCTATCTTTTGACCTACATGACCCTTTACGTACTTTGTCTCCTGCTCCCTACGGAATTGATTTCACTTATCTTAAAAAACAAGTGACCCTGCCTGGGTCACCTTTTCTATTGGACCCTTTTGGGCCATCCTTGAACCATTGTTCTTAACTCTTCATTATCACCCCAGGTTCACATATCGGGGTACCCTTGTCTCCTAAAACCTCGTCACACCTTTGCTTGTTTTCAAGTATTTTATAATATTTGATCCCTCTAGACGACATGAACTTTTTAACATTTGTTTAAGAGATAGATTCACTGTGGCTGTGCAACGTTACAAAGGTCTTTCCTCTGTAATTTTGTGAAGTTTGGAAAAAAAATATTTTTAAATCCTGTTCATTTTTACAAAACTTTAAGAAAATAAATAGAGGGAGAAAGTATCAGCTAAAAGTAGGTTTATTGGTGACATAAAGTTATTTCCCCAAAAATGTTTTGCGGTTAAGTTTTCTCAAGATCACTATTTTTTGTGGAAATAGAAAATTGGAAATTTAAGTTTATGAGGTCCATCGAAATTAAAGAGTGAATATTCACACTTCCTGCTCTACTAGTTTAATGCGGCTTTAGTCTCCCCCATCATCTGTTGCGAGGCGGCTTCAGCAGTCACATTTGACGCCCTGGCACAATGCAAACAAACGCACACATGTAGCACGGCCCTTCCAGTGTGAGCAGCACGTCTCATCCTATGAATACGCTTCATCCCCAAGAAGTCACCGGATCCTCCTCACAGCACACTTCCGTCACATCAGTGGGCGGGAGACATGTGTCAATAAAAGAAAGTTTGAAATCCATGTGATTTCCCGAGGTCAGCCAATGCAAGGAGATCTTTGGGTGTGAGGGCACCAGACCTTCCCCAACTCAAGAGATCAGTAGGAGAAGTAACGAAGGGAACCCTACCCAGATGTTGTTTTTTAATCCCCGAAAGCGCAGACCCACAATCACTAGAGAGAGCTCAAGGTGGACATTACAGCGACTGGCTCGGAGACGCTTTCCCTCTCCCCACTCTAGGGATGATGATGGTGATGGGATCTCTCCCCCTCTGACGACTCTTCTCTTGAGGGACCGCCGGCGGCCGGCTGTAGACGCGCAAGGTCTCTTGGACTCCTCTGACCTAATGAGTATTAATAAGCAGATCTCCAGCATTAGGGAGAAGCAAACCCATTCCGAGAGGAGTTACAAAGCGTGTTTGCAGTGTACACACCCATGTGGGTGGATGGGACTCAATTGGTTGGTTGGCAGTGCCACGCGAGGCGAGAGACTGATATAGAAACATCGGAGATCCCGACAACGGTCGCGGGTTGAATGCTGCAAAGGATGCATCGTTGAATGGAGTCGCAGATGTGTGTCTGCAGAAAACGGATCGGACTATGATTCTGAATTGCAAGCGGGTAAAGTGCCCACAGATCATTGGGACAGGCTTGAAGATGTGTTTGAAAGATATTCAGGCCGAGCCCAGTCAAAGGAGATAGCGGCAGCCGTAGGGGCGGCGTGTGTGTAGGGAAGCAGAATTGTCCCAACAGGGTGTCTACTGTGCCAGGTCTTGCGACCAACCAGAATCTCATGAAGCCGCACACAGTTCCTATCCTGAATGTTAGCAGAGCCCAAGAGGTTTCCACGGTGTCACGATGGATACCCTATCCCTGTAAACCAGAAAGAACCTGATGTAGACGAGCAAAATGAGTAATCATTGCCAGTCACTGCTGGGGCTCCCAGGAAAGAAAGAGAGAAAGTCAAATCAAAATTGATGCAGTTCAAACTACAGAATATGAGGCTGATGGTGAAGGGAAGAGGGAGGGGCGCCCCTCAAAAGGGGGAACAGAGTAGGGAGGTGAAGAGAGGACAGGGAAGCGAAAGAGCAGGACAGGGAAATGAAGGCACGAGAGGTAGCCCCAGGAACTAGGTGGCCGCGTTTGATTGAATGATAAAGGCACCATTGACTCATTGACTCTGGCGCTGGTCTCTCAGCCTCAAGGACCTCTGAGGTCCCTTCATTGCCTCTCTCAGGCGGGTCCACAAGGCAGGATTTCGAACCCAAACCTTCCCCGTCACAGTTCTGACCCCATCTTTATCTCACTGAAACCCTTCAATGAGGGGCCTTCCCTTCTACTTAGCCTGGCCTCACCCACCAGTATATTAGGGCGGGGTATATTATGCAAATTAAATTGCTTGGTGCTTTGTACCTTGGATGAAGTTTATTTAAATATTCCCTGTAACACAAGAGTGAGTTTCTAGACTCTTGTCAGTAGGATGAGGATGAACATGTCATGTCTCCAGACTTCACGGATCTGCTTTCCTGGGTTCCAGGGACTGGCTCACATTGGCCAATGAAGTAGGGTTCAGATTATGACAGAACCAGTGAAACTCAACATTGGCCACCAGGCAAAATGACCAAGGATAGTGTCGACCCACTAAACCCCGGAGCAGAAGAAGGAATGTGTTTGACGATAGCCGATTTGCTCAAGCGGGGGGTTCTGGTGCCTTGTGTCGACGGGTCGAAGGACCAAGGAAGCCGATAATTCATCTCTACAGATAAAACAGGCATTAACCTCCGCCTCTGCCTTGAGGCTTCCTAATGACGCTAAACCCTTCACCCTGTATTGACCTGAATGCAGCGGATTTGCCTTTGAGGTGCTGGCCCTGGACCATGAGGATCAAATCAGACCATAGCCTTGTACTCTGCAGTCCTGAAACCAGTTGCAGCTGGGATCCTGGCAGGCCTTTGCTCTGTGTCTGCTGCTGGGCATCTTGTGAAACCTCTGAAAACATTGTGTTGAGTTCCCCCTTGACTGTTGCTGCACCCCAAGCTGTTCTTGGCCTCCTTCTCACCACAAAAACCCAACACCTCCCTACAGCCCAGCGATCCAGATGTTATTGGGATCTGCTTCACACATCACTCTCATCCGTTGCCCCACCGTGGAACCCGCTGGTCTTACGCCTACCCTTGGGTAGGGAGAGCCTCACATCTGTCTTTATGTTACTGCTCACGGCACTAAGCCTCGTGGTCATTTAACTGATGTCCTTACACCCAGCTGTCAGTTAATGTACTTTGCTGATGGATCTTTTCAACGAAGCGATGAAGGTTCCACCGCAAGATCGCTGACATCCATGACACCTTCAACACCACGACCGCCCGACCACGCCAGATTCCACCCCCCGACGAACACCACACACAACTGCCGCCTGACCTCCTTGACCAACGTCAACGACGACGAGACATGCAAGGTCATGAACTCAATCCACTCAGCATCACCATCAGACCCCTGCCCACACCACGTATTCAACAAAGCAGACGCAGCCATCGCACCCCAACTACGGAAGGTCATCAACATCTCCCTCGAGACAGCGACATTCCTGGAAAGCTGGAAGCACGCCGACATCAGCACTCTCCTCAAGAAGCCCAGGGCGGACCCCAAGGACCTCAAAAACTTCCGGCCCATCTCCCTGCTCCCGTTCCCGGCGAAGGTCATCGAGAAGATCGTCAACCTGCAACTGGCCCGCCACCTCGAGGACAACAACATCTTAGACCCGTCCCAGTCCGGATTCAGACGGAACCACAGTACCGAGACAGCCCTCATCCCCGCCACAGATGATATCAGGTGCCAACTAGACAACGGTGAAACATCAGCCCTCATCCTTCTGGATCTGTCAGCCGCCTTTGACACGGTCTGCCACCGCACACTAAAAACATGCCTCCAAGAAGCCGGAATCTAAGAGAAGGCCCTGAACTGGACCACGTCCTTTTTTGCCGGCAGAACCCCGAGCGTCCGACTCCCCGCCTTTTGCTCCATAGCCACCGACATCACCTGCGGCGTACCCCAGGGCTCATCCCTCAGTCTACATGGCCCCCCTCGCACTAGTGGCCCACCAGCATGGCCTCAACATCATCTCCTACGCTGATGACACCCAGCTCATCCTCTCCTCACCAAGGACCCGCACACCACCAAAACCAAACTTCACGAGGCAATGAAGGCCGTCACTGATTGGATGAAGAGCAGCCGCCTGAAGCTGAACTCGGACAAGACAGAGGTCCTCATCCTCGGACCCACCCCCTCTGCCTCGGACCTGGGGGAACTGGGTTCGGGTCTCGGTAACGACGCTGAACATCCTGTGATTCTGGGCAAATCACTTAATCCCCGTGCCTAACAAAAATGAATGTGTGTCCTCATGTAACGTAACTGGTGCTATGTAAAGCGCTCTGATACCTGATTGGATTCGGGTCAAGTTCGCGCTATATAAAACTCTGCTAAAAATAAACACAGAAAGAAGAATTTACCAACATTCTCGTGGCCACATTCTCGTGGCATGCTTTAACATTGGTCAGTCTTTAACCAGAGAAGTCGAGTTGCGCGCTCAGCAAGGACGCGGACCCTAGCCACCCAAATTACTATGTTGTGTGGCACATTAGCTGAGCAATAGTGAACTCACCCTGGCTACAGGAGGGAGACACACTGAACCGGGCAGCGTTGATGCAAATTTCCACAATTATCGGAGACCAAGGGCCATATGTAGGTCGCCCAATACCGGTCGGTAACGGCCGATTTTCGGTAAATATACCGTTACCGACCGGTATTTAGGCTTTTGAGATGTAGGGGGATTGTGAGACCGGCCTCACGGCGTATGCCCTCCCGATCATCCAGCCAACCTGCAACCACCACCAAGACACGGCATTTCCGACTCCGGCCGCCCCAGCCACACAGACCCGAGGGCCGGCCAGAGCCCCCGACAGACTCGACACCCTACCACGCATGTTCGACCGAGGGAGCGGGAACCCCCGAGCCAGACCAAGAGGCGCCAGCCCAGTCACACCTCGGGTCGCCTTCCCCCGGGAGGACTCGATCGGCCACCAGGCCCCTGGGGAGCAGGCACCTCGCCTGCCGAGCGTCTGGGGTCCCTCCCAGACCCACCTGAAAAGACCAAAGAAACGAGGGGCAGGAAATCCCGCCGAACCCCCTCAGTCACCCAAGGCCCCTCTCTGCGAGGACTCCGGACTTCAAAGGGCAGGGGGAGTATAATAAGGGGTGCCGGAGGAACGAATGGCAGAGAAGACCTGGAACCATCGAAGCCTGCTGACGCTGTCGCGGCTCCCGAATACCGAACCCCCTGGGCCTGCTGAGTGACTCGCGGCCCCCAGCCATTGAACCATCTGAGCCCTGCTGACGAGATCGCGGCTCCCGAACTCCGAACCACCTGGGCCTGCTGAGTGACTCGCGGCCCCGACCCTCGAACCACCTGGGCCTGCTGAGTGACTCGCGGCCCCGACCCTCGAACCACCTGAGCCCTGCTGACGAGATCGCGGCTCCCGAACTCCGACTACCTGTGCCTGCTGAGTGACTCGCGGCTCTCCCCTCGAGGACGAATCGGCAAGAGATCGCCCAGAGAAACCACACCCTCCAGCTCGAGGATTGTGAGCTATCCGCAGGGTACTTGGCAGAGACACTACCTTCAAAGACTGTCCCGCTACCCCCATTCCCCTACCACCGATTTGTAGTCTCTTGTGCCGCTGATGTACTACTTACACCTTGGATCATAAAGATCCCTTGAAACCTTCGATAAAAGAACCTATCGTCCTACAAAGAATACGTGTGGTGTCACTCTGTCCGTAGTGTAAGCTCAGGGTGTGCGCGCCTGGTTCAGCCTACTTGGGAGAGGTGGGTCAAAGGGGTGGGCAAGACGTGTATCGACCCCTCCTCCGGCGAACGCCTTTCCAACATTTGGTGGCAGACGACGGGATCCGAGCCGACACCGAAAGAGAGCGTGCAGTGAACGACTGACGCACTACCAAACAGAGATGGAAGGAGAAACCTCCCTGGGGGCCGCAGGTACCGAAATGAGCTCGACGTTCCGAGAGGATCAATTGGACTATTATACGCATAGAGAATTAAAACAATTTTGCAAAGACCTTGGAATCGCTACCACCGGATTAAGCACAAAGGAAGACTTCCAGAAAGTATTGAAGACCCGACCCAAACGGATGGAGACTCCGCCCATGAACCACAAAGCATCCCGGTGAGAAACAGCGGGCCAGAGGGGAACCTGTCCCCCGAGGAACTAGCAGACCGAGAGAGAGGCCGCAACCACGAACTTGAACTGGCCAAGCTGAAAATCGAGGGAGAAATAAAACTGGCCGAGAAAAAGTTAGCCGTCGAGCAGTTACGGCTACAAGGGGAACTCGAGGAAAAGAGACGCCAAAGAGAGCACGACGAAAAGAAACTCCAGCTGGAACATGAACGCAGCCTGAAAGAGATCAAGTTGAGGGCTAAAAGCGAAGAGTCACGACCTTCCGGGAATCTACCATCCGCTCCCCCCGTGGAAGCCAAAGTCCACATCCCCAAGGATGTGGTAAAGGAGTATTACAAAAATGACGATATCCAGCAGTGGTTTAAGGCCTACGAAGTCGCCATGACCTCTCACCGAGTCCCGCAGAAGGATTGGGGGGCTGGGCTATGGGGCCGGTTCTTAAGCGAAGGAAGAGATACCCTGCTGGATCTGCCCTCCACGGTCATGAACTCCTACAGCCACATGAAAGAAGCCCTCGTGGGCCGGTACGGACTCACCCCCGAGATGTACCGGCAACGGTTCCGAGATTGCAAAAAGATACCGGGCACCACATGGGTAGAATACGTGAACTTTTACAGCCGGGCCTTGGACGGGTGGATCAAGGGCAGCAAGGTCTCCACCTTCGAAGAGCTGTTTGATCTGATCACCTGGGAACATTTAGCGGCCAATTGCTTTGTAGAACTGCGCCAACATCTCCTGGACAGTAAACTCACCGACACTCGAAAGCTGGCCGCCGAGGCTGACCGTTGGGTGAACACCCGGGCCACCCGAGGGCCCATGGGAGACTACGGTCGCCACAGTCAAGGACCCCCCCGCCAGAGGGGCGGAGGAAACCACGGCCAACCGAGAGACTTCCCAGGGGGGCCCCCGCACAGCCCTCCCAGCAGCCCACCAGCGGCAGGTCCAGCCCCGTCCCCAGCCAGCACCGGAGCCTCGGGGCGGCTAGGGCCACGAACCAGGATCACCTGCTTCCGCTGCCAACAGCCCGGACACTACGCCAATGACCCCCAGTGTCCCCAGTATCAACGAACAGCAACGACCAACCCCCCGGCCCGGCAGATGGCCTCCGTGGCCCTAGGGGAAGAGATAGAGGACTCCGAAGAGTGGGAACCAGCTGCCATGGCCCTGGTCTCCCTTGGTGATCGAGAAATGGTCCCCGGGACACCCTTGCCCGCCAACACGAAGAAGTACCGACAGCAGGTGACCATCAACGGCCACCGAGTCGAGGGCCTCCACGATACCGGGGCATGTGTCACCGCGGTCCACCGCAACCTAATCTCTGAAGACCAGATCCTACCCGGTGCCCTCTGTCCGGTCATATCCTCCGACAATTCCGAGAGCCTCTGCCAGATGGCTCTGGTGCCTTTCGAGTGGGGAGGAGTCTCCGGAGAATTGAAGGCAGCCGTCCGAACATCACAGCCCGTAGACTGCCTCCTGGGCAACGACCTTGAGAGTTCCCCGTGGGGGCAAGTGGAACGAAGAGCCCATCTCGAGATGATGGGCCTACCCGAATGGGTCTGCGCCACCACGCGCTCCATGACCGCGCGATTGCCCCTCTCCGAGGGCGGTGAGGCCCTCCCACCGAACACTGTCCCCGAGAACCGGGACACCCTACCAGGAACGGACAACCCTCCTTTGGAAGGAGAAGAAGACACTAACCCGGGAGAAGGGCCGGAACCTTCCGCCCCGGAGGCACTGACTGAGCTCGGAGAACTGCCCGAGATGGCCCAGTGGCGCTGTGAGGGAGGTCCCTCCCGTGAAGAGTTCTGCCAGGAACAGGCCACCTGCCCTTCCCTCGTGGGACTCCGACAACAAGCCGAAGCACAGACCGCCGGTGACCGGACCAGAACCCACTGGGTCTATTGGGACAATGGCCTCCTATACAGCGAACAAAAGTCAGCCGAGCTAGGCGCAGCCCGAGTACTGGTAGTACCCCTGCGCTTCCGAAGCCTCCTCCTGGGCCTGGCCCACGATGTACCCTTGGCAGGACACTTAGGCCAAGACAAAACATATCAGCGATTAGTTACCCACTTCTATTGGCCCAAGATGCGAGCAAATGTAGAAGTCCACTGTAAATCCTGCCTCACGTGCCAGGGCAGTGGGAAAAGTGGCGGAAAGCGCAAGGCTCCATTACACCCTTTCCCGTTGTGAGTACCCCGTTTGAGCGGGTCGGCATCGACATCGTGGGACCCTTGGATCCGAAGACCGCCCAGGGCCACAGATTCATCCTCGTCCTGGTGGACCATGCCACCCGCTACCCCGAGGCCATTCCCCTACGCACCGTGACGGCTCCCGTGGTGGGCCGGGCTCTCATGGGGATCTTCTCCCGTGTCGGATTCCCTCGCGAGGTTGTGAGTGATCGCGGCACTAACTTCATATCCCGCTACATGAAGTCCCTGTGGCAGCAGTGCGGAGTAACATATAAGTTCACGACCCCCTACCACCCCCAGGGCAACGGCCTGGTGGAACGCTTCAACCGAACCCTGAAGGGGATGATCCTGGGCCTCGAGGAGCCCCTGCGCCGAAGATGGGACGTCCTCCTCCCTTGCCTCCTGTTCGCGTACCGGGAAGTTCCCCAAAAGTCCCTGGGGTTCAGCCCATTCGAACTACGATACGGACACCCCGTCCGGGGGCCCCTGAGCCTGGTCAAAGAGGGCTGGGAGACAAGCCCCCGGGGGACCCCCCCTGATGTGTTCCGCTACATCCTGGCGCTCCGCAACCAGACCCGGAAGTTCAGAAAACTCGCAGAGGCTAACCTCGAGGCCAGCCAAGAAGAAATGAAGCGCTGGTATGACCAGAACGCAACTCTGGTCGAGTTCCAGCCGGGCCAGCAGGTTTGGGTCATGGCCCCGGTGAAACCCTGCGCCCTACAGGACAAATGGACTGGCCCCTTCAAGGTAATCGAGCGGAAGAGTCAGGTCACGTACCTGATCGATGTACAGTCCCCACGGAACCCCCTCCGGGTTCTCCACGTGAACCGTCTCAAGCCCCACTTTGTGAGAACGGAGTTGAGTTTGCTACTGGCCACCGATGATGGGGCGGAAGAAGACACTGAACCCCTGCCCGACCCCCTGTGCGCTAAAGAACTGGATGGTTCCGTGGAGGGAGTGAAACTGTCGACCACCCTCACTCCCCAACAGTCCGACGACTGTCACCAGCTGCTCAGACAATTCGCAGACCTCTTCTCCCTCATCCCAAGAGTCACCGACTGGTGTGTCCACGACGTGGACACCGGCGACAGCCCACCTGTGAGACACCGAGCCTACCGGGTGCCTGACCGGGTCCGCACCTGCATCAAGACCGAAGTACAGAAGATGTTAACCCTTGGAGTGATCGAACCCTCCGTTCGCCCCTGGGCCAGCCCGGTAGTCCTGGTCCCGAAAGCGGCCGCCCCTGGGGTCGCCCCCGAACTAAGATTCTGTGTGGACTACCGGGGGCTCAATGCGGTCACCCGAGCGGACGCTCATCCTATCCCCCGTGCCGACGAGCTCATCGACCGCCTTGGGGCCGCTCGTTTCCTCAGCACCTTCGACCTGACCTGCGGTTACTGGCAGATTGCGCTCACGGAGGGAGCAAAAGAACGCTCCGCCTTCTCCACACCCGATGGACACTACCGCTTCAGGGTCATGCCGTTCGGGATGAAAAACGCCCCGGCCACCTTCCAGCGGTTGGTAAACAAGGTCCTGGCCGGACTCGAGGAGTTCAGCGCAGCGTACCTTGACGACATAGCCGTATTCAGCTCTCAATGGCACGAGCATCTCCAGCACCTCCGGCAAGTACTGCTGGCCCTGCGCCAAGCCGGCCTAACAGTGAAGGCCAGCAAATGCCAGCTCGGGCAAGGCTCGGTGGTCTACCTGGGGCATCAGGTGGGCAGCGGGCAGGTCGCCCCCCTCCAACCAAAGATCGACGCCATCAAGTCCTGGGAGCCCCCCACCACTCAGACGGAAGTCCGGGCCTTCCTGGGCCTCACGGGATACTACCGGAGGTTCATTAAAAACTATGGTAGCCTCGCAGGGCCTCTCACGGAGTTGACCTCCAAAAAGCTCCCGAAGAAGGTGCAGTGGACCCCCCCGTGCCAGCAGGCGTTCGACGCCTTGAAAACCGCCATGTGCACCGCCCCAGTACTCAAGGCCCCCGACCACTTCCAAGAGTTTGTGGTCCAGACCAACGCATCCAAACACGGCATCGGAGCCGTCCTCTCGCAGTTCAACGACAAGGGCATAGATCAACCCATAGCCTTCATCAGCCGAAGGCTGCTGCCTCGAGAACAGCGTTGGAGTACCATAGAACGAGAGACCTTCGCCGTAGTCTGGGCCCTCAAGAAACTACGGCCCTACTTGTTCGGAACCCACTTCCGAGTGCAGATGGACCACCGGCCCTTGCGGTGGCTGATGCAGATGAGGGGAGAGAACCCCAAGCTATTACGATGGTCAATCTCCCTCCAAGGGATGGACTTCACTGTCGAGCATCGCCCCGGGACGGATCATGCCAACGCCGACGGCCTGTCCCGGTTCTTCCGCTTCGGCGAGGAGAACCCCCCAGTGGATGGGTAGTTCTCCACGCCTTTCAGCTGGGGGGGACGCGTGTGAGACCGGCCTCACGGCGTATGCCCTCCCGATCATCCAGCCAACCTGCAACCACCCCCAAGACACGGCATCTCCGACTCCGGCCGCCCCAGCCACACAGACTCGAGGGCCGGCCAGAGCCCCCGACAGACTCGACACCCTACCACGCATGTCCGACCGAGGGAGCGGGAACCCCCGAGCCAGACCAAGAGGCGCCAGCCCAGTCACACCTCGGGTCGCCTTCCCCCAGGAGGACTCGATCGGCCACCAGGCCCCTGGGGAGCAGGCGCCTCGCCTGCCGATCGTCTGGGGTCCCTCCCAGACCCACCTGAAAAGACCAAAGAAACGAGCGGCAGGAAATCCCGCCGAACCCCCTCAGTCACCCAAGGCCCCTCTCTGCGAGGACTCCGGACTTCAAAGGGCAGGGGGAGTATAATAAGGGGTGCCAGAGGAACGAATGGCAGAGAAGACCTGGAACCATCGAAGCCTGCTGACGCTGTCGCGGCTCCCGAATACCGAACCCCCTGGGCCTGCTGAGTGACTCGCTGCCCCCAGCCATTGAACCATCTGAGCCCTGCTGACTAGATCGCGGCTCCCGAACTCCGAACCACCTGGGCCTGCTGAGTGACTCGCGGCCCCGACCCTCGAACCACCTGGGCCTGCTGAGTGACTCGCGGCCCCGACCCTCGAACCACCTGAGCCCTGCTGACGAGATCGCGGCTCCTGGACTCCGACTACCTGTGCCTGCAGAGTGACTCGCGGCTCTCCCCTCGAGGACGAATCGGCAAGAGATCGCCCAGAGAAACCACACCCTCCAGCTCGAGGATTGTGAGCTATCCGCAGGGTACTTGGCAGAGACACTACCTTCAAAGACTGTCCCGCTACCCCCATTCCCCTACCACCGATTTGTAGTCTCTTGTGCCGCTGATGTACTACTTACACCTTGGATCATAAAGATCCCTTGAAACCTTCGATAAAAGAACCTATCGTCCTACAAAGAATACGTGTGGTGTCACTCTGTCCGTAGTGTAAGCTCAGGGTGTGCGCGCCTGGTTCGGCCTACTTGGGAGAGGTGGGTCAAAGGGGTGGGCAAGACGTGTATCGACCCCTCCTCCGGCGAACGCCTTTCCAACAGGGATCATTTCTGCATTCGGTAATTTACCGAATCGGTAAAATTACAGAATCGGTAATTTTACCGATTCGGTAAATACCGAATACAGAAATGAGATGTAGGGGGAGTGTGTGGTGGGTGTGGGGATTCGTTATTTACCACCAACTGAAAGTTGGTGGTAAATGACGAATGTCTCTGTGAATGCATGATTTGGCCCTTAGATGTGTGCAATGTGGCAGACACACATGCCCTCAGGGCATGTATGTGTGCCACATGTGCACACATGCAGGAATCAGGGGAGCAACAGGGTGTCAGTGTGACACCCTGCCACCCTTGATTGAGCTCCCCCCATTACCGATTCGGTATTTACCGATTCGGTAATGGTAACTGGCTTCCCATTGATTCCTATGGGCCTCCTGGCCCATAGGAATCAATGAGATACAGGTTACCAATACCGAATCGGTAAATACCGATTCTAAAATACCGACACTTACCGAATCGGTATTTTTTTACCTACATTACATTTACCGATTCATAAAAACCGAATCGGTAAAATTCGGTATTTAAGAATCGGTAAATGTAATTTACCTACATAAGGCCCCAAATGTTGATCATAAGCCCTGATGAAGTCCACTGAAGCAGGATGAAACGCATTCGCTGCTTGGCTGTTTTAAGTATAAATGAAGAATAAAGAAACTTAATGATAACAAATATTCAACATTTGTGAGAAATCTAGCATTGGTTTTGTATCCTGCTCTCTGGACACAGCGGGAGCAGTAGTAAAATATAGAATTCTCCACATCAGTGAAAAATGGTTGCCCCCTCAATCCCTGACCTTTTGATCAGTTCTGTGGGGTGGTTGGGTACTACTGGAAAACAGTGATACACAATTGGGTACCCTCTACATGAATACTCAGTAGACTACCAATAGACTCGAGTGGAGTTCTATCAATCGCCTTAGGTCGTTTTGGACACCCTGGGAATAACTAAATTGTTGCATCAGAGTTAGTGTTCAGAATTGGTCACCCTATAGCCTATTTACTGTACAGTCAAAGATGGCGCCGAAAATGCCCAAAGTAAGATATATATGCGTGCAATACCCTACTTAGAACCACCGATATATACATCAGGTGATAACCCTCCAGATTAAGGCTTAAGATTGTATTATACAAGAAAGACACCACATTAAACTTAATTATATTAATATCGATACATACGGCGCTTAAAACCCAATCCTGGATATATACGGACTTCCCCAATCTAAAATGGCGCCTAGACTGGCCCCGCGTTGAGGCGGATGCGCAGGGGGGGGATTATAAACAGCCTCGGAAACACAACACTGTCGACCGGCGGAGAGAAGGAACTCCGTGAGGCTTTGGGTGGTAAGGAGGTGTTGTATATGAGGAAAAGGGGCCACCTTGATGTAGTTGTGTCCGGTTTGGATGTCAGTTATCTGTCTCTATAATAACTCGAGATACCGATAACCTTTATTGATGCATATATAGAAAACAGCACTTTGCGTTGCCGATGATACATGGGTGATTGCATACTGGAGGGTATGAGAGTAGTCCAATACGGCGCTGATGATTGCGTAAAGATACATGAGCACTACAAGTCACGTGGGTGATTATGTGGCAGGGTGAATAAGAGCATCCGAAACATTGTAGTGATAAGTACGGAGAGAAAAATGATATTAGGAACAACAAGTGGCATGTTGTAGGATTATGGCATCTGTTTATGATTGTGGTATCCTAATTGACAAATAGAGTTTCCAAACAACAAGCGTTTGAGTGTTTTTATATTATCGACAGATTGGCATTACGGTTGAATGCTGCACCACGAGGACTCACACAAGGAGCCTTAGGGTGACCTCATTGAATGAGCTGGTACGCGAGGCCATGGCTCCACAAGGGTAATTGTTATGGATCCAAAAGAGAGATATCATGTTGATCTATGAAGAAAGGGAGATCATAAGGGTTAAGTGATGTGTGTGTCTTTTCATTTTTACTTTTGGCAGTCCCCGAATGTGACTCTAAGAAGTGTCCCTACCGTGTGCCAAGCGACTGTTGTTGCCCTGACGAAATCGCCACAAAGATTCCTGGCGATGAAACATGTTGGCATATAGGAATGGTATGCATATTTAGCAACCTTTTTAAGCATTGAATTGGGTACACTCCTAAGGAGGAATAAAGTTTGAACCTATAGAGGGTGTACTTTTTTCACTTTTTACTCTTCACTATTCAGTCGCACTACTTACCTACGAATTTTCCGTTGGGTTTATTTTGTGGACACCTCGTTTATTACTTTCGAGCGTGATGGCCACCGATGATGATAAGAGTGGGCAGAGCTGACGAGTACCGGCCAGCAAGCTCGATTGGGGTTGCGCACGTGAGGTGCCATCACGTCTCTTTCACATTTTTTCACATTTACTTTTTACGTTTCTCTCATGAAGCAATTGATTTGAGAAACTCCTGGTGTACTATACAGGAGTTTTGACACCGTTAGGATCATTGGGGAGACTGCTTGAAGTAAAATCTTTTAATAATTTAAAAAGTGAAGGTGGCTAACTTGTTGGTGACTACCCAAAAAATTTCAAATCAAGGGGAGTACAAAATACCTATAGGGTTTTGAACCAACTTTTATGGCCAATAGACCTTCGTAAACCTAGGTCTTCGTAGTAATAGATTGTCTGAGTGGAGGGCGACCTAGGTTTTTTTCCCTCTATAGCTCCTTACTATATACACGTTGGGTACAGACACTGTCTGCCTTCAGAGAACAAAGATTTGGGGTATAAAAAGAGGGCCCAGACCCCAGACTTTTAGATCGCTTCTGGGAAATCAAGAGGTACCTTTGCCAAGGAGAAGATCCAGAGAAGTTGAGGAGGAATACTGCCCCTGTGCTGTTTGCTGTCTGGGGTCGGCCTGCAGTGACTACTTGCTCCCAAGGAAAGGAGAAAAGGACTTTGCTGTTTGCTGTGTCCCCTGCTTGAGGAAGATCTCCAAGGGCTTGAAACTGAGCTTGCCTCCTGTTCTGAAGTCTCAGGGACACAATGACTTCACCACCAGCTCCCCTGAACTTCCTTGATGGGAGTTCTGATCTGCAAAGAGGTGCCTGCTGTTGTTTTGGACCTCTAGAGACTGTTTTCTGCTGGGAGCTGGCAGAATCCACGCATCGTCCCGGATCGTCGCATCGCATCGAGGTGCCAAGTTTGTCGCATCGTTGGAGGACGCAGTAAGAAACTGACGCATCACCTCCCCACACAGTAAGAAACTGACGCATCACCTCCTCTCCAGTAAGGAACCGACGCATCACCTCCCCTGCGCAGCAGTAAGGAACCGACGCATCACCTCCCCC
This sequence comes from Triturus cristatus, assembly GCF_964204655.1. Taxonomy (NCBI): domain Eukaryota; kingdom Metazoa; phylum Chordata; class Amphibia; order Caudata; family Salamandridae; genus Triturus; species Triturus cristatus. The sequence continues at coordinate 1,157,505,071 of NC_140580.1, read as the reverse complement.
GGATCAAGGAACCAATGCATCACCGTCCCTGAGTGTAAGGAACCGATGCATCACCTTCCCTGCTGCCCGTTTTGTTTGTTTGCGTGAAGCCTTCCAGGTACTTGTGTGAAAGGTGTTGCATCCGCAATTTGCTTTGAACTGAACTATATCTACGATCTTAAAGTCATATTTTTATTACTGTATTGTGAATTTTTGTCGTTTGGTCTTGTTTTGGTTTAGATAAATATTACTTATTTTTCTAAACTGGTGTGATGTCCATTTGTAGTGTTTTCACTGTATTACTGTATGTGTCCACAAATTCTTTACACACTGCCTCTGAGATAAGCCTGTCTGCTCGTGCCAAGCTACTAAAACGGTGTGCAGGGGTTATTTTAGAAGTTAATCCCCCTCATCCTGACTAGAAACAAGGGTCCCTATTTGGACAAAGGTACCTACCTCTGCCAACTAGAGACCCCATCTCTAACAATAGTTAATAGTCTAAGGTAGATAAAGTGAAGGTAAGATTGAGTAACCAGGGGTAAGTGTAATGGACAAATACAATAGTCAATCGTTTAAGGTAGACAAGGTGGAGGTAAGGGAAGGTAACCATGGGTGGGGAACGTCCTGAATTATGACTTCGGAACAATGACTTCCGGAGTCACGCAAGCCAAACAACGACTTGCCTGAACAACTACTTAGCCTTAACCACTATGTGTGTGGTTAGTGCAAGGTCGGTCTAGTGTTCGCAATGGGTGGAGTTGAGTGTCGAGCCTCAGATAGGATCAGGACAGGTAAGAGGGGTTCGGTGTTGGGGGGTTCATGTTAGTGTTTAGGGGGCGGGGTTTGTGTTATTTTTAAGGTAGTGGGGGAGTTTGTGTTAGTTTTTAGGGGTGAGAGGGGTTTGTGTTAGTTTTTAGGGGGTGGGGTTTGTGTTAGTTTTAGGGGGTGGGAGGTGCTCGAACTAGTTTTTAGGGAGTGGGGGGGATTGTGTTAGTTTTTAGGGGGTGGGAGGGGTTTGTGTTCGTTTTTAGGGGGTGAGAGGGTTTTGCGTTAATTTTTAAGGGTTGGGGGTTCGTGTTAGTTTTTAGGGGGTGGGGCGGTTCGTGTTAGTTTTTAGTGGGTGGGGGGATTGTGTTCGTTTTAAGAGGGTGGGAAGGGTTTGTGTTAGTTTGTAGGGGGTGGGAGGGGTTTGTGTTAGTTTTTAGGGGGTTGAGGGGGATCAGATTTGTAGTAGGCATGCATTTTTTTTACCATGCATGCCTTTACCATGAAAATTCGTGGTAAAGGAATGCGTGGTAAAAAGAATCATGGTTAAGACGCGTCCGTTGTAGAGACCGCGTTGTTAAGATAGTCGTTGAGGAATTCGTTGTTACAACATAGAACCCCATGGGTAAGTGTAGGAGGTGAATATAACATGTACTAGGGCTTGGTAGACAAAGTGGAGGTGAGGACTGCAAGAATACACCTTCCATGAAGACTCCGCAGCAGGGGCACTGATGAGATGTGACTGGGTCGATATATGATTGATTTCCAAGTAATGCCACACAACTGCAAAACCAGGAGGAAGGTTATTAATGTTTATTTTTGTTAAACAAATACTTTTAGCTTCATGCTCATTTATGAATGCCTGCCAGCTGGTGACGGGTGCAATTCTAATCAGGATGGAAGATGGGCAGAGAGGGAGGGAGGGACAGCAGAGGGAGGCTGAATCCAAGGGCATTGCTGATTTTTACACCTTTCATGCTGTCAATCTGCAGAGCCACTGGCCTGGAAGGTACTGTGTCATCAGACAGCTTATCACGGGAAATGGAATGGAATGTAAAAGGGATTTGCACAGCGTGAACAGCGATCTCACCGACGTACCCCGCCTGGAGATAAGGACAGCCCTTCAAGAGCAAGGGAGACATTAAACAAGCACTTCACGAACAAGGGAGAATGAAACAAATGGAAAGAAAAGATTAAGAAGCAGAACAAATGCAGGCTTTGAGCATTCTACAGAAATGCAAATAATGACTGGGTGTCCAGAGGTTTGGAGGAGGGAGCCCATAGTTTAGCAGTTTGATGGAAGTAGACATCCCTCCCAGTCTAACCGTCTTACTCCTGGATGGGGGTCAGTGGTGGAAGGGAGTGAGTGAAGAAGCAGAGGTCCCGTGTCAAGCCTGGGGGAGGTGCTCCGGAACTGAAAGTGACGCATTTATGGACCGGAAGCCGTGGCTAAGTATGCAGAGGAGAAGACGCACTTTCTTTTCTAGGGAGGGCAAAGACCAGATGTGCTGCAGGGCTCTGGAGCAGCGGACATGCTTCGACAGAATGAGTGGGCGTCTCAAATATAGGGCACTGTCAGAGTCAAGACGGACAGATCTCAGTGCCTGGACCATCTAGACCACCTCTCTGGGGAGAAGATGTGGTCCGTCTGCTAGATTGCCGACTTTGGTGCTGGAAACCAGGGTTCGAGCCTCATGGTCGCGTCCACATCCTGTGATTCTGGGCAAATCACTTAATCTCTCCGTGTCTGAATGTGTAACGTAACTGGTGCTCATGTAAAGCCTCCAATACCTTCAGGTCGAATTTGCGCTATATAAATCTGCAATATAATAAAAATCTGTGTGAGTCTGTCCGCACTGCCGTCATCACACAGACATAAGACGTGAGTTTGGCAAGCGAGGTTCAAAGCAGTGGCAGCTCTTCCAATGGGGCGTCAGGCCACTGCCCCATTATAGGCCACCATGTGACCTACCATTAATAATTAAAACTTCCTACTGGTTTGTAAAATGCTTTGGCTCCCAGTTCCCTGGCTGTGGTGCTCTTTAAGTTGTGCTGGGTCGCATATGTTTGTTTAGCACAGGGTAGGGTGTGGCCAATCCTGTTGATTGACAGCAGGATGAGAAGTAACGAGTAATAAACTTGCCCAATGGTGGTGGCAACTGATGAGCACATTTCAGGTTGAACAAGTGTCTTGCTGTGCTCGGCCCAACATGTGCTCTTGCTGTGCCACTGGATTCAAGCTAGCCTGGCTGATGAGGGGTGATGCCCAAAGCCGGTCCCAGGATCTTGTTTTTGGTCAAGGGAGGGCCAGGCTTGGCAGTTCAGGCTGGACTGTTCCCATGAGGCACAGGGTCAAGACTGATTTGCATATGGCTGGGTCTAAACTGAGGTGGCGGAGTGAGCAAAAGAATGATGGATTTAACCCAGATTTCTTGACTGCGGTAGAATGTTTGATTTGCTTTGCATTCTGTCCATCATCTGTGTGTCTTTTGCATGCTATCCCTAGGTCTCCAATGAAGCTCAGGCTTTATGTGCCTCCACCAATCACGGTGATCCTTTCAAGCTGTTCACTATAAAAACAGCACTTGAGCAGCATCTGAATTGCTTCAGGAGATTGGCCCCTGTCCTGTATTCCCTCGGGCCCGTGGCGGTCACTTTTTTTGCCGCCCCTCAGTGGCCACATTCATATTCAAGTACTCAGAGTCATAGCAAGAAGCAGTCCTGGCCTGCGCTGAGTCATTCATACTGCAGTAATCAGAGGCATAGTAAGAGGCAGTTCTGGCCTGTACTGAGTCATTCATACTCCAGTAGTAAGAGTCATAGTAAGAGGCATTCCTTGCATGTGCTGAGTCATTCATACTCCAGTAGTAATAGTCATAGTAAGAGGCAGTCTGGCCTCTGCTGAGTCATTCATACTCCAGTAGTAAGAGTCATAGTAAGAGGCAGTTCTGGCCTGTGCTCAGTCATTCATACTGCAGTAGTAAGAGTCATAGTAAGAGGCAGTTCTGCCCTGTGCTGAGTCATTCATACTCCAGTAGTAAGAGTCATAGTAAGAGGCAGTTCTGGCCTGTGCTGAGTCATTCATACTGCAGTAGTAAAAGTCATAGTAAGAGGCAGTTCCTGGCCTGTGCTGAGTCATTCATACTCCAGTAATCAGAGGCATAGTAAGAGGCAGCCTTGGCCTGTACTGAGTCATTCATACTCCAGCAGTAAGAGTCTTATTAAGAGGCAGTCTGGCCTCTGCTGAGTCATTCATACTCCAGTAGTAAGAGTCATAGTAAGAGGCAGTTCCTGGCGTGTGCTGAGTCATTCATACGCCAGCAGTAAGAGTCATAGTAAGAGGCAGTTCCTGGCGTGTGCTGAGTCATTGATACTCCAGTATTAAGAGTCATAGTGAGAGGCAGTTCTGGCCTGTGCTGAGTCATTCATACTCCAACAGTAAGAGTCATAGTAAGAGGCAGTTCTGCCCTGTGCTGATACATTCATACTCAAGTAGTAAGACTCATAGTAAAAGGCAGTCCTTGCATGTGATGAGTCATTCATACTCCAGTAGTAAAAGTCATAGTAAGAGGCAGTCTTGGCCTGTGTGGAATTGTTTATACTCTAGCAGTAAGAGTCAAGTAAGAGGCAGTTCTGGCCTGTGCTGAGTCATTCATACTCCAGACCTGTACTCCGTACACAGCTGGGCCAATGAGGAGAGAGACAGGTGTAGCCCAGACACATCTGGATCAGTGAGGAGAGAAAGAGAGGTGTACCCCAGACACAGCTGGGTCAGTGGGGAGAAAGAGAGGTGTACCCCCAACACAGCTGGGTCAGTGGGGAGAAAGAGAGGTGTTCCCCTGACACAGCTGGGTCAGTGGGGAGAAAGAGAGGTGTACCCCAACACAGCTGGGTCAGTGGGGAGAAAGAGAGGTGTACCCCTGACACAGTTGGGTCAGTGGGGAGAAAGAGAGGTGTTCCCCCTGACACAGCTGGGTCGGTGAAGAAAAAGAGAGATGTACCCCCATCACAGCTGGGACAGTGGGGAGAAAGAGAGGTGTACCCCAGGTACACTTGTGTCAGTGGGAAGAAAGAGAGGTGTTCCCCTGACACAGCTGGGTCAGTGGAGAAAAAGAGAAATGTACCGCCAACACAGCTGGGTCAGTGGGGAGAAAGAGAGGTGTACCCCAGGCACAGCTGAGTCAGTGTAGAGAAAGAGAGGTGTACCCCAGACACAACTGGGTCAGTGGGGAGAGAGATGTACCCCAGATACAACTGGGTCAGGGGGGATAAAGAGAAGTGTACCCCAGACACAACTGGGTCGGGGGGGGGGGTAAAGAGATGTGTACCCCGGACACAACTGGGTCAGGGGGGATAAAGAGAAGTGTACCCCAGACACAACTGGGTCAGGGGGGGGGGGTAAAGAGATGTGTACCCCGGACACAACTGGGTCAGGGGGGATAAAGAGAGCTGTACCCCAGACACAACTGGGTCAGGGGGGATAAAGAGAAGTGTACCCCGGACACAGCTGTGTCAGTGGGGAGAAAGAGAGGTGTACCCCAGGCACAGCTGGGTCAGTGGAGAGAAAGAGGGGTGTACCCCTGACTCAGCTGGGTCAGTGGAGAGAAAGAGGGGTGTACCCCAGGCACAGCTGTGTCAGTGGGAAGAAAGAGAGGTGTTCCCCTGACTCAGCTGGGTCAGTGGAGATAAAGAGGGGTGTACCCCAGGCACAGCTGTGTCAGTGGGGAGAAAGAGGGGTGTACCCCTGATTCAGCTGGGTCAGTGGGGAGAAAGAGGGGTGTACCCCTGACTCAGCTGGGTCAGGGGGGATAAAGAGAGGTGTACCCCTGACTCAGCTGGGTCAGTGGAGATAAAGAGAGGTGTACCCCTGACTCAGCTGGGTCAGTGGAGATAAAGAGGGGTGTACCCCAGGCACAGCTGGTAGTTTTTACTATCCAGTCTGGTAGGTTTGGTGCAATCACTTTGCAGACTTGTGACCCCACTACCAAAGAATTCGGGACACCAGCGCTTGTAGAGTTGCTCCTTTCTAATTTGCGTCTATATTTTTAGGAGGTTTGCACATGTCTGACATTCACAATGGCTCCTTGAACGCTAGGACATTCACAGGCTCCCAGGTCCTGAAAGTGCTCTTAAAAGCCTTCCAGAATGCCCACTTATTGCAATTCAAAGGCATTTCCAAATGTGCGACTGCACACAGTGGACAATTACACAAGCAAAGGTGTCCTGTCTCAGTGCAATTGGTTGGCGATTGTGGGTCGTGTTTAGAGGTGCGTGATTGTGTGTGCTTAATCAGGATGTGCACACATTTCACAACATTGCGGTGTGTTTATGTCAGCTTTGAGATAATTGTGGGTTGCATGCAGTTTTGCAGGACTGTGGCTTGTGTCCTGCTCTGGGGTATCATTACCTGCGGACCAAGCTAGGGTCGTGTTCAAATGTAGACAATTGTTTGGTGACTGTGGTGTCTTGCACACTTGTGTTTGCCGTCCTGGACTTTCATTACCTCTGGAGGATCCGTGTGGTTTCCGTCACAATTGCTCGACTGTGTGTTGTCGCTTGTGGTCTACTGAGTGTGAGTCGTGCCACCCTCTGCACGGCGCAGAGTTGCTTCAAGTTGAGGACGTTGAATTATTTACACATGTGTCTCGACGCCACATGGATGCTTTAACATGTTCTGATATGTTTCATGGCTTAATTGCAAACCGTGTCTAAGTCACTCTGAACTGCACATTCATGTTTATATTTTTGCAAAGTGTTTTGTGTTTGTGACGCCTAGAAGCCGTTTCATCCGGTGCTGTAGGGTTGCGCATGTTCTGCACCGTGTAGTAAGCGTAGCCTGGCTCTGGGGTTTGGGGGCGTAAAGAGTGGATTTCAGAGAGCAGTGCGCGGCGCTTCAAGGACATCCCACACTCTTTCCCTGGAGACGATCCTGCCATGCGTTACTTTCCTTTCGAAGTCAAAGTTTCAATCCCTAATTGACGTTTCCATTGACGTGTACTGAGAAACAAACAGCACCAAAGACTGTAATGTATGGACTTTGCTCCAACAGGAATCTGGGCGGAAGCGCCGGTCCCTTGAAACCACAATTGTCACCCCTTGTTTGGTTTGCCTTTCAACTATTTTATTAAAACACATGTTCGACTGTTAGGTTTACCAGAGACATGTGGTTAATTTTGCAAAGTGTTGCACAACCATAAGCTGTGTATCACAATTTGCACACTAGTTCCTTGTCAGATTTTGTACAGATGCATAGTGTGTCAGGTTTTGTACAGATTTTGAGTTCTCCGGCAGATTTGGTTCAAATAAGAGTTGTCATTCACATTCTGCACAGATCAAAGGTTTTATCACGATTTACACCAACCTAGGTTGTGTGTCACGTTTCACCGATTTTGTGTTATGTCAGGGTTCACACCAGTGGGGGTTCTACAGGGGATTTTGTACAAATCGTCGTTGCACTGCCATATTGTAAACAATCACAGTTTGCAGGGACTATGCGGGTTGAGTCAAGTTTTGCACAAATCACGACTTCTCTGTTAGAGTTTGAGAGCAGCAGATTGTAAATTGCATCTTGCACAAACTGTGGGTTCTGTTAACATTTGCAAAGGTGGTGGGCTTTTCCTATGTCAGTGTTCACACAATCACTGGTTCTCTGCATGTCTTGCACAGATCATGGCTTGTTTCAGGCTTCGCACAAATTGTGAGTTCCATGTTTGGCTCTCAGAACTACACCCTGGCCCTGATATGTTACACTGATTGTGGATTGCACCACGAGCTATGCATATAGGAAGCTCTACTTCAGTGTTTGCACGAGCGTGCGTCGTTGCATTCTTCTCGCAGAGTTCTTGGGTGCAGCAAGTGTGCATAGCTAATGGGTCCTATGTTAGTTTTACACCAGGGTTTGAAGGTGTATTCTATGCCAGGATTTGCCCAATTCTGGGTTACCGTGTACATCCTAATAATAATAATAAAGCTTATAAAGTGCATAGCTACCTCAACAGAAGTGTCCCGGCGCTAGAAAGTGTAACTGCGAAGAAAGAGTCGATCTTCACAGATTGCATGTGGTGCCAGGTATACCCACGCGTGGTTTGTTGTAACATCTTACACAGACCACATGTGGTGCCAGATTTGTCCACTCGTGGGCTGTCGTGCAAATCTTCACAGATCATGTTGAGGCAGGTTTTGCACACTCATGCGTTATCATTAGAGGTTGGCGAGCCAGCAAGTTACGAGGACGAGCTGAGCCAGTTCTACTGCTGAGCCATGGATCCGGTTTGGCTCTTCGAGCCCGTGCACGAGCTGAGCCGTGAAAATGTCTCCCATGTAAATCATACAACACACGTCACGTGTAATATGATGAAGTCTCTTCAAAATTGAAAAAAGTGCATTTCTTTAACATCTGGAAGCTTCGACATTGATATGTCACATTATACTCCTGCAGTGAGAGGAACTTGTTAAAAGGGTTAGGGACTGATTTATATATTGGCAAAGAGGGTACTCCGACACAACAGCGATGGAGTTCCCCCCACCAAGATTGTGGTTTCCCCGTTAATCTAATTGTGGGCAGACCTTCAGCTTGTCCAAGCTTCTCCGACAGTCCTAGGGAGTAAGGATAGTTGGAGAAATGGCTATAGGGGTGTATTACCTAACATATGCATCTTGAATAGGTGCACTATCAGTGTTCATTAGCCATCGTATGTCCTGCACTAACACCTTACCTGCGTGTCACTACACTGACGCCACTTATGGCTACCAGCTGGGCTGCGAGGTTCACTAACTAATGAGATGTGATATGAGCTTGTAAACGTCTCGTGCTCAGTAGCCTTTATAGGTTTCTCTTTAAACACTCATTCTGGTGCGCCTCCGAAGTAGAACAACATGAGGGGATTTGCCGATTATTTTGTTCAGCACTTACATGTATGTACGATGAGCTTTGTACAACTCCTGCACTCAATAGCCGTCATATATTTGTTTTATTTTTAATACGCCATCGCAGTGCCAGTAATTCCAACAAGTGCTCTTCGCAACGGTTCGTATAGCGGATAATGCGATCTTGGTAGCATATAGTATCGCCATTGGCACCCCTCGGTCCCCCCTCCAACCAATATACATACCCAATAATAATCACACAACACAGACTGTTTGATTGGGTACAAAAAGCTGCAGTTTTATTACATACACCGTTATGTAATAGGTGGGTTATCTTACGGGCGATCCAAGGGCAGGCAACCAACTGGGCCGCCTGCCCGCCTGCTGAGCCGGGCAGCACTGGGGCGAACCCCGCCTTTGCTGCCATCCAAGTGATTCTCTTACAGGATCACATGACTGTTGGTAACTTCTACTCACGCCCCTTCCCGGGGCGGAGCGTCGCATAGCAAGCCCCCGGTTGTTCAGGCCCACAACCGCCCAGAGGACTAGCGGGGCGCCGACACGGCTTCCAGGACCCTCCCAAGAGGCTCCTCGGATTTGGCTCTGGCACCCCCTATGGTGCCCCGCAGAGGTACCCTTTGTACCGGCCTGCTTCCAGATCGCCCTGTAACTCCTCCTGCAACAAAAAAAGAAAACATTACCATATTCTCACCCCCACCTGCCATCGCCACGCCGGGTAAGCGGTAGGGAGGGATGCGGCGTGCAAGGCGATCAAAAGGTTGCCAGCATGGTGGGGGAGGGCTATATAGCCTCCCCCCTCGCACAAAGAAGCCCCGGAAGTGACGCCCCTCGCATCACTTCCGGGCAGGAAGAGGAGGGGGACACCAACCGGAGTCCCTGCCCCCAGGAGGGGGGGGGGCAGGGAGGGGAGATCGGTGCCCAGGCGACACTAGGGCACCGAGGGCGGTCAGCGGCATTACACACGTACATCTTGACTACCTTTCCAAATACATGAAATGTGTACTTTCTAGTCGTAATGAACATAATTCACTTCTGGTTGCTGGTCTTGTGCTGTACACCTGTTCATGCACATCTACTACATTGATGATGCCTGTGTTTTCAGGACTATAGCTGTTCCTGACGATCTTGAGTGGGGTGAAACTTGTGCACCTATCTATTTCAAAGCCAAAGACTAGGGTGAATGCATTCTATCCATGCGCATGCGCAATGCACATAGTATGCATGCGTAATGTTCCTTCCTTAGCAAGTTCTTATGGGAGTGTACTTGTAGGTTATGACATTTATTTCTTATTTGTCCTTAATTTGAATTAAGTAGTGGACGCAATAATGACTTGGGATCATATCGTTTTACATTCAGTCGAGTCGAAGAAATGCCATGCATGCGCAGAACAGACTGAATTTCGTTTACGTGCACTGGCAGTTAACTCTGGTACCTACGGGTCTTTCACCAAAAAGCGCGGTGATCTGCATTAGGACTCTTTAAGCGCTGTCCTCGTCTGCGGTCGGTACCTCCGGTCACAGCTCGTGTACCGTGACGGGGTACCGACGGACAGGTGAGTGACGACATAGGGTCCTTGATCTTTTGTCTTGGTGGGCGTGTTTGTCTGAGTTTGACGAGGTTTCTCCAAAACAGTACAAGGGCTATCTCTAGTCTCTACTGACAATAGCCTTATCAGCACTTACTCTGGTGTAGCGTCACTCTTTAAATGTACCTGTGTTACGATTGAGCGCACAGTTGAGTCAGTTTGAGTCCCCCCCGCTATTCAGGCTTTTGGATTAGCTGACCCGACTATTAACTTCCGATAAATTCATTAAGGTTTGCAGGAGTCGCATAGATGTCCCCGTACTGCTGTGGCTTAAATTTAACTTGCTCTAAGTCTGTGACATCATTACGACGGAGTCAGATTCCTTAAAGTCCATGCTTACAACTACCGCTCTGATCGCCGATAGCAGGTTTTGATCGCTCCTTTTTTCTGCCACAATAAGAACGAGTGGTTTACGAAGTCGAGTACTATTTCAACCATGAACAAGCCCTCGCCTAGTTGCCAATTGGCCATTGTTTCCGTCAAATACGACACGGTTAAGTCTATTACTATCAATTTAACTATAAATAAACCTTTGGCTAGTGGGCTAGACGGCCATTGTTTCTATCATATACGACAGTGCTAGCTCTGTTTAGTTTTATAGTCTTTCTACACATGTGTCCTGAATGGTTGGGCTCTATGCACACACATCACTGAAAAGATCAGTGTTCACATTTAGAAACAAATGGGTTGACATGAGACCTTGTTTCTTTACAGAGCGGGGCCCCCTTCCCGGAGCTGTTGCCAGGTAGAGGTGTGGCTACTTACCCCAATTACATGGGTAAGTGTATTTTCTCTATATGCATTGCGAGAACTTGCTAATGAGGTGAAATGCTTCACCCCATAGCATCTTCTGCATCAGTCAAATTGAAGGATTGGTGTCTGACCTATTGCACTTTGTTTTTTTGTCTCACCTTTGCAGATATTTCCAGTAATACCAACCAACAACGGATATGATTACTGGCTTTGTATCTTTTTCTTTCTGAGTAATCATTTGCACTAGCAGCAGCAATTTCTTGATTCCTATTGGTCCTGAAGAAAGCCTAGATACACTTCATTGATCGTAAAGGCTGAAACATGTCGACCTTATATTGAGTCGTTTTAAATCAATACTACTCTTTGCGCTGCTTTTTAATCCTACCAGTGCAAGCAAGCCAATAAAGTAGTTTTTTTGCATCCACTAGGTAGTTTTTTAACTTCACCACTTTAGATTCACTTATCATGCTTAAATGTGCTGCACTCACCACATCAACATTCACATATGGGATGTTAGCATCCTAGCTAGTGTTTTACTATCTTGAAAACATCCCAGAGCTCCTTCCTCACAGTGAGGGAGTTGTAGCCCTCAGTGGAACTAGGTTTCCACTGGGAGGAGAAACCCTTATGATGAAGCATGCCACAAATGGTGAGTGAGGGTTTTCATCCTAAAAGGGATTGTGTATAAGGGAGATTTGGTGATACTCCAGTCGTCCTCTCATGCACATATGATAATGCATATTTCTGTGCTTCTATAGACCCGAGGTAGTTTTGTGTGTTATCACATGTGCACCCGCCCAATTTAGATGTGCGGCATGTAGTCATTTTTTTTACTGTTCGTTAAGACCAGGTGAAAGGAAAGGAACAGTAAAACGTTTCTAATGTTCCCCCGCCATCAGCCGCAGCCCACGCAGGTAAGAGCGGTGGGGCGGTGGGGCTGGGTGGGGGGTATTTTGACAGATGACGACGAGCTAAAATGAATTATTTATGTAATTTTCCCTTGTGGTCATTCCCCCCAACCTGGCCCCAACGTTCTTACCTGCACGGGCCACGGATGCCTGCCATGGGAGAAGCCTCCCATGGTGAGAGGAACATTACTTTTATTCTTTTCAAAAGGAAAATCCCCATTTGAGATTTGTTTTTGAAAAGAAAAAAACAAGAATACCCCCTGCTGCAGGGCTGCATACTTCCGACGCAGCCTTGCAGCGAACCGTAAAATGCATGGACGGGAACCACCATGACGTCGGTTCCCGCCAATGCCTTTGTAAATGACCACCCGCCTGGCAGTCATTTATGAAATAGGTGGGCAGCGTCTCCACCATGGGGACTGAGTCCTATACTCCATTCCCATGGTGGAACTGTGGGCCGCCTGCCTAAATATAAATGAAGCCCTTAGTTTTAAACATGAACTTAGATCGATTCTGCCCCCTACCCCATCGTGGAGATATTGCTATTGGTGAACGACGAGACAAGACAGCTGTCACATGAAACCTCTATGTGACCCAGATTCTTACAGAAAGAACAGTTTATTAAACTAAACATGAGAAGCACTTTCATATGTGATAGTAAAGAAAAAGGAGGAGCGGTAAAATAAAAATATTTGCACAAGATCACACGATTTGGTCAAGTGACAAAGACATGATTAATGCAGGTTTTCTGGTTTCACTTGGTGAAAATCAGCCACTAATGGGTATCTGTTTGTCTCTTCTTTTCACCTTATGTTAATGCTTTTTTTTTTTAACCTTTTTGTGCATAACAAGAGCAAGTGTGGCAGGCATAAGCCAAATGAAAACTCGGCTCAAGGTTCCAACAGCACCTCATGATGAGCCTGAGCCAGGCTTCAGGCTCGTGCCTGACTTGACCTTTCAGAGGCTCACCCACCTCTAGTTGTTGTGCACATTTTGCACAGATCCTATGTTGTGCCGGGTTTGCACAATTGTGGATTGTCATACATATCTTCACAGATCATGTGCTGTGTCAGGTTTGTACACTCGTGGGTTGTCATGATCATCTTTCATAGATCATATTTTGGACCAGGTGTCCAGCCTCATGAGCTGTCATGCACATCTTGTACAAATCACATGATGTGGCAGGTTTTATTTGCACACTCTTTGGTTTGCCCACTTCAAGGTTTTTGCATACATCTTACACAGATCACGTGTTGTGCTAGGTTTTTCACAGTTGTGTGTGGTCTTGCACATCTTCACAGATATGTTAAGCCAGATGTGCTCCCTCATAGGTTGTCATATACATCTTGCACAGCTCACATGTTGTGCCAGATTGCCACAGATCATGAGTTGTCCTGCACATCTTGCACAGATGACATGTTTGCACACTCATGGTTTACCGTACACTGTTATGTTCCATACAATATAGGCTCAGGTAGTCACCTAACCTTTCACCTATATTCTCCCTAACATCACACTACATTACTGTTCTTGGGACTGACCTTTTACCTAGTTACGGTACTGCAAAAGGGACGTGGGGTTTTCCCTGAAAACTAGCCTCATCCCTTATGCATGAGGATTCTTCAAAACTCAGCAAGACAGCAGGCGTACCATCTTCTGCATAATATCTATGTATAAGGGTCATCCTAAGTCTGACATGACACAGCAAGGTAGATCCCATGAGGGTGCCACTTTGGGTATATATACACCATATCTTTGCTGAGGCAGGGAGAGGATAAAATGGACTTCCGTGCCGACACACTGACGCAAGACGCTGAGGTTCCTGCACGCAACCACTCCAGCTCGCAGTGGTCTGACATCCCTCACAGGGTGTCCATCTCAAGACCAAGATGGGGTTTCACAATATCTCACTTCAGGTAATGGGGGTGACTTTATCCTAGAGGGATTCTTGGCTTCATACCTACATACATACTAGGTACACTTAGGTACATCTAGTTAGGGTCGCATCGTAGGAGTACGCAGTCTACTGTCATGTATTTTATATACTTGCCTGTATTCATTGCTTTAGCACAATGGTAGAAATCTACCATCCTTTTACTCTGTTAGTGCTTATAATTATTTATATCTGTTTCTGTCTAATGGTTGTTTCAGCACACCTATTTTACACTAGAATGACGCTGGTTCAATAAATGCTTATTGGAAAATGTCCCCACCATTTATTCTGTGTATCTCTCTGAGACAGAAGTGAGCACGAGTGACTGAGCGAAAAGTATCGCACTGTTTCCACGATCCTGAGGGATCAGGGTTGTCATGTTCGACAGTTGCCAAGAACAATTCTCACCTTGGTAAGAGGGGTTTCTAGTGGCACTGTGAGCTAGCTGGTATACAGGCGAACATACCCGGTAGGGGTGTCTAGAATCAGTCTGACACCAATCTTACAGACTATGTTGTCTAAATGCGCAGATTCTATATAGGTTTATAGGAACTACACCACAGCACGCCTTGCAAAGATGACATGTTTGCACACTTGTGGGTTTTTGTGCATATCTTCCCTGATCACATGTTGTGCCAGATTTTTCATATTCGTGGGTTGCCATGCACATCTTCACAGATCACATGTTGTCCCAGGTTTTGCACACTCATTGGTTTTCCCACTCGTGTTGAATACATCTTACACAGATCACATGTTGTGCCAGGTTCGGCACACCCACGGGTGGTCGTACACATATTCACAGATCATATGTTGAGCCAGATGTGCACCCTCATAGGTTGACATACACATCTTGTACAGGTCACATGTTGTGCCAGGGTTCCACACATCATGTGTTGTCGTGCATGCCTTTCACAGATGACATATTTGCACACTCGCATGTGGACTGGCACATCTTCACAGATCATATGTTGAGCCAGGTGTACACCCTCATACGTTGTCATACACATCTTGCACAGATCACATATTGTGCCAGATTTTGCACATTCGTGGGTTGCCATGCACATCTTCACAGATCACATATTGTGCCAGTTTTTGCACACTCGTGGATTGTCAGGCACATCTTCACAGATCACATGTTGTCCCTGGGTTTGCACATTCGCAGGTTGCCATGCACATCTTCACAGATCAAATGTTGTGTCAGGTTTTGCACTCTCGCGGGTTGCAGTGCACATCGTCACAGATCACATGTTGTGTCAGCTTTTGCATGCCCGTGGCTTGCCGTGCACATCTTGCACAGATCACACGTTGTGCCAGGTTTTCACACTCGTGGGTTGCCATGCATATTTTCACAGATCACATGTTGTGCCAGATTTTGCACACTCGAGGGTTGCCATGCACTTCTTCACAGATCACGTGTTGTGCCAAGTTTTCCACACTCATGGGTTGTTGTGAACATCTTCACAGATCACGTGTTGTCCGAGGGTTTGCAGACTTGTAGGTTGACATGTTCGTCTTCATAGATCACATGTTGTGTCAGGTTTTGCACACTCCTGGGTTGCCATGCATATATTCACAGATTACATGTTGTGCCAGGTTTCCACACATCATGGGTTGTCGTGCATGCCTTTCACAGATGACATGTTTGCACAGTCGCAGGTGGACCGGCACATCTTCACAGATCATATATTGAGCCAGATGTGCACCCTCATAGGTTGTAATACACATCTTGCACAGATCACATGTTGTGAAAGATTTTGCACATTCGTGGGTTGCCATGCACATCTTCACAGGTCGCATATAGTGCCAGTTTTTGCACACTCGTGGGTTGTCAGGCACATCTTCACAGATCACATGTTGTCTCCGGGTTTGGACACTCGCATGTTGCCATGCACATCTTCACAGATCAAATGTTGTGTCAGGTTTTGCACACTCATGTGTTGCAGTGCACATCTTCACAGATCACATGTTGTGTCAGGTTTTGCATGCTTGAGGGTTGACGTGCACATCTTGCACGGATCACATATTGTGCCAGGTTTTGCACACTCGTGGGTTGCCATGCACATTTTCACAGATCACATGTTGTGTCAGATTTTGCACACTCGAGGGTTGCCATGCACATCTTCACAGATCATGTATTGTGCCAAGTTTTGCACTCTCCTGGGTTGCTAGGCACATCTTCACAGATCACATATTGTGCCGGGTTTTGCACACTCGTGGGCTGCCATGTACATCGTGCACCGATCACGTATTATCGCAGATTTTGCATACTTGTGGGTTGCCATGCACATCTTCTCGGATCACATATTATGCCAGGTTTTGCACCCCTGTGGGTTGTTGTGCACATCTTCACAGATCACATGTTGTCCCAGGGTTTGCACACTCGTAGGTTGCCATGTTCATCTTCACAGATCACATGTTGTGTCAGGTGTTGCACACTCGTGAGTTGCCATGCAAATCTTCACAGATAACATATTGTGCCAGGTTTTGCACACTCGTGGGTTGCCATGTACATCTTGTACAGATTACATAATATGCCAGGTTTTGCACACTCGTGGGTTGCAGTGCACATCTTCCCAGATAACATGTTGTGTCAGGTTTTGCATGCTCGTGGCTTGCCGTGCACATCTTGCACAGATCACACGTTGTGCCAGGTTTGCACACTCGTGGGTTGGGATGCACATTTTCACAGATCACATGTTGTCAGTTTTTGCATACTCATGGGTTGCCAGGCACATCTTCACAGATCACATATTGTGCCAGGTTTTGCACACTAATGGGTTGCCATGTACATCTTGCACAGATCACATTATGACCGATTTTGCAAACTTGTGGGTTGCCATGCACATCTTCACAAATCACACGTTTTTCGAGGTTTTGCACACTCGTGGGTTGTCATGCACATCTTCACAGATCACGTTGTCCCAGGGTTTGCACACTGGTAGGTTGCCATGTTCATCTTCACAGAACACATGTTGTGTCAGGTTTTGCACACTTGTGGGTTGCCAAGCACATCTCCACAGATCACAAGTTGTGCCAGGTTTTGCACACTCGTCGGTTGCTGCGTACATCTTGCACAGATCACATATTGTGCCAGATTTTGCACACTCTGGGTTACCATGCACATCTTGCACAGATCACACGTTGTACCAGGGTTTGAAACTTTGCACACTCGTAGGTTGGCATGTTCATCTTCACAGATCACACGTTGTCCCAGGGTTTGCACACTCATAGGTTGCCATGTTCATCTCCACAGATCACCAGTTGTGCCAGGTTTTGCACACTCGTCGGTTGCCAGGCACATCTTCACAGATCACATATTGTGCCAGGTTTTGCACACTCATGGGTTGCCACGTTCATCTTGCACAGATCACATTATGCCCAATTTTGCACACTTGTGGGTTGCCATGCACATCTTCACAAATCACATGTTTTGCCAGGTTTTGCACACTTGTGGGTTGCCATGCACATCTTCACAAATCACATGTTTTGCCAGGTTTTGCACACTTGTGGGTTGCCATGCACATCTTCCCAAATCACACGTTTTGCCAGGTTTTGCACACTTGTGGGTTGCCATGCACATCTTCCCAAATCACACGTTTTGCCAGGTTTTGCACACTTGTGGGTTGCCATGCACATCTTCCCAAATCACACGTTTTGCCAGGTTTTGCACACTTGTGGGTTGCCATGCACATCTTCCCAAATCACACGTTTTGCCAGGTTTTGCACACTTGTGGGTTGTGATGCAAATCTTCACAAATCACACGTTTTGCCAGGTTTTACACACTCGTGGGTTGTCATGCACATCTTCACAGATCACATGTTGTCCCAGGGTTTGCACACACGTAGGTTACCATGTTCATCTTCACAGAACACATGTTGTGTCCGGTTTTGCACACTTGTGGGTTGCCAAGCACATCTCCACAGATCACAAGTTGTGCCAGGTTTTGCACACTCGTCGGTTGCTGCGTACATCTTGCACAGATCACATATTGTGCCAGATTTTGCACACTCTGGGTTACCATGCACATCTTGCACAGATCACACGTTGTCCCAGGGTTTGCACACTCATAGGTTGCCATGTTCATCTCCACAGATCACAAGTTGTGCCAGGTTTTGCACACTCGTCGGTTGCCAGGCACATCTTCACAGATTACAAGTTGTGCCAGGTTTTGCACACTCGTTGGTTGCTGCGTACATCTTGCACAGATCACATATTCTGTCAGGGTTTGCACACTCTGGGTTACCATGCACATCTTGCACAGATCACACCTAGTGCTATTGCACACATCGTGGGCTCCATCGAGGGTTTTGCATGCTCTCCATAGATTGGGTCCGGCTAATGTCAGACATTGCGCAGCCTTGGGGCGCTGTCTCTTGGGGGTTCATCAAACACACTCTTCGGTTTTGCATCTTTGTGGGTACGGAACCCCTAAAGTCCATCGTGGTTCCTTCCTTTCCCCTCTCTCTTGTTTGCCAGGTGCCCCAGGCTTTGGGTCGCCTTTCATTTTTTGCAAATATTTACAATAACTGCTCCTTTTTGCGAGCGGTTTCGGGGCCCCTGGCACATATCAGAGACGCTATATTGGTTTCGTGGGGAAAACTCATATAAAAGTGATTTGGAGAATTTCAAAAGTGCTCTATCATCTTTTCTTCCCTTTAAAAAATGAGAAAAAGAGAAATGCAATCTAGAGGCGAAGAGGGTAAATGTATCCTGTGCGCGGTGAGGAGAGCATGCCGGGAAATCCAAGCATTACTGCTGCTGGGGGGAGTGGGGTGGGTGTGAGGGACAAAGAAGACTAGGACGGAGAGAAGTGCACTTCCAGCAGGACCCCGCAGGCGCCGGGGGTATGGGGGGGGGGGGGGCATCCCAGGACCTAACACGCCTCCATTTACAATTGTACCCTGAGGTCGCATCACACTCAACAGGTTTAACCCCTTCTGCTCGGATTGTGCTGTTATAAACTTTGTATAAGTACTGAAGAGCAGTGACAGCTGCCCCCTCTAGCCCCACCCACCCAGGAACCCACGCACTAAGGTCACGACGGCGCAGGTGTCGTCACTTCTAAGGTCAAGAGGATGGCGAAGGTGTCGTCACTTGTAAGGTCACGTTGATGGCGACGTTTCCGGTAATTGTGTGGGGCCCAAAATGGTAATTGGACATTTTTCACCCTAACACCATTATGAAAATATTTCAGCTCAGGCAGAACTTTAAGTAGGGAGAAAAGTGTGCGTGTGTGTGGGGGGGACCTCTATGGAGTGTGACCTAAGAAGTGTTAGCAGGAACGCATTAAAAGAGGCGTGGCCTATAGAAGGAAGGGCGTGGCTTACAAGAAGTAAAGTGAAGTCCTGTCCTTCCCCTGGTGTATCACCGATCAGTACTCCGGTACCTCTCTTCGAAGTTCGTGTTACTGCATACAGACATATCACACCGCACCTACACGCACCGACGTATCACACTGCACCTACACGCACCGACATATCACACTGCACCTACACGCACCAACGTATCACACTACACCTACACGCAACGACGTATCACACTGTACCTACACGCACCGACATATGCTGCACCTACACGCACCGACGTATCACACTGCACCTACACGCACCGACATATCACACTGCACCGACGTATCACACTGCACCTACACGCACCAACGTATCTGTTAGAAAAGGTAGATGGACCGGGAGGGTCGGCCGGGGTCAGGAGGAGAGGTCTCCGGGGAGAGCCGTCTCCAGCGATCGTACAGACAAGTAACTTCCCCCCCACAGACAGATATCACACACGGATAAGGTTCAGTGTTCTTTATAAGCACTTATTTAAGGTACGGTTAAATGGTACAAGGAGGTCTGGACTCAGGGGTCCCCTCGATTAGAGTCTCGCAAGGTAGGGAAGGGGGTAGCGGGACAGTCTATTTACCAATCAGGTAGGTCGGATGAGATGATGATGAGCTCACAATCCTCGAGCTTGGTGGTTAGGTGGTATGGGCCGCGGCAGCGCCAGCAGGTCCCGGTGTGGATGGTCGATACAACGGGCCGCGGCAGCGCCAGCAGGTCCCCGGAAGATATACGGTCCGCGGCAGCGCCAGCAGGTCCCGGTGAGGATGGTCGTTACAACGGGCCGCGGCAGCGCCAGCAGGTCCCAGGAAGATGACTGTTGCAGAAGGCCGCGGCAGCGCCAGCAGGTCCCGGTGAGAATGGTCGTTACAACGGGCCGCGGCAGCGCCAGCAGGTCCCAGGAAGATGAAGGTTGCAGAAGGCCGCGGCAGCGCCAGCAGGCAGTACGATGATTCACAAGAGCGGGCTACGGCAGCGCCAGTAGACCGTCAGGGTTGAGTTCACTCGGTGTCTCTCGACTCCAGGATACAACTGCCTTCCTGCTCCGGGGCTGCCTCAGTTATAGGGCTGGTGCCCTTTGATGTCCGGACCCTCGCACTTGGAGGTCGGAGGGCCCGGGATGAAGGTGTCCAGACACCCAGCAGGGGGTGGAGCCAGTGCCTGGGGGAGCTGGAGGCGATCGGCACCTGGCGGGGGAGAGCCCTTGACACTTCGTTCCCCCATTGACCTGCCAAGTGGTCCGCTCACCTCCTGGGTGGATGGTGGTGCCGGGATGTCGGGGCCGGCCAGGCCCGGGGTTAGGGTCGAGGGGAGGCCATGCGGCCGCGTGGTGCAGGGCCCAAGATGGCGGCTTGACCCGGCCGGGAAAGCCGGTGGGGCTGGACCCCGTGATGAGTAGGGGTCCGAGGGCAGAGGGTCCGTCGGGAGACGGAGTACAGGTGCTTGTTGCGGGGATATGCCAGGTGGGCCGGAGTTCGGGCCCTGTCGAGCGGGGAGGGAGCGAGCCGTCTGTGAGGCCTGTCCAACATGCGTCCCCCCCAGCTGAAGGCGGGGAGAGTCACCCATCGCCTTGGGGACTCTCTTCGTCGAGGCGGAAAAAGCGGGACAGGCCATCTGCGTTGGCGTGGTCTTGGCCTGGTCGGTGCTCCACGGTGAAGTCCATTCCCTGCAGGGAAATGGACCAGCGCAAGACTTTTGGGTTCTCCCCCCGCATCTGCATCAGCCATTGCAGGGGTCGATGGTCGGTTTGTACCCGGAAGTGGGTACCGAAGAGATAGGGTCGGAGCTTTTTGAGGGCCCACACTACTGCAAATGCCTCCCTCTCGATGGTGCTCCAACGCTGTTCTCGGGCCAGGAGACGTCGGCTGATGAAGGCCACCGGCTGGTCATGACCTTCGGGGTTCAACTGAGAGAGGACGGCCCCGATGCCGTGGTCGGAGGCGTCGGTCTGCACCACAAATTCCCGACTGTAATCGGGGGCCTGGAGCACCGGGGCGGTGCACAGGGCGGCCTTCAGCTCCTCGAAGGCCGCTTGACAATCAGGAGTCCAGTTGACCCGCTTCGGCTGGTTCTTGGATGTGAGACCCGTGAGGGGCCCCACGATGCTGCCGTAGTCCTTCACGAACCGCCGGTAGTAGCCGGTGAGCCCCAAGAAGGCTCGGACCTCGGTCTGGGTGACGGGGGGCTGCCAGGACTGGATGGCAGCAATCTTAAGTTGTAGTGGGGCCACCAGCCCGCTCCCCACTTGGTGCCCAAGGTAGGTCACAGACCCTTGGCCAATCTGGCACTTGCCGGCCTTAATGGTGAGGCCGGCCCGCTGGAGGGCTTGTAGGACCTCTTGGAGGTGACGGAGGTGGTCGGACCAGTGGCGGCTGTATACAGCGATATCGTCCAGGTAGGCAGCGCTGAATTCTTCAAACCCGGCCAGGACCTGGTTCACAAGGCGTTGGAACGTGGCGGGGGCATTCTTCATGCCAAAGGGCATGACCTTAAATTGATAGTGGCCATCGGGGGTAGAGAAGGCTGACCGTTCCTGAGCCCTGGGTGTGAGGCCGATCTGCCAGTAGCCCGCCGTTAGGTCGAAGATACTAAGGTAGCGGGCGGCCCCCAGCCGGTCGATCAGCTCGTCTGCTCGGGGGATGGGATGAGCGTCGGTCCGGGTGACAGCGTTCAAGCCCCGGTAGTCGACGCAGAATCTCAGTTCAGGGGCGGAGCCGGGGGCAGCGGCCTTGGGAACTAATACGACCGGACTGGCCCAGGGACTGTCCGAGGGTTCGATGACCCCGATCGTGAGCATCTTGGCCACCTCCTCCTGTATGCAGGCCCGTACCCGATCTGGTACGCGGTAGGCCCGGTGCCGGACAGGGGGACTGTCCCCGGTGTCTACGTCGTGCAAACACCAGGGGGTGACCCCGGGGGTGAGGGAGAACAGGGCAGCGAACTGCAGCAGGAGGTTCCGGCAGTCCTGGCGTTGCTCCGAAGTGAGGGCGTCAGAGAGCCGGACCCCGTCCACGGAGCCGTCCTTCTCCTGAGTCTTCAGGAGATCCGGGAGGGGCTCGGAGTCTTCTTCTGTGCCACTGTCTGTAGCCATCAAGAGGCTTAGTTCGGAGCGCACAAAGTGCGGTTTGAGCCGGTTGGTGTGGAGGACCCGAAGGGGGTTCCGGGAGGACCCCATGTCGATGAGGTAAGTGACGGGGCTTTTGCGCTCGACCACCTTGAAGGGCCCCGTCCACTTATCTTGCAGGGCACATGGTTCGGTGGGGGACATCACCCATACTTGCTGCCCAGGCTCGAATTCAACGGAGGAGGCATTGTGATCATACCACCTCTTCATGTCCTCCTGGCTGGCCTCGAGGTTCGCCTTGGCCATCTCCCTGAAGCGCCGGGTCTGGTTTCGTAAGGCCAGTGTTAGAAATGGCAATTTCTGGTTGGCTAAGGCTTGCGCCAAAGTCAGGCAGAAACCACCACTCTAGTCAGGGCAAGGAAGTTACACGCCAAAGATAACCCCTGCTCACCCCCTTGGTAGCTTGGCACGAGCAGTCAGGCTTATCTCTGAGGCGATGTGTAAAGCGTTTGCGCGCGCACCCAGCAACAACACCCAAGGCCCACCACAAAGGAAACTCCACACAAGGTATTCTATAAAAATAACCTTTGTATTATACACAACACATTAGATAAAAACACACACTCTACAATGTGCCAACAGGCACGGGCAGAATTTACAAGGGATTATATATACAGGGGACAGGGCCACATGGACCACTGTCAGGAATTAGCACTTTGTAGGAATAGCAATTAGAACGTAGGAATAATATTTTAGAACATAGCACATACAATCACTGTAGCACTAAATTACACCTAGCACACAACCAGTCACTACTGGTATCAGGTAAGTACCACCTACGCAACCCTAACCCCCTTAGGAAAATATTGCGCAGGGAATCAGGACCTCACTGGCACCACCTGTACTAGGGAGAAAACAACCACCTAAGTATCACTATACCTGTAGGGGTCTAAGCACATAAACACATGATGCATAACATTCAGAGGTGTAAAGCAAAGCACATGACGCATAAACACATTCAGAGGTGCAGGAAAGGTACAATGGCGCAAAAACTCACATTAGCCACTATCTGTGGCAGTCCCTGGGCCAACTGGCCTAGTAGGGGCAAGGACGCCCTGCGTCCAAATGTTAGGGCAAGGCTGCGCAAGCTGCGCCAGCCAACACACAGAGGCCACAACCTAAACGTTGCAGCTGCCCACTAAGTGCTGGGCAGCTGTAGGACAAGGATGGGGCCAACACTGGAGCCTGGCAGGCTCTGTCCAACTGACTGTCCCCTGAGCCCCTCTGGGCTCAACACAAAGGACTGGCCCCTGGGAGCCTCGCTGGGCTCAAACAACTAGAAATGCCCCCTAGAGCCTCCGTGGCTCTGAACTACGAATATGCCCTGGGGCAATGTTGGAGCCTCGTGGGCTCTAAACCAACCATGCGCCGTCGTTGGAGTCCCGCTCGGGTGACTCGCGAGCCTCGCAGGCTCTCAAAGCAATGTGCCTCTTCGTTGGAGCTACACGGAGCTCTAGGGTAAAGGTGGGGGCGACGTTGGAGCGGCCCGCTGCCTTCCGGGGCCGCTCTACTGACTCAGAAATGCCCCCGTAGCGTTTGCACAGGTAGGTGGGGGCCCCCTCTCTGGGGACCTTCTAAACGAGATCACCCCGACGTTGGAGTCCCGCTCGGGGGACTCGTGAGCCTCGCAGGCTCTTACAGTGCTTGGGGAGGCTAACCCGGCTCCCCCTTCAGCCCCCACTCACCAGGACTTCGATGGGCTGCTCCGACGGGCTGCTCCGGTCAGGCGATGGGGACAGCTGCAAGGGAACACGCAGCTCTCCCACCTCCTCTGTGGCTGTGGGGCTCTCCTGGCACACGGGAGCCCCGCTTACTCGCAGACTCCCTGGTTCCCGTCTTCCGCCCAGTGCAGGAGCGCGGGGTAGGCTCCCGTCGCTTCCTGCTTTGAAGTCCCGCCCACGTCCCGACGGAGGTCGCCTGACTTCCGGGGACGGACCGGGCCGCTGCGGTGATCCTTCTTCGGTGGTTGCAATACGGGGTAGGCTCCCGTTATCAGTTACTGCAATGTCCCTGGCAGGGTGGGCACCTGCCAGAGGACTCTGGAATCGGCACAAGCGGGGCACACGCCGGGTGGGCACCGGCTAACAGAATCAAAGCGCTCCTAGCGCTACGGTCAAAAAGGAAAGCGCTTGCAGCGCTGAAGGCCAGTCCAGCGCTCCCAGGCGCTTAGAGCCACAGGTCCAGCAATAGAGCGCTCCTGGCGCTAAACGGCAATTAAAAGCGCTTCCAGGCGCTTGAGGGACACAATAAAGCGCTCCCAGCGCTTTGGGGCAAATTACCACAAAGTCCAGCAAAGTTCTTCCCTGCATGCAGCAGGGCAGGGGTGGGGGGCAAGGCTGGACCCAGAGCCAGCTCACTGGGCCTCCAGGCAGGGAGGTAATCCAAGTGGCGGTCCTCTGGTCCAGCAGCAGCAGCAGCAGCCCCCCTCAGGTAAGATCCTGGCAGAGAACAGTTTCTGTGGGGACACAGCCCCATTTTTATACAGGCAAACCCTTTGTTCTGGGTTCAGGGTGAGGGGGAAAACCAGTCGCAGCTGGTTGGGGAGCACCCTTGATGTGCTCAGCCCCTCATTCTATTCACTGGAAGGGCTAGGGTCGTCAGTCGCACCACAGGGGGCGGGGCCAGCATTGTGTTTGGAAAACCCTGTCCTATTCAGGACCCAGGTGGACTCCTCCCACCCATCTAGCTGCTGATCTCCCCATTCACCACTGGGTGACTCATCCTGACACTGGGGAATCCCTAGCCCGTCACATGACACGACCAGCCAATCACGCGACAGACACACTGCACACAGAAGTGCCCACTTCTAGAAGTGGCACTTCCACACTAGGTACATGCACGCCGCACACATCATCGCGCAGCATTCACTCCCACGAGTCCGCACATACCAAACTCGGGCCTGCACACCCCACGCATCAGGAACTACTAGGGACACATACATTCCCCATGCATTCCTATGGGAGGGCAGGCCTATCTCACCACATGCACTCAGAGCACGCACGCACTTTACCCTGGGACACAGGGAAAGTGCGCAGAGACCAAACAATCACCATACCAAGTCACCAATAAAAAGCCAAAAAGTCCAGGGGTGAACCTGCCAGAAGGGCCAAGTCCAACAGCCAGGATGTATTTGAAGACGTCTGGAGGGGTCGTTAGGGGGGCCATCTCCCACCCTTCCTTGACTAGGCTGAGGGGCCCTCGCACAGGGTGTCCGTATAGGAGTTCAAAGGGGCTAAAACCGAGGGACTTCTGGGGAACTTCCCGGTAGGCGAAGAGGAGGCACGGGAGCAGTACATCCCACTGGCGACGGAGAGGCTCTTCCAAGCCCCCAATCATCCCTTTGAGAGTGCGGTTAAACCGCTCCACTAGTCCGTTCCCTTGGGGGTGATAGGGGGTCGTGAATCTGTAGGTGACCCCGCATTGTTGCCAGAGGGACTTCATGTATTTTGATATGAAATTCGTGCCTCGGTCGCTGACGACTTCTCGGGGGAAGCCTACCCGGGAGAAGATCCCCATCAGGGCCCGGCCAACCACGGGGGCGGTCACTGTCCGTAGGGGCACCGCCTCGGGGTAGCGGGTGGCATGGTCCACTAGTACCAAGATGAACCTGTGTCCTTGTGCCGTGCGGGGGTCCAGAGGTCCCACAATGTCTATCCCCACCCTCTCGAACGGGGTGGTGACCACCGGGAAGGGTTGTAGAGGGGCCTTCAGCTTCCGGCCACTCTTCCCGCTGGCTTAGCATGTGGGGCACGATCGGCAGTGGTTCAGGACGTCATTCCTCATTTTCGGCCAGAAAAAGTGGGTCACCAGGCGACTGTAAGTTTTGTCCTGGCCCAGGTGTCCAGCCAGGGGGACATCGTGGGCTAGGTTGAGCAGAAAGTCTCGGAAGCGGAGCGGTACCACCAGAACTCGACCGGCCCCCAGCTCGGCGATTCTTTGCTCGCTGTAGAGCAGGTCGTTATCCCAGTAGACCCAGTGGGTTCCGGTGGTGTCCCCGGCGGTTTGGGTGCTGGCTTGTTGGCGGAGTCCCTCGAGGGAGGGACAGGTCTTTTGTTCCTGGCGGAACTGTTCTTGGGTGGGCCCCCCCTCTTGACCCCACTGAGCCAGATCCGGGAGGTCCTGGGGTTGCGCGTCTTCTTCGGTAGTCGGGTCCGGGAGGTCGGACTCGCCGTTGTCCTCTACGGGGGCAACCGGGGGCGGAGGTGCTGGCCATTCGGTTTCTTCTGATCGGGGGGCGGCACGGGCGGCCATGGATCGGGTGGTTATGCAGGCCCAGTCCGGGAGGCCCAGCATCCCCAAGTGTTCTCTTCTCTCGACGGTGGCCCACGGGGAACTCTCGAGGTCATTCCCCAGGAGGCAGTCCACGGGGGCATCGTCCCGGACCGTCACCTTCAGTAGGCCGGAGACCCCTCCCCATTCAAACGGGACGCAGGCCATCTTGCACATGCTCTCTGAATTATCTGCCGAGCGGACGGGGCAGAGAATGTTCGGCAGGATCTGCTCGGGCTTCACCAGGTGACAGCGGACGGCCGTCACGCTGGCGCCGGTGTCCCGCAAGGCCTCGGCTCTCTGTCCATTAATGGTCACCCACTGACCGTATTTTCTGGTGTTGGCGGGTAGGGGAGCCCGCGGAACCACGTCCCTTCCCCCTAAGCATGCTAGGACCATGGCGGCCGGTTCCCACCCTTGCTGGTCCGGCTCATACTCCTCAGGTCCCTCCGATGATTGCTCTTCCCCCAGGGCAGCGGCAGCTACCTGGCGGGGCTTGGGTGGTTGGTTTAGCGGGCAGTTCGGATCGTGGGCGTAGTGGCCTAGTCGCTGGCACCGGTGGCACGTGACGTTGGCTCGGTACCCAGGCCGCAACGGGGGGTTGCCCCGGCCGGCCGGAGGCGGGGTGCTGGCCACGGGGGTTGCTGGTAAGGCGTCTCTCCCTCGCCCCTGGCCCCCTCCTCCTCCCCGAGGACGGTGCTGGCCTTGGTTGCTTCTGTTCTGGTCGTGTGGCCCTTTCCGGCCCACTCGGGTGCTTTCCCACCGGTCAGCTTCGGCGGCGAGCTGCCGGGGATCAGTCAGCTTACTGTCGAGTAGGTGCTGCCTGAGCTCGACGAAACAGTTGTTTGACAGGTGCTCCCATACCATAAGGTTGAAGAGTTGCTCGTAGGTGGTGACCTGATTTCCCTTGATCCAACCCTCGAAGGCCCGGCTGAAATAGTTCACGTATTCCACCCAAGTTGTACCTGGGATCCGGGTGCAATCTCTGAACCTCTGGCGGTACATCTCGGGCGTGAGGCCGTAGCGGGTGAGGAGGGCAGCCTTCATGTGGTCGTAGGACGACATTTGGTGATCGGGGAGCTGCAGCAGGGCATCGCGACCCTCGTTGATGAATCTTCCCCAAAGTCCGGCTCCCCAATCACTCCGGTCGATCCGGTGGGAGGTCATTGCGATCTCATAGGCTTTAAACCACTGTTGTATGTCGTCTTCTCGGACATACTCACGGACCACATCCTTGGGGATGTGAACTTTCTTCTCAATAGGCCCCGGGGTGTGTGGTCGCTCAGGCACCCCCAGTTCCTTATTCTGTTTGCGCAGTTCTATTTCCGCCAGTCGGCGCTCGTGCTCGAGCGTTATTTTTTTCTCTTCCAGCTCTCTTTGTCTCTGCTTTTCTTCTCGTTCCTCTCGAAGCCGCATATGCTCGAGGTTGATTTTCTGTTCAGCTAACTTGATTTCCCCATCCATTTTGAGTCGCGCCATCTCTAATTCGTGTAATCTGACTCTGTCTCTTTCTCGTGTCTCCTCCTGTGAGAGGCCCGCTCCCCGCTCCTCGGGAGCCGTGGCGTTCCCCTCTGGTGTGATGCTGTTTTGGTCTGGTGTGACGCTGCTTTGGTCGGAGGGTCCTGCGACCCCAGTTTCTGTCCATGACTCAAGAGCGCGCTTTAGATCATCCTTGGTACTCAGGCCGGTGGTAGCAATGCCAAGTTCTATGCAAAATTGTCTCAGTTCGCGGTGGTTGTATTCTTCTAGTTTCTCCATTTGGAACTTCTCGGTGGAGCTGCTATCTTTGGTCGACATCGTGCTTTGTCGTGGGGTGAGCTACTCTCTGTACGATTACGCGTTGATTCGGATCGCGCCGCTGGCCACCAATGTTAGAAAAGGTAGATGGACCGGGAGGGTCTGCCGGGGTCAGGAGGAGAGGTCTCCGGGGAGAGCCGTCTCCAGCGATCGTACAGACAAGTAACTTCCCCCCCACAGACAGATATCACACACGGATAAGGTTCAGTGTTCTTTATAAGCACTTCTTTAAGGTACGGTTAAATGGTACAAGGAGGTCTGGACTCAGGGGTCCCCTCGATTAGAGTCTCGCAAGGTAGGGAAGGGGGTAGCGGGACAGTCTATTTACCAATCAGGTAGGTCGGATGAGATGATGATGAGCTCACAATCCTCGAGCTTGGTGGTTAGGTGGTATGGGCCGCGGCAGCGCCAGCAGGTCCCGGTGTGGATGGTCGATACAACGGGCCGCGGCAGCGCCAGCAGGTCCCCGGAAGATATACGGTCCGCGGCAGCGCCAGCAGGTCCCGGTGAGGATGGTCGTTACAATGGGCCGCGGCAGCGCCAGCAGGTCCCAGGAAGATGACTGTTGCAGAAGGCCGCGGCAGCGCCAGCAGGTCCCGGTGAGAATGGTCGTTACAACGGGCCGCGGCAGCGCCAGCAGGTCCCAGGAAGATGAAGGTTGCAGAAGGCCGCGGCAGCGCCAGCAGGCAGTACGATGATTCACAAGAGCGGGCTACGGCAGCGCCAGTAGACCGTCAGGGTTGAGTTCACTCGGTGTCTCTCGACTCCAGGATACAACTGCCTTCCTGCTCCGGGGCTGCCTCAGTTATAGGGCTGGTGCCCTTTGATGTCCGGACCCTCGCACTTGGAGGTCGGAGGGCCCGGGATGAAGGTGTCCAGACACCCAGCAGGGGGTGGAGCCAGTGCCTGGGGGAGCTGGAGGCGATCGGCACCTGGCGGGGGAGAGCCCTTGACACTTCGTTCCCCCATTGACCTGCCAAGTGGTCCGCTCACCTCCTGGGTGGATGGTGGTGCCGGGATGTCGGGGCCGGCCAGGCCCGGGGTTAGGGTCGAGGGGAGGCCATGCGGCCGCGTGGTGCAGGGCCCAAGATGGCGGCTTGACCCGGCCGGGAAAGCCGGTGGGGCTGGACCCCGTGATGAGTAGGGGTCCGAGGGCAGAGGGTCCGTCGGGAGACGGAGTACAGGTGCTTGTTGCGGGGATATGCCAGGTGGGCCGGAGTTCGGGCCCTGTCGAGCGGGGAGGGAGCGAGCCGTCTGTGAGGCCTGTCCAACAGTATCACACTGCACCTACACGCACGACGTATCACACTGCACCGACGTATCACACTGCACCTACACTCACCGACATATCACACTGTGACTGTACCTACACGCACCGACGTATCACACTGCACCAACGTATCACACTGCACCGACGTATCACACTGCACCTACATGCACCGACGTATCACACTGCACCTGCACGCACCGACGTATCACACTGCACCTACACGCACCAACGTATCACACTGTACTTACAGGCACCGACCTATCACACTGCACCTACACGTACTGACCTATCACACTGCACCTACACGCACCAACGGATCACACTGTACTTACAATAACCGACGTATCACACTGCACCTGCACGCACCGGCGTATCACACTGCACCTACACACACCGACGTATCCCACTGTACCTACACGCACCGACGTATCACACTGCACCTACACGCACTGACGTATCACACTGCACCTACACGCACCGACATATCACACTGCACCTACACGCACCAACGTATCACACTACACCTACACGCAACGACGTATCACACTGCACCTACTCGCACCGACATCTCATGCTGCACCTACACGCACCGACGTATCACACTGCACCTACACGCACCGACATATCACACTGCACCGACGTATCACACTGCACCTACACGCACCAACGTATCACACTGCACCTACACGCACGACGTATCACACTGCACCGACGTATCACACTGCACCTACACTCACCGACATATCACACTGTGACTGTACCTACACGCACCGACGTATCACACTGCACCAACGTATCACACTGCACCGACGTATCACACTGCACCTACATGCACCGACGTATCACACTGCACCTGCACGCACCGACGTATCACACTGCACCTACACGCACCAACGTATCACACTGTACTTACAGGCACCGACCTATCACACTGCACCTACACGTACTGACCTATCACACTGCACCTACACGCACCAACGGATCACACTTGTTGGACAGGCCACACAGAGGGCTTGCTCCCTCCCCGCACGACAGGGCCCGAGCTCCGGCCCACCAGGCATACCCCACGAGAAGCACCTGTACCCCGTCTCCCGACGGATCTTCTGCCCTCGGACCTCTACTCATCACGGGGTCCAGCCCCACCGGCTTCCCCGGCCGGGTCAAGCCGCCATCTTGGGCCCTGCACCACGAGGCCGCGTGGCCTCACCCCGACCCTAACCCCGGGCCTGGCCGGCCCCGACATCCCGGCACCACCATCCACCCAGGAGGTGAGCGGACCACTTGGCAGGTCAATGGGAGAACGAAGTGTCAAGGGCCCTCCCCCGCCAGGTGCCGATCGCCTCCAGCTCCCCCAGGCACTGGCTCCACCCCCTGCTGGGTGTCTGGACACCTTCATCCCGGACCCTCCGACCTCCAAGTGCGAGGGTCCGGACATCAAAGGGCACCAGCCCTATAACTGGGGCAGCTCCGGAGCAGGAAGGCAGTTGTATCCTGGAGTCGAGAGACACCGAGAGAACTCAGCCTTGACGGACTACTGGCGCTGCCGTAGCCCGCTCTTGTGAACCATCGCTCTGCCTGCTGGCGCTGCCGCGGCCTTCTGCAACATCCATCCTCGTCGGGACCTGCTGGCGCTGCCGCGGCCCGTTGTAACGACCACCCTCGTCGGGACCTGCTGGCGCTGCCGCTGCCCGTTGTAACGACCATCCTCACCGGGACCTGCTGGCGCTGCCGCGGACCGTACATCGACCATCTTTCCGGGACCTGCTGGCGCTGCCGCGGACCGTGTACCGACCATCTCAACCGGGACCTGCTGGCGCTGCCGCGGCCCGTACCAACTAAGCCACCAAGCTCGAGGATTGTGAGCTAGTCATCATCTCATCCGAACTACCTGACTGGTAGACAGACTGTCCCGCTACCCCTTACCCTGCTTTGAGAGACTTGAATCGAGGGGACCCCTGAGTCCAGACCTCCTTGTACCATTCAACCGTACCTTAAGAAGTGCTTATAAAGACCACTGAACCTTATCCGTGTGTGGTATCTGTCTGTGGGGGGGGGGGGAAGTTACTTGTCTGTACGATCGCTGGAGACGGCTCTCCCCGGAGACCTCTCCTCCTGACCCCGGCCGACCCTCCCGGTCCATCTACCCTTTCTAACATTGGTGGCCAGCGGCGCGATCCGAATCAACGCGTAATCGTACAGAGAGTAGCTCACCCCACGACAAAAACACGATGTCAGCCAAAGATAGCAGCTCCACCGAGAATTTCCAAATGGATAAATTAGAAGAATACAACCACCGCGAACTGAGACAATTCTGCATAGAACTTGGCATTGCTACCACCGGCCTGAGTACCAAGGATGATCTAAAGCACGCCCTAGAGTCGTGGACAGAAACTGGGGTCGCCGGACCCTCCGACCAAAGCAGCATCACACCAGAGGGGAACGCCACGGCTCCCGAGGAGCGGGGAACGGGCCTCTCGCAGGAGGAGATCCGAGAAAGAGAAAGAACCCGATTGCACGAGTTGGAAATGGCACGACTCAAGATGGATGGGGAACTCAAGTTAGCTGAACAGAAACTCAACCTCGAGCATATGCGGCTCCGAGATGAACGAGAAGAGAAGCAGAGACAGAGAGAGCTGGAGGAGAAAAAAATAACGCTCGAGCACGAGCGCCAACTAGCGGAGATAGAACTTCGGAAACAAAATAAAGAACTGGGGGTGCCTGAGCGACCACATACCCCGGGGCCAATCGAGAAAAAAGTCCACATCCCCAAGGATGTTGTCCGCGAGTATGTCCGAGAAGACGACATACAACAGTGGTTTAAAGCCTACGAGATCGCCATGACCTCCCACCGGATCGACCGGAGTGATTGGGGAGCCGGACTTTGGGGGAGGTTTATCAACGAGGGTCGCGATGCCCTACTGCAGCTCCCAGATCACCAAATGTCGTCCTACGACCACATGAAGGCTGCCCTCCTCACCCGCTACGGCCTCACACCCGAGATGTACCGCCAGAGGTTCAGAGATTGCACCCGGATCCCAGGTACAACTTGGGTAGAATACGTGAACTATTTCAGCCGTGCCTTCGAGGGTTGGATAAGGGGGAGCCATGTCACCACTTACGAACAACTCTTTAACCTTATGGTATGGGAGCACCTGTCGAACAACTGTTTCGTCGAGCTCAGGCAGCACCTCCTCGACAGTAAGCTGACTGACCCCCGGCAGCTCGCCGCCGAAGCTGACCGATGGGAAAGCACCCGAGTGGGCCGGAGGGGGCCACGCGAACAGAACAGAAGCAACCCAGGCCAGCACCGTCCTCGGGGAGGAGGAGGGGGCCAGGGGCGAGGAAGAGACGCCTTGCCAACAACACCCGTGGCCAGCACCCCGCCTCCGGCCGGCCGGGGCAACCCCCCGTGGCGTCCTGGGGCCCGAGCCAACGTCACGTGCCACCGATGCCAGCGAGTCGGCCACTACGCCAATGACCCGAGCTGCCCGCAGAACCAAGCACCCAAGCCCCGCCAGGTAGCTGCCGCCGCCCTGGGGGAAGAGCGATCATCGGAGGAACCAGAAGAGTATGAGCCGGCCCAGCAAGAGTGGGAGCCGGCCGCCATGGTCCTGGCATGCTTAGGGGGAAGAGACATGGTCCCGCGGGCCCCCCTACCCGCTAACACCAGGAAATACGGTCAGTGGGTGACCATTAATGGACAGCGAGCCGAGGCCTTGCGTGACACAGGCGCCAGTGTGACGGCCGTCCGCTGTCACCTGGTGAAGCCCGAGCAGATACTGCCGAACATTCTCTGCCCCGTCCGCTCGGCAGACAACTCTGAAAGTATGTGTCAAATGGCCTGCGTCCCCTTCGAATGGGGAGGGGTCTCCGGCCTGTTGAAGGTGACGGTCCGGGACGATGCCCCCGTGGACTGCCTCCTGGGGAATGATCTCGAGAGTTCCCCGTGGGCCACCGTTGAGAGAAGAGAGCACCTGGGGATGCTGGGCCTCCCGGACTGGGCCTGCATAACCACCCGGTCCATGGCCGCCCGTGCCGTCCCTCGATCAGAAGAACCGGAATGGCCGGCACCTCCGCCCCCGGTCGCCCCAGTAGAAGACAACGACCAGGCCAGCCCCCCAGACCCGACGACCGAAGGGGACGCGCAATCCCTGGATCTTCCTGACCTGGCTCAGTGGCGTCAAGAAGGGGGGCCCACCCAAGAACAGTTCCGCCAGGAACAAAAGACCTGTCCCTCCCTCGAGGGACTCCGCCAACAAGCCAGCGCCCAGAATGCAGGGGACGCCACCGGAACTCACTGGGTCTACTGGGATAACGACCTGCTATACAGCGAGCAAAGAATCGCCGAGCTGGGGGCCGGTCGAGTACTGGTGGTACCTCTCCGCTTCAGAGACTTTCTGCTCAACCTGGCACACGATGTCCCCCTGGCTGGACACCTGGGCCAGGACAAAACGTACAGCCGCCTAGTAACCCACTTTTTCTGGCCGAAAATGAGGAACGACGTCCTGAACCACTGCCGATCTTGCCCCACATGCCAAGCCAGCGGGAAGAGTGGTCGGAAGCTGAAAGCCCCTCTGCAACCCTTCCCTGTGGTCACCACCCCGTTCGAGAGGGTGGGGATAGACATTATGGGGCCTCTGGACCCCCGCACGGCACAAGGACACAGGTTCATCTTAGTACTGGTGGACCATGCCACCCGCTACCCCGAGGCGGTGCCCCTACGGACCGTGA
Source organism: Triturus cristatus (assembly GCF_964204655.1). Taxonomy (NCBI): domain Eukaryota; kingdom Metazoa; phylum Chordata; class Amphibia; order Caudata; family Salamandridae; genus Triturus; species Triturus cristatus. Next base: position 1,157,470,732 of record NC_140580.1, on the reverse strand, counting down.
CAGCTCCGGTGGTTGGCCGGGCCCTAATGGGGATCTTCTCCCGGGTAGGCTTCCCCCGAGAAGTCGTCAGCGACCGAGGCACGAACTTCATATCCAAATACATGAAGTCCCTCTGGCAACAATGCGGGGTCACCTACAGATTCACGACCCCCTATCACCCCCAAGGGAACGGACTAGTGGAGCGTTTTAACCGCACTCTCAAGGGGATGATTGGGGGATTGGAAGAGCCCCTCCGTCGCCAGTGGGATGTACTACTCCCGTGCCTCCTCTTCGCTTACCGAGAAGTTCCCCAGAAGTCCCTCGGTTTTATCCCTTTCGAACTCCTGTACGGGCACCCTGTGCGAGGGCCCCTCAGCCTAGTAAAAGAAGGTTGGGAGATGGCCCCCCTAAAGACCCCTCCAGACGTCTTCAAATACATCCTGGCCCTACGCAAGCAGACCCGGCGCTTCAGACAGATGGCCAAGGCGAACCTCGAGGCCAGCCAGGAGGACATGAAGAGGTGGTGTGATCACAATGCCTCCTCCGTTGAGTTCGAGCCTGGACAACAAGTATGGGTGATGTCCCCCACCGAACCATGTGCCTTGCAAGATAAGTGGACGGGGCCCTTCAAAGTGGTCGAGCGCAAAAGCCCCGTCACTTACCTCATCGACATGGGGACCTCCCGGAACCCCCTTCGGGTCCTCCACACCAACCGACTCAAACCACACTTTGTGCGCTCAGAACTTAGCCTCCTGATGGCTACGGACAGTGGTGCAGAAGAAGACTCCGAACCCCTCCCGGATCTCCTGAAGACTCAGGAGAATGACGGCTCCGTGGACGGGGTCCGGCTCTCTGACGCCCTCACTTCGGAGCAACGCCAGGACTGCCGAAACCTCCTGCTGCAGTTCGCTGCCCTGTTCTCCCTCACCCCCGGGGTCACCCCTTGGTGTTTGCACGACGTAGACACCGGGGACAGTCCCCCTGTCCGGCACCGGGCCTACCGCGTACCAGATCGGGTACGGGCCTGCATACAGGAGGAAGTGGCCAAGATGCTCACGATCGGGGTCATCGAGCCCTCGGACAGTCCCTGGGCCAGTCCGGTTGTGTTGGTTCCCAAAGCCGCTGCCCCCGGCACCGCACCTGAACTGAGATTCTGCGTCGACTACCGGGGCTTGAACGCTGTCACCCGGACCGACGCTCATCCTATCCCCCGAGCAGACGAGCTGATCGACCGGCTGGGGGCCGCCCGCTACCTTAGTATCTTCGACCTAACAGCGGGCTACTGGCAGATCGGCCTCACACCCAGGGCTCAGGAATGGTCAGCCTTCTCTACCCCCGATGGCCACTATCAATTCAAGGTCATGCCCTTTGGCATGAAGAATGCCCCCGCCACGTTTCAACGCCTTGTGAACCAGGTCTTGGCGGGACTCGAAGAGTTCAGCGCTGCCTACCTGGACGATATCGCTGTATACAGCCGCCACTGGTCCGACCACCTCCGTCACCTCCAAGAGGTCCTACAAGCCCTCCAGCGGGCCGGCCTCACCATTAAGGCCGGCAAGTGCCAAATTGGCCAAGGGTCTGTGACCTACCTTGGGCACCAAGTGGGAAGCGGGCTGGTGGCCCCGCTACAACTTAAGATTGCTGCCATCCAGTCCTGGCAGCCCCCCGTCACCCAGACTGAGGTCCGAGCCTTCTTGGGGCTCACCGGCTACTACCGGCGGTTCGTGAAGGACTACGGCAGCATCGTGGGGCCCCTCACGGGTCTCACGTCCAAGAACCACCCGAAGCGGATTAACTGGACTCCTGATTGTCAAGCGGCCTTCGAGAAGCTGAAGGCCGCCCTGTGCACCGCCCCTGTGCTCCAGGCCCCCGATTACAGTCGGGAATTTGTGGTGCAGACCGACGCCTCCGACCACGGCATCGGAGCCGTCCTTTCTCAATTAAACCCCGAAGGTCATGACCAGCCGGTGGCCTTCATCAGTCGACGTCTCCTGGCCCGAGAACAGCGTTGGAGCACCATCGAGAGGGAGGCATTCACAGTAGTGTGGGCCCTCAAAAAGCTCCGACCCTATCTCTTCGGTACCCACTTCCGGGTACAAACCGACCATCGACCCCTGCAGTGGCTGATGCAGATGCGGGGGGAGAACCCAAAACTCTTGCGCTGGTCCATTTCCCTGCAGGGAATGGACTTCACCGTGGAGCACCGACCAGGCCAAGACCACGCCAACGCGGATGGCCTGTCCCGCTTTTTCCGCCTCGACGAAGAGAGTCCCCAAGGAGATGGGTGACTCTCCCCGCCTTCAGCTGGGGGGGACGCATGTTGGACAGGCCACACAGAGGGCTTGCTCCCTCCCCGCACGACAGGGCCCGAGCTCCGGCCCACCAGGCATACCCCACGAGAAGCACCTGTACCCCGTCTCCCGACGGATCTTCTGCCCTCGGACCTCTACTCATCACGGGGTCCAGCCCCACCGGCTACACGCACCGACGTATCACACTGCACCAACGTATCACACTGCACCGACGTATCACACTGCACCTACATGCACCGACGTATCACACTGCACCTGCACGCACCGACGTATCACACTGCACCTACACGCACCAACGTATCACACTGTACTTACAGGCACCGACCTATCACACTGCACCTACACGTACTGACCTATCACACTGCACCTACACGCACCAACGGATCACACTGTACTTACAATAACCGACGTATCACACTGCACCTGCACGCACCGGCGTATCACACTGCACCTACACACACCGACGTATCCCACTGTACCTACACGCACTGACGTATCACACTGCACCTACACGCACCGACGTATCACACTGCACCTACACGCACCAACGTATCACACTGCACCTACACGCACCGACATATCACACTGTACCTGCACGCACCGACGTATCACACTGTACCTACACGCACCGACGTATCCCACTGTACCTACACGCACCGACGTATCACACTGCACCTGCACGCACCGACGTATCACACTGCACCTACACGCACCGACGTATCCCACTGTACCTACACGCACTGACGTATCCCACTGTACCTACACGCACTGACGTATCACACTGCACCTACACGCACCGACGTATCCCACTGTACCTACACGCACTGACGTATCACACTGCACCTACACGCACCGACGTATCACACTGCACCTACACGCACCGACGTATCACACTGTACCTACACGCACCGACGTATCACACTGCACCTACACGCACTGACGTATCCCACTGTACCTACACGCACCGACGTATCACACTGTACCTACACGCACCGACGTATCACACTGCACCTACACGCACCGACGTATCACACTGCACCTACACGCACCGACGTATCACACTGTACCTACACGCACCGACGTATCACACTGCACCTGCACGCACCGACGTATCACACTGCACCTACACGCACCGACGTATCCCACTGTACCTACACACACCGACGTATCCCACTGTACCTACACGCACCGACGTATCACACTGCACCTACACGCACCAACATATCACACTGTACCTACACGCACCTACGTATCATACTGTACTTACAATAACCGACGTATCACACTGCACCTGCACGCACCGGCGTATCACACTGTACCTACACACACCGACGTATCCCACTGTACCTACACGCACCGACGTATCACACTGCACCTACACGCACCGACGTATCACACTGCACCTACACGCACCGACATATCACACTGCACCTACACGCACCAACGTATCACACTACACCTACACGCAACGACGTATCACACTGCACCTACACGCACCGACATATCATGCTGCACCTACACGCACCGCCGTATCACACTGCACCTACACGCACCGACATATCACACTGCACCGACGTATCACACTGCACCTACACGCACCAACGTATCACACTGCACCTACACGCACGACGTATCACACTGCACCGACGTATCACACTGCACCTACACTCACCGACATATCACACTGTGACTGTACCTACACGCACCGACGTATCACACCGCACCAACGTATCACACTGCACCGATGTATCACACTGCACCTACATGCACCGACGTATCACACTGCACCTGCACGCACCGACGTATCACACTGCACCTACACGCACCAACGTATCACACTGTACTTACAGGCACCGACCTATCACACTGCACCTACACGTACTGACCTATCACACTGCACCTACACGCACCAACGGATCACACTGTACTTACAATAACCGACGTATCACACTGCACCTGCACGCACCGGCGTATCACACTGCACCTACACACACCGACGTATCCCACTGTACCTACACGCACCGACGTATCACACTGCACCTACACGCACCGACGTATCACACTGCACCTACACGCACCAACGTATCACACTGCACCTACACGCACCGACATATCACACTGTACCTGCACGCACCGACGTATCACACTGTACCTACACGCACCGACGTATCCCTCTGTACCTACACGCACCGACGTATCACACTGCACCTGCACGCACCGACGTATCACACTGCACCTACACGCACCGACGTATCCCACTGTACCTACACGCACTGACGTATCCCACTGTACCTACACGCACCGACGTATCACACTGCACCTACACGCACCGACGTATCCCACTGTACCTACACGCACTGACGTATCACACTGCACCTACACGCACCGACGTATCACACTGCACATACACGCACCGACGTATCACACTGTACCTACACGCACCGACGTATCACACTGCACCTACACGCACTGACGTATCCCACTGTACCTACACGCACCGACGTATCACACTGTACCTACACGCACCGACGTATCACACTGCACCTACACGCACCGACGTATCACACTGCACCTACACGCACCGACGTATCACACTGTACCTACACGCACCGACGTATCACACTGCACCTGCACGCACCGACGTATCACACTGCACCTACACGCACCGACGTATCCCACTGTACCTACACGCACCGACGTATCCCACTGTACCTACACGCACCGACGTATCACACTGCACCTACACGCACCGACGTATCACACTGTACCTACACGCACCTACGTATCACACTGCACCTACACGCACCGACGTATCACACTGAACCTACACGCACCGACATATCACACTGTACCTGCACGCACCGACGTATCACACTGTACCTACACGCACCGACGTATCCCACTGTACCTACACGCACCGACGTATCACACTGCACCTGCACGCACCGACGTATCACACTGCACCTACACGCACCGACGTATCCCACTGTACCTACACGCACTGACGTATCACACTGCACCTACACGCACCGACGTATCACACTGCACCTACACGCACCGACGTATCACACTGCACCTACACGCACTGACGTATCACACTGTACCTACACGCACCGACGTATCACACTGTACCTACACGCACCGACGTATCACACTGCACCTACACGCACCGACGTATCACACTGCACCTACACGCACCGACGTATCACACTGTACCTACACGCACCGACGTATCACACTGCACCTGCACGCACCGACGTATCACACTGCACCTACACGCACCGACGTATCCCACTGTACCTACACGCACCGACGTATCCCACTGTACCTACACGCACCGTCATATCACACTGTACCTACACGCACCTACGTATCACACTGCACCTACACGCACCGACGTATCACACTGTACCTACAAGCACCCTAAAGTCCGCAGACCCATTGGCTTTCCCAAGGCTTCTTAACAGTGTCAGATACACAACTAACCATTATTTTGTGAATAATTAAATTTAAAAATGTTTCAGTTCAGAAAATATAAGAGTGTGAATTCAACTTTGGAAAGGTCTGTGGGGGGGGCAGTGGTTGTGTGAGTGACCAATAAACACCACTGTGCTAAGTGGAGCTCGCAAGCAGCATAGTATGTTAGGTTGTGCCGTTTGTATTGATTTTTATTGATGGGTGTTTGTCCCTCACTGGAAAATCAGAGTGAACGTTACCATGCGCAGCGCAAGAGGGTGCTGCTTCTTTCTTCTTCTCAAGTAAATGTTCGACTTGAGTGGCAGCTTCACCAACGCGAACGGATGGTTTCTCAATGCTAGTGGCCACGACCATCTGCAATCATCCACGTTTTCTCGCTGGGAGGTGGTCTGGCGTTGGATTTTCCACGTTCACGTTTGCCAACTTAACATTGGTGAGCGTGAGTGAGGAAAAAACTCCAACTCTAGATGCTCTGCAGACTGCAGAAAACTCTGCAAAGTTCACCACCTAGGCCTATTTCTCTTCTCACAGCTTGTTGATATTCTCCGTCTCCATATCTCAAACCTCATCTCTTTTGTTTTCTGCACCCTCTTTTCACTCTTTCCTTGATGTATTTCCTAGCGTCTCCATGTCCCCACCCCAGACACACAACACACCCCACACCTGTAACCACTGTTTTTAGGTCTCACCTACGCAGCGCGCATGCGCTGCATAGGAGGGGACCTGTTGGAGTCGATCAGCTTTTTGGGCAAAAACGTGCACGTTTTGCATTGCTTTGTATTGCAACGCGTGCACATTTGGCGTTTCCCTTGCGGGAGCGAGCAGCAGCGCCATGTGTTAGTAATTATCGCTCTCGCTCCCGCATGGTAAACGCTGCGTGTCCCTGCTCTCGGCCGCACTCCCCCACCCCTCCAGCTTGTTTATTATTCCTTTATGAGCGCTTTTCACAAGCGCTGCTCATGTCATGCAGCACTGCCGTATGCCGTTTACTCACACCACGGCACCCAGTTCTCACACGCACACTCGGAGTTCATCCCGCTCTCTGTTTATCTTGCATAGTATATCACAATCGTGCATTTGCCAAACAGAGCTGTTTACTAGCCCAGTTTACAGACCTACGTTCTTTAATTAGTTTACCAACTTTACTTTGTGTGAGAATCCTGTATTTTTCGCACACAACAGAAACCCCAAACACTGAGGGTGCAGTTCACGCAAACAGTATGTTTTGCATTGCTTTGTATTGCAACGCGTGCACATTTGGCGTTTCCCTTGCGGGAGCGAGCAGCAGCGCCATATGTTAGTAATTATCGCTCTCGCTCCCGCATGGTAAACGCTGCGTGTCCCTGCTCTCGGCCGCACTCCCCCACCCCTCCCACTTGTTTATTATTCCTTTATGAGCGCTTTTCACAAGCGCTGCTCATGTCATGCAGCACTGCCGTATGCCGTTTACTCACACCACGGCACCCAGTTCTCACACGCACACTCGGAGTTCATCCCGCTCTCTGTTTATCTTGCATAGTATATCACAATCGTGCATTTGCCAAACAGAGCTGTTTACTAGCCCAGTTTACAGACCTACGTTCTTTAATTAGTTTACCAACTTAACTTTGTGTGAGAATCCTGTATTTTTCGCACACAACAGAAACCCCAAACACTGAGGGTGCAGTTCACGCAAACAGTTCATATGTGCTCCCCTCCCCCACCTCCATGCCAAGAAAAGCAGGAGGAACAACTGTCCAGGGAAGATTTCTCCAAATCCCGAGAGTGATATCACGGATTGTCGCTTGTAAACTTTTATTGCACCCTTCTCTTTGCAGCTTCAGCCAGTGGAACAACGTATACCGCACATAGGCAGCAACGAGGGGGCTAATGCAAAATGCACTGATGCTGCTGTGCTTGGGTTACTGCACACCACACACTGCACACAGGCAGCAACGAGGGGGTTAACGCACAATGCACTGAGGCTGCAGCACGTAGTTTAACGTATGCCTCACATATAGAGCAACGAGGAGGTTAATGCACAACGCACACAGGCTGCTGTGCGTAGGTTAACTCACACCGGCTGCAGCGAGGTGGTTAAAACTAACACACAGACAGGATGCAGAGAGCGGGTTAACCAGGCTCAGGGTCGAACGGTTCCAACCCGGAGTGCGCGCAAAATCTCGGTACATACTTAAATCAAGGGACCCCCGAGACATTGTCTGTGGACCCTGCCTCATTGGTCAAGTTTACTACTGTGAATGGACGATGGACCCCCTGAGACTTTGTACAGAATTCTTGAATAAGGGTAGGTGAGCGCCAGTGCCCAGAATGCCTGTTTTTTTCTCCTTTTACCTACAGCAGTGTGTTCCGATTTCTGTGCGCCGTGCCTTTAAATTCTGTATTTATCCTGCCATATTTGCTGCGCTTCAGTGAACGAGGTCAAATGTGAAACTAGGTCTTCTGACAAATGGCTGCTTATGTGCTATTTAACATGCGTTTTGGTGTTTACAAAGGTCTCTCCCTTTGCAGTCTGAGAAAGAAAAGTAAAGTCAATTATTTGACAGTCTTGCTGGAATACTGAGTGTGAAAGGTAAGGCTGTAGGATGTAATTTTCTAACACACAACACCAGCGCTAAGGGCTGCCAAGGTTTCAGTGCACGTATCTGTGACATTACTATGTATCCAATGCACTTATGAGTGATATTCCATGTCTTAAATATGACACCTCAATTGACACTTTATCACAAATATGAAAGACGTTTTAATATCACACCCTATGTGCAAGATGGTCGAACGATTTTTGAGATTTATACAAAACAAGCAGTATTTTCCTTTCTAGAGGTTTTTGTTCATTGACCTGTTGGTCTATGCATGTTGTAGATCTCTTTGTTTTGGAAGAAAACCCCCTTTGACGTCTTTGTAAGGACTTTCTGTATGATGAATGTCTGTGCTTTCAGTTTAAGAATTCATGGTTCAGGGTTAAGACTTGGGTGGGGCATTTGGTGGCATTTGATATGTTTCTTGTGTTTGGCCTTCGCCTGCAGCACGGAGCACGGACCGCGTACTTGTCTCCTTCTACTGCTGACGTTTTTAGAGCTTTTTTTTTCTTTTTCTACAAGCACATCATATAAGTACTTGTGTTTTCGGGCTATCTCTCCTATTCCTGTTGCTTCTTTTCCCTTTCACCCTTCTTCCCCCATCTGTTTCTTCTCTAACCTCTCCCTCCACCCCTATTTGTAATTGTATCTCTTCAATCCCTGGCAGCACATCACCCAAGATAATATGTTGCATGGCTACACACTGACAAGGTCCAAAAAGCGAGACCTATTGGCTATGCCAATGCTTGTTTCTTTTACTTTCACACTGTCAATATTGTGACAGCTAAAAACCTGATTCACTTTCTCACTGTCAGTATTTTGACAGCTAAGAACGTCTTTTACTTTCTCACTGTCAATATTTCGACTGCTTTGTACCGCCTTCATGCCATTTTTGCATAAATTCACAATTACAGATGGCTCAGATGACCATTGCTTTCTGTGATCTGTAGCGAGGCCAAGGATTGGATGAGCATGGGTTCTGAGCACCTTTAGGGACCAGTGGCAGGCTCTGTTAGAAACTCGCTCTGTTTTCAGCCTCAATCTCAGAGCTCGGATGTTATATACACCCTTAACCCCCCCTCCCCCCTGCCACCCCTCCCAAGAAGCTCACCCACCCAGACACCTGAAGGGAGTCAGCCAATAGTGTGCACAAGAATAATGTGCTGCGAAACACTACAGAGGCACAACATCCTGGAAACAGTAAACCTGTAGAGTTATGAACATAAACTGTGACTCGTCTGAATGTCAGTTTTTAATTACTGTGGGGTCTGAGACCCGGAAGGTCCCGCCGCACTTAAAGCCCTGATGTTAGGCATTACCAGGCGAGAGTTTTGCAGATTATCTGGTGGAAATGTTTAATGTTTCTACTGGTTACTCTGCACATTACCCATCGGAAGCAGATACGGCAGAAAAGTCTGTCGGTGATGGTATTTTCAGATCTGACCTTCCTGAGCATTTGCAGTCGGATTCAAACTCAAAGCAAGGCTCCCTGTCGGTAGGGTGACCAGACGTCCCCGTTTTCCCAGGACGGTCCCCGTTTTTGGAGAAGTGTTTCCGTGTCCCAACACTTTTCTCCAAGTGACTCAAATGTCCCTGTTTTCAAACAGTGTCCAGTTTAAACACAGAAATGTCCCTGTTTTTCATTGTTCAGGTTGAGCATGTGCGCGCATGCTCTCTTTGCACTGTTTACAGCATGTGTAGTCACTGAGGTGAGCGCTGTGGCAAGAAGGGAAATCCTTTGAAGAGAGACATTTTACACGCAGCACCACCTACGTCATAGTGCCAGCCAAAGTTTCTACTTTTGAATAAAACAATATTTTTTCGTCCTGTAGTTTGTATTCATAGCCATACAAACTTTTCAGTAGCCCTTATGCATACCGTGCAAGGATTAATGCATTGCTCATTGCATGTTTTATTCATAACCAATTGATGCATGCTTTGTGTTCTCCATATCAAAGCTATGACTTGACCTTTTGACTGACCTTTCAGATCACGGCAAACTGTTTAGCTGGAAAGGACTTAAAGGAGCCGGGTTAACGCCTGTGGAAGAGGCGAGCAGCGCTGCTCGAGCTTTTTGCTCATGTCTTCACACTATTGCACTATGAGATGATACCAATGGCTAGAGTGCACTATACATACCCCAGTAAGGTAACATGACATCCCAGCAGTGACTACGCAAATGTGGGAGGACAGTGTGGTCGGCCAGCCTTTGCCACCCTTAAGACCCTAAGACAGTAATACCTGGAGAGAAGTTTTTTTTTGTACATTGGTCCATGGCTGCCATTTGGCAATTTAGCATTCCGCAGTTTACCTCCCCTGCTTTTCTGTCATGAGCAACTAAGCAACATTGGTGAGTTGTACTTTACGTGGTGCTGACGCGCAGCTATAGAAACGAGCATTGATAAAGCTAGTAAATCTGGCGTTTGCTAGCCTGTGATGTTTTATTGATTTTTGGCAAATATATGCTATAGTCCTTAAAAGTGTAAATGTAATAAAAAGTACTAATGCTGCCGTGTAAAGGAGAGGGGTGCCAATAAAAGACCGCGGATTTGTTGTCTGTAATGCTTCATCTCAGTCTGTGGAGGGAGCTGTCATTGTAGTCCTTTTTCTATGTCTATGGCAGCTGTCAAATAGTCCTACTTTTATGTCGATGGTTACTGCAAACCAGAGTCCTACTTCTATGTCTATGACCTGTCCCCGTTTTTTGTTTTGAGAATCTGGTCACCCTACCTGTCGGAGTCTGCAGTAGAGGCGTGGGCGCATTGATTTGTAATTACGTTCACGCAGTCGAGCAACATCGGGAAATTCCGGTCTAAGAGAAGGAGCGGAATGCATCAACTTTGCCTGGATATGTAATAACATAACACGTGGCGCTGAATAACAGATGTTTATTGTTACCCAACTCAGAAGGATGGCCAGCTGAGTGGACCTCCTGGGATTTCAAACTGTGACCATGATCTCATTTTTACGCCCTATTTTTCATCACATGAATTTTAACACACATCAAGAAGGGTTGCACTTGTTACAGCATCTAGAGATTCTCCCATAACACGTTTCTCGGTCATAAATGTTATCTCCTCTGCCTTAAAACTGAGAAGGAAATATGCCTTGTGTTCATGAATATTCATTGATTCTCACCCGGCTATAATGTACTTCTTTCGATATTTATACTTTTTTTACTGAACCAGCTAAAAACTCCTTGTCTGTATTTAAGTGTTTTTGTATTTAACCCTCCGGATTTAAGGTGCTCACATGTAATGCTTATGCCTCATGGTTACCAATGCGTTATTACTAAGTTGTATCTTGCTTTCATTACTAGAGCATGTCTCTGTGTTTTTAAATTGTAATGTTTTATTCGTTTTTTGTTATTATGATAATTGCATTTTATGTCTGACGGAGTTTGTGCTATCTGTGATAAAGATTTGTGCTGTTATGGTCATATTTTGACTGAATAAAGATTTTGACTGGCTGACTGACTGAAACAAAATAAAACAAGCATTTACAATGCAATGGTCTCGGCATTGTTAAAGTTAGAGCTATTGGCATTGCTCATGACATTATTTTTGTTTATGTTTTTGTTTTTAAAACATTTAAAGAAACGGCATTGTTATTTACAATGTCAATAGCTTAATCTCTCTCAAATGCGAGACATATTGCATTTGCACCTACACAGAGCCACACACACAAAGCCACCCACACACACAGAGCCACCTACACAGAGCTATTCACATAGAGCAACCCACACACAAATAGAGCCACCCACACAGAGCCACCTACACACACACTGTTACCTACACACAGACAGAGCCACCCACGCATAGAGCCACCTACAAAAAAAGCCACCCACACAGAGCCACACACACAGAGGCACACACATATACACACACACACATAGAGCCTCCCACACACACACACAGAGCCACCCACACTTACAGAGCCACACACACAGAGCCACACACCCAAAGCCACACACACAAAGCCACACACACAGAGCCACACACATACAGAACCACACACACATTCAGAACCACACACACATACAGAACCACACACACACACATAGATCTAGACACATACACATTGATCTTGGGAGCCAAAACAGAAGTGGCACCATTGTTTCTAGATCTTTGCATTTATCACTAAAAATTAAGCATTTAAAAAATAAATGACTAATAAAAATTGACAGATTATCTGAAAGGTTTCTGAGGTGGCCATAGTGGGGGCGATTGGTCAGCGAACACAGGAACCCTTATCCTGTCCTTTGTATTGCTGCTCGTCCTTCTGCTTCTCATATAAAGAAACTACAAGTTTCAAGCATACTGTGAGAGTGTCAGCAATAAGTAAAGCTATGCACGAGTGTGTCAGATAATGAGCATGCGAAGCAAGACTACTCTCCGTGAATAGTGTAACTCACCCGAAATATTATTAAAGTTACACTGAGCAATGATCACTAATGCGATTGATGTGTGCCAAACATATAACTCAAAATGGAGCAAACTGCAGGGAAACAGTGCACAACATGAAATAAACACAACCTAATGTCTAGTGTATACCTATGCTATTCAATGTATACACAAGTCAACTGGCATGCCTCGTAACACTCACCTCCTATAACGGGCAAGTGTATAATGACCAGAAGTAAGGTCGGAAAACAAACATCCCGATCATGATGCGTCAAGTCCTGCAAATTTATAAATTATATCATCAGTAGACAAACGAGACCCCGTATATAAAACGTATCAAATGTTGTGTACATATGAAGACGCCCAAGGACTCACCTCATAAATTCCCAAGGTGTCATAGAAGTCACCGCGCGTGATAACGCTCGCCAGTAAACTGTAGTTGGGGTCAAACACGCTAGCTTGAAATAGGCAGAACAAACCACGACAGTCACGTGGTTGCAAGTGCGCGTGCGACCAAAAAAAGGAAATAAAAGGCGGACTAGTGTAACCAAAAAAGGCGCCATCTTATAGGGGAGAGAGGTTATGAGCTATTACTGATAATTCCCAGGTTGCCGGTTGAAAGACACATACTAATGCCGATAATGTAGAATTTCCCAGATCATCTCAATAAAAAATGAACATACTGAATAAACACTGTAACGCGGGTGGGTCCTAATGTGGATCCAATATAATCATGAAACCCCAAAAAGACAGAATCCAAGTATGCAAACGTACATTGGAAAAAAAGGCGGTCCCTGGCACATATTCACAAATGGCCACCATCTTGAAATGGACTAGTCAAAGCAAATATAAACTAACTAATCCTAGTTACAGGTGTAGCCATGAGGTCAGAATAGTGAGTGAATAAGTATGCAATGAGCCAAAAATTGTGCCCATATACAAAATATAACTAGAAACACATCTTGTGCGTGATGGTTAGTAAGAGAGTGATAAGTGGACACAAAACAGAAATTGAATCATATTAAAATGAGAAATGCACAAGTATCGAATAGATCAATCTCCAAGTGCAAGGAACTACTATACAATGTAAATAGTATTCATAACAACATGGGGGGAGGAGACAAGAGCAGCAGCCGAACACCGCTGCCTTTCTCCGAGGCGAGGAATTATTGGCAATGGTGCCCCCTCTGAATGGTGCTCACGCCGGTAAGGTCGCATTTTGCTGGACAAGAAAGCACTAAAACAACGGCATTCCTTCTCCCCCGGGCGCTCGCGCGCCACCCAGTCTCCTCACAAGATAGCCGCCGTGTGGTGTTGTTGATGCGCCCGGCTGCAGGGAATCAATACAAGGGCGTTGAAGGAACCAGGGGCTGGGACGTGTACCGAGGGCTCAACTCTGCACGAGAAAAACTGGTTTTCATTTTAAATCGGAGAGCGTAAACGAGCCAATGGCTACGAAGGAAACGGAACACCCGATAACAGCAGAATAATATTTTTAAAAACGGAAACGTTGCAGGTCTTGATTTTTTTGGGGGGCTGTAATTCCCCACCTGGACCCCGCAGGCAGCTTCTAAACACCGAGGCGGCCAACTTCTGAGGGGTTTGAGGAGCAAACCAAGACAAGAGGGAACAAGCACACCACTGCCTTTCTCCGAGGCGAAGCAGAAATGCCTCGGAGAAACGCAGTGGCGGTTTCGAATTCGGGGGCGTGTTTTCCTTTACTCTCCTCTTGCCATTGGCTGGAGGACATAATTAGACTTCTTGAAAAAAACACGCCCCCGAATCCGAAAAGGACGTGGCCTGTTCAGAGTGACGGACCTCTTCTCCAATGGCTGGCCAGCATTCAAGAGGCCAGCCAATGGAGAACAGGGGAGAAGAGGGGCGGGTTCAAGCCCCTCTTCTCCAAGTCATTAAATCTCGGATCGAGACTGCGCAAGCGCAGCCTTCGAGCCGAGACCTAAAAAGGAGAAGTGAATACATCAAAGCAGAATTCTAGAATGAGAAAATGGAAAACAAATGTATTGTCCCGACAACGGTGACACTTATACTCTCTCATTTCCAGATGGATTTGGAAAGTGATCAGGAAAAACGCCAATATTCAAGTGGCGATCGATCCAAGGCCGAAGTGGGATAACCATGGACCCTTGTCATATGCCGTCATGGATGGAAGCGGAGTGTGGATGATACCCATATACGCCAGTGCCAGATGACGGCTGAGCCAAAACCACTCTATGTATTCATACATATGTATGTATGTATGTATGTATGATTGCACGTATCTTTATCAATTGTTTTGTAAAGAAGTATCTGGCAGACAATTAACTCTGCCTCGTAGAGTCTTGCAAGGATGACTTTGGTTTCAATCGTCTACACCCGGGGTTTGTTGAAGGGGATATAAAGCAGAAAAGTTCTCGCCGACTAACGGGCATATCAACAAGGGCTTTATCTCTGCTTTTTTGGCTTTAAAAGCCAAAAAAGCAGAGATAAAACTAGCACCCTATCAACAACAGGGTGCTAACATGCAAATTTGCATGTTAGCACCCTTTTACTCTACGCTTCCCCTTGCATCTCTAATGAGATGCAAAGGGGGCGTTCCAGAGTAAAATAATAGGAGAAATGTCGCTAAGCGACATTTCTCCTATTATCAAGAATGTCGCTAACCCTGTTAGAGACAAAAAAAGCAGCGCTAACAGCAGTTAACGCTGCTTTTTTACGTCTGGTATTATTCTGACTTAGCCATGACATCCTATGGAAGGAGGATATCATGGCTAAGTTTGTCTGTCCCTATCAACAAGCTAACGTGAGATTATCGCTGGGTTTCCAGCGATAATCTCACGTTAGCCACTTAGCATGAGGATTTTTATCGCTATTGAGATAAGTGTTGCTAATAGCACGCTATCTCAGCGATAAAAATCAACGCTAGCCGGCGATAATTATCCTAGCACTAAGTGCGCTTAGCGATAATTATCGCCGGTTGTTGTTGCTATGCCCCTAAAATCTGGGAGACTCTAAGTAGCAAAATCTCAGCCTACAGACTTTAACACAGAGGAATGGCAATCCTCCCTTGACTGCCTAGTGGAGTTAGGATGTAGTTTTTACAATAAACAACTCCGGTGTATAGCTTTTTGTGTAATTTTTCATAATAAACAGATCCGGCCTCATAACTTTTTCCAATTAACCAATGATGGCTGTCGCCTGTATCACTGGCTCGACACAATTACTACCTCATGCTACTAATTCAAGCATACATTCCTCATAAGGTTACCATCAAGAGGACACTCAGAAATGTACACATAGTCACAAAAGGACAGTTGAAAAAACATATATAACCTCTCCTACGAGGGATTAAGAAGGGCTTTCAAAGAGCAAATCTTCGACCCCCAGGGTTTGTCAAAGGGGGTGGTCAACACCAAAAACCTTCCTTACTCCGGTGCTCTGTAAAATACTATGTAAGAAAATACCAGCCTACAGGCTTTAACACAGTGCGATAAAAATCCACCCTTAAATGTCTTTCAGCTATAAAACAATAACTTTTTAAAGTAACTAAGTTGGGACTGATACTTTTACAATAACATTTTGTATGGTATCTAAATTAACCTTTTCCCACTGACCCAATCATGCCCACAGCTTCTATCTTTGGCGTCTCATCATAGCCAAGCCAGACCTACTATATTGCACATAAGCTTTACAACAAGGCAACTATCAGATATATAATCCTAAATTATAAATATATCCCAAATTAAATTGTCAAAACAAAATACAATAATTTCTACAACGGCCTCCACAGGATTAGCACAGTGCAAATCTTATAACCCCCAAATTTGCCAAAGAGCTGACCAATAACATAACCATTTGCCTGTTATGGTCACCTATGTGATTTCATTAAACAAATGCCTGTCTTTTTTAGCATATCCCCTCGTGTACGCCAGAGCCGGTTTGCATCATATCAATATGGCCCTCCCAAAACCATGCCTGAAGCCACGCTCTTGTATTCCTACAAGCACTGGAGCTCAAACAGCTTCTGTGAATTTGCACAATGGCTCTTGATTATTGGGCATTAACCAATATCTCAATTTTCTCACAACATATATTTCCCTTACATTGGCCACTTTAGTTCTCTAACCTGGCCACCATCCTCCCATCAATCTATCGTTCTTGAAATGCAGGTGGGAAATGTTTTTCCATCTCTTACCTATCCATACTCTAGCTTGCATTTAAAATATATAAGTCATGCTCAACTTGATTTCCTCCAGCAAGCACACTCCATCTGAATGCCCAACATCATTAAAAGTGCCCACGCCTTCATCTCCTTGCTCAGAATTCATCGGGGCATGTGCCCTACTTCAGCCCCGCCGCTGTTAACTAAGGACCGGTGTAAGACATGGAGACATCCTCAGCCCTCATCCTACCACACTTTGCATGGCTGCTGAGCTTGGCCGCAGTCTAGTTGGCTTTTGGGAGGTCCATCACAAACTGTGTGTGGTAAATAAAGGGATCTCTTAAAGGCCAGCTGAGTTCACTGTTGCGTGCACTTCGAACTAGTTACCTTCCCTCTATTTCTTCCAGGAAGAGCTCAACTCACACAGCATCTGGTTCTTACTTCATTGTTTCTGTTTCTTGAAGACATTGATACCAAAAAGGCGATTCTTCAATCTGTTGTGTGCATCTTGTTCTTCAGTGCAGCTGCCTGTGGAGGACACTCACCCAAACCCCTCTCCGACGGCCAGCTTCAACTGAGTATACTTGGATTTAGACAAACTCCTTGAAGGACCTAAGACATCTGATCCCAGGTGTTCATCAGCCCTGTGTGATGTTTGTCCTGTATTGAGTCAGCCTCTAGTAAAGGTCCACTGGTTTATTCTTTCAGGAATTCTGGGGTGCAAAGTGAGCCTCACAAAGCTTGGAATGACTCAGACACTTGTCTTGATAACAACTGGCCCAATAAACTGGGATCTCTCCAAACACCTGCTTGTGCAAGGATTGCAACTGTAAGTGGTGAGTGTATTGTACCTGGGAATTACCAGGTGTGGTAAAGATTGCACCGTTCCTTAAATTTATGTAGATCAAACCTGGTGGAATGTAACAAGGGAAAATATTCCAGAATTGCCAGGACATGCAGATTTTGCTGCAATAGCCACCAAAAGCTGCATTTTATTCCCCAAATCCTCCGACTATGTAAAAACAATCACATACGATGAATTTCAAACACGCCCTGTTGGAATTTTCATCAGACACTATAATTATCACAATCAAGAGGGGCTACTCACCCTCAGGCGTATAGGGCTTATAAATTGTAAAATTTCAATCCACACTTTCAGGGCTGTTAACAGTACTGTCGCCTGATTTTTAAAATAAAAGTTTAGTAGCCGCAAATTTGTGAGCAAACCCCTCGAAGCTCCATACTTAAATTCTGCCTCAGATTCTATACAATTTAGGGAGGTTTAGTTGCCCATGGTGCTTTAAGTACTAAGGGCCATATTTATGAGCCCAGTTGCATCACATTTGCACCAAGGCAAAGTACTACATGAGCCACACAACTCAAAAATGCAGTTTATGAAGCCACACAAGGCCACTTTGCGTGGCCTTGGGTGGTTTCATAAATCAGGAGTTACGCAGCGCAGTGCAAATCACTGCGTTGCGTTACTTGGCCCTGGGAAGGTGTTCAGTGGGCATTGCGTGGGTGTTTCTGACAGATTTCTGATGCACTTTGACTGAGTGGGTCTCTGTCAATCCGGTCCCCAGACCTGTGTTCTTTCCGTAACTTTCACCATTGTTTCCACAATTGGCACAACTTTGGCCTACCTGTAAGTCCCTTCTAAGGGGTACCTATCTTCCAAAGGTATAGCAGCCATGGAAAGTCTATACATACATTTTACAATCAAATATCGGAGTCCAATAGAAGAAGGATCTTTATGATGTCTGCTTCATATTATGTTCTTTATTTTTGCATAGAGTCAAGTCATCAATATCATCCAACTTCAAAACAATTAACGATTTCTACAGCCGACGCGTTTCGTCCCCATCTGGGACATCATCAGGGCTTCAATCTGTACAGAATTTTTTTTCTCCCTTTATTCCTCTCTCTTCTTATCTTCTTCCTAATCATTTGTGAAAGTCCAGAGTTATATTGCTCCAGCGTATAACAAACTATTATCCAAATCTGCCTTCCATACAAGTTACCAAATAAGCCAATTCCAAACGACATGAAATCCTTAATCCTTTTCAACATTAATGATCTTATGAAATCTATTCCTCCCGACTGTTGTACTTTGGGTAGAGTGTAAATAAAGGGAAAGGTTGGGTGTGTGACATTTAAATATTTAAATTCTGCCTCATCAAATAATCCTTCCTCTCTCCATGAATATAACCTCTCTGAAATTCTTCTGGTAACTTCCTTAATGGGATTACCCAGTATTCTGACATAACAATACGAATCGCTAAGCAGCCTCTGAATTTCTTGGATGTAATTAGATTTATTCATAATCACGATGTTCCCAACCTTATCTGCTTCTCGAATTATTATGCTACTATCACGTCTTAAATCATTAAGCGCTACTCTCTCGTATGGGGTAAGATTATCCTCAAAATCACAATGGATGGTTTCAGTTCCTATAGGTAGAGGGGGATACAGCCAATAATTATGTGCTGTAACAAGAAGAGGGGAAGTCTCCTGGGATAGGTGAGTATGCAAAGAGAAAGGAAGGTACTCCTTTGTTTGGTACGTAGTGCCCTCACACACCCTTTCGAGTGTATAGCATCATCATCGGGCAAAGTTGCTCCTCGTGGGGGTGGCGCTGCAGTCCCTCACGGGCCCCTAGGGGCTCTCTGGCAGAGATCTTTTAGGAGTTGCCACAGTTGTGAGTGAGGGTATGTGGGAAGGAAGTGCTAGTGAGTGTAAGTTAAAATGGGTCAGGAGGCCCTGACAACTTTATTAGTAGGACCCCTGATCCAAAATAAAAATCCACGGGGATGGAGATGCACGTTTGTGCCGTTAGGAGAGGGGAAACAAGACCAAATAAATTCCCACTTCTCTCAACCCTTGTAGTGTGTAATAAAGTGCAGATTTAAAAGGGGGTCGACATGTTTCGCGCTATAATTTGGTCCCTAAAGGATCCTAGAGCGCTTCATCAGGACCAGGTGGAGAAAAGAGAACGGGAATCAGGAAAAAACACCCTGTATTCCTTAGTATAACCTAGTTAAGGTATATGACAATAATAGTCTAAGGACCCGTTTTTATACTAATGTCCTTATTCACAGCCTAAAAAAGGAGACAAAAAGAGGGGGGGGGGGAGAGAAGATAAAGCAAAAAACATTAAGAGCCCAGTGACATATTAATTACATATGGTACTGTAGACAAAAAGCTCAAAGTCACAAGTGCACAGTCTGTGCCCAGGTGCCAGATGCATGAAACTGGTGAAGCGTCGGTGCGTCTTCGGTGAAACATGCATCTCAAAAAGAAGATACTGTGGGGTGCCTTCTACCTAGATAACAGAAAACGGCAGTGTACTGAGTGTACAGTTGTGGCGAAGTTGCACAAGGTGAACTATGCCGCATAGGAGTAATTGACTGGTTCCGAATGGTGATGGTATATTGCAGGGGTGATAGATACCTACCACCTAGTGCAATATCATGGTAAACGGTGGCCACCAGTATGGTAACTTAAAGTGAAGAGAGGGAGTGACGCTGGTCAGAATTTAGACCCCTGCTGGAGTAGATATGGACATGGCATGCTTATAGAACGGGAACTAGCGTGAGTACAATTAAAATCAAAAGTACTGGTTTAGTGTCAGAAAAACGGTATTCACAGTAACCAGTGTAAGATTATCCTCATCATTAAAACCACACCTACCCTTATCTTCTAATCGATGGAATTCATCCAAAGTCTTTTTGACAAATATGTCTATAGCCGCAAAATGTGTTCCCTGAGGTATAAATTTGGATGTAGTACTTAATCCACTCGTACATGAGAAATCCGTTTCCACATCCAACATAGCAGCTGTATCATCAATTCCAAACCTCTCCCCTTCAGTTAAAGACATGAGTAAATGGACATTCTGCAAATCCGAGATGGTCATATCTGAACTTTTAATGACTTGTTTAACATACATAGATTTGTCCATGGTCAAAAAAACCCTTTTTAATGTTAATTTCCTGGAAAATTTGAACCAATCTATTTCCAAATCCATATAATTATACCTATTGGTAGGGCAAAAAGATAAAGCTTTCCTCAAAACAGATCATTCATGTACATTTAATTCTCTATCAGACAAGTTGATTACCTCTAATTCCCTTTCACCTGATTCGCCTAGATCAACATCTAATTCCTGATTTTGTTCTGGTATTTCCTATGTTTCCGCCCCTTCTGGTTCTGAGGAAACCTTTTTCCGACCTCTTTTGAATCTTAAACTGTCTTCGGAAAAAGAAGAACTTTTTTCTGGTGCACCTCCCACCGCTCCCAGTGAAGGAGGTTCATCTGTGGATGAAATACTAGAACTGCTGTAATTTACAGAGCTCAGTTCCCCCTGAGTTACAGGACCCACTGCTTGTTTCGGTTTAGGAACATCATCGAAGCCCCTAGCAAAAGTAAAAACTCTTCCCTGGTTATAATCTCTCTCGTCTCTTCTAAATTTGCTCAGTTTTTTATCCTTAATCTGCAGTTGATGCCTATTAATTACATCTTTCAAAATACTGTAATTCTTTTCAGTCAAATCAGTCAAATTCATATCTTTAATCTCTTTTTCCAGATCTGTTTTCTGGCTTCTCAATTTTTCGACTTTCCTGTCCGCGTTCTTAATTAATATATTCATCATAGTGAAAGATGAGGCATACAGATTTTCTTCCCATTCCTTGAGATGATCCTCCTCTAAATCATCAAAAGTTGGGAAAATCAATATCCTTAGTCCTCTAGGAATTCTCTTCTGATCTAAGTAATTTTTTTATGTCATACCATCCCACCATTTCGATAATTTTTTTGAAATTTTTCCAATTTAAGAGATTTCTCCCTTAAACTCATATTTGGTGCATCCTTCCTTACAGTATTCTGACATAACAACTCGAATCGCTAAGCTGCCTCTCAATTTCTTGGATGTAATTAGATCTATTCATAATCACGATGTTCCCACCCTTATCTGCTTCTCGAATTATTATGTACTATCACGTCTTAAATCATTAAGCGCTACTCTCTCGTATGGGGTAAGATTATCCTGATCATTAAAACCACACCTACCCTTATCTTCTAATCGATGGAATTCATCCAAAGTCTTTTTGACAAGTACGTCTATAGCCGCAAACTGTGTTCCCTGAGGTATAAATTTGGATTTAGTTCTTAATCCACTCGTACATGAGAAATCTGTTTCCACATCCAATATAGCAGCTGTATCATCAATCCCAAACCTCTCCCCTTCAGTTAAAGACATGAGTAAATGGACATTCTGCAAATCCGAGATGGTCATATCT
Organism: Triturus cristatus; assembly: GCF_964204655.1. NCBI lineage: Eukaryota > Metazoa > Chordata > Amphibia > Caudata > Salamandridae > Triturus > Triturus cristatus. The sequence continues at coordinate 1,157,448,526 of NC_140580.1, read as the reverse complement.
GAACTTTTAATGAGAGGTTATATTCATGGAGAGAGGAAGGACTGCTTATCGATTCGAGTTGTTATGTCAGAATACTGGGTAATCCCATTAAGGAAGTTACCAGAAGAATTTGAGAGAGGTTATATTCATGGAGAGAGGAAGGATTATTTGATGAGACAGAATTTAAATATTTAAATGTCACGCACTCAACCTTCCCCTTTATTTACACACTACCCAAAGTACACAAGTCGGGAGGAATAGACTTCATAAGATCGTTAATGTTAAAAAGGATTAAGGATTTCACGTCGTTTGGAATTGGCTTATTTGGAAACTTGTATGGAAGGAAGATTTGGATAATAGTTTGTTATATGCTGCAGCAATATAACTCTGGACGTTCATAAATGATTAGGAAGAAGATAAGAAGAGAGAGGAATAAAGGGAGAAAAAAAAATTCTGTACAGATTGAAGCCCTGATGATGTCCCAGATGGGGACGAAACGCGTCGGCTGTAGAAATCGTTAATTGTTTTGAAGTTGGATGATATTGATGACTTGACTCTATGCAAAAATAAAGAACAGAATATGAAGAAGACATCATAAAGATCCTTCTTCTATTGGACTCCGATATTTGATTGTAAAATTTATGTATAGACTTTGACGCTCCTTCTTGATTATGATTGAATTTTTGTATGACAGTGTGGTTTTTTGAAGGTGGGCCACAAGAAGTTGGGCATTTCTATCGACTAATACTAGAGTAAAAAATTGAAGTGATAGACTCTCCAGTGCACACATGGTCTGACCCCCATCGTCTGGTTCTGTTTTATAGCCATGGAAAGACATCTGTTGTATTTTGTCACCCTCCGAGACCTCTCACCACAAACCTGTACCACTGCCATTGCAGCCTGCATGTTTTGGTGCAGCTAAAAATGAAGAGTTGACATGGCCGACATCCCTATGTGCAATGCCTGCCCAACACTGCATGAGGCATAGATAAGTCACCCTCAAGTGAGAACATATCTGAATGATCAGACAGGCCCCAATAATATATAAGGTAATTAATTCTTAGATATTATAAGTGCACAATAAAACCATACTGAGTATATGGTCTAGAAACTGGTCATTGCGAGTTTCCTAGCACCATAGTGGTGTTACTGAACCCTGGGATGTTTGGTATGAAACATCTCAGAATAATAAACCTGCACTGATTTGAGTGTTATATTTATTCTCCCATGCACTCAGGGGTCTCTTCTAGAGGAGACTACTGAACCAAATCAACCACTGGTGGCTTTCTGGCTGGTGAACACCAGCCTGCCACCACAAGGCAGGTTTATGGACCCCTGGGTGGGAGCCATCGCTCCCTGGGCCCAGAAAAAAAGCCTTTCCTAGGTGGAGGTGCTCACAGCTCCCCCAGGTCAGCAAGAGCCATCTGTGGCAGGGGAGCTTCAAAGGACTTGCCACCTTTGCAAAGCAACCCCCCAGCCTCTCCTGCTATTAGGAGCAGGCCCTTTACTGTTTCACCCCCTTTTCAGTGGGTAGACAGGTTTGAAAATCAGAACAGCCCAGACAATGTGCCCACCCCTCAGGTGGGGGAGGCGAGGTGAAGCCCACTCTTCAGTGCCTGCCATCTTGCAGATGGAAGGCATCCTCCAATCAGGATTAGGGATTGTGCCCACTCCTCCACATGGGGTGATCACACTTAGGGTGTAGTCACCCAAATGTCAGCAGCCCATTGGCTACTACCTTGATATCCGAGTAGTACAGCATTTAAGGGCACCCCTGAACCCAGCTCATCAGTTCCCGACATCATAAGAAGATTTGCAAAGATGACGCAGCAGAAGAATATCCAGGCAACCACTGCTTTGGCACCAGTCCTACCAGCCTGCCTGCCTTGAGAAACCCCTGCACCACGACGACTTCCAGTCTAAACACCAGCGACCTCCAAAAACCATGGGAGGACTGATTGGCTTTGAAGAAAGACCCAAGACTCCTGAGGACTGCTTTGTCTCCTAAATGAACTCCAAGACCCTGCAGAACTGCGGAGACCCCCCTTCCAGACTTATCTCTGCACACAATGCCCAAGGCCGAAATCCAGGAGGTCCACTGGTCCAGAAGAGGTCCCCCAGCAGCCTTGAGTCTAAATCCACCGAGGGGTGATTTCTCCCAGCCTTCGTAATGACGCTTGCTGCCTCTGCACCAGGACACCCCCTCAACTGCGACCTGCCCGGTGAAGAGAAACCCGACATCCAAAGACACCCCTGCATCCTCCAGCCCAGCCCTGCAACCTGGTTGCCAGAACCTACAGTGTCCTATTGTCTGTTTTCCAACTTCCTTCCCTGGCTTCTGGTTCCACCGAAGAGACCCTAAGGTCTGAGCGTGCAGCCTGCAACCGGAACTGACAATCTCCATAATGTAACATTGGCAGCCTGGCGCGGTGTAAGCACCCTGCACCCGGCCACCCCTGTGCCGCTAGAGTGGTAGTTTTGGTACTGCCTTAGGCTATCCTTTGTGCTCACCCTAACTCCTGAAGATTGTCCTCCAAGGCAGCTTTACCTGCCCGTGAGCAGCCTTGAACCAATGTGCCTCTAGTCCCCATTGACTAGCGTTGGCACCCCTGCACCCTGGACCCGACCTCCCTAGTGCCCCTGGTGGTGCACCTTGAGTGCAGAATTGAACCTTGGAGAACCTTGGTTCTACCCCCAAAAGGACCACACCAAAAGTCGCTGTACCTACCTGCAAGTACTAACTTTGTTTTTTCCATAGAATTGCATGGTGTGGCCTTTTTCTGAAAAATGTTCTGTGTTCACTTTGCCTTAAATAGCAACAAAGTAACTTAGTGTTTACTAGTGAGCTTTCCTGCTTACTTATGTACAGCAGTACCTAACTGTATTACTTGTAAGGTTTGTGCTAAATTAGAAAAGTAACTTCAAAGTAACTAGAACGTAATCTGAAGAAACTTCAAGAATTCTAAAGAGTTCACAACACATTTCTATACTGCAAAATAACTTGTATGCTTATTCAAAACCAGTGCACACCGTATTTTGAAAAGTATTACTGCTTTGAAAGTATCACTTACCTGCAACTAACTAATTCTGGGTTCTAGTAAGAAAATAACAATGTAACAGCGTTTTTATACAAACAAAATGGTCTGAGTTCAGTCTTTGAGTGTGTGACATTATTTCTTGCCTGAGTGTGTACAATAAATGCTTAGCACTACCCTCTGATAAAGCCTTACTGCTCGTCCACACTACCACAACTAGAGAGTGAGGTGCTATCTACTTTTACCTCTGCCTACCTTTGGGGTTCCACTGGACTCTGTGCACACTATACCTCACGTTGGTATAGTATATACAGAGCCAGCTTCCTACAGCAATACAATAGGCAATCCCTCTCCTGAAGGAATTCATGCGTATTAGTACATAGTTTATCTTCAAACTCAAGTGTTTGTCAGAGGGGGTAACCAAGACAAAACCTTTGACAACTACTGTAACCTATATGATTCCATGTAACTAAGTGCATGGAGCCTATAACACAGTGCAATACCAACCCACCATTGAAGCGTCTTGAGACCCTCATGGGTGAGTAGTGCGCTTTATAAACCCTGATTGATTGATTGAAGCTTGATTGGTGTTAACAGATGCTTTACACCAGAAATACATCAGGTCTAGATAGGTTGCTAAGATCATAGCTATGAATTTGGGGTCGAAGTCAAATGCTTTTACCACAAGTGATGGGAATTTCCAGTCTACCTGATCAAATGCCCTTTCGATGCCAAATGCTAATGGAAAGCTTGGCGCATATTATTGTGTGTTCGTCGATTTCTGAAGATGAATCCCGATTGCTCTGGACAAATGACCATAGGCATCAGTGGCTCTATTCTAGGGCCAGGACTATTGTGTACCATTTAAATCTATATTTAGATGCGTAATCGGCTTATATGAGGCACACAATTTAGCATTTTTGCCACGATTTGGAATACAAGGGACAGCGGCCTCGCTCATGGTGTTTAAGTCTGCTCCCTCTTGCAGTAGTGTGTTAGAGGATGTTACAGAATGCAGTGCTACTAGTGCCGCAAACGTTACGTAGACGTTTGCGTAAAGCTGCAGGGTCAGAGGATCCTTTCATTTTGTATGATTTTATTATGGCCAGCGCTTTGCTTTGTGTATTCGGGGTTTCTAGGTCCTCCCTTTGAGCTGGGGGGATTTTCTTGAGGGGTGCCTGGCAGATATATTCTAGTTGTTGTTCATTGAGGATGGTCTGCAGCGTGCACACTAATATAGAAGTGATTAAAGGTTTCAATTTTATCTTCTTGAGCAACGAGCTTCCTGCCCCTAGCATCCTGGATTTATCTTATATATTCTATATGTAATTTGTGTCTCAGCTGCTTAGATAAGAGTGGGCCTATTGTGTTACCTTGTGCATAGCTCACTGTGACCAATGGTATTTGCGTGATTTCTGCATTGGTGATAGAGCGGGCACTACGTTCGCCTTTTTAAGCTGTTATTCTCTGTAGGAGGGTGTGGCTCGGGTGTTCATTGTGTGACTGTTTCAGTGTCATTAAATGCCTTTCCTTATTTACATTTTTCCAAATTGTTTTTAACCCTGCTAGAAACATCTTACACCCCCTCATAGGGTGGCTTTAAATACATCCCAGTGGCAAACTCTTCCCACTTCCCCGATCATTACACTGGAAGTGTTCTTCTATTTGGGTTTAGAGGGCTGCACGTGGCCGCAGATCTCTAAGAATGGGTGCATTGCCCATTTCCTTGATCTTTGCAGAGATTGAGAACATTGAAATATGTAGCTACTGGTGCATAATCTGATTAGATTCAGTAATCTATTAGAAACTAAAGTGGAATGGACTCTGGAGTGGGGGTGGAGTACAGAAGAAAAATATGTGTAGTCATTTAGGTGTTAAGAGTCATGCAAGCCATCTCTGTTAGTCTTTTAAGGTTTTTAGATAAGTACTGACTCCAGATGTACCCACAGCCGCCTGCCTCTGCATCCCTAACTGAGCTGAAGCCCCCCCCCCCATCCCTATGACATCCCCCTCAGCAAATCCTGCTGAAATAATGAGAACTGTGCTGAGAAAGTCACCATGTTTGCCTCATATACTGTTGTTATTGTAAGCTTGGAGGCTGCCTGCCGCAATGAGGTACCTTCCCTCTTTATCTTTTTTACTTTACACTAAACTGAAACTGAGAGGCTTGAGCAAGAAAATGAATACTATCTGCATTGTGCTTTGCTTGGGCAGAGGAATGAAAACTGAGTCAATAGTGTTTACTCCAACGTCTTGGGTCCTCATAGCACCTTAAGAGTCTCTCGCAGTGTTGCATCTGTTATTCCGCGATGTGCACCGCATCCGTCCTCTCTTATTTGTCGAATATAGAGATAGATATACTAACATTAGTAACAGCCATTACCAAATTGCATTTTTTTGTGAATCACTCTTTGGTAATCGCTGTTATTTATGTACTAAAGGGATCTCTGACCCTCATTTCCAAATTAGGGATTCGTAGTGGGTCTCAAAGAGACCTACCTCATGAATATTAATGAGGTAGGTCGCATCTGTGGCGCACTAGGATTTGCTGCCATCATACGGATGCTGGCCTGCTGTGGGCAGCAGGCCATCATGTCTGTGATTAATTTTAAATAAAGCAATTGTTTTTTTTTTTAAGTGCAGTCCATTTTACTTAAAGGAAAATGGGATCCATTAAAAAAAAAAAATGAAAGGTTGAATTTTTATTTTTTGACAGTATGCAGTGGTCCATAAAAATATTTTTTCAAACATGCTCAAAGGGGAAGGCCTCCCAAGGGGACCCCTTCCTGTTTGAGAATGGGTTACCACCAAATTTGAATTAGTGATGAAGTGCAAATATTTGGCAACCGCATTTCGGTTGCAAAACATTAGCACACATCATTCAGATTCCCGATCTGGAAGGGACGCCCTGAACACACCCCTTCCAAATAGTGATTCTGTTTTGGGTTCACAAACCCGAACTGTGATTTGGTGATAAGTTACAAAATCACAATTTGGTGTTTGTACAATGAAAAAGCTTTTTCGTGGTCGTACATAGCCTGATTTTGCAAATCGGGCCGTCTGCGACCCCCAAACCACTTTGTCCATCTGGCCTAAAGACCTTTAACCTTTAGGGATATGTCTTTAGCCATCAGGATCGTTAGACTGTGGGTACCCATATCCACTGAGCTAAGGTTTATGCAGTGTAAATATATGCAGTTGTTCATGATTTACTTGGCGAGCTTACAAACAAGGCCCTAGTGGCCGTAGTGGGCACTGCTCCGGTGGGCCGGAGGGGTAAGGGTCCTGTTTTGTGCCCGTGGGGGCCGGTTTTGCAGCAGTGCGGCAATATCGCCCCCTGTAACAAAAGCAGGAGTGGTGCTTCTTACTAGCACTCGTCCCTCCGCCCCCAGGGCTGGTCGAGCAGCAAAATGCCAGGGCGGGTTGCTGTTCCCAGTCCGGCCCTGCTTACAGAAGTGACTACCTCTTACCTCTTAAGGCTACACATCCTCCCTCATTGACCCCCATGACATTCTCAAACATGGAACTGAAGATAAGGGTTTAATTTATTTGTTGGTTCAACAAAAATATGGGATTACCTACAACTAATGTGAGAGGCCTGATTTGGGGGAGGTTGCAGCAGGCTAAGAATCATGGCCTGCCTCTATGTCACATGTGGAGTGGTATGGTAGCCGGGCGCTCCCTGGCCCTTTCGTCTCAGTATTTGAATGCACATGGTCTAACTCCAAACACTGACAACCCTTCCTCATGTGTCTGGTACTGTTTGTGGGATCTGTAGCAGAGCCATATGCAGATGTGAGCTCTGCTTCGAAAGGACCATCAGCTGTTTTACTTTTGGGATCCAGAACAGATTCAGTCCGCACTTCAGAGGTGAGTTAAAGGGGTTTCTATTCCGTGGTGAGTGTCATGATCTGAGGCTTACTCCCGGCACGCTGACAGTGCACAAACACAATACTCAGCGGGGCTGGAGCAATTTCCGGAGTGGGGGAGCTGCCATCAATGCTGCGTCACTGAAGTCCTAAGGATTGTGAAAAGTCCAAGTGTCACACAAAGAACAAGTGTAGTAAGTAGTAAATGAGCCACGCCCATTCAGCAGGAGCGCGGTAAGGGTGGGGCATGCAGCTGGTGCACACTGCCACAAATATATTACTAAAGCATGGTGTGGTAGCGCACTGTCATTTACCGGCATCACATTCTCCATCGAAATGGGACTGAATTTGCAAAGACGTACAGTTTTACTGATAAAACTGCTTTGCACACAAATGATGTGTGGAATTCTGGGCTCCAGTATTTGTCATTTGCGCATCACCAAATAAAGTGTCTTGATTTGTTTTGCTCCAATTAAAATCTGTGTTTAAATCACACTTCAGAATTATAAAAACAAGTGCTTCATGTGTGCTTTCTTTACAGCTGCAATATTCTGAAATATGTGTGCAGTTCATTTATAGGTATTTAAATTTTGTTGTGTGTTAGGAAAAATGACAACCGGCAGTTTTCCTTTCACACCAGCAAAACTGTCAGCTGCTTCATTATACAAACCCCTCTCACTTTGCAGTCAGAGAAAGAAAGGTACAAAAACAGGTTTCATGTTAAACAAATAAGCAACAGTTTGTCAGCAGACATAGGCTGCCGTTCGACCTGTCTTTGAAGCACCGCACACGTGACAAGACACAAACAAACTTTATAGGCACCCTTATTGTTTTTACATGCACCCTCAGAACTCCAGCAGCCCCCCCACATCCCTACTCCCAGAGCCTACGACAATACTCAAGGTGACTTGTGGTAAATGTGCTCTGAGGAAGAAAAGGCTGGCAGTGGTTCTGGAGCATCCGTGCTACTTGGGAAGGGTTTGCATCTCTTGACGATGCACGGTGCATCAGCACTCGCCCGGAAACTACATTTCCCATAATTCCACTGAACACTGATGTTTCTTGGAAATGGAGGCAGATTTTTTTAAATTATTGGCTGAGCTTCAGTTTCCTGGAAGGATCATAGAACTGTGTTTTGTTGCACTTAATTGGATCCAACTTATCTAAGGAAATGGAAGGAATCAGTTTCACTTTAAAAGACATTAAGGGGCCGATTTCGATGCGGCCCTCCGCTTGGAGCCTTTACGGGCGGCATCATAATGGGCCGCTCAGTTTCCTTTCCAACCGCCTCATCATGATGGAGGCAGACGGAAAGGAAACTGGCCGGTCATTCTGGCTGGCTTCAAATGGGCTTGGAGAGCCCGTCCGCCAGTCGGAAGCCGGATAGTGATTTCAAGTAAGCCTGGGCGAAGCACTACGCTACGCTCGCGTAGTTTGCGAAGTTCGCACTACTTCGCACTACGCGAACTGCTCGTAGCACAGTGCGAACACGTAGTGTTGCGTAGTGCTGCGGTCATTTTTTGCTTGCTCGCGGTCCGCAACGTCAAGTTGGCGACCGCGAGCAAGCAAAATGACATCCCGGCGAGACTTTTTCCTTGTTCGCGATCAGCAACTTCAAGTTGGCGATTGCGAGCATGGAAAATAAACCTCCCGGTGAGATTCCCAACGCGAGGAGGTCAGGTTTCTCATTGCGAGTGGTCGCGTATGCTCGCGACCGCTCGCGATGAGAAACTACCAGTTCGCGTTGAGAAAGCTGAAGCTCGAGCAGCAGAAAACTACAGCTCGCACTGTGCAAGATGCCATTTTCAATGATTGCACAGTGCCGGTTGCTTGTCCGCACTGTGCAATCATTGAAAACGACATCTGGCACAGTGCGAACAAGGTACTACGCAGTTTGCGAAGTGCTACGCGTAGCTCGCGTAGTGCGAACTTCACTTTGCGTAGCTTCGCGAAGTGCTACTTCGCGAACTACGCCCAGGCCTAATCTCAAGGGTAAGCCTATCCGCACTTGAGATTACAATGCACGGCTTCCAACACGATATCCATGCCAGTCTGCCCAACATGGAAACCATGTCAGAAAGCATGTTTGGGGCCCACAGCAGGGCCCATTTGGTGCACGGACTCAGATGAAGGCCGAGGGGGCATCGATGGTGCCCCCAGTGGATCCTGCACGTTGGGGCAGGCACGGTGCCTGCCATGGGGTGCAGGAATGACCCACACCTCCCATTTCCCTATGGGAGCATGCATTACGGCTGGTTCACGGCCGTAATGCATGCTCCCATACTGAAATATAGGAATGCGACTGAACAGTGTTCGGTCGCATCGCAATGAGGCTGCCGGGAGCGCCCACCGGGTGTTGGTCGGTCCCAGGACCGAGTCGGAGTCAGGTGGAAAGAATTCCGCCCGACATCAAAATCAGGCCCTAAGAGAATTCATAATGCACATGTAATGTACTTGAGATTATGGTAGGAGTTAAGGGAGGTGATTAAGCCGTATCAGTGTAACCAATTTAATTCTGTTGAATGGGTGTTATAATGAGAGATGTGTGTCTTTTCTGGGATTTGCTTCTTAATTACATGAAATGTTGGGAAAAGTATTGGAAATGACATATAACTAAGTGAAATATTACAAAAAACACAAGTAACGTGAACAGTCTCTTGCATTCTGTCATTCACTTTGTTTGTAGCACGGCGCGTAAATACACAATGTGGCGCAAAATAATAATTTCAGGAATTTTGTATAACAAGAGTGATGTGAAATGTTGGTGGATTACACACAGATCTTGCCCGGGCTTAGTTACAGTAGAGTTTCATGAAATAGACAACCCTGAATGCACATGCGCACAAGAGGGACTGTATGCACAGAACTAGTCGCGCGAGGCCTTGTTAGGGGAGAGAGTGCTATTACAGCAAAAAGCATCAATTTCTCTGAATATATAGGTGTTATTTATGCTTCAGCTTCAGGAGTATCCGCGTTCCACCAAACCACTGAAAATCTGCGACATGAAGCTGCTCTGATCGTATATTGTTTCTGTCGCCAACCGTAGATGATTCCACGTCACAATAAGGCACTGAAGCTGTCCATATGCTGTCGTTTACATGTCCGCCGTCGCCGTGAGCGATCAGCCGAGTGACGTGTCAGAAGGGTGATATCTAGTCACTCTGTTTGATCCCTTATTCCAGTCTCCTTTCTCCAGGTGTAAAACTAACCTACATCTAGCTGTTGTACAGGGTTACTTAACCAACGTATAGGTATTGTACAGTGTTAGTTAACCGATATCTAGCTGTTTACAGTGTTAGTTAACCAACATAAAGCTGTTGTACAGGGTTAGCAAACCAACATATAGGTATTGTTCAGTGTTAGTTAACCAACATCTAGCTGTTGGTTAACCAACATATCGCTGTTGTACAGGGTTACTTAACCAACATATAGGTATTGTACAGTGTTAGTTAACCAACATCTAGCTGTTGTACAGGGTTACTTAACTAACATATAGGTATTGTACAGTGTTAGTTAACCAATGTCTAGCTGTTTACAGGGTTAGTTAACCAACATATAGGTATTGTACAGTGCTGGTTAACCAACATATAGCTATTATACAGGGTAAGTTAACCAACATATAGGTATTGTACAGGGTTAGTTAACCAACATCTAGATATGATACAGGATTAGTTAACCAACATGTAGCTGTTGTACAGGGTTAGTTAACCAACATATAGGTATTGTACAGGGTTAATTAACCAACATCTAGCTATGATACAGGATTTGTTAACCAACATATAGCTATTATACAGGGTAAGTTAACCAATATATAGGTATTGTACAGGGTTAGTTAACCAACATCTAGCTATGATACAGGATTAGTTAACCAACATATAGCTATTGTTCAGCGTTAGTAAACCAACATATTGCAATTTTATTTTATAGGGTTAGCAGTTGATTTGGAGAGGTGTGTAAACCTCGATTGCTCCCCTGCAATTTGGGCTCCTAGGTGTGTTCTTTCTGGCCAGTGATGGTTTTACGGAAAGTTAGTAAAACCGATAGCCACTACATGGATATGTTCATCCCGATGAGGCCACTCCCACCACGTGCACGTATGCAATAAATGAACCGCACATTCCTTTGGCAGCCTCTGCCAAGGATACACTCTGGCGGCGTCAGTTCCGCTTCCGGTGAAAATGGACGCGCGCGCTAGTTGAAGTCACGCGGCGAGTCAGCCTGAAATTGACCTGCTCCCCTTCTCCTTTGTTCTAGTTACACCACTCGGCTGACAGTGAACTAGAAGTCGGGGGAGTAGCTAGGGCCTCGCCCTTAACTCCCCTGCCCTTAATCAGTTCAAACATTGTTTTTTGCTCTTGTAAGTATTTGATTAATTCAAGTTTTTTCTTGTTATTGTGGCAGTACTATTGGAGCCATGTAGCCGGTAAGCATTCATAATTTTAATTAATTACCGAAACAGTGTCTGAACTCTGAAACCGCAGCTTAAAGTCTGATAGACAGTTAAGTTTGCTCCTTTAGATGACTCACGCCTGTACTCGTTTGGTAATCTTGTTGTTGTAGCCACATTCGTTGAGCGTCCAGGGTGCTTTGCCCGCGAGCATAAGCAATTGTTAGTCTTTTGAAACAATGTTGCCCCATTGCAGATCCAAATTACAGAGGGACATATTACTTATGTTTCCCCTAAAGTAGATGCAGGTTTATTCGTTAATCAAATGAGGAACGTGTTAGCCTCTGGAATTCCTTGATAGTGCGGAGTGCACACTCCACAGGGTGACCGCACAGATCTCCTGACAGCGTTGATCCCATTACTTCAGTTGACGAGTCTCCACCCGAGGAACAACACACGATGCAACAAATTGTACAGGGCATTGATCAATATATGTTTCCTTTGAGCTTGCCAAATCAGCGGCAAGCTGGGATGATGTTTCCTTAAAGACAATCCAACATCCCTTATCACTCATCACTCAAGACATCACTCATTGAGAGATTTCTAGTCACATTTTCCTAGTATGTCAATTGACTACACATTAAACTTTAGCAATCGAATTTCTACTATTCCTACATTTTGATTGACACATGATCATTTTATTCTAGAACTCCTTTGTATAGTTGTAGCCTGATGATGACCCGTATCTAAATAATACACTGTGGGTCGAAACATCAACAGTGATTACAGAAGGCTGTTTTTTCCTCAAATTTGATTGAGGATTTCAGTACTCCCACACGGAGTGTTGCCTGTTACATCCAATTATCCTTACCAGTCCCTTGTATATATTTGAAATGTGTATAGCACTTGAACACTTCATATCCACTTTTGTCACTTGCACTACACCTACACACTATTAGGAGCACAGTGTGTAAAATGGATCCTTTGAACAAACAATACAGGGGCATATCATCAAGGACCGGCGATAATTATCGCTAAGTGCACTTAGCGCTAGGATAATTATCGCCGGGTAACGTGGAATTTTATCGCTGAGATAGCGTGCTATTAGCAACGCTTATCTCAAAAGCAATATAATTCCAAGCGCTAACGGCCAAATGTGAGATTATCGCTGGAATTCCAGCAATAATCTCACAAAGTTTGGCGATAGCTTGATGATAGGGCAAGGCATACTTAGCCATGATATCCACCATACATAGGATATCATGGCTAAGTCAGTCTTGAAGCAGGTGTAAGGAAAGTAGCGATAACAGAGGTTATCGCTACTTTGTTTGTCGCTCTGCAGGTTAGCGTGCCCATTGATAATTGGAGAAATGTCGCTTAGCGACATTTCTCCAGTTATTTCAGGGCATGAACGCCCACTTTGCATCTCATTAGAGATGCAAATCTGGGCGTTCAGAAAATAGGCGCTAATGCAAGGTTTCACGCAATAGAGTGACCTTGCTGATTAGGCAATAAAATTATCGCTGCTTTTCGTCCGAAAACGTATGCAAAAGCGGCGATAATTTTTTATCGCCTCGTTGATGAAATGCCCTACAGTTCTTATTTAAGTTACTTTTGGATTACTAAATACATTTGTATTCCTATCGATTGAAGGTTTTCTTGTAACTATCGCCGTGGAAGTCTAGGGTTACACTTCCCCCACAGGGATCATTTGTGTCTTAATCTAATCCCTTTAAACATCAGTCCTCCATGGATGACAGTTTTTAACTTAGTCACTAGCTCTGCCACTCCGGAAGCCACGCAAAAGGCCAGGCAGAGGGCAACCCTGGATAGAAGGACCTCAAACTCTGATAATCACGCCTGTGGAGGGCCTGCCATGATGACCCCACTTGGAAATATCCAGAGGTCACCTCGTATCCTTTCTCACCCCTTCAAGACTTTGACAGCCCTTCATAGCTCTCTTAAGAAGAAAGAAATTAGGCAAATCCTGGGCTCCTGTCAACTTTGCAAAAGGAACAGCACAAACAAGAGCTTTTTTGCATTGGGAGGTCCTCTCTCGAGCTTCAGAAACGAGAGGAGAGCTAATCAAGATGCTTCAGAACCCCCCCTTGCCAGCTCACCCCATGATGCACCAGTGATGCTGCTTTACTCCTTCATAAGTTTTTGGTACTTTGGTGCTGTGCCGGCTGCAGATAGGCTCTGGTAGGACGGGGCATTACTCCTCCATAGATGGTCTGGGAACGGTGTGGGTTCTTCTGCTGCCTGAAATGTCTCAATTCCTGCCACTTGAAAACAGACAAAGCATCAGTGGCATTATTCATCACTGCTGGTTTATGCTGAGACTTAAATGTCACATGATTCATAAGCACAACAGAACGAGCTCTTTCAGCACTCTAAGTCCCATTCTGCAACATGTATTCTGTCTCCACGACCAACTCCAGTAACTTTGACTATTAACTAAGCCTGGGCGGTGAACTACGCTCCGCTCGCGGAGCTTGCGAAGTTTAGGTAACTTCGCGATTCGCGTAGAGTGCAAAGTTGCAGATTGCTACGCAATCTACCGCGTAGCGTAGTTGTTTTGCTTCCTCACGCGCTCATTCATTCTCGCGCACGCGGTAACGTCTTACTGTGATTCTGCGTTCACCAACTCGTCATTCGGGCACGCGAGCTGACTTCCGGCGGCTGTCTTGGTAAGATCGCGATCCCGAACATGTAAAAACTACAATCTGGCGAAGAATATCTCCCGAGCATCATAAAACCTTCTCGAAAATGATCATTTTGCTCAGAAAAACTCCTCAGATTGTGATTTGGCTGTAGTCTTTTGTGCAAGGAGTCCTTTTTTTTTTTTACTCTTTTTTTCAAGAGGAAGGAAGTGCCCCTGAGTCTCCAACTTCCTATTCCTGTCCAGCAGGCTCCTTCCAGTGCTTTGTCCATGTGCTGTTCATTTTCATTTGGATTTGGAGCTGGAAGGATCACTTTTTGTGTCTGTCTGCTGCATCATATCATTGGATTGGATTTATTTGAGGACTTTTTGATTTGAGATTTAATTTTACAAGTACGTTGGAGAATTGGTGTACATGTTTGTTTCATTGGGGCTTGTTTGTACCTAGATTTTTCTGGGATTTTAATTGTTTTTAAAAATTATTGTTGTGGGTGGCCTGTACTTTCAATAGGGGCCTAGTTGTTTTTCTTTGCAATTTCAGCCAGTAGGGTTCCCATGGGTCCATGTTTCTGTGGTGTCTGTTGCATTTAAACATCATGTAGGGCATGGATGGCATAGGATTGAAATGCTAAATGTGGCTGTGGTGTATTTCACTGTTTGTTTGTGTGTGTGTTAAATACCTCTGTTGGATGTGTGTGTGTGCTTGATGTGTAACTTCTTTCCAATCCTTTCGTAGCCCTGTTGATTTTCATTTTTGTATTAAAGCTGTGTTGTTTAGCAGGCCTCCTTTGTCCGGTCATATATAAGCCTGCTTCAGTTCATTGTTTCTCATGGCTTGTTGTGACTGTGAGTGCCCATGTGGCTTTTGGCAATTTTGTGGTGGTAGTTTAGTAGTGTGTGCTTCTTTTTCCATAAAGGCCTGCATGTCTTTTCTTTGTTCCCCTTGTCTTATGCTTATTGTTGTTGTGTCCTGGCCATGTGTATGGCGGCCATTTTGTGAAGATAGGCAGTGTGCTTTTGGCATAGGCTTACATTGTCTGTCTTCCATTTCTTGTTGTTGTGGGTGGGTAACGGCCATTTTGTGGAGCCATCCAAGCAGTGTGCTTGCTTTTGCCATTCTGTTCCAAGCTTGTGGCCTAGTCTGCCAGTAGGCCCAGAGGTAGTCATCATCAAATCATGGGTGCATAAAAACAGTTTGTGTTGTCTGTTGGATGGCTTTGGATTGAATTGCAAAAGGTGGTTTTTGTGATGGAATTGCAGATTTTGGGTGTGTGTTAAATAAATAGGGCTTTTCAGCCAGTAGGTAACCCTAGAAATTCAGCTTGCGTACTATTGGCAACTCTGCACAGCGCGACAACGCGGACTTACAGTTTTTGTCATTTTCGCGCTCTCAATATACGTGTTCGTGCACGCGATAACGACTTTTTGTACAGTTCGCGATGCCGAACATGCATAATTTGCAATCTGGCAAACAATATCTTGAGAGCAATATAAAACCTTCTCGAAAACGCTGATTTTGTGCATTTTGCTAAAAAAACTCCCCAGGTTGTCATTTTGCTGAAGTTTTGGAGCACGGAGTCACTTTTATTTTTTCAAATTTTTTTTTAGAAGAGGAAGTAAGTTCCACAGAGACTCCAACTTCCTGTTCCTGTCATTTGTATTCACTTTTTTGTTATTATTGTGGTGGGTGGCCTGAGCATGTGGTGGCGGCCATTTTGTGGGACCAGCCACTGTGCTTTTTCCATAAGCCTCCAAGCTTGTGGCCTAGTCTGCCAGTAGGCCCAGGGGTACTACTCATCAATCATCACGGGTGCATGGAAGTTAAACAACTGTTTTTGTGTTGTGCGTTGAATTTCAACATCATGTATGGCTTTGGATTGAATTGCAAAATGTGGGCTTTACTTTTTTTCTGGGGTATATTTCACTTTTTGGGTGTTGCAAATAAATGCCTTTTTATGTGTATATGTTCATTGTTGTTGCTCCCAGATGCTGCATCCATCTCATGTGATGCACACATTTTTATTTAGGGCAAACAGGCTACACTACATTTAAGTTTTTGTTTTTTGCTATTCTTATTCTTCCTGAGTGTACACAGTACAGTAGTACACCAGGAGTCCTGGCCTTGTTGTCAGTCTCATAAATGGCTACACTGTTGTTGTTCACTGACTTAATAAAATGTAATAATTGTGACCACCCACCACACACTAAGAAGTTATATATTATATTAGTTTGTTTGTACTATCTTTTGACTGATGTTCTTCTGGCTTCTTTGCTTTTAGGTGCACAAAAGACGGAGGAGGCATGTCATCATCGCCCGTTGTGGTGCCAGACCGACGTCCTGCTGCTGTACACGACGTGACGTGTGAGTGACCTGACCAGCCATCTCTGCAACTGAGTGCTGTTGACATCTGAAGAAGATGCCCCCAAAGAAAGCAGGTAGCAGGTCCTCCGGTACCAAGAAAGATGCCATGGAGAAGAAGGAACAGAAGAAGAAGGAAGTGTCACTTAAGTCTGGTGTGCCGCCCAAAACCTTTTTTGGGACACCAATAATGACGCCTGCAGCAGCGATGTCTGGGGGCCAAGCTGGGGGCAGCTTTAAAAAAAAGTGCGACGTTGAGCACAGGAAGGAATACCACGCAGCCTACCATTCTTAGCATGTTTACTAGGCCGGAGGGGCAGTACGAACGCAACCACCCAATAGCCGGTTTGTACAATGCGAAGCTAGCTAAATGTTAGCACTGGACCGTCTCCCTTTTTCTTTTGTTGAAGGGGTGGGTTTTCTGGAATTTGTGACAACCATCTGCCCAAAATGGAAGGTTCCCAGCCGCTACTATTTCGCCAGAGTTGCTGTTCCAGCACAACATAATGACGTGCTGGAATTGCTTGGAAAAGCCTTAAAACAGAGTGCTGTTCTGAGTATCCACCTGACAACAGACATGTGGGCCAGTTGCCAAGCCACTGATTACATGTGCATCACTGCACACTGGGTCTCTTTTTCGGGTGTTAAAGATAAGATATCTGGAGGTGTTGTTGACACTGCTGAGATTTTTAAAGACACTCGCAAACATGCAACTGTAGCCATGTTTGCTATGGAGAAATCTCATACTGCTGCAAACCTTTTGGATGAGTTTAACAGCAAGGTGTTTGAGTGGCTGCGACCAAGAGAGCTTAACATTGGTTTTGTTGCCACGGACAATGGCAGTAATGTAGTTAGGGCCATGAAAGATGGTGGCTATTTCAGGGTCCCGTGTTTGGCACACTGCATTAACATTGTTGTTCAAGACTTTCTGAAAAATGAAAGCAAAGTCAGCAACTTACTGACCACCTGCAGAATAATATGCACACATTTCAACCATTCATTTAAAGCCCGGAAGCAGCTGAGGGTCATTCAACGTGAGCAGAAAATGTCAAAGCACTCATCCAGGAGGTGCCAACATGTTGGAACTCAACTTATTACATGCTTGAGCGTCTGTTTGAGCAGTACATACCACTCAATGCTTATGTCATGAAAAGGTCAGGAGATCCTACTGTGAAAGGCATGACCGTTGAGATGGCCCAATGGGACCTCGTTAAATGCCTGATAGAGATGCTACTTTCTTTAGAGGTCTTCACACGTGAAGTCAGCAAGGAGGACTGTACTATGGGCCAAGCTATCCCATTGTTGTACATGCTAGAGCAAGTGCTGAAGGAGGTGTCAGAAATGTACGCAGGTGTGGATGACAAAGTAGACGTATATTATTTGGCGGACACCTTAGCCATTCGCTTATCTGACAATACAAGGATTCAAAATAACATTGTGTCACATCAACATTACATTACTGCCTCAATTTTGGATCCACATTACAAATTATTGCTGAGCAGTAATGAAGTAATTCCTTTTTCAGAAGTGGATGTTGCCAAGTACAAAACTTGGATAGCTAAGGAAGCCACTGACTTTGAAAACGAACGGATCTTAATTAGAGGCCCGCCACCCCTGGCCAGAAAAAGTACTACAGAGCACCCAGAGTCAAGTTCTACTTCAGAGCCCAAGAGCAGTGTGTTTGCCTCCCAGCAGTCACCAAGACTACCAGCAATAACATCAACAACAGCACCAACAGGATCATCAGCCACATTTAAAATAAGCATTGGCATAGCCAATAGGTCTCGCCTTTGGGACCTTATAAGTGTTTAGCAACAGTTGCATAACTAAATACTTATAAGGTCTCAAAAGCGAGCCCTATTGGCTATGCCTGTGCGGCCGCGAAAGTGAAACTGATCGCGATCGCGATCAAACATCATAGCGGCCGTGCGGCCGCGAAAGTGAAAGTAATTGCGGTAAAAGCGGCACGCACACCCGCGCACATGCACTGTAGCTCTAGGCTGGCCTGGTAGCACTTTTTGGAGCCCTCTCAATAAGTCTCGCCAGACCAGCGCATGCGCTGGGTCAGGCGACACCTAAAAACGGCAGATGATTGGTTTCTATGGGAAGGGTTTTGTACGCCCATTACTGATGCAAAGGCAAAAGAGGGCAAGCAAATCGGAGCACCCCTGAACATTGAGCGGATGGTTCAGGTCTATCTGGATGACACAACAGAGGTCTTCATGGAGCAAAGCCCATTGGTGTATTGGTATGGGAAAAGAAGCCAATGGCCAATGCTCAACAGGCTGGCGATAAAGTATGTGGCTTGCCCTGTTACAGGTGTCTCTTCAGAGCGTGTTTTCAGTGCTGCTGGTGCCATTGTTACTGTGAAAAGGACCAGTCTCTCGCCCAAAAGCGTGGAGAGGTTCACCATGATCAAAATGAATCAGAACTTTATACCGCCGGAGTACAAAATACGTGAATCACAGCAGGAAGAGGAGAGCGACTTCGATGACATAAGTAGTGGGTTACATGACGTACTTCTGTCCGAACCACCAGAGTTTGAGAACGAGCTCCTCTTCCCTGACAACTAGGCTTTCAAATTGTTCTTCCTTCCTTTATTTGTGTGTGTATCTGTTTTTCTGGTTCAAATCTAATCACAACAAATCCATCAACGCCGTCTCCTCTTTTTATTTCACTATTGGAGTTGCACGTCTGTGCATAACTGTCCACTCCACTCCTCAGAGTCCTGCTCCATCTTCCCTACTCTCCCTAAATACATTTCAAGCAAGCCAGACATTGGATGGAGATGGAGAATAGTACAATACATGTTGCCTCTAACAGTCCCTCCATAAGAAGTGAAACGTGGCTACAGCTATCTTCCGTTTTGTTTCCAAGCCGAAACTCATCACTGTCAGAAGGCTAGGCATCTGATCTGACAGCCAAAGAGAAGAGCAAGACAGGTAATGATTATTATGAATGATGGCATGCATTGCATTGGATGCTTGCTGACTACGAGTGAATGTGCATGAAGTCGAACTATACTAGTTTATCTACAAAGTAAAAGTGACTCAGGTGACAGTCAATGTTTCCTTGTTGTTTAATAACCACATTGTACTCCTACTACTGCAGTTGCCGGCCAATATCCGTTGCAATTTTGTAATATGGAATATATTATAAACTTAATCAGTCACTATAGACTGAGTTGGTGTTGGAGAACACGTACCACACGGTCATGATGCTGACCATACTATCTTTGCACACAGTCAGTCAGTTGGATCGGAGATAATTGATGGAATAACTGCGTTTCATGAACTGTCTTAAAAGGTAAACAGTTTTAACAAGAACCACAGCAGACCTAGGCTACATGTCCGTGTAGTGGTGTATACTGGAGTAGAGTGTAGTGGTATGAGGGACAGTGGCGCATTGATTTAGTCACTTCATTTGGAAAATGCTAGGCTGCTGCAGTGCATATGCCTTTTGTCTGGCTCTGTCAAAATTTAAGGTAAATGGGGGTAGGGGGCCTGGCCTGTGCCGGGGTTGGCCTGTTCTGTGCTGGCTCCTGTCCCGTTGTTGTTGTAGCTTAATGCTGTAGAGTAGACACTAGGTATCCAAGCCATCTCAGTCTGCAAGTGTTCTCTCAAGAGTCTTGTCTTCTCTTCTTGCATTCCACTGTAATTGCATTTTTTTGTTTTTAATTCAGTTATTTTTCAATACCCCTTTTGTTTTTCTATCTACACTTACAGGCCGGCCTTTACCCTGTGCTATAGTGGTAGAAACAACTCACACTTACCTTACCAATCCGAATCAGGCAGGCAGTGGTACCCAAGATTGATGTGCGGAGTGTCCATGGAAGGGAGGACCAAGATGAATGACGAGAATGATGCAACTCCACATTTGGACCAGGATAATACAGTAACTTTAGTATCATTCAGCATTCGTCTTTAAATGTATTTGATTCCTTTTTTCTCTTCAATGATTACGACTGTGTGTTGTGGTTTGTTTGGTAATTGATCCCTACAACTATTTTTTCATTTTCTTTGCTAGCTTGAAAAATAAAAGTAAGCCCGGTACAGCATGTAATTTGGTTCGCTCTGAGGGCAGACAGGCAAGGCAAATTTCATATTAATAATTTCTGCCCTGTACAGTCTAATTGTGTAGTAGTAGTTAGTAAGTACAACTCATTAACCATCAAGTTCTCTTCATCATCATGCATGCATTTCCTTTTTCTCACTTTATAGATTTCTTTGATAATGGATCATAGTCGTCTTCCAAGATTGTGTTTTACTTTTGTTGTGTCCATGCATACTGTCTGTTTTTCTTTGTCAAACCTTTACCCAAACCCCCCTTCCCATCCATTCATCAATCCCTAACCCTCTTCCCCCGGGCTGTGTGTTTTATATTGAGGTGTGATGTGATTACATTAAATGTACACCAACAATTGATCACACGCTTGCTGGGGCAGATGTGGTGAAAGCAACACTAATTGAATTTCAACTAAGGCACGGCAAGGATCTTCTTCTGCTTGCCCACCCATGCTGTAGTTTACTTTGTTCTACTACTCCTCCCACAGTCTCTCAGTCAAGTGACTTTCTCTTTCTTTTTTCAAATGCTATTGCCAGTGTCTACTACTACCACCACAATAATGGCATCTTCTCCATTCATTTGGGTAACCAACCATGCAGCCATCACTGTGCCGAACTTCATCATCATCAATCACAGGTAAGATACATTTGGTGGGAGGTATAATGGACTAGGAGGAGACACTGACAGTACTAGTATGACAAATAAAATAACTCAGTGAGGGGTTCCGCATCTATCTGTTTGTGTGTTACAAAATCGACAGATCATTTAAATCAAACACTGGCTGCGGGCATGCAGTAGCAAGGAAACAAAGTAACAAACCATGTGATGTAAATTGAATTCGTAAAAACAGTAACCCACCACAAAACATTAACATCGTATGTTTAAGTAAATAATATATGATTTAATATACCCTAACAAAAATAAACTATCCCACTCTGATCTGACCCACCCCCCTCCCTAACCCCAACCAATGTCCAAAAGTCAAAGTCCATATTGTCCGTAAAAAAGTTAAACCCCAATGCCCAAAACCCACCCACCAACAAAAGGAATTAAAAAAGGGGCAAATTGACAAGGTCCTAAAGTCGGCGGTCTTTCAGGTGTTTGTCCACCAGGATTTTGACACGCTCCTCTAGGTGCTCCTCCAAGCGGGCCATCCGGTGGAGCATCTGGCGGCAAACTGCCCTGCAGTTACATACAGGGTGGGGGGCAGCAGTGCTAGATATAGAGGCACGGCAGCGGGTGGCTGCCGGACCACGGCGCTGTAAAACTGGAGGCAGGGCCTGACTGGGGCCCGGGGCATTGGAGGAGGCTGCAGCTGCAGCCACCTCCTCCTCCGCCTGAGCCACCAGCCGCCGATATTCCTCGCAAATGGCCTCCAGTTTACGGCGCCGGGCCCTGGCTGCCAACTCCTTTCTCATAGGTTTTGGTTGGGAAGGAGTATCTATATCAAGAAAGAAAAAGAACATGTTGTAACCAATACTCTTAGCAAAACAGAAACACAAAATTCATTCAACACATAGTGGCACAGTATCACTAGCAAGCACCGTACATAACATTTGTGATTTTTCTGGTAAGTATCTATACTCCTACTTCCTCGGACTCTAACATTTGTGGGAGTTTCCGACATTATACGAGCTCTATGTACTCCAGTACACACCAGTCGTCTTGTTCTTATCTCTAGTTTAGCGAAATTACATAACCTTGTTGTAGCCGGCGTGCCAGCTCAGTCACCTAAGCTTGCACCCAAGAGAAACAGATATGAGTCACATGGTGCAGACTCATGTTAGTTTTATTTACTACTACTGTCTGCAGGTGGGGAAGCTCATATTTTTGTATTACGGGTGGCACTGGCCATACTCTGTCTGTTACATGAGGGCAATTGCTCAATTTCACTTTCACCCTGCCCTGGGTACTACACAAAGGCTGATTATTTATCGGATTCAATGATCATTGCTTATATTATAGATGGTAATACGACATCAGGTCTGTAACGGTCGGTGGTGGGAGCGCTGCCGGGCGGTGACGTGGGAAGGTGCAGGGTGGGGGTAGTAAACGTATTACGGACAATCACAGGTAATTAAACAATACATATAAATAAATAAAACAAATTTTGTAGCACGCACTGCATCGCATTTGGCGGTGCAGTGCGCACAATGAAAATCATTTTATTTATTTTTATGTTTACTTACCTGTATTTGGCCGTAATATATAGTTTACTTCCCACCCACCCTGCTTCTCCCCATGTCAAAGCCTGCCCGCACTCCCACCACCGACCGCTACTGCATAGGGTACTTTGCTTTCATTGATTGTGTAACCAACAGATAGGCCACCCTTTGCAGGCTGGCTGACACAATTGAAAATACATTAACATAGGTAGGGAGTGGTCCTCGGAGTCGGAGGAAGGCGCTTCGGCTTGATAATATATATATATATAAGATGTGCTTGGAAACTACAGCGAGTCAAATGTATTCTGAAAATACTACTTATATTCCCCTCCGCTTTGCTACTCTGGCGCAGTTTCTTTTACATTTTCTTCAAAGTAAGACTCTCCAGTGACAGTCTCCACCTATGCTGTCTATTGATGATAGTACATCCAGGCATACATCCATTAAAGTAAATGTCTATCATTCTTTTTTATATATCTCTTAACAAACCTTAGTTGGTTTCACCAACAACCACCCATGCGTCTGCTCCTTCCTTGCTTGCCTTGGCTTTGAGTTTGAACCAAACACCGCTGATTCTTGCTATCTAGTACTATCCACCCATACTGTGTTGCCCACCCAGGCAGGCATCCTCTTTCACCTTGCACCCATCCTTCAACAACCCATGCATCTGATCTACTATCAGCCACCTATGCATGCTTCCAACATATCCTTCTCTGCCAGTCAGTCATATTATCTCGCCCGTCCTTCCACCCTTCTTTCCCTCTTTGTTCAACACATCCATCAAGGTCATCTGATCTGAGTTTGTCTTCTCCATAAAACCTTCACAGCTGAGTTGGAGTCAGATAGAAGAGACCATTGGTTACTCAAGTCACGCTGCTATTGCTAAGTGAAGGGTGTCTTCTTCAACCATTGTATAATGTTCACTACAACTAATAAGTCGCACAGTACAGTGAGTGAAGTGAACCCACTTCCATCTAGTAGTAATGTCAAGAAGTAATGAATAAAACTTACCACCGCCCGCCACTGCTGCTGGCTTCCCCCCTATAACACCTGCAGGCGCTGCCTGCTCTCCCGCCCCCTCCGGAATGGCCGCATCTCCATCGCCGCTGGCCCCGCCGGCACTGGTGATTGGTAGTATGCCTAGAAAAAAACATTACACATTTTTAGATGCCTGGAATCCTGCCCCTATTTTATTAGTGTTCACTTGGAAGATTGAAAAAAATGTTAATACAACATACATCAGCACTAGAGTAGTACAGTCAGTAGACAGACACTAGTAGTGTTATATGGTTCCTAGGGCCAGCTAGTCCTACTCTACTCTTTTGAAAGTTAGCCTGAGCCATGTGTAACCCTTTTAGATTCATCATGTCTACTACTCTTTTTGTGCAAATTTAATTATACCTCACAGCTTATTGACGTGCAGTAGACGCCTTTGCGGCCACATGACGGTTGCGTACAAGTGAAGAGGTCGAAAAACAAGCCACTTTGTTATGGAGTTTGGCTAGTCCGTATTGCTTAGCCATCACTTGTACATGTTACACTTTTTGCCATGACTGCGAAATGCTTGCATTATTGCAGTATACTATCTAACGCGCAGCATTTTTCTCATAATAGGCAGAAGATTCCCTTCTACAAACCAGATATTTGCAGAGCTTATGATGCATGATGTAACCAGTATTTCTACGTTCTACGGTGAGGGGTCTTCCAGAATTCACACAGATCTTTTGTCTTGTTCTTGTTGTCCTGCACTTGTAAATGTTTACTGTTTTAATCTTATGCTTTTTGCTGTTGACGATGGCTGTAGTAGAATTTCATATAACGACGTAAAGAGCTTGTTACTTATTTGAAAATAAACCTTTTGAACTTACACATAGACTCTGTGGTATTTGGTGTGGTGGGGTGGACTTACACAAGTGAGTGAGCAAAAGAGTGTTATTATGTTCTGGGTTCCCTATAGCATTATCATTGTGTATCTTCTTCGTGTGGGGGGTCGGGAGTGGGACCTAATGTGAGACACTATAGCTAGTCGGTCAGGGGACCGTGGGTTCTTCTGACTGAGGTGTGATGAGTAAGGTCCAACCTCCCATCACCAACATCCTATTTTGTTGTGCATAGTTCTGTATGTGGCTCTGCAGAATCACTACAACAGTAGTAGTATGTACTATCCGATCCTAAATACTAGTCAAATATCTGGTTGGGCATTTTGTTGGTGGGAATTGTCAAAGCCTCAACATTAAGAAGACTAGAAGGACAACCCAAAGGACAGGACACAGTGGCTAGAGCTATTGGTCAGTCTGAGTTTTATTATTCCAAAGAAAACCTTCAATAAAGAGTGGCCAACTGTGCAAGCTTAGCTACAGACAGAATAATAGTAGAAGTAGTACGGAGAGTCATAGCAGAGGCAGTTAGAAGGAACTTTGTTAGAGGCAGGGATAACCAGAATTTGGAAACAGATAGTCAAGGTCAAAGAAGCTTTTGTAAAAAATATAATTAGAAAGTGGAACCATAATTTAAAGTTCGGAAAAAAAAGATGCAGTAAAAGTTAGGGAAATATAATTGTTAATATTAACCACTGGAGGATTTACTGGGGCCAGCAGCAGGAGCCTCGGTAGAGGAGCGCTCCTGTGGTTGTCCCGCCGACTCGGACCCTGTCTTCTTGCCCCTGGGTGGCGCTGATGTTCATGTAAGATATAATAAAGAAAGAGACAAACATTAAGGAGTGCTGTGAAACAAATAAATCCTTTGGAAAAATAAGTCAAAAAACATTTTAGGAAACAACAGTTGCAATAAAGTGGACCTATCTAATCAGATGGATCGACTACTGGGCTGCTTGCTGGATTAATGGATCGTCTACTATTTATGAACACTCCACTATTCCATAATCATTCTGATTACAAATACTAACAAAGCCTAGTAAGTACCACTTGAACTAGACCACATATTCCAGACAGGCCAATTGTTCACTAAGTCTGCATTTCCATTTTTTTTAGCCATCAAATGCATAGACGAGATGGAGGACACATGCATAAATTTGTGCATACACCAAATTGTGGGTTGGTTGCATTTGATCTTGTTCTGCTACTGACTGACCCTGCTAAACCTACCACTCACTAAACAAACTACAAAAGGTTCTACGGAGGACTGGGGTAAGCAGCACTCAGTGACAGAGGATGTGTCACGCAGACCGTAAAACAATTATTAACTAATATTAACTAAACCTAGTATCCAATATCCATCCACCACTATTTCACAGGAGGACAATGGAAGGACTAGAGTCTCTCTAGCAATAGCAGTACCTAACTTCAGTTCTCTAAAATAAATTCTTACATTAATAATCAGCCTAAGCTAGCGCAAAGTTGCAAACAAGAGTAGCACCGAGCACCTGGGTCCTACAATCACAGAAGATTTTGAAACGTAATTTACCAGCAACGCGTTAGCAGCAGTGATCTTGTTATTCGTCAAAAATGTAATTTATACACAACAATAAGTTACTCACCAAGCCCAACGACCTCGACACCTAGCAGGTCGAACAGGTCCTGCTCCCAGTTCAGGATTTCAGACCACCGATGAGCCAGCTGATTATGGGTGCGCCGGACCCCTGAGCACCGGAACACTGCCCGGCGCACCTTCGCCCACCGACGGTGACGCTCCTGGGTATCGTACCCGGAGCGAGGCATGCCGCCTGCTGCCAAGGTCAAGGGGAGGTGGCGCTGGATGAAAAAAACAAGGGCGGCCACCTCTGCCTCACCAAAAAGTTGTCGGGCCTACACACTTGCAGGACGCATTCTGCCGCAGGGCAGGCGGCTCTTGGGCACAGGCCCTTTGCCCTTTGATGCGCTAGAGCTAGACGAGCCCTTGGCCATGGTTCTGGGGTGGGTGGGAGGCGGAAAAGAAAAGTTAGAAGGGAAAAAAGAAAGGGAGAAGAAGTAAGAAAGAAATAATAAAAGTAAAAAAAACACAGTATAAGTAGAAATAAAATGCAAAATATAAACTTAGGCAAAGAGAGAGATAGATGATAAGTAAAAAAAGTCAGAAAAAATGTGTAAAAAACTAAGGATTCCAAAGATAAAGGGAGAATAGAAAAGTAGGCCCAGAACCATTGGCTCTTTCTGAGACTTTTCCTTAAATAAGACAGAGAGCTGCCCTACTGTGGAGTTATTATTTATCGTCGCGCATGCCCTGACGAAGTTCAATTCCTGAACGAAACGCGTTGGCTGAGATTGTCTTCATATTTCTATTGGATGATTACAATAAAGACTATTTCCATTGAAGAAAATTGACCACTTGGTGTGACTGTAATAGAACAATTTGGTAGTGCACTGCTCCATTATCTCTCAATTCATACATAGTACCGCATCATAAAACAAGGACATGATGCAATCAAATCAAGGATCACCTGGATATGTATCACACCCTGCCATTTACTTCACCTTCCACAAAGCAAACACCCTCCTGAGTCCAAACCAATATATTTTCAAACAAATCACCCTTCTGTGACTGGTATTTACCCAAGTAACACTCGTGATTACACCTTCATCTTCAATCTTTTAATCTCCTACATGGAAAATTACAGATTTAGCAAGGATATTCCGATTAAAGAAATTCCTGTGACTCGTTTTTCTGATAAAGACCGGACATCAACCCTCATGGTCACGCATTCATTCTCAGTCAATTGGTCCCCTATGCGAGTGGCCTCCGATTACCAACACCACTCCTAGTCTGATCCCAAGAACAACTCTATTTGTTTTCCATATTACGACCAACCGGTACAGTTCACAATCTACTTATCCACTTAGCTTCTTCCTGTCTGAGCTTCAATTCCATGTCACCTCCTCTTGAAACTTTCTCTATCCTCTGCACTCCATGGAGTTTAAACTCTACATTATTGGGCTGGCAGTCCCTCGTATGTTGCACTATCGGGGATCTTTCATCTCTAGTCAATGTGGCTCTCCGATGTCCTTGGATTCTTACTTTAAGGATTCTCATTGAGCTGCCAATATACTCTTTATCGCAATTCCATACAATTGCATACACCACAAAACAACTATTATAGTTGGTAAATTGGTTTATATGGTTCATCTTGTTAGTGTGGTACATACATTTCTTCAATTTATTGAGTTCATGACTGCATTTAATGCAAGCTCCACGTGTGATAAAAGCCATTCGTTTGGGGCGGGGGGTAACCAGTTGGTCCCATTTGCAACAACAGGTTCCAGATAATTTCTCATCACTTTGGTTCTAATACTGACACCTTTCCTATATGTTACCAGGGGTTTGTTAGTGATTATGTTAGTTAGCCCACTTCAACAAATTTCAATTTTTACACATGATTTTGTATATTAAATTATGTTCCGAGCTTTATGTCGAAATGAATACAAGTCTGGCAACAGATTGTTTTCTTGGCTTTTGTTACAGGGTATCAGCTCTTTTGATGTTCTGCACTCTTGTCTCTGTTTTTTTTTTAAAGATGCTCGGGTAGCCTCTTAGTCTAAGTCTATTTTTAAGGTCATCTAGACAAGTACCAAACTCCTCATCAGTACTGCAGTTGGACTGTGTACACGCTTTCTTAAGCTTTGCTTCATCACCCGATGGGGACTCTGAAATCAAGTAAAAAATCTCAACAAATAGATCCTTGCCAAATGCAAACCCAGCTCCTCCGGCTCAGACTGCATAAAGCCCAGGCCTAGACTAGGGAAGGGAGTTTGAGTGCCTTTAGAGCCCGCTTCCTTGACACAGTCTTCCGAACTTCACGGAGCAGGTTACACACTGGAAGCAGGTCCACCACCTCCACCGTTACCTGAGAGACCCAGGGCTGGACAGGGAACCTAAAGCATCCCTGGCAAAAATGATCAAACCAGCCCCCCTACATCTCCTAACACGCCCTCTCTCTTCCATCCATCAACTGTCTCTCTCCTCTCTTACTCATCTGAGTAGTCTGTGTTTCTTTCCTCCCATACCTTTCTCTTATCTGTGCATCCAGGAGCTATGCACCTTCTTTTGTGGGCCTTTTAGCTGATCGTGGAAAAGCTGGTCTTGGGAGCACCACAGCCGCTAGCCCAATGTGTAACCTCCACACTAGGGGATGCACACCAGGGGGCATATTTACAAGAACTGACCCATTGGCATCGATGCGACCAATGTCTTGTACCTGCTGCAAAACCCCTAATGACGCCATGGATGCACTGTATTTAAAATACAGTGCTCCATAGCCCAAGTATTCACAGATCTGTCATAAATTCTGACGCATCTTTTGGAGCTAAAGTGACGCATTGCTGGAGTCGGTCGTGAAACTGACGCACCTCCCGCAATGCGTCAGAACACAGAGGTGAGTCCCATGTTAAAATCCCTGCTTCAATCCTTGCGCCTGGTTTGAGCAGACGCAGGGATTTTGACACAGTCAAGTCGTAGACTGACGCAGTGAAATGAGTGAAACGTACATTTCACTGTCAGTTCTACACGGCGTTTAACGTGGGAACGCCTCACCTACTCTACATACATTAAAGTTGGAGCAGGTATAATGTGACGTAGGCCTCTACAAACTGATGCATTGCGCCCAATGTGTCAGTTTGTAAATATGGAGCACTAATTGCGCCACCACTCCATAAAAAAAATAACGCTGCAGCAGCACTAGCTCCTTGTAAATATGCCCCAGGTCCCCTAGAGAGGACTGTAGGCCTCAATAAAGCCATTAATTCATCAGTTGAGTCCAGCCTACCCATGACTGTCTCCATTTCCTGAACCCTATTGGTGCAGGTTACCGTCTCTTTGCATGCCCTGGAAGTCATACCTTCTACCCGAGCTACCTCCCAGAAGCTATAAAAACATTCACCTGCAACTACAAAACGAGATGACTAAACACACATAAAGCTCACAAAATTTACAATGTTTCACCACACCCAAAACTAAAATATAAGCAAATAATAGCAACACTGTAATACAATCCGCCCCTCCTCCCGCTTGCCCCAGGGACCTGTAGGAGAAGAGAATATTCAGAACCACAGGACCACAGGAAGAGGGAGGTGAGCAGGGCAGAAGTCAGGGCACAGGCAGGTGGACGCTGTCCACCCGCTATGTTCACATGGTGGACGCCATCCTCCCTGCCAAGCTGTTGGCCCTAGTTAATTATGACAAATTATCCAGGTGCAAACCAGGGCATGTTCATCAGCGCACCCACACGTTGGTGATTATGCCAAATTTCACCCTTTATCTTCATCACTAGATTTGGTGCAGATGCCGTAAAGGACCACAGACTCTGAACTTCAGTTTTGTCGATTTCTTATAAGGCCAAAAACAATTGGATGTAGACACAGCGAAGAATCAAAGTATATAGATATAAAAAAGATCAATACAGAGCCGAGTCTACGAATATAGGTTATTCGGCACAAAAGGCATAAAATAGTAAACCCAAAATTTAGAATGCAACAAAGAATAGATGCAGAGTCCAGGTCCCTTTTCATTGGGAAGAAATAAAATATCTTTCCCTACACTATTCTAACGGAGGTCCTACCTAACTACCTTCCATCATTTCCCAAAGGTGTCAGCACGTGTTGAATTCCTAAGAAGTACTCACGTTAAATGGGTTGATAAGCTTAAGGCTTGGAGCTCGTTCTAGGATGCTCCTTCTCCTCCAAAAGCTAGCAGATGTCTGGTTTCACTGTCCCTGCGCATCATACAAAAACATGGGATTCAATTGGAAACACGTCACCATAAAATTTCCATTGCAGCTTTGTCTGTGTGGTAAATTTCCAGGAGCCCTTTAATTAAAGCTTCTTTGTTCGTTGTTCGAATGGCCTTGGTTTTCCAAATAAGCCAGACACGAAAGGCGTCCTCCCTTCTCCCTTTCCAGCCATCTTCAAAGACATTCCAAGTATCTTTTCCAATCTGAAAATAACGAGGTTGCATTCCTGCACCTGCAGTAGGATCAGAACACTCTGTTTTTTTAACACAACATGCATTTAAGTATTTATTTCTTGAGAGACCAAGGAGATGGGAAACTAAAAACAATCTAGACTCAGGCAACTTAAACTAATCACTGTTACATTATATGAGTATAATATCATCTTGTATCTTATACATTCAGGAATCTCAATACATATTCGGTCCAACTTGAATATATTCACTACGATTAATGTTTAAATGGTTCCACTAGATACATCTTAATAATTATAAAACACTGCAAATGATAAACTACATGAGAGTGCGTCTTAACCATGAATGTTGTGCACCCATACAATATAGAGTGCTGAAAGCGCTCTAACAGTTGCTTCCTTCATTTGTGAGCTGCAACTGGACCCACATCAAAGATGAATTTAAGGGGCCATCAGCTCTCCTCTTCTTCAAATGTTTTGCTTGCTGGGAGCTATATGGGGTCTCACACCTAGATGGCAATGCAAGGGAGGGAAACAAAGGCACACAGCTTGTTAGTACTTTACAGGTACTTAGGAGGGCAACGATTTGGAGGAAAGCTGTAAGAATGTCAGATATATCAGTTCGTACTAGTATTTACACAAATAGCATTTTAAAAACAACTCATTTTAATTGAATTATTTTACAGCACTACTCTTCCCTATGTAGGGTAACAGAGCGCTTTACATCAGACACAAACACTATACACTGACAATAAATCATACACGTTTGTAAATCAATGTATACAATGTGTTACATAAAACTAGAGTTTGAAGGTGAGAAGTCCTAGAGCCTCCTGACTAGTAGACATTATATGTTAAGAGACCTTGGCCAGTAGAAATACTAAGTGAACTATTACGACTAAGGCACTCCTATGGACTACCTTAGCCGCAGTGACAGTGCGAGCACCACCCCACCAATGGTCCGACCGCCCTATTATGGGTTTGGTGGTCGGACTACCATAGGACGGCTGCAACTGCTGGGGATCCGTGATCCCTCAGTGGTGTTGCAGCGGTGTGAGGCCACAATATGCTTTCGGTGCTGCTGCGGCACCGCCAAGCATATTACAAGTTTCCTCACATCCACCCTTTTCATGGCAGTAAGACCACCATGAAAAGAGTGGCGGTGGGGAACTATAGGAGCCCAGATAGGGCCACCTGTTGCCTTTGAGGCAGTTGTGTGCCCCCCTGTATGCATGCACCCCCAGGTCCTGCATGGCATGTGCTGCACAGTTTATGCCGTGCGTGAACGTGCTTTGACTTCTCCCATTGCGGCGCCATTCAATGGCTCAAATATGACACTTAGAAAGGCACCGCCGTGGGACCACCAAAATGTTGCCTGCCAGACTAGGATTAAACTCCTAATCTGGTGTGCGGTGTGCAGATGGCTTAGTTGCTCTTGCAGCAGGGCGCTGGTTTGGTGGCCTGTTGCGAACCCTCCAAAGTTCTAATCAGGCCCAAAGTCAGGATTTAAAAAGTAACACAGTGCTTGGGGTTGTCTGTACTAACAAAAAGATCTCTGCGTTACAAGCATTAACCCACTTACCCATTTTCATAAAATAGAAACCTGTCATCTGCATGTTGCATGATGGGCTATGTAGGAGACATAGTAACCCTCTATGCAACTTTGAGTCAAAACTGAGACTAAATAACACACAGATCTCTTCAACAAGTGTCTTAAACATAAGAGTTATTTTACCATTATTATTATTACCTGAGATTTACTGGCACTCGAAGATCTCTGCAGCATAATATATTTTAAAATTCAGCCTTTGCAACCACATGAGCAAGAACAGATTTACCATTGCCAATGTTTTTGCGGCAGATGTTTTGTGTTAAATATTGTTGACGGTCAGACTGCTTTTCATGAGTCCTTCTCTCATGACTCCACCTCTTTTTATTGCCACACCTTGACCTCCAATCGTGGACTGCCAGACTCAAATCTTTTGATCACTCTTAGAACTGTGAATACATCAGAAGAAGGAACACTGACCTGCACCCTTCATCCCAGGCTGTTGTGACTCCAAGGGTCAGCTGACCGACCTCCTGTTTTGAGCTACAGGGAGATAACAAGCTCCAGAGGCCTCCCTGCATCTGCCCAGCTGGCCGTCTGCCTGGAGCTGCAACTGGAACTGCCTGAGCCCTGCTGCCCTCTGCTGGGGGGAGTTCCTGATCCCCAGGATGTGGCCGTCTGGTCCTGGACTCTTGATGTGGCATCATTTGAGATTCTCCCTGAAGAAAGGAGAAATCCTGAAGTTTTGGGCTCTTCGCGAATGGGCCAGTTTGCGGCAGGATCTTAATGCTCCTGAGACTGCCAGTGAAGAGCAATAACGTGAGATCTGCCCTTCGCTCTACAGCAGCGACAGCACTCAGTGACCCCCAAAGCAAATATCCCGCAAGGACCGTCTGCAATGCCCGACAGCATCTTCGCACTACATTGACCGCCTGTGATGTCCGGCCTGGTGTTAACACTACTTTGGCCTCCTCCAAGGCAAGTGGAACTCTGCGCATAGGTCTTAAGAAGGTACATTTTTCAGCTGTACTAACTTCATCCCTGTATTCGGTCAGCCCTTTATCATAGTCAGTCTGAACTTGTGAGGTTTTTTTTAATCCTATTTCGTCACCGATCTCACTTCAATGCGCACCCAAGTTATCTATACCCTCACTCAGCAAGCTGAGAGGCGTAGGGGTCTGAGATTGAAAGGACCCACCTACTGGTGCCAAGACTTGCTTGGGTGGACATGAAGAAACCAGCTGAGACAACTATTCTGCTAAGCTCCAGGAGCTAGATGGCCCTTATCGTGGGGCTACCAGTACCGGACTGGGAGTTTCCAACAAAGCCCAAAGAGTATGAAGGCAGCATAATCATAGGACTCAGGGATAGAAAAAAAAGATTCTCTGAGCCCTATCTAGGTTGCAAGATGTTCCAAAATGCTTTCTTCTTCCTACTGCCTGTTCTCATAAAATCTAGCTTAGCGACCGCCAATACCGAGGTTTGCCAGTCAAAGAAAGAGGGGGGAGTAGAATCCATCCATCTTATGCAAATTTGTCTCCTGGCTAGCAAAATAGCATAAATTGGCAGGGCCCTTGACATTGTCTGCCAAGCCAAATATAATTGGAGGTAAGGCGATATTAACAGGGCTTCCCAGAGTACTTTCCAATGTTTTTTTAATATTGTCCCAAAAGGAGGCGAGGGCAGGACACTCCTTAAACATATGGATGTCGGAAGCCGAGACCAGTCCACATTTCTTGCAGCAGACAGGTGGGCCTTTAGTGATTTTTGAAAGGTTTAGTGGAGAAAAATATATCCTGTGAATAGTGAACAGGTGGTTCCTTTTTAGCCATGCAGATTTTACCACTTCATATACAATCTTACATGAGCTCTGCCATAATGTATCGCAATCTTGTGCAGGTAAGGGCCATCCCCACAAGTCCTCGGCCAGTTTGAATTTGTTGCCAACCACCTCAGTGATTGCTGGGTACCAATCAGAAACTTCCTTCCTCCCTGGGGGCTTAGTTACAAGCTGATGTTCCAGGGAATTGACACCTCCGAGAAGACTTCCTCCAACTATTTGAGAGTGTGAATGACCCCAACTTTATAGCTGAAGGTATTTGAATCTAGATAGACCAACACCCACTTTATCCATAAGTTGCTCCCAAGAAACAAGAGAGCCATCTATGATCGAATCCCCCCAGACCGCCAGTGCGGCTTCTCTCAAGGGAGTTGGCACCCTATCCCTCAAGCACTCTGGCACCCCAGGGGAATCCCAAAGGGGAATCAGACTGGAAAAGTAGCCAAGTGCGGCTGAACTCCTTAATTTTACCCATGTTTTGGCTAAGCCCTGAAGAACCTTCAGCTTGATTTTTTTTTTAAACTTTGGATCGACAAATTTGAACAGGAATCCTTCCACCGATAGATTAGCAGCCCTGAGCATAGCTAGATTTAAGAAAAACAAGGGTACCCCAATACGTGAACCTGGGGTGAAATATGCGGTAAAAAAACAATGGTTCGGGTGTGGCCAAAAGGTCCAATAATAAAGTGATCCTAAGGAGAGCACTTATGGTTAGAGAGTTGAAGATTAATTATTTTAAAGGAGCAAAAAAATTAATAACGTACATAGGGACATAAGTTAGTTCATGTGAAACATTTGTTTCCACAACCCGATCCATTGGTTTTTTTTACCACTGAGCATAGCTAGAAACATCATGCCCACCCCAGTGTTGACAGGCATTTTCAAGAGCATGCGCGAATGAGAGAGTTGGAAGGCCCAGGCATAAAGCTGAATATCTGGCAGAGCGAGACCTCCCTTTTCTCTCCTGCGCCTCAGGTTTTTCCAGGCGATCCTGGGAGATTTATATGCCCAGACAAACAAATATATGTCCCTCTGCCATTTTTCGATTAAAGATTTCTCAAAATAGAGGGGGATACAATTAAAAATGAAAGTGATTTTGGGAGTATTGACATCTTGACCAGATTGACTCTGCCAATAATGGATAGAGGGAGTGAGGCCCAAGATTTAATTAGCCTCTGGCACTCCTTTGCTACCCTGGTCAAGGTAGTCTCAGCTATGCTAGTGATGTTCTGCTGAATGTTTATCCCCAGGTACTTCATTTTAGAACTGATCTGGTACTGATGCTGGGTTACTCCTAAATTCCAAACCATAATCTCCGTTTTTGAGGCATTGATTTCATAGCCTGAGACAAGCCCAAACTCCTGGGCCAGACTAATAACAGCTGGAAATGCTGCCTATAAATTTGCAGAGAAAACAAGAATATCGTCTGCATAAAGGGCTACCTTCCTCTCCCACTGTCCGTATTTAAAAGGCTGGATATTAGGGTCGTCCCTGAGCCGTTAAGCAAATGGCTCTATGTACAGATCAAAAAGGAGAGGGGAGAGTGGGCAACCTTGTCTGGTCCCCCTGGAGATTTTAAATGAGTCAGAGAGATTACCATTTACAAGAAGTCTGGCCGTTGGATACCGGTAAATAGACTGTATTGTGCGACTAAATTTTCCACCCAGATTAAATTTCTTCAAGACCTCCGACAGGTAGATCCAATTCACCCTGTCGAAGGCCTTGGTTGCGTTGAGAGTCATAGCCGCCAATGGGATGGAATATGCAGAGGCCAGATCTATCGCCCCTATGAGATCATAGGTAAGATGTGAAAGCTGTCGACCCCTGACGAAGCCCTTCTGATCTAAATGAAGGATATCTCCTGCCACCCGTCCCAGTCTTGCTGCCAATATTGAGGTACAGATTTTATAATCGGCATTCAGGAGAGATATGGGCCTATGAGACCCACAATTTGATGGAACTTTCCCTGGTTTCAAGATCAGGACTATGGTGGCCTCATTCCACGAAAGAGGGAGATGTAGTCCCTCTTGTAATATCTGGTTAAAAAGGAGTGTCAGGGTGGGGACAAGCTTGTCGCTCATCAGTCTATAAATCTCGGCTGGGAGCCCATCTGGGCCCGCCGCCTCACCATTCTTGGAGCGTGAAATAGCATCTCTAACCTCAGCTTGAGAGAAGGCCTGATCGAGATGTTGCTGCTGGGCTGAATTGAGAGAGGGGAGGGAGATATCACCAAGCCACCTCTGTGCGCTAAGGTTGTCCACCCTAGTATCTTCATGATATATATCTTGAAAAAAGATCTGAAAGGCATCACAAATTTCATCGTCTGTAGAGTGGACACCATTATTGTTAACAATTTCCTTGATGTAACTCCTCGCAAGGTCTGATTTACACTTCCATGCGAGGAGCTTACCTGTCCCTTCCCCATACTCGGAGTGAGAAATTTTACTGGCTTCCCATCTCCGAGTAAGCCTAGTATTAAGAACATTTTCTAGCTGAGCCTTTAAACTAACAATCTCAGCTTGGCGTTCTTGCAGGATTTAAGGTAAACGTGGCCGGAGATATCGGCTTCCGCTTCCTTCATCCTGCTTTCGATATCAGAGATCTCTTCTTTGTATTTTTTATTTCTGTAGCCGGACCTACTGGTAATTTGGCCCCGCAAAAACGCTTTTAATAAGTCCCAGACTGTCGTTATTAAGGCTGAGCCAGAATTCACCTCCAAAAACCATTCAATTTCTTGTGTAAGAAAGGAGATCTCCTCTTCCTCCAAACGTAAGGTGCGGTCAAAGGACCATGTTCTAATCAAACTAGGAGCTGGGCATTCAAGTCCCAGAAGAACCCCTGAATGGTCTGAGAGGTGATGAGCCAGATATGAGATATTTTTTATCTCTTAATGAATAACTGATCAGCACGAAATCAATTCTGGATTGGTGCCGATACTTGTAATTACGGTATGAAACACCTGGCTGCTGGCCTGATCTGTCTCTCCAGATATCCGAGAGAGTGAACTGCTTCATTGCTCTGATTAAAAAATCTCGAGATTTGGAAGAGACCAAAGCTCTGTTATTGGGAGTTTTGTCAAGTGTAGGGTTCAAAACAATGTTGAAATCCCCCGCCAGAACCATCGGTTCCGGAAAGTCCAGCAAATGAGAAAAAATAGTCTTAGGACTAGAGGGGCCGTCATGGTTAGGTCCATAATATCCTACCAAAGTTAGCAAGGTCCCCATTATCAAAACTTTAACAATGACCCATCTACCACTTGTGTCCACTAACTGAGATAGAACCTGAGCCTTAGCCACTTTCTTAAATAAAATTAAGACCCCTCTAATGTTTGCTGACTGGCTGGTACATACATACGAGCCGACCCAACTCAGACGTTTAAAAAGATAGGTCGTCTCCTCCTCGAACAAGTGAGTTTCCTGAAGGACATTGACCTGCGCAGGAGAATCCCGGAGATATTGTATGATTTTGTCTCTCCTTGGTCTAGTGCGCAGGCCATTGACATTCCAGAAAAGGATCTGTATACTGTTCATGGCGGATCAAACCTGCGCCTGTCCTCAGGAGAAAAAAATCAGAGACACCAGCATCAGCACCAGCCCCAACATCCAAGACGGGATCGCTCCTGTATCCTTGCAGATTAAGTTGAAATTGGTAATTTCAAAAGAAGGGGGAAAATGAGGATATTTTTTTTTCTCCCACTGCACCCACTGCACCCACCCCGATGCCCTTAGCCCTTCCCTCCCACCCCCACCCATGGAGAACCCTGACCCCAATCATCTGGACGTATGGAGTCCAGATAGTTGCCCCTGGAGATACCCACCCGCCTCATGCTTCCCAAAGAGAAAAAGATGAGGTACCGGAAATAAAGAAATTGTAGAAAAAGAGCCTATCCAACCCTAAACAATCCAAGGCTGAAAAAGGGCCAAAGAAAGTGCTTAAGTGTCCATTTTATTTCGTTTTAATGTGTATGTTTTTTCCCTTTCCCTTCTTCCTACCCCTTTTTTTTTAACTTTCTTTTTTAAATTCTACCTTTAACTACCTTATCTAACCTTTAGAGTGAATGACGAGTCCCAGCTAAACCTATCCAACCTTGCTGCAGCCCATAATCATGGTCCAGGGGCACAGGTAGAAAGCTAGGGGAGATACGAAAGACAGAAAAATGAACAGAAAATTAGAGAGACGAGGGAATCACTATTTTTGTCTAAGTCTCACCCTTCTCCATAATGGCTAGCAATTCATCTGCCTCCTGTACTGATTTTGTGTTGTGCAATTTGTTCTTAAACATTACTCTCAAGGTGGCAGGAAATTTAAGCTGTGCCACAGCCCGAGCCTTTTAAAATCCTCCAACTTCTTACCCAACTCCCATTGCCTGTCAAGATTCACCCGAGCCAGGTCCGATCGAATTTGAAATAAAATATCTTCAGCCTTCAAAGATTTAAATTTGAGAGATAGGTTGAGAATTTTTTCCTTCAACAAGTAGGTACGAAAATTTACGAGAATCTTTCTTTGCTTGGATCTATTCGGGTTTCTTCTGAAGGAGTCCCTATGGATTCTCCGAATATCTCGCCTGAATTCATCTTCTGATTGTTCCAGTTGTAGGGACTCCTTCAGAAGTGAAATCACAAAGGTCTTAATATTTTTAATTCATGGTCAGTTCACCACTCTGTTCAATATTGTTTTTTATATTTAAGCCTTAAGGGATTTAAAAAAAAACCCATTATTTTATTTGTTTTCTTTACTGATGTCGACCACTTGATTATTGGATGCAGAAAGGTTATTCCTGTATTCTTTTAGTACTTTTTCTTCGGACATTGTAAGGTGTCGACCTAGAGGAGAAAGGGCGAGCACTGGAGACCTATGTGCGCTTGGCAAGTGCTGGCTGTCCATGTACTTAAGGAGCCATGGTGATATCTGCATGTATGTCCAGCATGTACCAGCGACACTAAAGGGTGCAGGTACGCCCTCCTAGCAGGCTCCCAAACAAATGCACAAGAGGGTAATCTTTTGTGTGCGCAGTTTGTGTTAGTGTATAGACCTGTGTAGGAGGTTCTCACGTCAGAAGGTTTCGGGGACCACATCAAAGATGGTGGTAATGAGAGTGCAGAAGAACTGTAACCAGCCGCGGCCCGTGCAGGTTAGAGCGGTGGGGCTGGGTGGGGGGGATGAGGGAAAATTAAATAAATAATTAATGTTCCCTCGTGGTCATCTGTTGAAATCCCCCCAGCCAGCCCCACCACCCCACCACTCTTACCTGCGCGGGCCACAGCTGACTGTGACCTATTTTGAGGGTAATAATCTCACGACCAGTGACTTCAAGTGACTGTGAAAGAGGCTTCAGTGCATTGAACTTGATTTTGTCACCCTTACGAAACTGTTGTGGTATTGCACGTTTTTCTTCATTAATGTTCATAAACCTCATGTTCCCTCCTCTGCCCCTCTGGACTCCATTGCCACATGTTAACAGCTGGCTGACTGCTTATCGCCATGCGGATGATACTCAGTCCAGGAAGGCAGACCCTACTTCCAAGCACCACAAAAGAGACCAGGTGTATGGGATCTTTAAAAGCAATTTTGTTGCCCACATGTTAGGTATTCAATGTTGTAAAAGGTCTTACTTAATTACTCATTTCTTACTGTTAAACATCCCGTGGTAGTGTAGCATGGCGAAACAGTATGGGTGCAGACTGTCCAGTTGTAACTGTGTCTGTCGTAGGGGATACTGTTTGCCATATTCAGTGTGCAACTTGAATTTTGTTTTGATAAGGGTCAACGTGTGCTGAAATTGCCCCTGTATATAACGGTGCTATGTTAGGTGGGTTAATGCATCCTATAGTTTTGGGGTTCAAAGTTACAGTCTCTAGCACTGGTAATGCAGGGCATGAACTGTGCTTTGTTCTTGGTGCCAAGTTCTGTATGTCTAGCTTGTAGCGCTTGGTGGCTTGTCTCCTGTCGTTAGTCTAACACCAGATTTCATCCACGTTTCTGTAAAAGGCTCAAGTACTCATCAGCTTTAATTAATGCGCTTAAATATACTGATGAGACACCTGCTAAACATATGTGAGAGGTCTTAAGATCTGATGCCACTTCTTATGATGTCGCTTCATGTGATGTCGTAGGCCGTGATGGCACTTCTGTGATGTCACGTGCCATGATGTCATATGTATACTGCCTAACTTGGTCAGTCCCCCCACTTCTTTTTTGCTTAGTACTCGTGCCACGGAGGTGAGGGTAAAAAGGGGCAAGCCAGCCTGCTGTCTCAGAGCGCTGTGACTCGACCGCAAAGCGGCCTTTGAAATAGAACCTATTGCCCCAAATTCCATACGATTCATCACACTACCCCAAACAAATGCCCCAAAGAGCTGTAGGACTGCAGCATGCTCACAAAGCAGGCGGTGAAGGCTTTACTATAACCAGGGCCACTGGAATTATGTGGCAGGGGAAGGCTAAATTATGCGGCAGGGTTGAGAGAATTATGCAGCAAGAATAGGTACATTTTGCGGCATAATGTGGCACATTTGTTTATGGTATTGCTCATTATTTTGTCCCTTCTACACCTGCTGCCACTGCCTGGAATTTGGTTGCACCTCATTAGCACCAGTTTAAAACCCAAATACAGCAATTAGCAACATAAAAGTGACCAGTCAACCTTTAGAAAAATGCCTCCCCCTTCCCGGCAACACCAGTTGCTGTGTTTTTTGTAACTTCTGAACCGTTTAGCTAGAAACCATTTTTGGGGTTAAAATCTGCAGATTATGTAGCAGCTCATGGATTATGTGACAAATGCAGCAAATGTGTAATTATGCAAAAACCACCAGGGCCCACAATTGCCTAATTCCAGTGGCCCAGACTATAACTGACCCCTCCCACCATGCAAAGCGGGGTGGGGCTCACAAACAAACATCCAGAAATGCAAATATGAATACAATGATCACTATCAGAAATGCTTCCAGAGCCATTCTTAGCGCTGTAGCACAAGTCCTGGCAAAGTGCCACGAAAGTCCACGCCATGCAGGCACAGAGGACCCACACGAGCCACCAATGCCTTCCCCTCTTACAGAGACCTCTGAAAAGGACACAGGATGGCGATGGCTGGTGCAGGAAACAGGGTGAGGAGGCGAGAGCAAAGCGACTGAGCCCTACCTCATGTTCCCAAATGGTGGCTTCGCTTTGGCCACGAATCCACCACCCCCAGCCACCGTGAGACCCCCACTCGACGCAGGCACTGGAAACAAGATGGAGGGCTGTATGGTCTCCATCTTGAAACCACAGCCCCCCTCCGTATCATCTGCTCTCCCCATTCTGGGCGAGCCCCTCGCGACGTTCTGAGATGAGTCCCATTTCAACCAATTGAAACAGAGATATTTCTTCTTCATCCTGGACCAGACATCTTTGAGACCCCGGCTGATGTTTCAGATGTTTTTTTCACCTTCTTCTAGCTGGCGATGGATTTGCATGTCATCAGCATACATTTGAAATTCGCAATTGTGTTGGGGTGTCATTTCTACCAGGAGCGCGTGCATTTGTCGAATACGGAAGGTGACAAGGCAGCGCCTTCAGGAGCCCACATGCTAATACCAGCCCTCATTTTTCGCTTCACTAAGCGATGAAAATTCACAGACACCTCAAAGTTGAGCCTGTTTCAACAAAGAACATGTCAGGAGCTGCCAGAATGCCAAAGAGGAGGGGAGGAACAAAGGTTCATGAGTGCCTGCACATAGGAATGTGGATGTATAGAGCACAGACCTAGCTTTAAAGTAGTGGAGCCCTGTGGGCACAATCACTGGGGGTGGGAAGCCAGGAAACCTCTCTCTAATGTCTCAAGTTGTCTTTGTGTAATCAACAAAATGAGTTTCTGCAGATCCTGGTTATAGCCGTGGAACTTCTTTTCCTGATCTTTAATCACTCCATGTGTGTATTCCCCTCTTTCTTCTGCACTTGTTTTCTTTTCATTTTTGAAATCCTCCGCTTTCCCACCCTCTCTGTTTCCATCTTGACTTCCACCCCCATTCATGCACTGGCCTCCAATCCCTATCTGACCATATATTTCTTTTTGTCCCCCCTCCCTCAGGGGTGTGTGCATGTGATTTTACAGTGGCAGGGCTAGCTGTGGGCCTTCGGGTCTCCACTTCGAATGCTAACCACGTTTCCTCACTCCTCACTACCAACACACCGCTTCACATTTTTATTGCTTTTTAGTTTTTTTCTTAAATTATTTTCACGGATCGACAGCTGCACTTTGCTGGTAGCCTAATTGCTGCCCCGCAATGCACGGCAACAAGTGCTCAGTTTTTTTTATTCACCATGCTGAGATGGCCATCTCTCATCTTGAAATGGTAAATTAAGGATAAACAAATAAAACCACGATGGCTGCCTGATAAACGCGCACACAGATGCCTTAGAATGGTTTTCTAAAAGCTAAAGAAACAAGCATTTGCAATGCAATAGGTCTCGCATTTAGGAGAGTTTGAGCTAATGGCATTGTAAAGAACAATGCCTTTCATTTATGTGTTCTTTTTAAAACATATAAATAAAAGACATTTGTCAATAGCTTGAACTCTCGCAAATGCGAGACCTATTGCATTGTAAATGTGCGCTATAAAAATCTTTAAACAGTCGTAGAAGAGAGCATGTCCTGCTTGCAGGCAGGACAAAGCTATTTGAAAAAATAGTGCTCAGAGGGTGTAATTAAAGCCTACTAAGTAATAACACACTTAACAGGGTGTGTCGCCATGGAAGGTTACAAATTGAGACAATGCAGTACTAGGGAGGAACTACTTAGCCTTTTGACCAATGAACAGCCACAGCTTACAGTGGACAATCACACACACCAATGAAAAATATGGGCGGAGAGTGGGCAGAGCTTCAATTCCCTAACTGAATACAGCATGCCTCGCAGAACAGCTCATGCGCTACCCTGGCTCGACCTAAAAACAGACCAAGGTGACCCACATTATGCTGAACTCTGTCATGCACAGAAATCCACCATTCAGAAAGCACAACTTCTGCTTTGTTAACTCTCTATTTTGAACCAAATGTGCCAAAGCAAATGAATAAGAGAATCCCCATGCTAGCAAAAAGCAGAAGGTGCCTGTGTGGGAAAATGGTCATTAAAGTGGTGCAAAAACTAAGCAGCCCGATTAAGTTGTATGCACCCAGAATGACAGCAGAAATTGCAACAATTAAGTGGACGATGAAATGCAACAGATCTGAATATATATAGAGCCTAATTAATTAGCAGATACCACTAAATTCTGGAACATCTCCTCAATTCAATGAAAAAGCATTGAGGAACCTTAAATTATCTTTAAAAGCGGATACACATTGAGCTGAGGCTTGTAACAGAGCTGAGGCTTATAACATACATAAAGTGTTCTCCAATATCCAGGTAAGACAAGATCAACTCTACCCTAAATCTTTTCTTGCAACCCACTGTCTTAGGGAATTGCGTTTCACTGTAACCGCTTAGTAAGTGAGAACTGTAGCAGGAAATCTTCAAATTATCCCACAAAAAGTCAACCACAGCAAATACAGAATCGAGGGTGAACACCCAGAACCTCGGATTATTTGTTGGTAGATTTGCCTGGCTTTGAAAGTGCCCTTCCTATCACTTTATAGCATACACACCAACCTTTTAGAACTGAAAAGCAAGAGACTTTGAAGAAAAGAAAGACAAATCGGGGGGGGGGGGGGTGTTTTCTCCATTGACCTCTTTTGAAGCAGGGACAATTTTAAGCTGAAAAAAGTTTTAAAAAAAGATAAAAAAATAAAAAGGCATTTTTGCTTCAAAAATCGAGAGACTCCCATCTGAATCGTGTCTGTTGGCATGTATGTTACAGTGCTGAGTATTTGTTAACAACTCAGTGGATCTATAAACTACAAATGTACTATTTTCCAAATCGCTTTTGCATTTAATGGCGAAGCGGTTTATATACAGAACACAGCTGATCCATAGAATGATGGAATCTCATTTCTCATCATTGGGCTGCAGATTCTTTCAGTTCTAGGTGCATTTAAGTCATATTCTGGCTCATACAGCTCACCTCCTCGAGCACACAAGTTGGTTTACTGTTTGCACAATTCCCACTTTTCAGCTAATGCCTCATAAACATGCTTCATATTAGCAATCTGACTGCCTTCTCCACTTACAACGGCCATCATTATGAGCCAGTTTACTCAGGGCCACTGGAATTATGCGGCAGGGGAGTCTGAAAAGAAAGTGGATTATCAACCT
Source organism: Triturus cristatus (assembly GCF_964204655.1). NCBI lineage: Eukaryota > Metazoa > Chordata > Amphibia > Caudata > Salamandridae > Triturus > Triturus cristatus. Next base: position 1,157,404,520 of record NC_140580.1, on the reverse strand, counting down.
TTACTACCAGATTCTTACCGATGATTAAATAAAAATTAGAAGTCCAGGGACAACCTTACATAGCATAGCGCATTCCATGGTTTCCATGTTTAATTAATGCATAACTGCTGCACATAAACAGGTTTGAAGAAGGAATGCCAAAAGCAGAGTTATTTAAAACTAATAGAAGCCATCTGTCAGGTTTTTCTCCGCAATGGCCATTTCACCCTTGCATATAGCCATGAGGCATTTTCCACTTGACTTTGTTTTGTGTTTCATGGCTAAAACTCAACTCCAGTTCTGGCCATCAGTATATGCTTAAAATTCACATCCGCTGCAGCCACTCTTGAAGCATGTGTGTGGCTAGCTTAGATGTTTCAGAGAGCTCACCAGCACAACTATACTGTGCGCCTAAGGCAGTGGGCGCGAGGTGGGTAATAACACGCTAGTATCGAATGAATGGCCTCACTTTATACCTTCGTTTAACTGGGCAGCTAACTTCCAACCCGAGCATAAAGGCCCTCTCACAGGGCTCGCAACCCGGAAACAAGTGCCCTGTAACCTAAAGACTTTTTTTTTATAATTTACATCCGCAGACCGACGTTACGGTACATGTAAAAATGGCAGAAACAACGTAGAATTGTTCTACCAGATTCTACGTAAATGTATTGTAATTGCATTTACATAGCGCTTACTGCCCCTGACGAGGCTTTGAAGCGCTTTAATTCAATGCACGTACCGTACGCCACACCCCACACTGACTGGTGTCTTGCCAGTGGTTTGTAGATTACGGAGAATCCAACGCACACTGCAAAGTCTTTGAAGTTGATGGGCTTGCCTGGAGAATGTTGTTGGGTGGGGGCGGGGCGGAGTGTAAGGAACACTGTAGGGTCTGTGCAAGCTGACCACCCACAGCAGGACACCGCCTGCCAGTTGTCTTTCAAGCCTGTGTCGAGCCCCAACAGCGAGACAGGCATTCCACACACTCCTGGTAATTTGTGTTTCGAATGCAATTAGGCGTTCATTAGACCCTTTCTGGTGTTTGCGACTAGTGTGCAACAATTGGGGGAAGGGGGGGGGGCGCTTCCGTCCTTGCCCACCCTCGGAAGGCAAACACTACACAATATGAAAGGCAAATTGTTTACTTTCTGCAGTGGGTACAGTGAGCCTTTCTATCACTGTAGGGATTCCTTCTGCTGAGACTGTTTTGTTTAATGATTATTCTGCAGGAAAGCATTTAAAATGCAGAGAGAGTGGTTTCCTTCATGCAGGCCTGCATAAGCAGTTTCACCACGGCTGGTGCGTAGCATAAATAAACATCGCAATTCGATTGCCATGATCTCCAGGTGTCCAGACCAGACCGTCATTTAGTCTTGGATTTTAATTTAGAGCACGGCATAAACGGGGCCCAAGACCAAAAAAAGAAAAACAAACACACACAAAAAACAAGTAACGGAGTGCAAAAAAAAACAAGCGCCCACTGAAGCTGACTAAGTGGGAGGGGGGAGTGGGGGCGGGCACGCAGGCTGCCAAATGGTGCGATGAATCACGGCTAAAGTGAAAGCAAACAAGTGGTTGCAGGACTCCAAATGGTGCGCGCGCCCGGACGGGTCACATGCACTGTAGTTGGAGGCCTGCAAAGCCACTGTTTGCACTTCCAAAACGCGCTTACTATAAGTCTCGCCAGAGCAGCGCTAAAGCGCTGGTCAGGCGAGACCTAAAAACATTCTAAAATGGCCACCATGCGGGGATACTTGACAGCCATCGTGGCGTGGGTTTTATTATTAATTTATCCTTCAAAAAGAGAGAACGGCCATCTAGGAAGTGAAAGAAAACAGTCATTGGCAAAGCAGAATGTTAAACAGGCAAGACCTCCTGGCTTAGGTAATGTATGTTCGGTTATGGCCTTTCCTCAGTACACACTACGTCGTGATCTACAATTAGATTAGGCTGGGCAGAGTTTGAATTACAGCACAGTATTTGGAATAATTTCCGCAATTCTGCATTACTCTTTGACAATAGAATTACAAATAATTACACAATTACTCCTCATTATGTAATCAAGAGTAATTGGGAGGAGACATCTTATAATGAGAGCACCTTTAGCGAGCAGACCTTGCATCCATTTTAGACACGAGGGGGCGATTTTGAGGTAAGAAATAGCGCTAAACACAGATTTGCTCTTCTCGCGTAATTCAAGCATAATCTGGTGGAATTCTTATTGAATTCCAAGGGTTTGCACTACACCGAATTACGTGAGTTACGTCCACCCCTAACTTAGTGGTCTATTAGGATGGCGGACGGATGGCCGCCGCCAGGCCGGCGGTGGCAACCACCGGGCCGGCGGAGGACATCCGCCCGCGATCGCAACCCGGAAAACCGCTGGTCCCATTAGCATGGCGGTGATGACCGCGGCGGTGATAAATTCCGCAAGCCACTTTTCCGCCGGTAGCAGTCCGCACACCTGCCTGACGGGTGGAACTTGACCGCTACAATGCGGCCGGTGCAGGGCCAAGCTCCGCCGGCATGATTATGATGCCGGCAGTAGCCAGCCTTTCCGCGGCGGTGGAATCGCCATGGAAAGGCATGCGGAGAATGCCTCTGGTGGCTCATTGCCGGCCCCCAATGTGTTGGGAGGGGTGTGGGTGCACTGCTGGGGTACCCATGGTACCCCCCTACATGTCCCTGTACCAGGTGGCAGGCACTGTGTAGTGCCTGCCATGCAGTGCAGGGATATGCATGACATGCTCCTTTTCACATCGCAAAAGGCACACAATTGATGGACAGAAATCTAAACATTCACCCCTAGTCAAGAGATCTGGGTTAAATCCATCATTCTTTTTCTCACCATGCCACCCCAGTTTAGACCTGGCCATATGCAAACCAGTCTTGACCCTGTGCCTCATGGGAACAGTCCAGCCCGAAATGCCAAGCCAGGTCCTCCCTGGACCGGAAACAAGCAACCTAGGACCGGTTTCGGGGTTTCACCCCTCTTCAGCCAGCATAGCTTGATTCCAGTGGCACAGTGAACCCAGGGCCCACGTCTGGGCATACCTGGTGCACTTAGTGTGAGAAAGCAAAAGGCACACAATTGATGGGCGGAATGCATAACAAATCAAAACATTCACCCCCAGTCAAGAGATCTGGGTTAAATTCATCATTCTTTTGCTCACCATGCCACCCCAGTTTAGACCGGGCCACATGCAAATCAGTATTGACCCTGTCTCTGTGGCTGATGAGGGTTATGAACCCGAAACCAGTCCCAGGATGCTTGTTTCCAGTCCAGGGAAGACATGGCTTGGCAGTTCGGACTGGACTGTTCCCATGAGGCACAGGGTCAGACTGATTTGCATATGGCCATGTCTGAACTGGGGTGGTGGAGTGAGCTAAAGAATGATGATGGATTAAACCCAGATCAGTTGACTTGGGGTGAGTGTTTGATTTGCTCAAACGCTCCATCAATCATCCCCTTTCGTATCGCTTTGTTTGCACTAAGTTGGCAGGGTATGCCCAGACGTGGGTCTCTTGCTCACTTTGCCACTGGATTCAAGATAGCCTGGCTGATGAGGGTTATGAACCCGATACCGGTCCCAGGATGTTTGTTTCCGGTCCAGGGAAGGCATGGCTTGGCAGTTCGGGCTGGACTGTTCCCATGAGGCACAGGGTCAGACTGATTTGCTTATGGCCATGTCTGAACTGGGGTGGTGGAGTGAGCTCCCAGATCAGTTGACTGGGGGTGAGTGTTTGATTTCCTCAAACGCTCCATCCATCATCGCCTTTGGTATCGCTTTGTTCGCCCTAAGTTGGCAGGGTATGCCCAGACGTGGGTCTCTTGCTCACTTTGCCACTGGATTCAAGATAGCCTGGCTGATGAGGGTTATGAATCCGAAACCGGTCTCAGGATGCTTGTTTCCGGTCCAGGGAACACATGGCTTGGCAGTTCGGGCTGGACTGTTCCCATGAGGCACATGGTCAGACTGATTTGCATATGGCCATGTCTGAACTGGGGTGGTGGAGTGAGCTAAAGAATGATGATGGATTAAACCCAGATCAGTTGACTGGGGGTGAGTGTTAGATTTGCTCAAATGCTCCGTCCATCATCCCCTTTGGTATCGCTTTGTTCGCCCTAAGTTGGCAGGGTATGCCCAGACGTGGGTCCCTTGCTCACTTTGCCACTGGATTCAAGATAGCCTGGCTAATGAGGGTTATGAACCCAAAACCGGTCCCAGGATGCTTGTTTCTGGTCCAGGGAAGACTTGGCTTGGCAGTTCGGGCTGGACTGTTCTCATGAGGCACAGGGTCATACTGATTTGCATACGGCCATGTCTGAACTGTGGTGGTGGAGTGAGCTAAAGAATGATGATGGATTAAACCCAGATCAGTTGACTGGGGGTCGGTGTTTGATTTGCTCAAACACTCTGTCCATCATCCCCTTTGGTACCTTTTCATGTCGCGGCGGAGCTTCTGGCAGCAGCAACCACCACAATGTTAATGGCCGCGATCGTACCGCCGCAGTCGGATTTCGACTGCGGAACAGACTAATCAAACCGGCGGTTATGCCGCGGTCCTTGCCGGCGGTCTTTGCCCGCTACCATGGCGGTCAGGGGGATTTTGCGACCGCCATCCTAATAGAATCTGAAGGACTGTGTTAGAGCCGTCAGTCTTAGGATGGTGTTCCCCCAAACATTTTGCCTTCCTCCATTTTCTGCTGATCTTGTTTTTGCTGACCTTCTGACTGTGCACTTTACCGCTGCTAAACAGTGCTAAAGAATGTGCGCTCACTCTTTCAAGCATGGTAGCATTGGTTTATCCTCAATTGGCATATTTAATTTATAAGTCCTTAGTAAAGTGCTACTACATGTACCCAGGGCCTGTGAATTTAATACTATTAGTGGGCCTGCAGCACTTATTATGTCATCGCTTAAGAAGCCCTTTAAACTTGTCTCAGGCCTGCCAATGCACCCTGTGTGAGCAGTTTTTAACTGCTCTTTGGACCAGGCAAAATAAACATTTTGCCAGGCCCACACCTTCCTTTCTAAGTCTGATAAGTCACCCCTATGGTGGTTCCTGGACAGACCAGAGAGCAGGGTGCAGTTTATTTGAAAAGTAGCACATGTACTTTTAAGATTTGGTAGTGAAAAACTCTTGCATTCATTCTTCACTACTGCAAGGCCTACCTCCCCCGTAGGATAACATTGAAGTTACCTGATCACATTTAATAAGTTGTAACTTTCAAATGAGATCAGGTAACCAGTTCATCTGTGGTGTCTTTGGAATTGTATTGAAAAATCCTCTCTTGGGGTAAAGTTGGATTTTAAATTACAATTTGAAAATGCTACTTTTAGAAAGTTGGCATTTTCCTGCCTTAGGTCCTAATTACGAGTCTGGCGGTACACGGGCCCCTATACTTGCGGGGCATGGCGGTGGTGGTCTTCCGACCACCCTATTACAACCAGGGCAGGTGGGCCACCCTGGGACCACAGCAACCGCCATTGGTGCAGCGGTCTTAAGGCCGCAATATGCTTGGCGGGATGCTGCAGCACCGCCAAGCATATTGCAGGTTTCCTCCTCACCACACTTTTTATAGTGGTGCGACCACCATAAAAAGTGTGGTGGTGAGGAAGCCAAGGGGGCCCCTCATTATGAGTTTGACGGTGCAAGTGCAGGATCGCCCCTCTCTAGCACCACCAAATCTATGGTTGAGCTGCCCACCAGATTAGGAGTTTGCTCCTCTCTAGGGGGTGGTTCTTTAGCGTTCCCACGGTGGTGCCTATGAAATAGGCACCACAACACGAACATCAAAATCAGTCCCTGCAAGGCATGAACTGGTGCAGTCCATGCCTTGCAGGTACTGGGGTGCATGCACACAGGAGGCACAACATGTACCCTACTGCATGTGCCACTGCATGTACAGAAGTATCATGGGGTACATGCAGGGGGGTACATGTTGTGCATGCACCCCTTTACCTGCACGGCATGGACTGCACCAGTCCATGCCGTGCAGGTACTGATATTGATGTTCGTATTGCGGTGCCTATTTTAGTAAGATAATTGATTTCTCATGAAATTGTTGGAATTTGTATTTTTTAGTTGTGCTAATGTGTAAAAATAAGGGTTTTATGCTTTGTTGCAGTGGGATTTTGGGTTTTTAGGGAATAAGGGTGAGGAGATTTTTAAAAAGTGTGTCAAATTTATGGCAATAATTTGGATAATGTGCTGATTCATATTTTACAATTGTATACTTTATTTTGTTAATTAATGAGCTTTATCAATTTTAATGTAAGATTAATTAAACTATATATTCATGATAAATGTACATTAAAAAAATTAAAGTATTAAAGTATTAAAATAATTCACCCCCCATTTTTATTTTTGCAATAAGTGAATTAATTAGACTCTTTTTATAGAATTCTCAAAATGTGATACATTTATGGATTATATCTCACTTTAATATATACAAAATATAAATAAAATAATATATATATACATATATATATACACTTAAAAAACCATAGGTTTCACACATGTTATAGTTAGCTGTACATTTCACTCGTAAAAAACCAATGAAATTCCACGTTATAGTTAGATCAGGTAACTATAACTTGCGCGCCCACAATAAACTGCTGATGACGTCACATATTACATCACTCATGACATGGTCAGTGACATCACTCTTCACATCAATGATGACATCTGAAATGACACATTGTGGATTGCGGTCACGCAAGTTATAGTTACCAGATCTAACTATAACGTGGAATTTCATTGGTTTTTTACGAGTGAAATGTACAGCTAACTATAACGTGTGAAACCTATGGTTTTTTAAGTGAATTTGCAAGGTTTTTTAAATGCTAATTCCTAACTATAACGTGTGTGAAACCTATGGTTTTTTCAGTGAATTTGTACGGTTTTTTAAATGCTAAGTTATGTATTTATTTTTTATTTTTTTTTCTGGTTTTTCACCCTGCGCACACCCTGCGCGCACGGTGCGCTTTGCGCACCGTGCGCGCGCTGTGGGCACTCAGGGCGCTTCGCGCACCGAGCGCCCACATTGCGCAGTCCATACCGTGCGCGCCTCGCCATTTTTTACACAGTAACAATTTTTTTTCTCCCTTGCGGGTCCGTCGATTTATTTAATAAATGTGATTGTTATTTCTTTTTTTTTTATTATTATTTTTTTTTGCCGTGCGCGTACGGTAAGCTTACCGTACGCGCACTCGGCGATTTATTTTTAAAATTAATAAATGTATTTTTCCTACTTTTGTGTCCTTCTTTGACCCCCTTTCAAATGTTATGGGGTCTATAACTCTCTTCCTTGCCCCCTTTTCACGTTATCTCCCTTTTTTTTTCTGTGTGAAACACACAAAATGGCGGCCGACACTTCCTGATTTCGTCCGATTCGAATGTTTACAGTCATGTGACAACCAATCAGATTTGAGCTCGCGCACGGCACCGTACGCGTACGGTAAGCTTACCGTAAGCGCACGGAGCGCGCTTACAGATATATATATTGCTTTAAATGCTTTTTCTCAGGAACTACTGAACAAATTTACACCAGACCTACAAAAGGCACTTCCTTGACCTTATGGCTACCTCTCTGCCAAATTTCAAGTAATTCTGTTCAGCCGTTCGGGCTGTAGCTGTGTCTAAAGGTCCTGTGGAAAAATGCATGGGGAAAACGCGTTTTGGGACCCCCATTTTTTCTCGGCCCCCGCTTGACGAATCACCCCGAGACTTTCAGGGTAGGAGCTGAACGGAGCGCCCCATTAGTTTTGAACATTTCGCGAGGATTCGTCAACCGGCACCAAAGTTATTCAAAATAGAATTTTGAGATTTCCTATGGAAACACGGTCCTAACTATAACTATCTACTGGCGACCGCCAGTAGATAATATATATATATATATATATATTGAACGTTTGTTTTCTCAAAGTATAAATAAAGTGTTTCACATCACATAATAAAGAACATAAAGGTAGGACTACTACACCACATCAGGGTCCCAGCGAAAATGGCAGCCATTTTGGAGTGGTATTATATCATCATATACATTATGTCGTGCTGTTTTCTCATACAATATTACACCAAAACATTTCGAAAGTTAACGCCCCAGTGGGCTGACATTCAATATCACAGTGCTTACATCATTTCAACCTTTTAGTTATATAATTTTCTTGTACTCCATATAAAAGATAAACCATTGTCAATTCTGCCCCAGTGGGCCTATATATCATAGATATCTTTGGCTTTTTTGCTTTCCTCCTCATCTTGACAATGGTTTATCTTTTATATGGAGTAAAAGAAAATTATATAACTAAAAGGTTGAAATGATGTAAGCGCTGTGATATTGAATGTCAGCCCACTGGGGCGTTAACTTTCAAAATGTTTCACGAATAATGTTGAGAATTATGTGAAAATTATGTGAACTTTATTGTCCAAATGAAATGTTTTGGTGTAATATTGTATGAGAAAACAGCGCGACATAATGTATATGATGAGTTATAATACCACTCCAAAATGGCTGCCATTTTCGCTGGGACCCTGATGTGGTGTAGTAGTCCTACCTTTATGTTCTTTATTATGTGATGTGAAACACTTGTGAAACACTTTATTTATACTTTGAGAAAACAAACGTTCAATGACCCGTGACAAAGGAGCGGCTGCTCCGAAACGCGTTGGGCGTTTTGCCATGTAACAAATAAATTCTTTTTTGAACCACACATATGGATTTGGGCTCGGTTCCTTTGACAAAAAGAATCACAAGGATTTGAATTGATGTAACAAGGTTCGCTACCTCACCGGAGCCCGCTGCCAGTAAAGAGGCAGAGAAATCGCGAGTGAACTTTGGATACTACTTTAAAGCTCTGCCCGCAACTGAGATCCGATAACCAACAGCGGTGACACTAACGGGAATCAAGCGGTGCCGTACGTGGAGGTGAAAGCTGGTGTAGTCGGAGGACTTGCAACCAGTAACCGCCACTTCGGGAGCCTGTTTGAAGTCCCAAGTCGGAATTGTGAGTACACGGATAGCGGTGTGTAGGCGGAACCGGGGTGACTCAAGTGGGAGTCATAGCCGAGGAAAGCGTGGTTAGCGCAAATACAGTTTTGGCGCACGAAGTTTGACCGGTGATCGGGAGACTTCTAAATTTGCATAATGTTATCGGCAAACAGGGAAGCTACACGGAGGCAAGCAGCAGAGCTGCTATTCATTCCAAAAGCTATTAATACAGTAGCGGTAGAAGGAAAAGGCAATAACATTGCAAATGAATCCCAAAGTAAGAAAGTTCTTTGGGATAAGCTGTGGAAATCGGCAAAACTCGAGCAAGTAAAATGGTGGGAGGCAACTGCACTCCAGAAATATGTGGATGTGGAAATGGTCCCAAGAGGCTTAAGAATCTTTATAACACTGACTTTTAATGATCCTGACCCTGAGTTAATGGAGGAATGGGCCCTAAATAATCACACTTGCTCTACAGTGATGCTAAGGTTGTTAATTAAATATGCCAATAAGGAAACACAGAGACTGGCAATAGATATTGATAAAATAACGTCTCTACTCAAACAAAAATGCACTGAAAACAAATTTGAACAGGAAATGAAAAAGCTTAATCACAGATTGGAGAAAGCTGAAGAAGAGATCAAACTCAAAAAACAACGAAAATTCCATAGAGACCAACAAGACTATGACTTAGGACAAATCTTCACTTTGGGAGGCGATTTGATTACCTAAGGGAAAATAGTCAAAAGGAAGTCCAGATTGTGGCAACATCCAAACCAGTCATAACAGTGGATCCAATAGAATCAACTAATGAAATAAATGGAACCTTAGACTGTGAAATTGTGGTTGTAGCATCGGAGAATACTCAAGTGGAACATGAAGAACAGAGTGGAGTAAAATCCAAAATTTTAAAGGAATTCGACCTAATGGCCATTGCGCGTCAAGGACTAGGATGTCCGGGACCACAAGAGAACAAAGGTCATGGTTGAGGCGCCAGAGGAGGAAGAAGGCAAGGCGCAAGAAAGCCAGGGAAAGTGGATATTTTTGGAGGGATGAGAACACGAGGAAAATCAACCAGCAAGTAGCGGATCGATTGACTGTGGTAAATTTATCAGATTATTCACTTACTATTGATCAAATTAATGTTTTATCCCTTGGCTTAATATTCTGTCCCACTAAGAGATTTGACTACACACAAGGAAGAATAGATTTGTTCCATTTTACTAGGAAGTTGAGACTTAAAAAGTGGTATGAACATAAAAAAAGTTTACAATGTGCAGCAACAAATGAAGTTTCTAACTTAACTATTGCTGATTTGGAAACTTTACAAACCTTGCAAGAACTAGGGGTCAGTGATGAAGGTAATGTGAGTGTACAGAACATTATGATTACCGAACAATTAACCTTGGACCACAGCAGTGATAGCGGTTTTAAACCTAAATCTATTTTTTTACTGCAAATACACTGTGATGCTATTGAAATATTTGAGAAGGGAGTAAAGGATGAATTGAAAAAGCTGGGCAAAAGTAAAAACAATATAAGATGTAAACTTACCCCTGAACAGTATGTGGCACTGCAAGAATTACAAGAGAATACATTGATTGTAATAAAGAAATCCGATAAAAGCAGAAATATTGTGGTGTGGCCCTTACAGATGTATCTAGATGAGGGGAATAGGCAGTTGAATGATGTGAACAATTATGTAAGATCTAATAGGATGTGCTATGAAGAGAGCAATGAACAATATAGGAATAATTTGGTTAAGTGGAAGGAAGAACAACTTTTAACCGAGGATGAATTTAGATTTCTATATTGTGAACATCCGAAACTGCCAGTAATGTATCTTTTGCCTAAGCTTCATAAGGATGACAAAAAACCTCCTGGAAGACCTATTGTTTCCTCTATGGGAAGTTTATATGAGAACACTTCCAAATACATAGATTTCTTTTTAAGATCTTATGTTCAATCTTTACCTGCATATGTACGTGACACAGGTGATTTTCTCAGGCTGATTGAGAATATTGTATGGACATGCTTTTAATGACATTAGATGTGAACAGCCTCTATACGTGCATCCCGCATGAATTGGGTATAGAGGCTAGTCGGTATTTCTTGAAATCATGTGAGTTACTTTATTATAAACACACTGAAGTGTTGCTCTGTATGATGAAAGCATGTTTAATGAATAATTTTTTTCTATTCAATCATGTTATCTTCCGCCAAACCCAGGGAACGGCGATGGGAACCTGCTTCGCCCCCAGCTATGCGGGTTTGTACCTTGGCTGGTGGGAGGAGCAGGTGGCGAGCAAAATCAACGCCTTTACCCAACACGTCGTTCTCTGGGCAAGATACATCGATTATGTTTTTTATATCTGGAGGGGTTCGGAAACTGAAGCTGTAAAGTTTGTAGAATCTTTAAATGATAATTACTTTAATCTGAAGTTCACAAGTACAATCCATGATAAGAAGATTGAATTTCTAGATGCTGAATTAAGAGTCGATGATAACAAATTAGAGAGTAGACTGTTTCGAAAGAAAACCTCTGGTAACAGTCTACTACATGCAGATAGTTGCCACCCAAAAAATTTGATCAATAGTATCCCGTATGGTGAACTATTGGGAGCCGGAAGAAATTGTAGTTTGGATATTGATTTTAAGGAAGAGAAAGAAAACATGACATCCCGGTTTAGAGAAAGAGAATATTCGAATAAGACAATAAATCAAGCATGCAACAGAATTCAGTTGATAAACAGAACGGACCTATTGAAAAATAAAAGTAATGATGATGATAAGGATTTACCTATACGGTTTATAACCCCATACAATAATCAACATGCCTTAAGAACTTTTGGAATGTTCTCAGTACAGATAAAACTTTGAAAAAATATGTGGGAGACTATCCATAAATTACATTCAGGAAATGCACATCGTTAGGTGATATGCTATGTAGCAGTTCCATACAAACAATGATTAAGAGCCAACAGAGAAAGGGATTTTTTACCTGTAGATCATGCAAAGCATGTAAATACAGTACTAATGTCAAACAAATTGAGTTATCTAAAAATCAAAAACTGTTTATCATAAATAAACATCTAACCTGCAAATCGGATTACTGTGTAAATGCCCTCATGTGTCCATGGCCATTAATTTATATTGGGAGTACGATTCACCAAGTTAAAAAGCGTATTCTGGAGCATAGAAGGGCTATTATTAATGAGGACAAGCAATACCCCGTAGCACGACACTTTAAAGAGAAACAATAAAAATGTGAATCTATTGAAATATTGTGCATTAGAGAGAATTCCAATCTCAGGAAGAGGGGGAAATAGACTCAAAGAACTTAGACGGTTAGAATCAAAAATGATTATCAGATATGAAACTATGCACCAGTTAGGATTGAACAATGACGAGGAGCTGTCTGTCCACCTAGGATAAGAACTTAACATCAAACGAAATTTTAAATGCAATGTGTTGATATTGTTAAATGATCCGTGTAACCCTGAATAAGTTTGTATTTTAATTATGTGTAAGTGATCATTGATCATATATTTGTGCTTTTATATTGTAGGAGACGAAGACACCATCATCACAAGATGAGGAGGAAAGCAAAAAAGCCAAAGATATCTATGATATATAGGCCCACTGGGGCAGAATTGACAATGGTTTATCTTTTATATGGAGTAAAAGAAAATTATATAACTAAAAGGTTGAAATGATGTAAGCGCTGTGATATTGAATGTCAGCCCACTGGGGCGTTAACTTTCAAAATGTTTCACGAATAATGTTGAGAATTATGTGAAAATTATGTGAACTTTATTGTCCAAACGAAATGTTTTGGTGTAATATTGTATGAGAAAACAGCGCGACATAATGTATATGATGAGTTATAATACCACTCCAAAATGGCTGCCATTTTCGCTGGGACCCTGATGTGGTGTAGTAGTCCTACCTTTATGTTCTTTATTATGTGATGTGAAACACTTTATTTATACTTTGAGAAAACAAACGTTCAATGACCCGCGACAAAGGAGCGGCTGCTCCGAAACACGTCGGGCGTTTTGCCATGTAACAAATAAATTCTTTTTTGAACCACGCATATGGATTTGGGCTCGGTTCCTTTGACAAAAAGAATCACAAGGATTTGGATTGATGTAACGAGGTTCGCTACCTCACCGGAGCCCGCCGCCAGTAAACAGGCAGAGAAATCGCGAGTGAACTTTGGATATATATATATTGCGAGTGTTCCTCCGCTGACTCTTTCCCAGACGGTTCTCCCGAAGGATGGACACAGACCCGAAATTTGTGCAAAGTATTCTTTTATTCCATTATCGCCATAACGCGTTTCGGCTCACCAGAGCCTTGATCACATGACAGTGGCCTAATGGAGGTAACTCCCTTTTAAAGTGCAAATACAAGTGAATACATGACCACGTGACAGGCATGACGTTTTAGATTTTGAATGGACATAGAAAAAAGCTTGATCTTGTACGCATTGTTTGAAACTTGTATAATATCTAAATGATATTTAAGCATTTAAACATTTGATGCAATTTTACTGCCAAAGGTGCATTTTAATGCCCTTTCATTTGCTTTCGTTTTCACTTGGTCACATTAGTCCAATTAGTACATCTGGGTGAAATACCATCATTTTGTTCATAATGTCCATTATTTGCCCATGCTTGTCTGAGTGTAAACACATGATGTGGATATGTCTGTTTTTTGATAACACGCAAATACATAATACGTGGTACATGAATTAAAAGCAAAAACAATAAAAACATATGATAATTGTTTCTGTAAAAGTGCAATGTGTAAAGTGCAATATGTGTGCAAATGTAGCCTAATAAATAAATAAATCAAATTTCAGTAATTTATGGGACCAAACTGGATTTCAGGAGTTCTTATAGATAATATATTATGATTTTGACTTCATTGTGCTATTTTGAGAAATGATTTGTCATCTTTACATGAGGCGGGATTCAGAGCATGCCTCAAGTTGTTACAATCTCGTTTAGGATAAAGATATAAAAGAAAATGGTGTGTGCTTGTGAAATACCTATACCTGTATTCTAGTAATAATTACATTCATTGTTACTAATACAGTCGTTTTCAATTATGGTCATATCTTTTATGCAAATCCTCTGTCTTGTGTTACTGATGGATAGAGACCTTGATCAACTGCCAGGTATAGCAATATTCATTCAAGGTGAACCGACCGCACCTGTAAAGTGCATACGTATCAGTGCAATTTAGTGTGTGCAAAATATGCCAACGAATAGATAAAAAGGTGATTTAACCTTGAAATTATATCTATCGACCTATCTACATAATCTCTCACCTAGATAGGTACCACTAAAAACAATTATGTTATAACCAAAGTAAATACAATAAAACTTTAATTTATAGGATGTCAATAAAAATACATTATAAAATAGTAAAATATTGTATTTTTAAAAAGACATAAGAGGATTTGTTGATAAAAGGTAAATGACCAATGATAAAAACTCTAAAAACGAAACCGAATTATAGTAGGTATTCAAGAGATAGGGCTGCATCTTATTGACTTCTACTGTCTGCAAGTGTCTTGTTTTAGATCAGACAAGTGTACATGTCCTCCGTGGCATTAAGACCTGCAGGATGCTTAGTGTCCAGTTGTAGGATGTACCGTGTTTCAAGTTTTCTTAATTTATTTTCACGGTCTCCCCCTCTCCTGCTTGGTGGAATTGAATCTATGACAAAATATTTGAGGAAATGGTTGTCAGATTTATGTTGTTCCCTGAAATGGCGTGCAACGGGGTACGTATTATCCTGATTTGTGATAGCTCTTAGATGCTGGAGGATGCGTTTAAAGACAGGTAATTTTGTGCTGCCTATGTACCGTAAATTACATGGGCATGAGAGGACATAAACAGCGTACTCTGTGTTGCATGTTAAGAATTTAGAGACAGTGTAGTTGTGATCGCTGAAAGGGTTTTTTTATGTGCTGGTATTGACTCCCTGAATGCATGCCTTGCACGTTTTACATCTAAAGAATCCTTTGACCGATTGTATCCAGCTACTGTTGTTGATCACTTCAGGACTTATGTGGACTAGTTTGTCCCTCATTGAGGGTGCTTTACTATAAGTAATGGACACCCTCTGCGGGAGCAGGGGTCCTATTACTGGGTCACTGAGTGCCAATGGCCAATTTCGCTGAATAATTTGATTTAAACTTTTGTGTTGTTGACTATATTGGATAATCAGTCGGAATTCTTCTTTCGAATTTGTACTGTCTGTATTGTTTTGGGTCATATTGTCAGGATTGGATATCCTAGATTTATCAAAAGATTTATCATCAATTCTTTTATCCTTGATAGTTTCCTCCCTGCTCCAGGCCATGGATTTTTTAATCGCATTGTCAATAACACTGTTTTTGTACCCACGTTGCAAGAAGTGGTTCTTACTTTCATCCTGTGCCACCTTGAGGTCCTGATCATTACTACATATGTGCCTTATGCGTAGCATTTCCCCATAGGGGATGCTGTTGATAAGGTGCTTAGGATGCGCACTGGACGCATGAAGGGTGGAATTACCCGCTGTCTTTTTCCTATATAATCGGGTTTCAATTTTGTTTTTACTGATGTAGACTTGGGTATCTAGGAATTCAATCTGAGATGGACTGACTGTGGCGGTGAAGTGTAAATTCATGTTATTGACATTGACATTCTGAATAAACTCATTTGCTTGTTGTGATGTACCGTGCCAAACTATAAACAAATCATCAATGTATCTAAACCAAATTTTAACATTATTCATGAAAATATCACTAAAGTCCTCTTTGAGGACCAGCTCTTCCCATCTGCCCATGTGCAGACAAGCGTAGCTCGGTGAAAAGCTGGCTCCCATAGCTACCCCTCTGGTTTGCTGGTATAGCTGGCTATTAAACATAAAGGTGTTATTGCGCAGACAAAACTCAATCATTTCCACAAGCATTTTGCTGTGTTCTAGATGTTGTGTGGATCTCTGTGCTAGATAATGTTGTATAGCTGTTAACCCATCCGTATGTTCAATGCTGGTGTATAGAGAGGTTACATCCAAAGCCATCAGTAAATAATCCTCTTGCCATTCAAAGTTCGAAATTTTTCTAAGGAAGTCACTAGTGTCCTTTACATAGGAAGGTAGACTCTGTACATGCTCTTGTAAGTAATAGTCTATATATCTTGTTGTGTTTTCCATCAGACTGCTTTTAGCACTGATTATTGGTCTTCCAGGAGGCTTATTATAGTTCTTGTGAATCTTTGGAATAAAATAGATGGTCGGTGTTGTGGGATTGTCATGTTTTAAAAATTTGAGTTCATCATTGCTGATCAATTTCGCATTGTTCCATTTGACGAGCTTATGATGGAATTCCTTGTGTGTAATTTTCATACTGCCAGTAGTGATACTTGTGTAGCAGTCACGATCATTAAGTTGTTTATATGCTTCTTTGTTATATAAGGTTATTGGCCATGTTACAATGTTGCCGCCCTTCTCGCTATTGCGGATTACAATCTCCTTGTTTTTCTGCAATTTCGAAGTTAATAATCGATATTGTTGATCTACTTTGTTGTAATGTCTGGTTTTGGATTGTATCCTTTTGTGCAGTTCCTTTAATTGTGTGATTGCTGCTTCATGAAAAATATCGATGGAATCACGAATCATTATTCGATTGAACGAAGACTTAGGTTTGAATGGGCTCACTGTCGACGTTTGGTTTGTATGATTGCTTTCGTCGTTTAAATCTTCCAAAACTTGTAGAAGGGGTGCATCAGATTGTGTCAAAGTCGTTGTCACTTGTCTGGTCTCAGTTGTAGGAGCTTGTTTATTAGTTGCTTGATTATGTGTGTTGACAAGAAAATGCTTTTTCAATTTCAATTTTCGTATCCCTTTATATATATCCAGTCTGGTTGCTGCGTAATCAAAGTTGTTTTGTGGCGCATACGAGAGGCCAAGTCTTAGTATGTTGTTTTCTTGTTTCGTCAACATAACGTTAGACAAATTGATGATGGTATTTTCTACTTGTTCATCCATTATTGTTTGTTCCTCCAGTAATATATATATTAATGGAAATTCATTTCAATGAAACTTTTGTTTAAATTTTCATGGTATATACTTTAGGAATGGTTGTCAATTTCTTTATATTAATTAGTATTTCACTAAGGGTGGGCTGAGCTCCCAGAGTTACACTATATGGAATTCCACAGAGTTGCATAAAAACTCCGCAGAGTTCTGCGAGCGGGGGGAGCTGCTCTAATCGTCCACCCCTAGTTTCTTCATCAATTAAAGATGGACAAACAGGGTTCAAACTTGCTTAGCAACATTTCTAGACAAATAGGGGAGAGTTGGCAAGCGCTCTGACATCTGCTCTCCAAGCTGTGGGATTAAGACCAGGCATTGTGACCACATGACATTAGCTACACGAAGACACATCCTGCCCTATCTACATTCACTGCTTGCGATCCCGCTGTGGTTTCACAATGCCCCGATATCCCTTATAGTCTCCTGGGGTGAGATGGGTGCTTAACTCTGCGGCCTGCACAACAATATATCAACCATTATCTATACACTTGTACTCACTGGCTTCTCACAACTTGTCCCTGGATGCCCTTTGGGGGTTCATGAGATGGACGGGAGACAGTGCAAGCTATTCTTGTGTAGTATTGCCTCAGCCAGGGGAGGTCTTGTATGTCTACATTTCTATATCCTAGGGCTCGGCTCTGGGAACTGTGCAGCAACAGGAAGGCGAGTAGCGCCATCTCATGGATAAAGAGGCGTGACGCATTGGCGCGGCAGAGAGTCGCCCATCCGTTAACATCACTATGGAGATCCTTGGCTTTATCCATAGAGTAAGCATCTCTCAGTTGCTGGCTGACCGTGGCTTGCATAGCAACTGACCTCAGAGGGTGAGGGGTAAAAGGGCCCACTTTGCAAGTTGGATTCCTGGTACATCGTGTCATAACGGTAGAGGGTCTGTCCCTCTCCAAGATGGCAGCAAAAGCGGAAGCACCTGCATGGTTCCTGTATTTCTCTGAGAGCACAGCTCTACAGCAGTTAGGCCTGGAACATGGCGCTGACTAGAAAGTGGCACAGACTGATCCCGACAGCAGCGAGCGGAGGGAGGGTGGTAAGTGTCTGGGGCACACAGCCGGGGTTCAGAGGGATTGATATTCTTGCACCAGTGCCTCAGCAGCCCAGCGAGTAGTGGTGGGGCCGGGGTCGGCTGTCTGCTGGTGGTCTCGGCAGCTCAGCCACAGTATTCGCAAAAGCAATCTGCCCAACTCTTAATACAGTGGTTGGACCACCACTCTCCATGCCCGGACCGCCACCACCGGTATGGCAGTCAACGGGACTGCCGTACTTATTATAAGACTCTCAGTGCCCAACACCTTTCCCCAGTATGGTTAGGTTTGAGTGGGAATAGTGAATGACGCCCCTTTAATGTCCACACTTTTTCCCAATATGTTCAGACTGGAGTGGGAATAGTAAATATCACCCCTTAAGTGTCCAACAGCGACTCCCAGTATGGTTAAATTGGAGTGAGATTAGTAAATGTCACCCGTTTAGTGTCCAACATCTTCCCCCAGTATGGTTAAATTGGAGTGGGAATAATAATTGTCACCCCTTGACTGTCAAACACCTTTTTTCTTTAAAAAAAAAAGGGTTATCTTGAAGTGCCATTATTTAATTTTAATATTTTAGATTGAAATTCTTTTTTATAATTCTTTTTCTATGTAGCAGATTTGTTTTGTGTTATTTTTTAATATTGTTGGTGTTTGGACATATAATAAAAAAATAATATTTTGTATGTTGGTGGGTAATATTAATAATATTTTTTTTATATAGAATAAAGACTTAATTTATCTTTTCAAACTTTATTTTAACATATTCATATATAACTTTAAAATAATCATTTATATGAAGTTAAGTAAATAAATATATTCATTGTTTTTGTTAAAAAATAAATTATATTTAATTACTATTGCGTTTTGCATATTTTCCACTTTTATTTTCAATTTTTTAAGTTTTGAAATATTTATTACATTGTTTTATATACATATTTTCAACATATTTTTTACATGTTTTTCAGTATACATTAAATAATTGTACATATTTATTGTGTACTTTGCAGTTTTGTGACATCTTTAAACACATTCTTTACATATTTTAAATTTGTACACATTTTTTACCTTTTGTAATACATTTGTTCACTTTCTTACATTATTTCCCATTCATTTCTATGAGGAAATAGTTTTTTGTTTAGCTTACTTTAAAAGCCATTTTTCTTTCATGGCTAGCTTCTATTTTGTGATCTATTTATGTCATTTTTAGTATATTTTCCTGGGACCAGGTCAGGGCATGGTAGTGCTGTTCGTTGGAAAAGATAAGTCCTTTTTAAGGATTTTTTTTAGGGTTTTGAGGATATGGAAGTGTAGGGTAGGGGTGGGCAATAAATTCCGCTTTGCTGGCAGAGTTGGTGGAGTTTTAGCCACTCCGCGTTACATGCAGCTCTGAGTTTAGGCCAAATTGTGCCAAGCACTGTGTATTGACATTATTTCTCTCACACGGCTCGCCAATGGTGAGTCGGTGAGCAAGATTTGGCGTCTTAGTATGATTTTTGGTTGATAAGAGAGTGCCTGGCGAGATTCCCCCAATGCGGGCGGTCACGACTGTTCCCTGTCAGAAAGCTGCTGCTCGAGTAGAAAATCTTCTTGAGTGGCAGCAAAATCATCTTAAGAAGTAGAGCCCTCTGGTGCGCCTCTTTTTGCGCTGATTTTTCAGCATGGAACGAGCTCCAGGCGCTAATTTCTTTTTTCTTTTTTTTTCAAAAACCTTTATTTGAAAAAGATAGCACAGTGCAATTACATAGTTCCACAAATGTAGAAGATTAGGCACACCAATACATTGCAGCACAGTAGAGATAGTTGCACAGTTGTGTGACATTAGAGACAATGCCATGAAGAGTTATCATAAACTCCTGTGGGGGGCAAAAGCAGACAACCAGGGGAGGCACCAAACATAGAGGGGAAAGGCAGGGAGAATGGGAGGGCCGTGGACTAGAAGGGAACAGCTCATGGACTAACACCGGCGGCCGCCGCGGGCGGGGAGCATGGGAGAAGTCGCAGATTGCTGAGGGTCATGACTTGAGAGGTAGGTAACGAGTGGGCCCCATATATCCAGTGGACAAGACTTGGTTGGCAAGAGGTCCCAGAACTCAGACAGGAGGGTTTGGCAGTGGGATGCGTCATCAAGCCAGAGACTTGTGCGGGCCTGCGGCCCCAACACATTGAGACCCTGCGTCGCGCAAGGACCTACAGCATGGTGATCAAACGGCGGGAGGCGTCCGGGCAAAATGTAACGAAGCCTAAGAGGCAGATCACGTGATCAGATTGGAGTGGTGAACAGGTGATTTCGGAGATAATTGCACAAACCTCCCGCCAATATGCCGAGACTAGGAGGCACAGCCAGGCGAGATGGGCAAAATCAGCCACGGGCGCGGAGCAGCGCAAGCATCTGTCACTCGCCACAATGCCTAATCTATGGAGTTGAGCGGTGGTGCGACACAGCCTGTGTATGTATTTGAAGTGTATCAGACACAAGCAGTAGTTGGGGGAAAGGCGTTTGATCTGAGTACAACAGTACAGCCAATCCGCTTGAGAGATCTCGATTCCCAAGTCCTCGCCCCATGCAGTGCACGCCCAATCGGTAGAAATGGAGGACGCTGCTAGTGTGTTAGCGTAAATTTTATAACCAATTTCTTGGGGGAGGAAGAAGCATAGAGCAGATCAAGAGTGGCCAGCGAGGGAGGAGGTTGGGGAAAGGTGGAGTGAAGCTTCCTGCAAACAGCCTGGAGCTGGTAGAATAACAGAGTGTCCATGGGGCCAGCATCAGGGGCAAGCAAAAAAAAGGTGTCCCCAGGATACAGGTCCGAAATTGTGGAGAGGCCGAGGTGAGCAGCGTGTTTAGCCATCCCCAACGACTGGAGTGGAGGAAAAGCGGGGTGATGTGCAATGGGCATAGTGTTTGCGGATAGCATATTCAAGCTGGAGATCTTACGAATTCCATCCCAGGTCCATCGCAAAATCTCGACCGTATCGATCTCAGTGCGTAGGAGCTTTGCCAGGGCGAACAGTGCGGTTGTGAGCGTCCACGGGGCGGCAAGGTTGGCCTCCACCACCACATGGGGTTGAAACAGAGTGGGGTGGAGCCATTAATGGAAAAAAATGGCCTGAACGCTAAAAGCATAGAGCTTAAAATCCAGGGCTCCCAGCCGCCACGCGACATCGGAAGGGTTAGGGTGTTGTAAGCGATCCTGGGTTGTCGCGCCACCAAATCCAGGGTAATAAGCAAGAAGCGGACCTTGCGAAAGAAATGAGCAGTGAGAGAGATGGAGATGTTGACGAAGAGATATAAGAATTTTGGGAGCACCACTATCTTGGCAATCACTATGCGCCCGGCCAAGGAGAGCGGCAGCCGGTTCCAAAGAAGGATCTTGGACTCTAACCAATCCACAGCGCGGCCAAAGTTTGCTCTCCAGAGTTCATCCACGGCCTTGCTCAACCAAACGCCCAGATACCTAGTTGGCTCCGAGGCCCACATGAAAGGGTAGTCAGAATCAAATGGGGTCCTGGCATCCGTGAGAGGAAATAATATGGATTTGTTCCACTTAACCTGAATACCGGAATAGCCGCCAAGGCGTATCACCTCCCGGACAAGAGGACTGAGATTCTCCTGCGGGTGGTGAACTTAAAGAGTTATGTCGTCCGCATACATGGAAACCAGCAGAGCCCGCGCCGCGAAGCCAATGCCTCTCTGAGTATGATGCTGCCGGACGCGAGCTGCAAGATGCTTCATAGCGACAGCAAAGAGCATGGGGAGAGCGGGCAACCCTGTCGGGTGCCAAGCCCGATAGGAATGGGCTCGGAGATCTGGCTGTTGATATGGAGACGAGCGGTGGGAAGTGTGTACAAAAGTAACACCTTGCGTATGAAGACCGGACTGAAGCCCAGACGGGGGACGAGGTAGAATAAAAGAGCCCATTCCAAGGTGTCAAAGGCCTTGGTAGCGTCGAGTAAAGCTGCCACTGCCGGGAGCGATGGATTGATTTGATGCAGGACGGAGAAGATGGTCCGGAGGTTGTGAGAGGTGGCGTGGCCAGGAATAACACTGGATTGGTCTGGGTGGGCAATGAGTGGCATGAGTGGGAGTTAGCGGGAGGCGAGCAAGATTTTATTGTCCGTGTTAATAAGTGAAAGGGGACAATAGGAATCTCTCTGCTCAGGGGACTTATCCGGCTTGAGAAGTAGTGTTAAGAGTGCCTGACGCAGCGCCTGGGGGAACTGGCCCGATTCAAAGGATTCGTTATACATAGCAGCAAGATGTGGGATCAATAGAGGGGCGAAGGCCTTATAAAAGGAGGCCGGCAGGCCGTCGGAGCCAGGGGCCTTGTCACACGGCATACTGTTTATGGCAGCTAAAATCTCCTCCTTGGAGAAGGGCTCATTCAGGAATTCCCGATGCGAATTACCAAGCCAGAGGAATTGAAGAGTTTTGAAATATTGGTCAAGTACATCGCGAGGTGCGACCGAGCCGGCCGTATAAAGTTGTGTGTAGAATGCGGTGAAGCGCGCTTTGATTTCTTTGGGGGAGGTGGTGCAGGAAGGCCCGCCATCTTGCAGGGCGGTAATATACGATGCTGCTCGAGGCCGACTAAGGAGATTAGCCAGAGTTTTGCCGGGGCGATCACCCTCAACGAAACGATGCGCTCGCAACTCTCTACCGAGAAAAGGTATTTCCCTATTCGCCTCGTCGGAGAATTTGGTGAGCTTCTCACGTATATGAGCAAGAGTATCAGCATTTGGGCGCTGGGCATGGGAGGTGTCCAGCAATTTGATCTCCCTTTCAATCTTGTCCTGAGTACCATGGATGGAGCGCAAAACACCGGATTATGCATTCCCTGTGGATAACTGTCTTGAAACCCTCCCAGAGCTTGGACGGGAATCCACCGATCCCTCATTGAGCTCAAAGTAATTTACGATTGCGGTCTGTATCTCATCGTAAAATACCGAGTCGCGAAGTGCGTTTGGAGGGTCCTCCATGTGAAGGCGCGGCAAGGAGAGTGGGGGAAACGGAGCGATAAGCTGACGGGAGCGTGGTCAGAAAGAGTGCGCGCCATAGGGTCTACTGAGGTTAGCCAGACTAATGCGTCCGGGGTGGTGATCCATAAGTCCAGCCGGGACCAACAGCCTCAAGAACCCGTGACACACGTACCCTCACGCGCCGCAGGGTAAGCATGATGCCACGCATCGTACAGTGAGTTGTCCAGGAGGATGGAATTAAGAAGTGAGGCCACGCGCGGATGAGAGATATGGGAACCAGACCGGTCCAGTGCGGCGGACAAAGTCACATTGAAATTGCCCCCCCCAGAGGAGAGCAGCAGGGCCAAGAGATGATATGCGGTGCCAGACTTGAGCAAAAAATTCCGGGTCATCGCAGTTGGGACCATATATTGCCGCGAGTGTCAGGGGCCCGCAGGGTGCCATGAAGTATTACAAATTAATCCTGGGTGTAGAACTACGCTACGCTCGCATAGTTTGCGCAACTACGCGCTAGGCGAATTGCACGTAGCACAGTGCAAAAATGCGTAGCGGGCATTTTTTGCTTGCTCGCGGTCCTCAACATCAAGTTGGCGACCGCGAGCGAGCAAAATAACATCCCGGCGAGACTTTTTCCTCGTTCACGATCAGCAACATCAAGTTGGCGATCACGAGCGTGGAAAATAAACCTCCCGGCGAGATTCTAAACGCGGGGAGGTCAGGTTTCTCATTGCGAGTGGTCACGTATGCTCTGCGTTGAGAAAGCTGCAGCTCGAGTACAAATCTACTCGAGCGGCAGAAAACTACCGCTTGCACTGTGCAAGATGCCATTTGCAATGATTGCACAGTGCGGACAAGCATCCGGCACTGTGCAATCAATGCGAACAGCATTTTGCACAGTGCACTACGCAGTTCGCGTAGCTACGCGTAGCTTGCGTAGTGCGAAGTGCACTTCGCATAGCTGTGCGTAGCGCTAATACGCAAACTACGCCCAGGGTTATTACGAATCGCCCGTCAGGGTCAGTGAACACCTGGGAAGTCTGCCATGGGAGCCCCCTACGCAGCAGTATGGACACCCCCCTGGAATAATTGGTATAGAAGGAGGAATGGATTTCGCCCCAATGCCGGGAAAGGAGTCTTGAAGCAGTGGGCTGCATAAGATGGGTCTCTTGTAAATAGCAGATGTCAACCTTGTGACGAGTGAGATGGGCGTGTACCAAGCGTGCCTTGCGGTGGTCATTAAGCCCACGGACATTTCAAGTCCAAAGTGTAGTGTCAGTCATGGTGCCATAATCGGGGAAGGGATGTCCGGGAACAGTGGTGTAGTGGGCAGGAGCTGCGTGCATGAACAATTAGCGGTGCAGTGGGATGTATGAGAGAAGAACAGTGCAATAATCAAGGGAACATTTTGACATAGTATAAACAGACATATCTCGCAATCTCTAGAGTGGGCCAGCAGAACAAACAGAACAAACCCCTTGACGGGAAGCTGACTAGCATGAGGAGGATACCTGATTATTGAGAGGTCATAGACAATCGACTGTGCAAGAGCAAACAAAAAGGCCTCAGAAGGAGGCCGTAGACCCCAAACCCTGAATACCCGTCCCCCGGAGCCCACCCTTAAAACAAAAAACCCCAAGAGCGCTCCAAACCCCGCACCCACACCAACCCCCCAATCAGGCTGAGGTACCACCCAGACTCACCCCAGGGACCCACAACTTGGAGAGGGAGAATCTGTGCCCATAATGGGAATTATCCCGTGGGGGCATGGCGATGCCCAGCATACACCCTTGCCAAAGAGACAGGGTGGCCAGGCCATTAGTGTAAGCAAACATAGGAGAGACCTTTAAAAGGAAAAGGAACTGCACATCAAAAACAGACAGGCTAGTAGAGATGCCTCCGAGGGCCACAGGAACCAGAGGTCTAAATTAGAATTACAGACCAGGAGAACAATTAATCCTAAGGATACAGCAACAAGGCTCAGAGAATAGATCAGTTATTGTCACTGAGGTTATCCGCAGCAGCAACTTGGGAATTAGCAGGCGAGGAACGGTGGGAATTGTCGAGTTATTTAACAAACGCCAGTGACTCTCTTGGATCCGGGAAGGTGAGAGTCTTTGTGCCCTGTTTGACATGCAGTATAGCCGGGTACGCTAGTGAGTAGGAGATCTCATGTTTCTGCAGGATCCGTTTGGCCGGTAGGAACTCATGGCAAGCTGACTGAACTGCGATGGTGTAGTCTGGGTAGAACGAGAGGTTGTTACCCTGGTGGCAGATGTCCCCTTTTTCCCTGGCCGCCCGGAGGATGGCGCCACGGTCCCTGAAGTTCAATATTTTGGCTATGATGGGACGAGGCGGCAGGCCAGGGGCCAAACGGGGGCCAAGGGAACAAGGGGCACGCTCAACAATAAAAACCGGTGAGAGAACTTCACCGAAGAGCTCACGAGCCAGGTGTCCCACATAGTCCTCCATGCAAGAGATGTTGGTGGACTCGGGCACACCAGTAATGCGAAGATTACTTCGACGTGAGTGAGATTCCAAATCCTCATTTTTATCGCGGATAACAGCTAGTATCTTGTCCATCTGCAGCAGTTTTTGGCGGTCCTGGGTAGCGGCGTCCTCTGCGTCAGACACCCTGGTCTCGACCTGAAGGAGTCGGGCATCGTGGGAGTCAACCCGGGCTTTCACTGTGTCCAGGCGGGCCGATAGTTGATCCAGCTGCGTCGCTATAGTGGTGACCGTGGATTTAACATCAAGCATGATGGCCTTCTGATCGTCCTCGTGGGATTGCGACATTTCAGATGTAGCCAGGGGGTCACCTCCATCCGCACTGGCACCCTCCTGGCGCGTCTGGCGGCGCTGGTCAAAGGTGATCTTGGGCTGCTTGGGGTGGGTTCTACCCATGGCCGGTGGTCGCAGGAAAGTGGAGCAGCCTGACGGTAGGGAAGGGGGGTGCAAGTAGAAGGAGAAGACCAGTGTACTCGAGGTGCAGCCAGCCAGCAGGGGAAGGGCGCCAGGAGGGACCCAGCGAGCAGCCTCGGCACAGAACACAGGTGGCCTGATCGTGGGAGAGGAAGGAATCCAGTGGGCGAGCGGTCCAGCACCAGGCGGCCACCGCAGACAGTCAGCCGACCAGCCGAAGTGAAGGCAAAGCAGCAGAGTCCAGCTCAGAATGGGCTGGCCGGAGCAGTCAGCCCCAGGCAGCAGGAACAACTACTGGAGCCAGTGCCAACACAAACGTGGAGGAGGCCAAGGAGATACAAGGGAACCACAGCACAGCGGGGTGAGAGGCACCAAGCGGGGGACAGGTGGCTGGGCCCACAGGAGGGGAAGGGGCCAATCCAGTCGGGCACAGGGCCGGAAACAAGATGAAGGGTAGCACTTGTGCAGAGTCCGTGAGTACGTTGCAGATCAGCAGCGGAACCCAGCCGGTGTTGCGCAGGAGGCCGTGCCTCGGCCGGATGCAGAGAGGGGCGGCCTGATGCCGCTAGGATTGTACTCCGATCCGCACAGGAGGGGCCGGCGGGTTGTAGCATCCACACAAGGCAGTAGGTGTTGAGGTGATAGGCAGCAAGCGGGCCGCAGCGCTAGGCTGTCTCCGGGGGAGCGCCGCGTCCGGCCAGCCGGGACCGCCACAGCAGGAGGGCCCAGAAGCCTCAAGGGCAGAGTTAGAAGCCGCCTCACACAGAGGGGGGGGTCGAGGAGAGCGCACCACCCACCTCGCCAGGCCTGATGACGGAGGCCTGAGCCTCGGGCACCAGAGGAGGAGTGAAGGCACCTGGGGGTGCGTAAGCCGGACCGGGCGGTATGACGAGCATGCCCCCAGCCCCTCCGCAAAGCGCCCCCACAGCAGCAGAACCTACCAGCTCTAGTGACCACAGAGTTGAGATGCTGCGTCGGGCGAAAATCCGGTCCTGGTCAGGGTCTCGCCGTCAGCTCCGCGAGGGCCGT
Organism: Triturus cristatus; assembly: GCF_964204655.1. Taxonomy (NCBI): domain Eukaryota; kingdom Metazoa; phylum Chordata; class Amphibia; order Caudata; family Salamandridae; genus Triturus; species Triturus cristatus. Next base: position 1,157,377,481 of record NC_140580.1, on the reverse strand, counting down.
GAAGGCCGCGCGTGCCACAGGACCTAGGCCCGGGCCTCGCACAGTGGCAGATCTTGGCTCAGCAGCGACACAGAAAGGCGGAAAAGGTCTCGGAGCACGCCGCAAGAGCAGGTGAGTGGCGATGATGCTAGTCCGAAGTGGCGATGAACGAGATGCCTTCAGGATTGTGATGGATTTTGGGCTTGGCCGGCAGAGCCCACTCAAAGTGCGGCCATTTTGCAGCCGGGTAAGCCACACCCCCTAGGCGCTAAAATTTAGCACAGGCAGTGCGATGTGCCTTATTCCGCCCATTTGCACAACCCCGCAGAATCTCATGCCGTTTTCATTTAACTCTGCGGAATTCCGCAGAGTGATAGACTGCAAGTTTTGCCCATCCCTAGCTAAGGAGTGAGGTCTACATGTTAGCTATAGTCTTGTTTGTGGCTTTTTGGTATATTTAGATGTATTAATAGTATTGTTTTTTTACTAGTTAGTCATTTTGGGTATTTGCACACTATTTAAGTAATGTAATGTTTCATTGTGTTATGTTATTTTTATTTTAATGGTTAAGTGTGATGTTTATGTATTTTGGGGAATGTAATTATTTTATGGGTGTTTTTTTGTACTTTACGGGTTTTGGCTATGAATGTATCCGATGGGCATGGTGAGTTTTTTTTAAAGAAAATCAATTTTGGTTTATAATAAACCAATCATTTTTACCTTTATACCCTTATTTTCAGATTTCCTGGAACATTTATATTTTTTAAATACTTTTTCAGGTTGTTTATGGTTCCTATATTCTTTGGATTGCTTAGGGAGATTTGTATTGGATTTGTTTTATTTTTGCATTTCTTTGGGGACGAGGAGGTGGTTGGACAATATATTTCTTATTTTTGTTGATACAGAGGAAAATCTGCAGCTATAGAACAGTAAGTTTTGTTTATTTCATTTCTTTTGGGTGGGAAATGTGATCTTTTTGTGTGTAAATATTATGCAATTGTTATTTAAAATTTTGTGTTTTATGTGTTGTAATTAATTAATGTGATGGATTAAGTTTGTCTTTAGTTTCTTGGTTGGTAAAGTTTACTTTTAAAAAAAAAAAAAATATATAATATTTTATCTCAGTCTTCACTAATTATGTAATTATATTGAATTTTGTGGCTAATGCAATACAATATTGATTTTATTATTTATAAAAAATGATTTGTTATCTTGGTTTGTATTTTGTGATAACATTTTAGGAGGTTGGTAGGTTACTGTTTATTTTATAGTATGCTTTTGGCTATTTCTTCAAAGTAATTTATTTGTTAGTTATTTATGAAGAATTGTACTTTAGATTTTGGAATGTCACACATTCTTTTGGTTTGTTTGCTAGGTTTAGGGGCTGTTTGGGTTACAGATTGTTCCATTCTTAGTTCTTTGAAGCTTTGCTCTTTTTGTAATGCTTCTAGAGATTTATAGAGTGTAGTTTGGACTCTGCCTAGGGTGGAGTGGAAGGCATTGTTGTGCCAACCTGCCAAGGTGCTGTCATTGGCATTCCACCATGGCATTTGGAATTTGGGTTGACGTCTTTGTGCAGAGTGATGCAGTCTGCCAACCCAATTGTCTTCTAAATAATCCCTTAGGGGGCTTAGTTTGTCTTCATTTTATTGGGATTGAGGGCTTTATATTAGTAAATTGTAGTGGTTGGCTACCTGTGTAACAGGGACATAGGCCAGAGCAATAACGTTTCTTTGTTTCAAATGTGAATTGGCTGTTTTTAGAATATTCTACACTTAGTGGGCGATTACGATAGCGGAAGGACAGCCACCGCCAACCATGTGGGGGCAGTCCTTCCACCATTGGACCGCGATTTTCCCCCACCACATTAGGATGGCCGGGGATCCAGACTGCGACCGTGGCGGACCGAAAGACCATCTGCCACGGAACTGCCTCAGGCAATCGGACCGATTGCCTGGCGGAGCGGTCTGCATGCATAAAATGGTGGCGGTGCCTAGCAGGCACCGTCCACCATAATATGATGTAGGCTGTGAGCCAGCCTTTCCATGACTGCGACACCGTCATGAAAAGACTGGTGGAGTCCTGTTCGGGGGCCTGTTGCAGGCCCCCAATGGGGGGGGGTATATATGCACTTGGGGGTACCCATGGTACCCCACCTACATTTCAGTGCCCTACGTGGCAGGCACCGTGTGGTGCCTGTCATGTAGTGCACTAAAATGCACAACATGTATTTTCAACATTGCGGCGGGTGCTGCTGTGAGCAGCACCCGCCCCAATGTTAAAAATGCAAGATGCGACCGCCATGGTGGCGGTCGCATCCTAATGTGGTGTGCGGAACCGCCGCATGTACTGCCATCGTAATCGACCCCTTAGTGCAGATATTTGGAGGTGTCTCCATATGCTTTGATTAAAATGATAGTAACAGCCTCGGATGGCTATGTGTGGGTAGATTTTTTAAATGGTTTGAATCATGGCTTGCTTAAAGTCTATGATTATTCTTGGGGGGTTGTAGTTGCTTGTTTTTAGGTCTGGGTGAAACTCTAGGAGTTTCATGCAATGGAATTCTGCAGTTACAAAAAAAAACACGAGATTCCGCAGAATTCTGCGAATGGATGGAGATAGGCACGTCACACAGTGATTTAGCTCCGGGAGCTTGTTCCTTGCTGAAAAATCAGCGCAAACAGCACCAAGAGATGCACCAGAGGGCACAGCTTCTCGAGTTGACTTTTCTGCTGCTCAAGTAGATTTTCTTCTTGAGCGGCAGCTTTTTGACCGCAAATGGTTGGTGACTGCCTGCAACTGCCTGCATTGGGTGCTCTCCTAGCGACAGAAAATCATACTAGGTGATGCCAAATCTTCTTTGCACTTGACAACTTACAATTTTCAAGTTGGTGTAATTTGGCCAGAACTCCGCTTTACAACTTCAAGCACAACACAGAGGAGCCAATTACTGTGCGATTGGGAAGGCCTCTTAATGGCATTAGCTCCATCCAAATCAGATCGGGAACGTGTCTTTCCGACCGAATTGGAAAGGTTTCCGAATGACTGATTATGATGCCAGTTAGGCTTTAGGAATATCCTAATCCGAACCCGGCGGCATTCGAAATGACTGAGCCGTACAGAGCAGACTCGTATGTCTCTACAGGCCGCGTTTCCGAACCACCGATTACGGTGTTGGATTTGAACAGCCTTTCCCAAATTTTACCGTCTGACTCGAGTCAGCAGTTGGAATCAGACTTTTGGGGCCCTTAGATGGACCCTCTGCACCCGGAGCCTTCCCAATCAGTCCCATGGGGGTACCCGTGGGTTCCCCCATACTAGCCATGAACAGTGTGCCAGGCACCAGGGGGTGCCTGCCACAGGGTGTCTGATTTTCCCAAGCCACCCCTTTCTTCAATGGGAGTCTAAGCATTCGGTCGGAACATAGGCTTTTATTGAAGTCAATGGGATCCCGACTGAATCGAATCTGGAAGCATCCAGATGCATCGTAATCGGTCGTTAGGACTCTCCTGATCCGAGTCAGTTGGAAACCATTCCCATACAGATTCAGGGCCCGATTACAATGCAGTTCAGAAATCATTCCGACAGAATCGGTTTGGGAATGGTTTTCAACCTACTCGGATCGGGAGAGTCCGACCAACTGATTATGATGCATCCGAATGCTTCCAGATATGATTCGGTCGGACTCCCATTGACTTCAATGGGAGCCTATGTCCCGACCAAATGCATAGGCTCCCACTGAAGAAAGGGGTGGCTGGGGAAAATTGGGCACCCTGTGGGGGGCACTCCCTGGTGCCTGCCACTCTGTGCATGGCTGATAAGGGGGGACCCATGGGTACCCTCACAGAGCCAATTGGGAAGGCTCGGGGTGCAGGGGGGCCTATACGGCCCCAAAAGTCTGATTTCGACTGCCGATTCGAGTCGGACGGTACAATTCGGAAAGGCTGTCCAAATCCAGCATCGTAATCGGTCATTTGAAAAAGGCGGCCCGTAGAACCGTATAAGTCTGCTCTGTACAGCTCAGTTATTCCGAATGCCGTCAGGTTTGGACTAGGATATTCCTAAAGCCTAAATCGGATCGTAATCGGTTGGTCGGAAAACTTTCCGATTGGGTAGGAAAGACATGTTCCCGATCCAATTTGGACGGGGCAGATGCCGTTAGGAGGCCTTCCTAACCGCATCATAATCGGCTCCTCGGTCAGAATGATTTCCGAACTGCATCGTAATCGGGCCCACAGTGTCCAAAATTCTACCAGTTTCACCAGTGGAGCGGAATATATCTCCCACCCACACTTGGTTTTATGTTTAATGTGTTTTAAGAGGTCATAGTAAGTGCTGCTTTGTTTATTTGGTAGTAGGGCATACATAAAAGTAATATTTGTATTTTTATATTCACAATGAATAGTGTATATCTGAGTGAAAGGTGTGGGACACATTTTGAAGGTAACATCCATCATCCGCATTTGACCCTGGCTAAGAATTAGTAAGTTATTTGCTGTGGAAAATAGTAGGATTTGTTTCTCATTTTTTAGGTTGTCATATAAAAGGATCTTCATTATGTGTCATTGTTAAATGTTCAGATATTTGCATGTCTCAATATCATTTAGGGACAGGAAGAGTATTGCTGGTGACTCCTTTAATTCATGTAATTAAACATTTTAAAATGGACATAGGTGGAATTTGCCTGTTATGTGTTTGGGGACTTTAGGTAGAACATATTTAAAGATTTTGCTTGTAGGTTCCTGGGAGCTAGTGCTTGCCTTATTTCTTGCAATATCTCTCTTACTACTATTTCTGTTACATTTGGGGGGCACTTGTCCTTTCTTACCTGAATTACTACATCAGCATTTGTAGTAGTCTTCCCATAACATGCATTAGAATTAGGCCTGGGCCAAAATTCTGTTCCGTTCGCGGAAATTGCGATAATTTGGCATTTTCGCGTTCCGCGGAAAGCGCGAAAATGTCAAAATTTCCGCATTCCGCAGTTTAGCGATAATTTGTTTCTTGCTCGCGCTGTAAAAAATACATTCTTGCGTGCGCGCCTTACCTGAATTCCCGCGTTCGCTGACAAGTTTTCCCGACCCGGTCGCGTTCTCCACGAGATATTGGATTGTTGGTAGCCATTTTGCACTGTCTCGCAACAGTTTGCGCTCGCATTGTCGCGCGATGATGTCATTTATTGCGCGAACACGTCATTCTTCTCGCGATCATGCACCGCGCGAGTATGAGAAGATTGAGATCTCGAACACGTCATTCTACACCGCGAGCGAGAGGGTGAGGACGCGGGCACGTCTAATCGAACGCGAACAGGAGAAAGAGACCCCTAACACGTCATATCCAACGTGACAGGGACGAAGAGAACGCGATCATGTCATTTTCGACACGCCGGCGGAAGTAATGTGAAGCTCGAGAACTCGAACATGTAAAATTTTCAATTTGGAGAGGAATATCAGCTCTAGCAGCATGAAACCTTCTGCAAATGCTGATTTTGGATGAAAACAACTCCTCACATTGACATTTGGCTGTCCTTTTTTGTGCAAGGAGTCCTTTTTTAAAAAGGTGGGGAGAGGGAGGAAGTGACACAGAATCTCCAACTTTCTGTTCCTGTCCAGCAGGCTTCTCCCAGTGATTTGTCCATCTCCTGCTCATTCTGCCTTTGGATTAGGAGCTGGAAAGATCACTCTTTTTGTCTGCTGCATCATTGCAATTGGATTTGAGGATTTTTGGAATAGGATATTTTACAAGTAAGTGGTTGTTGTGTCTGTTTGATTGTGGGCATTGCAGTTGTTGTAACTAAAATTTATTTTTGAGAACTATCATTACTTTTTTTTTTTTAAATGTTGTGGGTAGTAGTAGTAGGCCCGAGCTAGCCATGGGCATGGCCTCATGGGTGTGTGCATGATGAAGCAACTGTTCCTTTTGGTGTTTTTTGAATGTATTTCATTTTCAAGCATCATTTAGGGCATGGATGGCATTGGATTGAGTCTGGGAAGTGTGTGTTTTTGGGGTGGCCTTTCTGATGTTGTTGGGCCTGGCCATGTGGCTGGTGGCCATTTTGAAGCCTAGGCCTGCAAGCTTGCCTGGCCTTGTCTGCCAACAGGCCTGCTTTCATCCACTAGGATCAGAGCAGGTAGCCACAGCTTTATTAATCTAGTGTTTTCTGTGTGGTCTGTTGAATTTAGACTTCATTTAGGGCATGGATGGCATTGGATTGAGTTGGGGAAGTGTGCTTTTTGGGGGTGGCCTTTCTGATGTTGTTGGGCCTGGCCATGTGGCTGGTGGCCATTTTGAAGCCTAGGCCTGCAAGCTTGCCTGGCCTTGTCTGCCAACAGGCCTGCTTTCATCCACTAGGATCAGAGCAGGTAGCCACAGCTTTAATAATCTAGTGTTTTCTGTGTGGTCTGTTGAATTTATTTTAGACTTCATTTAGGGCATGGATGGCATTGGATTGAGTTGGGGAAGTGTGCTTTTTGGGGATGGCCTTTCTGATGTTGGTTGTCTTAAAGACATGCTTTTGTTGTATGTGTCTGGTCACTGGTGTGTTGGTGTGCAATGCATGCACCCTGCAGACCTTTTTGGGGCCTGTGAATGTTCGTATTTACATTTTGTTGCATTAAAAAGGCAGAGCAGTGTGCTTTAGCATGCATCCTTTACCTGGCTTTTATAGGCCTTTTGTCAGCTCAGGGTGTTTCCCAGGCCCCCGGCTTGTTTGTGATTTGTGAGTGTCCATGTGGGTGGTGGCCTTTTTTTGTGTTTGGACTGGGAGTTATTAGTGTCCTGCTTTTGCCATAGGCCTGCATGGTTTTCCTATTGGCTATTTGGCTTACTGCTTCCATCCATCCACCCCCTTTGCCAGCAGCAGCTCCATGGATGCTGAGATGCTAAAATAATTTATTGGCAAATAGGGTCCACCCCACTTCCATTACATTTTTATTTTGGTGGTTATTATTATTAACTTTCCTATCCTTCCTGAGAGTGAAGTGTGTGGCTGTACACAGTAGTATAACATAGCTCTAGTTAAAAAAAAAGTCATAAATGGCTAGACTATATTTTGTTTGCACTAGTACAGTACTAAGTAACTGAACCACAACAACAAATGCAACATTTCACTGATGTTCTTCTCCTGTCTTATTTGCTTTTAGGTGCACAAAAGACAGTGTAGGAGGTGTCATCAGCATCACCTGGCTACCCGTTGTACTGCCAGCCAGACAGAAGTCCTGCTGCGCATCACGTCAACGTGTGACCAGAACTTGTTGTGCATCTGCATCCTGCCTGACATCTGAAGAAGATGGCCCCAAAGAAAGGTACCAGGTCCAGTACCAAGAAAGTTGCCAGTGAGAAGAAGGAACAGAAAAAGGAAGTGCCATTAACCACGACTGGCGGTGTGCCGGCCAAGGTTTTTTTTGACACCAAAGCGTTGTCTGGGAACCAAGCTGGGAGCAGCACAGCGGTCCAACCCCACCAACCTAGGCCCAAGGGCTTTAGTGTCGCAGAGGTAGCCAGTCTACTAACGAGCAGCGATGTTGAAGAAATGTCATTACTGCAAAGTAGTACACAATCAAGTTCAACGCAGGCGCAAACTCAGCAGATCAGTGTGCAGCCGCAACAAGAACAGCAGCAGCAGCCGCCGCAACAAGAACAGCAGCAGCCACCGCAACAGCCAACCATAGTAGTTGTTGCTCCTGATGTAGGGGCATTTCAGGAAATCGAGCTTCCTGCAGACAAAGTGGAGCAAAGTGAAACCACTGTTTCAGAAGATCTATTGTCTTCCAGACCACCAGCAAGGAAAAGGAGGCTTAGTCCATCATCTTCTTCTTCAAGCCCCGCTTCTGATGATCGTGATGCCACTTGGCTACCACCAGCTCAGTCTGAGAGTGATATACGCCACAAGACAATGCTTCTAAAAAGGAAGGTCCCAGAAACACTTAGAGTTATGGAGGTAGATGTAGAAGAGGGGGGTGATGATGTTGATGAAGACGAGCCAGTCATCACGCACATTACCCCCGCCCCAAAGGGATTGGAGACCAACATTCTCACCCTATCCAGAAAGGCTGCTACTGAGCGGGATGTTGCACAGATATCACCAACACAGGTTACACCACCACTACCTCCAGCTGCCATATTTTCCAAGGCCCGGCAGGGACCTACATCCAGCTCAAGCATCTCAGTAGGTAGTGGTAGTAAAAGTCACAGTCTAGGTGCACAGGGTCACATTTCAAGCACCCCCTCCAGTTCATCTGGTGTTGAAAGTGGAACATCCAGCAGTGCCAGAAAGTTCTCCTCTCCAGTTTGGGACTTCTTTGCTGTTAGCACCAAGGAGGAGAACGTTGCAATCAGCTCAATTTCTCGTCAAGGTGTCCGGCGTGGTAAGCTTGGTAAACACTATGGTACCGGAGGACATGCAAGTCATCTAAGAATACAACACACTATCGTGTGGGAGGATCACCTACTTAAGTTAAAAGAAAGTAGAAAAACTCAACCCATTGAAGTTGGTCAGGATGAATCAGGGAGCGATATTATTGTGGTGGCAGGTGAAGAAGAGGGAGGCATTTCTAGCCCTGTCCCCAGTAGTGCAGTGGTAACGCCCACATCCTCCTCAGTAACATGAGAGTGGCACCGCAGTAAGAGCCATACTCAGAGTCACGGTGAGACACCAAGGCGACTGATTACCTCAATGAGACAATCTGTGTCGTTGAGCCTTAGTGGGTTAATGAAAACAGCACCACAAAGGAAAGTAATCCAGCCTACCATTGAGAGCATGTTTAGGTTGGAGGGGCAGTTCCAACGCAACCACCCAACGGCACGATTGTACAATGCGAAGCTTGCTAAAATGTTAGCGCTGGACCTTCTTCCTTTTTCATTTGTGGAAAGGGTGGGTTTTCTTGAATTTGTGTCTGCCATCTGCCCTAAATGGAAGGTTCCCAGCCGGTCCTATTTCGCAAGAATTGCTGTTCCGGCACTACATCATGATGTGCTGGAATTGGTTGGACAAGCTTTGCAGCAGAGTGCTGTGCACAATATCCACCTGACAACAGACATGTGGACCAGTTGCCAAGCCACAGATTACATGTGCATCACTGCACACTGGATCTCTTTTGTGGGGGTTAAAGATAAACTATCTGCACGAGGTGTTGTTGACACAGCTGCGATTTTTGAAGGTACTCGGAAACATGCAACTGTAGCCATGTTCGCCATGGAGAAATCTCATACGGCTGAAAACATTTTACACGAGTTTCACACCAAGGTTTTGGAATGGCTGCGGCCCAGAGGGCTTCGTATTGGTTTTGTTGCCACAGACAATGGCAGTAATGTACTTAAGGCCATGGAACTTGGTTCCTATTTCAGGGTTCCGTGTTTGGCGCACTGCATAAACATTCTAGTTCAAGACTTTCTTAAAAAAGAACCCATAGTCAGCAATTTACTGGCCATCTGCCGAAGAATATGCACTCATTTCAGCCATTCTTTTAAAGCTCGGAAGCAGCTGAGGATCATCCAACGTGAACAAAGGATGCCAGTCAAGGCACTCATGCAGGAGGTGGCAACACGTTGGAACTCAACGTATTACATTCTTGATCGTCTGTACGAACATTACAGGTCACTTCATGAATATGTCTGGATCAGAAGCGGGGATGCTAGTGTTAAAGGCATGAACCTTGAGATGGATCAATGGACCCTAATTAAATGCCTGACTGAGATGCTGTCTCCTTTTGAGGTCTTCACACGTGAAGTCAGCAAGGAGGACTGTACAATGGGCCAAGCTATCCCATTATTGCAAATGCTAGAGCATGAGCTGAATAATGTGTCTGAATCATACAAAGGTGTAGAGGACAGAAGGCAAGCCCATGACTTGGTGGAGAGCTTATCCCGGCGCTTAGCTGAAAATGTAAAGATGCAAAATAAAATTTTGTCACAAGAACATTACATTTGTGCCACAATTCTGGATCCACATGCAAAATTAGCACTAAAGACATTCTTTGCTTTTTCCGACATTGATGTTGCCCGCTACAAAAGTTGTATAGCTGAAGCAGCCAGGAAGTTGGAAAACAAACGGCAGCTAATTAAAAGCCCGCAAGATCAACCCACAAGAAGTACTGAAGCAGGCCATGCAGGATCAAGTGCAACTTCGTCGGCTGAGGGCAGTGCGTTTGGATCACAATCACAACACTCACCATCACTATCGACCACAGAAACAATAACTGGATCATTAGGCCGAGTACAATCATTATCATTACAGGATTGGTATCTAAAGTTAGGCTTTAATAAGCACAGTGCTGATGCACAGAAAAAACAGCACGAAAGCTTACCAGCAGCAACCCTGAACATTGAGCGGATGGTCCAGGCCTATCTGGACGACCCAACAGAGGTGTACATTGACCAAAACCCATTGCAGTATTGGTATAGGAAAAGGTCTGAATAGCCACAGCTCAGCAGGCTGGCGATAAGCTATCTGGCTTGCCCTGTCGCAAGTGTCTCTTCCGAACGTGTTTCCAGTGCTGCTGGTTCCATTGTAACATTGAGAAGGACCAGTCTATCGCCAAAAAACGTGGAGAGGTTAACAATGATCAAAATGAATCAGCACTTCATACCACCGAATTACTCAATACATGAAGCAATGTAGGAAGATGAGGACAGCGGCTCAGGTGACGGAAGTATTGTGTCAGATGATTACCTACTACTGGCTGAACCCCCAGAGTTTGAAGACGAGCTATACTTCCCTGACAATTAGGCTCGCACTTACTGTCCTCCGCCCTTTTTTCCCCCTTTGTTTATGTGTCTGTCGTTCCGGTTATAAACTTGTGAATCACAACAAATCCATTACCACCGTCTTCTACTCTTCTAATTTAATATACAAGTTTCAGGTGTCTGCTATTTGACAGTACAGTCCTCCGAATCCAGCTCCTCCACTCCATCATACTGAATCTCCTGCTCAATTCCATTTCCCTCATGAATGATGATTGGATGATGGTAACAACAAATTCAAACTTTCCTAGTCCTTCCAAAAGAAGTGGAGCATGAATCAGATGACTACTATAGCTATCCTCCTTTCAGAGCCGAGAGAGACTGGCCATTAACTGAAAATAAGATGGAACAGGTAATGATTGATGCCATGCATTGGACGCAGAGTCGCAGACTGAATGATTTATATTTTGTTGTGTTTGTTGTGCATGAATTTATGTAATTGTGCACTGCCACTAATCAACTTTCTACAGAACACACTAAACTTAACGCAAGGTAAATTCAATTGTCCCCTTATTGCAAATATTTAATTTGTACTTCTCCTACAGCTAGGTGATACATTTCTTTTAATTCAATACAGGAAGGGGACTCACTCAATCTGCGCAATGAGTATGATTGACACAACAGACCCGCCCATCATGATAATGGCGAAATAGATGGTCGTTAACTTAAGATGAGAAGGAACAGGTAATGACAAATAATGGCATGCATTGGACACCTGACTCAGAGCGATTGGTCTTTGTGTTTTCGTTGTTTGTTTGTTGTGCACAAAGTGAAGTCAAAGTGTACTAGTAATCTATCTTTCTGTACACAATAAAGAATGACTCAAGTCAGTAATATTTATATTTCTACTCTTGTTGTGTCATAAAAATTTTACTTATACTGCAGGCCGATCTTCGCAGTCAGTAAAAGTATCGGAGATGATGATGAAGTCAGGAGGACGTTTCATGAGTGGCATAAAACGGAAAAGCATAAAGGTAAACACGTCAACAACAACCACAGCAGACACAAATGTCTGTGTAGAAGTGGAATAGAGTGTAGCGGTGGGATGACTGCAGTGCATTGAATTTACTAACTGAAACTGTAAAATGCAATGGATAATGTGCTTTGCGTTTGTCCAACTCTTTGAGAGAAAAAAAAGGACTCTAAAGTGTTAACGTAGGATGTGCTACTGCTAAGCACTGTGGGCCTGCTCTCTCCTGTTACTGTTGAAGGTCAATGCTGGAAACAGACTAGAGTAGTAGAGATGATGCATACATGCCACCTCGGAAAGTGTTCTTGTTGAACTACACCATAACTTGTGCATTTGTTTTAACTTTCTTTCTCAATATCCCCTTTGGTTTTCCATCTACATTTACAGGCCGGGCCTTGCCCTAAACTTTGTAAAACATTACAATGCATAATTACCTTACCAATAAATCACCTTTTTTTTCCAGCCGGGCAGTGGCAAGGCGACACACTCAAGATTGATGGACGAGAGGAGCAAGAGGACTGCCGAGATGCAAATCCAGTCCACATTTTTGACTAGGATAACACAGTAACAGTATCCACTTTTATCTTCTTTTAAATAATTTGATTAATATTTTGTATACAATCTTTACAACAGTGTGTTCTTGGAGTTGTTATTATCATCATTAGGTTTGCTCTGTGTTTACGATTCTTCCCTACCAATATTTAAAATTTCTATTTGCTATCTGTAAAAGTTTTAAGGCCGGAACAGAACAAGAACTAGAAGTGTATGTAATCCGGGTCTCTCATCATCATGCATGCATTGCCTTTTTCTCTCTTAACATATGGATATGGTAGTCTTCAATGATTGTCGTTTGTTTGTCTATGTATGCATACTGTTTTTCTATGTCAAACCTTTCCCAAAAACCCCCTTCCCATCCATTCAACAAACCCTAACCCTCTTCCCCCGGGCTGTGTGACTAATTGTCGAGGTGTAACTAAATTAAATGTACACCAATACTTAATCACACACTTGCTGGGGCGGATGTGGTGAAAGCAACACTACTTCAATTTCAAGGAGAGCGATGATCTTCTTCTGCTTGCCCACCCATGAGTAGGATATTTCAGAGGTTATTTTATTTAACAAAGGCACATATACCTCAGCATGAATTGCCGGCATTGATTGGATTTGTTTGTTGTCATTCCTCATATACAGCACTAACTGTTAGGCCGTAGGCCTAGTCAGTGACTCGACACAACTATAGTTTGTAACTCTGTCTAGTAGGCTATCCCAACCACCATTCTGTTTTTTTGTCAAATATTTGAGCATAATATTGTTGCTCGGTAAGTTCTGTACTGTACTTCATTCTACAACTCCTCTAACAGTCTCTCAAAGGCGATTGACTGTCTCCTTTTCTTTTTTTGCAAATGCTGCCGCCCTGCCAGTGTCTACTACTACTACTATGCTACCACCACCAACACCACAATCATGGCATGTATGAAAAAGGAAACCATCTTCACCATGCAGCCAGTGCTGTGCCACAGTTGGACATAAACATCAAGAGAGAAGTTTGGGGGAGGCAGAATTAATAATGGACATGTTGTCAATGATTTCATTTTCACACACCAGTACAAAGAATGCATAGACTAGAGGACAGACTGACAGTACTAGAAGGACAAGTCAATGAGTGAGGTGTGTCGCATCTATCTGTTTGTGTCTTATACAGGCAGCCAATTATTTAAATCAAACACAGGCTATGGGTGGCCATGTACCAGCAAGGAAACAGTGTGATGTACACCAGTTACCCCACCTACAAAACATTAACAACATTGCATGTAACATAGAAAAATATATTTAATTTACCCTAACAAAAATAAACTAAACCCACAAAAGCTGACCCACCCCCCTCCCTAACCCCAACCAATGTCCATAGGAGAAAAAAGTCTGTAACGCCCAAACAAGTTCCCACCCACCCACCTAAACAAGAATTAAAAAAGGGGCAGAACAGGATGACAGGGACTAAGTGGTGGGGCAGGACTCAAGGAGGACACGCATCTGGCGCATCAGGCCCTCTAAAGAGGTGACGTGGCGTCTAAGGGCGCAGCAGTTGCAGCCACAGTGGGGGGGGCACCAGAGATGGCACTACGGTGGCGGCGGGCAGCCGCCAGACGGTGGTGCCGTACCACTGGAGGGCGGTGGCTGGGGCCCGGGGCACTGGAGGAGGCTTCAACAATTGCTGCCGCAGTCTCCTCCTTCTCCTCGGCTAAGACCACCAGCCGCCGGTATTCCCGCTGGATGGCCTCCAGCTTCCGGCGCCGTGCCTTGGCGGCCAACTCCTTTCGATTTTGTTTCGGAGTAGCTGTGTATCAAAAAGAAAAAAACAAGACAATTGTAAAATATACTCTTAGAAAAACAGTAAGACAAGATAATTATTTATACACATAGTGGCATGGTGGAGTAGCACTATAAAACACAGTAGTACATAACATTTTAAATCTCGCCCGTCCTTCTTCCTTCCACCCGTCTTTCACTTTTTAGTTGAACAGTGCACCAGGTGCTCTTCTCCATAAAACTTTCAAAGCGGAGTTGAAATCAGATAGATGAGGACATTGGTTACTCAATACTCCCGCTCCTACGCCAATTAAAGGGAATTCTAGTCTTCTAGTTCACTCTTCAAACGTCACCAACAACTCATACTTACTTACGACATCGGATAGCGGGTGTCCTTTGTCCGCCCGCCATCCTCACGCTAACACGTGGTGACAATTAATTAGGATGATGCGCCCGGCACAGTGGTGGGCGCATCCTATTTTTTTTACATTCTGGTTGGCATTGCCGAAAGCAATGAAAACATGTTGTGCTGCTTTTCCAAGCACAACCTGACGGGCCCCGCACGGAGCCTGTCACGTTTTGCTTTGAAAGGCAGGGGGGTACCATAGCATAGGTACGTAACATCCATGGCGGCCCCCAAGCATACTCTGCAATGTCTGCATGCCTTTCCGTGGCGGACGGCAATGCCGCCACGCAAAGGCATTCCAACATGCAGATTATATGGCTGGCGGTGTGTTCAGAGAGACACCACCGCCATATTGAACCCTTTTCCGCCTGGTCGACATGTGGGGGTTTCTGAATTTTGTCTACAGGGATGGCGGGAGGTTTGCCCCTGCGGTGTCGGCAGTGAATTCCAGCCGGCCCGGCGGGGGCAATACGCCCACCATCCTAATGGGGCCCTAAGTCACAACTGTACAGTATACATATACATACAGTACACCCTTGCAGTGAGTGTACTGTCAAGTTCAACAATAGTTAAGGATTATGAATCTAACTTACCACCGCCTGCCACTGGTGCTGCCACTCCCCCTACGGCTCTGTTGCTATCTGCAGCAACTTCCGCATCCTCGCCCTCCGCGTCGCCTTCGCTGGCCCCAGCAATGGTGGTCGGTAGTGCGCCTAGGAAACATTACACATTTATTAGGCGTCATATACACCTCCCCCTATTGATCAGTAGCCAGGTTGAAAAATTAGTTAATACTAACATACATCACTAGTACAAATCAGGTAGTAGTAGAGTAGACACTAATAGTTATATATGATCATTGTAGCCTTTGCTTAATTAGCCCTAGCCATGCTACCATTTTACCTTTGTGTCTTATATTTTTTCACATGTGACGTTACCTTGCAGCTTCTTGTATAAGACACCTTTGAGCCCACATGACCTGCCTCACACTGCTACTGTCTAGTCTACGCGCTGCGTACAAGCGGTCAACAAAAACATTAACAAGCCACTTTTTTAGGAAGTACTGGTGTACTACTGTTACTGTTAGTCCATATTGCTTATCCATAAATGCTACACTTTTTGGCACGGCTGAGAAATGCTTGCAAGTTGCAATATACTAACGCACACCATTTCATTTTTCGCATTACAGACGGAAGATTCCCTTCTACGAACCAGGGCTTCTGAATGATGCAACAACTACCAGTACTAGGTTCTTCTAAGGTGAGGGGTCCCTTCACTCACATATTCATTTATAAATTTATATAAACTAAATTGCTATGGGATGGTGGTGCTGCCTTCCACCACTGTTCAGTTATCATGATTTAATCCCCAACTGTATAAGTGTAACAATGTATATTGTTTTAATGTTATTGATTTACCGGTTGGTGCTACATTTTATAATAAAACAGTGTACAGAGCTTCTCAATTTGAAATAAACATTTTGAACTTACATAGACTTGGTGGTATTTGGTGTGGACTAACTTACACGAGTGAGCAAATTAACGTAAGGGTGTGTATGTGCATTGCTTCCACGACTGAGAGGTTGGGTGTGTTATGTTCTGGGTGGTTGTCGCCTATGCGCTGTCTTCCCCTGCTTAGACCAATAACGCCACTAGACTGAAGTACAGGATTGAGGCTTTATTCCAGTGTAATACAAGAGTTATCTCGTTCTTTATGGGGATAAAGGTGGTCTGCCGGCTTGTTATACTCCAGGATAAGGATAGGTCGGGTTCCTCGTGGTCCTCCTTCTCCTCGGCACGTTCCTGGGTAGGGGAATGCCTCCGATGGGGTCCGAAAAGGAAGGAAAGAAGTAGGGATTAATATACGACCCTCCACGACCGAAAGTTGAGGGGGAAAGGGGTGTGAGGGGTCACCGGGGTTCCAGCACCAAAAGAACACTTGTGTTTGAGAATAAGGATGTAAGTGAGTAAGGGATTCTCGAAACACAAGACAACGTCCTCAGCCCGGGTGCCCTCCCGACAGCGAACTCCCTCCCCTAGCGCCCTCCCGGTGATTTAAGAAGCCCAGGATACGACCCCGCACCTTTCCCAGCCACACTCCTCCTGGGGTGTGGCGGGGCGAGAAGTGGTTCCGTTGGCCTCCTGGCTCACCGTCTCTCCCCGCTCCTCTCTGCTCCTTCAAACCTCGTTCTCCTCTCTTCTCCTCGGTCTCCCTCCTCGCCTCGCTCTCCTCCGCGTCTCCGATATCTCCTCCTCGGGCTTTCGCGCCGTCAGGTCTCCAAGCTTCCGCTTTACGGAACTCGCGACCGTCTGATTGGTCCTCTCCCGATGTCGTCATCCGAGCCGCACCTCCATCCTCAGCGATCCAGTCCACGTTAAAGGGGCCATCAGCGCCCTGCAGGGGAGGTGTAAAAGTCCCGTCAGTTGTGTCCTGTACGTGGGTCTCCTCAGGTCCCTTGACCAGGCGACACATCCCCATCCCCGGATTTTCCCGATCGGGGGAAATAGGGTACCTCGAGAGAAAATCAGCATTGCCCTGTTCCGATCCTTTACGATGTTTCACCTCAAATCGATAGGGCTGCAAGGCCAGAAACCAGCGTAGGATACGGTCATTGTGGCCTTTATTCCGCTGGAGCCAGGTGAGAGGGGCATGGTCAGTAAAGAGGGTGAAATGCCGGCCCTCCAGGTAATAGCGCAGCTTGTCCACCCCCCACCTCACAGCTAGACACTCCTTCTCTATGGTGGAATACACCTGCTCTCTAGGAAATAGTTTTCTGCTGATGTACAATACGGGGCGCTCAAGACCGCTGTCATCCTCTTGGGAAAGTACTGCCCCTATCCCAACCCCTGAGGCGTCTGTTTGAAGGATAAACGGTTTTTGGAAGTCAGGGGCGATTAACACCGGAGAGGAGGTAAGAGCGTCTTTGAGGCCCTGAAAAGCCGAGGCTTCCTGCTCACCGGGAGGTGGTAAGCGGGGCGAAGCCTGGGATTTGCGCAGGAGATCGGTCAGGGGACTGGCCATTCTAGCAAAGTGTGGGACAAACCGTCTGTAGTAGCCTACTAATCCCAAAAAGGCCCGGAGATCCCTCTTCGTCTTGGGATAGGTCAAAGCCTGCACAGCTGCCACCTTCTCTTCCTGAGGCATAAGATTTCCATTACCGAGCAGAAACCCTAAATATTTAACCTGCTGATAAGCCACCCGGGATTTTTTTGCGTTTATGTGGAACCCAGCTTGACAAATGCTGTCTAATATACTCTTCAAGTGTCGAAGATGGTCAGTCCATGTCTTACTGAAGACGACAATGTCGTCTAGGTATGCCGAAGCATACGGAAGGTGGGGTCGGAGAAGGGTGTCCATGGTGCGTTGAAAGGTGGCCGGGGCTCCATGCAACCCAAACGGGAGGACAGTGAACTGATAATGCCCCGAGGGAGTGGAGAAGGCTGTCTTCTCCTGGTCACCCGGAGCAAGGGGAATCTGCCAATACCCCTTGGTGAGGTCGATAGTGGTGATGTACTTGGCCTCACCAAGGCGTTCCACCTACTCGTCCACCCGGGGAAGAGGGTATGCGTCCTGTTTTGAAACCCTATTGACCGCGCGGAAGTCAATACAAAAACGGATACTCCCGTCCGGTTTAGGCACTAAAACCACCGGGGAACACCAGTTGCTTCGGGAAGGGACAATGACTCCTGTTTTTAGCATTTGTTGGATTTCCCCTTGGAAAGCCGTTCGCCGGGCCTCAGGTATCCTATACGGCTTTTGTTTGACGACCACCCCCTCGGGAGTTGGTATGGAGTGTACAGAGAGGTGAGTTCTACCGGGCTGGTCCGAGAAGACCCGAGAATATTGTTGTAGGAGGGCGGCAATAGCGTCTCTCTGAGAGGCTGACAGGTCGGGATTGATAGGCAATTCAGAAATGGTATTTGGTATAGGGGTGGAAAAGGAAACCGTTTGAGAGGGAACCGGAGGGGTTCCCAGCCATTTTTTTAGGATGTTGATGTGGTACAACTGGGTTTTGGTTCGGGACATCTGGAGAACGTAGGAGGTTTTACCCACTTTCTTCACTACCTGGAAAGGACCTTGCCACTCCTTTCTCATCTTTTGAGCAGAGCTGGGTAGTAAAACCAAGACCCAATCCCCTATATCAAGCTCCCTCCATTTCTTTCCCTTATCGTAGAAATGTTTCTGTTTGACTTGAGCGATTGCTAGGTGTTCATGTGCTAGAGTCCTTAATTTATGTAATCTGGACTGTAGTTGGCGAGAATAGTCAAGGAGAGCCTCCGCTTCTTTTGTGCCCTCACTTTCCCAACTCTCTTTTGTTATTTAAATTCTGAGACTCTTCTTCGTTTAAGTCAGGTAGGTGTTCAAAAACGTCTTGGCCCTCTGAGCCAAGACAATGTAATAAGAGTGCAGACTTCCTTTCAGCGCTAAGTGACACGCCACACACCCTTGCATAATTTAAGAAGACTTTTTTCCATTTGGACCACCGAATAGGTGGATCACCAGGATCAGAAAGAAAGAATGGCGCGGAGGTTACATTCTGCATTTCTATTTCCTTTTTAGAGAAATGAAAACCTGCTGAACTTTTAAATAAAATAAACTTGTAAATGAAACTTAGACGGAAAAATAAAAAAAAATAAAAAAAATATATATTTTTTTTAAAACATGGTTGTGAACAGATTTAAGCTCTGTAATCCTTGAGATGTAATGTGACAGCAAGGCCAAGTAATTCTAACAGTAGCTGCAAACACACTAACAGAATGTAATGTAAATTTTCCTATAACAAAATAGGTGAAAATATGTCAAAAAATCTATCTAGACACTTCAACAAGCTATTTTATAAGCTGTGCACATCAGCGTAGTTGGGTCTTAATCTGTGCACGTCTGAGAGTTAATTGCGAGGTTGTGCACACAAGCGAGGTTTGTTAATCAATTTTACCTTGTTTAGTTCGAAGAAGGAGAATCAGACACCACTATTTGCTTAAAATGCTCTCAAGCGAGTAGTTTCCGCTCACTTCAATAACTATGAAATTACACTCTCTCCCACGAAGGCTCACGAACGTGTCCTTTCCAAAGTTACGAGTGTTGCTAGGCAACGTATAGACAGAGCACGTCGTTAAAGTTCCTTCCTTGTCAGACACAAACGCGAGGGTTGCCAGGAAACGCCCAGATCGAGTCCGTCTTCTGTGTTCTTCTCGAGACTACGCAACAAGGGCTGACGTGAACAGGAGCTCAGGACGTCAGTGCTAACAACGCAATGGCATCTGTTGATCAGGAACTGACGAGCCTCGAGCCTAGAAGACCAACGCTTGAGAAGCGGAGGCACGAGCTGGCACGCGTCCAAGGTAAACTTTTAAAGTATACCAATACGAGTACTTTTAAGCGAGCTCTTTCACTTCCTTGCGCGTTTGACAACACAGACAACGAACACTTCCACGCAAAAGACGGGTAATTGCTTGTCCGTAGATCTCAGTTACCAAACTCGTTCACTGTGTCATAGACCTCAAAGTCACGGTCAAAGTCACAGAAGCCACACAATCCTTCGCAGATAAGAGAGGCAGGCTTGTAAACTGCTCACCGCTTCCCATAGAACGTGTCACAGGTCAAGAAATAAATACCTTCTTGAGCCAGCGCAGTGAGGAACGTCGTGTTGAGACCTTGGTAAAAAAAAAAAATCAGTCTGTAGATGTATGTGCAGGAGAAAAGATCCCATCCTCGTCGCCAGTGTGAAGAAGTAGAAGATGCCAATCTGTTAAGATGCTTCTTTATTCAGGACATACATCATCCAAGGTCTCATCCACAGGACACCAGGCTTCAACTGTCTTAAACAGCGACATCATCAAGCAGATGTCATTACATTCCATTCTATTTTAACATTCTATAGCTTGTCATCAAATACCTACATGCTATGTTAACACATACTGATATCAAGGATACCACAGTGGGCATGGGCAAAAAAAAGAATTTGATCCCTGAATTCTGAGGGTACCAGAAGTTGAGGAACAGCGTCTTCCTTGGCTAAGCGGTAGAGGAGACCCTTCTGTTCCACAAAGGTGGGGTACGACTTGGTCGTCTGGTTTTGCTCGGCCCGGGCTTTAGACCATGCGTTAACTAAACTTGCATCATTTAATTGGGCTGTACGAAAATGTGTGTCCCTAGCCCAGGGTTCGGGGGTCAATACCGAGACGGGCCACTGTTTAGGGAAAGACAGCACTTCTCTCATCATAGAGGAAAAACAGGGATTGTCGGTTCCTAGAATGACGGGTTCGGGAAGCTCTGGGAGTACCCCTACGACTGCAGTCATTTCGGTCCCTGTAGGTGTTTGTAACTTGATCTTGGCTAAAGGGTAATCCCTCACCTCTCCATGAACACACCTTATACCAACCCTTCTACCTGGTAGGACCCAAGAAGGGAGAATGAGTTCCTGTCTGGCCACAGAATGCTTACAACCTGAGTCTAAGAGGGCCCTAACCCGTTTACCCTGAAGTTTGACACTCACGTAAAAGACCGGTCCGGTTTCCTGAGCGTAGAGAAGAGAGTGGGGTAGGTAGCTCACGTCCATTGGTTCCTCCTCCTTATCCCTCTTCTTCCTGCAATATCGAGCTATGTGTCCCCATTCCCCACAATCAAAACACTGGGGACCAGAAAAGGGGTTTTGCTCAGGTCGGGGTACTCTGTTGCGTACTGGCTCAGGGTTCACTTTGAAGGTCTTTCGGTCTCCCTTCCCTTGGATGGTGGGTTTGAACGATCTCTCTGGTTCCTTCTGAGGCCGGATTTGAGCTCGAGCGTAGGATGTGGCCATATCCACAGCCTGTTCTAAGGTCAAGCCGGCATGTTGTTTTAACCAGCGTTGACTCGGATAGGGGAGGGCCTCCAGGAACTGTTCAAGATATATTTTCCCCATTACTTCTTCCATACTGGAGTCCTGGGGTTTCAGCCATTGGTCCGCCGCTTCCTTTAATTTGAAGAACAACGCCTTAGGTAAGTCACCAGGTGTTCCCCTCTCTTGCCGGAATCGCAATCGATGAGTCTCGTCATCCACTCCCAAGCGATCTAGTATATATTGTTTTATGATGGCGTAGGTAGCGGTTCCGTCTTTATTGACAGTCTGATAGGCTGCTTGGGCTTCCCCCACCAACAAGGGGGCTAGATAGAAGGGCCATCTTTCTCCGGCCCAGGCACTAGCCCGAGCGGCTCTCTCAAAGTTCAAAAAGAACGCTAAGGGGTCCTCTCCTGGGGTGAACTTCTGAAGAGGGACCACGGTTCCAGGAGGGGCAGCCGCTCTAGTCTGACCCAGAGAGACCATAAGATGGGCTTGTCCCTCAGCCAACTTGACCAGGTTGTCTGCTTGCGTTTGCATGGCGGAGGTAAAGACGGCCCGATCGGCTTCTGCTTGGGAGGAATTCCGTTCTATGGCCCACTCCATCTTCGTCTGCCCCTCCCTCATTTGGTGGATAAGGGCGTCCATCCTGTATCGGGTGGTTGTTCGGTGATTCTCCTATCTGGCTCGCCACTTGTCGCCTATGCGCTGTCTTCCCCTGCTTAGACCAATAACGCCACTAGACTGAAGTACAGGATTGAGGCTTTATTCCAGTGTAATACAAGAGTTATCTCGTTCTTTATGGGGATAAAGGTGGTCTGCCGGCTTGTTATACTCCAGGATAAGGATAGGTCGGGTTCCTCGTGGTCCTCCTTCTCCTCGGCACGTTCCTGGGTAGGGGAATGCCTCCGATGGGGTCCGAAAAGGAAGGAAAGAAGTAGGGATTAATATACGACCCTCCACGACCGAAAGTTGAGGGGGAAAGGGGTGTGAGGGGTCACCGGGGTTCCAGCACCAAAAGAACACTCGTGTTTGAGAATAAGGATGTAAGTGAGTGAGGGATTCTCGAAACACAAGACAACGTCCTCAGCCCGGGTGCCCTCCCGACAGCGAACTCCCTCCCCTAGCGCCCTCCAGGTGATTTAAGAAGCCCAGGATACGACCCCGTACCTTTCCCAGCCACACTCCTCCTGGGGTGTGGCGGGGCGAGAAGTGGTTCCGTTGGCCTCCTGGCTCACCGTCTCTCCCCGCTCCTCTCTGCTCCTTCGAACCTCGTTCTCCTCTCTTCTCCTCGGTCTCCCTCCTCGCCTCGCTCTCCTCCGCGTCTCCGATATCTCCTCCTCGGGCTTTCGCGCCGTCAGGTCTCCAAGCTTCCGCTTTACGGAACTCGCGACCGTCTGATTGGTCCTCTCCCGATGTCGTCATCCGAGCCGCACCTCCATCCTCAGCGATCCAGTCCACGTTAAAGGGGCCATCAGCGCCCTGCAGGGGAGGTGTAAAAGTCCCGTCAGTTGTGTCCTGTACGTGGGTCTCCTCAGGTCCCTTGACCAGGCGACAGTGGTCTACTTGTTGGGTATCTTTGGGGGGAGGGTTCCGAGACCTAATAGGTATGACAAGACAGTACTATAGTCAAGCAGTGGAATTGTGGTGGGTGCGGAATTTCTGATTGAGGTGTGCGAGGAAGGTCCAACCTACCATCACCAACATCCTATTTTCTGGTGCAAATGTCTGTGTAGGTGCAAGGTCCCTACAACAGTAGTATGTCCTTTAGGCTATCATATCAAAATAGTAATAAATCTGGTAGGGCTGTTGTTGCTGTGAATTTTCAAAGCCTCAAGATTAACAAAGACTCAAGATCAATAAGAGTAAAAGTAGTACAAGACGACGACCCAAAGGATTGGACTCAATGGCTCGAGCTACTGGTGAATATGAGTTTTATATTACAACCTTTCACATAAAGAGTGGCACTGGCCAACTGGGCAAGCTTAGCTACTACAGTACAGACAGACTGATAGTAGTAGTAGTACTGAGAGTCATCATAGCGGAGGCAGGGATAAGATTTTTGAAACCGTACAGATCGAAGGATAATTGGTGGTAAAAAAATAGCATTTGGAAACAAACAATAGTTCGGGAAAAATATGGGGCAGTACAAGTTATGGAATAAGAAATATTATTAAAAACAAGAAGACTTACTGGGGTCAGCAGAGGAGCCCTCAGCGGTGTCCTCCTAGTGGTGTTCTGACTGTCCCGCCGACTGCCCACTCCCTGTCTGTCTGCCCCTGGGTGCTGATGAACAGAAAAGATATACGAAAGAGACAAACATTGATGGATGGTGTCAAACAAATACAATATTTTTCAACAACGGTCAAAAAACACTTATGTAAACAACAATTGCAATAACTAAATTGACCGATCTCATCTGGTCAACAAGTCATATCGGGGGATTCGCAGTTCGACTACTTAAGTTACTATTTATCAACAGTAATCCAGTCTTCCATTCTGATTCCAGAATACTAAGTTACAACTAAGCCTAAGTACAACGTACCACCCAACCTAGCCCACCTATTCCAGGCATGCCACATGTACATTAAGTATGCATTTGCACTGTATTTCTCAACAATGCATATGGTCAAATCATGGAGGACACATGAACATGACTACATTTTTGTATACACCAAATTTTGGTTTGATTGATTGATGCTGATCTGCTAGTGCTAAGTAACTGCTAAGCCTACCTCCACTCATTGAACAAACTAGAAAAGGTTCTAATAAAGACTGCCGTACTAGCAGCACGTCACGTAACTGAGTGAGGGGGCATCACGCATACCACTAACAAATTAGAAGCTCATACAAAGTACCTAAACCTAAGTATCAATCCGCCCCTATCTATTAGTGACAGGACAAAGTAAGGAGTGGACCAGAGTCACTGTAGCATTACGTAACTTAATTTCTCTAAAATAAACTCGTAAAGAATCACGCTAAGCAAGCGCAAACGCGAAGCTGCAAAAAAGTAAGATTAGTAGTAGCGCAGAAGAGCACCTGTGTCATAATCACAGAAGACTTTTAAACGTTATTAACCTGGAATGTATTGTAAGCAGCAACATTCTAGCTGGTTGAAGGAAAAAAAGATATTCGCAATATATAACACAGAGCAGAAGAACAGACACAAAGTTGTAATAATTAAATAGGTACTCACCAAGCCCCGGGACCTCTACTCCTAGCATGTCCAGCAGGTCCTGCTCACTGTCCAGGATGTCGGACCACCGGTGCGTCAGCTGCGCCTGGGTGCGTCGGACGCCAGAGAAGCGCGACACTGCCCGGCGCACCTTCCCCCACCGCTGCCGATGCTCCCGGAGTCCGTACCCGCACCCAGGCCTGCCACCTGCCGCCAGGGTTGAGGGAAGGTGGCGCTGCACAAAGAAAATGAGTGCAGCCAACTCCACCTCCCCAAATAAGGCCTCTGCCTGCACCCCTTGTGGGCGCCGCCTTCCGCAAGGAAGGCGGTCGCGGCTCTGGCTGCGACGTCGAACAGCCCTACCCTTAGACATGGTTCTGGGGACGGGGCGGGAAAGAAAAGGTAAAAAAAAAATAAAGGAGTAAAGGAAATAAATAACAGGCAATAGAAAGAGAGAAAAAGTAGCTAAAAAACAAAAAAAAAGTAGACAAAAACCAAAAATATAGAAGCAGGAAAATAGTTAGAGAAATAATAAGTAAGAAAGATCCAAAAAATGTGGCTATAAACAAAGGATTGAAAAGATTTTTGGAGGATTCAAAATCAGGCCCCAGAACCATGCAATTTAGTGAAAAACAAGATGGCCGCGCCCATTGCGACCACGTGCGCAAGTTCGCGCGATATTTTCTCACCGAGCAAGCAAAAAGCAGCGCGATTAAGTAAAAGTGGTCGCGAACAGGAAATATCGACCGCGAACGGGCGCGAACATGCATTGTGCGACCCGGAACAGGAAGTAAGCATCGCGAGAGGGCGGGACAAGTGAAAACAAGATGGCCACGCCCATGAGCAACCGCATGGGTAAGTTGGCGACCCGCGATCATGCAAAAAATACCGCGAACAGGCGGGAAAAAAACTTCTGCGTCTTCGCGATATTTCCGGCGTGTTTGTGGAGATTTTTAACATTTTCGCGATAAATTGCGATAGTTAATATCGCAAATTCCGCCCACCCCTAATTAGAATAATATTTAGTACATTTCCAATTTATATTTTCTGTGGTTGCACTTTCTTGGCTTTGCGTGTAGTCCATGTGATTTAGTAACTGCTTTCCTTTCTGTGAAGTGATGTACTTTGCTGCCCCTTTCACTGTATCTGAGAGTGGTGTAAGAGTATAAATTTATGTTATATTGATACATTTATAAGTTTGTACGTTTGTTATTTACTAGTAAAATCATGCAATTACTTCTATTTTGCATTCTTACATGTATGTTCTGTTTAGATGTTGCACAATTTGTGTTGTAGCTTTTCCGTTGGGATGTTCTAATGCTTTGTTTTCTGTTGTAAAGGAGATACACAAGTTAGTTTCATCAAATTTAGTTGTACTTTGTAGAGGTTGAGGTTGTTTGTTTTATTTTTACTCGCTGTTTGGATGAGTTTGCAATTTTCCAAAAATTTAAATATAGTAACTTTCTTATATTGCTTTGTAGGTTTGTGGTAGTCTGTTTTTCTGGAAGTTTATTTATTTTTCAAGCCATTGTTTTGTCTTTTAGGAAGTCTATGTAAAGAGATAGAAGTTTGAAAGCATTTTATTGATTATTGATTATTTGTTATTTTACTTTTTTAGGTTTATTAACAAGTATGTTTTAGTTTCAATATACGTTTTACCTACTTGGTTAGGTAGGTGTTGAGATGTATATATTTTTTCTTTCATGGTTTGGTGAGAGACCGGCTAAGTTTCCTTATCTTGCAGTATCTGTCGTTTTTGAAGTATTTAGTTCTTTAAATTAGTGTGTCTTTTATATTGCCTATTTAATTGTTTGATTTTATTGGTAAAGTTGTATACACTTTTATTTTATTGGTTGGTTTAATAATATTTATACTGTTGTTTAAATATTTGTAGTTAATGGTAATTTTTTCTTTCAATTGAATCAGTATGATTTAAGGCTGTGATACTCAAAGTACAGCCCGGGGGCCGCTTGCGGCCCTCTTGACCTTTACTTGTAGCCCCCCTGGAGAACAGCAACATGAGCTTCTGTTTAGTTGCTGAGCACTAATATTCAGAAAAAATTTTAAATAAACGAGCAAGCATTTATTATCCTGCAAATAAATGATTGCCTGTTTATATAGCATTTTTTTAAACCTCCTTACACAATCCCGACCCGCCCAGACCCCCTACCGCCATCAGTGCAGCCCTGGGTCACACCACAGACCATACTTGGTGGTCCCTGGGCAAATGTTTGTGAGAACCCATGATTTAAGGTATGTAATTTATTGGGGTGAATGGTAACGATTTTGTTGATATAATATTTTTATATTTAATTTACCAATGTGTGTAAAAAGCTTTAGGTTTATTTCCCAAAATATTTTATGTATGAAGTGATTTTTTTCTATTTAAAAATAAATTCTTAATTTTTTGGGCGATAATATTATAGTCAATATTGTGTGTATTGATATTTTTGATGTTATATGTTTGTTTAAAGGTAATGGTATTTCTGTTTCTGATATTTCTGTTTTCTATATAGGTTCAAATTAATTTTTTTGACGATATTTGTGTTCTCAATGTTTGTGGTTTTACTAGGTAAGTATATGAAGTTGATATTTTTGTTATAGATATTTACATTTCGATATTTTTGTGTTTTGATATCGTGTTAGCAATCCATAAGGAGATTAGATGACATAAAGTAAGGTGCCACTTGGTGTTGATATCAAATTGATACAAAAGGCCTGATCATTTGCCTTTTTGCCGTATGAGGAGCACTCCACCAGGCAAAATGCTACTTATGCTGGAGAGCTGACATTTCTGGCACCGGTTCTGCATATAATCTCCAAACAAGAAGGTTTTAGTCTTGTACGGAGATTGCACGGTGCCATCTGCAGCTTGTCACACACAGGTTGCTTCTTAATCATCTCAATAGTCCTGTTTCGCTCAGAGTAATCAGCACACATGTCACAAGCTAATGGATCGAGGAGCATGGGGACTTGCTAAGAATCTAAATGAACAGCAGCGTGCAAAAAACAGAGGGCCGTAGAAGCAGCCGCGCATACACCGTTTCCTTGTATCATGAAGTGAGGCCGCCTGGCAGCGCATTCCTAATTCCATTCCATTGTCCCTTCTTCAGTGGTTATGTTTGTGTGCTTGTAGCGCATGCGTTGTGCAACAGTTGCTTCTTGGCGTCTACGCATATGTTATTACGATTACACAGATGCAAAGAATGAGATCTTAGTTCCAATAGGCCCATCTTGTAGCTCCATGACATCAGCCGTCCCTGAAGGCCGTTCAAGGTCAAGGTGAACTGACTTTGCTTGGTCCAGCCAGAATACTCTCGTATAAGCCCACCATGCCATATAGGCCCTCCATGGTTTTCAGACTGGGGCATGGCCAGAAGAGGTAAGGTTTTGTTTCGGCGCTGACTTGGTTGAGGTTTGTGGTGCTGCACCCTGTGAAGAATGAGGGAGATGCGAAGGACAACTGTCTGTTTCCTCTGTGCTTTTCACTAGGGGTGGGTGGAATTTGCGAAATTAACTTTCGCAAATTATCGCGAAAATGTTTAAAATTATCGCAAACAAGCGGAAATATCGCGAAGATGCCGAAGTTTTTTCCGGCATGTTCGCGAGATTTTCTGCATGGTTGCGGGTCGCCAACTTACCCATGTGGTTGCTTGCGGGCGCGGCCATCTTGTTTTGAGTTGTCTCACGGTACATGATCGCGAGAAGAAAGACATGATCGCGCGACGCATGACGTCACTGCGGGCGCGAACTGTCGCGAGACAGCGCAAATGGCTAAAAACAATACAACATCTCATGGAGAACGCGACCGGATCAAGAAAACTTGTCGGCGAACGCAGGGATTCAGGTAAGGCGATCGCGCGCGCGCAAGAATGTATTATTTTACAGCGCGAGCAAGAAACAAATTATCGCCAAGCTGCGGAAACCGGAAATTTGGACATTTTCGCGCTCTCCGCGGAACGCAAAAATGTCAAATTATCGCAATTTCCGCGAACGGAACAAAATTTTCGCCCAGGCCTACTTTTCACCTTTAGTTCACTTACAAAGTTTGTGGGGTTGAGGGCCCGGAGGACGCTGGTCTGTGTGGCCCCCTCAGACATGGAGGACCTGATTCGGTGGGCACTTTCACCCTGAGAAGTCCTCAAATCCCCTTTGTGCTGAAGGGAAGAGAGATGTCAAGAAGCGATATCACCCACCATCTCTGACTCCTGCAGGAGATGTGATGGCAGGTGCCCTCCCAGACACCTCCCGCAGGGTTGAATTTGATTCATACTAAAACGATGTAATGAAATATCATCTAAATGGTTTAATGGAAATTTTCAGGATGAATGGCATCTACCATTTCATAGAAACCTATTCATAGAATGGCTTCTTTTTCGAAATTGGCTTCTGCATTCTTATTTTTTAAGGTGGAAAAGAAATGGTTGCAGTCTTACTGCTGAAGGTTTTTATTTCGATCATTTATGTCAAGAGACATTATTTCAATTGTCAAGCAATTACTTTGGATGGTTTTAATTTAGTGAACCCTCACCACCTCTAAACACCATCCACCTCTGCCCCCTAAAAATGCCTCCCCACACATAAACTACACACATCCCTTCCCCTACACTCCAGGGATTCCTGAACCCTAAAAGCCCCTTCCCCGTCAATCAATCACTCTGCACTTTTAGAGCGTGGATTATCACCCGTGAGGGTATCCGGGCGCTGGATTATTGGGCTTAGTCTTAGAGCCAGGTCTTGGGTTTCTTCCTGAAGTCCATCAACGAGGGTGATGTTCGGAGTTGGAGGGCGTTCCAGGACTTGGCAACGAGGTGGGAGAAGCAGCGTTCCCCACTGTGG
This sequence comes from Triturus cristatus, assembly GCF_964204655.1. NCBI lineage: Eukaryota > Metazoa > Chordata > Amphibia > Caudata > Salamandridae > Triturus > Triturus cristatus. The sequence continues at coordinate 1,157,348,248 of NC_140580.1, read as the reverse complement.
CTACAACGCATGCGCAGTGCTTGTGTCAGGGTGAGGGAGGGGAGGCGGAGCAAAGGTTTCTGGATTGTTGGTGAAAGTTCAGGCTGTGGTTCATATATGCTGTACCTTGTTAGGCCTGGGCAAAGTTCACAGTGTTGCGCTATGGGGAACTCCACAAAGTGGCTGGAAAACTCAACCACGCCATGCTGAGTTCCGCGAACGGGGAGAGTGTCCCCTTGCACCCATCTGCGTTGCATTTTCATGTCATACTCAGTGTGCAGTGTGTTCTTGCATTGTACATCGTGCATGAATGGCACCCCGCAACTCACATGGGCATGGCCACCTTGTTTTCTGTGTTCTGTTCATGGTGCTGGGCCTGTTTTTGAATCCCTTCTCAATCTTTGCAATCCTCCGCCCTCCTAATTATTCTACCTGTCATTTTTATATATTGTATTTGCGTGTGTGTTTGTGTCTGTGTATTTGACATTGTTTTTTAATTGTATTTGTGTTTTTTCATCAGTTTTTCTACTTATTTTATTTTTCCTTTACTTCCTTATTTGTATTTCCTTTCCTTCCCTCCTTCCTTTCTTCCTTCCTTCCTTCCCCTGTATTTCTCCCCCCCCCCCCCGCCCAGCGCCATATCAGCACAGGGCAAATATGGGAGCGCCAGGCACCCCGGAACTGTGAGCAGCAGCAGCCGCTCACCCTGCGGACGGCAGTGCTGCCATGGGGTGCAGCTCCAGGCAATGTTTTGTGAGGCGGAGGTGGCAGTACTAGTTTATTTCATGCAGCGTCATCTCCCCTCCATCCTGGCAGTAGGCAGAAGGCGTGGCAGTGGATACCGGGAGCATTGGCTGTGTTGGGGGAGGGTGCACATGTGTTAGTGCCACACCAGCCAAGTCCAGCGCACCGCCCAGCAGCTGGGCGGATATCCTCGACCGGCAGCAGGACCTGCTCGACCTGCTAGGTGTTGAGATTGCGGTTCTCATTGAGTATTAAATATTTGTTGTGTTTGTGTTGTACAGTGCGAAATACTTTTTCCAAATAGCATGCTGCTCACACTCAGAGGTAAGTTATGTTTAGATCGCATTAAGAATATTATTATGTGTTCAGCTTGTGCTAGGCAGGCTCTCGGCGCTACCTAATCACACTCGCCGGCACTCGCTTTGGCTGATTATTTAAGAAGTTACTGCAGACTCCTCTGTTCTCCTGTCACAACAGTGAATACGTGATGTCAGTGAGTTAGCGTTCTCTGTGACTTCATTTATGTAGCTCCTACAGTCCCAAGCAATTTCACAGTGAGGAGCAATACTAGCATGCATCCGCGCATTACAAAAAAGGGAGACTGAGGTGGTCCATCAAGGGTTTGAGAAATGAGAATAGAATCACAGATCATTCCTTGCGATGCATTAGTTCCAAATCTAGTTTCTGTTAAGGAAATTTGGAATAGAGATTTTAGGATTAGCATTGCCACCTCAGCGACAGTCGATACTATTACTATATGCGCTCTGATATAGATAAGTACAATGTTCCTGCGTTTGCCTGTCATAATCATTTTATGGCGATTACCTGTACCACTAATCTATTATTCTTCATCTTCTTTATTTTTTACATCAGCACCCAAGGGCAAGAAGAAGGGCGGTGCAGAGGCAGGTTTGGGAAGAGCTGGGAAGGAGCCACTGCAATACGTTCAATTATTTATTATTATTTTTACCTAACTTTTACCTTTGACCACTATTGTACTGCTTTTAATGTTGCCTTGTCAATTCTTTTTTTACTGCTTCCTTTTTTTACAACACCCCTATCCTACTTTTGTTTAATTCCTGTTATTCTCGCATTCTCTTTTTTCTCAGCTAGTATTTAACTAAATCTAAATTTACAAACTCCTCGAGTCATGAAAAGTGGATTCAAAGTCTACACTGGACAAGGTTAAGTGTTTGCACAACACAAGGCCTAAATGATGATGCTGACAAATAATGTTCTTCTATATCTAAAATATGGATCAATTTTATGCTTATGTGGGTTATTGCTTAGGTAATAGAAGATCCTGCAGTAATTTGGTGTCACTTTCACTACATCCGCCCCACCTAGTGTGCGATCCATTTATGGGGTAAATTAAGTCACACCTCAATAAATCACACAGCTCGAAGGAAGAAGGTTAGGGGTTTGATGAATGGATGGGAAAGGGGATTTGGGGAAAGGTGTGACAAAGACAAATAATTGACAAAGACAATATTCCTCTGGGCAATGAGCAGCACACCATCATCAATTTGTTGTGGAGAGAAATGAAGGAATGAGTGTGATGCAGTTGAGTTACATGCATTGCAAAAAGTCCTTCAGCCCGAATAACCAAGTTATTTTTTATTATACATCCAAATGTTCTGTCACCTAGGATTAAAAAATGCAAATTATGGAGGAGTGAATTAAACACACACAACTCTAAAACATGATTCTTAAGAGAAAAATGATACTGAGGTGCCACATTGGGCAGTGCATCTGCATTCTTCTGGTGTTGTCCGTCAATCTTGGGTGCCTGGCTGAAGCAGGCGGGTAAGGTAAGGTAAGCATGAGTGTTATGGGGCTTTTGCCTTTTGTGCAGGGGCATAGAAGGCCTGCAGATTGTAAAACAGATACAATATTGTAGAGTCAAGGAGGACAAAAGGTAAACTTCATGAGGAGCGTACCAAGAAGACTCAGAGGCAAAGCAAGAGTTTATTCTGCTGCAATCATTCATTTTATGACTTAGAAGTGAGAGCAATTACAACAACCAACAATCACAGACAAGTGGCTAAAAGTACCGAGCTGATCAAGCTCCCAACTGTCATCATCATAGCACTTAGCCTCGCGCATGCATAATGTGATGATGTGACATCATCACATGTCTGCCTCCAGTTAATTATAACAAAGGCTCCCCACTCGACAATACAGTTTTAAATTTGAGCTAGCACACACCCTCATCCGCATTGCATTTCCCAAACCAATGCTCCTCTCCCCAGTCCACAGAGCTGAGTAGGCCTCTTTGAGTCATCATCATGTCAGTTTCCCTGAAGTTGATAACTTCCTGCTTCTGGATGTTGTTGATGAACAACAAGAGTTACAGTGAGCAATTTCTTTTAGTGTACATTTGTGTTTGTTAGCTAAATGGACTGGTCGGGTCTTTGAGGGGTGTGAACCAGAAAACAAAGTAGTGTGGACCTTGCAAGCACCTCTCATGATGGGGCCGATTACGATGTCGTTTGGAAACTGTTCCGAACAAATCGGTCTCAGAATCGTTTCTGAACGAATCGTGTCCTGCGAGTCCGAACGGCCTATTACGATGCTTCCCAACATTGTTTGGTCTGACTTGCATTGACTTCAATGGGAGCCTCTGTTCGGAATGAGAACACAGGCTCCCATTAAAAAAAGCGCTGGTTAGGGAAAACCTTGCACCCTGTGGCGGGCAGCCCATGGTGCCTGCCACATTGTACATGGTTGGGAAAGGTGGTCTCTTGGATACCCCACAGGCTACAATCGGATGCCTCTAGGTGAAGTGGGGCTGGCAATGGGCCCCCACAGACAGATTCTGACAGCCGTTTTGGGTCTGGCAGACCGAATCGGAACGGATGTCCGAATCAGTCATCGTAATTGCTCGTTCGAAAACCGTGTCCCTGAAGCTGCACGATTCGGCTCCGAAAGTCTCGGGCTGTCTGAATGCCTTTTGAAACCAATTCAGACTGCCCAAACGGTTTCCGGGCATCGTAATTGGACATTGGGAAATGTGTACGATTCGTTCGGAAACAAGGGTTCCGAAGCGAATTCTGCAATACCGAATCCCATTCAGAGCCTTTCCGAAGGACATCATAATCGTCCCGTAAGTGTTAAAGGGGAAGGAAAAAAACACCTCCAGGAAATATTATCACCCATTAGGCCACCAGTATTCCAAATCAGCAAAATCAAGCTTACAAGGTATAGTTGAACACCCCCTCACTGTCTGCCACCACTGGTCCAACTCCAGTCCGGCCGTACGTGTGCCTAAAATGGTGAAGCTGCATAAATCAGACACAAACAAACAAAATATATCTTGTTCCCCTAGCTATAGCCATTTTCTTTTTTGTGAAAGCTATTCAGCAATTGAAATTTCTATGGTAGCCTAGGCCTACTCAGTCAGGGAAGTAAAGATCATCCTCAAACTCAGGTAGTTCACCCAGAAATAACACAATACCTGAACCTGACCAATAACCATCATCCTCTTCCCGTTGTAGTTCAGGTATGGTTCAATTTGATGGTATAAAGTGCTGGTTCATTTAGATCGAGGTCAATCTCTCCTTTTTTTGAGTCAAGAGACTGGTCCTTTTCACTGTGATAACTGTGCCAGCTGCCCTGAACACATGCTCAGCAAGCACACTGGCTACTGGACAAGCCAGATAATTCATTGCCAGCCTGCTGAGCACTGGCCATTGTCACCTCTTCCCATACCAAAACGTCAATTGGTTTTGATCCAGATAGACCTCTGTTGGGTCATCCAGATAGGTCAATTGTTGCTGCAACTTGCTTGACCTCTTTTGTCTTCACCTCTGCACTGGACATAAGCCTTGCCTTTCAAAACCAAGCAAGTGCAGAGGTCCGGGTCAATGCTCCTGGTGTTGTGGTTGTTGCTGGGGTTCTTGTTGGTTTTGGCTGCTGTGAGCCACCAGCACTTCCCTCAGGCTCAATGAAAGTTCAAGGCTGCATCCCAGAACTTCTGCCCAGGAATGCGCCTCTAATTCCCAGACGTTCTTCTTCCAGTTTGCTCGCTTGCTCAACAATACACATCTTGTAGTTTGAAATATCCCCTACTGAAAAAGGAATGAAAGTGTCCAGTAATTGTTGGCACCATGGATCAAGTGGCACAGATGTAATGTGTGGATGACACAATATCTCTTTGTGGCCTGGTATTTGGAGCCACCTGAAGGATTAAGCTCTCCGCCAACTCCTGCACATCTTTTTTCGGTCCACACCTGCATATATTTCAGACACCTCCTTTAGCTGTTTCTGTAGCATGTGGCCCATGGTACTGTCCTCCTTGCTGACTTCACATGTGAAGACCTCGAAAGGAAGCAGCGTCTCTGTCAAGCATTTGACTATGCCCCATCGGTCCATCTCAATGATCATGCCTTTCCCAGTTGCATCCCCTCTTTGCATGACATAATCATTGATCTGTCTTTACTGCTCAAACAGATGTTGCAACATGTAATAAGTCGATTTTCAACATGTTCGCACCTCCTGTATTAGGGCTTTAACTGTCATTCTATTATCACGCTAAATGAACCTCAACTGCTTCCACGCTTTAATGGAATGACTGAAATGTGTGCAGATTCTTCTGCAGGTGGACAGTAAGTTGCTGATTCGGTCTTCTCTTTTGAGAAAGTCCTGTACACTGATGTTGATGCAGTGCGCCAAACACAGGACCTTGAAATAGCCACCATCTGACATGAACTTAACTATATTACTGACATTGTCCGTGGCAACAAATCTACTGTTAAGTCCTCTTGGTGGCAGCCATTTAAAGACCTTGTTTTTAAAGTCATCCAAGTTGTTTGCAGCTGTATGGGATTTCTCCATGGCAAACATGGCTACTGTTGCATGCTTCCGAGTGCCATTAAAATTGTCATCAGCGTCAACAACACCTGCAGATTTCATTTCTCATCAAAAGAGATCCATTGTGCAGTGATGCACACGTAATCACTGGCTTGACATCTGCTCCACATATCCTTCGTCAGGTGGATAGTGTAAACAGCACTTTGCTGTAAAGCTTTTCCAACCAATTCTAGCACTTCATGATGTTGCGCTGGAATAGAAACTCTAGCAAAATGGTCCAACTGGAAACCTTTCATTTCTGGCAGATGACCACCACAAATTCTAGAAAACCCACTCCTTCCACAAAAGAAAAAGAGAGTAGGTCCAACGCTAACATTTTAGCCAGCTTTGCGTTGTACAAACGTGCCGTTGGGTGGTTGCATTCATACTGCTCGTCCTGTCTAAACATGCCAAGAATAGTAGCCTGGATTTTTTTCTTTTCTGGTGCCACTGACACAGCAGGTGACTTCTTGAGAGAAGAAGGTGGTGGACTTAATGTGCGTCTTGGGGCAGTCACTGTATGCTCTTGCCTTGGTGTCTCAACCTGACTCTGAGTATTTTCCATGTTGCTGATGTAGGGGATTTAACTGCATTGCTGGGGGCAGGGCTGCTTTGAGTAAGGAAGATGTCAACCTCTTCTTCATCACCTTCACCTTCCACCGAGATCAGAGTAGATTGAGATTCCCTGATCTCACCAGCTTCACCAACACCACTTGCAGTTTTTCTGCTAAGGTGCGCCTACCAGCGGATTGGGTGATGTTTTTTCAAACAGGTTGTTTGTCCTCCGGTATCATCGTGTGTACCAAGCTTACCTCAATGAACACTTGCATTGCAAAGGGAGCATATGGCAATGTTCTCCTCCTGCTTGCTAACCATATAGAAGTTCCAAAACTGGGGAGGTGCACTTTCTGACACTGGTGCCACTGCCAGTGCCCAAAGAAGTGGCAGCTGGTGGGCATGTCGATGTCGACGATTGAGTCTCTGCAGTGTGTACTGCTTCTGATGTCAATGTGGCTGCAGGTTGCAGCAATGGCTTTGCATATATATGAGCTGGTGGTGGTGGTGGTATCAGTGCCACATCCCTCGGAGCAGGTTGAGGAGGGGTAATGTCAGTCACCTCTGGGGCGGGCTAGCATCCACGATGACTGGCTTTTCTTTCTTCTTTATCCATAATTCCAAGGCTTTCAAGTACCTTGTTTTTCCCTTGCCTCTCCTGCTGTGTCTCAGATTGAGGTGGGATCCGATTAAAGTCTTGGGGGCCGATTCACAGAACTAACTTAAGGCAAAATCCTAAACTTACTACTTTTGGTATTCACAGAAGTTAGGATTTTGTCTTAAGTTTGTCTTAAGACAAACTTAAGACAGACTTAAGACAGACTTAAGACAGACTTAAGACAGACTTAAGACAAACTTAAGACAAACTTAAGACAAACTTAAGACAGACTTAAGACAGACTTAAGACAAACTTAAGACAAAATCCTAACTCTAGTCTGTCTTAAGTCTGTCTTAAGTTTGTCTTAAAACAAACTTAAGACTAAATCCTAACTTCTGTGAATACCAAAAGTAGTAAGTTTAGGATTTTGTCTTAAGTTAGTTCTGTGAATCGGGCCCTTGATGATCAGATGGGAGGCTTGGAGAAGAAGATGGTGGAGATCTGGAAGCCAATGGATCTTCTGAAACAGGGGCTTCATCTGCTTCCTCAGCAGGAAGCTCAATCTCCTGATGCGCTCCTGCTTCGGAAGGAACTACTATTTCTGGGTGCAACTGTTTTTTTTTTTATATTTCTGTTTATTGAAAAAACAACTTTGTCATGGTTACAGAATTTTGCTTCAGATGAGGTCGTTGTACACAGGGCTTTAGAGGTCAACACAACTTACCCGGCTGTTCCCGGGTTCACCAACTTACATGCAATGGTAATTACAACATACAGTGGTCTTCGGGTGTAGGGACATCCGGGGGCTCACACAGTCCTCCCCGGTAAACATTCCATTTAGTCCATATTTCAATCCATTTTTTGGGGCACCCCCGCGCCACATAGACCGTTTTCTCTTTCAGCATGCACCAGTCCATGTCTTCCTTCCACTTCCTCAGTGTTGGCGGCGCGGCGGCCCCCCATGCCTGTGCTATGTTACGTTTTGCAATCATCTGCCCTAAAGTGACCCACAGCCTCCCCCGCACATCCAGATCTGTGGGCTCCCAAACGTTCAAAAGGCAGCGCCTGGCTTCGAGCCCCAGCGGGACCCCCCAGATCTCACTCATGCAGTTCAAGACTTTACCCCAGTAACATTGAATGAGCGGACATTCCCATAGTATATGCAGAAATCCGCCTTCCACCCCACACCGTCTCCTACAGTACCCATCAGCACTTCTGCCCATTGCGAGTAAGTGTGTCTCGGAAAGGTACGCCCTGTGTAGGATTTTCAGTTGGATTAGGCAGAGTTTGGCAGATATGGCCACCTACTTCGGCGATGAGACTGCCACCTGCCAGTCCTCGTCGTCCATTTCGAGGCCGTCCCGCGTCCATTTCTCTCGCAACGCGGTGAGGGGGTCAGAGGTATTGTTAATGAGCTTCTTGTATGTGAGCGAGATAGCCTTGTCAGGTAGGTGCCCATCAAGCAGCCGATCCTCGAGTGGGGAGGCTTCAGGCAATGCCGCACCAAGAGGGATATTGGCCTGTAGTGAGTGCTTAATTTGAGCATATCGGAATTGTTCCGAGTCAGCCAAGTCGAGGGTGCAACTGTTGTTGTCCACTTAGCTGAGTTTCCAGCAACGATTGGGTACTACTTTGCAAATGAGACAAATCCAATCCAGTGCCTGTGTCAGTGCCAGACATGGGCATGGGCCTAGGTTGGGATGGGGCTGTTGATGTGGGAGTGCTGTTTCCAGCTTGCTCTCTGTAGGCTGGTGCGGCAGGCACAAGTTTCCGTAAAAAGGTTAAGGTTGACACGCCAGTGGTGGGAAACGGCTTCTTCTCACTAACCACTTTCTTGGCAGCACCTTTCTTTAGGGCCATCTTGAAGCTGTTAGTTGGCAGCTGAGCTGAGCTGCACAAGCTAAAGAGATTGGAGGACTGATGTCACATGTTGTTGTGTGGTCAGGCCGCGTCACATGCATAGTCCTTCTGTCTGTCGGGGAGAGGATGTAGCCTAATGGTTAGGGTGGTGGACTTAAAATCTGGGGAACCGGGTTCGAGTCTCAGCAATGACGCTCAACATCCTGTGATTCTGGGCAAATCACTTAATCTCCCCGTGCCTAACAAAAATGAATGTGTCCACATGTAGCGCAACTGGTGCTCATGTAAAGCGCTCTCATACCTGATTTCGGGTCAGGTTTGCGCTACATAAAACTTCTAGGAAAAAAAAGTGCTGTGTGTGATATCTATACTCTTGTGCACATAAAAGCAAACAAGCAGGAAGAACATTAGTTAAGCAAGGCAGTGTTGTAGTTTGATTTAGTACAAACAATATAATATAGTGTGCTTGCTTAAGTTATAAATAATTAACAACAATACAGTGTATTCATTCAAAAGTAAAACCACACCAAGGTAACATTTCATTGACAATCATACAGATGTAACTGTTTGCATTTTGTGTATCATGTTGGGAGACAGATGTGGCACTCAGGGAGGTGCAGGTGAAAATGGAATAATCCCTAGAAAATGAATGCTGGTGTGTGGCTGTGTGCCTACGGCAGACAGGGTGTTAATTAATAGATGGTGGGAAAATGTGAAAAAACAACTACAACATTTGTTTTAATTAATGTAAATAAATAAAACAAATAATGTGAAAAAAACAAAACAATAGACATTTTAAAAGTATAATTGCTGGTGCACTAGGGGACTATGATGAGAAACCAACTGGGACTTGGGAGACGAGGACAAGTGCAACATGTAAAAATAAAGGATATATTATATAAAACACTGTTAAAACATACATTTACTGTGACCGACTAGGCCTCATGTATATTATTAACCTGATAACAGGGAAGAGACAGAAAAAAGTGAACACAAGCAAAAAGGCTTCGGCCTCTCCTATCAATCTCCATAGAAAATGTATTTGAAAACTAGACAAAAGGGTGGTAGCACAAAATAGCTGCAGAACACATGGTCAGCGAACAAAGTTAAACAAAGAAGACATGCGAGCCAGTGACAAAAAGCACATTGGGTGGCAACACAAATTGGCCTCATCATGGTTAAACAACAAGCAAGGAGGCAAGGAAATCAAAGAACGCTTGCAGGCCTATGGTTAAAAGCCCACTGACTGGCTTACAAAATGGCCACTGGCCACCTGATCAAACAAACAAGGAGGCATGGAAAACAAAAAACACATGCAGGTCTACTGCAAAAAGCACACTGACTGGCTAACAAAATGGCCACTGGCCACATGATCAAACAAACAAAGAGGCATGGAAAACAAAGAATACATGCAGGCCAATAGAGATTAACTGTACAAAATGGTCCCTGGCCACGGGGCATGGGGAACAAAGACAAATGGTGCCTTATGGCAAGCACACTCACACACTGGGCAGACAAAGGACCATGGTAACAGTGAAGAAAACAGTAGCATGTATTCAGCAGTGTCAAAACAAAAATAAACTGGACTGTAAAATCTTACAACAACACACATCCTTCAAAGGCATCGATTATATATTACCCCACCTATACACTTTTTGCACAAAACAACACGCAATAGCCCCCAAAAAACGCATTTTGTAATTTAATCCAATCCCATCCATGGCCTAAATTATGTTTTAATTCAACAAGCAACCACAGAAAAAGGTTGTTTCATTCACCCATGACTAGTACTTGGCATACTGGCTGGAAGGCCCACTGGCAGACTAGGCTACATAGTGAATTAAAAGAATATTGCAAATGTATTTTAAAAAAACATGGAGAAAATGTACTGAACTGTGCAACATTTTTCGTTTACAACTCGAACAGTTCATTAGAGAAGAATATTATCTTGAAAGTAGATTTAGCTGCTTTTTGAGGGGAGTATCTTCTTGAGCTGGAAGCCATGGTCCCTAGCACACAAAAAAGTCGCTGGAAGTCACCAGCACAGCCCAAAGTCTCGCTACACTCCCCACATGCGTAAAATAAAGTCTTGCGCATGGTACCTGGAAAAATATTCCGATCTGTGGAGTTTATCACGTACTCCACTGAATACGTAGTTCCTGAATTCCGTAAACTCTGTGAGCGGCTGAAATTTTACACCCAGGTCTAGTCCTTGGTGATGGTGGGCTTTGCAGGCATATGTCAGAAGTTTGATTTGGAAGCTTTCCTGGACTGGGAGCCAGCAGAGGTTCCACCGGTGCTGGGTGATGTGGGCCCATTTGGACCGCTGCATTCTGTATCATCCGGAGTCTTCTCATGAGTTCGATGGTGTTTCCTGCATACAGTGCGTTGCCATAGTCCAGACAGCTGGTGATTGGGGCATGCATAACTGTTTTCCTGATGCTTGTGGGGAGTCATTTGAAGATTATTTGGATCATGCGAAGAGTGTGGAAGCAGACAGAGGAGATTGTGTTGGTCTGTCATTCCTCATTGATTTTGTTGTTCAGGATCATGGCAAGGTTACGGGTGTGGCCTTTTGGTGTGTGGGTGGGTCCGAGTTTGGCAGGCCACCAGGTGCTGTTCCAGAGGGAAGTATGGTTGCCAAAGATCAGCACTTCAGTCTTGTCCGTGTTGCACGTCATACAGTTGTCCTTCATCCAGACTGTGACATTCTTCATGCAGTTGTGGAAGTCGGTCTTCTTTGTAGTGGGGTCAGCTGAGAGCAAGAGGATGAGCTAGGTGTCGTCACCTTAGGATATGACCCTAACCTTAAACTCCATCCTTCCCGGAATCCAAAAAACCCTCACCATACCTAAACTCCACCCATCTCTGACCCCTAATCTCCATCCAGCACTGAACCCCTAAAGCCCTTCTCAATCCTAAACTCTACCTATCTCTTAACCTTAAAACTTCTCACTACCCTTAAAATCCACCCTATCCTGAACTCAAAAACCCCTTTCTTTGCCTAAACCCCTCCCATCCCTGATTGCTTAGAATCCAACACCACCGCTAAACTCCACTCATCCCTAAACCCTTAAGAACCCTCGCCACTCATTCATGACCCCTAAAACCCCTTACCACCCCTAAACTCCCTTATCCATTAACCCTAAAAACTCTTTCTGCATATAAACTTCACCTATCCCTGCATAATTAAAATGTCACCCCTCTGTAAACACTACCCATTACTGAACATTAAAAACTCAGTACTACCCCAAAATTCTACCCATGACTGAATCTTAAAAACAGTCACCAGGTGTAAATTCCACTCACCCATAATACGTATAAACATCTCAACACCCCTACATGGCACCCATCCCTGAACCTTAAATTCCGCCAATACCTGAACCCTAAATACCCCTTATCACTCCAAAAACATCACCCATACCTAAACCAAAAACATGCTCATTACCCCAATCTTCACCCAAATGTGTGATTTTAGATGCTTCCTTAAATTATCTTTCCTTTAAATTGTTTCTTTAATTTTCAAAGCATATCTGTTTGCTGAAAATTGTCTTTCCTTAAATTGTATTTCCACGATTTGTTGTCCTCCAGTGTGGTTTCTCAGTTTTTAGGTCTCGCCTGAGTCAGCGCGCATGCGATGCTCTGCGAGGCTTATAGTAAGGACTTCCATCTCACACATCTTTTCCTCATGTTTTTTTTTTCCGGCCACGCATTTGATTGGCCATTTCCGTAAGGCTTCCACAAAAGAAAGCACGCAAATTGCCAAAGGCTCGGGTATGTCCCGCCTAATCTTTAAATGTTCCCTCCCATAGCCTCTGTGTCTCAGGAGCGAGTGCAGTCATCATCGGCACACAGTGTGCCAGCTGAACGGCAAGCTGCATTCCAGTATCAGGTTACTTGTTGACCTTTTTGTCACTTCAGGCGCCTTCTGGTGAGGGAGGTGGGTTGTGTGGCTGGCCGAGCACCTGTTCTCTTAGCCTTGGTCTTCTGGGCTCTTCCTTGTCAGGTCAGCGTGCTTGTGTATTGCCTGCTATTGTGCTACGCCTCACTGTGCCTGTCATCGGCCTATTTCTGGGGCGGGCACCTCTTCTCTGGAGGCGTCCATGAATGTTTGGGCCTTTGTGCTTCTTGCCGCGCTCTTTCTTCTAATCTGGGGGCTGGGGCCTTCTAGGCGCTCCTCTTAGTGCTCCGGGGTTTATGTGCTTTGCTGCAGGTGGGATGGTGGGCTTCAGGCCTCGGTAATTTCTCGGTTACTAAGGAGTAGGAAGGGGAAACCTTGAGGAAGTAACGCGCTGATTACTTAGCAGTAATCCTCACTACTCCAGTTACCTTTCCTTGTTGACAGCTTACTTGGTGCCCCCAACAATGCTTGACCCTCGACCCCAGTGCTTGGTGAGGTCAGGACAGGTGTGGGCACGTTGAAAGGGGCCTTGAGGGAGGTCAGAGGGTTGAGGGGCTATTTTAGGTTTGGCCCATCCGAGTGACATAAGTACTGGGGCGTGGAAAGGGTAATGAAGATTATCATGAAGTAATCGGTGCATTATCCTACTCAGCTACATGAAATATACAGGTTCCCTTCCTGCCCAGGCAAGCTGTGGCACTACTGACTCCAAACGGGACCCCCGGAAACAAGCAGAGCACACTAATTGTGACATTCACCCCGTGACCTGGACGCGGCACCCCTCCACCCTCCCACTCACTCCCTGCTGCACTACAACACGCGTATTACTTAAAAACACCCTGAAAAGACAAAAGCCGCTATCGAAATGTATCGGCCATGCGGATAGATATGGGACTTTTATCGACAGGGCAAGGATTTAATTGTGAGAATAAGGATACTGTCACCTGAGCTTGCAAACAACTTCACATCAAAGGTGCGAAAGTTCTCCTGAAATAAAAGTACTCTGGGGCAAATAAAAATGCCCTGGGGGAACCTGTTGCAGCGATGTCCCCAGTTTAAGGGCAGTGTTTCCAATTTGCCAAATGTTTGAGTTGACAATTTAGAAGATCTATTCTCTAATCCCAGCTGCACCCTGTTGACAACAAGATTGATGTGATCCTGGGACTCGCCCTTCTCTTGTATGTCTTGCCAACACAGTGGTCTCTCTCCCTCTTTCCTTCTCCATGTGTTACCCCTGAAGAGGATTGATGCCCATTGGCGGGCAGGGACAGTACTTCAGGCCTCAGTACTTTCGACCCCACACTCCTCACCAGTACCGAATGCCCACCCTCTCCGGGAAGCAGATGTTGGGGTACCAGGTCCCCTTGGTTAAGGAGAAGGGCGAGCTCACTATATCCCTTTGGCACACGCCAAAGATCACGCATCGTAACGTATCATACATCTTGCTTCGTACTTAATCTGTGGCAGAAGGTTGGTTTTCAGTTCACTTTGCTTCATAGCAGAACGTCTGGAAAACATTTCCCGGTTGAGGTTTGCCCTAAATGACCACAAATCGAACTCACATGCTCACTATTTGCATTCACACATTATATTTCTACAAAGATCATGGCCAGTCTGGGCGAACTGTGCATGAATCTGGGTTCCACCGGTGATCTGTGTGATCCTGGGCAAACCTCTTTATGGCTCTGCTTGTGCTCCGTTTTTTTCTCTGCCAAAACTATGGGCGCTCAGAAACAGACTGCCCGCGAGAAACCAACGCCATGACTGGAATTACATTTGTCGGAAAATCCTCACATTTCCATACATAGCGTCATAAAAATATCACCAAATAGACACGTTTACATGCTCGTCGGTATGACAGGTTTATGCTCAATTAACAAAACAAAACCAGTTCAGAGCTTGTTGCGGGGATGTGTGAGTTTCATGCGGGCACCAGGTTTCAATCTACGCAGAGTGAACTCTTCCTTTCATTGTTCACAGGTCGATAAAAGGAGCGCCATTGGGTTAGAGAATAAGGACACCTGTTATTCACTACAAACGAAAAGGCAAAATTCACTGCAGCACGCGAGATAATAAAACACGTCATTATTTCATGTCCACAATTCTTATCGTACAATGTCACTACAATATGCACGGGTCTTGCACACACCTGGAAAGCACACAATGCCAAGAGTGGTGGAGATGTGCTGGAAAGACAGCAGTATGCAGAACACACCCATATCCATGGCGACGTACACCTCTGGTGTATGGAGTGTAGAGGACAGTGGACGCAACCATGTCACCCCGGCCAGTGGGGGAGTTTGCGGAAATGTTGCCTGTTACGTCCCCCCCGTAAGCGTGAGCAGAGTGGGATGGCCCGGCGTACGCCAGGCCAGCGTAGGGGTGTGAATAAAAAGCACGTAGCCCTGGGTTTCGAAACCTGGTCTGTACTAATTCTAGCAATTACCCACGCCTAGATAGAGAATGGGACACGCTTGAATGGAGCACATGAGAGACACCAGGCAGACAATGCGATTACCAGCTCGTCATGTAAAACTGCAACTAGTGGCAAAGCAGTGTTTGCATTGTGCAGTGCTTATCTGTGTCTACCCTATTATATCCAATATCGGGCTCAGCTGCTGTTGACAGGCCCAGGCTGAATTTGACGGCAGAAGAAGGTTTCACAAGCGTTTTGCTGCCAAACTTCACTAGTTTGAGAGATCGGACACATCCGTGCATTGGCCACACAAAGGGTGTTCTGCCCCTGCATAGACTCCAGCCTGAAGACAAAGCACACAAGGCAACTGGTAAAGCAAAGTCCGCACCTCTTGCCCCGCGCCCCGATAGACTGACCCTAGTGCTCTTTGCTTTAAGCAGCAGAGGTCCGCCTCTCGCGAGACGTGTTCTGGCTGCACGTCGCTGAGCTGTGTCTCCACCTACCTGAGGTCAGGCATCCAACGCCTGAGCTGTCCCCAGGGAACAAGGTTTCATCACCAAAGGACAAACGCCGCAGCCCGTCATTTCTGCTCAGTTTCTTCTATTGTTGGCCCCATCCTGCCTTTGGTGCCCGCGGGGCGCGCACTAAGTACATTGAAGATCTCTTCATGCAAAAGATAAGGGTTGAGCTGTTACTTATTAAGAGCAATGAGCGCCCGAAGGCATCTCGATCCGAACTGACTGACACCAAACAAGATACGGAGATAATCAAAACACAGAGGACGTTTAAGAGCCTTCCCAGGCATAGAAAAAACTCTGTTTGTCACAGGCCAAGACAGGGTGTGTTCCAAGTAAAGGAAGCGACAAAAGGGAAGGAGCCTCCATCCCCTCAACCCCACCTGCCCCCACTGACCCTCCCGAACTCGGGGAGTCGATAGGAGGAGAGAAGAGCCAAAGGGAAGGAGCCTCCATCCCCTCAACCCCGCCTGCCCCCACTGACCCTCCCTAACTCGGGGAGTCGACAGGAGGAGAGAAGAGCCAAAGGGAAGGGCCCTCTGAGGCTTGAAAGCAAACATACTAGCAGCGCGGGTCCATTTCATAGTGGGCGCTGTGTTATGCTATGTTCATTTAACTTATAATGCGCATGAATCACCCTGGGAGGGGCGTCTTAGCGCCACAGTGACCACGAGCAAGGCGGCGCTATAAAGGAACAGCTCGGTCTTGAGAAGGTCTCCGAACTGAAGGTGGCCAGGTCAGTGCACTTCTGTATGCGCATGGGGGGTTTATTCCAGTAGCAGGGGGCAAGTAAGAGAAACTCTACCCAGCGCTTGTTTTCGTAATTCGGCGAATAGTGAGAAATGATTTGACGGTAGATGTTCGAGGTCTGCCCGGCTGGTAAGGGCTAAGCTTCTCAGACAGGTAGCCGGACCCTCTGCCGTTCAGATCTGCTGCAGATCTTGAAGATGATTCTCAAGTCTGCAGCAGCGCCAAGACGCCTCCGGGCATTCGAGCGCTATACAAATCCAAAATCAAATCTTGCACACAGGAAGCCAATGAGGTGAAAGTAAGAGGGGAGCAGCGCTGATCTCGCAGGCATGTTTTGGAATGAAGGGGCCACTGCATTTTGGGCCACTTGAAGTTTAACAAGTAGTGACTCGTTTGTGGCGGCTAGGAGGGCATCGCCATAGTCCAGAGACTGATCACCAGGGCCTGAACTGAGGTTTTGCGCATTGAGAGTGGGGGTAGAGGAGGAACTCTGCACAACAGACTCATCCTATGAAAGCAGCTGCCAGTGGGAGCCGCTGCCTGATCGTTCACAGTTGGAGTCCGGTCCGAGTGAGCGCCCAGATTCTGTTGCCACCAATCCGGGGACCAGAGCAGTTGCGCTCTGCCGAAAAGAATGATCTCTGGTTTGCCGGCATTGAACTGGAGAAAGTTCTCTGTCATCCAAGCCGAGATCCCATCAAAGCCCCTTAACCTCACGACCAGTCACGCAGCCATACTCTGAACGCCTGAAGCTTGTAAATAGCTGACTCAGGAATTGATATCAAGCGAAACACTAAAGGCAGCCACAGCCAGGTGCGATGCCAAAAGCTAAAAAAAATGATGAACCTGCATGAGAGACAAAACTGTTACTTACCACCAGGAAAGAAGATGGGGGCATATCAACAAGGGCTTTATCTCTGCTTTTTTGGCTTTAAAAGCCAAAAAAGCAGAGATAAAACTAGCACCCGATCAACAACAGGGTGCTAACACGCAAATTTGCATGTTAGCACCCATTTACTCTACGCTTCCCCTTGCATCTCTAATGAGATGCAAAGGGGGCGTTCCAGAGTAAAATAATAGGAGAAATGTCGCTAAGCGACATTTCTCCTATTATCAAGAATATCGCTAACCCTGTTAGAGACAAAAAAAGCAGCGCTAACCGCGGTTAACGCTGCTTTTTTACGTCTGGTATTTTTCTGACTTAGCCATGATATCCTATGGAAGGAGGATATCATGGCTAAGTTTGTCTGTCCCTATCAACAAGCTAATGTGAGATTATCGCTGGGTTTCCAGCGATAATCTCACGTTAGCCACTTAGCGTGTGGATTTTTATCGCTTTTGAGATAAGCGTTGCTAATAGCACGCTATCTCAGCGATAAAAATCAACGCTAGCCAGCGATAATTATCCTAGCGCTAAGTGCGCTTAGCGATAATTATCGCCGGTTGTTGTTGATATGCCCCATGGTGCCTTACGACCTCCAATTGATCTGAACTGCGTGTACTTTCAACGGCAGTAGAAAAGAACGTGCAATGCCCCAGTGTTTTTGAGACCTCCGCCACCATTGAACACCGCTAAGAAGCAGAACACTGGTGAAAGGGGGACTGCATGAATCAAGTCGTCAAATGATTTCATAGATGTCCTGGAAGAAGTAGATGATAACAAAATAATGAAGTACTTAAAGAATCTTGCTTTAGATGCGATGAGAAGTAGATGATACAAAATAATTAAGGACTTAAAAGATGTTGCTGGTGTTGGAGTGAAAAACATGATCAATATCACAACCTGATGCAATATTTTACCCACAGCATTGAGAGCCAAGTTCAAGCCGATGCCGAATGTCGGCTATGAAAGGTACATTTTCAATTAAGCACGACAGCAAGATGGTGGAAGGATGGATGAGTTAGTTGAGGGACTTGATGTGCTTATCACTGCAAGTTTAGTAAATTTAATGGCAAAGCCATACGTCTTCGAGTCTTCAATGGCTGTCTTTCAGTCTCTTTTAGAAGATGCATGTTGAGAGAGAGGCCCAGCTTAGAGAAAATACTAATGACTGGAAGAGCAGAGGAAAGAGCAGATCGACAAGCCACTGGTGTGGAGGCTGGAATAGCGAAAAGTGAATCGGCATTGGTCGTGAAAAGTCAACCCAAGTACGAAGTAGATGCATGGAAGTCAATATCTCCAAATAGGATGAAGTTGTGTTTCCAATGTGGGTTTTCATTTTGCCATGGGGGCAAATGTCCTGCCATAGGACAAACGTGTCAGGGTTGTAGCACAGAAAAACACCTCTTAACAGTTTGAAAGCAAAAGAGAAGCTAGCTAGTGGATGGCAGAAGGTTTCAGAAGCATTCTCGCCAGGCCCACAAAGCCAAAAGGATACATCAGTTACGACAAGTAGAAACCAGACAAAGTGGATCTTTGTCAAGTTCATCCTGCAAAGACTTGTCAATGTCATTATCGGGCACCAGTGGAGATGGCTGTGCAATGATGGCATTGTCCAAGGAACGACAGGCATGTGTAGGTTTGGCTATTTGCAAGGAAGAACAAGCAATGATAGCAAGCCAACAAACGAAACAATGGAAATCATTTGGGGCTGATGTAGCAAGGCTTTTTGCGTTCTCAAATGCCGTTTACGAACGCAAAAAGGCCGTTTGCAATGTATGTACCTTTTTGCATTCGCAATATAGGTAATCACAATTTTTTGTGATTATCTAAATTGCAAATGCATTTAGGGAATTGCAATTTGCGATTTTCTAAATGCGATGCATGTAGCGTTTGCTAAATGCGACTTTGCATTTAGGAATCGCAAGTTACCATCAACTTCAAGTTGATGGTAATGTGCAAATCATTTGAAAAATGCGCAAAAGTGCATTTTTCAAAGTGCCATGTGGCGCAGTGCACCACATGTGCACACTTACCTTTTTTGGGGTGCATCAGGGGGGGCCTTAGGCCCCCTAACACCCTTGGATTTGCATTCGCACTTTGCGATTACCAATTTGGTAATTGCAAATTGCAAATGCATTCCCATTCATTCCTATGGGCCTATGGGCCCATAGGAATGAATGGAAATGCATTCCCTAATAGCGTCTTGCAATTAGCGATTCACTATTAGAGAATGTTAAGGAATCGCATAATTTTTTGTGATTCCTACATACATTGCATTTTGTGATTCCAAAATAGCGAATGAGTAAAATTCGCTATTTTAGAATCGCAAAATGCTTTCTTGATGCATCTGGTCCTAGGACTTTGCCCCAAGTTCACAATAAAGCTCAATGGTTGCCTCATAACCCATAATATTTACAGTGGTGCGTTAATTAACATCATGACTCAAACAGTTTAACAGCATGTCACTGGTGCCACGCCTCAACCCGTCAAACACGAAAGTATACACGTGGGCTGCTTCTAAACCTTTGCAGAGTCACGGGTCATTCACTGCAAAACTGAAACATAAAGCAGTATCTGTGCAAGCGCCAATTCATGTTCTTCAGGGAGCTTGGTCCAGTGCTTGCCTACTCAGTTTTACCACCGGTGCTGACACAGGACTGATTTCTCTCAATTACAAACTCCACACTCAGTCTGAAGTTGTGAGTCAGTTTCCGTCGTTATTTCATGGACTAGGCAGGCTCAAGACGATAAAAGCAGATCTGGGCGGAGTTCTGCTATGTGGAACTCCGTGAAGTGACAAAAAAACTCTGCGGAGTTCCGCTTGTGGCGGAGAGCAGTGCGAACTGCAGTTTTTGCTGATCTTCCTGCAGCTCGAGTAGAAATTCTACCCGAGCCGCGGGTCACGCTCGCTACCTTACCATTGGTGAGTGTGAAAGGGGATAAAAGCCTCACTACATAAGGCAGAGTAGAGTTTTCTGTATTCCACGAGCTCCGCGGAGCGCGGAGTGCCGAAAACTCTGCAAACCCCGCTAATGAAACGGAGTTCACCGCCCAGGCATAGCTAAAAGTGCAACTTCACATCAATGAGGACATTTGCCCTGCTGCCCTGCGGCACCACAGAGTCACTTTCCACTTGCAAGGAGCTTTTAAGAAAGAACAAGGAAGGCTTTTGAACCAAGACATCATTGAGCACTCCACTGATCTTACACCGTGGGTGTCGCCTATAGTTGTGGTGTGAAAAAAGCAGAGAGAGGGTGCGGTGCGCATTGATGTGTGCCAGGCCAACAAAGTGATCAAGGGGGAGAGACTTCCTGGTCCACACATAGCGGACATGATCATGCAGCTGAATGAAGCCAAAGCCCTCACCCGTCTTCACCTGAACAGGGATACCATCAACTTGAGTTGGAAGAAAACTGCAGGTACATCACTACTTTTACGACTCATGTTGGTTTGTTCCGATACAAAAGTTGGAGTTTTGAAGTGTCGTCTACTGCAGGAATATTTCAGGATGATATGCATCGAATAATACAACCTGCCACGAATACTTCCAACTACAGTGATGAAATGCTGGTATTTGGAGCTACGGAAAAGGAGCATGGCAAGGCTCTTACACAAGTGTGACACTTACTCACTGATGCAGGTCTCACTCTGAACACTGCAAAGTGTGAGTTGCACAAAACCAAACTTAAATACTTTGGACATATATTTTCTGATACAGAAATGACTCATGACCCCGATAAAGTGAAATCACTATCAGCTACTTGCCTCCCACAAGATGTCACTATGCTGCAATCATTCTTTGGCATGGCCAGTAAGTGTTCAAGACACACTCCTGATTTTGCCAGTGTG
The DNA here is from genome assembly GCF_964204655.1 of Triturus cristatus. NCBI lineage: Eukaryota > Metazoa > Chordata > Amphibia > Caudata > Salamandridae > Triturus > Triturus cristatus. The sequence continues at coordinate 1,157,327,347 of NC_140580.1, read as the reverse complement.
AGTACTCCATTGAGAGAACTGACAAAACAGACTGTCGCGTTCCAACGGTCTGATGAATGGGATCAAAGCTTCAAAAGAATAAAACATGCTATTGAATATGCAACCAAGATGGCCTACTTTTACCCCAAACTACAGATTGAGATCAAAGTAAATGTGAGCCTGGTAGGGCTGGGGGCAATCCTTGCTCAACATAATGGTCATCTGAATGCCCAGTGACGCATTGTGGCCTATGCAAGTCGAAGCTTGCCTGATCCAGAACGGGCCTATTCTCAGCCGGAGAAGGGTAGCCTGGCTGTTGTGTGGGCCTCCAAACATTTTCAGGTGTTTCTATATGAAAATCGTTTCACTATCATAGCAGAACATCAAGAGCTGCACACGATTTTTGTAAATCGGAAAGTCAAGATGCCACTGTGCATTGAGAGATGGGGTTTGAGACTGCAGGTGTCCGACTACTCAATTGTATATGAGCCAGGTAAAGATCAGAACCCTGCTGATTATTTCTCACAAAGTACCTCCAAATCGTCACAGTTCAACATCCAAAGCAGCAGAGGAGTACTATAACTTCATTGTAAAGTCAATACGCCAGTGGTCGTAGCAATTGAACAGATTATTGCTGCTACAAAAGGAACATGCTTATCCTCAAATACATCATTTCAACTCAATCCTGGAAAAGGAGTTTTCGACCTCTTGATGTTGAATATAAAAATATTTTAAATGTACAAGATGAACTGTCTGAGCCCCGGGAAGGTGCTGTATTGAGAGTCTTGAGGATTGTCATACCTGAGAGACTAAGGCAACAGATCACTGAACTAGCCCACCAAGGACATTGTGGTATTGTAGCTACCAAAAGAACCCTAAGAGACTGAGGGCCTCATGTAGGAAGCCAAATACCGGTCGGTAACGGCCGATTTTCGGTAATTATACCGTTACCGACCGGTATTTTGGCTTTTGAGATGTAGGGGGAGAATTTCATGATTCGGTATTTACCGAATCGGTAAAATGACCTAATCGGTAATATTACCGATTCGGTAAATTTACCGATTCGGCAAATACCGAATCATGAAATGAGATGTAGGGGGAGTGTGTGGTGGGTGTGGGGATTCGTTATTTACCACCAACTAAAGGTTGGTGGTAAATGACGAATAGGTGCAAAAAAGCATTTTTGTGCACGTTTAAGTGTGCAATGTGGCAGACATACATGCCCTTAGGGCATGTATGTGCGCCACATGTGCACACATGGCCGAATCAGGGGTGCAACAGGGTGTCAATGTGACACCCTGCCACCCTTGCATGTGCTCCCCCATTACCGAATCGGTATTTACCGATTCGGTAATGAGGCATACCTTCCCATCAATGGGAAGGTATGCCTCATTACCGAATCGGTAAATACCGATTCGGTAATTACCGAATTTTTCCGATTCGGTAATATTTACCGACTCATTACCTACATTGTATTTACCACTTCATAAATACCGAATCAATATGATTCGGTATTTATGAAGTGGTAAATGCCAGGCCACCTACATAAGGCCCTGAGTGTGGTACCCGCGCTTAGATAGCGTGTTTAGAGGAAACTAAACAAGTACCATTTTTGCAACTGCCTTTCCTCCAAAGTGACGAAACATCCATTGGCCATGTCTGAACTTCCAACCCAGGGCTGGAAAAGAGTTGCAGTTGATTTCTTCGGGCCAGTAGGAAACGGATATCATCTCTTTGTAGTCACTGCTAAGTATTCACATTTCCCATTGGTAGGGGAGTCATCATCAACAACCCATGGCAAGGTCATTATGCCGCTGGATAACATCTTTGCAGCATGGGGTGTCCCTGCCATTCTTAAATATGACAATGGTCTGCCGTTCAACAGCAAAGAATTCAGAGTTTCCAGCCAGAATGAATAGCAAGCATCAAGAGTACACATCTCTGGCCCCAAGCAGATGGTGCTGTGGAACGATTCGTGGGTACCCTCAAAAGGGTAGTTCAGTAAGCATCAATAGAGAGAATTGAATTAAAGCAAGCCCTTTGTCAAGCCCTCCATGTCTATCGTTCAACTTCTCAATCCAATACGGGTGAAAGTCCCGCCACCTTGCTATTTGGGAGAGCCATTGTAACCAAACTGCCAGAATGGACAGCAGACCGCTCTGTGAGTGCTGCTAAGGTTTGTGTCACCAACACTTCTCAAAAGTGCAAGATGAAGATGTATGCTAATTGGCGTCGTAGGACCAAAGACACCATCATTAACAATAGTGACTTGGTCCTGGTCAAGCAGAAGCGAAAGCGGACACCAGACACTCTGTTTGCTGTCGATCCTCTGAGGGTTGTGGCCTGCGAAGGACACATGGGTGACTGCACATCGTCCCGGACAGTCCATCACATGGGACTTGTCACATTTTAAGCACCAACCTCTGCGATCGTCGGCTCCTGCACTTACAAATGAGGTCTTCCCACCTGACAGTCCAGAACAAGCATCCGAGCCTGTACTATTGTTTCATGAACAGAGTACATCTCAACCACTTTGTGCCTCTCGATCAGGCCAACTAGTGCAAGCGCCTCGAAGACTGATCGAAGAAATACAATGTAACTGTTGTTTGTACTTTCTATTTGACAAGGCGGAGATGTAGTGGCATGAGACTATGTGTGCCAGGGGACCCATGCGGTTTTTGGCAGACTCAACAGAGGAAGTACATAATGTTACTGGCTAGGGGGAGTTAAGGTGTGGTTATTAACAGTTATGACTTAATCAGAGAACAGTGTGTGATTTTATGCTGAGGAATAAAGACGTGCGATCCAAAGCTCCATGTGTGATGTATTCATGTGCATGCTCCCTGGCTGGGGAGGATGCTAAAAGGAGTCCTGGCTTCTGTCCGTCATGTCGCTCCAAGTCCCTCCACTGTACCCTACAGTAGAGTGTAAGAGTGTACCTTAGAAAGCTGGGGGGTACAGTCCTGGCTTGTGTCCGTCGTCTTTTTCCCAGTGCCCCAACTGTACCCTATTGTATAGTTTACGTTAGAAGGCTGGGGGATGGTTAGGGGTACAGTCCAGGTTTATGCCCATCCTGTTTCTCCCAGTGCCCCCATTATACCCTTTTGTAGAGTGTACCTTAGAAGGCTGGGGGATGGTGAGGGTTACAGTCCTAGTTCGGCCCACCCTGTCTCTCCTAGCACACCCACTGTGCCCTACTGTAGAGTGTACGTTAGAAGGCTGAGAGGGGGTGGGTATGGGGTATGGTCCTGAGTTCTGTCCATCATTTGGCTCCAAGTGTCCTCACTGTACCCTGTTGTAGAGTGTACCTTAGAAAGCTGGGGGGTACAATCCTGGCTTGTGTCCATCTCTGTCCCAGTGCACCAACTGTACCCTAATGTACAATGTACCTTAGAAGGCTGGGGGATGGTTAGGGGTACAGTCCTGGTTCTGCCCGCCCTGTCTTTCCTAGCACCCCCACTGTACCCTACTGTGGAGTGTACCATAGAAGGCTGAGAGGGGGTGGGTATGGGGTATGGTCCTGGGTTCTGTCCACCATTTGGCTCCAAGTGCTCTCACTGTACCGTACTATAGTGTGCACCATAGAAGGCTGGGGCTGGGGGGGCAAGGGGTACAGTCCTAGCTGCTGTTCGTCATATGTCACTCCACCCTCTGGCACATGGCACCCCTTCCGGCTGTTTGCGCCTGCGTACTTGCGCACCTGCTCCCCAGCAGTATCAGGTATGTTTCTGCTCCAGGGCAGTGTCAAAGTGGACAGATGAACGGTTGCCTTCCTCTGGTCAAAAGGAGAGAATAAAGGTTTCCTGTGTTGTCAAGAGAGACAAGGTAGAGGCCCCTGAAGAAGAAGCAATCCTTCTCTCCAAGGTGCCTGCTCCTGCAAGAAATGTTAATGTGTGCTATTGGTTAATCAGCAACTCCAAGACTGCTTGGAAGCCAGTACAGACTTTAATTGGCAGAACCTGGAATTTTTCAGTTTAACAGAAATCTGTAAAGAAGGTTACACTAGACACAGTCAGAGAAATACAAAAAAAAGTTTGAAAGCACTATAAACCTGCATTTTCACATTTTGCAAATGCCTAAACCGTGTGTAATACATTTTGTAAACCAATGACTTAGATATTGGCAGTGCTTTCTGTCACATGCTTGACCTCTTAGTACCAGACCTGATTCTAGAAAGTGGGCCAGGTGGGGCAGGCCCACCCAAGGAATAACTTGGCCCACCCAAGGAATATCCTGGCCCAGCTAAGGAATAACATAGCCCACCCAAGGAATGACCTGGCGCACCCAAGGAATATCCTGGCCCACCCAAGGAATATCCTGGCCCACCCAAGGAATATCCTGGCCCACCCAAGGAATGACCTGGCACACCCAAGGAATGACCTGGCTCACCCAAGGAATATCTTGGCCCACCCAAGGAATATCCTGGCCCAGCTAAGGAATAACATTGCCTACCCAAGGAATGACCTGGTCCACCCAAGGAATATCCTGGCCCACCCAAGGAATATCCTGGCCCACCCAAGGAATGACCTGGCGCACCCAAGGAATGACCTGGCTCACCCAATGAATGACCTGGCCCACCCAATGAATGACCTGGGCCACCCAAGGAATATCCTGGCCCACCCAAGGAATAACCTTTCCCACCTAAGGAATGACCGGGGCCCACCCAAGGAATAACCTGGCCCATCCAACCTGGCCCAAATAAGGAATAACCTGGCCTACCCAAAAAAAATAACTTGGCCCACCTAAGGGATAACCTGGCCCACCAAAGGAATAACTTGGCCCACCAAAGGAATAACATGGCCCACCCAAGGAATAACCTGGCCCACCCAAGGAATAACATGGCCCACCCAAGGAATAACCTGGCCCACCCAAGGAATAACATGGCCCACCCAAGGAATAACCTGCCCACCAAGTATAACCCACCGTAGAACTGAAAAATAAGTGTTTTTCACCTAAGTGTTTCATAGGGACGTAAAGCCCCGTGGGCGCTGCCTCATTGTTTAATTATTTACACCCTTGACATAGGCGTGTCTCAGGCCTGGGCACAGGTGTGACGCCAGCAGGGACAACAGCTTCTGTGATGCACAAATGAACAGCACCGTTTCACTCAGTCACTCACACCAAAGAGGTTGCAGGCTCCCATTCCAAGGCACCCAGGAGCAGTTCACTTACTCACACCAAAGAGGGTTCGAGCTCCCATCGCAAGGCACCTGGGAGCTGTTCACTCACTCACTCACTCACTCCAAAGAGGGTGTGGGCTACCATCACAAAGCATCTGGCAGCTGTTCACTCACTCCCACCAAAGAGGTTGCAGGCTCCCATAACAAGGCACCCAGGAGCAGTTCACTCACTCACTTCAAAGAGGGTGTGGGTTACCATCACAAGGCATCTGGCAGCTGTTCACTCACTCACTCCAAAGAGGGTGCAGGCTGCCATCACAAGGCACCTGGCAGCTGTTCACTTACTCACACCAAAGAGGCTGCAGGCTCCCATCACAAGGCACCTGGGAGCTGTTCACTCACTCACACCAAAGAGGCTGCAGGCTATCATCACAAGGCACCTGGGAGCTGTTCACTCACTCACATCAAAGAGGCTGCAGGCTGCCATCACAAGGCACCTGGCAGCTGTTCACTCACTCACACCAAAGAGGCTGCAGGCTCCCATCACAAGGCACCTGGGAGCTGTTCACTCACTCACACCAAAGAGGATGCAGGCTCCCATCACAAGGCACCTGGCAGCTGTTCACTTACTCACACCAAAGAGGCTGCAGGCTCCCATCACAAGGCACCTGGGAGCTGTTCACTCACTCACACCAAAGAGGCTGCAGGCTATCATCACAAGGCACCTGGGAGCTGTTCACTCACTCACATCAAAGAGGCTGCAGGCTGCCATCACAAGGCACCTGGCAGCTGTTCACTCACTCACACCAAAGAGGCTGCAGGCTCCCATCACAAGGCACCTGGAAGCTGTTCACTAAGTCACACCAAAGAGGATGCAGGCTCCCATCACAAGGCACCTGGAAGCTGTTCACTCACTCACACCAAAGAGGGTGCTGTCCCTCATCACAAAGCCCTTGGGAGCTGTTCACTCACTCACACCCTCCATCACAAGCCACCTGGGAGTTGAAAACAGTGATGTGACCGAAACGCTTTGCAAAGGCGTTTCCTTTCCCCAGAAAGTGTGTGAAAATGTGCATGGATTTACTCGGGTTTGTTTTATTTTCTTCCTGCCGTGAGGTCATTACTAACTTGCAAAAACAACAATTGATGGACAAAATGCAGGACAATGTCATACATTCACCCCAACACAGAGATCTGGGAATTGTTCTACATTCTGTCCATCAATTGTGTGTCGATTACTAACTTGCAGTATTCAGTGAAAAATAAATTAATGGAAAACGTTAACGAAAGAAATGGTTTGTCATTGGCTAAATGAAAGAACACACTGTGCAGCAGTACATGAATTCACACCACATTCATAAGGATGTGGGTGGTCACAAGCGGCAGCATGGTTTCTTGCGCAGGGCCTACGTGTAACCGGCAGGACTCTTTTTTAGGTCTTGCCTGAGCCAGCGCATGCACTGCTCTGGCGAGATATTTAGTGAGTGGGCTTTAAAAAGCCGACCACAGCTTTTTGTGTGGCATAGAGCGTGCGGTAACGCGCACACTCACGAGCAGAGGCACCACCTGGCTTTCCTCTCTCGTCATGGCTCCTTAAGTGCATCGCTCGCGGGATTACAGCCCCCGATCGCGATCACTTTTACTTAGACGGCCGCGCGTCCGCGTCACTTTCACGGCTGCGTCACTTTCGCTGCCAATGCTTGTTTTCTCTGTTGTCGGGTCTGCTCAGCCGCTGTGGATGCCCAGCACATTTATTTCACGGGGGTGGGTCTGTCGAGCCCGCTGGTGTTTCAGGTGCTTCTCCGGGCGTGTTATGTTTTCGGGGATATTTAATGCTCTTCCATATCATTCCATCAGGGTTACCTTGTGCACGCTGAACCTCTGTATTCCACATTATAAGTCCTTGTGTGAGCGCTGAACCCCTGTATTCCACATCATAAGTCCTTGTGTGAGCGCTGAACCTCTTTATTCCAGTTCATACGTCCTTGTGTGAGCGCTGAACCCCTTTCCTCCACGTCATGTTTAAGTCCTTCTGTTTTCTGAGCAGATGTCTTGAAAACGATAGTGACGGCCGTGGCCTGCCGTAAGCTGGTCCATGTCACACCAACGCCATCTTACAGCAGCCCCCCCTCCACATCCCAGTCACTGCTGTACCCCTCTTGATCTCCCAACTGCACCGCTTTCATACCCCACCTTCAGGGCGCTTTCACCTCCCCTCAAATGGTGGCTACCTTTTTTTACTTTAAATAGGCATAAATATCTATGCTCTTCCTGTCCACTTTCTGCCCCCCCCCGAACCTTACTGCCTTCAGCCTGAACGTCCCACCCCTCCACCAGGTCTTTCGGGCCACATCTGCGGGGCGGTTGGCCCCTGTACATCTTGTCCCTTCAGTTTGATGTCCCCTGCCGTCGGGGGAGTTGCTGACCCCATGGAGATGTCCACTGTTGAAGGCTCCCCACCGCAGGACTCCCTGCTGGAGCACCCCATCCTTTCCTTGTCCAGCTGTGATTAAAGCTCCAAGCACAACTCTGCCATTCAAGGGCTGTAAGACCAGAGCCAAGACACCGCGAGCTAGGTAGTGAGCGCTACACATCCGTCATCATGATTCAGTCATTCCTCTGACCTTCCTGGAGTCAGGAGAAGCCGAAAGAGAAAACAATATACTGCTGGGCGCTGCAGCTTACTTCAGGGAAAGTTAGTAGTATTTAAAATAACTTTCTCTCTTATACCCTCCCTCCCCCGAATAAAATTAAATAAATCACTCGTCCCCTTTTTACGGTAATTGTCATTTTAAATTTTGTTCTTAAAATAAGCCGCTGTGTAAACATTTGTAATAGGTTTGGCAAGGTTAAACAAGATGGAGGAACAGATATTACCACGTCCATGGCGTTTCCCCCCCACCAACCTCCAAATGGGACTCTACGATTTTTATAAAGCCAGAAGGGTTTTCCGCTTCTGCTTCTTGGATTGTTTTTGAATATTTTTGTTACTTTCTTAAAGGCCTGTGCATCGGAAGGGTTCGGTAAGGGGCCCCTGGCAGGCAGGGTCCTGCTTCTGTGGGTGAGTGGGAGGTGGCTCGGGTGGATATTCCAAGCCTTGCTGGTGATGTCATGCGCCGCCCCTTCCGAACAGCATCATGTCCCGCTGTTGTGTGCGCCTGTCCTTTTCACATGGACATGTGAACCTGCGTGTGTCGCCCTATGACAGTTTAAAGCATGGGTACTCACAAACTTTCTCTCGGGGGCCAAATTTACAGTGTGGTTTGTGGCCGAGGGCTGCACCGGTGGGGGCGGGGTCAGAGGGGGAGGGGCGGGGCTAAAGCAAAACAAAATTGTGACCATGAGGTTGAACACAGGTCCCTGCAGCAGACGCCTTCGTCCACTGAGCCACCAGACCCAGCATACACACATCTCTCTCTCTCTCTCCCTCGACCCCTCCCCCTCCGTCCCCCTCCCTCCCTCTCTATCCCTCCCTCTCCCTACCTCCCCCTCCCTGTCTCTCTCCACCTGTCTCTCTCCCCCTGTCTCTCTCCCCCTGTCTCTCTCCCCCTGTCTCTCCCCCTGTCTCTCCCCCTGTCTCTCCCCCTCTGTCGCCCTCCCTCTGTCTCCCTCTCTCTCCATCTCCCTCCATCCCTCTGTCTCCCTCCGTCTCCCTCCCTCTGTCTCCCTCTGTCTCTCTCCCTCTGTCTCCCTCCCTCTCTCTCCCTCTGTTTCCCTCTCCCTCCCTCTCCCTCCCTATCCCTCCGTCTCCCTCCCTCTGTCTCCCTCTGTCTCCCTCCCTCCCTGTCTCTCTCCCTCCCTCTGTCTCTCTCCCTCCCTCTGTCTCTCTCCCTCCCTCTGTCTCTCTCCCTCTGTCTCCCTCCCTCTCCCTCCGTCTCCCTCTGTCTCCCTCTGTCTCCCTCCCTCCCTTTGTCTCCCTCCCTGTCTCTCTCCCTCCCTCTGTCTCCCTCCCTCTCTCTCCCTCTGTTTCCCTCTCCCTCCCTCTCCCTCCCTATCCCTCCGTCTCCCTCCCTCCCTCCCTCTGTCTCCCTCTGTCTCCCTCCCTCCCTGTCTCTCTCCCTCCCTCTGTCTCTCTCCCTCCCTCTGTCTCCCTCCCTCTGTCTCTCTCCCTCTGTCTCCCTCCCTCTCCCTCCGTCTCCCTCTGTCTCCCTCCCTCCCTTTGTCTCCCTCCCTGTCTCTCTCCCTCCCTCTGTCTCCCTCCCTCTCCCTCCCTCCCTCTGTCTCTCTCCCTCTGTCTCCCTCCCTCCCTCTGTCTCCCTCCCTGTCTCTCTCCCTCCCTCTGTCTCCCTCCCTCTCCCTCCCTCGGTCTCCCTCCCTCTCCCGCCCTCCCTCCCTCTCCCTCCCTCTCCCTCCGTCTCCCTCCCTCCCTCTCCCTCCCTCCCTCCGTCTCCCTCCCTCCGGCTCCCTCCCTCCCTCTCCCTCCCTCTCCCTTCCTCCCTCTGTCTCCCTCCATCTTCCTCCCTCCGACTCCCTCCCTCCGTCTCCCTCTGTCTCTCTCCCTCTGTCTCTCTCCCTCTGTCTCTCTCCCTCTGTCTCTCTCCCTCCCTCTGTCTCCCTCCCTCTGTCTCTCTCCCTCTGTCTCCCTCCCTCTCCCTCTGTCTCTCTCCCTCTGTCTCCCTCTCCCTCCCTCTACCTCCGTACGTCTCCCTTCCTCCGTCTCCATCCCTCTGTCTCCCTCCCTCCGTCTCCCTCCCTCCATCTCCCTCCCTGTCTCTCTCCCTCCCTGTCTCCCTCCGTCTCCCTCCCTCCGTCTCCCTCCGTCTCCCTCCCTCCCTGTCTCCCTCCGTCTCCCTCCCTCTCCCTCCCTCTCCCTCTGTCTCCCTCCGTCTCCCTCCGTCTCCCTCCCTCCCTGTCTCCCTCCGTCTCCCTCCCTCTCTCTCCCTCCCACTCCCTCCCTCGCTCTCCCTCCTTCCGTCCCCCTCCATCTCCCTCCCTCCGTCTCCCTCCCTCTGTCTCCCTCCCTCTGTCTCCCTCCCTCCGTCTCTCTCTCTCTGTCTCCCTCCCTCTATCTCTCCCTGTCTCTCTCCCTCCCTCTGTCTCCCTCCCTCTCCCTCTGTCTCCCTTTCCCTCCCTCCGTCATCTCACCTGTGTATGTGTCAGCCCTCAGCCTGGGCTGAGGCAGCTTCCCAGCGCACACACACAGCCGCCCTGAGACAGCTTCCCAGGACCCACACACAGCCCCACCCGAGTACTTCACAGGTCTTTAAAAGACCATTTACATGTTAATAAAGCTTTGTTGTATTTCACCTCTTAGGCCCCTGTATCTCCACTTTGACAATCACTGGAATCCCCCGGCCCCCACAGAGCAGAGTCTCAGAGTCCGGGCTGCTGCAACCGGCAGTGTTTGCTAACACTATTTAATTTTTTTTTAAAACACATGTAGGATGTCTGCAAGGTCCGCGGGCCGCCGAGGAAGGCTTGCTGGGCCGCTGGCGGCCCGCGGGCTGTACTATGAGTAACCCACTTTAAAGCCTGTTCTCTTGTGTTTGGCATAGAGTAAACTCATATGTGTTGTAAGTACGTGTGTATGGAAAGCACCGGCTCAAATTAAGCACTGCTTAGTATTTTGGGGGGTGACCGCATTTCTAGCAATGTCGTAGAGAGCAAGAGCATAGAGATCAGGCTACCAGAGATAGGAATGGCCAAAAAACCAGTCTCTCAGACAACAAGCCTTTTCAATGCAAAAGGTCTTGCAATTGCGAGATATTAAGCTATTGGCTGTAAACGATAATGACTTTTATTTATGTGTTTTTCAAAGCAACACATATATAAAAGGCATTGTCATTTATAGGTAAAACTCCCACTAGTGTGAGACCATTTTAATGCCGACTGCGCTCCTTTCTTTTGACGCTGTTTGCCTTATTCAGGTTACAGTGAGCAGCCTCTAAAGTAAGAGGCGCAGCCAACATTAAAGTGAAAGCGCGTATGGGGCACTTTTACACAAATTGGGGGAGAGGATGTGGCCTAACGGCTAGGGCAGTCGACATCAAAGCAGGGGAACCGGGTTCGAGTCTCGACAGGGACGCTCAACATCCTGTGATTGAGGGCAAATCACTTAATCTCCATGTGCCTAACAAAATGAATGAGCCCTCATGTAACGCAACTGGTGCTCATGTAAAGCGTTCTGATACCTTCCAGTCTAGTTCGCACTATATTAAACTCCCCCCAAAAAGTGTAATAATAAATAAAGAAAGCTTCTGTAGCGCACCCGCTAAAGTGAAAGCAGTCACGCTGTAAATTAAACAAATAAGTGTGGCCACTATAGTTAAAGCGTACCATGCTGGAAATGAAAAGATACACGACTAATAACAACATAAAAGGTGGTGTGCTGCTGCGACGTTGTGGGTTGAGTAGGGACTATCATTAAAGAAAATAGTGCACTCCGACTAAATAAAGCAGACCGTGTAACAACACAAGTAAAAAGTACAGTTGTTATAGGAGGTTACAAATACAGACAAGGCGGTACCAAGGAGGGACTACTAAGCCTATTCACCAATGAAAAGCAATGATTTAGCAAGGACAGTAACAGGAGCCAATTAAAAAGATGGCCAGGAAATGGGCGGAGCTACTATGCCATGCCTCAATACAGCATGCCTCGCAGAGCAGCGCATGTGCTACCCAGGCTCGACCTAAAAAGGCACGAACAGCCACAAAGCCAGAGAGGAAAAAGACACAAGCCCAACAGAAAATGGGTTATAGAAGGAGGCATTTACCTACACCCCAGAGAGTTATCAGCAAGATGTGGTTTCCGTAGGTCCAAATACACATTTCCCAGGGTGTACTGCACAAGGTTACATTTGTGCAAATCTGGGTGAACTAAAAGAAATGAAGCTGTGGCTGAGAGGGTAATTGTACCCACACACTGAGGAGTTGCTTGATTATAGAGACATACTGGGGGTAAGTTCAGAAGAAGCTGGGGTTCCACTAGCACAGAGAGAGATAGCACATTGATGGGGCGGGCCATCACCATCAGACATCCCTAGACGGTAGCCAAAATTTGATAAACTATATTACAAAATGTAAAACATCTGGCCTGCAATGGATTATATATAATATCTGTATACAGGGCAACTGGAATTATGTGGCCGGGAAAGGGGAAAATTATGCTGCAGGTTTAAGTAAATTATGCGGCAAATAAAGGCAAATTATGCGACCGAATGCAGCACTCTTTCTTATAGTATTATTTCATTATTGTTTCATTTTTACACTTGTTAACACTGTCTAGGCATTGGTTGTACCTAATTAATACCAGTTTAACACTCACATATAGCATTATGTGGCATATGATGGATTATGTGGCAAATGCGGCAAGTTTATAATTATGTAAAAAGTGCTGCAGCCACACAAATGCATAATTTCAGTGGCCTTGTCTATCTAGGGTACATTTCAGGTAACTGTGTAATATGGTGCAATGTTGTCATAGAGGTGTTCTTGTGACATCATAAACCATGAGGCTTCAGACTGAGTGATTTCTAAATGCTATTAGAACCATAGAATGTCAATGCATGCCCAAATTACACCTGGTCCTGTTAATTATTGTTTACATTCCATGTTTTTTATGTACTTAGCTTAAAAAGGCTGTCTACTTGTAAGTGCAGCTTACGAAGGCGCTGAAGGGAATTAGAATGTATAGTTTTTTTCACATTTCTTGAATGCATTGGTGGTAAAAGCAAAAGCAACAGCAGTGGGGCTGCTCAGTGGGTTTCGGCGATCCTTTGGCTGCAGGGGCTTCCATTTATTTATAGACTAACTGCGTTTTTGACAATCTGCAAAGTTCGCCAAAAATAATGTATATCAGATACATGAAAATAATACTAGGCAAAGTGCCTCATAAGTAGCATTTTTTCTGTATAATTTGGGGGCATATCAACAACAACCGACGATAATTATCGCTGAGCGCACTTAGCACTCGGATAATTATCGCCAGCTAGCGCCGATTTTTATCGCTGAGATAGCGTGCTATTAGCAACGCTTATCTCATCAGCGATAAAAATCCTAGCGCTAACTGGCTAACGTGAGATTATCGCTGGAAACCCAGCGATAATCTCATGTTAGCTTGTTGATAGGGACTCACAAACTTAGCCATGATATCCACCTTCCATAGGATATCATGGCTAAGTCAGTCCTGAAGCAGGCGTAAGGAAAGTAGCAATAACAGGGGTGATCGCTACTTTCCCTGACGCTATGCTTCATAGCGTGGGGCTTAGCGACATTTCTCCTGTCATGTTAGATCAGGAACGCCCACTTTGCATCTCATTAGAGATGCAAAGCTGGGCGTTAGGAATCCCCACGCTAAAGCAAGGTTTCACGTGTTAGCGTGGCCTTGCTAATTAGGCGATAAAATTATCGTCGCTTTTCGGCCGAAAACGGCCGCTAAAGCGGCGATAATTTTTTATCGCCCCGTTGTAAATATGCCCCTTAGTTGTGTATAATTTGACACCATGAAATGTTAAAGCGGAGCAGAGTTGCTTGGGGACGGCCATGAGGATAGGTCCTTGTGAATTAAGGGTTTTTTTACTATCATATTTTGAGCAAAAAATGCCCCAAAACATGATGGTGATTTATATTGAAAACGGCGTTATGATTCTGGGCGCACTTTATCATATTTTTAAACTTCTGTTTTTTAACGCTTGTACAGCTGCAAAGCGTCCTGTGCGGCAGCAGAGAAGATTCCCTTGTTGCACGCGACCATCGTGTGCAGCTGCAGAATTAGGGGCCGCCTGGATACACCGATCGCATTAACCAACCAAGCTTTCCATCCCGAAAATGCCTTTCCCACAGATACAATTAATTCGACCTTTAGTGTTCCTTTAAAGGTGTGCATTTTGTTTTCTGTGCAGTCACCTGTAGTCACAGACCAAGCACATAGGTACAGAATATTTAGTTCTTTATGGACACATCTCTGACTCCACCACATTGTGCTTCGGATCACAGCCCCCATACTTTTCGTTATTCACTTCAAGGCTACTCCAAGGCAGCACTCGGGTATGTTCCTCCGAACGGGCAGTACCCAGGTATGTTCCTCCTCTCAGGCAGTACCCAGGCCCGTTCCTCCTCTCTGGCAGTACTCAGGCATGTTCCTCCTCTCAGGCAGTATCCAGGTATGTTCCTCCTCTCAAGCAGTACCCAGGTATGTTCCTCCTCTCGGACCGTATCCAGGCATGTTCCTCCTCTCGGGCAGTATCCAGGCATGTTCCTCCTCTCGGACAGTACCCAGGCATATTCCTCCTCTCGGGCAGTATACAGGTATGTTCCTCCTCTCAAGCAGTACCCAGGTATGTTCCTCCTCTCGGGCAATACCCAGGTATGTTCCTCCTCTCTGGCAGTATCCAGGTATGTTCCTCCTCTCGGACAGTACCCAGGCATATTCCTCCTCTCGGGCAGTATACAGGTATGTTCTTCCTCTCAAGCAATACCCAGGTATGTTCCTCCTCTCGGGCAGTACCCAGGTATGTTCCTCCTCTCGGGCAGTACCCTGGTATTTTCCTCCTCTCGGGCAGTACCCAGGCACATTCCTCCTCTCGGGCAGTATCCAGGTATGTTCCTCCTCTCAAGCAGTACCCAGGTATGTTCCTCCTCTCGGGCAGTACCCAGGCACGTTCCTCCTCTCGGGCAGTATCCAGGTATGTTCCTCCTCTCAAGCAGTACCCAGGTATGTTCCTCCTCTCGGACCGTATCCAGGCATGTTCCTCCTCTCGGGCAGTATCCAGGCATGTTCCTCCTCTCGGGCAGTATCCAGGTATGTTCCTCCTCTCGGACAGTACCCAGGCACCCAGAATTAGGGGCCGCCCGGATACACCGATCGCATTAACCAACCAAGCTTTCCATCCCGAAAATGCCTTTCCCACGGATACAATTAATTCGACCTTTAGTGTTCCTTTAAAGGTGTGCATTTTGTTTTCTGTGCAGTCACCTGTAGTCACAGACCAAGCACATAGGTACAGAATATTTAGTTCTTTATGGACACATCTCTGACTCCACCACATTGTGCTTCGGATCACAGCCCCCATACTTTTCGTTATTCACTTCAAGGCTACTCCAAGGCAGCACTCGGGTATGTTCCTCCGAACGGGCAGTACCCAGGTATGTTCCTCCTCTCAGGCAGTACCCAGGCCCGTTCCTCCTCTCTGGCAGTACTCAGGCATGTTCCTCCTCTCGGGCAGTATACAGGTATGTTCCTCCTCTCAAGCAGTACCCAGGTATGTTCCTCCTCTCGGGCAGTACCCAGGTATGTTCCTCCTCTCGGGCAGTACCCTGGTATTTTCCTCCTCTCGGGCAGTACCCAGGCACGTTCCTCCTCTCGGGCAGTATCCAGGTATGTTCCTCCTCGCGGGTAGTACCCAGGTATGTTCCTTCTCTCGAGCAGTACCCAGTCATGTTCCTCCTCTCGGGCAGTATCCAGGTATGTTCCTCCTCGCTGGCAGTACCCAGGTATGTTCCTCCTACCGGGTAGTACCCAGGTATGTTCCTCCTCCCGGGAAATACCCAGGTGCGTTCCTCCTCTCTGGCAGGACCCAGGTATGTTCCTCCTCTCGGGCAGTACCCAGGTATGTTCCTCCTCTCGGGCGGTACCCTGGTATGATCCTACTCCCCAGCAGTACCCAGGTATGTTCCTCCTCCCGGGCAGTCCCTGTGAGAAGTTGGCCTGGTATATGCTGTCCACTAGTTGTAGTGGGCACCTTGCACCAGTCCAAACAACCCTTATTGATGATTGCTTTAACTTTAAAGACAACCTTTATTGAAAGCTATCTGGTGGTAGCTATGGAGAGCAGCCTTCAGGCTAAGTCTTGAAGGAGTGTAAAGCAGCTTGGTTTACCAGATTATAACCTCTTGAATCACTAAATGAAAGGAGAACCACACAAGATATATATAAAATATATGTATTTATTTCTAAACACTCACTACTAATCTCTTTATGAGATTAGAGTTCAAGATGCACAATAATACAGTTCTAAAACGACAGTAAATAGCACAATATACAATGGGCCCCAGGGGCGGACCAAACCATATATTAAGAAAGTGGTATAAGAACCACGACTTGACTAGACACAGTGTTTAGAGCATGTAAAATCGCTGGGACCCAAGGAACCACCCAAGGTAGTGACACAGGAGACACACGGGGGACGCGTGCAGTGTGAGAACACAGGCGCAAGCCCCGTACTGTTCTATGGGAAAGTCGCGGTTTGAATTTTAGAAGTTAAGGACACTTAGGAGAGGACTTTGAGCAAACCACTATAGACTTATGGGGTTCTAGGGCCAATACCCACGGGAGCACCAGAGTACTCGTGTTACCTCACCCAGGGAAGCAGGGTGCATAGGTGTCAAATGGTGTCTGGAATCGTCGTTGATTTCAATGGCGATCTGCTGCAAAGTGCTGCTGCCGGGAAGAAGAAAAGTGTCCGGTGTGATCCAAGCCTGGATCGAACAACAGAAGAACCTGAAAGCAGAGGGGACGGAGTCTGGGTCACTTGCCAGTGACCAGGGCACGAAAACGAATGCCCACCGATGTCGGGTGTTTCAGGTGCGAAGAGGTGAAGCTTAACTCTGCAGCCACGAGGACCAGGAGGCGTCGATGACAACCAGGAGCTAGATTCGAGCTGTCCTACAAAGGATGTCGAGTGCTGCTGTGTTGGTGCTCGGATCGAACCCAACAAGCCTTGGCAACAGCAACCCATGCAGAAAGAGAATAGATGCTTCGGTGCGGACCAGCAAGGTACTGGGGACTCCTCAAGTGATGGAGAGTCAGGGCACTTCTGGAGCAACCAGATAAACCCAAATAAAGTTAGAGTTGCCTTCACAGGGACCCACCAGTCACCAGACCAGGAATCACGAAGGGACCTCAAGAGGAATCACACAATACCAGGCCACGGGAAACTCGGTGAGTGTATACCAGTAATCTTCAGTGGAGGCACTGCCCGGGGTGTGGACTAAAAGTAGCCCAAAGCACAGCCTCAAGGATTGACAAGAAGCATATGCACTTGCAAATGTGCACGGTGTCAAGGGGTTCCGGTTTCACGGTCCTCACGAGGGCTATTGGTCTCAGCTTTGCTGGAAGCTCGGATCAGCCTCTGGGAAGTCTGGGAACCCTCATCCTGTGTTGCAAATTCTTCGGAGTCCAGTGGGAGGTTCGGAGATGCAAACCGGTCAGCTGCGTCTTAGGTGCCTGCCTTGCAGGGGAGTAACTCCTTTACTCCAAGGGAAATTCTTCAGTCATCTAGCGCCTTGTAGATCGTTGAAGTTCCAGGATTATGTATCAGAGTTTCTTCCAGGTGTAATCTAAAGTCCTGTAGCCAGGGGTTCCTATCTTACACCCAAGGAAGGGGTGGGACAAACTCTAGGGACCCACCTATGGGAGATTCAGAAAAGAGGAGTGGCTACACCTATTTCCTTTGTCCAGTTTCACGCCAGAGCAGGGGCTGGTAGCCCCTGCAACCGGTTTGAGCTGGACTATGCACAGGGACACCAAATGTGCCCCCAGTGCAGACTTCAAAGCACTCTTGGTGTGCACCCACCCAGCCCCAATACACTAAAGCCTGTCTGGGAGGTGGTGACACCTCCCTGTGACAGGAAACCTATTGTCCAGGCTTCCCCTGCCAGAGTTTCATCCAGCAACAGGAGGGCAGACTTGTGTCTGTGGCTAGCAGCATCCATTTTGTGATGCCAGGGTCTGTTAAGCTGGTACCGGGTATAATGGTGCTGTTATGTCTCTCCCTCTAGAAGGGTGGGATCATACTCCCACACCAGTTACTGGTGTGGGGGTATTATTCCAAGGTGTTTGACACCAAACACAACATGTTTCCATGCAGCCATCCCAAAGTTAGCATTTACCGCGAGGTTATAATGCACTTAAGAGTATATGCTTTGGCTGCATCACAAACAACCCCGGAATAAAGGTTCCGAAATCTGCAGAGGGGCTCTGCTCATGCATGGGCAACCTCTCACATGAAACCCAGCACCCTGCCTTCAGGATTGTTAAGGCCTGCCATAGGGGTGACTGATAGGTTTACATGTGCAGTTATATGGAGAAATATAGTGAACCTATATCTCAGTAAGGGGTGCATGCACCACCTTACCCAGGTTGCAGTACCAGACCTTTGGTATCATTTTGGAAGGCTTCCCAGGGGTGGCATAATACATGCTGCAGCCCCTGGTATGCCAGTGGGGTACCTATGCCCTGGGTATATAGAATACCATATACTAGGCACTTATAAGGGTACCCCAGAATCCAATCTGGAGTGTACCTAAAGTACATGGGATCAATTTTAGGGAGAAAGCAGATAGGCTGGGCTTCTGAATACCAGGATCCCAGCCAGACTAAGTTGAAAACTAGCAAAACACCAGGAAAAAAGTGGGGGAAACCATGCAGTAAGATTCCACCTTCCTACAGTCCCCAGGTATGTGCCTCCTCCCGGGCAGTACCCTGGTATGTTCTTCCTCTCGGGCAGTACCCAGGTATGTTCCTCTTCCCGAGTAGTACCCAGGTATGTTCCTGCAATCAGGCGGAACCAAGGTATGTTCCTCCTCCCAGGCAGTACCTAGTTAAGTTCCTCCTCTCGCACAGTACCCAGGTATGTTACTCCTCCCGGGTGAAACCCAGGCATGTTCCTCCTCTCGGGCAGTACCCAGGTATGTTCCTCTGCTCGGACAGTACCCAGGAATGTTCCTCCGCTCGGGCAGTACCCAGGTATGTTCCTCTGCTCTGACAGAATCCAGGTATGTTCCTCTGCTCGGGGTGTACCCAGGTATGTTCCTCCTCCAGAGCAGTAACAAGGAATGTTCCTCCTCCCAGGCAGAACCCAGGTATGTTCCTTCTCCTGTGCAGTACCGAGGTATGTTTCTCTGCTCGGGCAGTACCCAGGTATGTCCCTCCGCTTAGGCAGTTCCTAGGAATGTCCTCTGCTTGGGCATTACCTAGGTATGTTCCTCCGCTTGGGCAGTACTTAGGTATGTTCCTCTGCTCGAGCAATACCCAGGTATGTTGCTCCTCTCGGTCAGTACCGAGGTATGTTCCTCCACTCAGGCAGTACCCAGGTATGGTCCTCCTCTCAGGCAATACAGAGGTAAGTTTCTTCTTGCAGGCAGTACCCAGGCATGTTCTTCCTCCCGGGCAGTACCCTAGTATATTCCTCCTCTAGGGCAGTAACCATGTTTGTTCCTCCTCCTGGACAGTACCCAGGTATGTTCCTCTGCTCGGGCAGTACCCAGGTATGTCCCTCTGCCTGGGCAGTACCCAGGTATGTTACGCTGCTCGGACCGTATCCAGGTATGTTCCTCCTCTCTGCAGTACCTAGGTATGTTCCTCCTCCTGGGCAGTACCCAGGTATGTTCCTCCACTCGGGCAGTACCCAGGTATGTCTTACCCCAGGACAGTACAAAGGAATGTTCCTCCTCTCAGGAAGTACCCAGGTTTGTTCCTTTTCCCAGGCACTGCCAAGGTATGTTCCTCTGCTCGAGCAATACCCAGGTATGTTGCTCCTCTCGGTCAGTACCTAGGAATGTTCCTCCTCACGGGCAGTACCCAGGTAGGTTCCTTCACTCGGGCAGTACCCAGTGATGTTCTTCCTCTCGGGCATTACCCAGGTATGTTCCTCCTCTCAGGCAGCACCCAGGTTTTTTCCTCCTCTCGGGCAGTACCCAGGTATGTTAGTCCTCCCCAGTAGTTCCCAAGTATGTTCCTCCTCCCGGATAGTACCGAGGGATTTTTCTACTCCCGGGCAGTACCCAGATAGAGTACTCCTCTCGGGAAGTATCAATCAATCAATAAATCAATCATGGTATTTGTAAAGCGCGCTACTTACCCGTGAGGGTCTCAAGGCGCTGAGGGGGGGAGGGGGGAGTTGTGCTACTGCTCGAAGAGCCAGGTCTTAAGGAGTCTTCTAAAGGCAAGTAAGTCTTTGGTCTGCCGTAGCTGGGTAGGTAGGGTGTTCCAGGTCTTGGCGGCGAGGTAGGAGAAGGATCTGCCACCGGAGGTTGTTCGTTGGATGCGGGGGACGGCGGCGAGTGCGAGGCTAGCGGAGCGGAGCTGGTGGGTGGCGGTGTGGAAGCTGAGTCTGCTGTTCAGGAAGGCTGGTTCGGTGTCTCGGAGTGCTTTGTGTGCGTGGGTGAGGAGTTTGAAGGTGATCCTCTTGTCGACGGGTAGCCAGTGTAGGTTTGTCAGGTGGGGGGTGATGTGCCTGCGGCGGGGGACGTTGACGATCAGTCGAGCGGAGGCATTTTGGATGCGCTGTAGTCGTCATGGGTGTTTGGCTGGGATTCCGGCGTAGAGTGCGTTGCCGTAGTCCAGCCTGCTGCTGACGAGGGCCTGTGTCACCGTTCTTCTTGTTTTGGTCGGGATCCACTTGTAGATCCTGCGAAGCGTGCGGAGGTTGTTGAAGCAGGAGGAGGAGACGGCGTCGACGTGTTTGGACATGGAGAGGGAGGAGTCGAGGATGAATCCTAGATTGCGTGCGTGGTCGGTGGGTGTTGGTGCTGGCCCGAGAGTGGTCGGCCACCACGAGTCGTCCCAGGCCGAGGGGTTGCGTCCGAGGATGAGGACCTCCGTCTTGTCCGAGTTCAGTTTCAGCCGGCTGCTCCTCATCCAGTCGGCGATGGCCTTCATTCCGTCGTGGATGTTGGTTTTGGTGGTGCGCGGGTCCTTGGTGAGGGTGAGGATGAGCTGAGTGTCGTCGGCGTAGGAGATGATGTTGAGGTTGTGGTGGCGGGCCACTTGTGCGAGGGGGGCCATGTAGATGTTGAACAGCGTAGGGCTGAGGGAGGAGCCCTGGGGGACGCCGCAGATGATGTCGTTGTCTTTGGATCGGAAGGGTGGGAGGCGGACGCTCTGGGATCTGCCCGAGAGGAAGGATGTGGTCCAGTCGAGGGCCTTCTCTTGGATACCGGCTTCTTGGAGGCGTGTTTTTAGAGTGCGATGGCAGACCGTGTCGAGGCGGCCGAGTGGTCCAGGAGGATGAGGGCTGATGTTTCCCCGTTGTCTAATTGGCGCCTGATGTCGTCTGTGGCGGCGATGAGGGCTGTCTCGGTGCTGTGGTTTCGTCTGAATCCGGATTGGGACGGGTCCAGTATGTTGTTGTCTTTGAGGTGGCGGGTCAGTTGCATGTTGACGATTTTCTCGATGACCTTCGCCGGGAATGGGAGTAGGGAGATGGGCCGGAAGTTCTTGAGGTCCTTGGGGTCCACCTTGGGCTTCTTGAGGAGGGCGTTGATTTCGGCGTGCTTCCAGCTTTCCGGGAATGTCGCTGTTTCGAAGGAGATGTTGATGACCTTCCGTAGTTGGGGGGCGATGGCTGCGTCTGCCTTGTTGAATATGTGGTGTGGGCACGGGTCTGTCGGTGATCCCGAGTGGATGGAGATCATGACCTTGCGTGTCTCGTCGTCGCTGACGTTGGACCAGGAGGTGAGGCGGTTGGAGTTGTTGGTGTTCGGAGGAGGGGTGGAGTCTGGCGTGGTCGGGTCGATCGTGGTGTTGAAACTGCCGTGGATGTCAGCGATTTTGCGGTGGAAGAAGATGGTCAGTGAGTCGCACAGTTCCTGTGAGGGCGGGATGTCGTTGGTGTTGGCGCTGGGGTTGGATAGTTCTTTAACGATGCGGAAGAGCTCTTTGCTGTCGTGTGCGTTGTTATCCAGGCGGTCTTTGAAGGAGGACCTCTTGGCAGATCTGATGAGGTGGTGGTGTCTGAGGGTGGCGTCCTTGTGGGCTGTGTGTCCGGTGTACGTTCGTGGAGCCATTTCTTCTCCAGTTTCCGGCATGCACGCTTGGAGGCCAGGAGATCGTCGGTGAACCAGGTGGCTCTCTTGCTGGCGTGGCTGTTGGGGGGTTTCTTCAGTGGGGCGAGGGTGTTGGCACAGTCGTCGATTCACTGTCTGAGGTTGCGGGCTGCGGCGTCTGGGTTGGTGGGGTCGGTGGGTGGGTTCTGGGAGAGGGTGGTGAGCAGCTGGTTTTCGGTGACTTTACTCCAGCCGCGGCGAGGCAGCTGTTGGGTGCGGTGGTACGTGGTTGGTTTTTTGAAGGTGAAGTGAATGCAGCGGTGGTCGGTCCAGTGGGGTTCGGTGGTGTGGTTGAAGGTGACGTGGGTGCCGGGGGCGTGGGTGGGTGCAGTGACGAGTTGTCTGAGGCCGAGGTTGGCGAGGTTGCCGATCAGCGTGGTGGAGTTGACATCGTTGTTGTTCTCGAGGTGGAACTTCAGGTCCCCGAGGAGGATGTAGTCTGTGGAGGCGAGTGCGTGGGTGCTGGCGAAGTCGGCGATGGAGTCGCTGAACTGGGCCCGGGGTCCGGGGGGTCTGTAGATGAGCGTTCCTCTGAGGGTGGTGTTGGGGTCGGTGTGGATCCGGAAGTGCAGGTGTTCTGCAGCGTTGAGGGTGTCGTCTGCGTGGCTGGTGACCTTGAGGGTGGACTTGTGGACGATAGCAATTCCTCCTCCGATGCAGTTGGCGCGCTCCCTGCGGGAGATCTTGTAGCCGTCTGGGATGGGAATGGAGATGTCTGGAGCAGAGGAGTCGTTCCACCACGTTTCGGTCAGGAAGGCTACGTCCGGGGCAGTGGCGTCGAGCAGGTCCCAGAGCTCGATGGCGTGTCTGCGTGCGGAGCGGGTGTTGAGGAGTATGCAGCGGAGGTGGTTGGGTCTGGTCCTTGATGGTTTGGTGGTTCTGTCGCAGGTGAAGCTGCAGCTGCGGCAGGAGAAGGGTCCGTGGGTGCGTTTCGGGGCGGCCTGCTTGCAGCGTTGGTCTCGGCCGGTGTTGAGAGCGTGGAGGGAGTCGGCGTCGTAGCTGAGGCTGGGTATGGTGCGGTGGGGTGCGTGGGGTCCAGGGTTTCTGGTGCGGGTCGCGGTCCTGGCGCAGACGGGCTTGCCTCTGGCGTCCTGCATTAAGAAGGGGTGGAGGGAGGGAGGAGCAGCTGGGAGGCAGGTGGCGGGGAGCGAATGGGAGAGGAGGGGGGCGGGGCCGCAGGGGACACAGCGGCGGGAAACAGGCAACAGGCAACAATTACGATGAAAATACGAAAAATAGTCAGTAAAGCAGCGCAAAGAGAAAGCAGGCAACAAATGTAATAAAGATACGAAAAACAGTCACTAAGGCAGCGCACAGAGAGAACAGGCAACAATTACGATGAAAATACGAAAAACAGTCAGTAGAGCAGCGCACAGAGAAAACAGGCAACAAATATAATACAAATACGGGAGACAGGCAGCAGATCAGAGCGAATACTTACCGCCCACCACTGGGCCACCAGGGATGAGGCGCAGGCGGGAGCCTGCGAGTGGAGGAGGGCCTCGAACTCCCAGCAGCAGTGAGGGGCAGCAGCCAGAGGACACAGCACCAACAGGGAATGCTGGGGCGGTGGGGGCAGCGTCCTGGCCTGAGAACAGGTCAAGGTTCGCGGTATCAAGGTATGTTCCTACTCTCAGGAAGTACCCAGGTATATTCCTCCTCTCGGGCAGTAACCAGGTATTTTCCTCATCCTGGCTAGTACTCATGTATGTTCCTCACCTCGGGCATTACCCAGGTATGGCCCTTCTCTCAGGAGTACCCAGGTATGTTCCTCCGTACTGGAAGTACCCAGATATTTTCCTCCGCTTGGGCAGTACCCAGGTATGTTCCTCCTCTCGGGCTGTACCCAGGTATGTTTCTTCGCTTGGGCAATACCCAGCGATGTTCCTCCTCTCTGCAGTACCTCGGTATGTTCCTCCTCTCTGGCAGTATCCAGGTATGTTCCTCCTCTCGGGCAGTACCCAGGTGTGGTCCTTCTCTCATTCAGTAATAATAGTAATAATAATACTGAAGCTTATAAAGCGCGACAGCTACCCCAAACAGGGGTGTCCCAGCGCTGAAGCAGCAGGTAGATTACGACCAGAGGAGTAATGGTCATAACAATCCATGTTAATCTGCCCTGAAGAGCCATGTCTTTAAAGCTTTTCTAAAACAGGTTTCTGTGTTAGCCTGCCGCAGAGAACCTGGTAGGGCATTCCACAGCGAAGCTGCACCGACTGTGAAAGCTCTGCCGCCCAGACGTGCTTTCGCAAAGCGTGGGGTGCGCAGCAAATTATGAGAGTTTGAACGCAGCACGCGGTTTTGCTTATAGAGACACAGTCTTTTCTTCAGATAGCCAGGGCATTTTCGGTTAAGGGCCCGGTAGGCCAACGTCATGGCCTTGAATTTAATTATTTTCTCCACTGGGAGCCAGTGAGCTTCTGTAGATGCGGGGAGACATGGTGTCGGAAAGGGATATGCCGAACCAGTCTCGCAGCTGCATTCTGTATCATCTGAAGGTGGCAAATGGCGCATTTGGGAAGGCCAAGGTATAGGCTATTCGCATAGTCAAGCTTAGATGTGACTGTGGCATGTACTATTGATTTGCGGCAGTCTTCCGGTAGAAAGTGTAGAACTTTCCGGAGGTTTATTTGTTTACTAAAACAGTTTTCCGAGACCTGCTGTATTTGGGCTGAAAAGGAGAGGTCCGCCCAGGTGTTCCTCCACACGGACAATACCCAGGTATGTTTCTGCTCCTGGGCAGTACCCAGGTTTTTTTCTCCTCCTGGGTGGCACCCAGGCATGTTCCTCCTCTCATTCAGTACCCAGGTGTTCCTCCTTACGAGCAGTACCCAGGTATGTTTCTCCTCCCAGGCAGTACCCAGGTAGGTTCCTCCTCCAAGGCAGTACCGAGTTACGTTTCTCCTCTTGCGCAGTACCCAGGTTTGTTTCTCCTCCCGGGTGATACCCAGGCATGTTCCTCCTCTCTGCAGTACCTAGGTATGTTCCTCCACCTAGGCAGTACCCAGTTATGGTCCTCCTCTCGAGCAGTTCCCAGGTAAGTTACTCCCCCAGGGCAGGACAAAGGAATGATCTTCCTCCCAGGCAGTACCCAGGTTTGTTCCTTCTCCTGGGCAGTACCGAGGTATGTTCCTCCTCTCAGGCAGTCCCCAGGTATGTTCCTCTGCTCAGGCAGTACCCAGGTATGTTCTTCCACTTAGGCAGTACCTAGGAATCTTCCTCAGCTTGGGCAGTACACAGGTATGTTCCTCCGCTTGGGCAGTACCCAGGTATGTTCCTCCGCTCGGGCAGAACCCATGTACGTTCCTCCTCTAAGGCAGCACAGAGGTACGTTTCTTCTCTCAGGCAGTGCCCAGATATGTTCCTCCACTCGGGCAGTACCCAGGTATGTCCTACCCCAGGACAGTACAAAGGAATGTTCCTCCTCCAAGGAAGTACCCAGGTTTGTTCCTTCTCCCAGGCACTGCCATGGTATGTTCCTCTGCTCGAGCAATACCCAGGTATGTTGCTCCTCTCGGTCAGTACCGAGGAATGTTCCTCCTCACGGGCAGTACCCAGGTAGGTTCCTTCACTCGGGCCGTACCCAGTGATGTTCTTCCTCTCGGGCATTACCCAGGTATGTTCCTCCTCTCAGGCAGCACCCAGGTATATTCCTCCTCTCAGGCAGTAACCAGGTATTTTCCTCATCCTGGCTGGTACTCATGTATGTTCCTCACCTCGGCCAGTACCCAGGTATGGCCCTTCTCTCAGGAGAACCCAGGTATGTTCCTCTGTACTGGCAGTACCCAGATATTTTCCTCCGCTTGGGCAGTACCCAGGTATGTTCCTCCTCTCGGGCTGTACCCAGGTATGTTTCTTCTCTTGGGCAATACCCAGCGATGTTCCTCCTCTCTGCAGTACCTCGATATGTTTCTCCTCTCGGGCAGTACCCAGGTATGTTCCTCTGCTCAGGCAGTACTCAGGTATGTTCCTTTGCTTAGGCAGTACCTAGGTACGTTCCTCTGCTCGGGCAGTACCCAAGTATGTTCCTCCCATTGGGCAGTACCCATGTACGTTTCTCCACTCTGCAGTATCTAGGTATGTTGCTCCTCTCGGGCAGTGCCAAGGTATATTCCTCCACTCGGGCAGTACCCAGATATATTCCTTCTCTCAGGCAATTCAGAGGTAAGTTTATTCTCTCATGCAGTACCCAGGTTTGTTCCTCCTTTCGGGCAGTACCCAGGTATGTTCCTCCTCTAGGGCAGTACCCTGGCATGTTCCTGCTCCTGGGCAGTACCCAGGTATGTTCCGTCTCATGGGAGCACCCAGGTATGTTCATCCTCACGGGCAGTACCCAGGTATGTTCCCTCTCTTGGGCAGTACCCAGGTATGTTCTTCGTCTCGGGCATTACCCAGGTATGTTCCTCCTCTCAGGCAGCACCCAGGTTTTTTACTCCTCTCGGGCAGTGCCCAGGTATGTTCCTTCTCTCAGGCAGTGCCCTGGTATGTTCCTCCTATCGGGCAGTAATCAGGTATGATCCTCCTCCTGGGCAGTACCCAGGTAGGTTTCTCCTTTTGGGCAGTACCCAGGTATTTTCCTCATCCTGGGCAGTACCCATGTATGTTCCTCACCTCGGGCAGTACCCAGGTATGGTCCTTCTCTCTGGAGTACCCAGGTATGTTCCTCCTCCCTAGCAGTACCCAGGTATGTTCCTCCGCTTGGGCAGTACCCATGTAGGTTCCTCCTCTCAGGCAGTACCCAGGTATGTTTCTCCTCTCAGGCAGTACCCAGCGATGTTCCTCCTCTCTGCAGTACACAGGTATGTTCCTCCTCTCTGGCAGTATCCAGGTATGTTCCTCCTCTTGGGCAGTACCCAGGTATGTTCCTTCTCTCAGGCAGTACCCTTGTGTTCCTCCGTACCCAGGTATGTTTCTCTTCCCGGGCAGTATACAGGTATGTTCTGCCTCGCAGGCAGTACCCAGGTATGTTCCTCCTCTCAGACAGTACCCAGGTATGTTCCTCCACCCGGGCAGTACCTAGGAATGCTCCTCCTCCCAGGCAGCACCCAGGTATGTTCCTCCTCCTGGGTGCTACCCAGGCATATTCCTTCTCTCCGGACAGTACCCAGGTATGTTCATCTGCTCAGGCAGTACCCAGGTATGTTCCTCTGCTCAGGCCGTACCCAGCTATTTTCCTCCTCTCTGTATTACCTAGGTATGTTCCTCCTCCTGGGCAGAACCAAGGGATGTTACTCCTCTCAGGCAGTACCCAAGTATGTTCCTCCCCCAGGGCAGTACAAAGGAATGTTCCTCCTCCCAGGCAGTACCCAGGTTAGTTCCTTCTCCTGTTCAGTACCGAGGTATGTTCCTCCTCTTGGGCAGTACCCAGGTATGTTCCTCTGTTCGGTCAGTACCCAGGTATGTTCCTCTGCTTAGGCAGTAACTAGGTAAGTTCTGATGCTTGGGCAGTACCCAGGTATGTTCCTCCGCTTGGGCAGTATCCAGGTATGTTCCTCCTCTCTCCAGTACCTAGGTATGTTGCTTCTCTGGGGCAGTACCGAGGTATGTTCCTCCACTCGGGCAGTGCCCAGGTTTGTTCCTCCTCTCAGGCAGTACACAGGTAAGTTTCTTCTCTCAGGCAGTACTCAGGTATGTTCTTCCTCCCGAGCAGTATCCAGGTATGTTTCTCCTTTCGGGCTGTACCCTGGTATGTTCCTCCTCTAGGGCAGTAGCCATGTATGTTCCTCCTCCTGGGCAGTACCCAGGTATGTTCCTTCTCATGGAAGCACCCACGTATGTTCCTCCTCAAGGGCAGTACCCAGGTATGCTCCTTCTCACGGGCAGTACCCAGTGATGTTATTCCTCTTGGGCATTACTCAGGTATGTTCCTCCTCTCAGGAAGCACCCAAGTTTTTTCCTCCTCTCGGGCAGTGCTCAAGTATGTTCCTCCTCTAGGGCAGTACCCAGGTATGTTTCTCCTCTCCAGCAGTACCCAAGTATGTTCCTCCTCCCGGACAGTACAGGAGGATGTTTCTCCTTCCGGGCAGTACACAGATAGATTCCTCCTCTCGGGAAGTATCCAGGTATGTTCCTCCACTCGGGAAGTACCCAGGTATATTCCGCCTCTCAGGCAGTACCCAGGTGTTTTCCCTATCCTGGCCAGGACCCATGTATGTTCCTCACCTCGGGCAGTACCAAGGTATGGTCCTTCTCTCTGGAGTACCCAGGTATGTTCCTCCTCCCTGGCAGTACCCAGGTATGTTCCTCCACTTGGGGAGTACCCAGCAATGTTCCTCCTCTCTGCAGTACCCAGGCATTTTCCTCCTCTCTGGCAGTATCCAGGTATGTTACTCCTCTCGGGTAGTACCCAGGTATGTTCCTTCTCTCAGGCAGTACCCAGGTGTTCCTCTTCACAGGCAGTACCCAGGTATGTTTCGTCTCCTGGGCAATACCCAGGTATGTTCTGCCTCCTGGGCAGTACCCAGGCACGTTCCTCCTCTCGGGCAGGGACCAGGTATGTTACTCCTCTCTCCAGTACCTAGGTATGTTGCTTCTCTGGGGCAGTACCGAGGTATGTTCCTCCACTCGGGCAGTGCCCAGGTTTGTTCCTCCTCTCAGGCAGTACACAGGCAAGTTTCTTCTCTCAGGCAGTACTCAGGTATGTTCTTCCTCCCAAGCAGTATCCAGGTATGTTTCTCCTTTCGGGCAGTACCCTGGTATGTTCCTCCTCTAGGGCAGTAGCCATGTATGTTCCTCCTCCTGGGCAGTACCCAGGTATGTTCCTTCTCATGGAAGCACCCACGTATGTTCCTCCTCATGGGCAGTACCCAGGTATGGTCCTTCTCACGGGCAGTACCCAGTGATGTTATTCCTCTCGGGCATTACCCAGGTATGTTCCTCCTCTCAGGAAGCACCCAGGTTTTTTCCTCCTCTCGGGCAGTGCTCAAGTATGTTCCTCCTCTAGGGCAGTACCCAGGTATGTTTCTCCTCTCCAGCAGTACCCAAGTATGTTCCTCCTCCCGGACAGTACAGGAGGATGTTTCTCCTCCCGGGCAGTACACAGATAGATTCCTCCTCTCGGGAAGTATCCAGGTATGTTCCTCCACTCGGGAAGTACCCAGGTATATTCCGCCTCTCAGGCAGTACCCAGGTGTTTTCCCTATCCTGGCCAGGACCCATGTATGTTCCTCACCTCGGGCAGTACCAAGGTATGGTCCTTCTCTCGGGAGTACCCAGGTATGTTCCTCCTCCCTGGCATTACCCAGGTATGTTCCTCCACTTGGGGAGTACCCAGCTATGTTCCTCCTCTTGGGCAGTACCCAGGTATGTTTCTCCTCTCGGGCAGTACCCAGCAATGTTCCTCCTCTCTGCAATACCCAGGCATTTTCCTCCTCTCTGGCAGTATCCAGGTATGTTACTCCTCTCGGGTAGTACCCAGGTATGTTCCTTCTCTCAGGCAGTACCCAGGTGTTCCTCTTCACAGGCAGTACCCAGGTATGTTTCGTCTCCTGGGCAATACCCAGGTATGTTCTGCCTCCTGGGCAGTACCCAGGCATGGTCCTCCTCCCGGGCAGGAACCAGGTATGTTTCTCCTCTGGGGCAGTACTGAGTTATGTTCCTCCTCTTGCGCAGTACCCAGGTATGTTCCTGCTTCCGGGTGGCACCCAGGCATGTTTCTCCGCTCGGGCAGTACCCAGGTATGTTCCTCCTCTCTGCAGTACGTAGGTATGTTCCTACTCCTGGGCAGTACCCAGGTATGTTCCTCCTCTCGAGCAGTACCCAGGTATGTTCCTCCCCCAGGGCAGTACAAAGGAATGTTCCTCCTCCCAGGCAGCATTCAGGTATGTTCCTCCTCTCGGGTAGTACCCAGGTATGTTCCTTCTCTCTGCAGTACCTAGGTATGTTTCTCCTCTCTGGCAGTACCCAGGTATGTTCCTCTGGTCAGGCAGTACCCAGGTAGGTTCCTTCGCTTAGGCAGTACCTAGGTATGTTCCTCTGCTCGGGCAGTACCCAGGTATGTTCCTCCCATTGGGCAGGACCCAGGTATGTTTCTCCTCTCTGCAGTACCTAGGTATGTTGCTCCTCTTTGGCAGTACCAAGGTATGTTCCTCCACTCGGGCAATACCTAGATATGTTCCTCCTCTCAGGCAATTCAGAGGTACGTTTCTTCTCTCATGCAGTACCCAGGTATGTTCTTCCTCCCGGGCAATACCCAGGTATGTTCCTCCTTTCGGTCAGTAGCCTGGTATGTTCCTCCTCTAGAGCAGTAGCCATGTATGTTCCTCCTCCTGGGCAGTACCCAGGTATGTTCCTTCTCATGGGACCACCCAGGTATGTTCCTCCTCACTGGCAGTACCCAAGTATGTTCCTTCTCTTGGGCAGTACCCAGTGATGTTCTTCCTCTCAGACATTACCCAGGTAGGTTTCTTCTCTCAGGCAGTACCCAGGTATATGCCTCCTCTTGGGCAGTACCCAGGCATGTTCTCTACTCTGGCAGTACCCAGGGTTGTTCGTTCACTCGAGTAGTATCCAGGTATGTTCCTCCTCCCTGCACTACCCAGGTATGTTCCTCCTCTTGGGCAGTACCCAGGTATTTCCCTTCCCTCTGGCAGTATCCAGGTATGTACCTCCGCTCTGGCAGAACCCAGGTATGTTTCTCCTCCTGGGCAGTACCCAGGTATGTTTCAACTCTGGGCAGGAAACAGGTATGTTCCTTTTCTCTGGCAGTACCCAGGTATGTTCCACCTCCCGGGCAGTACCCAGTGTTGTTGATGTTCCTCCTCTCATGCCATACCCAGGTATTTTCCTCCTCTTGGGCAGTGCCCTGGTATGTTCCTCCTCTCAGGAAGTACACAGGTATGATCTTACTCCACAGCAGTACCCAGGTATGTTCCTCCTCCTGGGCAGTACAGAGGGATGTTCCTTCTCCCGGGCATTACCCAGCTAGGTTCCTCCTCTCGAGAAGTACCCAGGTATGTTTCTCCTCTCGGACAGTACCCAGATATGTTCCTCCTCTCTGGCATTACCCAGGTATGATCCTCCTCTCTCACAGTACCCAGGTATGTTCCGTCTCTCTGGCAGTACTCAGGTGCTCCTCCTCACGGGCAGTACCCAGGTATGTTTCTCCTCCCAGGTAGTGCCCTGGTAAGTTCCACCTCCCTGGCAGTACCCAGGTATGTTCCTCCTCTCGGGCAGTTGCCAAGTATGAGCCTCCTCTTGGGCAGCACCCAGGCATGTTCTCTCTGGCAGTACCCCGGGATGTTTGTTTACTCTGGCAGTACACAGGTATGTTCCTCCTCCCTGGCACTACCCAGGTATGTTCCTCCTCTTGGGCAGTACCCAGGTATAATCTTTCTCTCTGGCAGTACCCAGGTATGTTCCTTCTCTCAGAAGTACTGGGGTATGTTCCTCCTCTCTGGCAGTCCCCAGGTATGTTCCTCCTCCCTCACAGTACTCAGGTATGTTCACTCCCACACCTCAAATTGTAATTGCATTTATTACTACCCTTGACTTGGCTTCGAAGCACCTTTCAGAGAGTAGCGATGCTCCGGAACCCAAAAAGGATTAGTGGTGATTTAGTGCCGAGGAATAGAAGTTGATTTGAGCGGCTGTGTTAGCTGCATTGAATTGGATAATGTCCATATTGTTCCCACTCGTCCTTCTGAAATTGGTTGGCGGCAGTGAGGGGGGCGGCACAATAAACCCTCTTCACAGAGGCAGCCTGTTTGTGTCTACTCTTTCGTGTTACACATCCGAGTTCTCAGGGGAAGGATGGGGGTGAGAGGTCGTTTAATAAACTGAACAGCCTGGGGGGCTGTGGTGGTGGTGGTGAGGGGGGAGAGATTGAAGACTGTTCGGAAACCTTTAATATCTGTCTAAGGAGGGATCAGGCTGCCCCAGGTCTCAGTGGGGCCAGCGACATTTCAGGATGCCTTCTCCAATATTATATCAGGTTAATGCAAGGCTCGTCTATTTGTGAATCCTTGGGTGGTGTGGGGGGGGGGTGGCAGAGGAGGAGTCAGGGGCTCTGGGTAGGGTACAGGCTCTTTCATAGTTTATCCAACAACTCCCTCCCCCTCCCCCCCGAGTAGATTCCCCAGGGCTCTAGGTAAGGTAAAGGTACTGTTTCTTGCAGAGTTTATCAACCCACCCCCCAGGTTTCCTTACTTCCCAAGGGCTCTGGGTAAGGCATCTGTTTATTGCAGGTTTACTTAACTCCCAGGGCTTCTCGGTAAGATATGTCTCTTGCAGAGTTTATTCAACACCCCCGCCGTCAGGTTTCCCTAACTCCCCAGGGCTCTCTGTAAAGTATTGTCTCTTGCCCAGTTTATCCAACACCCCCGCCGTCAGGTTTCCCTAACTCCCCAGGGATCTGGGTAAGGTACTGTTTCTTGCAGAGTATCCAACACTCCGCTCCTATGTTTCCTTAACTCCCTGGGCTCTGGGTAAGTGTTAGACCTGACACGCTTTTTGTAGTGTTTCTAAACAGGTTGGTTTTTCCTCAGGAATGTTGCTGATTCTCTGTTAGTGGCCCTAGGGCTTTGGGCACTTTTCAACTGTAAATGCAGTGTGAAAGTGCGTTTGCCTTTCCTACACACATTAGGAAGTGGTGCTTACCTGATATCTTAAAACATGCCTCAGGCCTTCCATTGCAGCCCTGTAGGTGCACACTTGTGCCTTCGAGGTTTTTACACATGTCAAGCCTGCCATTGCAGGCCTTTGTGTAGGCAATTGCACTTATACACAGGTTGGCTTTTCTAAACCACTGGACAATCATGAGGGGGCCTTTCACTACCACTAGGGCCCCCCTGGGGCAAGTCTTAAGGGGTGAGGTAAGTGGTAGGTGACAGGTCGGTCAGGTACACGTGTGTTCCCTGCCCAGGTAGTGAAGAATACCCATGTGTGTTTTCACTACCTATGAGGTTTGCTCTTCCCATAGGTTAGCATGGGGAATGGTTGAAATAACTTCAGGCTGCCATGGATTGCAGCGGAGCAGCCTCATATTGTTTCCTATCATTGGATTCACAAGAACAAACCCTCTGGTAACGATGGTTTCGTCATTAAGAGCTTAGCAATGCCACTTCTAGAAAGTGGTCATTCCTCTGCTCTAAAACGCTTTGTGGGACTTTTAGTTTGACTCTGGTCCACACTGGGGGCTGGGGGAGCTAATCTATGCATTCCCCAATGACAGCTATAAACATTAGGCATGCAAATGGAACAACGGACCTCTGCCATTTGAGGTCCAGGCCGGATAGATTGGAGGGAGAGGGATTGATACTTGGCCTCTGGGAAGCCATTCCATGGCCCCACTAAAGATTAAGATGTGCATTCCACGCCCGGGGCAGGCACGATTGAAATGTAGGGGAGACATCTGTGCTTCAAAGGGAAACCCTTTGAACCACCCCCCACTTCAAAGGCACGCTACAGTATAACTACTGGTGCCACACTTCAGCAAGGCAATGATACGCTTGTGTGGACATGGGACTGGAGATCCTGGAACTGTGTGGTGCGCACTGCCAGAGGAACCTGTTGTGCACAAGAAGGATTACGGCCAATGGATGGGGCTGTACACCCTTCTTGAATAGTGGCTGGCCTGACTACCTTCTGCTGTGTGGCACCCTGACGCGTGCTCTCCAAGGACTTATTGCCTTGCCCCCTGTTCTCTTGTGGTGGTCTCCAGGACATCAAAGACCTCCCGTGAGGGACCCACACCATCTGCTTGTGATTCCTGGAGAGCGGTGCCCTCTTAAGTGCCCACACCATCTACTGGATCTCAACTAGTAGTGCAGCGTGAGCATGGAACTAAGTATTGTGCTTGGAGACTGGAGTACCTTGTGCGGAGCCCCAAAAGTATTGCCCACATCTAAGGAGTGTGGACCCTGCATCGTTTGGCCACAACACGCATAAGTGTCTTGGTGGTAGTGAGTGGATTCACCGGTTGCGGGATCAGGCGTGGCCCACTTTGTTGACCGTGCTGCACTCTCTCATGCGACACACCCACTGCATGCTCATTGCGTGCGGTGTCTGATTCACAGGTTGCGACCCTGAGAGGTGAGGGTGTACCCGTAATAGGGCCTCATTCTACCTCGTGTGAGACTGCTGAACTTTCGTCTGTGTGTGTGACTGGATTCATCTGGTGCGACTCAAACCAACGCACATCAGATGTTGTGCCTCATTTCCAATGAGGTAGGAATTTGCAACTCTTCATTGTGTGTGACCAGTATTGTCTGGTGCAACTCAGATCAAGGCACACCAGACATGGCGCCTCATTTCCAGGGAGGTGCAGAGGAGCGGATTTGTGCTCAGTAATGCCTAGATTGCCTGGGTGCTCCTTGGATCGACATGTGTCTAATGGGGGGCCTCCTTCTTCCGAGAGGCTCCCCTGCTTCATTCCCCATTCATCCATTGCTCCTTTTGTGCCCTCCGTGCAGCAGACCAACTGCCCTCTCCTCACCCGTCTTCGACAACTTCATGTTGCCAGATAGAATTGCCCGGATCAGGCCTGGGTGGTGAGAGTAATTGACTGGGCTAAGGAACTCTTCCGAGAGCAATCAGAAGCGGGTCAAGCGATTGCGTGGCCCTCCCCTGTACTTCTCAGAACTGGGCTGGTGCCGGAAGGCACAGTGTGGAATCTTATGATTAAACAACTATCACTCTCAGCCCGCTTCTGCTCCACATGTTGTGGGTGAACTTCCAGAGTAATGGCCAAACCTCCATTTGTCAACTGCCGCCTAATTAGTAGGCCTGGGCGGTGTACTTCGCTCCGTTCGTGGAGTTTGCAGAGTTTTCTGCACTCCGCGGAGCTCATGGAGTGCAGAAAACTCTGTTTCGCGATATGCAGCGGAGTTTTTCCCCGCTCGTGAACGGTAAGTTTGCAATCGGGAACGGTAAGTTTGCAAGCGCGAGCTGCCGCTCGGGTAGGATTTCTACCCGAGCGGCAGGAATACAAGCATAAACTGCAGTTCACACTGCACTCCGCCACTCCTGGAACTTCATGGAGTTTTTTTGTAACTTCGCGGAGTTCCGCGTAGCAAAGCTCCGTGAACTATGCCCAGGCCTACCAATTAGCCCAGCTACCTACCCCCACTTTCTTCCCTGGGACCCTGACTAAGTGTGACTCTGAACGTGATAGGCCTAGAATCAGGGGAGAAGGTTTTCTTTATCTCCAGCCCTTGGATGTAAGGTAGACGGGATTAGCTGAATGGTGGAGGAGGCCTCGGGCCAGGAGGTCTTCATGTGTGTTATCAACTGACCTGTTGGATATCAGTTGCACTGCATTACGGTGCTGTGTGCATGCACGTGCTTTCCATATGACCTGCCTGACGTCTGTGACACCGTGTGTTGGTGCTGAGTGAGCGTGTGAGTGGGACGGCCCGTTATTAATTACACAGCACGGCAGTGTTGGTGATGCTTTAAACGTTGATTCCTTGCCACAAGAATATTCATTTGACAATTGTTTTTTACATGTGCAGCCTTAGCCCACAGTGCTGTTTAAAAGTGCTGTAATTATCTGTGTGTACACATTTCTGATGTTGTTTAACCCTGGGCGCTACACTACGCTTCGCCCACGTAGTGTACGTAGCGCTGCCTGCTTCGCAGT
The DNA here is from genome assembly GCF_964204655.1 of Triturus cristatus. Classification (NCBI taxonomy): domain Eukaryota; kingdom Metazoa; phylum Chordata; class Amphibia; order Caudata; family Salamandridae; genus Triturus; species Triturus cristatus. The sequence continues at coordinate 1,157,291,905 of NC_140580.1, read as the reverse complement.
TTTCGAAGTAGGCGAAGCAGGCAGTGCCTACGCACACGCGAGGGCGAAGCGTAGCTGCCTGCCGCCCACCACCCGCCTCCCGCCCGCCCTAATTTTAAAAGCTAAAATAAATTTGTAATAAAGCAAATTAAAGGCACTTACCTGACGCGCGGCGTCTCCCGGGGCTCCCTCTTCCTGGTTTTCAATTTTCCTGACAAATGCGCATGCGCGGACGCCCGCGCATGCGCATTTCTCCCAAGAAATGCGCATGCGCGGGCGTCCGCGCATGCGCATTTGTCAGGAAAATTGAAAACCAGGAAGAGGGAGCCCCGGGGGACGCCGCACGTCAGGTAAGTGCCTTTAATTTGCTTTATTACAAATTTATTTTAGCTTTTAAAAGTAGGGTGGGTGGGTGGCGGGTGGCGCGTAGTGGGGCTACGCGAAGCGCGTAGTGTGCGTAGATTCGGGCACACTACGTGCTGCTTCACGTAGCCCCACTACGCCCACTACGCCCACCCTTAATGTTGTTGTGATCCAGGTTGCGCCCTATAACTGCATGGTATTGAATTATGATAATATCCAAGGTGGGCATCGTTCAAACAAAGTATTGCACAGCATAAGGGCACTGGGGGGGGTAAATGTAATTTTAATGACATTTTAACACGGTTGGGTTTAGTACTGCTAGTGATATTTCCAAATGCAATTTCTCCCTAGAAATACATGAGGTTCATGTGGCATTTATTAATGTGTGTGTTGAATACAAACATTGTTTATATACACCACTTGTGAAGTCTCTTTTGTGATGCTCAGTGCTCAGTTATTAACTCTAAGGGTGGGTGGAATTTGCGTAGTCGCGCTACGCAAAGCTCCGCGAAACGGTAAAAAATCTCTGCGAACACGCAGAATTGCTTGTTCGCGATGCTTTTTTCCCGTTCGCGATCGCTGTTTGCGTGCTCGGGGGGAAATATCTCACAAACACGCATTTTGAGAACGCAAACAAGCAAAAAATTCTGCTAAGCCGCGGCATGCAGCATTTTGGGCAATTCCGCGATCTCCGCGGAACGCTAAATTACCCAAATTCCGCAAATTCCACAAGCGGAACAGAATTTACCGCCCAGGCCTAACTCCCCAGGGCTCTGGGTAAAGTACTGTTTCTTACAGAGTTTATCCAATACCCCTGCCCTCAGGTTTCCTTAACTCCCAGGGATCTGGGTAAGGTTTTGTTTCTTTCATAGTTTATCCAACACCCCACCCCAGGTTTCCTCAACTCCCCAGGGATCTGGGTAAGGTTTTGTTTCTTGCAGAGTTTATCCACCACCCCTCCCCTAAGGTTTCCTCAACTCCCCAGGGCTCTGGGTAATGTACTGTTTCTTATAGAGTGTATCCAATACCCCTGCCCCCAGGTTTCCTCAACTCCCCAGAGATCTGGGTAAGGTTTTGTTTCTTGCAGAATTTATCCACCACCCGCTCCAGGTTTCCTTAACTCCCAGGGATCTGGGTAAGGTTTTGCTTCTTGCAGAGTTCATCCACCACCCCTCCCTATGTTTCCTCAACTCCCCAGGGATCTGGGTAAGGTTTTGTTTCGTGCAGAGTTCATCCAACACCCCTCCCCAGGTTTCCTCAACTCCCAGGAATCTGGGTAAAGTTTTGTTTCTTGCAGAGTTTATCCACCGCCCCACCCCAGGTTTCCTCAACTCCCCAGAGATCTGGGTAAGGTTTTGTTTCTTGGTAGGAGCGAGGAAAACATGGCGGACGGCTAGTTTGCGGGTCGCAGGTGAGCGCGGAGAGCGCATCTGAGACACTAGCGTTGGGCTATGAGAGGAAAGGAAATTAACGAAAAGAAATTTGAAAGAGACTCACCAGAATAGGTGGAGACAACTGGATGAGGATATCATGGACGTAACTTTGTATTGTAGACGGTCACCGGCAGCTGCTCTTGTCACTCTGAGAGTCGGTGATTAGGCTTGGCAAGCACGGCGGCAGGACAGCCGTGGGCGAGGGCAGCGCTGGAGCTGCGCAGGGGATGACGCGCTGCTACCAGAATTCCCTTCCAGGGCAAGGGAAGAGGTGGCAGGGAAAATGGTATCAGCAACGGGGAAACAGCAGTAAGCAGGCAGAGATCGACTTTGGCACTAGGGATAGTGTGGGACTCCCGATGTGACCGTCATTCCAAGAGCAGCTTTAGGAAGGGGGTGTAGGTAGCGATGGACTATACAAGAGTTAAGACGGGTAAGGGCAGGAGAAGAGCACAGTGGGGGGGCGCTGGTGCGCTTTGGTTTAAGTGAGTTTCTAGGTATACCCTCAGGAGCACAGGGAGTTACAGTGGCTTGGCGTACCCAGACTCAACCAGGGCAATATTTAAAGTTGAGGAGGAGGAGGAGAGAAAGGCAAAAGAAGTGAACAGGGTTAGACCGCCAAGAGAGACATTAATTAGGGAGGTTTCAAGCCACAAGAAAATATTAAAGAAAAAACTCATCCCTGAACATAAGATAAAGGTTACCCCCTCACTTAGGACTTACTTCAAGGTTCTTCCAAAAACCCTTATCCTAAACGATAGAAGTAAGGTGGAGATAAAAGGGCATCAGAAAGAGGTGAGTAAGGAGCAAGGGGCATTCGGTAATACCATGGAGTCGTCAAATATGGGAGATTGGTCTAAGGATGTGAGTCCAAATCGTTATCAGGTCCTTGTCTCAGTTACATCAGACACCCTAGTTGCCGAGGGAGGGGTGTACCAAATTTCTAGCCCAAAGGTGTCAAATAAACCCAACTGCAGCATGGAGGAAAAAAAACAAAATTCCCATGGGGGACTCAGAGAGAGATGGAAGGAGGCGAGATTGTAGGGAGTGGTTCTAAAAATTCGGATAGAGAGGACCTCTCCATTGGTGCTCTTCTTACAACCCTTACTATGGAAATAAAAAATAGATTTGAAGTATCAGAATCAAATCAGAAAGAGATCCGGTCGGCTCGTGAAATTTTGGAGAGAAAAATTGATGATTTTAATAACAGAACAGTTACCCTAGAAGGGGAAGTAAGAGACCTCAAAGAGGTAGTGAAGGTTAATGCTGTTGAAATAGAGGGGCTAAAAACAAAATAGAGAGAACAGCAGGAGAGGGTAGAAAGGTTGGAAAGCTTTCAGAGGAGGAATAATCTGAAGATTTTAAGAATTCCGAAAGGCAAGGAGGGGGAGGACAATAAAACTTACATAGTACAATTGATTAAAAAGGAGCTACAGCTGGAGGAAACAGAGGAGGAGATTGTCAAAGATGTCCGGAGGATCCACAGAGACCCCTGTGGACTTACTATGAAGAGGACCAAGCCTCGGAGAATCTTGATGAACTTCCTCGCCTACACTTTAAAGGAGAAGATCCTGTCCAAGGCCTTGAAAAAAAAAAAAGATGGAGGTTGAAGGGCTTAGTCAGATCAGATCTGTCGAGAGTAACTTCCAACAGGCAATGGGAGTTAGGAAAAAGAATAGAACCATTAAGGAGGCTAGGAGCTTCGGTACAGCTAAAGTTCCCAGCTTTTCTGAAGGTAATGTTTAATAATAAGATGCACACTTTCAGCTTTGTTGATGAGGTAGATACGTTTATCGAAAAGCTGCAACCAGGTGGTTAGTAAAGATGATATAGGAATTAACAGACTCTGGTTTTGACGACGATATTCTCTTTATTCTGTTACTTCTTGTATAGAAGTACAGTTACTGGTGTATAATGAAAAAGTTCCCTTCCTTTCACACATATGTATCACTATTGGTATTCGATGCGCACTTCGGGGGGCACCCATAGGGCTCTAGAAATGAAAAGTCAGGGTTGGGGTTTCCATGGGGGGGGGGGGTGGCTGGTTCAGGGAGCATGTGGGAAAAAATGGAGAAAAAAAATCCTCAGATGCCTTGGTAGCGTTGTACTTACATTTAACTGTAGATCCCAGGGGGGATGGATGAGAAACGAACAAATGAGATCAAAATTCTATCATGGAATGTGAGTGGTCTTCGGGTAAGGGGAAGACGGGAGAGGGTTTTACTGTTCTTAAAGGATTGTCCCGCACAGATTATTATTGTACAAAAGACCCGTTTAACAGGGAACGAGAGTCAAGAGTTCTTTAAGACCAACAGATGGATTTTCCATGCAGTTTGTACAAAGCAGTCAATCAAACAAAAGCTAAGATGCACCACACATTCAAAAAGAGCAGTGAAGTAATAACAATATATATAGTTCAAGTCCAATTCAAAAGTCAGATAGAATTTCCTTGTTTTTAGTCTTTTTATTCCAAGTTCATTGGATAGTAGACATTACAATGTGACACAGCCGACGCGTTTCGTCCTAAGACAGGACTTCTTCAGGGCAAAAGATCAAATATAAATATTGTTTAAGGTCACTGTTGATAAGATGAAGGTTGAAGGAAGTCAATATAGGTTCATTTCTTCCATAAGTAAAAATCTTCTCTACGATTAGTATGTCTGTCACCAAGGGTTCTTTCTTCTGTTTCAGCGGCAGAAATTTCTATATATATATATCTCTTTCCAGTTAAATGTACCAGAGAAGGCTATCCCCGGTCGCAATATGTTAGTTGCAACTCGGAACAATCGCCGTGTGCTCGAAAATCGGGTCCTCCAAATCGGTAAGATTACCGATTTGGAGGACCCGATTTTCGAGCACACGGCGATTGTTCCGAGTTGCAACTAACATATTGCGACCGGGGATAGCCTTCTCTGGTTCTCTATAGAAATTTCTGCCGCTGAAACAGAAGAAAGAACCCTTGGTGACAGACATACTAATCGTAGAGAAGATTTTTACTTATGGAAGAAATGAACCTATATTGACTTCCTTCAACCTTCATCTTATCAACAGTGACCTTAAACAATATTTATATTTGATCTTTTGCCCTGAAGAAGTCCTGTCTTAGGACGAAACGCGTCGGCTGTGTCACATTGTAATGTCTACTATCCAATGAACTTGGAATAAAAAGACTAAAAACAAGGAAATTCTATCTGACTTTTGAATTGGACTTGAACTATATATATTGTTATTACTTCACTGCTCTTTTTGAATGTGTGGTGCATCTTAGCTTTTGTTTGATTTATATGTTGAAGTTCCGCATGGGACTAGCATTGTAACAGTGGGTGCTACTCAGAATGCACACACTTCCTCAATCTATGTATTATAATACTCCATTGGGGTGAATACTTTGAAGGGTGACATTTGATCAGGTGCTGATAGGTAGAAGGTTCCACTGTTAGTTCTGTTAATAAGTTTGTACAAAGCAGTCGGCGGTTACAAAAGGCGTGGCAGTCCTGGTGAAACAGGGGATGAATATCTGTGTAGGAGGCACTGTTTCAGATACAGCAGGTAGATAGCTTGTGGTAAAATAAAAAATCAGTGGGCACAACTTTACGCTGGTGCATTATTATGGTCCGAATCAAGACGACACAGGCCCCTTAGAGGAACTATTTACTGAGCTACTAAATTTTTCTGACCCGATTATTATGGCAGGAGATTTCAACGCTGTCTTGGACCATATGATGGATAGATCCTTGAATAGTAGAGCGGTGGTAAATCCCAAAATGTCTGGACTGATTCAACAAGTGATGGCGCAACTGCGACTTTGTGATATCTGGCAACAGAGGGCAGGGCCTCAGAAAGATTTTACATTTTATAATAAGAAATATAGACATCAGTCAAGGATTGATTACTTCTTAATTGATAATAAACTGAAGGATCAAGTACTAGACATTAGGCATATAGGGGTACACCTGTCAGATCACGCGGCGGTAATGCTCCATGTGAGGATGGGTGAGGGGGCCCGCACAATCAAGATGGACATTGGATCGCACAATATTATTAGAGGAAGAAATCATAGATACTCTAAAAGTAGAGACAAAAGAGTTTTTTGATAACAATCTGGGTTAGGACTCCTAACTTTACTACTCCTAAACTGAGAAAAATCCTAATTTTAAAACTTTCGGTATTCACAGAAGGCATTTAGGAGTCCTAAAGTTAGGAGTCCTAACTTTACTACTCCTAAACTGAGAAAAATCCTAATTTTAAGACTTTTGGTATTCACAGAAGGCATTTAGGAGTCCTAAAGTTAGGACTCCTAACTTCTGTGAATACCGAAATGAGTAAGTGCCTTCTGTGACTACCAAAATGAGGAAGTGCTTTCTGTGGATACCAAAATGGTAGTAAGTTTAGGATTTTGTCTTAAGTTAGTTCTGTGAATCAGGCCCTTAATCATTACTACCAACCTACAAAGAACATTGAGTTGTGACTTAACATTAACAGCAGACTTCGGGAAAATCTCAAGTTACGATATTAACAAAGAGAAAACTGAGGTTATGGCCTGGAATATAGACGTGTGCGAAGTAAAGAATAGAAAGGAAATTCAGATATCTAAGGGTTGAGATCACTCATGATATCGCAAAACTCACCAAAGAAAACTTTGAAAAAGTAAGGAAAGAAGTGAGAGGTTTGTTGAAGAACTGCTTATATCTTCTGCTGAGGGGGATTGGCATTACCAGACTTGCTCTTTTACTCCTGGGCTTTTTTATTCAAGAATGGGAGAATGCTTTTGGACAGAACCACAAAATCAGAGATCGGCAGTCTTTTTGATGTGATGCTGAAGAAAGAGAATGGAGGTGAATGTTGGTTCATGTATAAGTGTGCGGATCCAAAGTACTTTAAAAAAGTTAGGCTGAAGATCCTAGGGCGCATGGCTGAGATTTGGTATAAAATTAAGAAGGCCATAAGACTGCTGTACTTCAGTCAGTTTGCCCCCATCTGGGACTCTACGGGCTCTCCAGAATGGACACAAGACGTGTTGGCAATCCCACTAAGAGAGGCCGGTATATCAAGGTGGAAGCATCTAATTCAAGAAGGTCTTTTGATCACATTGGAGTGGTGTAATCAGGTAACGGGCCAAAAGATCTCAAGATTCAAATTTCTCCAGATGCAGAGTTGGCATCAGGCTGTAGATACAATAATAATAAACTTCTTTATTCGGTTATTACAAATTGTAAAACCATAAAAGATTCATTTAAAAAAATATACAAATGTACATTAAAACAGAAAATCAAGATAAAAAGTGAAATTTACACAAGGGCGAGGTCAAATATTTTGCAAAGAAAAGATTCTTATAGTTTCAAAGCCGTATCTGGGAGTACATTAAACATATATTTTACAGATTTTTCCTATGCTTTATAATACATTTTAAGAAGTTAAGGACGCGGTAACAAACCAGTTCAGATTCTAGCAGTTGGAGACGTAGCATCGCTGGGCGACATTGTCTAAATCCCCATTGCTTTAATAGGGGTAATAACCAAACCCTCCTGTGTGGATGATGGAATTTACAGAACAGTGTTGTATGTAAGTTCGACTGTATTGATTCCTCATCGCAAGGACAGGTAGGGAGAATTGGATCCCAATTTTTCCTCTCCGGAAAGGATACTAATCTATGAAAAAGATCAAGTCTGAACCTTGTCAATAACATTCTATCATAGGTACTAATCGGCAATGTTAGATAGGGCTGGATAAAAAACGTAAGCTGAGTCATGTTGGCATGGAGAACAGAGGATTTTGTCGACTCAGATGTCAACCTCAATGACTCTAAGTGTGTCAGAGCCAATTGTTTCAATGATCGCTTAGATACTTCGATAATATTTTTGGGTTCGAGGTAATATTTCTCCAATCCGAGGTCATTGAAGAAGTTTCTGATATACCGAAGCCATTTAATTTTTAATGCTTGATCAAGGATCATTGTATCCGCCACAATTTCCTGGGTTAAGATGTTTTTGTCAGAAGTCCAAATGCGCCTCCAAAGCAATAGTGGTTGGATCCTTAGTAAGTCCTCTAAGTAGGGAATTCCAAGTTCCAGATGGGATGCGTAAGTTGAAGTACTACGCGGTGTTGCTAAGAGGAATCTAAGGAAGGTGTTTTCAGCCACCTGTAGGGCACTGACATCTACATATCCCCAGACTCCCGCCCCGTAAAGTGCAATCGCCTGACACTTGGCAATATAGATTTTTAGTAATTCCACTGGGGGCCTTCTCCCTAGTCTATGAGAAAAACTCATCAAGGAAGTTATGGCTCTTTTGAAAAGATGACATCTGGCCTCTACTGCTGGTCTCCAGTTAAGTTTTTCGTCAATCATGATACCCAGGTAGGAGTACTGAGTAGTTACCTCAAGTTTTTGATCTTTGAGGCAGATGTTCTTTATACGTTTTTTCCCGCTACCTGCTATCATGACGAACGTTTTTTTAACGTTTACTTGTAGGTCCAGCCCACCCATGAAATCGACATATCTATTCAAGGACCTCTGTAATTCTCGCGGCGTGCGTGCCAAAATGACGGCATCGTCTGCATAAAGCAGAGCGGGGATCAGGCTCTGTTTTACTCGTGGTAGGTCCTGAGCCCCCCTCAACATCACCCCCTCTAGTCCGTTTGTGTACAAAGAGAAGAGGAAGGGGGCCAGGACACAACCCTGCCTGACTCCACGCTCTACTGCAAAAGGTGCCGTCAACTCCCCCCCGTGCCAAAACGCACCCTTGCTGATGCGTTTGAATATAACTCTCTTAAAAAATCTAAAAGAGGGGGGTCCACTCCCATGTGGGCCAAGATCATCCAAAGTTTTGCGTGTGAAACGCAATCGAAGGCAGCAGACAGGTCCACATAGACCATGTAAACCGTGTCCTTCTTTGCTTGGAGATATTTGCCCACTATCAAACTAAGATTAAGGGCCTGCTCTACCGTTCCAAAACCCTCCCGAAATCCAAACTGAAGATCTGAGATAATGTCTCCCTCCTCAGCCCAGAGCCGGAGTCGTTCTAACACGACTCTGCCAACGACCTTTCCCAAAGAGTCTAACAGAGAGATTGGACGGTAACATTTCACGTCTTGACGGTCACCCTTTTTAAAAATCGGGACCATGATTGATTTTGTCCAGGATTTTAGGAGACCCAGCTTTACGGCTGCTATACATACTCTCGTGAGGATAGGGGACCAGAGATCTAAATTGAATTTGAAAAGATCCACAGGAACCCCATCTGGGCCTGGTGCTTTCCCGCTTTTACTTGCTACCAAGGCCACTATAACTTCGGAAATGTCGAAGTGCAGAGGAATTGGGTATACGACTGTTGGGAGTAAGAATTGTGTCCCTATCGGTGTTGCTGTGTTTTTAAAAATCTTAGAAAAATGGGACACCCAAATATCTTCTTCAATTGCAACTTCTATCTTTGGGCTATCTTTGTCTTGTAAATAAGGGGTTTTAACAGTTCGCCAAAAAGCGTCGCTGTTTTTGGAGACGGCACTGGAATGTAAATCATTCCATAGTTTCTCTTTTAAGTCTTTAATTCTTTGCTTGCGTGCCCATTGATATTGATGTCTCAAGGATTTGATCTGCTCCTGATCCCTAACAGTTTTATTTAGGGCCTCCTTAAGTTTAGTTAAAGCCGTAGTACAGCTGTGGTTAAACCACCCTTTAGTAGTTGGATTTAAATTGTTTGAAGTTACTGTGAGAAGTCCCTTAATTTTCTCTAATATTTGTGAGAAATTATTTAGGACTTCTACATCCGATGCTCCTAAATCCAAACAGTTAATTATATTTGCGTATGCCTCCTTTACCAATTTTCCTGTAAGTTCTTCCGGGTTTATCTTCCCCCATTTTAATGTGTAGCCATTTTTCCTTCCTAACTCTAAATTATTTTGTGCAAGAGTCTTCGCTATAGCTGCATTTGAAGATTGAAGAACAGTTGCAAAAAACTCCATCCTAAGGGCAGAGTGATCACTTAGATCATTTGTTAAGACCTCGAACAACCTGACTCGGGGCAACAGTCCTGTTGACAAGAGGATGTAATCTACTGTCGTTTTGTAGCCCCGACCCACGTATGTTGGTTGCAGGGAATTTGAACCTGGGCTTGCCTCATTTGCAATTACAAGTTCCAGGTCTAATAGGGCATTGTTCATAGCCGTCCCCCCCCTGCTATGAAAAAAATGCATGAGGGGAGTATCGTTTTCATCCACGATCCCGCAACGGTTTTTTCCGACATGTGGGCATGGGTGTAAATTCAGATCTCCTCCCCATAAAACGTGGACTGTCCCTTTTCCTATCCTTAGATTGTGAGTTAGCTTTTCCTTGATGTTAGAAAGAAGAATCAAGAATTCGTCCTCTACTAGATTGTTATAGAGATTAAGCAGGAGGATCGACTCTTTATTTTTTAACACAAGGGAGAGTAACTGGAAATTTGGGTTAGACACTACTACAGATACTTTCAAAAAATTAACTGTATTTGCAATGTATGTGATCAACCCTCCCTTAGGTCTACCTACACTAGTACCCAGAGCAGGGGTAAAAAAAGTTTTATAGCCCGGAAGATGGAGCTCGGTCGTAGACCATGTCTCCTGGAGACATATGATTTTTCCCGACTCCAAGAAGGTAGCAGCCGTCCCATCATCAATTTTGGAGCGAAGGCCCGCTACGTTCCAAAAGAGGATGGGTAAGGGCTGCGATTCTATATTCATCGGCGCTTCGTTTACTACACGAATCATTTTTTCTTTAGGCGCTGGATAACATATCTTGGAGTTGATCATTTCTGGGTCGGTCACAGGTTCATTTGTTGGGCAAATTGTTTTTCCCTTGGGCATTGGATGACATAACTTGCGATTAGTTATTTCTGTCATCGCTGGTGGTCAATCGACCGATTCAAGAGCACTATACCTATTTGACGTCGGGATACTGGACCAAGCATCCCTTTGGGGTGACTCTCTATATGGCATACGAATGCCCCAATCGTCCCGTCCTCCTCCCCAATGTCGTGGCCCCGATAAGTGCCAGGGACCATCGTAGTCATAGTGGCGGGAACCCGCTACTTGCCAGTGATTGGAATGGTTCCCATGACGTGAAGCTGTTACATCCCAGGGGCGAGCGAAATGGTTTGGAATCCCTTTATAGAGGCTGGAAGGATAAAAATAGGAGAGTCTCCTAGTTCCTATTTCCTCATTTACATTCGAGAACTCCCAGGAGCAAATATAATTTACCACACTGGGGTCCTCGAATGTGATCAAAATGCAGTCTCCTGGTATTGTTTTTCTGCCATTTCCCACCCAAGGGGTCCTACGTACCATCAGAATCCTACAAGTCCAATTTGCTGGTACAGGACGATTCATATTTAGCCAGTATTGGACCTTATTTTTCAAAGACCACGTAGGTTCTGCGTTTGGGTCATCTATTTTAGGGACACCTGTCATTACAACTACGAAAGGGCTTGCTTCTGGAGGCAAATCCACAGCCAAACTAGTTTCAGGAGGTTTCCTTAGGTCACCTCTATTGGTATCAGGCGTCGCGATTTTTGGGGAGGGTTTTTTTTTTAAGGTCAAAGTTTTAGTGTTAGGCAACAATTTTTTAAGTCCCGATGTTATCGGGAGAGGGGTTTTTTCTATCAGGACATTGCCCTGGGGCGAAGTTATCGTGGGATTTAGGGGAGATTCCACTACTCTATTGGTGTTTCGTACTTTAGATGATGGTAATTTAGATGTTACTTTTACAGGTAAAGTTTCTGGGGCTTTATTTTGTCTGTGTGCTGGCTTTTGAGGGGGCATCTTTGCTCCTTCTCTGCTTTGGTCCCCAGGAGCTTGCTTATGTTTCATAATATTAATCAGGTTCGATAGCTGGTGCTCTATCTGAGTTAGTCTTAATTCAAGTGGAGCGAGGGAAGATTTTACGAGGGCTGTGATATTATTGATCAATTGTGAATTTTCAATGTCACTTCTTATTTTGCTAGATGGTGGGTGCATTGAAGCTTCCTCACTAATTAGTTCTAAAGTATCGCGTGTAGACTGATTTATCATTATGGGATCAGTTAACTGTTCTACACTGGAAGGTACAATCTCTTCCCCACTACACTGATCAAAAGTTTCTCGGGCGCTAGTATTTTTTGAGTTGTTCTTTCGTTTCAGTATGGCGCCCTCCCTCCTCCCTCTTGATTGTCTCAGATCATCCGGTGTTAATTGGGGAATCATCTCTGGTGTCCTCTCTAGGTCTAAACTTAACTGAAAATCAGATAGTTGAGAGGCCGATAGGTCAACGTTGTTTGGCAAGCTACGCCTACCCTCACAAGGCGACCTACGCCCAGTGATACTAGAAGTTTCCGGGGTTTTCGCGTCCCTTAAGGTACCAATAGATGATCTCTTAGCCAAAGCTAGATCCAATGACACCCTACCTTCTATTAAGCTAATACTTTGATCAATAAAAGTGTTAACCTTGACTATAAAATCATCCATGGGGCCTGAGAGCTTGCCTCCACCCCCCATTACTTTAGTTTTAGTTTTTTTCCTCTTGTTAGTACCATGTTTCCTAAAGACCAGTAAAAATGGGTAGGAACTTCAGTGCACGTATTTATCGGAAATACTCAGTCTTTTAAAAACATAAATGAACGATAAAAATGGAATAAGATTACATGTGGTAATACGTACACAGTTCACAGAGAATTGAAAGCTTTAGGGGGATGGCCCGGTCCGGTCTCTTCCGTTCTCTAACGGCCTTAAACGGCCCGCTCTTTGCCCGGTCTTAGCCCCGTGCTAAGACCCGCGCGCGTCCCGCTAGCGCGTGTAAGAGGGAATGCGATTTATAAGGCTAAGGGAGGCGTTGTTGGGGGAGGAGTTCGGGAAGAGGACCAGGTGCAGCTAATCAGCGTCACGCACAGCACCCTGGTCCTCGCAGTCCCGAATGCGCCGGGCACTCGCGGTAATCAGAGTGTCCAGGTACACCCCCTCGTTGAACTCGGAAATAATACAGCAAACCGGGCAGCGTGGAATGAAAGCACCGGTGACACTTTAGGAAGTAGGCAGCAGAGTCTCGATCCCTCGAGCGGCTCCCGCGAAGCGGGGGCCGCGAGGCGCGGTGGCAAGTTTCAATTCAGCAAGTAGAATCCAGATAGTCCCAGGAATAGGAGTCGGCAGACAGCAATCCTTCAAGCGGAGCCCATGGAGCAAGAGCTACAATGCTTGATAAAGGTGTTGGGGGAGGAGTTCGGGAAGAGGACCAGGTGCAGCTAATCAGCGTCACGCACAGCACCCTGGTCCTCGCAGTCCCGAATGCGCCGGGCACTCGCGGTAATCAGAGTGTCCAGGTACACCCCCTCGTTGAACTCGGAAATAATACAGCAAACCGGGCAGCGTGGAATGAAAGCACCGGTGACACTTTAGGAAGTAGGCAGCAGAGTCTCGATCCCTCGAGCGGCGCCCGCGAAGCGGGGGCCGCGAGGCGCGGTGGCAAGTTTCAATTCAGCAAGTAGAATCCAGATAGTCCCAGGAATAGGAGTCGGCAGACAGCAATCCTTCAAGCGGAGCACACAATGAACTCGAAGAGAGACTAATGACAGGGGTTGTAGCGAAAAAAGAAATCACTATGTGGTATTGGCTGATGATTGAGATAAATGACGGGGAATTCACCTTGCCGGTGGACCTAAGGGGAGGATGCTTTCCGGAGACCACGTTGGAAGATCAATGGCAAGTATCTATGTCTATGATGTATAAAATAGTAAAACCTGCATTCCTGAGGAGGAATCATCTTTTCACCATCCACAGGGTTCACTGGACTCCCCAAAAACTAGGCAAAACCAAAGGAAATGATGGACGGAGTGTTGAACATTGCAAGCACTCACCCCCAGTCAACTGATCTGGGTTTAATCCATCACCGTTCTTTAGCCCACTCTGCCACCCCAGTTCAGACAATGCCATATGCAAATCAGTCTGACCCTGTGCCTCATGGGAACAGTCCAGCCCAAACTGCCAAGCCATGTCTTCACCTGGACCAGAAACAAGCTTCCTAGGACCGGTTTCTGGCATTTCAGCCGTCTTCAGCCAGGCTTGCTTGAAACCAGTGGCAAAGTGAGCAAGGGACTCACGTCTGAGCATACCCTGCCAACTTATGGCGAACAAAGCAAAACCAAAGGAAATGATGGACGGAGTGTTGAACATTGCAAGCACTCACCCCCAGTGAACTGATCTGGGTTTAATCCATCACCGTTCTTTTGCCCACTCTGCCACCCCAGTTCAGACATGGCCATATGCAAATCAGTCTGACCCTGTGCCTCATGGGAACAGTCCAGCCCGAACTGCCAAGCCATGTCTTCCCTGGACCGGAAACAAGCTTCCTAGGACCGGTTTCTGGCATTTCAGCCATCTTCAGCCAGGCTTGCTTGAATCCAGTGGCAAAGTGAGCAAGGGACTCACGTCTGAACATACCCTGTCAACTTATAGCGAACAAAGCAAAAACCAAAGGAAATGATGGACGGAGTGTTGAACATTGCAAGCACTCACCCCCAGTCAACTGATCTGGGTGTAATCCAGCACCGTTCTTTAGCCCACTCTGCCACCCCAGTTCAGACATGGCCATATGCAAATCAGTCTGATCCTGTGCCTCATGGGAACAGTCCAGCCCGAACTGCCAAGCCATGTCTTCCCTGGACCGGAAACAAGCTTCCTAGGACCGGTTTCTGGCATTTCAGCCGTCTTCAGCCAGGCTTGCTTGAATCCAGTGGCAAAGTGAGCAAGGGACTCAAGTCTGAGCATACGCATACCCTGCCAACTTATGGCGAACAAAGCAAAAACCAAAGGAAATGATGGACGGAGTGTTGAACATTGCAAGCACTCACTCCCAGTCAACTGATCTGGGTTTAATCCATCACAGTTCTTTACCCCACTCTGCCACCCCAGTTCAGACATGGCCATATGCAAATCAGTCTGACCCTGTGCCTCATGGGAACAGACCAGCCCGAACTGCCAAGCCATGTCTTCCCTGGACCGGAAACAAGCTTCCTAGGACCGGTTTCTGGCATTTCAGCCATCTTCAGCCAGGCTTGCTTGAATCCAGTGGCAAAGTGAGCAAGGGACTCACGTCTGAACATACCCTGTCAACTTATGGCGAAAAAAGCAAAAACCAAAGGAAATGATGGACGGAGTGTTGAACATTGCAAGCACTCACCCCCAGTCACTGATCTGGGTGTAATCCAGCACCGTTCTTTAGCCCAGTCTGCCACCCCAGTTCAGACATGGCCATATGCAAATCAGTCTGATCCTGTGCCTCATGGGAACAGTCCAGCCCGAACTGCCAAGCCATGTCTTCCCTGGACCGGAAACAAGCTTCCTAGGACCAGTTTCTGGCATTTCAGCCGTCTTCAGCCAGGCTTGCTTGAATCCAGTGGCAAAGTGAGCAAGGGACTCACTTCTGAGCATACCCTGACAACTTATGGCGAACAAAGCAAAAACCAAAGGAAATAATGGACGGAGTGTTGAACATTGCAAGCACTCACCCCCAGTCAACTGATCTGAGTTTAATCCATCACCGTTCTTTAGCCCACTCTGCCACCCCAGGTCAGACATGGCCATATGCAAATCAGTCTGACCCTGTGCCTCATGGGAACAGTCCAGCCCGAACTGCCAAGCCATGTCTTCCCTGGACCGGAAACAAGCTTCCTAGGACCGGTTTCTGGCATTTCAACCGTCTTCAGCCGGGCTTGCTTGAATCCAGTGGCAAAGTGAGCAAGGGACTCACGTCTGAGCATACCCTGCCAACTTATGGCGAACAAAGCAAAAACCAACCTACACTGCGGTCGAATAAGTCACACACAATTTCAAATTCAGGCTTGATTTATTTATGGATGACTTGATGTCATTGTACAGGCCTCATCGCAGACTGCATCCCCTATCACCCCCAGTGCCACTATGTCTATTCCCCGAGACCCATGGACACTTCCTTTTTTGGACTTTGGTGGTGACTGAGTCATTGGACTTGGAGTTGTTGTTGCCATCATGGCGGTGATACTGATTTTTTGGAGAACATGAGGCCGTGGCATCCCACCCCTCCATTTGCTGCTTCCGGACAGCTACCACCCTCTGCATCATGCCCTGGAGGACCCCTTCCACTGTCCTCCGCAACATACACCTCGGTCATTGATGAGGACCCGCTCAGGTCGCATGGCCCATCTGACTGCACCGAAAGCCACCATCCTGAGGCGGGGTGCCTGTGCCTGTGCCGGCCGCAGTGCATCCGGGGCACACTAACTCTGTGCTGGTCATGCCCGGGACCCCTTCTTCTGAGATATTGGATGGCCTCTGAAGCGATGGCCTTGGGGTCATCAACGTCATGTGTCTGTGGCCCTGCGCAGTCCGCTGCCTCCGGCCTCAACAGCAGCCCACCAGGGCTCACACATCAAATTGAGTCCTGACCGGCCTGGAAGTCGCATCATCGCAGGAGGCACACGCCACCACCACCAGGACCAACTCTAACCGCAAAACTGGCAGACTGATGGAGTTGCCTCCAAATGTCATGGATGCCATCATCTGCCTGTTCCCCTGCTCAGCACTCCAGGTGCTACTAACCCAGTGCACCATGAATCATCGTCCATTACTGTCTTGGTTATGTACTGTGGTGGGTTCACGCAGCAATGTCACCTCAGGCGGTCTGGGAGACCAGGGGCGATGATGAGGAAGATGATGCAGGTGCGACACCCCCCACAGCAGCTGCATCATGTAGGTCCTGAAGGGACAGAATCCTAGACATTCTCTTCTCATGAGCGTGCTCAGCTCTGGTGCCCCAGACTCAGCGCACTGCAACTCACGGACACTTCTGTTTGCTCATTGTGTGCCCTCTGGACCTACTCAGGCTACCTCCATGATGCTCCGCAGTTGTACCTGTAATGTTGGTGTTGTCTGTTTCCATATTCATTGTGTTAACTGTTGAATTTGTTGCCAGCACCAACAACTCCCTGAGGGCTGGCTTGCACCCACCCCACACACATCCAGCACAGGCATCACAGTACATGTGGCCCTGTCAATAAAGGGGCAGGGCGTACGTGCCCGTAGCTAGTTCGACATAATATCTGCATGTGTCCCTGTCGTCTTGTTGTATGCATGAGGGCCCTTGTCCCTACAACATTACATTGTGCTGCGTACAGCGGATGCAGACATGTCACCGCAGACAGCGGGTTAGAGCTTGGACATGTAGCTTTGTCGTCACCCACTCAATTCATAAGGAAAGTGGACTGTGCCATCATACGCAGAGCCAATGTGGGTATGTGACTGATATGTGCGTGCCCCTGGGTGTGGTACTGTTCTGGGAATGTGCATCTGCATGTGTCTCTATGGCAGTGTGGGTCTCCTTTGTGGGGTGTTGGTGGTCCCTGAAGGGTAATGCACACCCACTTATGTGTTCTGTTATGCCTTCCATGGGTTCGGACCACACCCACACCTGTTGGGCCACCTCCTTTTGGCGTTCTGACACCTGGCATTGGTGTGCCATGTGTGGGTCGGTGAAGTGTTGTGTGCCAGCCATGCTTGTGGGTGCTTCATGCTGTGTGGTCTGTTGCAGGGGCTGGGTTCTCCTCTAAGTGGCTTGTCTGCCCAGTCCTGGTGGTGGTTTAAGTGGGATGTCCATGGGCTGTTGTAGGGCGTTGGTGTTGAAGGTGTGGTGGTCGTCTCCGGCATCACTGATGGGTTGTCTGGTGTTACCTGCTGGAGGTGTTGTTTGTCCCTCTGCAATGTGAAGGGGAGATGCATGTTGACATTGTGTTGACATTTACGTTGGCGCATTGTTCTTGTGGACATGCAGACTGTGTGACAATGTACATCATGACTGTTTGGGCGGTGCTGGCATTTTGAGTTGGGACAGTGGACATTTGGACTACATGACTGATGTGAGGTTGTACCCGTACATATGCATCTCACAGTTCCCTGCTCTGTCAAATGTGATTGACATGTTTCTCCGCATGGGTGGACCCAGTTGTGTCCCCTGTTCTGCAGTTTCGGTGTTGCACTTTGTGCCACATTGTCATGGGATGTGTTATGATTGCTATGAGTGTGTGCTGCAGTGTGCCACGGGGATGGGGGACAGGTATCTGGGTATTTGTGGTTGTGCAGTGTGCTACACATCATTGTGCATGTGTGCCATTGTGCCCATCTCCCCCCAGTCCCTTTTAGATCCTCACCCTGTTGTTGTTGTGTCAGGTCCTATCCAGGTGTGTCCGGACTCCCAGCTCCTTGCACCGTCTCCACACTGATGCCTGGCCTCCATTTACTCCAGCTCCTCCTGTGGTGCAGAACTCCCACCTACTGTCGCCGTTGCTGCCTTCCTGTTGGCAGCGGGTTTGTGCCTGGTTTAGGTTTCCACGTCCTGCCAGCGCCTCTTGGCCTCCTCCATTGGCCTCCTCGACACTCTGTCTGCATTCAAGATAGTCTGGTTGTGGGTCAGTTGCTGGTAGTGTTCTGTCACCTCAGTGACGCTGGTCTTGTTTTCCTGCGGTCTGCACCCCGTCTTCCTCTCCCTCTTCTCCTTGGCCTTCTCCGACCCCTTGTTCCTTGCTGGTGGTCTGTGGGGCTTGTCGGGTTCGCGTTGGCCTCTGCGCTGGGTCAGGGTGCATCCATGTTGCTACACACTTTGGATTCTTTCTGGTGTGTTGTTTTTGTTGCTTTTATAGTGCATTTTCCTGCCAGACGCGTGGGATTTGCTGGCCTTCCACTGGTTTTTGCGGCTTTTTGTATCGCGATTGGCCTCATCGCAGCTTTTTCGGCATTGGTGTTTCGCATTTTTGCGGCGTGGCGTTGATATTTGAGCAGCCATTTGGCGCGTTATCTGGAGAATATCTCATGCTACCGTCGCGTTGTGAATACTTGGTTGGCACGGCATAATTTTCCCGCGATGGGCTGCGATGTTGAGAGTTGCGTTAAGCTACTCTTGCGGTAGTTATCACACGTTCTTGTGAATATACCCCAAAGTGTTTAGGATGAAACAAGTATGTAAATATATATTGTTTAGTAAAACACAGTTATACTGTACCTAGAGCAAGCCTCTTTCTATAAGTTACCATGAGAAGAACACACTCCAGTGCCTCTCAAAAAGAATTAAAAAAGAAATGTATAAACAATTTTATTAAAAAAGAATAACATATAGTCATCATAGAGCAAGGAATGACTCAGTCAATTACCGCCCAGTGCTGGTTCTTATGCAGCCTTTAGATGAGCTGATTAACCAATTGCACACACATGCATTTCCTTCAGGTAGCAGGCATCCTGGCACATAGGCTTGTTTCTTCTTTTGCTCAGCACTTAATTTGAGCCGGTGGTTTCCGGTGTCCGGCACCATCACTAGCACTTACTTGTCAACAGCAGCATTTATGACAGCTACCAGATGGTGGCGCTGTCTAATTTAGAGATGAGCAGAACAACAGTGTATTATTAATATTATGTATATTTAAAATAACTAACAGCTGCCTCCCAAGCCATTCTTATAGCTTTAGGGGCTGCAATAGTATGAATTGTCATTGGCAGCCCTGGCAGGGGCAATGTGTGGAACAAGCACCAGTGACCTCCTGACCAGGGCCCTGGCACTTATCTTTTTTTACAAATTAAGCACTGCTTTTGCTGTCTGCCTAGGAGACCCCGACCCTCTCCTTTCAGGTCTGCAGTATTAACTCTGGAACAGTTGTTTTTAACATGCTGGGGTAAGGCTAATTGTGTGGAAAGTAGTTTGGAAGCATGCCTTTGCATGTCTGTCCTCCTCAGTTTTCTATAATGAGAATAAAGTGTTAAAAAAGTATGACATTGTTATTGTAGAATTTAATAAGATTTGGAATGTTCTTCCCAATAGACCCTGCACAATTTGATCACTGAGGCCATCCAAGAGACATTTGCCGGTGGAGGCGTGGTTTATTGTTCTTTGCTTCTTGTGCTTCTTGGCGCTATGCTTCCTCTACTAATCAGCTCCCTTGTGAGGCATCCATAGAGGTCATGAGCCCCAAATGGGAGCGGCACTGAGAAGAATTCCAGAGTGAAGTTCCATTCAGCACAAATATAAACGGTCCAGTGCACAAGCTCCTGGATTTACTGAGTGCGGGAGCAATGAACTGGAGTTTTCCTGATGGAATATCCAGTATGTAAAGTCCGTGTGAGAAAAAGCTGCATTGTAGCTCGGAACCCTTCCATGACCCCTGCTTAAAACTCAGAGAGGTATATTCACAAGAATGTGTGATAACTACAGCAAGAGTAGCGTAACTCTCAACATCGCAGCCCATTGCGGGAAAATAACCCCGTGTCAATGTGGAATTCACACCAAGGCGGTACCATGCGATAGTCTGCCTAAACCGCGGACAATGTCCGCAATACAACCACCTCGAATGAAGATAAAAACACAAACCACAACACAAAAAAACCTGTGATGGGCTAACGCGCAATAAGGAAATCAGCGATAAGCAGCACCAGGCCTGCAACACACACCTGGCAGGTGGGAAAAACCACCATAAAAGTGGAAAACAAAACACCCAAACACAAACTGACCAACACCCCAGCACCATGGAGGCAGCCGGAGCAGGCGCAGAGGATGAGCGCAACCCCACAAGCACCCCGGACGACCAGCCCGGGACCTCGGGGACAGGGAAGGGCAAGGACAAGAAGAAGAGGAAGAGGAAGTTCAGTCCACAGGCGAACAGGATCATAGTCACGGAGGTGATGGTACACCATCAACAACTGTTCGTCACCTCCAACGTGTCATTGGGCACCAAAACTGGAATATGGCGGAACATCGTGGACAAGGTGAATGCCGTCGGAGAGCACAAGAGGACAATGGACGAGGTCAAGAGGTGATGGAATGACATCAAGCGGAAGACCAAAGAGAAACTCGCAGCCAACCAGAAGGCAGCAATGCAGACTAGAGGTGGGGGGCCCAGCGCCACAGCTCGTGCTGGATGACATGGGAGAGCTGGTGTCGACAGTCATCAGTGTGGATACTGTGGCTGGAGTCGGGAGACCGGACACTGCTTGACAGGACACAACACAACCACAACAGAGTGAGTGACCACCAGGTACTGGTCGGACGGGTGGAGATGGCCATGATGGCACACATGCACAATCAAGCAGAGCACAGTGCACACCCTCAATGACTCTGGGTCATCGCCCAGATCTATAGACTGTCACAGTGTACAATGCCATGCTGTCTGAATGTCAACATGTACAATGCGGCTACATACATGTGGATACATTGCAATACACCATCTCCCCTTCACATTCCAGGACCACCGTCAACACCCCCTGCAGAGCAGTCCCAGCCACTCTTCACTGATGACGAGGAGGACATCGACGCACAAGCCCTCCTAGACATCATTGACATCATCCGCGACTCACCTCCAGGAACAGGACTGACCAGCTGCATTCGATCTCATGGCCACCAAATTGGACGCCATCCATGGGTGTCTAGGCCTGCTCCATCGTGTCCGAGCCCTGACTGACATCGCTGGAGTCCTGATGTGGAGAGAAGAACACCTGTCCACTCAGAGGGGCAACAGCGATACTAGCTGTGAGCTGGCACACATGTGGAGGCTCATGAAGGACATGGTGCGGATGGAGGCAGAAAGGATGGAAGCCACCGCTGCACATCAGCGAAATGTAGCTGGGATCCACCATGCCCTGCAGATCATCATCATGGCATTGCTGCCACAAGGCGTGGCGCAGATGAATGCTGCTGCCCCCACACCATCCACATCTCCGCCCCCTGGTGTGCCATTGTCTCACAGTGTGGCAGACGTATCCACTCCGACACCTGATGTGTCAGTGGCACACAGTGCCTCAGCCGATACTGCAACACCCACAGGTGGGGCAGAGCACACATCCGGGGACCAGGACATGGATGGGTTTGTGATCAGGTCTGTTTCTGCTTGGTGCCGCACATGGCCTCATGACCTTCCACTGACCCCCGATACACTCAGATGCACTCACCTTGGACAGCGACATGGACTGCCATATCCTGTTTGATGACCAATGACACGGCGACTAGACTGCAGACTGTACCCTTCCTCTTCCACAGTACTTGTATCGTGTGGTGTGCTCGGCTTTGCCCTTTACCGCTCCAGCTGCAGGACTGCACTGCATGTGCAATAAATATCCAGTGACGCACTGCTGTTTCACGTCTTTCATCATTCATGTATGAATGTGTGGGTGAATGTAGGGACAGTGATGTTCCTTGCGTCAATGATGCTCATCCTGTCGGATGCCAGTCAGAGGGTGCTACATAACATATTGTGTACCGGGTCCCGTGAACACTACAACAGGGACACACACATCAGTCACTTCCATGTCCGGACATGGACTGAACAACGCCTAGAGCACACGTGTCATTGTGGCAAGCCCTGCGCTGGTCCGGTGTACGGCAGGCCAGACCACTGCGCTTACACTCCGAGGGGGGACCTCATTGCTACCCGTCGCAGGCGTACTCGCTGGTGGTGTGCAGGTCACTGGTCTAGTTGTCAGCATGTCACAGCCACTCCCTGAGGGCAGGTTTGCACACACACCACACCCATCCGGCACAGGCGTCACAGGCCATGTGACTCCGCCAACATAAGGGGCCGATGACGTCACATTCCCCTCTGCCAGTGGTGATTGGATGACGAACGCTCCACGGTTCTCAATCATAAAGGGCCCATGAGTTGTTGCGCACAGGGTTAGTGGCACCCGAGGCCTTGGGGCCGTCATGGGCCTACCACCACATGGTGCTGACTGGGGTTGCACAGGGTTAGTGACACCCGGAGCATTGTGGCCGGCACAGGCACTCCGCCACAGCACTGTGACTTTGGGTGCACTGAGTTAGTGGGTGCTGAGCGGGTGTGCAGCCTGCGATGATGCCCCGTCCCAGCGGACCGGACACCTCAGGTTTTTGTGTGCCCTGTTGGACCGCAGTGTAGGCCAGAGCCAGCGGGTAGTGTGGGCCTACCGCCACGTGGCGTCGCTTCCGGGATCCCGGAGTTAGTGGCACCCATTGGGATGAGCGGGTGTGCAGCCTGCGATGATGCTGGGTGCACTGGTATGTCCTCTGCCATGGAGTAATCAAGACCCAGCAACAAACGTGAGACCTGGTGGTCTGCGGAGCGGGGCTGCATGGTGTGGAGGGTGCCATGTCCGCAGGCCCCGGGCTTGTGGTTTGCAGCGGCACGTGGTAGGACCTCCTGTCTGAACGCCGGTGGCGGAAGGTGAGCAGTGAGGCCTGGGCGTCCATGGGCGGGCATGCTCCGATGGGCATCGGGAGGGGCTGGGGTGCCTCTGCATGTGTGTGCATGGGTGGGCAGGTGATGTTGTCTTGTGCAATTGTGTGTACTGTGCCAATCATGTATCTGGACTCTGTTTCAGATGACGGCTCTGTCTCAGATGTTTGACCTGGTGTACTGCTATACATACCGGCAAGTGGTTGGATACACACCGGTGGCAGCAGGTGAGCAGTGTGGCCTGGGTGCGCAGGGGCGGCACTCTCTGTCTTCCCCTCTCTTCTTCTCTCTCTCTCCCCCTCTCTTATTCGCTCTCACTCTCAACCTATCTTCTTCTCTCTTCTTCTGTCTCTCCCCCTCTCTTCTTCTCTCTCTCTACCCCTCTCTTCTTCTCTCTCACTCCCCCTCTTCTTTTCACTATCTCTCTCTCCCCCTCTCTTCTTTCACCTCTCTCTCTCTCTCCCCCCTCTCTTCTTCTCTCTCTCTCTCTCTCCCCTCTCTTCTTCTCTCTCTCCTCCTCTCTTCTTCGTTCTCTCTCTTTCCCTCTCTTCCTCTCTCTATCCTTCGCTCTCTCTCTGTCCTTTTATGTGTGCAGGACACACCTTCTCATCATGATTTTTGTCTTGCAGGCTGTGACCTACGGATTGCCCCGAGGGGAGCAGCCATGTGTCTTCATTTCATTTCAGTGTTCATTTTAATAAAGTTTCATTTGTTGCTTCGAAAGTGAATGTGTGATGCTCATTTTTGTGACAACACATGCATGTCACCAGTTGTTATTGTGCGACATCAAGCGGATTATTTTGTACATGTTTAGGTGTAGCTGATGTGGTATGTCTTTGGTCGGGTAAGGTGCTGGGGAGGAGGGGTCCTGGGGGTGGTGGTGGCAGGTGTTGTTGCCCTTTCGGCCCTTCGGGCTGCATGTTCAGTTGCCCGGTTGCATCTGTTGGTCTTAAGGTGTGGCTGCGGGCTGTGCTCCCTTTTGTGGTGCAGGCTGTGGTCCGACTTTGCACCAGGTTGGAGCAGGTGTTATTTTCCTGCTGCTAACGTGCCTTATCGCCTATTTTGTATTCTTATCGCAGTTCTGGCTGGTCGTTGTGAATGTTGTGGAGTGGTGTTGTCGCGGCTTTTGGCACGGGAACACCTACTCTGCATCTCATTAGCGAAAGTTGCAGGGGTCATCTGTGGCGATGTTTTTTGCGGCTGCTATTGCGGGAAAACTGGTGATGTGGTTGGGGCGATAAGTTTATCACAACTTTGGCTGCGATAAAGTGCCGTTGACTCGGCGATAGATCCTTGTAAATATGCCCCAGAGAAGGCATGGGGACTGAGAAGACGCATTGTCGACCAACATCCTACACCCCATCCTTCACTCCCCTCACCCCCTCCCACAACCCTGCCTTAGTTACAAAACCAACCTGTACACCTTTACCACAGCCCCATCACACGTTTACCAGAGCCCCCAGAACACCTTTACAAGAGCCCCTGCACACTTTTACCACAGCCCCATGCACACCTTTACTACAGCCCTCTGCACACCTTTACCACAGTCCCCTGCACACTTTTACCACAGCCCCCTGCACACTTTTACCACAGCCCCCTGCACACCTTTACCAGAGCCCCTGCACACTTTTACCACAGCCCCCTGCACACCTTTACCACAGCCCTCTGCACACCTTTACCAGAGCCCCCTGCACACGTTTACCACAGTCCCAACACAATTTTACCACAGCCCCAGCACACTTTTACCACAGCCCCCTGCACACTTTTACCACAGCCCCATGCACACCTTTACCAGAGCCCCCTGCACACTTTTACCACAGCCCCCTGTACACCTTTACCACAGCCCTCTGCACACCTTTACCAGAGCCCCCTGCACACCTTTACCACAGTCCCCTGCACACCTTTACCAGAGCCCCTGCACAACTTTACCACAGCCCCCTGCACACTTTTACACACAGCCCCCTGCACACATTTACCACAGCCCCCTGCACACCTTTACCACAGCCCCTGCACACTTTTACCACAGCCCCCTGCACACCTTTACCACAGCCCCCTGCACACCTTTACCACAGCCCCCTGCTCACCTTTACCACAGCCCCTGCACACTTTTACCACAGCCCCCTGCACACCTTTACCAAAACCCCCTGCACACCTTTACCACACTCCCCTGCACACATTTACCACAGCCCCCTGCACACCTTTACCACAGCCCCTGCACACTTTTACCACAGCCCCCTGCACACCTTTACCACAGCCCCCTGCACACCTTTACCACAGCCCCTGCTCACCTTTACCACAGCCCCTGCACACTTTTACCACAGCCCTCTGCACACCTTTACCAAAACCCCCTGCACACCTTTACCACACTCCCCTGCACACCTTTACCAGAGCCCCCTGCACACCTTTACCACAGTCCCAGCACAATTTTACCACAGCCCCCCGCACACTTTTACCACAGCCCCCTGCACACTTTAACCACAGCCCCCTGCACACCTTTACCAAAACCCCTGCACACTTTTACCACAGCCCCCAGCACACCTTTACCACAGCCCTCTGCACACCTTTACCAGAGCCCCCTGCACACCTTTACCACAGTCCCCTGCACATTTTTACCACAGCCCCCTGCACACCTTTACCAGAGCCCCTGCACAACTTTACCACAGCCCCTGCACACTTTTACCACAGCCCCCTGCACACCTTTACCACAGCCCCTGCACACGTTTACCACAGCCCCCTGCACACCTTTACCACAGCCCCCTGCACACCTTTACCACAGACCCTGCACACTTTTACCACAGCCCCCTGCACACCTTTACCACAGCCCTATGCACACCTTTACCACAACCCCCTGCACACCTTTACCACAGCCCCTGCGCACTTTTACCACAGCCCCCTGCACACCTTTACCACAGCCCCTGCGCACTTTTACCACAGCCCCCTGCACACCTTTACCACAGCCCCTGCACACCTTTACCACAGCCCTCTGCACACCTTTACCACAGCCCCCTGCACACCTTTACCACAGCCCCTGCACACCTTTACCACAGCCCTTGCACACTTTTACCACAGCCCCCTGCACACCTTTGCCACAGCCCTCTGCACACCTTTACCACAGCCCCCTGCACACCTTTACCACAGCCTTGTGCACACTTTTATCACAGCCCCCTGCACACCTTTACCACAACCCCCTGCACACCTTTACCACAGCCCCTGCACACCTTTACCAGAGCCCCCTGCAACCCTTTACCAGAGCTCGCTGCACACCTTTACCACGGCCCACTGTACGCCTTTACCAGAGCCCCCTGCACACCTTTACCAGAGCCCCCTGCAACCCTTTACCAGAGCTCCCTGCACACCTTTACCACAGCCCCTCAACACCTCTACCACACCTCCTGCACAATTTTACCACAGCCCCCTGCACACCTTTGCCACAGTCCCCTGCACACTTTTACCACAGCCCCCTGCACACCTTTACCACAGCCCCCTGCACACTTTTACCACAGCCCCTGCACACCTTTACCACAGCCCTCTGCACACCTTTACCACAGCCCTCTGCACACCTTTACCACAGTCCCCTGCACACTTTTACCACAGCCCCCTGCACACCTTTACCACAGCCCCCTGCACACTTTAACCTCAGCCCCCTGCACACCTTTACCAGAGCCCTCTGCACTCTTACCACTGCCCCTTGCACACTTTTACCACACCCCCTGCACACTTACCACAGCACCCTGCACACATTTACCACAGCCCCCTGCACACTTACCACAGCCTCTTGCACACTTTTACCACAGCTCCCTGCACACCTTTACCACAGCCCCCTGCACACTTACCACAGCCCCTTGCACACTTTTACCACAGACCCCTGCACACCCTTACCATAGCCCCCTGCACACTTAACCACAGCCCTCTGCACACTTTTACCACAACACTCTGCACACCTTTACCAGAGCCCTCTGCACACCTTTACCACAGCCCCCAGGCATGCCTTTACCAGAGTCCCCTACTCAACTTTACCAGAGCCCCCTGCACCCCTTTACCAAAGCCCCTGCACACTTTTACCACAGCCCCTGCACACCTTTACCACAGCCCTCTGCACACCTTTACCGGAGCCCCCTGCACACCTTTACCAGAGCCCCCTGCACACCTTTACCACAGTCCCCTGCACACCTTTACCACAGCCCCCTGCACACTTACCACAGCCCCTTGCACACTTTTACCACAGACCCCTGCACACCCTTACCATAGCCCCCTGCACACTTAACCACAGCCCTCTGCACACTTTTACCACAGCCCCCTGCACACTTTTACCACAGCCCCCTGCACACCTTTACCACAGCCCCTGCACACTTTTACCACAGCCCCTGCACACCTTTACCACAGCCCCCTGCACACCTTTACCACAGACCCTGCACCCTTTTACCACAGCCCCCTGCACACCTTTACCACAGCCCTCTGCACACCTTTACCACAACCCCCTGCACACCTTTACCACAGCCCCCTGCACACTTTTACCACAGCCCCCTGCACACCTTTACCACAGCCCTCTGCACACCTTTACCACAGCCCCTGCACACCTTTACCACAGCCCCTGCACACTTTTACCACAGCCCCCTGCACACCTTTGCCACAGCCCTCTGCACACCTTTACCACAGCCCCCTACACACCTTTACCACAGCCTTGTGCACACTTTTAT
Organism: Triturus cristatus; assembly: GCF_964204655.1. Lineage (NCBI taxonomy): Eukaryota > Metazoa > Chordata > Amphibia > Caudata > Salamandridae > Triturus > Triturus cristatus. The sequence continues at coordinate 1,157,264,221 of NC_140580.1, read as the reverse complement.
CACAGCCCCCTGCACACCTTTACCACAACCCCCCCAAAACACCTTTACCACAGCCCCTGCACAACATTACCAGAGCCCCCTGCAACCCTTTACCAGAGCTCGCTGCACACCTTTACCACAGCCCACTGTACGCCTTTACCAGAGCCCCCTGCACACCTTTACCAGAGCCCCCTGCAACCCTTTACCAGAGCTCCCTGCACACCTTTACCACAGCCCCTCAACACCTCTACCACACCTCCTGCACAATTTTACCACATCCCCCTGCACACCTTTACCAGAGCCCCCTGCACATCTTTGCCACAGTCCCCTGCACACTTTTACCACAGCCCCCTGCACACCTTTACCACAGCCCCCTGCACACTTTTACCACAGCCCCAGCACACCTTTACCACAGCCCTCTGCACACCTTTACCACAGCCCCTGCACACCTTTACCACAGTCCCCTGCACACTTTTACCACAGCCCCTGCACACCTTTACCAGAGCCCCCTGCACACCTTTACCACAGCCCCCTGCACAACATTACCACTGCCCCCTGCACACATTTACCAGAGCCCCTGCACACCTTTACCACATCCCCCTGCAAAACGTTACCACTGCCCCTGCACACTTTTACTACAGCCCCCTGCACACCTTTACCACAGCCCCCTGCACACTTTAACCTCAGCCCCCTGCACACCTTTACCAGAGCCCTCTGCACACCCTTACCATAGCCCCCTGCACACTTAACCACAGCCCTCTGCACACTTTTACCACAGCACTCTGCACACCTTTACCAGAGCCCTCTGCACACCATTACCACAGCCCCCAGGCATGCCTTTACCAGAGCCCCGTACTCAACTTTACCACTGCCCCCTGCACACTTTTACCACGGCCCCTGCACACCTTTACCACGCCCCCTGCACACTTTTACGACAGCCCCCTGCACACCTTTACCACAGCCCCTGCACACCTTTACCACAGCCCCTGCACACCTTTACCACAGCCCCCTGCACACCTTTACCACAGCCCCTGCACACTTTTACCACAGCCCCCTGCACACCTTTACCACAGCCCCTGCACACTTTTACCACAGCCCCCTGCACACTTTTACCACAGCCCCCTGCACACCTTTACCACTGCCCCTGTACACCTTTACCACAACCCCCTGCACACCTTTACCACAGCCCCCTGCACACCTTTACCACTGCCCCCTGCACACCTTTACCACAGCCCCTGCACACTTTTACCACAGCCCCCTGCACACCTTTACCACAGCCCCCTGCACACCTTTACCACAGCCCCTGCACACTTTTACCACAGCCCCTGCACACCTTTACCACAGCCCCTGCATACCTTTACCACCTACTCTGAACAGGTGGTTAATGTATGCGATGAATCCCGTGGTTGTACTATGCAGAATACCACCTGGTAAATGTTTATTGCATGTTATGTTATGGTATGGTATGGTATGGTATGGTATGGTATGGTATGGTATGGTATGGTATGGTATGATATGATATGGTATGGAATGGTATGATATGGTATGGTATTGTATGGTATGTTATATTATGGTATGGTATGGGATATTATGGTATGGTATATTTTGTTATGTTATGTTATTGTACGGTATGGTATGGTATATTATGTTATGGTATGGTATATTATGGTATGGTATGGTATGGTATGGTATGGTATGGTATATTATGTTATGTTATCTTATTGTATGGAATGGTATGGTATGGTATGATATGGTATGGTATGGTATATTATGTTATGTTATTGTATGGTATGTTATGTTATGGTATGGTATGGGATATTATGGTATGGTATATTTTGTTATGTTATGTTATTGTACGGTATGGTATGGTATGGTATGGTATATTATGTTATGGTATGGTATGGTATATTATGGTATGGTATGGTATGATATGGTATGGTATGGTATATTATGTTATGTTATCTTATTGTATGGTATGTGTTGGAAAGGCGTTCTCCAGGGGGCTTCAGACTACGTTCCTGACCACCCTTTGACCCACCTCTCCCAGAGTTAGGCCGAGCAAGGGCGTGGAGGCCCTTCCTGGAAGGGTCTCGTACCTAGGATTGCACATGCTGAGCTTGCACTATCTGACAGAGGGACACCACACAGTAGTTCTTCGTAAGTCAGTATATTTTATCGATAGTTTCAAGGGATCTTTATTACCCGAAATGCAGGTATTGAATCAGTGCCACAAGCGGCAGCGATCTCGTGATGGGGGTATGGGGGTAGCGGGACAGTCTTTGAGTTCAGTGTCTCTGCGGAGTATCCTTCGCACAGCTCTCAATCCTCGAGCTGGGGGATGTTGTTTCTCTCGGCAATCTCTGCCGATTCTCCTGGAGGGGAGTGCCGTGAGTCACTCAGCAGGCACAGGTGGGTTCGGAGTTGGGGAGCCGCGACAACGTCAGCAGGGCTCAGATGGTTCAGAGTTCGGGGAGCCGCGACAGCGTCAGCAGGGCTCAGATGGTTCAGAGCTCGGGGAGCCGCGACAGCGTCAGCAGGGCTTAGGTGGGTCAGAGTTCGGGGAGCCGCGACAGCGTCAGCAGGGCACATATGGTTCAGAGTTCGGGGAGCCGCGACAGCGTCAGCAGGGCTCAGATGGTTCAAAGTTCGGGGAGCCGCGACAGCGTCAGCAGGGCTCAGGTGGTTCAGAGTTCGGGTAGCGTTCTTCGGTTCAGGGGTCGATCGAGCCGCGACCAGGTCAGCAGGGCTCTCGTAGGTCCAGGTCTTCTCTGCCTCCCGTCCCTTCAGCACCCCTTGGTATACTCCCCCTCCTCTTTGAAGTCCGGAGTCCTCGCTGAGAGGGGTCTTGGTGCCTGGGGGCGGTGTGTCGGGATTTCCTGTCGCTCGGCCCTTTGATCTGTTCAGGTGGGTCTGGGAGGGACTCCAGACACCCAGCAGGCGAGGCGCCCACTCACCGGGGGCCTGGTGGCCGATAGAAACCCTCCTTGGGGAGGAGACCAGAGGTGTGACAGGGATGGCGTCTCCTGGTCTGGCTTGGGGGCTTCTCTCTCTCTCGGCCGGGCATGCGTGGTAGGGTCTTGGGTGTTGCTGGGGCCCCGGCCGGCCATCGGGTTGTTGGGCCATGGTGGCCGGAAGTCTGTGACATCGGGGATCAGGTGCGGTTGCAGGGTGGCTTGCTGGTCGGGAGGGCCCACGCCACGAGGCCGGTCTCACACGTGCCCCCCCCCAGCTGAAAGGCGGGGAGAACTACCCATCCACTTGGGGGTTCTCCTCGCTGAAGCGGAAGAATCGGGACAGACCGTCCGCGTTGGCGTGGTCAGTCCCAGGGCGATGCTCCACAGTGAAGTCCATCACCTGGAGGGAGATTGACCATCGTAGCAGCTTGGGGTTTTCTCCTCTCATTTGCATCAGCCACCGCAAGGGTCGATGATCCGTTTGAACTCGGAAGTGGGTTCCGAACAAGTAGGGCCGTAGCTTTTTGAGGGCCCAAACTACTGCGAAGGTCTCTCTTTCAATGGTGCTCCACCGCTGTTCTCGAGGTAGCTACCTTAGGCTGATGAAGGCTATGGGCTGATCTATGCCTTTGTCGTTGAACTGTGAGAGGACTGCCTCGATGCCGTGTTCCGAGGCGTCCGTCTGGACCACAAACTCCTGAGAGTAGTCGGGGGCTTTGAGTACCGGAGCAGTACATATAGCGGCTTTCAAGGCGTCGAACGCTTTTTGGCACGGGGGAGTCCATTGTATTTTCTTCTGGTGCTTTTTGGAGGTTAACTCTGTGAGGGGGCCTGCGATGCTGCCATAGTTCTTAATAAACCTCCGGTAGTAACCGGTGAGGCCCAGGAAGGCCCGGACTTCCGTTTGGGTCGTTGGGGGTTCCCAGGACAAGATGGCATCGATCTTCATCTGGAGGGGGGCGACCTGCCCGCTTCCCACCTGGTGCCCCAGATAGATCACTGACCCTTGTCCAATTTGACATTTGCTGGCTTTGATGGTTAGGCCGGCCTGGTGCAGGGCCAGCAGTACTTGCCGGAGGTGCTGGAGGTGTTCGGTCCATTGGGAGCTGAATACTGCTATATCGTCTAGGTACGCTGCGCTGAACCCCTGTAGTCTGGACAGGACCCTGTTCACCAGTCGCTGGAAGGTGGCCAGGGCATTTTTCATTCCAAACGGCATCACCCTAAAGCGGGAGTGCCCATCCGGGGTGGAGAAGGCGGAGCGCTCCTTGGCTCCCTCAGTGAGCGCAATCTGCCAGTATCCGCAGGTTAGGTCGAAGGTGCTGAGGTAGCGAGCGGCCCCGTGGCGGTCGATGAGCTAGTCTGCGCAGGGGATAGGGTGAGCGTCCGCTCGGGTGACCGCATTGAGTCCCCGGTAGTCCACACAGAATCTCAGCTCGGTGGCGACCCCAGGGGCAGCCGCTTTCGGGACCAGGACTACCGGGCTGGCCCAGGGGCTGTCGGAGGGTTCAATCACCCCGAGGGCCAACATCTTGGTTACTTCAGTCTGGATGCAGGTTCGGACCCGATCAGGGACCCGGTAGGCTCGGTGTCTCACTGGCGGGCTGTCGCCGGTGTCTACGTCGTGGACACACCAGTCGGTGACCCTAGGGGTTAGGGAGAAGAGGTCTGTGAACTGTCTTAGTAGCCGGCAACAGTCGTCAGACTGTTGGGGGGTGAGGGTGGTTGACAGTCTCACCCCCTCTATGGAGCCATCTGTCGCTTTAGCACACAGGGGGTCTGGAAGGGGCTCTGTGTCTTCTTCAGTCCCATCGTCGGTGGCTAGGAGCAAACTCAACTCCGTCCTCACAAAGTGGGGTCTGAGGCGGTTCACGTGGAGGACCCGGAGGGGGTTCCGCGGGGACTGCACATCAACTAGATATGTGACTTGACTCTTCCGCTCGACCACCTTGAAGGGACCAGTCCATTTGTCTTGGAGGGCGCAGGGTTTCACCGGGGCCATGACCCAGACCTGTTGGCCCGGCTGAAACTCGACCAGCGTGGCATTCTGGTCATACCAGCGCTTCATCTCTTCCTGGCTCGCCTCGAGGTTTGCCTCGGCGAGTTCTCGGAATTTCCGGGTCTGGTTGCGGAGCGCCAGGATATAGCGGAACACATCCGGAGGGGTCCCCCGGAGAGTCATTTCCCAGCCCTCCTTGACCAGGCTCAGGGGTCCCCGGACGGGGTGTCCGTACAGTAATTCGAACGGGCTGAACCCCAGAGATTTTTGGGGAACCTCTCGGTAGGCGAACAGGAGGCAAGGGAGGAGGACGTCCCATCTCCGGCGTAGGGGTTCTTCGAGGCCCATGATCATCCCTTTCAGGGTCCTGTTAAATCGCTCGACTAGGCCATTCCCTTGGGGGTGGTATGGGGTGGTGAACTTGTATGATACCCCGCACTGCTGCCATAGGGACCTCATGTATTTGGAGATAAAGTTCGTGCCACGATCACTCATGACTTCGCGAGGGAACCCCACGCGGGAGAAGATCCCCATCAAGGCCCTGCCTACCACGGGGGCCGTAACGGTGCGGAGGGGAATGGCCTCGGGGTAGCGGGTGGCATGGTCCACCAGGACGAGGATGAATCGGTGGCCCTGGGCGGTCTTGGGATCCAGGGGTCCCACGATGTCGATTCCCACCCGCTCAAAAGGGGTACTCACAACGGGGAAGGGTTGTAGCGGAGCCTTGCGCTTCCCCCCACTCTTTCCTCTGGCCTGGCATGTGAGGCATGACTTGCAGTGGGCCTCCACATTCGCTCGCATCTTGGGCCAATAGAAGTGGGTAACTAGTCGCTGGTAGGTCTTGTCTTGGCCTAAGTGTCCTGCCAGGAGTACATCATGGGCTAGGCCCAGGAGGAGACTTCGGAAGCGCAGGGGTACCACCAGTACTCGGGCCGATCCCAGCTCGGCCGACTTCTGTTCGCTGTACAGGAGGCCGTTTTCCCAATATATCCAGTGGGTTCCGGACTGGTCGCCTGCCGCCTGGGCTTCGGCCTGCTGTCGGGGTCCAATGAGGGACGGGCAGGTGGCTTGTTCCTGGCAGAATTCTTCTCGGGAGGGACCTCCCACGCAGTGCCACTGGGCCATCTCGGGCAGGTCCCCGAGCTCGGTCAGTGGCTCGGGATCTGGATGCACTGACCCGTCATCGGGTACGGCTTCTTCTTCCGGAAGAGGGTCGTCGGGCTCGGGTAGCGCGTCCTGGACCTCGGGGACGGCGACTGTGTTCAGCGGTATGGCCTCAACTCCCTCAGAGGAAGGCAATCGGGTAGCCATAGAGCGCGTGGTGGCGCATACCCATTCGGGTAGGCCCATCATCTCTAGATGGGCTCTTCGCTCCACTTGTCCCCACGGGGAACTCTTGAGGTCGTTGCCAAGGAGGCAGTCTACGGGTTGGGAGGTTCGGACTGCCACCCTCAATTTACTGGTTACTCCCCCCCATTCGAAGGGTACCAGGGCCATCCGGCATAGGCTCTCGGAATTGTCCGAAGATAGGACTGGACAGAAGGCGTCGGACAGGATCTGGTCTTCGGAGACCAGGTGGCAGTGGACCGCTGTGACACTCGCCCGGTGTCGCGGAGGCCCTCGACGCCGTGACCGTTGACCGTCACCTGCTGTCGGTACTTCTTCGTGTTGGCGGGTAGGGGTGTTCCGGGGACCATCTCTCGGTCCCCTAGGGAGACCAGTGCCATGGCGGCTGGTTCCCACTCTTCGGAGTCTTCCATCTCTTCTCCTAGGGCTACGGAGGCCATTTGTCGAGCCGGAGGGGTTGTCGTTGCGGGTCGTTGGTACATGTGACACTGGGGGTCACTGGCATAGTGTACGGTCTGTTGGCAGCGGAAACAGGTGATCTTGACTCGGGGTCCCGACCTCCCCGGTGGCCCGGTGCTGGCTGGAGGTGGGGCTGGAAAGTGCGGAGGTTGGCCTCGGAGGGGACTGTGCTGGGAGCCCCCCGGGAATTCTCTCGGTCGGCCTTGGTTCCCTCCGCCCCTCTGGAGGGCGGGTCCCTGACTGTGGCGACCGTAGTCTCCCACGGGACCCCGGGTGTTCACCCATCGGTCAGCTTCGACAGCCAGTTTCCGAGGGTCCGTGAGCTTGCTGTCCAGGAGGTGCTGGCGTAACTCCACAAAGCAATTTGCGGACAAGTATTCCCATGCTATCAGGTCAAACAGTTCCTCAAAGGTGGAGACCTTGCTGCCCTTGATCCACCCGTCCAAGGCCCGGCTGTAAAAGTTCACGTACTCTACCCATGTGGTACCGGGTATCTTCTTGCAGTCTCGAAACCGTTGCCGGTACATTTCGGGGGTGAGCCCATATCTGGCTACTAGGGCCTCTTTCATGTGACTGTAGGAGTTCAGCACCGTGGAGGGCAGGTCTAGCAGGGTATCTCTCCCCTCGCTCAGGAACCGGCCCCACAAACCAGCCCCCCAGTCTTTCTGCGGAACTCGGTGGGAGGTCATGGCAACTTCGTAGGCCTTGAACCATTGCTGGATGTCGTCGTTCTTGTAATATTCCTTCACCACATCCTTGGGGATGTGGACCTTTGGTTCCACGGTGAAGGAGGGTGGTTGATTTCCCGAGGGTCTGGACTTCTCACTTTTAGCCTTGAGCTCGATCTCTTTCAGGCTGCGTTCGTGTTCTAGTTGGAGTTTTCTTTCTTCGTGTTCTCTCTGGCGTTTCTTTTCCTCGAGTTCTCCTTGTAGGCGTAATTGCTCTACCGCCAACTTTTTCTCGGCCAGTTTTAGCTCTCCCACGATTTTCAGTTTTGCTAGTTCTAGTTCGTGGTTGCTGCCCCTTTCTCAGTCCGCTAGCTCCTCCGGGGATAGGCCCCCCTCTGGGGCACTGCTCCTCCCCGGGATGCTTCGTGGTTCGTTTGGCGGCTCTCCTTCTGTTTGGGCCAGGGAGGCTCCTGCCTCGACCCAGGTCTTCAATGCTCCCTGGAAATCCTCTTTCGTGCTTAATCCGGTGGTAGCGATTCCAAGGTCTTTGCAGAATTGTTTTAATTCTCGATGCGTATAATATTCCAACTGGTCCTCTCGGAATGTCGGGCCTGTGTTGGTACCTGCGGCACCTAGGGAGGTTTCTCCTTCCATTTTTTTTTTCGGTAGTGCGTCAGCCGTTTACTGCACGATCTCTAGGTGTCGGCTCGGATCCCATCGCTGCTACCAAATGTTGGAAAGGCGTTCTCCAGGGGGCTTCGGACTACGTTCCTGACCACCCTTTGACCCACCTCTCCCGAGCAAGGGCGGGGAGGCCCTTCCTGGAAGGGTCTCGTACCTAGGATCGCACACGCTGAGCTTGCACTATCTGACAGAGGGACACCACACAGTAGTTCTTCGTAAGTCAGTATATTTTATCGATAGTTTCAAGGGATCTTTATGACCCGAAATGCAGGTATTGAATCAGTGCCACAAGCGGCGGCGATCTCGTGATGGTGGTATGGGGGTAGCGGGACAGTCTTTGAGTTCAGTGTCTCTGCGGAGTATCCTTCGCACAGCTCTCAATCCTCGAGCTGAGGGATGTTGTTTCTCTCGGCAATCTCTGCCGATTCTCCTGGAGGGGAGTGCCGCGAGTCACTCAGCAGGCACAGGTGGGTTCGGAGTCGGGGAGCCGCGACAGCGTCAGCAGGGCTCAGATGGTTCAGAGTTCGGGGAGCCGCGACAGCGTCAGCAGGGCTCAGATGGTTCAGAGTTCGGGGAGCCGCGACAGCGTCAGCAGGGCTCAGATGGTTCAGAGTTCGGGGAGCCGTGACAGCGTCAGCAGGGCTCAGATGGTGCAGAGTTCGGGGAACCCCGACAGCGTCAGCAGGGCTCAGGTGGTTCAGAGTTCAGGTAGCGTTCTTCGGTTCAGGGGTCGATCGAGCCGCGACCAGGTCAGCAGGGCTCTCGTAGGTCCAGGTCTTCTCTGCCTCCTGTCCCTTCAGCACCCCTTGTTATACTACCCCTCCTCTTTGAAGTCCGGAGTCCTCGCTGAGAGGGGTCTTGGTGCCTGGGGGCGGTGTGTCGGGATTTCCTGTTGCTCGGCCCTTTGATCTGTTCAGGTGGGTCTGGGAGGGACTCCAGACGCCCAGCAGGCGAGGCGCCCGCTCACCGGGGGCCTGGTGGCCGAGCGAAACCCTCCTTGGGGAGGAGACCAGAGGTGTGACAGGGACGGCGTCTCCTGGTCTGGCTTGGGGGCTTCTCTCTCTCTCGGCCGGGCATGCGTGGTAGGGTCTTGGGTGTTGCTGGGGCCCCGGCCGGCCATCGGGTTGTTGGGCCATGGTGGCCGGAAGTCTGTGACATCGGGGATCAGGTGCGGTTGCAGAGTTGCTTGCTGGTCGGGAGGGCCCACGCCACGAGGCCGGTCTCACAGTATGGTATGGTATGGTATGGTATATTATGGTATGGTATGATATGGTATATTATGTAAGTACATCAAGGACATAAAGTGGAAGTCCTAAACCTGTAATGTTTTTTTTAGTTGCTGTACATGCAAATTGGTGCGCATCCTATTTAGGGCATTTGAAGATTTGTAGAAAAAAGTATTAGTCTTGAAGAAGGTGGAGGTGACCATTAAATCCACCAAAACGCATACACAAATTTTAATCTGCGATCAGCCGTGCACTGTACAAGTACGTATTAAATATTGTTTCACGATTGTGCAGTGAACATGTTGGTGATGTGGAGCTTCTAAAGATTTATTGATGTATATTTGTAGTTCTTTCTGTGATGATGTATGTTATGCCAAATGTATTTATTTGTATGTCTACATTTTATGTCATGATTTTTTTAATACATTTATATTTTCTGCAATTTCTGGGTTTTTTCCACAGGACTACATAAGTTTTTTTTATCTTTATATGTAATGTTTTATATCATTATTTAGATATAGCCTAAGGAGACTTTGTTTTTTGATCTCCTTATGATTGGGGCCACGGTGGGCTGCTTAAAGTACCAGAGGATAACTCATCGAGGATGAAAGGCCCAGACTTCACATCCCACACATCTACAAGCACAGAGCAGGGGCACTTCACCACCATTCGACTTCAACCAAAGATAGAGCATGCCAGATTCTATGATAATGTCATAGAGGGAGGGAGTGATATTAAATAGTCATCTGTCATCTCTTTATGCTTTTGTGTCCTTATATTCTAAATGGTTTGAACTGTATATACACAGAGCACTCTATAGATGGCAGGTATTGTCTAGTGAGGGCACTTCTAGCCTCCTCCTACATCCATGTGTAAGCACAGCTCCATGCTTGTTTATGACACAGACTCCGCCGTATCCACACGCCGAAACACGTCAACGATAGGCCAGGCTGCACTCATGCACTTCTGTCTTCAGTTGGAAATGAATGCTAAGAAACTTCTCTCTCACTCATTTTCTCTTCAAATTCATGCAGAGGCATAGCGACAAAACATGCTAAATGCATACCTCTGGCCTGACACATAACATCAATGAACTCCCCATGTAGGCTGCTCAACAAACATGCACTGTCCCTTCTATGGCACTCCACAAAGTAGCGGCATCCCCAGCACAAAGGCATGTTGGTGCCTCATTAAGCTCTGTATAAATAAAACTATAATATTATAGAACATAATCGAACCCTGGAGCACGGTGAGGCCATAGAAATGACAACTCAGAGCTAAGTAAATCTCTACTAACGTAATTTTTCCCTGTATGGCCTTTGTTTAGACCCTGAGTCGAAGGTGTGTTCTAAATAGGGGTGGGTGAAGAATCCTTCTCTGCTGGCGGACTTCACCGAGTTTTTCCAACTCCACCTCTGTGCAGAGTTCCGGAAAACTCCAAAAAGTGACGCAGGGCGGAGTTTTTTTTCTCAAGCGGCTCACCAACAGTAAGTTGGTGAGTGCTTGTGAGAAAAAATAACGCACTAGACCTCCTCTCGATTAGATTTCTCAGCGCGGACAGTCACAGCAGGTCGTGACCGTTCGCGTTGAGAAATCTGCCTTTCACGTTGAGGAAGCTGCCGCAGGAGTAGAATGTCTACTCGAGCGGCAGAAAGCAGCAGCACCCTCTGGGGCGACGCGTAGTGCTATTTGCGCTGATTTTACAGAGCGAAACAAACTCCTGGCACTAAAAATCAGTGTGAGCAGCGCACTGCGGAGTTACGCCAGCGGCGGAGCCTGATAAGTCGCACTGCTCGTTTTTCTGCCACTTCGCGGAGTTCCGCAGAGTAAAATTCTGCAGAGTGTATCCCAGGCTTAGTTCTAAAGTGTGATTTATCTGCCAATAAATGTTTGAGCACAGTCCACACTTCAGAGTTCCGCATCAATTACTACATTCTGCAATGTTCCTCTGGCAGATTTCCCCAAACAAAGCCACAGGAAATCTGTCAGGATAAATCAAGTCATAAATGCAAAACTTGCATCACTCGGTGTGGTGACCCAGATTCCACGTGTTAGACTTCATTCTGAGCTGTGGGTGGAGCTAAGGAGAAGAGGATTATGCCATTGAACACCCCAAAGAGGGGGGCATCAACACAGGTGCTAATTATCACGTAAATTCCCCATAACTGGGAACCAAGACCATAGTCTACAAACCTGTCTTATGCTTCCATCACGATGGTATGGGTACTGTGGAAATATGGATTTTTCTGGTCAGTTATGTCCCCTATCTTGGACCCCAACGGTTCTATGTGCATGTTACAAGTACATGTATGCTCCCTCCAGTTCCAGTTATGAAGACGCAAACACATGTGCGTCCACCGTCAACATGTCCTCTGTCAGATCCGCCATGAATGGGCCGGATATTCCCTTCCTAAGTACGAAAGGCCACCGCCTTTATATGGTTCACCTATGCCATTTTACAGTCCAGGCAAGTAGGCCCTGATTCTGTCATCGAACTCTTCTTGCCTTCTGCCTCTGAAAACTCCAGTCTGAGCCTGCATCTATGACCATGAACTTTGTCTCATTCTCTGCGCGGCTCACGAAGCCTGACATCAGCCTATTCTCTGCCAAGAACTGTATTTCACCTTCGAATTATCTGCTCCCCCCTCAGCCGATGCATTCCTGCCTAGTAGTTTAAGTAAACATTCTTCCAGTTACCAAGCAAAAGGCCCGACTTCTCTGTCTTTATGCAAGTAATTCATAGTCCTGTTACTATGGAAGATTCCGCCCTCGCATTTAGTATAGACACTTAGACGCTTGTACACGCACGCACAGTCAGTATAGAATAGATTCTGTCCGAGAGTCCTTCTTTTGTGGATAACATAGTTCTTTAAACATAGGATGTTAGATATGATTTGGGATTAGGTTGACTTGACCCTCCAGACTTCTGTCTCCACATGTAGAGCTAAATGTCAAGCCCCCTTCACCCCCTAGTTACACGTCAATCACACGTCATACTGCTGCGCGCGCATCTATGCCAAGTATTATCTTATAGATCCACCTATATATGACATCATAACCAATTATGTTCCTTTTTACTCCTTATTACACCCATTTTCGGTTACGCATATAATTCGTCATTTTCCTTATCAATTGTTACGCCTACTGTATTCGCTTCATTGTAATGTATGTACTATAAAAGTCATTTCTTGTCAATAATGTATGTACTTCACTTCCTGAACCTTCGTGGTGACGGAACTTGGAGCAACCGATTATAATCGTTCATTGGAATAAAGCCCATTCCGAACCTCTAATACCACGGATTCTGCCTCTCATTTTACTGAGCTGTTTTATTATGTTTCCGTATCAAATTAAGTCCCGGTAAAGGAAAATTATTTACCACATGAATGGCGCCCGAACAGGGACACTTTCTCATCTCATGCGCCGGCGGTGCGTTGCAGGCCCGGTCTCCTGCCACAGCTGGACGGACAACAACGCGTACCAGCAGGATTTCCTGTATCTCCCTCCGGTCAAGCGGGGGCGACTGAGGCTGCGATCAACACCCAGACGAGGCGGTGAGAAGTGCGAAGTATCCCGACCAGAGCCTAGCTGAGAGAGCAAGATCCGAGGTATACAGAGGCCCACCAGTTTCCGAAGTCCCAAGTCGAGTCCAGTGTCCGAAGCGTTCGAGTCGAGTCCAGTCCGGTTCAAGTTCAGTCAAGTTTCTGAGGCCTTCCGTTTCCGAAGCTACCCGGTGAGTACCATTGCTGGGGAGGCATTTCTGACGTGCACATAGGTTGTGCCGGTCAAGACGGGTTTGGGTACACAAATCCGGTCTGCACTGTTTCAGCAGTGTATCTGTACTGTTTAGCAGTATATCAAGTATTCCGAAGTATCTAGTTATTGTCAAAGAATTATGCTTGGTGATTAGTTATGCAGACGATCATCATTGTTGGTTATTTTAAAGGTTAAAAAAAAAAAAAATGTTTAATGTTTAATGTTTAATGTGTTAAACGTCCTGCATATTGTGGTATGAATGGTTGTTCATCATTGTGCTTTTGTACTAAGTGTGTTCAAGATTAAGTATCAGATCAGTTCTCAATATGCCGCTCTTTTCGAAACTAAGACAGATCACTACAAGAAAAGGGGTACTCGAAGAAGCCGTTCCTATTCCTCCTAGGGACACTCCAGGGTACTTCATGTATCATAAACATGGCTTAGACGCTATATTATTTCTTGATTTATGGGTAGACTACACCAAGGGATTACCAGAAAGTCAGAGGTGGCCCACAGCGGGAACCTGGGATGCAGAGTGCATCATGAAAGTCGAGGAAGAGTTATGGAAAAGGAAAGTCAGACAGTCACAGAAAGATGCCGTTGAGTTATGGCGTAAAGAATCACATAGACGAACAGAAAAAGCACGTAGACAGGAAGAGAAGAATAAAGAGAGTTCAAATGAAGTCCGAGAAAATCTATTAATCGAAGAAGGTGCACGAGTGAAATCAGAACAAGTAGACAGACAAAGAAATGCCCTTATGAATGGTATGTATCCCCTTCTGGCTGAAGGATTACCTAAGGCTACTCCAGAAATACCAAAAGACTTGCCAACCCCATTATTTCCAATCAAGGTACATCCTAAGGGGCATCCTAGAACCGCAGAAGATGTTTTTCTTTCCTCATATTTAGATGACACAGCTCCCGAGTATGCTAATTCCGCCCCACATAGACCGCCTATCAGGGAGGTTCAACGCCAAGATCCAGTACCCGTATCGTTACAGCATCAAGTTCTGACACAAGTTCCGGCAAGCACATCTGTTTCTGCATCTGTTCCTACAACTACTTCTATAGCTGTATCCACACCTATAGTTGCTGTATCACGTTCAACGAATCCTTTCACACCCGACACCCCAGATGGGGCTACGGGAGGTGCTAGTAACATTTTCTCTACGCCACCCAGAATAAATAAACTTACCTTTCAAGAGTCAGCACATTCACGTACCCCCAAACTCATAAATGCCCGTACGCTTAAGGAACTTCTTATAGATTGTAGATATGACCCTGTGCCTGGCAAAGAGGACGAAATGACCCTGGCATCATTACGTATCAGACGAGCCGCAGTGTACTTAGGGAAATTACCAGGAATGACTGCACATCTAGATAATATATATCATTTTGTCCAAACCGGACGAGATTCTGAATGTATTAACAGAGCTATGGAATACCAGAAAGTGGAAATACAGGGGGAACTGTTACGTTTCCTCATAAATTGTGTGATCAGAAATCAAGACCGACCAGGGGTAGACCCGGAAGCAATGCAAATTCTTACCAGATGGAGTCAGAATATATCAGAAGGAAGACATGATAAGCAGAATTGTATAATAGCCATGTGCCGAAAGATCCGAAAAGAAATAGAACGCCTACACGAAGAAAGATTAGCGGTAGACCAGTTCGATCAAAGCGAGGAAGAAGGACCAGGACTGCCCACAGGACAGTCAGAAACTATAGCCTATGTAGGTAGAAAAAAATATTGTAATAGTACTAGATGTCTTACTGATCCGATACGTCCGATATGTCCAGACAATAACAGGAGTTTCCCAACACCCATAGTCCATATAAGGTCTAACGAGCATTCGTTCCAAGCAGCTGACAAATTACTCCGAGAACGTAGGGGTTATCATTTCCTCGATTCTATGGACGAACAAGAATTAGCCAGGTCAGCTGTCCATTGGGTTGACAGTCCCGGAAAATATAGTGATGATACAGTAGCACGCGCATTTTTGAATCTCACCCCAGATGAACAGCGTTTAGCTGGGATTTATATGATTCAACAACTCATTATACTATATCAGAGTCAGCATTCGGACCCTGGTCCCTTACCTGATATATTGACTGAATTACTCATGAATAGATGGAGAGGTTCAGGTACTAAATTGATTAAAGGAAAAGGAAAGAACCACGTATTACATAGATAGACAGAATCCCTTACGAGAAGTGCACCCAATAAAGGGCGAGGACAACGAGTTCAAGCGCGTATTTGTATATACGCCCATATCGAAAATAGAATTGTTACAAATGAAGAAAGTGGTACCCAGTCATGACAAAGACCCAGCGGGTTTTCACCGAGAAATTAAAGACATGTTACTCATGGGAGAGTATACCTATCCCGACATTATGACAATATTAAAGGTATTGATGCCTGCTGGTATTTATGAGAAACTCAAGGAAAAAGAGTGGGAGGTAGGAGACCAAAAAATAGAATGGTCAGTATTAGAAGCAGAAGAAAAGGCCCGAACTGCAGGAGCAGGACTCGGGGATAAAACTAAAGCACTACCAGGTTTACTAGTACAGGTACTGCCACGTTTATTAACTACAAAAAAGGAAGATTGGGGTACAATTTCAGCCTGTAAACAGAAGCAAGATGAAGACACTAGTGATTACTATGCCCGATTTGAAAAATGTTTTGGTATAAATAGTGGCATAAAAGCAAGTAGCGAATCATACCCACATCTGTTTGTAACAAAATTAGTGGAGAATGCCCTGCCCCAAGTAAAGAATAGAGTATTAAAATTCGAGAGTACCTGGCAAGGTAACACTCCATCACAAATGTTACAAATGTTACAGTATCATCACAATAGAATTAGAGAGGAACAAGAACATGAACACAGACGCATGAAAGACACAAAAATGAAAATGCTAGTTTCTCAGACAGTTCCAGCTGAAGGACATAAAAAGGGTATGACACACTCCGGTGATTCAGCAGGACCTGTAAAAGGGACATGCAATTATTGTAAAAAGCCAGGTCATTACGTACACGATTGTCCAGTTTTGAAACATAATATCGCCATAGGTAAAACACAAGAAAGATCACGGCCACTCAGACAGGACCAGAATGAACAAGGAGCTCCGCAGCATGCACAGTCCATGCCAGCTTCACAACAGTCTATACAGTTTGTGCCGGCTGCACCAGCGCTGCCTGTTGCTGCCACACAGACAACAACACGACAAATGTATCAGACCGCACAGTATGAATATCCTGAGTATCAGCGTTACGCATGAACTAGCCTAGAGAGGGAAGTTGACTTACCCCTTATCGAGATCCCTGTAGATCAAGAAGGACCTTATGTACATAGTGAATTGTTAGGCCAAGACAGAAAATTTTTACTCGATACAGGGGCAAGTCGAACGACCATAAAACGTAGTGAAGTTCCAGGGGCACCCCTCTCAGGCTCTCAGAATATTTCCCTTGGTTTTTCAGGAAAACCTATTGTTAATGAAGTGTCACAACCTCTTCCACTTACAATAGGACCTTTGACCCGAACTACAGATTTATTGCTTACTAAATCATGTCCAGAAAACTTGCTAGGAATAAAAACACTGAAAGCTCTAGGAGCTATAATATGTTGTTCTCCGGAAGGAGTAAGGTTGTTTTTACGTGATTTTAAAGGTCACTATGTGTCTAGAGACATGGATCCCCGACTGCAGACTTTACCTACACGTCTATGGGCACAAGGCCCTACTGATGTTGGTTGCATGAATATTACACCATATCGAGTCACATTAAAGGCAGGAGTGGTGCTACCACGAATGCGACAATACAAGTTACCACCAGATGCTGTAGTGGCTTTACTACAAATCATTGACGAGCTCATTGCCCAAGGAGTAGTTGTGGAAACAGACTCCAATGTATGTAATTCACCGATAATTCCGATTCTTAAACGAACAGATCCAAAGGCCCCGCCAGTATATCGATTGGTTATTGATCTGCGCGAATTAAACAAATGTATTGTGCCACAATTCCCTGTGGTCCCCGATATCTCGTCATTATTGACAGCCATTGATTCCGAAGCAACATTCTTTACTGTAATTGATCTTAAAAACGCCTTTTTCAGCGTCCCAATAGATCCGGAAAGTCAATATTTATTCGGATTTAGTTTAAATGGGCGTAGCTTTAAATTCTCACGCGCACCTCAAGGATTTACAGAAAGCCCCAGCATCTATAGCCAAGCACTGAAACGAGAACTTGACAGTATCCACATGCCAGTTAACACTGCCTTGCTTCAATATGTCGATGATCTGCTGATCACCGCCCGAAGCGAACCCGAATGTGAAAAAGCATCACTGACAGTTTTACAATTTCTAGCCGAAAAGGGGCACAAGGTGTCCCCTTCTAAGCTGCAATTCTGTGTCCAGCGAGTTATTTATCTTGGACACTCGCTGTCCAAGGAGGGAAGGCAGCTTACACCAGACCGCATTCAGTTAATAGCTAACATGCCAATACCCAAGACACAAAAGGAGGTGCGGGCTTTTATAGGCCTCACTTCATATTGTAGACAGTGGATTCCCCAGTATGCATTTCTAGCAAAATCGCTCATTCAGTTGACAACACAGGAGGCAGCCACATCGACTGTTCTCCCTTGGACTCAGGAACATACACAAGCTTTTGAAAGCCTAAAGAAAGCTTTATGTCAAGCACCTGTTTTAGCAACGCCATGTTACAGAAAACATTTTACACTCTTTGTTACAGAACGCGAAGGTACTGCCTTGTCAGTACTCACACAGGAATAAGCAGGAGCACACAAACCATGTGCTTATTTTTCTAGTACATTAGATCCAGTAGCTCAGGCTCTGCCTGCGTGCCTGAAATCAGTGGCAGCGACAGCTTTAGCAATCAGACAAAGCGATGCCATAGTGTTAGGACATCCATTGACAGTACAAGTACCACACGCCGTAGAGGTTCTTGTAAATAGAACGCAAACACAACACTTGACTATTGCGCGACTTACAGGATACGAGCTTACATTGTTTCAGCCACACATAGAAATCAGACGTTGTAACACATTGAATCCTGCCACACTTTTACCTGTAAATGGAACAGACCCATTAGCCCACGATTGTATTGAAGTTATTACAATAACGACGAAACCCAGACAAGACTTGACAGATGTTCCATTGTCAGATCCAGACCTGACGTTGTATGTAGATGGTTCATGTATGAGAACAAGTACAGGGGAGTTAGTGGCTGCTTACGCAGTCACAACAGATACTGAAGTCATTGAAACAAATCATATAAATACTTTGTCCGCTCAAGCAGCAGAGCTCGTCGCTCTGACACAAGCCTGTATTCAAGCCACAAATAAAAAAGTCAATATATACACTGATTCACGTTATGCATTCGGAGTTGTACATGACTTCGGCGTACTGTGGCGAGAGAGAGGTTATTTAACTTCCCACGGTGCCCACATTCAGCACGGACCCCTCATTCATGCCTTATTAGATGCGATACATCTACCGATTGCAATATCGATTATGAAATGCAAAGCACATACGAAAGTTACTGATATCATTTCTCAAGGCAATGATTTAGCTGACAGAACAGCTAAACAGACAACTCAAACTCAAAAATCCGACATGACAAAGACAATAGTTCCGACGCTGACACATTGTATGACAGTTAAAGATCCTACTTTTGACGTAATTGACATCCAGACACATGCTACATCAGAAGAAATGAAGAAATGGACTGAATTAGGAGGGATCCAAACGGACCAAGGATGGATGATGAAGGAAAAATCTGTGTAGTTCCTTCCTGATTCAATGGTCCAAGTCATTATTAACACTATCCATAGTCCAGCCCATCTAGGAGAAAAAGCTATGCTAGACAGCATTCAACATATTTGGTTCAATAAACATTTACGAGCTGCAGCCAAACAAAAGGTCCGTACCTGCATGATCTGTTGCCAATTCAACCCAGGAAAAAGTGTTCCCGTAGAACAAGGTGGATTTCATCCTCCTAATCACCCTTTTGAAGTCCTCCAGATGGATTATATCCAGATGGAACGATGCAGAGGATTCAAATATGTTCTCGTAGTTGTCTGCGCTCTGTCCCGCTGGACGGAGGCGTACCCGGTTTCAGATTACACTGCCCCGACTACTGCCAAACAGTTGGTTCGAGAATTCTTCCCACGATACGGTTTACCACGTGTTGTTTACTCAGATAACGGCCAGCCGTTCTCATCCGAATTAATGAAACATGTTTCACTTCTGTTAGGATATCAGTGGAAATTCCACTGTGTCCGACACCCCGAAGCAGCAGGTCTCGTAGAAAGACATAATCAGACCCTGAAAATTAGATTGTCCAAAATATGCAGAGAGAAAGGTGTCGACTGGGTAGTAGCACTACCAGTTGCACTCTTTTTCACAAGAATGGTAGCACACTCTCGAACAGGGCTATCCCCGTATGAGGTGATCTTCGGCAGACCACCAAATATGTGGGGGACGCCTATACCACGTAAAATAACTGATATTGACTGTAATATGCTGACAGATTACTTGGCTTCCTTGATGTCTGCACTACAATCTTGTCGTTCACAGGTAGCTGCAGCCTTTCCCGACAACACTGAGGTGAAACCCCATGACGTAGTTCCGGGTGATCTCGTGTTTGTGAGAAATTTCGACCGAAAGACTCAGCTGGAGCCCAGGTGGAAGACACCCAAGTTGGTTCTGCTCACTACAAGGACAGCCGTGAAGATCGAGGGCCGCAAGGGCTGGATTCATTCAAGTCATATCAAGAAATTTCATGGACTATCCTCGGATATAGACATTGTGCCCTGCACTCCCTCACAGACTGATTCAAAACTTCCTTTGGTTGACAAGACTAAAACCGAACTCTACAAAGTAAAATTGAGGCCTAGAACGTCAGACAATTTGATTGTTTAAGTCCTCTCCAAGGTGAAGCGGTTGAATTTGTCTCTGACATGTATCCTCTAGACCTGAATCATGGACAGTCGCGGAAAATGTTGAAACGACAGGCGTTTTGTAAATCACTGCGTAGCCATTGCATAGTGACATTAATAATCTTGTTTTTCTTAAGTCTTTTAATAATTACTGCAAGTATATTGTTGCACATATATTACCCTATTGCCAGAAATGTTTACAATGTTACTGCTGAACATTCTTTTAGTGACTTACCCCCGCATGAATTGTCTTATAGGCTTGCGCTGCGCAATAACACTTTCATTAGTATGTTACATCACTCCCACCAGACTAGTAATGCAACTAATTGTTGGGTATGTGGCCGGCTCCCTCCCTATCAGAATTATGAAGGAGTCTTGCCTTTCTTTCCACATCCGTTTACACATAATGGCTCCTGTGGAGCATGGTTCAGCTTAATCAATTCCATAGACTCAGACACAGCAGTTTATCAAGACCATTGGGTATGGGGAAATCTGAACCTAGTTTTATTCAAAGTCTGTTATCCTGACAAGGAGGGTCGCCCCAAAAGAACAGGAACTGATCTAGAAAATGAAGTATATGGATTAGGTAATTTTACTCCTAATCTCATGGTTCTAAATGTCGAATCCGAAGTTGAACTAGTCTTACCCACCATGTCAGTATTCCCAGCGAAAGGTGAATTGTGTGTAAGAAAAGTTGGTTCCATACATATGGGCCATAGTAAATGCACTACTACAGTAGAATTCAGTGATCAAGGTAAATCTTCATTTAGAGCTTATCGCCACTCCTACTTTATATGTGGTCAGACTGCATATATGCGTCTACCTCTAGATTGGGATGGTACTTGCTACATTGCATTCCTTTTGCCACCTGTTTTCCTAGCTCCTCCTGATTATTATAGAAATATTCATTTAGTACACAATAGAGAGCGGAGAGATCTCCCGATTGTCGATTACACTGAAACAGCATGGGAAAAATACACAGATTTCAATAAAGGTATCTTTCCCTATATAGGTACTGTTACTAATAGTAAGCTGATACGTAGATTAACCAGAACCCTTGAAGCAGTAGTGAACGAAACTATTTCCGCCTTAGGCAATTTAACAGAAGAGCAGTCTGCTATGCGGATTGTTGTGCTTCAAAATCGTCTTGTCCTTGACGTCATCCTGGCTGATAGGGGCGGAGCTTGTAGGGTCATCGGATCAAGCTGTTGCGTATTCATACCAGAAAATTCGCCATCAGTATATAAAGCCATAACCCGCCTTCATAAGATTGTAAACCAGATACACCAGAATCCAGGCACCTGGACTTGGTCCGGTTGGTTTTGGAGCGTGATATCAGCCTGGGGATGGAGAGTCCTATCCTTCCTAGGTATTGGCCTTCTCATATTATTCAGTTGCTGTCTATGTCTGCAATGTGGACCAGCGATTTGTGGTCTGTGTACCACATCGTGCATTCCACATCAAGATTTTCATTCAAGACCCCGGAAGAAGAAAGAAGAACAAATGATGCTATATGAACAGATCAATGGATTAATGAAGATTGATATCTCTTGATGGGCAAGTAGGGGACAAGGAGGGAATGTGGAAATATGGATTTTTCTGGTCAGTTATGTCCCCTATCTTGGACCCCAACGGTTCTATGTGCATGTTACAAGTACATGTATGCTCCCTCCAGTTCCAGTTATGAAGACGCAAACACATGTGCGTCCACCGTCAACATGTCCTCTGTCAGATCCGCCATGAATGGGCCGGATATTCCCTTCCTAAGTACGAAAGGCCACCGCCTTTATATGGTTCACCTATGCCATTTTACAGTCCAGGCAAGTAGGCCCTGATTCTGTCATCGAACTCTTCTTGCCTTCTGCCTCTGAAAACTCCAGTCTGAGCCTGCATCTATGACCATGAACTTTGTCTCATTCTCTGCGCGGCTCACGAAGCCTGACATCAGCCTATTCTCTGCCAAGAACTGTATTTCACCTTCGAATTATCTGCTCCCCCCTCAGCCGATGCATTCCTGCCTAGTAGTTTAAGTAAACATTCTTCCAGTTACCAAGCAAAAGGCCCGACTTCTCTGTCTTTATGCAAGTAATTCATAGTCCTGTTACTATGGAAGATTCCGCCCTCGCATTTAGTATAGACACTTAGACGCTTGTACACGCACGCACAGTCAGTATAGAATAGATTCTGTCCGAGAGTCCTTCTTTTGTGGATAACATAGTTCTTTAAACATAGGATGTTAGATATGATTTGGGATTAGGTTGACTTGACCCTCCAGACTTCTGTCTCCACATGTAGAGCTAAATGTCAAGCCCCCTTCACCCCCTAGTTACACGTCAATCACACGTCATACTGCTGCGCGCGCATCTATGCCAAGTATTATCTTATAGATCCACCTATATATGACATCATAACCAATTATGTTCCTTTTTACTCCTTATTACACCCATTTTCGGTTACGCATATAATTCGTCATTTTCCTTATCAATTGTTACGCCTACTGTATTCGCTTCATTGTAATGTATGTACTATAAAAGTCATTTCTTGTCAATAATGTATGTACTTCACTTCCTGAACCTTCGTGGTGACGGAACTTGGAGCAACCGATTATAATCGTTCATTGGAATAAAGCCCATTCCGAACCTCTAATACCACGGATTCTGCCTCTCATTTTACTGAGCTGTTTTATTATGTTTCCGTATCAAATTAAGTCCCGGTAAAGGAAAATTATTTACCACAGTACAGGTGCACAGCTTATAATGTACCAGTCTCAGCTGGTGGTCACCAAGCCCTCCTAGTTTGCTCATTCATCCACGTGCTGTAACGTCACAGCCTTTCAGAGCCCAGATGATGCATTTCTCAGTTAGGACTCTACAGTCTTTATCTCAATTGTTGCACCTGCTTTTACCTTCATCCTTAAACCTGCGTTCTTCTTGCGCTGTCACGAGGGGATGTAAGAAAGGGGTGATCAAACTCCTTCTCAAGAAGTTAAACTTGGACCCGCAGAGCTAACTACAGGCGCATCTTTCTTTTACCAGCAGTCACTGCAAATGGTGGGAAGTTCTGGCTCCCCGGCTTTCTAAACCTCTTGAAGAGTCCCCGTTACTCGATGCAGCCGGATGAGCACAAGGCAGGGTTTAGGCACCGAGACTGGCCCTGTGGCTGTCCTGAATGACGTCAGACAAGATTACAATGATGGCATTTCCACCTTCCACATTGACGTATACAAGTGCTTGCTACGTTGGCCTTCCTGAGTCAGCTATTTACAAGCTTCAAGGCGTTCAGAGTATGGCTGCGTGACTGGTCGTGAGATTAAGGGGCTGTGCCTGTGATGGGCTCTCGGAGGCTCGCTGGAAGCGGCACTGGCTGCAGTTCCTAGAAGGATCCATTAGGGGGTGCTCTGCTTTGCCCACAGGGCCCACTATGAAATGGACCCGCGCTGCTAGTATGTTTGCTTTCAAGCCTCAGAGGTCCCTTCCCTTTGGCTCTTCTCTCCTCCTATCGGCTCCCCGAGTTCGGGAGGGTCAGTGGGGGCAGGCGGGGTTGAGGGGATGGAGGGTCCTTCCCTTTGGCTCTCCTCTCCTCCTATCGCCTCCCCGAGTTCGGGAGGGTCAGTGGGGGCAGGCGGGGTTGAGGGGATGGAGGCTCCTTCCCTTTGGCTCTCCTCTCCTCCTATCGCCTCCCCGAGTTCGGGAGGGTCAGTGGGGGCAGGTGGGGTTGAGGGGAGGCTCCTTCCCTTTTGTCGCTTCCTTTACTTGGAACACACCCTGTTCTTGGCCCGTGACAAACAGAGTTTTTTCTATGCCTGGGAAGGCTCTTAAACGTCCTCTGTGTGTTGATTATCTCCGTATCTTGTTTGGTGTCAGTCAGTTCGGATCGAGATGCCTTCGGGCGCTCATTGCTCTTAATAAGTAACAGCTCAACTCTTATCTTTTGCATGAAGAGATCTTCAATGTACTTAGTGCGCGCCCCGCGGGCACCAAAGGCAGGATGGGGCCAACAATAGAAGAAACTGAGCAGAAATGACGGGCTGCGGCTCTACGTGTTCCTACGTCACAATAACGAACAGGCAAGAACGTTTTCTGCCAGAGGCCACATTGTGGAAAGTCCCCCAGGGAACAACAGACGTGCCCTCCTGCTTTGCACACACCCCCACAACAGGCGTGTCCTCCTGCTTTGCACACACCCCCACAACAGGCGTGTGTGCCTGCTTTGCACACACCCCCACAACAAGCGTGTGTGCCTGCTTCGCACACACCCCCACAACAGGCGTGTCCTCCTGCTTTGCACACACCCCCACAACAGGCGTGTGTGCCTGCTTTGCACACACCCCCACAACAAGCGTGTGTGCCTGCTTCGCACACACCCCCACAACAGGCGTGTCCTCCTGCTTTGCACACACCCCCACAACAGGCGCGTGTGCCTGCTTTGCACACACGCCCACAACAGGCGTGTGTGCCTGTTTTGCACACACGCCCACAACAGGCGTGTGTGCCTGCTTCGCACACACCCCCACAACAGGCGTGTGCTCCTGCTTTGCACACACCCCCACAACAGGCGCGTGTGCCTGCTTTGCACACACCCCCACAACAGGCGTGTATGCCTGCTTTGCACACACCCCCACAACAGGAGTGTGCGCCTGCTTCGCACACACCCCCACAACAGGCGTGTGTGCCTGCTTCGCACACATCCCCACAACAGGCGTGTCCTTCTGCTTGCACACACCCCCACAACAGGCGTGTGTGCCTGCTTCGCACACACCCCCACAACAGGCGCGTGTGCCTGCTTTGCACACACGCCCACAACAGGCGTGTGTGCCTGCTTTGCACACATGCCCACAACAGGCGTGTCCTCCTGCTTTGCACACACTCCCACAACAGGCGTGTCCTTCTGCTTGCACACACACCCACAACAGGCGTGTGTGCCTGCTTCGCACACACCCCCACAACAGGCGCGTGTGCCTGCTTTGCACACACGCCCACAACAGGCGTGTGTGCCTGCTTTGCACACATGCCCACAACAGGCGTGTGTGCCTGCTTTGCACACACCCGAGGGCATTTTGGTATTACAGGAGGTGCTGCAGATGCTTGTGCAGCCCTTCTGTAATACTGATAGCCCTGGTGCACATGTAGCACCGGTGCTATCACCAGAGGGCGCTCCCTCATTTGCATGACGGCGTGACCCCATGCAAATGAGGCAGTCATTGTGCCTCTGCACCTGCACCATATTATGAACATGAGTGCAGACGCAAACAGCCCCTTAGGCGGCACACCGAAAGTGCGCCACAAAAAGATGGTGCACCGTCAGTGCGTCCCCTGAGGACAACTCTCTTGAGGCATGAAAAGCATTCCCATGGACCCCCTCCGCCATTTCATTTGCAGGCGGGTGCAATCACTGACTGCACCTGCCTGCAAGGGGATCTCTTCCCATCTTCAAAGTGTAAGCAGGTTACCACCTGCACAGGGAAACAAGGAGCGGCTTTGAGCATATATCGCTGAAAATGCATGCTCCTCGGCTGCGCGAGTTAGTGTCTGCCCCAAGGGCACAGCATTCATCCTAATAGGCCGCACTGTACTTGTGTGTGCCCGGTGCACTTGTTTGATGGTGTGCCACGGTGCAAACAGGTAAAGTGCACCCAATTTGTAACACGGCCCCTGGTATTTTTCTTGTGCCCCAGTCAGGGTTGTCCCTTTCTCTACCCAGGCCCGGGAAATTGATAAAATTAGGATAGACCAGTCTTTCTTAACTGTCTGACTTCTGTGGACCCCCCTGGATCCCTGCTGGAAGCCTGGGACTCCAAACTAGGCAGCGTATGATTCAAAATAATACACAAGAATACAGAAACAAGTATTCATCAAAAATATACATAAATTACGGATCATTTTAGAGGTGGTAAATTGACCTACCTCATGAATATTAATGATGTAGGTCTCAACTTACGACCCATTAGGAATGATAGCCATCACAGGGATGGTGGCCTGCTGGGGTCAGCAGGCCACCATGTTTGTCATTGCTTTCAACAAAGCAAAATAAAAAACACAGACCTTTTTCCTCAAAGGAAAATGAAATGCGGTTAAACAGTAAAAAATGAAACTTTGAAGTGTTGTTTTTAGGTCGAGCCTGGGCAGTGCATGCGCTGCTGTGCGAGGCATTCCGTAATCAGGTAGGGACTTGACTCGCTGCCCATGTTTTTTATTGGCGTGTGTCATTGTCCTTTGTAAAACTGTAGCTGTTCATTGGTCAATAGGTTTAGTAGTCCCTCCTTAGTACCGCCTTGTCTCATCTTGTAACCTTAAGGTCTCGCCCTCTTACGTGTGTTGTTACTCAGTAGACTTTACTTAAATCCTCCGAGCACTATTTCCCTAAATGATTTTAACCTGCCTGATGTTGCAGGCAAGACATGCTCTCTCCTATCGCTTTTTTTTTCTTTTAATAGCGTGGCACGCCACAGTGGCGGGCGCGTGTTTTTGTTTTGTACTATTTATTTACTTTTTTTGTTGTTTACAAGCCCCCATGCCGCGCTTTCACAATCATAGAGGCCACGCCCCTTTCTAAAGAAAGGTCCGCGGTCGCTATTAAAGGCAAACTTTGGAATGGGGCACTTTTGCAAAAAAAGCATTTCTTTGTCAACTTAACAAACGTATGCTTTTTTTTTGTAAAAGCGCCCCATACTCACTGTTACTGTCACTATTATTATTATCATGTGCTTGAGTTCAGGGAGATCTTGAAAATCTGGGCTCTTTTGCCAAGGATAGTCCCCTGTTGGTCTTGATCTCTACCTGATTTCCGCCCAGCGCCGGGACAGCTCTGCTTGCGATAGCTGTCGCGCTTTACAAATGTCACTCTTATGATTACTGCAGTTTCATTTTAATGGTGGCGCTGCCCCTTTATTTAGAGGCGGCTCGCCTAAAGAAGGGGGCGCACCCTGTATTAATGTAAAAGCGTGGCATGGGGCACTTGTACACAAAAGAAATTTGCAATGCAGTAGGTCTAGCATTTGTGGGAATTTAAGCTATTGTCACTTACAGTGCCACTAGCTCAAACTCTCGCAAATACAAGGCCTATTGCATTGCAAATGCTTGTTTAAGAGTAGGCAGTGGTCCATTTTACTTTCTCAAAGGGGAGGGAGTCCAACCGGGGCCCATTTCCATTGACAAATGGTTACCACTACCCTTTAGTAGTTGGTCAAAAATGAATGTTTTGAGACTGTAATTTGGTTGCAAAACATTTATACATGGCACTGCAATTTGATATTTGGAAGGGACGCCCTAAACACTCCCCTTCCGAATGCTGAACCTCTAAACCAACTTGTGATTCGGTAAGAAGTTACAGAATTATAATTTGGGATTTATACATATGACAAAGTATTTTTGCTGTAAAAACTGGCCCAATCAGGCTGTTTCCAACCTCAAAAAGGTTTTGTACATATGACCCAAAACCCTTACAGAGTAATTTACAGGCAGCGACACTGCCAACTGATTGGCACTTACGTACTGAAACTCAGGAAGAACGGAAGTTGCGTTAGAAATCAAACCCAAGACTTGGCCGTCACACATACTGTAATCAGGTGCATTAACCCACTGAGCTCAATAGTCTCGGACAAGTACCTGTGCGCAGTCACAGCGCCACCAGCCATATGTCGCTGTCTTGACTTGATGAGCAGACTACAACACGTAACTTTGGTCACCAGTCAGACAGAAGTGCCTTCCTGAAAATGGAATTAAAACTATTACACGAGCTCTTTCTCTTTTCATAGAAGGAATTTTAAG
Organism: Triturus cristatus; assembly: GCF_964204655.1. Lineage (NCBI taxonomy): Eukaryota > Metazoa > Chordata > Amphibia > Caudata > Salamandridae > Triturus > Triturus cristatus. The sequence continues at coordinate 1,157,236,427 of NC_140580.1, read as the reverse complement.
AAAACTGTCAAAAAGGGCCCGGCTTAAACTAACTTTGAGAAAACTGGTTCTGAAGTGCTTTGTATTGAAATCTGTACGAGCCGCTTTTAAGTCATCAAATGAACGTATCTCCTGCTGAGCCTGGTCGGTCCCATGATCAAACCCCGCTGGTTCGCTCTATATCAAAGTGGGGTACCCCGAGAGGGGGACCGTCAACGTCAGAGGCTTCCCAAGCTCCCGGGATCGCCTGGTTCAAGTTTGCCCGGAGAACCAGTTACCCCCATTAATCCGATTACCACCACTTCTGCCTGTGAGGGGCGCTCTTTTGGGGCTCCCTCGTCGGTGCAAATCAGCAGGGAGAAATGTCGGGACATCTCTTGTGGAACAATGAAGAATCTGCTTAAAACTGAACTCCTACCAGTGACGGAGCAGCTTCTGAAATGAGAGCAGCTGATGGAAGCCCTCTCCCACCCGCGTGACACCCAACAGTCGGGGAACTCCTTGCCAACTGGCCCAGCCCATGGCATGAACCATCACTCTTTGAGGGGGTCCATCACTCTCCCTCCGGCAGAACATGTCAATGGATCAAACCCCTCTGGGCCGCCTGAGACTGGGCCCGAGACCCACCCTGTAACCCCGCGCGAGCTGCCAGTAGCTCAATAGGGGCATACTTCATTTTTGGATCGCACCCCCATACCCTCAACATGCGAGGGACGCCCCCTGCCTGTCACTCAAGGCAGCTCGTGTATTTCTCTCAGAGTGGAGAGACTGTCCTCCCATTGGTCTCATCCGCCCTTGCCGACTGTCAACTTGCCACTGGCTGCGTGTCCCCATGTGGCCGTCCTTGCCGGAGGCCCTCTGTTGCACCGAGGACAGGAGGCGGTCAGCGCAGAGCTTGCTAATAAAGTCCCAGACTGGCTGGCTCATAGCAGAGGGTTTCCATTCTTTGTGTGCAAAGGATATTCTGCTCACCCGGAGGGTGGGGTGGATTGGACGCGGATGGTTGTAGTAGAAGGGGCTGCATCATCGTAAACCTCAACTCTCCGTCCTTAGCGAGGAGCGTCCACTTTGGTCCAACCACCTTGGAGGGAGTGAGGGGCAGTATGAGCGTGGTTCTGTTCTGCTTTTTCTAAAGGCCCCTGATTGGAACTCTGGACCTCTGGACCCATGATAAGCCCAGTCAACACACGGATGTCCAAGTTGGACACCGGGTACACTACGAGGGCCACGCTGGGCGGACATTGCAGCACAGGCACCAGCACAGACTGTGGCCCCACAACTGTGCCTAAGAGCTTTGGCCCCCGATACCCCTATCAAATAGGATTGATGATCTTTCCAGTGTGCATTGACTACCGAATTCTGATGGTGGGTCTCACTCTCGGACACCACTTCTTCCCATTTCAATCCTCTGTGTGAGAACCTTGTATCGAAGGGCTTTACAGGGCCAGTCCAGGAATCCTTTTCCACCTTTTAATCTCCTAGCTGGAACATTGCTGGCCTTGAAGATAAGATCAAAGACCTGGCCTGGTTGGACTTTGTTGGCCGCTATGGCGTTGTTGTTTTACAGGAAACTTGGGAAACAAGTGTGGATTCTTGCCCTGGTTATACATGTTTTTCCTGTTCAGCCACGCCTTCGGGGGGATTTGGGGGGGCTCTCTGTGTGGAACAGCATTCATTTGAAGGTGAATGTGTCAGTGGTTGAGTCTAGAAATTCTGCTTTTATGCCCATACTGGTCAAGGATGTGGTAAGCAGTTTTTCTTTTTATTTGATGAATTTTCATAATAATTACTTTTTAAATAATACCTGTAGTGGGTCTAAAACCAGAAGACCAACCCAACTGAAACAACCCACAAATCTCCCTTGCGGGACTTTAATGCAAAAATGGGGTCCAATAAAATGGCCCAGGGGATGGGTCCGAGGAGATCGGACCACATAGTGGAGGAACGGGAGGGTACTTGGCCGCCCATGATCTTATGAAGTCATGGAGTGGTTTTGCAAGGAGAAGAAGAAATTGCCCACATTTAGGGTAAATGTTCGTACCTCAATTATGGATTACATCTTTTCAGCTTGCGACTTACTACCCTGTTAGCTTAAGAAGGAACTTTTGCCATGGAGTGGAGCGACCATAATGCCCTATATCGAGAAGGCCTCCTCCCAGCGTCTAAGGTGGTACCCTGAGGCCCCCAACCCCTTTAACCAACACACACAAGGGACGGCCTAAGGGTGGTGTGGCACCTGAAGGATCCGGGGAGTTCACTTAGGACACCTTTGAAATCCCATTTGATGGCCGTTTTGCCTGGTTTGTCCGATGCGCAAGGGGATGCGATGGCTAGTCATTTTAAATCTTTACATCAGTGCATCAGGCAGTCCTTATTGCAAGCTGTTGAGAGCAGGCCTGAAGGACACAGGTGGATTGACAATAGTTGCTCTGTAGCCAACCACAGGCTTAGGAAGGCCCTATCTGAGAACCCTAAGGAGCCCCAAGCAGTATGCAAGGCCTGCAAGGTGTTTAAATTCACCACTAGGTGTAGGAAAAAGTAACTGCTTCAGGAGGACTGGGATGACTTAGAACTAGCCTCCGAAACCAAAAATGTGAAGATTTTCTGGGAGCAAATCCAGGGATGCTCTGTCTAATTCTCACCTTTGTGGCAATGTCTCTGAACCCAAATGAGTCTCTCACTTTAGGAGTATCTCTCACCTTGAAGGAGATGGCCACTCCTTTGTGGCAATGTCTCTGAACCCGAATGAGTCTCTCACTTTAGGAGTATCTATCACCTTGAAGGAGATGGCCACTCCTTTGTGGCAATGTCTCTGAACCCCAATGAGTCTCTCACTTTAGGAGTATCTCTCACCTTGAAGAAGATGGCCACTTACGGGGCAGCTGAGAGCCAGACTAGTGGACTCACCAACTCTGCGTATCGCCTTGGAGGAAGGAATCGTGGCAATAAGACAAAGTCTCAGTGGTAACGCTTTGGGCCTGGATGGAGTCCCTATGGACCTGATTAAGTGTAACATAGAGCTATGGGTCCTCTGTTTACTAACACTTTTAATAACTCTCTGGTTAGGCAGATGCCCAAATCCTGGTCCTTTTCTACCATTGTGCCGATATTTAAGAAAGGGGATGACACTTCACCTAAGTGTTACCGCCCCATCTCCTTAATTGACAGTTCAGTGAAAATCATTGGAGGGGGATTTCCACCGGCTTCATTACTGGTACCTTGCTTTCGGGGATGCTTAATTTGTGCCGGTGTTTTCCGGTGCTTAGCACCGGCACTTACTTATCAGGGCCGGGTCTACGCATCTGAAGGAAGCAGCATTAATCACATGGTATGATTATGAAAATATAATTGATTACTGTCCTCAGCGCAGAGTAGTGTTGTTTTCAAATTTTGACTGCTCCCGAGTCCCGGTGAAGAAGAGTGTTGCAAACATGCATAGTACTGGTGTTGCGGCGCCGCAGTGAGAGCCTGAGCCAAGATTCAGCCAAGAAGATTCATTTCAGGTATTATGATGGCATTCAGGCATTGGCTTAGTGTTTCCGTAGTTCCGTGTTTCCGGTGGGCGGGACACTGAGATTGGGTTGGATTTGGTTCTTCGGGGGTAGGGGCTGTGTGGCAGTGTGCGCAGATTTTATTCAGATTGCCACGCCCCGCGTCCCGGCACACACGCTCCCCACAACGAGTGATCAGCATTACTGTCCGCCCGCCTCCAGCCTGTGGCGTAGCTTGGGCCGCCGAACGAGCCTCTTGGTGTGTAGCACTGCACCATTCACCAGCAGCAGCGTCAGTTTTTAAATTAAAATGTTCTTGCGCGGGCGTTGTCTCTTCGAAGTCCGCAGGAGTGGGCAAAGAGGACTGAATTCCTCGGTCTCAGATCAGATCATCAGATAAGGCATCAGGTTTTGAATAATGTGTGTTATTCTTCAAAGAATCAACATCCGTTAAATCAAAGATTTGACTTTTGACCGTATTTCTATGTCAAGCGTGGGCGATTTCTATGTGACCACATACATCCCTTTTTACCATATCTATCTAAAGAACAGCAGAAGGATTAAGGAAGCTGTGAGAGAGGAAACGAGCACCAGCCTGCCGGACATGGACAGATCAATTATATCATATCCACTCCAGGCAACCGAGCTAGTGTCCTGCTGTCTGCCGCGCCAGCCCGATCCCATTTCACCAACCTGGCAATGCCACAAGCAGGAGTCAGGGACAGGCACAAAATGGCCTGCAACAGGCAAAAACTCTCCTAGAACACCAGCAATTAAAAAGGACATTGCCCAAACTGGAGAGCTTTTTATTAGCTTTTTGCTACAACATTTTTAGGTCTCGCCTAGCGAACGCAGCGCAGCCGCTTCGCTTGGCGAGACTCTATTGTTGTGGCTTTTCCTAGCGAAGGGAGACAAACAATGTGCGCGCACGGACATCCGATGTGCACGCGCATGGTGTCTCCTCTGCTTCACACGCTCCCACCGGCATGCCCGCATGGCGTCTCGTCTCTGGCTCCCACCGCGCGCTCACAAGCGCATCGCATGCTTTCACTTTCCGTACCCCGTCGGCTCCAGGGAGACAGCTTGTTCTTTTTTGGATCCATTTCACAGGGAAGCAATTAAATGAAAAAGAAGGAAAGAGAGGTTGTGAACCGTTTCTTCAAGTCACGGTTTTCAGTAAGTGAGGAGCAAGACCGAAAGAGAGGGAATAATAGAAAACGGGGGGGCAGCTGCCAGCACAGAAAAGAAGAGGACATTGTCCATGTCTTCGCTGGGCAGTAAGGCGCAGATGTCCGTATCGTGCCGGCTTTGCTTTACTAGTCATTCCTACCTCTTGTTAGCAGACTCTTGCAGTTTAATAGCAATGTTAAAAGGCGTTTTCCAACTTGGGAGAGCTTACTGGTGATACGAGAGTTTAGTGGCAATTCTAGCGCCTGGAAGGACCAAAACCCTCTGTATAATTATTACTTTGTTGTGGGAATTCAGAATATTACAAAACTAGCCCGCCCGATTCCCATATGTTTCTCAGCTGTTTTTTCACACTGACATTTTTGATTCTTTGTACAGATAAACCTCTCAACTTCAAGTCGTGATATCTCCCCATGAGTGGCGATCTCAGAACACTTCTGGATGATCTGGCCAAAGCGGACTCCAAGCTGCGGGAGGCGGAGGTGACGAGGCCTGGCCACCCTGAGCTTCAGGAAGCGGTTAATGCAGCTAAAGAAGCGGTGGTAGTTGAAGTGGAGCGCTTGCGCAGCTTTGACCATAGAGCCTACATGTTGAGGGCCCATGCTGAGGGAGATAAGGCGGGGGCATTATTGGCTTGGTTAGCCAACCCCACAAAGAGGAGTTCCCCTATCCTGGCTAGAGACGGCAGAGGGAGGAACGGTCTATACCCAAAACGAAATAATGCAGTGCTTCAAGCGCTATTATGAGACACTTTATAAAAGTAGATTAGAGGACGGGGACCATGCCATCGACACTTTCTTGGATGAGCTGACATTGCCAGGACTGGACCAAGAGCAGGCGAAGGGCTTGGGGAAAGGCATAGAGCTGGGAGAAATTCGAGAAGCCATCAAACGCATGGCTCGCAACAAAACACCGGGACTAGACGGATTGCCCATAGAATTCTATGGGAAATATGCTGACTTGCTGGTGCCGAGGCTCCAAGAAGTCTATAAAGAAGCCAGGGAATTAGGTCGGCTGCCCCAATCAATGCGCGAAGCGCTGGTGATCCCGTTATTGAAGCCAGGGAGGGAAAGTGAGAACGTGGCCTCCTGTAGACCACTGTCGATGTTAACCGCCGACTATAAAATACTGAGTAGCATACTGGCGGCCCGTTTGCTGCAATACATGACCACGCTAGTCCATGAAGACCAAGCTGGTTTCATACCAACGCGCAACACGACTGCGAACATCAGGAGGTTGGTGCGCCTACTAGACGACGATCACCCAGAAGCACCAAAGCCAATGATACTATCAGTAGATATCGAGAAAGCTTTTGATAGCTTATAATGGGGATATTTGTATAAAGTTTTGCGAATGTTCGGATTAGGAGAGGGTTATCTGCAATGGACGAAGGTACTATATACTTCGGCAGTGGCCAGAGTGAGAACGGGCTCATTGATCTCACCGAAATATCTGGTAGAACGTGGGACGAGACAGGGATGCCCGCTCTCCCCATTACTGTTCGCCTTGGCGGTGGAGCCCCTCGCGGCTAAGATTCGGACAGGTCAACACTACGGGGGCCTAGACAGTAGAGACGGACGGCAGTACATATCGCTTTACGCAGACGACTTACTATTATTCCTTGACGACGCTGATAGGGCACTGGTGGGTGCGGAGAGCCTACTCTCGGATTTTGGGGACATCTTGGGCCTGAGAGTTAATTGGTCCAAGACATGCCTGTTCCCGGTAAGACAGGGAGAGACTAGACCGGATATGTTTCGAGCGGTGCGATGGGAACCCACCTGCTTGAAATACCTCGGCGTACACATCTATCACACGACGGCAGATATGCTGGAGGGGAATGTGGGCCACAGTGTGCGAGCGCTGAGAGGGAGTATGGCCTTTTGGGCCACCCTTCCATTGTCGGTGACGGGCCGCATATCCCTTTTGAAAATGGTGGCACTCCCTCAGTTATTATACTATTTTAGGACGCTGCCGGTGTGGATACCCAGCTCCACTTTCAGACTATTGAAATCGATGGTGGTATCTTTTCTCTGGGGCGCGGGAAGGCGTAGAGTAGCGCAGGCAATGCTTATACGACCCAAGGCTGAAGGAGGACTGGTGGTCCCAGACTTTGAATTATACTATTTAGCGGCTCAATTGCAGATCTTCACACAAAACGTAGCGCGGGTATTCCGGGGACCGGAAACCGGGAGGAGAGGGGGAACGCCGCGCCACGTCCTTTCATATATTGCCTTGCAGCAGAAACTAGAGCCCAGGGACCTTCTCACAGAGGAGATAACTTTCAGACTCTGCTGGAATCGGTCCCAACGCAGGGCGGGAGTGCTGCATCCATATGCGCCTGAGATACCGCTGGGAATGCTGACGGCGTTACCGCACGGCGGAGAATGGTCGCAATTACAACTCTGGGAAGAAGCGGGACTGCAGGTGGTGGGGGATCTATATGAAGACGGGGTTCTGCTACCCTACCAAACTCTCCAAGAGAGATTTGATCTCCCAAGGGGAGGTTTCTTGCTACACGCAGCGCTTACTAGAGCGATTCAGGCGCACTGGAGAGAGGGGCTGCTGGAGCCTAAGACATCGATGGCCTGCCAGTACACCATGATGACGGCAGGGACCTTCAAGGCGGTCACGTGCTTATATTCTAGAATGCTTCTTGAAAACCTGCCGCCCCTGGCTGTATTGAAGGGCAAATGGGAAACTGATCTAGGTAAAGATGTCCCGGAGACGGCTTGGGCGCAGATAGTACGACATGCCTGGAAGAGCACGAGGAACGCAAGGTTTCAGCTAGTGCACTTCTATATCCTCCACAGAGCATATTTGACACCAGGGAGAATCCAGAAATATTTTAAGGTCAAAGAGGCAGCGTGTCCCAGATGTACGAGAGCAGGGGTGGAATTGGAACATATGATGTGGCCTTGCCCAGCGATGGGACTTTACTGGAAGGAGGTGGGGGATACCCTGAATGAGGTGACAGAGAGGCGACTGGAGTTTGATATGGCCGTCAGTATACGACACTGGTTCCCCCACACGCCCAAGAATAAGATTACCAGTAAGTTCATAGATATGGGACTTCTATTAGCAAAACGAGAAATTACGAAACGTTGGAAAGCAACAGTGGGTCCCACCAGTAAAAGATGGAAGGGTGAATTTCTCAAATGGGCCACCAGTGAAAGCGCGCTGCGGTATCAATTGGCGCGCAGACGGAACGATGATAAGGCGCTAGAGGCGGCGGCTGCATGGGAGGCGCTAGTACAAACATTACGAGACTCTGAGTCAAACGATGACGGAGAAGGGCAGGTCATGGACGGGGGGATAGCCCCAGAACAAGAGGGGTACATCGCATAACTCAACACATAGCTATTCCTAAGACTGAATGATACGAGAGGACGGAGACGGCTACCTGCGTTGATTGGTGGGGACTGAGGGAGGGGGAGGGAATGTAAAGTTTTCATAGTGTTTCAGTGCAGGGACTTAGTCACGAAGGTTTCTTGGTTGAGTTGACGCACGGCCCTGGAAGGACTCACATATCCTCGTACTATGCACTATATAGTTGGTGGGGGGCTTTGGATTAATCCTCAGGGAGTATGCTGATGAATATTGAGTATCGAGTTGTATGTGATTGTACAAAAAACCAATAAACTACGTGTTAAAAAAAAAAAAAAAAAAATGAGTGGCGATCTCAATGCAGACGGTATCTCTCATGGACAGTAACATCGGGATTACTGCGCCACTCGCGGCCATCAGCGGTGCTCATTTTGATGCCCTAAAAGAATGAAAGGTTGACTGACTTACAGAATTCAAGCCTTCAATCTTCAGTCCCCTGTTTACAATAGGAACCCTGACCACCCAGCTACCAAAACCAGCTCTGCCTCTACTGGACAACCCTATCTACTGGTTTTTGCGTGTGTATGCAGGTCTGTCTGTCTGTATGTATGTAGGTATGTCTATATGTATGTATGTATGTGTGTATGCCTGTCTGTATATATGTAGGTATGTCTGTATGTATGTCTGTGTGTCTGTATGTAGGTATGTCTGTATGTAGGTATGTCTGTATGTATGTATGTCTGTATATGTGTATGTATGTATGTCTGTCTGTATGTATGTGTGTATGCATGTTTGTATGTATGTAGGTATGTCTGTAGGTATGTTTGCATGTACGTCTGTTTGTGTGTATGTATGTATGTATGTATGTATGTAGTATTTCTATAGCGCACATCTAGCCAAAAGCCAATGAAGATGATGTAGGCCCTAACTCACATGAACAGAAGATGCATGTATGTTACATATGTTTTACATGTTTGTTACATTCCACCACCGATTTGGCATTTTGCCTTGTGCGAGCAAACAAGTTGTTTGAAGGGGGGGGGCTAAATATATGGAAACTAAGTTTCTGTTTGCAAGTGGGAGGATGTAATTTTCAAATATTGAGGCTTTTTAAAACAAGCATTTGCAATGCAATAGGTCTCACATTTACGCGAGTTTAAGCTATTGGCATTGTAAATGGCAATGCCTTTTATTTATGTTAAAAAAAAAAGGCATTTTCATTTACAATGCCAATAGCTTAAACTTGCGTAAATGCGAGACCTATTGCAATGCAAATGCTTGTTACTTCTTGTCAGAGGCATGCATTATGCTCTCAGAGTCACCCAGCTACTCAGTTTTACCGCTCACCGCATTTTTACGCCTATGCTGCACAGCCAATAAGTAACCACATGTTTTATGCCTAATGCTAAACTAGAACTAAGGATTTTGTCAGTGCTTGGGTTAATAAAAGTGCCCACAACACTGTACTACGGGCACATGGGTTAGCAACAGTATGGTAGGTAGTTTAGAGATATGGTTGGTATGGAAGGTCGGTATGGAGGGTGGGGTAGATTAGGAAGGATTGGTTTGGTAAGTGTATGGTATTTAAAGTTTTATATGGTGTGGTATGTAATGTTAGTTATTGTGAGACCGGCCTCACAGCGTAGGCCCTCCCGATCATCCAGCCAACCTGCAACCACCCCAAGACACGGCATCTCCGACTCCGGCCGCCCCAGCCACACAGACCCGAGGGCCGGCCAGAGCCCCCGACAGACTCGACACCCTACCACGCATGTCCGACCTAGGGAGCGGGAACCCCCGAGCCAGACCAAGAGGCGCCAGCCCAGTCACACCTCGGATCGCCTTCCCCCGGGAGGACTCGATCGGCCACCCGGCCCCTGGGGCGCAGGCGCCTCGCCTGACGAGCGTCTGGGGTCCCTCCCAGAGCCACCTGAAAAGACCAAAGAAACGAGCGGCAGGAAATCCCGCCGAACCCCCTCAGTCACCAAAGGCCCCTCTCTGCGAGGACTCCGGACTTCAAAGGGCAGGGGGAGTATAATAAGGGGTGCCGGAGGGACGAATGGCAGAGAAGACCTGGAACCATCGGAGCCCTGCTGACGCTGTCGCGGCTCCCGAACACCGAACCACCTGGGCCTGCTGAGTGACTCGCGGCCTCCAGCCATTGAATCATCTGAGCCCTGCTGATGCGGTCGCGGCTCCCGAACTCCGAACCACCTGTGCCTGCTGAGTGACTCGCGGCCCCCGACCCTCGAACCACCTGAGCCCTGCTGACGAGGTCGCGGCTCTCGAACTCCGACTACCTGTGCCTGCTGAGTGACTCGCGGCTCTCCCCTCGAGGAAGAATTGGCAAGAGATCGCCAAGAGAAACAACACCCTCCAGCTCGAGGATTGTGAGCTATCCGCAGGGTCCTTTTGCAGAGACACTACATTCAAAGACTGTCCCGCTACCCCCATTCCCCTTCCACCGATTTGTAGTCTCTTGTGCCGCTGATGTACTACTTACAACTTGGATCATAAAGATCCCTTGAAACCTTCAATAAAGAACCTATCGTCCTACGAAGAATACGTGTGGTGTCACTCTGTTCGTAGTGTAAGCTCAGGGTGCGCGCGCCTGGTTCGGCCTACTTGGGAGAGGTGGGTCAAAGGGGTGGGCAAGACGTGTATCGAACCCCTCTCCGGTGAACGCCTTTCCAACATTTGGTGGCAGACGACGGGATCCGAGCCGACACCGAAAGAGAGCGTGCAGTGAACGACTGACGCACTACCAAACAGAGATGGAAGGAGAAACCTCCCTGGGTGCCGCAGGTACCGAAATGAGCTCGACGTTCCGAGAGGATCAATTGGACTATTATACGCATAGAGAATTAAAACAATTTTGCAAAGACCTTGGAATCGCTACCACCGGATTAAGCACAAAGGAAGACTTCCAGAAAGTATTGAAGACCTGGGTCGAGACGGGGGCGTCCCCGACCCAAACAGAAGGAGATTCCGCCCATGAACCACGAAGCATCCCGGTGAGAAACAGCGGGCCAGAGGGGAACCTGTCCCCCGAGGAACTAGCAGACCGAGAGAGAGGCCGCAACAACGAACTTGAACTGGCCAAGCTGAAAATCGAGGGAGAAATAAAACTGGCCGAGAAAAAGTTAGCCGTCGAGCAGTTACGGCTACAAGGGGAACTCGAGGAAAAGAGACGCCGAAGAGAGCACGACAAAAAGAAACTCCAGCTGGAACATGAACGCAGCCTAAAAGAGATCGAGTTGAGGGCTAAAAGTGAAGAGTCACGACCCTCCGGGAATCTACTATCCGCTCCCACCGTGGAAGCCAAAGTCCACATCCCCAAGGATGTGGTAAAGGAGTATTACAAAAACGACGATATCCAGCAGTGGTTTAAGGCCTACAAAGTCGCCATGACCTCTCACCGAGTCCCGCAGAAGGATTGGGGGGCTGGGCTATGGGGCCGGTTCTTAAGCGAAGGAAGAGATACCCTGCTGGATCTGCCCTCCACGGTCATGAACTCCTACAGCCACATGAAAGAAGCCCTCGTGGGCCGATATGGACTCACCCCCGAAATGTACCGGCAACGGTTCCGAGATTGCAAAAAGATACCGGGCACCACATGGGTAGAATACGTGAACTTTTACAGCCGGGCCTTGGACGGGTGGGTCAAGGGCAGCAAGGTCTCCACCTTCGAAGAGCTGTTTGATCTGATCGCCTGGGAACATTTAGCGGCCAATTGCTTTGTAGAACTGCGCCAACATCTCCTGGACAGTAAACTCACCGACCCTCGAAAGCTGGCCGCCGAGGCTGACCGTTGGGTGAACACCCGGGCCACCCGAGGCCCCGTGGGAGACTACGGTCGCCACAGTCAAGGACCCCCCCGCCAGAGGGGCGGAGGAAACCACGGCCGACCGAGAGACTTCCAAGGGGGGCCCCCGCACAGCCCTCCCAGTAGCCCACCGGCGGCAGGTCCAGCCCCGTCCCCGGCCAGCACCGGAGCCCCGGGGCGGCTAGGGCCACGACCCAGGACCACCTGCTTCCGCTGCCAACAGCCCGGACACTACGCCAATGACCCCCAGTGTCCCCAGTATCAACGACCCGCAACGACCAACCCCCCGGCCCGGCAGATGGCCTCCGTGGCCCTAGGGGAAGAGATAGAGGACTCCGAAGAGTGGGAACCAGCTGCCATGGCCCTGGTCTCCCTTGGGGATCGAGAAATGGTCCCCGGGACACCCTTGCCCGCCAACACGAAGAAGTACCGACAGCAGGTGACCATCAACGGCCACCGAGTCGAGGGCCTCCGCGATACCGGGGCAAGTGTCACCGCGGTCCACCGCAACCTAATCTCTGAAGACCAGATCCTACCCGGTGCCCTCTGTCCGGTCATATCCTCCGACAATTCCGAGAGCCTCTGCCAGATGGCTCTGGTGCCTTTCGAGTGGGGAGGAGTCTCCGGAGAATTGAAGGTAGCCGTCCGAACATCACAGCCCATAGACTGCCTCCTGGGCAACGACCTTGAGAGTTCCCCGTGGGGGCAAGTGGAACGAAGAGCCCATCTCGAGATGATGGGCCTACCCGAATGGGTCTGCGCCACCACGCGCTCCATGACCGCGCGTTTGCCTCTCTCCGAGGGCGGTGAGGCCCTCCCACTGAACACTGTCCCCGAGAAACGGGACACCCTACCAGAAATGGACAACCCCCCTCCGGAAGTAGAAGAAGACGCTAACCCGGGAGAGGGGTCGGAACCTTCTGCCCCTGAGGCACTGACTGAGCTCGGAGAACTGCCCGAGATGGCCCAGTGGCACTGTGAGGGAGGTCCCTCCCGTGAAGAGTTCTGCCAGGAACAGGCCACCTGCCCTTCCCTCGTGGGACTCCGACAACAAGCCGAAGCCCAGACCGCCGGTGACCGGTCCGGAACCCACTGGGTCTATTGGGACAATGGCCTCCTATACAGCGAACAAAAGTCAGCCGAGCTAGGCGCAGCCCGAGTACTGGTAGTACCCCTGCGCTTCCGAAGCCTCCTCCTCGGCTTGGCCCACGATGTACCCTTGGCAGGACACTTAGACCAAGACAAAACATATCAGCGATTAGTTACCCACTTCTATTGGCCCAAGATGCGAGCAAATGTAGAAATCCACTGTAAATCCTGCCTCACGTGCCAGGGCAGTGGGAAAAGTGGCGGAAAGCGCAAGGCTCCATTACAACCCTTTCCCGTTGTGAGTACCCCGTTTGAGCGGGTTGGCATCGACATCGTGGGACCCCTGGATCCGAAGACTGCCCAGGGCCACAGATTTATCCTCGTCCTGGTGGACCATGCCACCCGCTACCCCGAGGCCATTCCCCTCCGCACCGTGACGGCTCCCGTGGTGGGCCGGGCTCTCATGGGGATCTTCTCCCGTGTCGGATTCCCTCGTGAGGTTGTGAGTGATCGTGGCACTAACTTCATATCCCGCTACATGAAGTCCCTGTGGCAGCAGTGCGGAGTAACATATAAGTTCACGACCCCCTACCACCCCCAGGGCAACGGCCTGGTGGAACGCTTCAACCGAACCTTGAAGGGGATGATCCTGGGCCTCGAGGAGCCCCTGCGCCGAAGATGGAACGTCCTCCTCCCTTGCCTCCTGTTCGCGTACCGGGAAGTTCCCCAAAAGTCCCTGGGGTTCAGCCCATTCGAACTATTATACGGACACCCCGTCCGGGGGCCCCTGAGCCTGGTCAAAGAGGGCTGGGAGACAAGCCCCCGGGGGACCCCCCTGATGTGTTCTGCTACATCCTGGCGCTCCGCAACCAGACCCGGAAGTTCAGAGAACTCGCAGAGGCTAACCTCGAGGCCAGTCAAGAAGAAATGAAGCGCTGGTATGACCAGAACGCAACTCTGGTCGAGTTCCAGCCGGGCCAGCAGGTTTGGGTCATGGCCCTGGTGAAACCCTGCGCCCTACAAGACAAATGGACTGGCCCCTTCAAGGTGATCGAGCGGAAGAGTCAGGTCACGTACCTGATCGATGTGCAGTCCCCGCGGAACCCCCTCCGGGTTCTCCACGTGAACCGTCTCAAGCCCCACTTTGTGAGAACGGAGTTGAGTTTGCTCCTGGCCACCGACGATGGGGCGGAAGAAGACACTGAACCCTTGCCCGACCCCCTGTGCGCTAAAGAATTAGATGGTTCCGTGGAGGGAGTGAAACTGTCGACCACCCTCACTCCCCAACAGTCCGACGACTGTCGCCAGCTGCTCAGACAATTCGCAGACCTCTTCTCCCTCATCCCAAGGGTCACCGACTGGTGTGTCCACGACGTGGACACCGGCGACAGCCCACCTGTGAGACACCGAGCCTACCGGGTGCCTGACCGGGTCCGCACCTGCATCAAGACCGAAGTACAGAAGATGTTGACCCTTGGAGTGATCGAACCCTCCGATAGCCCCTGGGCCAGCCCGGTAGTCCTGGTCCCGAAAGCGGCCGCCCCTGGGGTCGCCCCCGAACTAAGATTCTGTGTGGACTACCGGGGGCTCAATGCGGTCACCCGAGCGGACGCTCATCCTATCCCCCGCGCCGACGAGCTCATCGACCGCCTGGGGGCCGCTCGCTTCCTCAGCACCTTCGACCTGACCTGCGGTTACTGGCAGATTGCGCTCACGGAGGGAGCAAAGGAACGCTCCGCCTTCTCCACACCCGATGGACACTACCGCTTCAGGGTCATGCCGTTCGGGATGAAGAATGCCCCGGCCACCTTCCAGCGGTTGGTAAACAAGGTCCTTGCCGGACTCGAGGAGTTCAGCGCAGCGTACCTTGACGACATAGCCGTATTCAGCTCTCAATGGCACAAGCATCTCCAGCACCTCCGGCAAGTACTGCTGGCCCTGCGCCAAGCCGGCCTAACCGTGAAGGCCAGCAAATGTCAGCTCGGGCAAGGCTCTGTGGTCTATCTGGGGCATCAGGTGGGCAGCGGGCAGGTCGCCCCCCCTCCAACCAAAGATCGACGCCATCAAGTCCTGGGAGCCCCCCGCCACTCAGACGGAAGTCCGGGCCTTCCTGGGCCTCACAGGATACTACCGGAGGTTCATTAAAAACTATGGTAGCCTCGCAGGGCCCCTCACGGAGTTGACCTCCAAAAAGCTCCCGAAGAAGGTGCAGTGGACCCCCCCGTGCCAGCAAGCGTTCGACGCCTTGAAAACCGCCATGTGCACCGCCCCAGTACTCAAGGCCCCCGACTACTCCCAAGAGTTTGTGGTCCAGACCGACGCATCCGAACACGGCATCGGGGCCGTCCTCTCGCAGTTCAACGACAAGGGCATAGATCAGCCTATAGCCTTCATCAGCCGAAGGCTGCTGCCTCGAGAACAGCGTTGGAGTACCATAGAACGAGAGACCTTCGCCGTAGTCTGGGCCCTCAAGAAACTACGGCCCTACTTGTTCGGAACCCACTTCCGAGTGCAGACGGACCACCGGCCCTTGCGGTGGCTGATGCAGATGAGGGGAGAGAACCCCAAGCTATTACGATGGTCAATCTCCCTCCAAGGGATGGACTTCACTGTCGAGCATCGCCCCGGGACGGATCATGCCAACGCCGACGGCCTGTCCCGGTTCTTCCGCTTCGGCGAGGAGAACCCCCCAGTGGATGGGTAGTTCTCCACGCCTTTCAGCTGGGGGGGACGCGTGTGAGACCGGCCTCACGGCGTAGGCCCTCCCGATCATCCAGCCAACCTGCAACCACCCCAAGACACGGCATCTCCGACTCCGGCCGCCCCAGCCACACAGACCCGAGGGCCGGCCAGAGCCCCCGACAGACTCGACACCCTACCACGCATGTCCGACCAAGGGAGCGGGAACCCCCGAGCCAGACCAAGAGGCGCCAGCCCAGTCACACCTCGGATCGCCTTCCCCCGGGAGGACTCGATCGGCCACCCGGCCCCTGGGGCGCAGGCGCCTCGCCTGACGAGCGTCTGGGGTCCCTCCCAGACCCACCTGAAAAGACCAAAGAAACGAGCGGCAGGAAATCCCGCCGAACCCCCTCAGTCACCAAAGGCCCCTCTCTGCGAGGACTCCGGACTTCAAAGGGCAGGGGGAGTATAATAAGGGGTGCCGGAGGGACGAATGGCAGAGAAGACCTGGAACCATCGGAGCCCTGCTGACGCTGACGCGGCTCCCGAACACCGAACCACCTGGGCCTGCTGAGTGACTCGCGGCCTCCAGCCATAGAACCATCTGAGCCCTGCTGATGCGGTCGCGGCTCCCGAACTCCGAACCACCTGTGCCTGCTGAGTGACTCGCGGCCCCCGACCCTCGAACCACCTGAGCCCTGCTGACGAGGTCGCGGCTCCCGAACTCCGACTACCTGTGCCTGCTGAGTGACTCGCGGCTCTCCCCTCGAGGAAGAATTGGCAAGAGATCGCCAAGAGAAACAACACCCTCCAGCTCGAGGATTGTGAGCTATCCGCAGGGTCCTTTTGCAGAGACACTACATTCAAAGACTGTCCCGCTACCCCCATTCCCCTTCCACCGATTTGTAGTCTCTTGTGCCGCTGATGTACTACTTACAACTTGGATCATAAAGATCCCTTGAAACCTTCGATAAAGAACCTATCGTCCTACGAAGAATACGTGTGGTGTCACTCTGTTCATAGTGTAAGCTCAGGGTGCGCGCGCCTGGTTCGGCCTACTTGGGAGAGGTGGGTCAAAGGGGTGGGCAAGACGTGTATCGAACCCCTCTCCGGCGAACGCCTTTCCAACAGTTATGGTATGTAAAATTCAATATGGTATATTTAGGGTACATATAAGGTATGATCCAGAAGGGGTGGTATACAAGGTTAGATATGAAAAGCTTCAACAGAACAGAGAACTCAGCCACACAAATGATTTTACATGTAAACATACAGCAATATTGTGGGGTACAACAGTCTTTACATTGAGGGGCATACTTGTTTCAAAGTTGTTCTAAATGCTGCTAGAGAAAGTCATAAATGGATTTATTTTCCATTGCTTAAAGCAAGGAAAGGACTTCCTCCTTTTTACTCCCTAGTACAAGTGCATTCTGTTTTCATCCCAAGTCCTAAGTAGAGCACTGTAGCACCACTGGTTTCTAGAAAAATGGAACTGTGACTCTCACAAAACATTGTGGTTAAACTATCACACGGCCTCAGGGAAACAGAAAACCAGAAACTCTCCCACTGAATCTCCCCCCTGGCTCACTGCATAATATATTTAATTGCTCAGAAAGCATAAGAAGTCTGCCTACGCACGCCTCTACAGAATCTTTACATAACATATTTCAAACTGGAAGGTCGCAAACCACTTTCACTTTACCTTTCTGTTTCAGAAAATATATCTAGTGTCCTCTTTTCCTATCTCATCCGATCTGTTTGTTGCATTTTATTTAGATGAATGCTTGTGTTATTGAAGGAAATGTATTTGGGTCCATAGCTTTGCTTTGGTTAAACAACTCTAATTGAAAAGAATATGCTTAGAATTTTGCTTGATATCTTCTTCACGGTTGTGACATTTCCAAGCACTGGGCGTTTGGTTTAAATTGTGATAATAACAATAGCACTAGTAAATGTGTTGTACAGCGCATTGTTACCCTAGGGTGTCCGGGCGCTGTACTCATATCACTGGAAACCCTTCCTGGCTTTTCCCTGTGAAATGTCCACTCCTGGGCACCCCCAAGGTGAAGCCAGGCATCCCAGCACTGTTGGGGCCTTTGTGGAGATTAAGCAAGCTATTGCCCAGAGTTGCAGAGTGGGACCCATGATTAGAGTAGGCACCGAGGCGAGAATTAACAGGTCCAAGGAAAATGAGCCCAAGATCCACCGAGGCGGGAATTGAACCCTGGTCCGGGCCAGACCTCTGCATCAGGGTCTGCCGCTCTAACCGTTGAGCCACACTTCTCCACACATTATAGAGCACACTGTGCCCTACTCTGTCTAGTCGCTTTAGAGTCTTTTACCAGTCATAAGAAATGATGACATCATACAACTAGGACGGTTTTAGGGTGGTCCTAAATACCATTGATTTAAGCGGCCACTAGATGTCCAAAGGCAGAGTGTTCCACCCCACACACTTAATAATCAAAAGTCTGCTGATTCTGAACATAGCACTTCTTAGTCAAACGACCTTGGCCCCTTGGTACAAATGGGGTAGAGAAGTTGTCCTTGAAGTAAAAGATTGCTAAGTGCTTAATTGATAATGTTCTGCTGTGGAAAGTACTGTGGTAAATAATTCTCCTTTACCTGGACAGAATTTGATACAGAAACATAATAAAACAGCTCAGTAAAATGAGAGGCAGAATCCGTGGTATTAGAGGTTCGGAATGGGCTTTATTCCAGTGAACGATTATAATCGGTTGCTCCAAGTTCCATCACCACGGAGGTTCAGGAAGTGAAGTACATACATTATTGACATGAAATGACTTTTATAGATCATACATTACAATGAGGCGAATGCAGTAGGCGTAACAATTGATAAGGAAAGTGACGAATATCATGCGTAACCGAAAATGGGTGTAATAAGGAGTAAAAAGGAACATAATTGGTTATGATGTCATATATAGGTGGATCCATAAGATAATACTTGGCATAGATGCGCGCGCAGCAGCATGACGTGTAATTGACGTGTAACTAGGGGGTGAAGGGGACTTGACATTTAGCTCCACATGTGGAGACAGAAGTCTGGAGGGTCAAGTCAACCTAATCCCAAATCATATCTAACATCCTATGTTTAAAGAACTATGTTATCCATAAAGAAGGACTCTCGAACAGAATCTATTCTATACTGACTGTGCGTGCGTGTACAAGCGTCTAAGTGTCTACACTAAATGCGAGGGCAGGAATCTTCCATAGTAACAGGACTATGAATTACTTGCATAAGGGCAGAGAAGCCGGGCCTTTTGCTCGGTGGCTGGAAGAATGTTTACTTAAACTACTAGGCAGGAATGCATCGGCTGAGGGGGAAGCAGATAACTCGAAGGTGAAATACAGTTCTTGGCAGAGAATAGGCTGATGTCAGGCTTCGTGAGCCGCGCAGAGAGTGAGACAAAGTTCATGGTCACAGATGCAGGCTCAGACTGGAGCTTTCAGAGGCAGAAGGCAAGAAGAGTTTGACGACAGAATCAGGGCCTACTTGCCTGGACTGTAAAATGGCATAAGTGAACCATATAAAGGCGGTGGCTTTTCGTACTTAGGAATGGAATATCCGGCCTATTCATGGCGGATCTGACAGAGGACATGTTGACGGAGGACGCACATGTATTTGCGTCTTCATAACTGGAACTGGAGGGAACATACATGTACTTGTAACATGCACATAGAACCGTTGGGGTCCAAGATAGGGGACATAACTGACCAGAAAAATCCATATTTCCACATTCCCTCCTTGTCCCCTACTTGCCCGTCAAGAGATATCAATCTTCATCAATCCATTGATCTGTTCATATAACATCATTTGTTCTTCTTTCTTCTTCCGGGATCTTGAATGAAATCTTGGTGGTGGAATGCACGAGGTGGTACACAGACCACAGATCGCTGGTCCACATTGTAGACATAGACAGCAACTGAATAGTATGAGAAGGCCAATACCTAGGAAAGATAGAACTCTCCATCCCCAGGCTGATATCACACTCCAAAACCAACTGGACCAAGTCCAAGTGCCTGGGTTCTGGTGTATCTGATTTACAATCTCATGAAGGCGAGTTATGGCTTTATATACTGATGGCGAATTTTCTGGTATGAATACGCAGCAGCTTGATCCGATGACCCTACAAGCTCCGCCCCTATCAGCCAGGATGACGTCAAGGACAAGACGATTTTGAAGCACAACAATCCGCATAGCAGACTGCTCTTCTGTTAAATTGCCTAAGGCGGAAATAGTTTCATTCACTACTGCTTCAAGGGTTCTAGTTAATCTACGTATTAGTTTACTATTAGTAACAGTACCTATATAGGGAAAGATGCCTTTATTGAAATCTGTGTATTTTTCCCATGCTGTTTCAGTGTAATCGACAATCGGGAGATCTCTCCGCTCTCTATTGTGTACTAAATGAATATTTCTATAATAATCAGGAGGAGCTAGGAAAACAGGTGGCAAAAGGAATGCAATGTAGCAGGTACCATCCCAATCTAGAGGTAGACGCATATATGCAGTCTGACCACATATAAAGTAGGAGTGGCGATAAGCTCTGAATGAGGATTTGCCTTGATCACTGAATTCTACTGTAGTAGTGCATTTACTATGGCCCATATGTATGGAACCAACCTTTCTTACACACAATTCACCCTTCGCTGGGAATACTGACATGGTGGGTAAGACTAGTTCAACTTCGGATACGACATTTAGAATCATGAGATTAGGTGTAAAATTACCTAATCCATATACTTCATTTTCTAGATCAGTTCCTGTTCTTTTGGGGCGACCCTCCTTGTCAGGGTAGCAGACCTTGAGTAAAACTAGGTTTAGGTTTCCCCATACCCACTGATCTTGGTAAACTGCTGTGTCTGAGTCTATGGAATTAATTAAACTAAACCATGCTCCACAGGAGCCATTATGTGTAAATGGGTGCGGAAAGAATGGCAAGACTCCTTCATAATTCTGATAGGGAGGGAGCCGGCCACACACCCAACAATTAGTGGCATTACTAGTCTGATGGGAATGATGTAACATACTAATGAAAGTGTTATTGCGCAGCGCAAGTCTATAAGACAATTCATGCGGGGGTAAGTCACTAAAAGAATGTTCTGCTGTAACATTGTAAACGTTTCTGGCAATAGGGTAATATATGTGCAACAATATACTTGCAGTAATTATTAAAAGACTCAAGAAAAACAAGATTATTAATGTCACAATGCAATGGCTACGCAGTGATTTACAATACGCCTGTCGTTTCATCATTTTTCGCGACTGTCCATGATTCAGGTCTAGAGGATACATGTCAGAGACAGATTCAACCGCTTCACCTAGGAGAGGACTTAAACAATCAAATCGTCTGACGTTCTAGGCCTCAATTTAACTTTATAGAGTTCTGTTTCAGTCTTTTCAACCAAAGGAAGTTTTGAATCAGTCTGTGAGGGAGTGCAGGGCACAATGTCTATATCTGAGGATTGTCCATGAAATTTCTTGATATGACTTGAATGAATCCAGCCCTTGCGGCCCTCGATCTTCACGGCTGTTCTTGTGGTCAGCAGAACCAACTTGGGTGTCTTCCACCTGGGCTCCAGCTGAGTCTTTCGGTCGAAATTTTTCACAAACACGAAATCCCCCGGGACTATGTCATGGGGTTTCACCTCAGTGTTGTCGGGAAATGCTGCAGCAACCTGTGAACGACAAGATTGTAGTGCAGACATCAAGGAAGCCAAGTAATCTGTCAGCATATTACAGTCAATATCAGTTATTTTGCGTGGTATAGGCGTCCCCCACATATTTGGTGGTCTGCCGAAGATCACCTCATACGGGGATAGCCCTGTTCGAGAGTGTGCTACCATTCTCACGTAAAAGAGTGCAACTGGTAATGCTACTATCCAGTCGACACCTTTCTCTCTGCATATTTTGGACAGTCTGATTTTCAGTATCTGATTATGTCTTTCTACGAGACCTGCTGCCTCGGGGTGTCGAACACAGTGGAATTTCCACTGATATCCTAGCAGAAGTGAAACATGTTTCATTAATTCGGATGAGAACGGCTGGCCGTTATCTGAGTAGACAACACGTGGTAAACCGTATCGTGGGAAGAATTCTCGAACCAACTGTTTGGCAGTAGTCGGGGCAGTGTAATCTGAAACCGGGTATGCCTCCGTCCAACGGGACAGAGCGCAGACAACTACGAGAACATATTTGAATCCTCGACATCGTTCCATCTGGATATAATCCATCTGGAGGACTTCAAAAGGGTGATCAGGAGGATGAAATCCACCCTGTTCTACAGGAACGCTTTTTCCTGGGTTGAACTGGCAACAGATCATACAGGTACGGACTTTTTGTTTGGCTGCTGCTCGTAAATGTTTATTGAACCAAATGTGTTGAATGCTGTCTAGCATAGCTTTTTCTCCTAGATGTGCTGGACTATGTATAGTGTTAACTATAACTTGGACCATTGAATCAGGAAGGAACCATACAGACTTTTCCTTCATCATCCATCCTTGGTCCGTTTGGATCCCTCCTAATTCAGTCCATTTCTTTATTTCGTCTGGTGTAGCATGTGTCTGTATGTCAATTACGTCAAGAGTAGGATCTTTAACTGTCATACAATGTGTCGGCATCGGGACTATTGTCTTTGTCATGTTGGGGGTTTGAGTTTGAGCAGTCTGTTTAGCTGTTCTGTCGGCTAAATCATTGCCTTGGGAAATGATATCAGTAACCTTCGTATGAGCCTTACATTTCATAATTGATATTGCAGTAGGTAGATGTATTGCATCTAATAAGGCATGAATGAGGGGTCCGTGCTGAATGTGGGCACCGTGGGAAGTTAAATAACCTCTCTCTCGCCACAGCACGCCGAAGTCATGTACAACTCCGAATGCATAACGTGAATCAGTGTATATGTTGACTTTTTTACTTGTGGCTTGAATACAGGCTTGTGTCAGAGCGATGAGCTCTGCGGCTTGAGCTGACAAAGTATTAATACGATTTGTTTCAATGACTTCTGTATCTGTTGTGACTGCGTAAGCAGCCACTAACTCTCCTGTACTTGTTCTCATACATGAACCATCTACATACAACGTCAGGTCTGGATCTGACAATGGGACATCTGTCAAGTCTTGTCTGGGTTTTGTCGTTATAGTAATAACTTCAATACAGTCATGAGCTAGTGGGTCTGTTCCGGTTACTGGCAAAAGTGTGGCAGGATTCAATGTGTTACAGCGTCTGATTTCTATATGTGGCTGAAACAATGTAAGTTCATACCCTGTAAGTCGCGCTATAGTCAAGTGTTGTGTTTGCGTTCTATTTACAAGGACTTCTACTGTGTGTGGTACTTGAACTGTCAATGGATGTCCTAACACTATGGCATCGCTTTGTCTGATTGCTAAAGCTGTCGCTGCTACTGATTTTAGGCATGCAGGCAAAGCCTGAGCTACGGGATCTAATGTACTAGAAAAATAAGCACATGGTTTGTGTGCTCCTGCTTGTTCCTGTGTGAGTACTGACAAAGCAGTACCTTCGCGTTCTGTAACAAAGAGTGTAAACTGTTTTCTGTAACATGGCGTTGCTAAAACAGGTGCTTGACATAAAGCTTTCTTTAGGCTTTCAAAAGCTTGTGTATGTTCCTGAGTCCAAGGGAGAACAGTCGATGTGGCTGCCTCCTGGGTTGTCAACTGAATGAGTGGTTTTGCTAGAAATGCATATTGCGGGATCCACTGTCTACAGTATGAAGTGAGGCCTATGAAAGCCCGCACCTCCTTTTGTGTCTTGGGTATTGGCATGTTAGCTATTAACTGAATGCGGTCTGGTGTAAGCTGCCTTCCCTCCTTGGACAGCGAGTGTCCAAGATAAATAACTCGCTGGACACAGAATTGCAGCTTAGAAGGGGACACCTTGTGCCCCTTTTCGGCTAGAAATTGTAAAACTGTCAGTGATGCTTTTTCACATTCGGGTTCGCTTCGGGCGGTGATCAGCAGATCATCGACGTATTGAAGCAGAGCAGTGTTAACTGGCATGTGGATACTGTCAAGTTCTCGTTTCAGTGCTTGGCTATAGATGCTGGGGCTTTCTGTAAATCCTTGAGGTGCGCGTGAGAATTTAAAGCTACGTCCATTTAAACTAAATCCGAATAAATATTGGCTTTCCGGATCTATTGGGACGCTGAAAAAGGCATTCTTGAGATCGATTACAGTAAAGAATGTCGCTTCGGAATCAATAGCTGTCAGTAATGACGAGATATCTGGGACCACAGGGAATTGTGGCACAATGCATTTGTTTAACTCTCGCAGATCAATAACCAATCGATAGACTGGCGGGGCCTTTGGATCTGTTCGTTTAAGAATCGGAATTATTGGTGAATTACATACATTGGAGTCTGTTTCTACAACTACTCCTTGGGTAATGAGCTCGTCAATGATTTGTAGTAAAGCCACTACAGCATCTGGTGGTAACTTGTATTGTCGCATTCGTGGTAGTACCACTCCTGCCTTTAATGTGACTCGATATGGTGTAATATTCATGCAACCAACATCAGTAGGGCCTTGTGCCCATAGACGTGTAGGTAAAGTCTGCAGTCGGGGATCCATGTCTCTAGATACATAGTGACCTTTAAAATCACGTAAAAACAATCTTACTCCTTCCGGAGAACAACATATTATAGCTCCTAGAGCTTTTAATGTTTTTATTCCTAACAGGTTTTCTGGACATGATTTAGTAAGCAATAAATCTGTAGTTCGGGTCAGAGGTCCTATCGTAAGTGGCAGGGGTTGTGACACTTCATTAACAATAGGTTTTCCTGAAAAACCAAGGGAAATATTTTGTGAGCCTGAGAGGGGTGCCCCTGGAACTTCACTACGTTTTATAGTTGTTCGACTTGCCCCTGTATCGAGTAAAAATTTTCTATCTTGACCTAATAACTCACTGTGTACATAAGGTCCTTCTTGATCTACAGGTATCTCGATAAGGGGTAAGTCAACTTCCCTCTCTAGGCTAGTTCATGCGTAACGCTGATACTCGGGATATTCATACTGTGCGGTCTGATACATTTGTCGCGTTGTTGTCTGTGTGGCAGCAACAGGCAACGGTGGTGCAGCTGGCACAAACTGTATTGGCTGTTGTGCGGCTGGCATGGCCTGGGCATGCTGCAGAGCTCCTTGTTCATTCTGATCTTGTCTAAATGGCCGTGATCTTTCTTGTGTTTTACCTATGGCGATATTATGTTTTAAAACTGGACAATCGTGTACATAATGACCTGGCTTTTTACAATAATTGCATGTCCCTTTTACAGGTCCTGCTGAATCGGAATGTGTCATACCCTTTTTATGTCCTTCAGCTGGAACTGTCTGGGAAACTAACATTTTCATTTTCGTGTCTTTCATGCGTCTGTGTTCATGTTCTTGTTCCTCTCTAATTCTATTATGATGGTACTGTAACATTTGTAACATTTGTGATGGAGTGTTACCTTGCCAGGTACTCTCGAATTTTAATACTCTATTCTTTACTGGTGGCAGGGCATTTTCTACTAATTTTGTTACAAACAGATGTGGGTATGATTCGCTACTTGCTTTTATGCCACTATTTATACCAAAACATTTTTCAAATCGGGCATAGTAATCACTAGTGTCTTCATCTTGCTTCTGTTTACAGGCTGAAATTGTACCCCAATCTTCCTTTTTCGTAGTTAATAAACGTGGCAGTACCTGTACTAATAAACCTGGTAGTGCTTTAGTTTTATCCCCAAGTCCTGCTCCTGCAGTTCGGGCCTTTTCTTCCGCTTCTAACACTGACCATTCTATCTTTTGGTCTCCTACCTCCCACTCTTTTTCCTTGAGTTTCTCATAAATGCCAGCAGGCATCAATACCTTTAATATTGTCATAATGTCGGGATAGGTATACTCTCCCATGAGTAACATGTCTTTAATTTCTCGGTGAAAACCCGCTGGGTCTTTGTCATGACTGGGTACCACTTTCTTCATTTGTAACAATTCTATTTTCGATATGGGCGTATATACAAATACGCGTTTAAACTCATTGTCCTCGCCCTTTATTGGGTGCACTTCTCGTAAGGGATTCTGTCTATCCATGTGATACGTGGTTCTTTCCTTGACGGGCAATGAGACATGTTCTGAACATACAAAAAGAATATACTGTTTTCTTGATTCTAGAATTTCTTTAATTAATTTAGTACCTGCACCTCTCCATTTATTCATAAGCAATTCTGTCAATATGTCAGGTAAGGGACCAGGGTCCGAACGCTGACTCCGATATAGTATAATGAGTTGTTGAATCATATAAATCCCAGCCAACCGCTGTTCATCTGGGGTGAGATTCAAAAATGTGCGTGCTACTGTATCATCACTATATTTTCCGGGACTGTCCACCCAATGGACAGCTGCCCTGGCTAAATCTTGTTCATCCATAGAATCGAGAAAATGATAACCCCTTCGTTCTCGGAGTAGTTTGTCGGCGGTTTGGAACGAATGCTCGTTAGACCTTATATTAATTATAGGTATTTGGAAATTCCTGTTATTATCTGGACATATCGGGCGTATCGGGTCAATAAGACATCTCGTACTATTATAAGATCTTCTTTTACCTACATAGGCTATAGTTTCTGACTGTCCTGTGGGCAGTCCTGACCCTTCTTCCTCGCTTTGTTCGAACTCGTCTACCTCTAATCTCTCTTCGTGTAGGCGTTCTATTTCTTTACGGATCTTTCGGCACATGGCTATTATACAATTTTGTTTATCATGTCTCCCTTCTGATATATTCTGGCTCCATCTTGTAAGAATTTGCATTGCTTCCGGGTCTACCCCCGGTCGGTCTTGATTTCTGATCACACAGTTTATGAGGAAACGTAACAGTTCCCCCTGTATCTCTACTTTCTGGTATTCCATAGCTCTGTTAACACATTCTGGATCTCGCCCTGTTTGGACAAAATGGTATATATTATCTAGATGCGCAGTCATTCCTGGTAACTTCCCTAAATACACTGCGGCTCGTCTGATACGCAATGACGCCAGGGTCATTTCGTCCTCTTTACCGGGCACAGGGTCATATCTGCAATCTATAAGAAGTTCCTTCAGCGTACGGGCACTTATGAGTTTGGGTGTACGTGAATGTGCTGACTCTTGAAAAGTAAGTTTATTTATTCTGGGTGGCGTAGAAAAGATATTGGTAGCACCTCCCGTGGCCCCATCTGGGGTGTCGGGTGTGAAAGGATTCGTCGGACGTGACACAGCAACTACAGGTGTGGACACAGCTATAGAAGTAGCTGTAGGAGCGGATGCAGAAACAAATGTGCTTGCCAGAACTTGTGACTCGATTTGTTGCTGTAGGGATACGGGTGCTGGATCTTGGCGTTGGACCTCCCTGGTATGCGGTCTATGCGGGGCGGAATTAGCATATTCGGGAGCTGCGTCATCTAAATATGAGGAAAGAAAAACGTCTTCTGCGGTTCTAGGATGCCCCTTAGGATGTACCTTCATTGGGAACAATGGGGGTGGCAAGTCTTTCGGTATTTCTGGGGTAGCCTTAGGTAATCCTTCGGCCAGAAGGGGATACATACCATTCATAAGGGCATTTCTTTGTCTGTCTACTTGTTCTGTTTTCACTCGGATACCTTCCTCAATTAATAGATTTTCTCGAACTTTATTGGAATTCTCTTTACTCTTCTCTTCCTGTCTACGTGCTTTTTCTGTTCGTCTATGTGATTCTTTACGCCATAATTCAATGGCATCTTTCTGTGACTGTCTGACTTTCCTTTTCCATAACTCTTCTTCTACTTTCATGATGCACTCTGCATCCCAGGTTCCCGCTGTGGGCCACCTCTGACTTTCTGGTAATTCCTTGGTGTAGTCTACCCATAAATCAAGAAATAATATGGCGTCTAGGCCATGTTTATGATACATGAAGTACCCTGGAGTGTCCCTAGGAGGAATGGGAACGGCTTCCTCGAGTACCCCTTTTCTTGTAGTGATCTGTCTTAGTTTCGAAAAGAACGGCATATTGAGAACTGATCTTATACTTGATTTTGACCAACTGACCTGATACTTGATTTTTGAACAGACTTAATACAATAAACACGATAATGAACAGTCATTCATACCACAATATACCGAACGTACTTAAACACATTAAACATTAAACATTAAACCTTTAACTGAAACAACAATGATGATCGTCTGCATAACTAATCACCAAGCTTAATTCTTTGACAATAACTAGATACTTCGGAATACTTGATATACTGCTAAACAGTACAGATACACTGCTGAAACAGTGCAGACCGGATTTGTGTACCCAAACCCGTCTTGACCGGCACAACCTATGTGCACGTCAGAAATGCCTCCCCAGCAATGGTACTCACCGGGTAGCTTCGGAAACGGAAGGCCTCGGTAACTTGAACTTGAACCGGACTGGACTCGACTCGACTCGTCGGACACTGGGCTTGACTTCGAACTGGTGGGTCTCTGTATACCTCGGATCTTGCTCTCTCAGCTAGGCTCTGGTCGGGATACTTCGCACTTCTCACCGCCTCGTCTGGGTGTTGATCGCAGTCTCAGTCGCCCCCGCTTGACCGGAGGGAGATACAGGAAATCCTGCTGGTACGCGTTATTGTCCGTCCAGCTGTGGCAGGAGACCGGGCCTGCAACGCACCGCCGGCGCGTGAAATGAGAAAGTGTCCCTATTCGGGCGCCATTCATGTGGTAAATAATTCTCCTTTACCTGGACAGAATTTGATACAGAAACATAATAAAACAGCTCAGTAAAATGAGAGGCAGAATCCGTGGTATTAGAGGTTCGGAATGGGCTTTATTCCAGTGAACGATTATAATCGGTTGCTCCAAGTTCCATCACCACGGAGGTTCAGGAAGTGAAGTACATACATTATTGACATGAAATGACTTTTATAGATCATACATTACAATGAGGCGAATGCAGTAGGCGTAACAATTGATAAGGAAAGTGACGAATATCATGCGTAACCGAAAATGGGTGTAATAAGGAGTAAAAAGGAACATAATTGGTTATGATGTCATATATAGGTGGATCCATAAGATAATACTTGGCATAGATGCGCGCGCAGCAGCATGACGTGTAATTGACGTGTAACTAGGGGGTGAAGGGGACTTGACATTTAGCTCCACATGTGGAGACAGAAGTCTGGAGGGTCAAGTCAACCTAATCCCAAATCATATCTAACATCCTATGTTTAAAGAACTATGTTATCCATAAAGAAGGACTCTCGAACAGAATCTATTCTATACTGACTGTGCGTGCGTGTACAAGCGTCTAAGTGTCTACACTAAATGCGAGGGCAGGAATCTTCCATAGTAACAGGACTATGAATTACTTGCATAAGGGCAGAGAAGCCGGGCCTTTTGCTCGGTGGCTGGAAGAATGTTTACTTAAACTACTAGGCAGGAATGCATCGGCTGAGGGGGAAGCAGATAACTCGAAGGTGAAATACAGTTCTTGGCAGAGAATAGGCTGATGTCAGGCTTCGTGAGCCGCGCAGAGAGTGAGACAAAGTTCATGGTCACAGATGCAGGCTCAGACTGGAGCTTTCAGAGGCAGAAGGCAAGAAGAGTTTGACGACAGAATCAGGGCCTACTTGCCTGGACTGTAAAATGGCATAAGTGAACCATATAAAGGCGGTGGCCTTTCGTACTTAGGAATGGAATATCCGGCCTATTCATGGCGGATCTGACAGAGGACATGTTGACGGAGGACGCACATGTATTTGCGTCTTCATAACTGGAACTGGAGGGAACATACATGTACTTGTAACATGCACATAGAACCGTTGGGGTCCAAGATAGGGGACATAACTGACCAGAAAAATCCATATTTCCACAGTACAGACAGTTGAACTTAATGTGGTTTTCAATTTTGAACGAATGCATCGCTCCTGGTATTGGATATGTGACCTCTCTTCCATGCAGGGGTGTAGCTAGTATTGGTGCAGCAGGTACAGTGGCACCAGGCCAATAGAGCCCTGAGGGGCCCAATGAACCCTGGTGATTGCTGACTACCCCAATAACAGTCAAAGGGTGCATTTTCCTTGCTTGAAGCAGGGCCCGTTGCATCCTTGCTACTCCATTGCTTGCATGCAGGCAGACAATCTAACACCTTCATTCTGTGCTGCCTCGAGTTAGCGCAACAGACCTTTGGTTGGGCTAAAGCTAGAGGGAGTTGCATAATTCCTAGCATAACAAGGCATTGATGTGTTTTGTACATAAACAGCTTAGGAAATGCAGATTTCCTTGAAAACATTCAAAATGCTCCACTGCAACATACCTAACCACCACACCCTCACCAGCTGCTCCAGAATGGGCAAGGCTCCTTTGCTAGTTTGTCCTTACTGTGATGTTTGGATTTTTCAGAATCTTATGACTTCTTCAGTGATGTAACATTTTGGGCAACTGCAGCACCAACTCTGTGAAAATTGTTCCAGCGCTACTGACTTGGGTTGGGTGCCTTGGTTTGACATTTCCATGCTTTCTTGCCTGGGTGATTATGTCAGGTCATTATTTATGATTTGCTAAGCTTTGAAAATTAATACAGCTGAATATCTAATGGAAAATGTGTTTTGCACCATTTTGGTCTTTCTTTTTACAAAATGTTCTTGAGGGAAGAATCCAACCCCCCCAACACCTAATGCAGTTGTTAAGCTCGCTTACTACACACCATATAGGTGCTGGTCTAACAAAACTTGCAAGGGCTGCTTTGGGTTCTCAGTCCGGTACTCAGTTTCGATTAATTAATCATTTTTGTGACTGACTGTGAAACTAACTCTGCACACTGCCACCGACGTCACCCTGCTTTTGGAGTAATACCTTTATGAACTCCAAACCCCTTCGGCCACTGGAAGAGACACATTCAACTGTATTGCATGATTTTATTCAATTTATCTGTTTAGTGTGTTTTCAGAAAATGTTGGTTTATTTTGTCACATAAGCCATGTAAAAGGTGTATGTTTGAACTCATAGACTCTGTTAAAAATTTCGTCCCCCAGTATTGGCCTTTACACAAATCAGCACAGAGAGCACTGGAATTGTCCCATTTCAATGCATTAGTGATTCTAGTTAATTTATTCCAGAATTGCACTTTGAATGCACTTTTGGTTAATCTTTTTCAAAATGTTCACAGGGCAGGGGAACCTCCTATCAAAACCTTACTATGAGGAAGGCTCTCTTGCTGAAATTCAGATTGGGTATGGGAATTATTACAATTGACTTTTAGCAGTGCCAGTTGAGGATGTGGGTGGAGCTAATAAGGTAAGTGGATGGAGCAAGTGGAGGATGTGGGTGGAGCCAGGGAAAAGTAGGTGTGGCCTCCGACAAACATTTGAGCGCCTGCACTTCATATTTTACAAATTAAGCAAATTCGGTCCCGCTTTTGTTACTGGTTACTGACTTGGCATAGTGGTCCTTGGCGTCCCTCTGGCTGCTCGTCCTCCTGGCGGGTATTGAGGGCTCCCCAGGGAACTCCATCGCTTCTGCCTTGTGGAGGGGAGCAGCGCCTCGCCCCAGACAGCACCCTTGCAGCAGCTCCTTCCTCTAGTGTGGGCAAGGAGAGAGCCAATAATTGAAGAATCCAAGGGTTTGAACCGTCGGACACAGGCAGGAGATGAAGTCCTGAAGCCGGAGACAGGAGAAGCGTGCCAATAAACGTTCACCCCCTTCCTGGAGGCTCAGACCCGACGCCAGGAGGCCAATGGTCCGGTGATTTGCCCCGCCACGCTCCCTTAGGAGCGTGGCTTGCACAGGTATGTGCACGGCTCTGGGAAGGGAGTTGGAACAGCTGGAAAGCATTAGCGTAACTCTTGCATAAGCCGACCACCCTTCCCCACGTTTTCATGACAC
This sequence comes from Triturus cristatus, assembly GCF_964204655.1. Classification (NCBI taxonomy): domain Eukaryota; kingdom Metazoa; phylum Chordata; class Amphibia; order Caudata; family Salamandridae; genus Triturus; species Triturus cristatus. The sequence goes on along the minus strand of NC_140580.1, from coordinate 1,157,204,957 downwards.
TCTGTGTGGGATAGGGATACTTTCCTTTTGGTGATCTCTCACTCCCCTTCCTGAGAAAAAATAATTGAAGTTTCAAATACTTACCCAGTCAATTCTTCTCTTTCCTCAGAAAACAAGGCGAGCCCACACAGCTGTGTCCTCATCGGGTGGGAAGAACCAAAAATTCTAAAAGAAAACTTCCATCGATAAGGCGTATTCTCTACGTGGACAAAACTATAAACTTAATCACTATATCAAAATATAAAAAGAATAAAAAATCGAATAAGACAAAATTCCCCATTTTGTCAGACTCCGCCACTTCGATCCTCTACACCTATTCTTTTGTCAATTACTTTGTTAAGGATGTGTTTATCATAGCTGTTCTGTGGCCCAAGTGACACACCACCTCCACGAGAAAAGTTCCTACCTACTTAGTGCTGGGCTTTTGAGGTTTCTTTTAGCTTTAGAGTTTGTGTTGTAGAGGCCGATTCACAGAACTAACTTAAGACAAAATCCTAAACTTACTACTTTTGGTATTCACAGAAGTTAGGATTTTGTCATAAGATTGTCTTAAGACAAACTTATGACAGACTTAAGACAGACTTAAGACAGACTTAAGACAGACTTAAGACAAAATCCTAACTTAAATCTGTCTTAAGTCTATCTTAAGTTTGTCTTAAGTCTGTCTTAAGTCTGTCTTAAGTCTGTCTTAAGTCTGTCTTAAGTCTGTCTTAAGTTTGTCTTAAGACAAACTGAAGACAAAATCCTAACTTCTGTGAATACCAAATGTAGTAAGTTTAGGATTTTGTCTTAAGTTAGTTCTGTGAATCGGGCCCGTAGTCATGACCTGCATTCATATAGTTTGTTCTTGCTTCGTTCTTGCTCTGTACCCGCTGCTTCATCAACCCCGCGTCATCTGACTTCTCTCCCGGGGTGGGGTGGGGGGGCATTTCTGCCTATAGTGCTGATAGCTGGATAGGCAAAAACAGCAACAAAAAATATACAGTGTTAAAACGGCTTTAAAACGCCATTAGAATAGCAAAGGGGGCGAGCAAAGAAGAAAATAAGGAGCTTATGGGGAGTAAAGAAAAAGAATTAAAAAAAAAGACAAGGAACAAAACTAAAAGTCCCCAAAAGTGATATCCAGGCAACAAGGCACTTATAATTAGTGAACTAAAGTCAACTTCTTTACGAACAGGAAAAACAGTAAGGAAGTGGTGAAGATGCAGGAGGGAGCGTGTAAGTTTAGAAAAGGTGATCTGCTACCTAACACTATAAGGCTGGAACTTGGTGATAAAGGATGCATCCACTGAAGAAGAAAAAGTAGTAAAAGGTTAGAAGGAAGTAAAGAAGAGGGAGGAAAAGTTGAGTAAAGAAGAATGGGCACTGGCACCCTCCCCTGACGGGCTCCTGGGAGGGTCCTTGGGAGCTCCAGATTCAGGGACAGTTAAAGCTCATCCTTCAGCCAAATCGTTGGCAGTTTCAATTAGAGACTTCGTGGGGAAGCACTTTAAGTCTGTGGTAGTAGACGGTATAAATACGGGTCAAGCGGCTGCATTGGGGGAGACTCCAGTGGAGGCATTGGCTACTTGTGTGGAAGAGTCTCATGAACTGATTGAGACCTCGGGGGGATCCATCCGAGGCTCTCCTCCTCGCCCTGCCTGTTTCGACCCTCGGAGCTGAGCTTTGCGTGAGCTGGAGAAGAGTCAGGCTCAGGAGTGTATGGCACCATAGATGGATTATCATCAGAAGGTCACTCGATGAGGGAGCTGCTATCAGACCCCAAGATAACTAAAGGAGGTTCCTGTGGAGGAAATCAAGGAACTTTGGCGATCTCTTGTGAAAGCTTAGACTCTCTACTGGAAGGGTCCTGCCCGATGTTGGACGTCCTTTTGCTGATGCAGAAAACACTGCATGGGCTATTCGAGGCATCATTAGCCACAAATGAGACACTGAGAGCTGAGGCTGGAGTTTTAAAGGACATTTTGTTGGAATAAAAAAAAAAATGCTTGCATACCCTCATTAGTAAGACCGATAATTGCCCAACCAGCATCTAATGAGCAGTTGTTGGTCCAGACGAAATGGGAAAAAACAACAGTTTATGTGTCCAAAAGACCCATGTTGGTGAGGAGGAGGGGCAGTGGGTGGGTAAGGTGCTTGCGGATGGATAAATTGAAATGGAGGAAAAGTAGGCGGGGCTCAAAAGTAAGACTGTTAGTACAAGCGCGCAGACAGAACCAAGTCTGTGTGCCAGCTAAACCATCTGTGCCCACCATGTTAAGCGACAGCAAGGTTTAAGAGGTCTAAGAGGGGCAGAGCCAAAAAGAAGGGGTTGTTAAAAGGGAGCAAAGTCGAGGGCCAAGTTAGTCCAGTCAATCTTCTGAACGGCACTATGCCAAAGAGAAGTGTATACCCTAACAGAAGCCCCAAGGGAAGTAAAACCTGTGTCAAGAGAAAAGAGAAACCCGAGGCACGAAGGACTTCAAGAACTGTGGTAAAGTCAGACCAGGCACATATTATGCGTAGACCATCACAAACAAAACATTAGCACCTGGAAGTGACCCGGAGGGGGGAAAAAACCTAATAAGTGGAAGCCCCTGAATAGGTCAAGCATCCTGTCACTATTCTCACACTGCAAGGCACTGGAGGAGGTAGCATCAAGTGATATAATATTTAATATTTATATGTCTCCTCTGGCGAAGATAATTGAACCGCTGGGCTTTGATATCATCTCATATGCAGATGATACGCAGCTCATGTTCTCTATTGGAGATAATTTAGAGAAGGAGAAAATCCGTTTTGCTAACAGCCTAAAGACAATATATGACTGGATGACGGCCAATTATCTACAATTAAATCCAGATAAATCAGAGATCGTGCTACTAGGCAGAGCAGCGGAGGTCTGGACAAATGATTGGTGGCCCACCCAATTGGGTGTGGCCCCTATTCCTAAGGCTTCAGTCAATGATCTGGGAATAAAAATCGATAGGGCCCTGTCGATGAAAGAACGTATCATCAACACATCTGCCGCATGTTACTACAGCCTACGGCTTCTGAGGAAAATTCTTCCTTATATACCTACTAACCATCGTAGGACCTTAGTTCAGGCTTTGGTTGCAAGCCGTTTGGACTATGGCAATGCCCTGATGGCAGAAGTAGGTGAGACCCTCCTAGCCAAATTACAGGTAGTTCAGAATACTGCGGCAAGGATGATTTTAAACCGACCTGCAGGAACTCCTTCCTTACCGTTACTTAGAGAACTACATTGGCTTTCGGTGAAAAAGAGATCCTTTTTTAAGATCTGCTGCTTCACCTACGCCGCATACAACAAGAGGGCCTCTCCATCTACAAAAAAAATTGTTTAAATATTCTCCTTCAAGGAACCTTAGATCTAGCTCCCAGGGCTTATTGCTAATCCCCCGTTTTCGTCTTTCCCGAACGGGAGGCAGATCTTTTTCATATCTGGCCCCAAAATACTGGAACCAGCTTCCCTACACTCTACGATCCATCTCCAGATACGAGTTATTTAAGAAAAAACTGAAAGCCCTTTTATTCTGATTCTTCTGCTAGTCCTCCCTGTTGACCTTCTGCTTTGGATGGTTAGTCTATTATGCAGCACCGAGATGCCCCAGGGTGATTTGAGCGCTTTACAAACCATTTAACATAACAGAACATAACATATAGAATATGCAGCGTTTACTCAGTCCAAGCCAGAGAGAGAGGTAACAAAAGTTTGCTTTACATCTCCAGCGTTCTTTGACCTGGTCTTAGAAGCTAGTGACAAGGTAAACAACCTAGGTCTAAGATTAGTACAGGAAGCAGAGGTGGAAACTTCCCACTTAAAGCTACCTATGTTGTTAAACCATATGGGCTTAAGCCAAGCACAGCTAGATTTGGTGACTGGGAGAGAAATAAACCCATCTTGGCGTATGGGGACAAACTGTGAAACCTAAAAGTTACTATCTCAGCCCAGGGAAGAGAGTGTTTGGCCAATATGATCCCAGTGCGCCATAGGTTTGCACATCTAAGCCTTGATGGGGAATCAACGTACTCATGGGAGGAAGAGATAGACTAGGGAATAGACACAACCTTCGGCATGGGTGTTGTCTCCGGGAATGTACATGGATTAAAGAATTTAATAAGAACAACAGAGCTTGCAGAGTTATGGGTGGGGGGGGTGAGATAATTTGCTTCCAGGAGACATGGTTGGTGGGTGAGGACTTTCATCAAAATGGGTTCATGCATTTTAGGAAAGATGGAACCAAATCGGGTACAGGGTGGGTGAAAGGAGGACTAATGACTCTGATATCAACTAAAGCTAGTAAGGGGGCAAAAAAAATTGAAACAAGTAGTGATTGGGTCTAAGCTTGCCTACTGGAACTTTATGAGGGCAGTCTGCAACAAGATAAGGTGATCGTTGTGAATGTGTATATAAATCAGAAGGACCCTAAGAAAGAGACATGAGACGCCTGGTAAAACGATTAGAACTCCCGGGGGGGATATCCTATTTTGTTATTAGGGGATTTTAATATTCATTTAGATCCAAGGAAGGCTGACTCTGTAAACACAGAAATGCTGGAGTGCTACAGTATTCCTACCACAAATTTTCCAAAATGCACTCAGTCGAAGTTTGATAGGAACATGGTGAACTTTTTGGCAAAATGAGGGTTTGTAGACCTAAATGGCCATTTCAAAGGGGAAGACCCAGCAGATGACACATTTTTATTTGGTTAACAACAGTGCGTCATTGACTATATGTTCATACAGGCTTGGTACTTTAACCTCTGCATGGGATTTATGGTGCTAAAATAATGGGAAGCAATCCTTGGGGGCTAAAATTAGTGATAGAGATATCTCCATTAGTGAGGGAACGAGCTATTCTGATGGAGCTAGGATTCCCTAAACGCTTAAGAGCAAGAATTGATGGGAGATATATTTAGCAGGGAATGCAGTATCAACCAATCAACGATATGATCCAGGACAGGTCCATAGGAGAGCCTAATGGTGCGTGGTGTGCAACTCTCATTGCAGAAGTAGTAAAGCGATTGATACCAGTTGTAAGGGCATGCAATAAGAGAATACAAAAAGTACCAGCTATGCCAAACTTCAAACCAACAATGGTTCGATAAGGAGTGTGCCATTGCTAGGAAGGAGCTAAGGAAAATAGGAAGGGCAAGGCGACCAGATGGTCAAGCAATGGTAGCTGATGTCTACCGCGGCAAGAAAAAAGAATATGAAACTCTGGTGTTGAGAAGGAAGCGGGCTTTATCTGAGATGAATTTGGATCTGATGATTGGGACACTTCAGGAAAAGGATACGAGAAAATTCTGGAAATTGGTCCAGAAGGGATGTGGTATGGCTATCCCTCCAGCAAGATGCATGGTGTTAGAAGCAGATTGGGTATCCTTCTTAACTAACATTTATGAGTCAAGTGAGACAGTAGTTAAGAAGGGCTGGCCAACTGTGGGTGCGGAGGCTTCGGAGTCATTCTCTATTCACTCCATAGACAAGCTGATAACGTCCTTAAATTTAACAAAGGCCGCGGGACCAGATAACCTGCCAGCAATTGCAATTAAGTCAATTCATTTGTAGTGGGCTGAATTCTTCTCCAAAGTTTTTATTTATATAACTAAGACCGGGATATTCCCACTGAGTTGGAAGGGTGCAATAATTAAACCTGTACATAAAAAGGAGCTAAAGACGACCCAGTGAATTACTGGTTGAGAAATCTATTGGCTGTGGGTGCAAAGCTGTACTCCAACGTAATATCGAGGGCTTTAAAGAACTGGATGGAAGGAAACAGAATTATTCCAATGGAGTAGGGAGGCTTTAAACCTGGGCACTCTACAATAGACCATTGTTTCAATCTATGGGCATTGGGGAAGAAGGCAAAAGAAACAGCAGGGAACCTATTCTGTTGTTTCGTTTGATTTCAGCTCAGCCTCCAAACAGGTCGATCGGAGAACTCTTTAGATGAAATTAATGCGTCAGAGTATTCCTAATTGCTTAGTAGCAATTCTTCAGGAATTGCATACCGGGAACTGGGCCTAAGTACAACGCGACTTGGACGGGGCCTACTCTGGGAGGATTCCCTTGGAAGATGGATGAAGGCGGGGCTGTGTCCTGCCTCCCACATTGTTCTCCATATTTTCAGCTGACCTTCCTGCAGAGCTGGCAGCGGCTCATTTGTGTTCACGGACAATGGGAGGAGGACACGTATTGTGCCCACTCTATGCAGATGATCCGGCAATTCGGGGCGTGACCCAAGCAGGCCCGCAGAGGAAGTTACCAAAGTTTTACCATTATTGCGGGGCTAATAAACTGAAGATAAACATGGGAAAAACAAAGCGAATCATGTTTGGAAAACAATGTAAACCGTATAATTGGCAGTTGGGTAATAGTAGGGTAGAGATCATACCCTCTTACAAGTACCTGGGCGTGATATTTACCGGTCAGCTGAGTTGGACCCTGCATAAAGAATTGGTGGGGTCGAGGGCATTAACCATGATGGGAGGGCTTGTTCATCTTAAAAAGACCCATAGTGGCCCATCATGGTATCCCCTTTTAACGGCTTATAAGGCAATGGTCCCCACGCAGTGCCTCTACGGGGCCGAGCTGCTAGCCATTTGTATGGAGGGAAGTTGGGAGGGGCGTGAAAGCAAATGTCTGAAAAATCATTGGCCCTCCCCAAAGGTGCAATGTCGCAGGCAATGAGATTAGAAGCAAAACTGCGAGCCTGTAACTTCCTAGCCTATAAATCATCCCTGCGTTTCTGGGATTATCTTTTGGTCCTGAACACTGGGAAGATTTCTGCCTGCGGTGCCACTGAAAGAAAACGAAGTGAATTACAGCGGGCAAAGAAGGTCAAGAAAAGATTGGAAGACATTGCAGGAACTTTTAAATTAGAATTAATAATAGCTGAAGCCTCACTCTCTGAAGCAGATTTAAAAACAGCCTGTAAAAAAAAATCTAGGTTGGCGAACTTGAAATATGTAAGGAACAAACCCTCCGCAAATTACACGGGAAAATACGAATGTATGTCCGTACTTATCTGCATTCCTAGGTGCCCGGCTGTGATTACTATTACTAAAGTTCAGGGGTGCATTAGATGTGCGTTATGTAAGCGCTGAGAAATTTGAACCCCTCCTAGATCGAGAGAATAGCTGCACATGTGGACTGCCGTCTCATAATTTGAAAGTTCATGTTTTAATTGATTGTCGCCATTTTTATAGGCTCTGTTGCTTGATTTTAAAACCTCTATTTACAAAATATAATATATATTGTCGGAATGACGCACTGGCACTTTTGTTATGGGTGGAATTCGTTGATGTGGCTTGCACACTGGCAACATTTCTCTAAAATGTTTCGATTAGTGTCTCATAGTGTAAGTAGTAGGGGTTTTAGGCGGAAGAATTATGAATTGGTACTATATGGTGTAATTACATATCAAATGTTTTTGTTTTTAAGTAATGTATGTTTTAAAGACAGTGGCTAAACATTAATAAAGTATGAACTGAAAACTGGCCAACTGACAACATCTTCCGGCCTTATCGATTCGGGATCAATGGGGGTCTGGGTGCAACTGACCAGCGCTTTGATCTCAATCTGCTACTCAGCAAATACACCATGTAAAGAACCCGAGTCCCACCCTGGTTACAGTTACCAGTGACATCCCTTAAATGAAGCCCGCTCGGGTTCCGGCCCTGCTCTACGCGGATGACGCGGTTTTAATGGCACGGAGCACGGGGGCCTTACCCTACTTGTAGCAGCCTTTGCTCCTTAAATGAGCGAACCTAATCTGGTCATTAATAACAGCAAGTCGCACATAATGGCCTGTGGCCCTGGGCAGAAAGCCCTGGTAAGACCCCGGTGAGTGGAACTCCGCAGAGTGGGATTTACTTTTAGTAGTGCAGGGACGTGGCATCCACAGATCAGACATGCACACCTGAAGCTCAGCAGAGCAGCTGGGGCAGTTTTAAACTTACCCCAGGGGACGGAAGGGGCTCCGTCTCCCAGTTCTTAACATCTATAATGTTCAGTCAGACCCTCTAGGATTTTGCGAATCACGTGATTTGCAAAAACAAATGCGAAATCGGCAGTTTTGTAAAAAGGCAGCGCTTTCTTCAAAACCGCACACGCAATTTTGTGAATGGGATATCGGATATGTTTTTTTTCGTTGAGTGGGATGCCGTGCCACACCAACTGGCTGCGCTGAGTCTGTATTTCAGCAGCAGCCTAGCGCCGGAATGCTTCTCGGCGCACTGATCTCAACAGTGACTCAGGAGCAGCACGTGGCTGCCAGAAGGTGGATCTACTGGCGACGGCACCGACCAGGAACACGAGACTCATTCTAATCCGGAACGGATCTAGGGAGTCCGGGAGGGGGGAGAGCTCTCCAGCTGTCCCAGGTCAGGCATATGTGACGTCCATGCCGGGCTTTCTTTCCATTCTCTTGCTTGTAGTGCCGCATTTATCCTGTGGATAACAGAACTACAGGTCCCAGATACATACTCAAAGCCAGGACTGGACAAGCTGTGCCCCCCTGGCACTCGGCACCTTAGCAGATCGCTCTGTGCGGCTGCAGAGGGGGGCTGTTGCCCCCATGAAGCGATTGTAACATTCTCTGCCTGACAGGAACTGCTGGGCGCCCGGCATTTGTTGAGCAGGGGAGGAAGTGCTTGTCAGCTCCTGGAAAAGATGTGTACTGAAAATCCGCGGCCAGGCGGGCTAAATAATGCGCTTCACCATAGCACGCATCGCTGTTCCTAAAAACGTTCTCAGCCCATCACAATTCATGAACCTGAAATAAACTCAGAATGAATACTGCTGAATGCCTGCATGTTGTCATCATAGTACCCCCAGGGGCACCCCGCTTTCCCCCCTCCCCCAAATTAGGTTACCCAAAGAAGACACAAGAGACAGTTGTAAATGGGTAACAAATGCTGCAGGATTTATTACATAATTCCAGGATATGTAATAGGTGGGTTATCTTACGGGCGATCAAGGGGCAGGCGGCCATCTACTTCACCTGCCCCGCCTGATGAGCCGGGCAGCACGGGAACAACCCGCAAGTGCTGCCCCCCAAGTGATTCTTTTTTCGATCACGTGCCGTTGAGATTCTACTCACACCCCCCCTCTCGGGGCGGAGCGTCGCATAGCAAGCCCCCGGTTGTTCAGGCCCACAACCGCCCACAGGCCTAGCGGGGCGCCGACCGGCTTCCGGGACCTCTCTGGAGGCTCCTCGTTTTGGCTCAGGCACCACGTGGTGCCGCGCAGAGGTACCCTTTGTACCGGCCTGCTTCCAGATCGCCCTGTAACTCCGCCACAGCCCTGGAGGCGGCTAACCGTCGCAGCCAGGGCCCCCCACCAACCTAGCTCTTTACCTGCACCCTCTATTCACCAATGCTTCGCTTAGATCCAATAAAACAGGTCCATGCCTATTTGGGAGAGGTGTACTCCATCCAAGTCGAAGTACCCCTTAACATTCCCCCGAATCATCTCATGGCGAATAAAGCCCAAACCCCTTTGGGCTGTGAACTTAAGCATTGCTCCATTAATGCGCCTCCTGGAGTGCTCTACCGCTTCTAAGGATTTAGCTCCCCGCCAAGACCTGCGGGGGATGATCTCTGACCACACGATCTCACACTCGCCCAGACGTTTGCAGATTTCCCCTAAGTCTCTTTTCATGGCTAATAACAGCAAACGTCTCCCTAGGGTAACGAGGTCGTTACCACCCAGGTGAATCACCAACAGGTGGGGCAAGGTGGACCCGTGTGCTCTTAGTTTCTGCTCGATCTTATTCCTGAGTTCGAACCATCTCATCCCCGGCACCCCCATCCATTCCACTTCGGTCAGTGAGGGTGGGGGAAGGCTAAATAGCCTTCCCCTCACACCTGGGCCCGGAAGTGACGCGCCTTTCGCGTCACTTCCGGCCCCCGATGCGGAGGGGGGCAACAATCAGGATCCCCGCCCCCGCCCCCCCCGAAGGAGGGAGTGGGGAGGGGTGACCGGGGCCCCGGGGCCACTAAGGCGCCGACCGCCGAGTGGCCCCCTGCGGGGGCCGCGGTCAGCGGCAGATGCGAGGGCACTCCCGGTATTGTTGTGCGGGTTTGGGAAATATTTTTTGCAGTAATACATTTTTGTTGGGATGCCAATCACATGCTGCTGTGTGCTGCTAATAGCACAGCACCCATCGTGGCAGCCACAGATGCTCAAGGAGACCGGATGCTGCCGCTGGTGTCTGCTGCCTACTCCCTTTACATTACAGATCTCTCGGACTAACTAACGCTTGTACTGTGGATTCATCCGTCCATTGGTGGTTTCTGCTGTGATGCCTCATGGGCTTGTTATATGAAGAACCTCTCCCAGGAGAGTTTACACATTGCCTCGTTGCCTCGTTGCCTCGTTGCCTCTTCGCCTCTTCGCCTCGTCGCCTCGTTGCCTCGTTGCCTCGTTGCCTCTTTGCCTCTTTGCCTCGTTGCCTCGTTGCCTCATTGCCTCTTTGCCTCTTTGCCTCAACTCACTGCGGTCACTTTTTTGGCAGCACCTGGGCTGCTGATCATCACCATTACTGCTAGATATCAGCAGCATGTCCTTGCCTGCCGCAGATCAGGAAGCAAATGTTCCCAACTCCAGACGCTCTGGACTTTACCCTCGCCCCAAACGTTAACTTGCTTCATCCCCTCCCAGGGAAGCTCAGCGTCTATGCTGTGGTCTTCACCGATCCCCGCTGTCACTCTTCGGCACACGTTTGTCCATGCTCTATCGGAGAAGAAACATGGTGCCACATGCAACGTGCTTCAAGCTGCAGTGACTTTGCATTGCTGCGCCGCAGTGACTTTCTTTTTCTGGGACGGGTGAGTAGCTTGGTCTGCCACCACTGCCAGCCTGAAGGTTTGGGCATCAGAATAGGGTCAAGGAAGTCCCCACGACTGAAGGCTGCGACTGCACGTGCTTGACTGGCATTGTGTGGGAGATGGGTGGGCTTGGTCACTGTGCTTTGGCCTAGGATACGGGTGGGGCGATGGGTAGATGCTGAAAGGGGTTGGGCGCTAGGCATCCTGCGACTTGGATTTGGAGTCGTTGTTGGACTTGGAAGGGCTTGGCTCTGGATTGGGGTTGCCTAAGTTGGGCAGGTGCTAGGCTGTGGTCTGAGCTTGGCTTTGGTAGGTAAAGCTTTATTCGATATAAAATATCATAAAAGCACAACATACAGTGATAAAAAAAGGATCAAGATAGACATAAAAACAACAACAATGATCGTGAACATCTTAAAAAGTTATAAAAACGGTTAAGAACAGCATATAGGAAACAGAGACAAAGTGCTTAGTGACTTAAAGTTCGTTAAAGTGCAGATAGTGGTCGATCACAAAAGTGGATCAAAGCAGTTGCGCTGAAATTTTTTTCTTACGCAATAGCCAAGCACAGCCCAAGTACTTGGCAATGCCGCAGACAATAGTAAGGGACGAGGTATCAGTCTGCAGAATGCGTAGCACAGTACGATAGTCATGGCATCCCAACATTCTACAGATCGGACGTAACCATTTGGCTCTTGGCCTTCGATAATGGTAGCAAGCAAATAAGAAGTGAGGAGTACACTCACTAGGTGCTGTGCAGCTCGGACAACCAGCAGATGAAGGTAAGGATCCCTTCCAGCCAGCAGTCACACAATTAAGGGGGAGGGACCCTAGTCTGAAACGTACATACAGGGATCTGTCCAGTGGGGACTGGATGAAGTCAAGGTATGCCTCCAGTTTACAAAAGGGCTTATGTTCGAAGAAGGCCTCGCTCAGCTTCCCCAGTTTGGGATTATTCAGATCTCTTGTATTTACCCAACTCCAATAAGCTTCCTTAAGATCCTGTTTCGGAGGGGGTACCTGGGATACCCAGGAGTCTTCATAGCCAATAAGTTTCAGTGTTTGCTTTATGTGAGTGAACCATTTTAACCTCCGCCCAGTGTCTGCTAATAAGAGATCATTTAAACCTGCTGCATATTTAGCAAGTTCAGGGGTCCTCCGCAGTCTTGCCCAGAATAATAGGGGTCGTAGACGTGCAATGTCCTGAATAGAGTGTCTCCCCAGGTCATGCAGCAAAGGTTTTAGGGGGGATGATGTTGGGACAGAGATGAGGTTCCTCATAAATTTGTTCTCCGAGACAACCAAATCGTGAATGTTTTCATGGCCCCAGATTTCAGCCCCATACATAGAGCTAGACAGTGCCTGAGCCTCATATACCACAAGAGCCGGTGCCACAGGTCGACTAGTTGAGAGATGTTGTTCTCTTATAATGGCACCGGAAACCCTCTTGTGGCACAGAAGCATCTTAGTCAGATGTGCACTCCACTTCATCCCTTTTGCAATACGTATCCCTAGATAATCAAAAGAATCTACAATGTCTAGGGGAGTGCCATCAAGAGTAAAAGTATAGCTAAAACGTCTCGGAGGGTTTATAACCATTAGTTTAGTTTTTTCCGTATTAATAATGAGCCCATAGGATTTGCAAAAGGAGGCAAATCTGTCTAGGTTTCTTTGTAGGCCAGCCGGGGATTTTGAAATCAGGAGAGTGTCGTCGGCGAACAGGAGGGTGGGGATCTTTTCACCAGCCAGGACTGGCGCGTCGGCAGGGACCTCTCTGAGGAAGTCCACCACCCCGTTAATGTATAGAGAAAACAGGGTGGGAGCCAGCACGCAGCCCTGGCGTACGCCCCTATTCACCGCGACACTCCCTGTAAGCTGGCCCTGGGCCCCCCATCTAATATTGGCATGATTGTTTTCATGTAAAAGCTTTAAAAAGGCAAGAATCTCATGGGGAACACCTAATTGGAATAAAACCTGCCACAAGCGTTGGCGGGGAACTAAGTCGAAAGCCGACTTTAAATCAATAAAAGCTAAATATAGGGTTCCCTTGCCTAGAACTACCGTTTTCCAATATAACATAAAAAATCTAAAAACTTGATCCATAGTGCCTACCTTTTGTCTAAAACCTGCTTGGAAGTGTGATAAAACATCCCCATTCTCAATCCAGCATCTCAGTCTCATTAGGAGAACCCTGCCAACCACTTTCTGTATTACGTCAATTAGACTAATGGGTCTATAGTTAGCAGGGTCCTCCTTGTTGCCTTTTTTAAAAATTGGTACCACCACCGCGGCTTTCCAGGACTCAGGTACTATGGAACCCTTAGCTATGGCGTTCATGACAACAGCAATAAATGAGGCCCAGGGAATTGGGTCGTGTAGAAGAAGATCACCTGGTATGCCATCAGGCCCAGCCGCCTTACCGGGGGCAATACTTTTGATGGCCAAAATAGTTTCGTGGGTCCCAAAGTTGGTCTCCGCTGGGAACTCAACAATGGGTGGCAAATCATCCGCCATCGATGTGTCAGAGACAATATCACCCTCATATATAGCAGAGAAATGGTCGAACCATTGCAGCTCCGCTATATGATTTGGGATGCTTATTGTTTTGGCCCTTTTGGCTCTGTTCAAAATGTCCCAAAAGGCTGTAGAATTCCGATTTAGAGCCGCCTCCTTGAGTTCCTGCCAATGATTTTCTTCCCAATCCCGTTTGGCGTCTTTCAGGGATCTTGAATAGTCTTGTCTTGCCTTACTGATTTGATTTCTGTCCTGTTTCCTTAGGGCTTGGGACAGGGTAACTCTGGCCTTTTTACAACCTTTAGAGTACCAAGGCTTTCCGCTCCTCGAGGAGTCCACCTTGGGACGGGCTTTCTCCCCCAGAATAAAGAAGTCCCCTATTTTACTGATGGTGTCAAGATAGACAGAAGCTATGAGGTGGGGATCATCCATTTTGGTGCTGGCATCGCAGAGTTCGGTGTGTTTTCTAGCTAAAAGCTCTTTGATCAAAGCGAGCTTCTCCTCATGTTGGGAGATCCCATGCCATTTAAGGCGTCGACAGCACCCTGCCAGTGATACCTCCTTGGTTGCCATTAGGGGTGGTTCATTGGCCACATTAGGTGTTGTCGTCCAAAGGTCTTTGGTTTTTAAACATAGTGGGTTGTGATCGCTATCTATTGTGTTTTTGACAACCATATCTATGATGAGCCCCCAGGAATAGATATCGACAAGGATATAATCGATGCGTGATGGCGAGATTAACCTGTTAAAAGTAAAGGCACCACCCTTGTCAGATATGGATCTGCCATTCACTGCACGTAGATTAAATTCTTGTGTAAGTGCATTCAATTGAATGGCCCTTTGTGACCATTTCTTAATCGGAGCGAGCTCCAGGGGCGGAATTCCCCAAGTAAGATCTGAATCACTAAGCCCGAGTAGATCTTCTGTGGCTAGGGGTTCAAAAGTGCAGTTGAAATCTCCACAGATGATAATAGTGGAGTTCCGGTCGATATGGGTCAGTTCATGTTCCAAAGCAGCCACTGTCTGAGAGATCTGTCCACCCGTAGAACCTCTGGCGTAAATGTTAAAGAGATCTAGGGTGGGGCCGCCGTGTGGACCTTTTAATGTCAAATGAAGCAGATCGGGGGAAACATTATTATGGCACTGAACCTGCCAATTGTGCTTAATATTTAGCCACACATATAGTCCCCCCGAAGGGCAGCCTTTCCCTGAGCTTATGGCCGGTAGAAAATAAGTGGAATACCCTGATTTATATAGCGGGGTTGTACTCCATGTCTCTTGAAATGCACATACATCGAATGCGCCGATAAAATCATGCCATTCCGGGATCAAAAGCTTTTTGGTGAGCCCCGCAACATTCCATGACACAAGATTAAGAAGGGGCGTAGGCTTGGCAAGTGTAATGGTGGACTGAGTGGCAGGGGGCATCTCACAGAACAGGGAGGGCAACGAGAGGGGGGGCAAACTTTCAGGGGCTGTGATAATGTGATTAGGAACAACAGTAACCGGCTCCATAAAACAAACCTTGGATGAAGGATTTTGGGCCAGTCAATCAACCCTATTTAAGTTGGAGTCATTACTAAGAATCCTCTGTCTACCCACTGGTAGAGCATTACTTGGGACCCAAGGCGGAATGCGCCTTATCTGGATACCGGAATGGTCCGGGGCTGAAGTACGGTACTCGAGGAGTACCAAGTTCTCGGCCAGGGTGCTGTTAGAGAGAGTAAGCTCAATACAGTCAAATTGGCTAGTGTAGTGAGACAGTCTTCTGGCCTTGGTAATGTCTTCCCGAATAATGGACCTACAGCCCCTGACATGCCTGACCCAGTGTATAGCTTTGTTTGTAAGGGAATCCGCATTTTCGTAAAATTGATTGTTAGTAAGTCTTGGTACCCCAGCCATATAAACTACGGTTGGGTTAGACAACGAACCGGCGAGAGTAGGATTAAGTGCAGTGTTGTCTCCGGGACATGGCACAGACCTCTGGCTACTGGGTCTCAAGGATCCAGTCCCTACAGCTAGGTGTGGAGTAGGGGTGGTAACTTTATCAGTTCTCTGATTATTAACAGTATCCCTATTTGGTGGTATACTCCGTCTAGTGGGGGGCAGAGTTGGCTTTCTAGTGGAATTGGTTGTGACATAAGGTAGATCTTTAGCCCTGTGAATGATTGGCAAGGAGCCGGTTTGGACGGGGATTAGAGGTGCAAGTGATGTTGGCACCGCAGGGCTACTATGCGTTGTAGACTGCATAGGAATTAATAAAACCCTCTTGCTCAGTTCCATGACTATGTTCTTCAGGGATACTATCTCGGACAGTAGCTGGTCAATTTTTTGTTCCAACAAGACTCCATGCGAGCTAGGAGTCTGAGCTACTTCAGAGGGCGAGGAACCAACCACTTGACATGCAGATGTATCCTCCTCTAGGTCTTCCAGGATAGCAAACCTATTAGAGCAAGTGAGGTCGAGCTGGATAATGGAAGAGGGAGATTCGATGACTGGTATGGGGTCCTGTGTAGCCTGTTTGTCTTCCTGATAGGGCTCATGATCATGAACTATAGGTGTAAGGGAAGTCGGTGCATTAAGAGGGGCTTCCCTGGCTTTAGTAAACATACTAGGGATCTTACGAGTACAGATACTAGTTGACAAATCTTTTGTCAAGACCCCAGTGATGGAAGAAACAGGGCTCGAATCCTCTAGTATGACTTGGCAATTGTCAACAATAGCTTCAATCCTATCAATCCTATCTAGAATGCAGTTACCTGCAGCGTGGTTAACTTTTTTTGCTTTCTTTCCCTTTTTCGAGGCAATACCCCCACCTCCTTCCATGGATTTCCTTTTGGCCATGTTACAAACACAAGGGGGATGAAGGATATCAACAATACCACAAACCTAGGGACAATATAAAATCAAGTGGCAGTATACTACAACAATACTTGGTTCAGGATCTCACAGAGGGTGGTGCTGCATAATATATTATAGGCACGGTTTTTCTCTGGGGGTGGGAGAGTCTCGGCAGTACAGTACCTTGGTGTGCCGACTAGCACGTACGAGGGGTGGCCCGGCCCGGCCTCCTCCGGCCCCGGACGGCCACAGACGGTCCCGCCCTTGTCCCGGTGTTCTCCCGGCACCGACCCGCGCGCGATCCCGCGTCGCGGAGGCTCCCGCTGGCTTTATGCGCCTTCAAGCGCGCTGTGATTACGTGGGCGGGTTCGTCCCGCAAGGGTTGCTGGGAGCAGTAGTCTCCCTGCGCACAGCGGCCGTGTGGGTGGTAGATACGGCAGCGGCAGGGAAACGCTGTGATGTGCTGGTGTGGGCGCCCTCCGTTGTTACAGGGACAGCGTGGCACAGAGAGCAGGTAGGCTGTATGGCAGCTTCAGCAACGGTCTGAAAAAGTCACCCCCGCTCTGCCGGGGCTCCCGCTGGCTTTATGCGCCTTCAAGCGCGCTGTGATTACGTGGGCGGGTTCGTCCCGCAAGGGTTGCTGGGAGCAGTAGTCTCCCTGCGCACAGCGGCCGTGTGGGTGGTAGATACGGCAGCGGCAGGGAAACGCTGTGATGTGCTGGTGTGGGCGCCCTCCGTTGTTACAGGGACAGCGTGGCACAGAGAGCAGGTAGGCTGTATGGCAGCTTCAGCAACGGTCTGAAAAAGTCACCCCCGCTCTGCCGGGGCTCCCGCTGGCTTTATGCGCCTTCAAGCGCGCTGTGATTACGTGGGCGGGTTCGTCCCGCAAGGGTTGCTGGGAGCAGTAGTCTCCCTGCGCTCAGCGGCCGTGTGGGTGGTAGATACGGCAGCGGCAGGGAAACGCTGTGATGTGCTGGTGTGGGCGTCCTCCGTTGTTACAGGGACAGCGTGGCACAGAGAGCAGGTAGGCTGTATGGCAACTTCAGCAACGGTCTGAAAAAGTCACCCCTTGGCTTTGGCTATTGCTCTCCAGTGGGCTGTGCCGAGCATGAGAACAGACTGGGGTGTGCTCTAGGCTGGACTGAATTCTGGGTTGGGTGGACTCTTGTGTGGCTGGGCTTGACTTTGAGTTGAACTCAGTTGTGTGGGCTCCATTTCGGGGCTCTAGTTGCACGCACCAGTTTGAAATTCACTCAAGCTGGGAAAAGACTGGAGCATTATCTCCTTGAGATGGAATTGAACATACATATTGTTCTGTGAAAATACATAATTTACAAAACGTAGTCATAAAGGACATGCGTTCCTTGGAAGTGGAGTGCGCAGCCCCCTGCAAATGAGTTTATGTAGATGAGTGTAGACCATTGTTGGACTTGACCCTTTCTAAATGGTCGTCCCCAAACTTTTTGCTTTCACCCTTCTTTCTTCTGAACCAGTTTTGTTGGCTTTTAGGACTCTGTGCACTTTACCACTGCTAGGCCTGGGCGGTAAACTCCGCGTAGTGCAGCACTTTTTTCCCAGCTCACACTTGCGAGCGGGAAGTTGGCGAGGGGGAAGTTGGCGAGTGCAAGCTGGCGCTCGGGTAGAATTTCTCCCCGAGTGGCAGGAAGACCAGCGTGAACGGCAGTTTGCACTGCACTCCGCCATTTGCGGAACTCTGCAGAGTTGTTTTGTCGTTTTGCGGAGTTCTGCGTAGCGAAACTCTGTAAACTATGCCCAGCCTGCTGCTAACCAGTGCTAAAGTGCTTGCACTTTATCCTTTAAACATGGTAAAATTGGCAACAGCCCAATTAGCACATCTAATGTACTTGCAAATCCCCAGTAAAGTGGTGCCACATATACACAGGGCCAGGAAATTAAATGCTACTAGTGGGCCTGCAACACACATTGTGCCACGCACTAAAGTAGCCATTTTAAACATCTCAGGCTTTCCATTGCAGCCTGTGTATGCTGTTGTAAACTGCCATTTCGACCTGGCAAAATAAACCTTTTGCCAGGCCCAAGCTTCCGTTTTTAATGCATACAAGGTGGCCGAAGGCACCCTCCAGAATTCCGCGATTCGCAAAAGAATTGTGAAATCTGCAGTCTTGTAAAAAGGCCGCGCTTTTTACAAAAGTGCCCTTGAAGGTCCTTTTATTGGGCCAGCATTGACCACTGAGACAAATAAAAGGAGGGGTCAGCGAGCAGGCGATGTGTTTGTTTACTCGCATGATGTATCTCATGCCCCTGCCTGGAGGTGCCCGGAGAACACTGCTTGGAACGTGGACACCAAAGGGCAAGCGGGTTTTGTCCCGGCCTGGCAAGATGTGCCCTTCTTCTGCTCCTCTTACCCCACCGTCAGCGCTCTCACCATTCGCAGGCTTACAATGGATGGTGTGAGTGTAGTGGCACTATTCAAAAACAAAGAAAGAATTCGGGCCCGCCGCCCATGGGCATGCAGCGGGACCTGCTGGTGGCAATATTATTTGAGCCCGGGCCCACTGGGGTCAATATTAAAGCAAAAATAAGAAAGAACACGTGCCGGCCACCTGTGGGCATGCAGTGGAGCCCGTGCAGTCAATTTTTGTTTTGTTTTGTTTTTAAATAGAAGCTAAAAAAATTGCAGGTAAAATGCCCCAAAATTTCGATTTGTGTGCTGCTAAATTCCCGTTTTTGTGCCGCGAAAGTTACAAATTTATGACACAATATCCTGGGGGGGTCTGTGTGTCTCCGCTGTACTCTATGGGGCTGTGATTTGGTGTTTTGCTAATACTGATACCCTGCAGTCTGAAGAAAACTGTATTTGCAGGTGGATATCGAATTTTATGCTGCATATCGAACTTAACCTCTTATTCGTCAGTGACGTGGCCAAACTGGCTCCACTCTTACCATGGATTAGCAGCTGCTCAAATCGTGAGGCAAAGGGGAACAGAGAAATTAAATTATTATGGATTGCCAGAATTTAGATGACGGACTTGCCATGTACGCAAAATGGGCAATATTTTGAATTCATCAATTCTGTTCGATTAACCAGACAAACCTAGAAAAAGACCAAACGGCTTGTCTTGGGTCATTGCCATGCCCAGAGATTTGAGAGTGAAGTGAATAAAAAGACTTTTAAATTGTATTCTGACTTTCAGAATTTCAAAATGATGCCTTGTATCGCCCTCTCCCTGTCATGGAGGGAAAGAGCTCTCCTTCTCCCCTGGCGCGACTCTTGAGTACCCGGGTTGGCACACAGGTGGCGCGGCTCTTGAGTACCCTGGGTTGGCACACAGGTGGCGCTGTGGCGCGGCTCTTGAGTACCCGGGTTGGCACAGAGGTGGCGCTGTGGTGCAGCTCTTGAGTACCCTGGGTTGGCACACAGGTGGCGCTGTGGCGCAGCTCTTGAGTACCCTGGGTTGGCACACAGGTGGCGCGGCTCTTGAGTACCCTGGGTTGGCACACAGGTGGCGCTGTGGCGTGGCTCTTGAGTACCCGGGTTGGCACACAGGTGGCGCTGTGGCGCGGCTCTTGAGTACCCGGGTTGGCACACAGGTGGCGCTGTGGCGCGGCTCTTGAGTACCCGGGTTGGCACACAGGTGGCGCTGTGGCGCGGCTCTTGAGTACCCTGGGCTGGCCCACAGGTGGCGCTGTGGCGCGGCTCTTGAGTACCCTGGGCTGGCACACAGGTGGCGCTGTGGCGCGGCTCTTGAGTACCCTGGGTTGGCACACAGGTGGCGCTCTCAGGACCAGCCTGTCCCTGTGACGATCATTCAGAGCAGCGCTTGTTGCATTGTTTGTTCTTCTGTACCTTTTTTCAATGATATTTTAAAGCCTTTTTAAAACCGTTTTTAAGATGGGCTTTAGGAAGTGCAAGGCGCACTTTTGTTAAATTCTTTGGTGTGTCAAGGGCTCTGCGCCTTTCACAAAGCTGCTGTAAGTCGGAGGCGATCTATAGAGGGGTGACGGGATGTGTTACCCCTCCTAGAGTATGTTCTGGCTGCTAGATTATAGGTTTTTATTCATATATTGGCATGGGTGTCTCTCAGGGTGAGGGGGTTGCTATCCATAAAACTGGATTTTATTTTTCTGTACTTTTTATCACCTCTTTTTCCTATTGATGTGTAAGCTTTGTGTGTCCTTTATGGCTTTGTATTTGTCGAATAAAGTAATTTTGACTTGACTTGAAGTTGTCAAATCACTCATTTCACTTTTTCAATATCTCTGCAGTAGCCCATAGAGATTGTCAAAATTAATTAAAACACGTTTGTTGTCATGGCATCTGGCTGGAGCAATATGTTTAGAATTAGAGGTGGGCGTAGCTGGCGTAATACTCTCAGGAATAATTACTCGTAATTATCACAAAACTGCTCTTAATTACGCAGACCTGTGTGAGAAGTGTAATCCAGCATTTAACGCGTCCAATGTGGGCCCGAGTGGGCGCGCTGCTCTCGGAAAACAGCTCTGAATGCCGCGGGGCTCGGACAGCGGTGGCCGGCAGCCGCCCGCTGTCTCTTCGTTTGTTGTTCTGTAATTTCACATCACAAGAGTAATACGTGATCACGGACACTACTCTAATGACCCCGCATGATTACAATGTCTCCCAGGCCTATTTAAAATGTACAATTCATCACTCCCTATTCTAGTATTGGCTCTGAGGGCAGCTCCGCCCGTTGTTTGAAGCACGTGCTGGGAAACAGCCTTTACATCGAGGTTTTTACCTCGTAGTGCCTTTAACACGCATTTTTTAGCCCGCATATTTGTACCGCAAATATGCATTTACAATACATGCCAATACCACGCATTTAAGGTAAATTGGGGGGGGGGGGGGGGGGTGTCTTCCTCCACAAATATATTGTTTTTAAATCTAAAAAAATGTGTGGTATTGGAATGCGTTGTAAATGCATATTTGGGGTAAAAACATGCAGGCTAAAAAATGCATAGCAAAGGCACACAATGTATTTACATGCGTTGTACCGTCGTACAACCGTGCTATGCCACCATCCACAGACCTATTAACACCCCTCCCCACCAAAGTTCGGGTATAGTTACACCCGATGCTGGATACACTAGCGTGAAAGTCATCCCACACCAACCCCTCCCTCCCAGGCCCTCGTCCGCAAGCGCTCCCCAGAGCCAGGTGGCATCAGGCTTTTCTTGTCCGCTGTGGAAATATGGTCGGTTATGTCCCCTATCTTGGACCCCAACGGTTTCATGTATAAGTCACAAGTACATGTATGTTCCCTCCAGTTCCAGTCATGAAGACGCAAACACATGTGTGTCCACCGTCAACATGTCCTCTTTCAGATCCGCCATGAATGGGCCGGATATTCTATTCCTAAGTATGAAAGGCCACCGGCTTTATATGGTTCATTTATCCCATTTTACAGTCCAGGCGAGTAGGCCCTGATTCTGCCACCAAGCCTTTTCCTGCCTTCTGCCTCTGAAAGCTCCAGTCTGAGCCTGCATCTGTGACCATGAACTTTGTCTTACTCCCTGCGCGGCTAACGGTGCCTGATCCAGCCCGTAGCCTGCCAGAAAACTGTATTTCACCTTCAAGATTATCTCCTCCGCCCCTCATCCGATGCATTCCTGTCTAGCAGTTTAGGTAAACATTCCTCCAGTTACCGTGCAAAGGGGCCAGGCCTCGCTGTCCTCATGCAAGTAATTCATAAACCCTGTTACCATGGAATATTCCTACCCCCTCGCATCTAGTGTAGACACTTAGACGCTTGTACACGCACTAACAGTCAGTATAGTCAGTATAGAATAAGATTCTATCCTAAGAGACCTCTCTTTTTGGATAACACAGTTCTTTAAACATAGGATATTAGATATGATTTGGAATTAGGTTGACATAACCCCAGACTTTTGTCTCCACATGTAGAGCTAAATGTCAAGCCCCTTTCTCCTTCTAGTTGCACGTCAAATCACACGTCATGCTGCTGCGCGCGCATCTCTGCCACATATTTCTGCTGACATTGCGAAATTCTTTCATGGAACCACCCATTTGTGACATCATACCTAATGACGTTCTTTAGTTACGCCCAGTTACACCCATTTTAGTTACGCATGTATGTCTTTATCTCTGTTATCAACTGTTACACCTCCTGCATCTGTTTTACTGTAATGTATTTTCTATAAAACTGCCTATCTGTCAATAATATATGTTCCTTCCTTCCTGAACTTTCGTGGTGATGGAATAGAAGGCCCATAATTCGAATTATGTTCCTTTGTATAGGAATAAAGCCCGTTCCGAATCTCTAATACCACGGATTCTGCCTCTTATTTTACTAAGCTATCCTTATTAATTTTCCGCATCAAATTAAGTACCGGTAATTAAATTATTTACCACATATATGGCGCCCGAATAGGGACACTTTCTCATCTCACGCGCCGGAGGTGCGTTGCAGGCCCGGTCTCCTGCCACAGCTGGACGGACAACAACGCGTACCCACAGGATTTCCTGTATCTCCCTCCTGCCGAGCGGGGGTAACTGAGGCTGCGATCAACACCCAGACGAGGCGGTGAGAAGTGCGAAGTATCCCGACCAGAGCCTAGCTGAGAGAGCAAGATCCGAGGTATACAGAGGCCCACCAGGTTCCGAAGTTCCGAAGTTCCGAGTCCAGTCGAGTCGAATCCAGTCCGGTCCAGTTTCAAGTTCAGTTCCGAGGCCTTCCGTTCCGAGCTACCCGGTGAGTACCATTGCCGGGGAGGCGTTCTGACGTGCACATAGGTTGTGCCGGTCAAGACGGGTTTGGGTACACAAATCCGGTCTGCACTGTTTCAGCAGTGTATCTGTACTGTTTAGCAGTATATCTAGTATGTCTAGTATATAATTCAGAATTACCTAGTTAGTGCCGAGTATTATGCTTAGTGACTAGTTCCCTAAATGGCCATCATTGTTGTTCATTATTATGTTAAATGTTAGATGTTTTAAATACGTTCTGCATATTGTGGTGTGAATGACTGTTCATTATTGTGTTTTGTTGTATTAAACGTGTTCAAAATTAGGTATCAGATCAGTTCTCAATATGCCGCTCTTTTCAAAATTAAGACAGATCAAAACTAGAAAAGGGGTACTCGAAGAAGCTGTTCCCATTCCTCCTAGGGACACTCCAGGGTACTTCATGTATCATAAACATGGCCTAGACGCCATATTATTTCTTGATTTATGGGTAGACTACACCAAGGAATTACCAGAAAATCAGAGATGGCCCGCAGCTGGGACCTGGGATGCAGATTGCATCATGAAAGTAGAGGAAGAATTATGGAAAAAGAAAGTTAGACAATCACAGAAAGATGCCATTGAATTATGGCGTAAAGAATCATATAGACGTACAGAAAAAGCACTCAGACAGGAAGAGAAAAGTAAGGAGAATTCAAATAAAGTCCGAGAAAATCTATTAATTGAAGAAGGTACCCGAGCAAAATCAGAACAAGTAGACAGACAAAGAAATGCCCTTATGAATGGTATGTATCCTCTTCTGGCCGAAGGGTTACCTAAGGCTACTCTGGAGATACCCAAAGACTTGCCACCTCCATTGTTTCCGATAAAAGCACATCCCAAAGGGCATCCCAGAACCGCAGAAGATGTTTTCCTTTCCTCTTATTTAGACGACGCAGCTCCCGAGTATGCTAATACTGCACCACATAGACCGCCTGCCGAGGGGGTTCAACGCCAAGACCCTCCGTCTGTACCTCCGCAACAACAAACTCCGACACAAGTTCCGGCAAGCACATCTGTTTCTACAGCTGTACCCACACCTATGGTTGCTATATCACGTTCAACGAATCCTTTCCCATCCAGCACCCCAGGCGGTGCTACAGGAGGTACAACAAACATTTTTTCCACGCCACCCAGAGTAAATAAACTTTCCTTTCAAGAATTAGCCCACCAACGTACGCCCAAACTAGTAACTCCCGACATGCTTAAGGAACTTCTAGTAGATTGTAGATATGACCCCGTGCCCGGCAAAGAGGACGAAATGCTGCTGGCATCATTACGTATCCGACGAGCTGCAATATATTTAGGGAGGCTACCAGGAATGACTACACATTTAGAAAATATATATCACTTTGTCCAGTCAGGGCGAGATTCTGAAAGTATTAATAGAGCCATGGAGTACCAGAAAGTGGAGATACAGGGGGAACTGTTACGTTTCCTCATAAATTGTGTGATTAGAAATCAAGACCGACCAGGGGTAAATCCGGAAGAAATGCGAATTCTTACCACATGGAGTCGGAATATATCAGAGGGGAGACATGATAAACTATTAAGTATAGTAGCTATGTGCCGAAAGATCCGCAAAGAAGTAGAACGAATACACGAAGAGAGATTAGCGGTAGACCAGCCTGAACAAAACGAGGAGGAGGAAGAATTGGAACTGCCCACAGGACAGTTAGAAACCATGGCCTATGTAGGTAGAGAAAGATCTTGTAATAATACTAGATGCTTTACTGATCCGATACGTCCGATACGTCCAGTTAATAACAGAGATTTCCAAACCCCTATAATAAATATAAGGTCCCCCGAACATTCGTTCCAAGCCGCTGACAAATTACTTCGAGAACGAAGGGGTTATCATATACTAGATTCTATGGATGAACAAGAATTAGCCAGGTCAGCCGTTCACTGGGTTGACAGTCCCGGAAAATATAGTGATGATACACTAGCGCACACGTTTTTGAACCTCACCCCAGATGAACAGCGTTTAGCTGGTATCTACATGATTCAACAACTCCTGATATTATATAAAAGCCAACACTCCGATCCTGGTCCCTTACCTGATATATTGACTGAATTACTCACGAATAAATGGAGAGGTTCAGGTACTGAGTTAATTAGAGAAATACTAGAATCCAGAAAGCAGTACATTCTTTTTGTATGCCCCGAACATGTCTCACTGCCCATCAAGGAAAGAACGACGTATTATATGGATAGACAGAATCCCTTACGCGAAGTCCACCCGATAAAAGGTGATGACAATCAGTTTAAACGTGTGTTTGTATACACACCCATATCTAAAATGGAACTATTAGAAATGAAGAAAGTGGTACCCAGTCATGACAAAGACCCAGCGGGTTTCCACCGTGAAATTAAAGATATGTTGCTCATGGGAGAGTATACCTATCCCGACATTATGAAAATATTAAAGGTATTAATGCCTGCGGGCATTTACGAAAAACTCAAAGAAAAGGATTGGGAGGTGGGAGACCAAAAGATAGATTGGACAGCATTAGAAAACGAAGAAACAGCTCGAGGTTCAGGTTTAGGGCTTGGGGAAAAGACCAAAATACTACCAGGTTTATTAGTACAGGTACTGCCACGTTTATTAACTACGAAAAAGGAAGACTGGGGTGCAATCTCAGCCTGTAAACAAAAGCAAGATGAAGACACTAGTGATTTCTATGCCCGATTCGAAAAATGTTTTGGTATAAATAGTGGAATAAAAGCAAGTAGCGAATCGTATCCACATCTGTTTGTGACAAAATTAGTTGAAAATTCCTTGCCCCAAGTTAAGAATAGAGTATTGAAATTCGAGAGTACCTGGCAAGGTAACACCCCGTCACAAATGTTACAAATGCTACAGTACCATCACAATAGAATTAGAGAGGAACAAGAACATGAACAAAGACGCATGAAAGACACAAAAATGAAAATGCTAGTTTCCCAGACAGTTCCAGCTGACGGTCATAAAAAGGGTATGACACAGTCCAGTGTTTCAGCAGGTTCTGTAAAAGGGACATGCAACTATTGTAAACAGCCAGGTCATTATGTACACGATTGTCCCGTTTTAAAACATAATATCGCCATAGGTAATACAAAAGAAAGACCACGGCCACTTAGACAGGATCAGAACCAACAAGGAGCCCCGCAGCATGCACAGGCCATGCCAGCTCCGCAACAGTCTATGCCAGCTTCATCACCGCAGCCTATTGCTGCCACACCAACAACGACACGACAGATGTACCAGACCGCACAGTATGACTATCCTGATTATCAACGATACTCATGAAACAGCCTAGAGAGGGAAGTTGGCTTACCCCTTATCGAGGTCCCTGTAGATCAGGAAGGACCTTATGTACACAGTGAACTATTAGGCCAAGATAGAAAATTTTTACTTGATACAGGGGCAAGCCGAACAACCATAAAACGTAGTGAAGTTCCAGGGGCACCCCTCTCAGGCTCACAGAATATTTCCCTTGGTTTTTCAGGAAAACCTATCATTAACGAAGTATCACAGCCTCTTCCACTTACGATTGGTCCCTTGACACGAACTACAGATTTATTGCTTACAAAATCATGTCCAGAAAACCTGTTAGGTATAAAAACATTGAAAGCTCTAGGAGCTATAATATGTTGTTCTCCGGAAGGAGTAAGATTGTTTTTACGTGATTTCAAAGGGCACTATGTGTCCCGAGACATGGATCACCGACTGCAGACTTTACCCACACATTTATGGGCACAAGGCCCTACAGATGTTGGTTGCATGAACATTACACCATATCGAGTCACACTAAAGACAGGAGTGGTACTACCACGAATGCGACAATACAAGTTACCCCCAGATGCTGTAGTGGCTTTACTGCAAATCGTTGACGAGCTTATTACCCAAGGAGTGGTTGTGGAAACCGACTCCAATGTATGTAATTCCCCGATAATTCCGATTCTTAAACGAACTGATCCAAAAGCCCCGCCAGTATATCGATTAGTTATTGATCTGCGCGAATTAAATAAATGCATTGTACCACAATACCCTGTGGTCCCAGATATCTCTTCATTACTCACAGCTATTGATTCAGAAGCAACGTTTTTCACTGTAATTGATCTCAAGAATGCCTTTTTCAGCGTCCCAATAGATCCGGAAAGCCAATACTTGTTCGGATTTAGTTTAAATGGACGAAGCTTTAAATTCACACGCGCACCTCAAGGATTCACAGAAAGCCCCAGCATCTATAGCCAAGCACTGAAACGAGAACTTGACAGTATCCACATGCCAGTCAACACTGCCTTGCTTCAATATGTCGATGATCTGCTGATCACCGCTAGAAGCGAACCTGAATGTGAAAAAGCCTCACTGACGGTTTTACAATTTTTGGCCGAAAAGGGGCACAAGGTGTCCCCTTCCAAGCTGCAATTCTGTGTCCAGCGAGTTGTTTACCTTGGGCACTCGCTGTCCAAGGAGGGAAGGCAGCTTACGTCAGATCGCATCCAGTTAATTGCTAACATGCCAATACCCAAGACACAAAAGGAGGTGCGGGCTTTTATAGGCCTCACTTCATATTGTAGGCAGTGGATCCCTCAATATGCATTTCTGGCAAAACCACTCATCCAGTTGACAACACAGGAGGCAGCCACATTGACTGTCCTCCCTTGGACTCCAGAACATACACACGCCTTTGAAAGCTTAAAGAAAGCTTTATGTCAAGCACCTGTTTTAGCAACACCATGTTACAATAAACATTTTACGCTCTTTGTTACAGAACGCGAAGGTACTGCCTTGTCAGTACTCACTCAGGAACAAGCAGGATCACACAAACCATGTGCTTATTTCTCTAGTACATTAGATCCCGTAGCTCAGGCTCTGCCTGCATGCCTGAAATCAGTGGCAGCGACAGCTTTAGCAATCAGACAAAGCGATGCTATAGTGTTAGGACATCCATTGACAGTACAAGTACCACACGCAGTAGAGGTTCTCTTGAACCGAACGCAAACACAACACTTGACTATAGCAAGACTCACCGGTTACGAATTAACATTGTTTCAGCCACACATAGAAATCAGACGTTGTAATACGTTAAATCCTGCCACACTGTTACCAGTAGACGGAACAGACCCACTAGCACATGATTGTATTGAAGTTATTACTATCACGACGAAACCCAGACAAGATTTGACAGACGTCCCATTGTCAGATCCAGACCTGACGTTGTATGTAGATGGTTCATGTATGAGAACAAGTACAGGAGAGCTAGTGGCCGCGTATGCAGTCACAACAGACACTGAAGTCATTGAAACAAATTGCATAAATACTTTGTCAGCTCAAGCAGCAGAGCTCATCGCTCTGACACAAGCCTGTATTCAAGCCACAAATAAGAAAGTCAACATATACACTGATTCACGTTATGCATTCGGAGTTGTACATGACTTCGGCGTGCTGTGGCGAGAGAGAGGTTATTTAACTTCTCACGGTGCCCACATTCAGCACGGACCCCTCATTCATGCCTTATTAGATGCAATACATCTACCTACTGCAATATCAATTATGAAATGTAAAGCTCATACGAAAGTTACTGATATCATTTCTCAGGGTAATGACCTAGCTGACAGAACAGCTAAACAGACTGCTCAGAATCAGACTCACGCAACTGACATGACAAAGACAATAGTTCCGACACCAACACATTGCATGACAGTTAAGGATCCCGCTCTTGACGTAATTGACATACAGACACACGCTACACCAGAAGAAATAAAGAAATGGACTGAATTAGGAGGGATCCAAACGAATCAAGGATGGATGACGAAGGAAAAATCTGTATGGTTTCTTCCCGACTCAATGGTCCAAGTCATCATTAACACTATACATAGTCCAGCGCACCTAGGAGAAAAGGCTATGCTAGACAGCATTCAACACATTTGGTTCAACAAACATTTACGAGCAGCAGCTAAACAAAAAGTTCGTACCTGTATGATCTGTTGTCAGTTTAACCCAGGTAAAAGCATTCCCGTGGAACAGGGTGGATTTCAGCCTCCTGATCACCCTTTTGAAGTCCTCCAGATGGATTATATCCAGATGGAACGATGTCGAGGATTCAAATATGTTCTCGTAGTTGTCTGTGCTCTTTCCCGTTGGACAGAAGCATACCCGGTTTCAGATTACACTGCCCCGACTACTGCCAAACAGTTAGTTCGAGAATTCTTCCCACGGTACGGTTTACCACGTGTTGTCTACTCAGATAACGGCCAGCCGTTCTCATCCGAACTAATGAAACACGTTTCACTTTTGTTAGGCTATCAATGGAGATTTCACTGTGTCCGACACCCCGAGGCAGCAGGTCTCGTGGAACGACATAATCAAACTCTGAAAATTAGATTGTCCAAAATATGTAGGGAGAAAGGTGTCGACTGGGTAGTAGCCTTACCAGTTGCGCTCTTTTACATGAGAATGGTAGCACATTCTCGAACAGGGCTATCCCCTTATGAGGTGATCTTTGGCAGACCACCAAATATGTGGGGGACGCCTATACCACGCAAAATAACTGATGTTGACTGTAATATGCTGACAGATTACCTGGCTTCCTTGATGTCTGCACTACAATCTTGTCGTTCACAGGTAGCTGCAGCCTTTCCCGACAACACCGAGGTGAAACCCCATGACGTAGTTCCCGGGGACCTGGTGTTAGTGCGTAATTTTGATCGGAAGACTCAGCTGGATCCTAGGTGGAAATCGCCTCAACTTGTACTACTCACCACGAGGACAGCCGTGAAGATCGAAGGTCGCAAAGGTTGGATACATTCAAGTCATATCAAGAAATTTCATGGACTACCGTCTGATGTAAACGTTACACCTCGCGTGTCTTCACCGATTGACTCAAAGCTTCCTTTGGTTGAACAAAGCGATAAAGAACTATACAAACTAAAATTACGGTCTAATAAGTCAGACAATTTGATTGTTTAAGTCCTCTCCAAGGTGAATCGGTCGAATTTGTCTCTGACATGTATCCCCTAGACCTGAATAGAGAAAGAAACCGAAAGATGCAGTTGAAAAAGCATGCGTACTGTAAATCACTACGAAGTCATTGCACAGTGACGTTGTTAATTTTGTTTTTCTTAAATCTTTTAATAATCGCTGCAAGTATATTGTTGCACCTATATTATCCTATTTCTAAACATGTTTACAATGTTACTGCTGAACATTCTTTTAGTGAATTACCCCCGCATGAGTTGTCCTATAGATTTGCGCTGCGCAATAACACTTTTATTAGTATGTTACATCATTCCCATCAGACTAGCAATGCTACAAATTGTTGGATATGTGGCCGACTCCCTCCCTATCAGAACTATAAGGGAGTTTTGCCCCTCTTTCCCTATCCGTTCACACACAATGGCTCCTGTGGAGCATGGTTTAGTTTGATAAATTCCCTAGATTCGAATTCCGCAGTTTATCAAGACAACTGGGTATGGGGAAACCTGAACTTAGTTTTGCTTAA
Source organism: Triturus cristatus (assembly GCF_964204655.1). NCBI lineage: Eukaryota > Metazoa > Chordata > Amphibia > Caudata > Salamandridae > Triturus > Triturus cristatus. The sequence continues at coordinate 1,157,174,532 of NC_140580.1, read as the reverse complement.
AGTCTGCTACCCTAACAAGGAGGGACTCCCCAAAAGAACAGGAACTAATCTAGAAAATGAAGTATATGGATTAGGTAATTTCACGCTTAATCTCATGATCCTGAATGTTGAATCCGAAGCTGCACCAATTTTGCCCGCTATGTCAGTATTTCCAGTTAAAGGTGAATTGTGTGTAAGAAAGAATGGTTCCATACATATGGGCCATAGTAGATGCACCACTGTGATAAAATTCAGTGATCAAGGCAAGTCTACATTTAGAGCTTCTCGTCATTCCTACTTTATATGTGGCCAGACCGCATATATACGCCTACCTCTAGATTGGGATGGTACCTGTTACATAGCATTCCTCCTGCCACCTGTTTTCCTAGCTCCTCCCGATTATCATAGAAATACTCATTTAGTACACAATAGACAGCAGAGAGATCTCCCAATCGTCGATTACACTGAAACAGCATGGGAAAAATACACAGATTTCAATAAAGGTTTCTTTCCCTATATAGGTACAGTCACTAATAGTAAGTTGATACGTAGATTAACCAGAACCCTTGAAGCAGTAGTGAACGAAACTATTTCCGCCTTAGGCAATTTAACAGAAGAGCAGTCTGCTATGCGGATTGTTGTGCTTCAAAATCGTCTTGTCCTTGACGTCATCCTGGCCGATAGGGGCGGAGCTTGTAGGGTCATCGGATCAAGTTGTTGCATTTTCATACCAGAAAATTCGCCGTCAGTATATAAAGCCATAACCCGCCTTCATAAGATTGTAAGCCAGATACACCAGAGTCCAGGCACCTGGACTTGGTCCGGTTGGTTCTGGGGCGTGTTGTCAGCCTGGGGATGGAGAATGCTCTCCTTCCTAGGTATTGGCTTTCTCATACTATTCAGTTGCTGCTTATGTCTACAATGTGGGCCAGCGATTTGTGGTCTGTGCGCCACCTCGTGTATCCCACATCCAAGTTTTCGTTCGAGATCCCGGAAGAAGAAAGAAGAACAAATGATGTTATATGAACAGATCGATGGATTGATGAAGATTGATATCTCCTAAGGGCCAGTAGGGGACAAGGAGGGAATGTGGAAATATGGATTTTTATGGTCGGTTATGTCCCCTATCTTGGACCCCAACGGTTTCATGTATAAGTCACAAGTACATGTATGTTCCCTCCAGTTCCAGTCATGAAGACGCAAACACATGTGTGTCCACCGTCAACATGTCCTCTTTCAGATCCGCCATGAATGGGCCGGATATTCTATTCCTAAGTATGAAAGGCCACCGGCTTTATATGGTTCATTTATCCCATTTTACAGTCCAGGCGAGTAGGCCCTGATTCTGCCACCAAGCCTTTTCCTGCCTTCTGCCTCTGAAAGCTCCAGTCTGAGCCTGCATCTGTGACCATGAACTTTGTCTTACTCCCTGCGCGGCTAACGGTGCCTGATCCAGCCCGTAGCCTGCCAGAAAACTGTATTTCACCTTCAAGATTATCTCCTCCGCCCCTCGTCCGATGCATTCCTGTCTAGCAGTTTAGGTAAACATTCCTCCAGTTACCGTGCAAAGGGGCCAGGCCTCGCTGTCCTCATGCAAGTAATTCATAAACCCTGTTACCATGGAATATTCCTACCCCCTCGCATCTAGTGTAGACACTTAGACGCTTGTACACGCACTAACAGTCAGTATAGTCAGTATAGAATAAGATTCTATCCTAAGAGACCTCTCTTTTTGGATAACACAGTTCTTTAAACATAGGATATTAGATATGATTTGGAATTAGGTTGACATAACCCCAGACTTTTGTCTCCACATGTAGAGCTAAATGTCAAGCCCCTTTCTCCTTCTAGTTGCACGTCAAATCACACGTCATGCTGCTGCGCGCGCATCTCTGCCACATATTTCTGCTGACATTGCGAAATTCTTTCATGGAACCACCCATTTGTGACATCATACCTAATGACGTTCTTTAGTTACGCCCAGTTACACCCATTTTAGTTACGCATGTATGTCTTTATCTCTGTTATCAACTGTTACGCCTCCTGCATCTGTTTTACTGTAATGTATTTTCTATAAAACTGCCTATCTGTCAATAATATATGTTCCTTCCTTCCTGAACTTTCGTGGTGATGGAATAGAAGGCCCATAATTCGAATTATGTTCCTTTGTATAGGAATAAAGCCCGTTCCGAATCTCTAATACCACGGATTCTGCCTCTTATTTTACTAAGCTATCCTTATTAATTTTCCGCATCAAATTAAGTACCGGTAATTAAATTATTTACCACACCGCCCAGAGCCATGCAGCAGACCGTAGTGCCTAGAAGCCATCACACGCTACAGAAATACGCAGAAGATATCAGAACATAATGGTAGTATCATTTGAGTCCTGCCAGGCAGGATCATGACAACACAGACATACACCTCACCCAGACTTCCTACATCTTCTCGCCTTGCTACTTGCAAAAGATAGAGGCAGACACTGCCCCAAGATGCCCTCGCGCAGCTGGGCAGGTGCAGCAGACAGGATGGGCATTGCAGCTTGGAGTGGACTGCACTGCCCACAACAAAATTGAGGGACAGGCGCTCCACCCCATCCTGAAGTTGTCAAGTTGTCATCCTGGAGCAATGGAGTCCACCCCTTACATAAGAATGTAAGGACACTGAGGGGTATGTACTGCACTGGAATTCATACCCCTCGGTGCCCTTACATACTTATGTAAAAGCAGCAAGGGGTATGCACTGCCCTGCAGCAGATACCCCTCGTTGCCCTTACATAAGAATGTAAGGACACTGAGGGGTATGTACTGCACTGGAATTCATACCCCTCGGTGCCCTTATATACTTATATAAAAGCAGCAAGGGGTATACACTGCCCTGCAGCACATACCCCTCGTTGCCCTTACATAAGAATATAGGGGTATGTACTGTGATAGAGATCAGGGTGTGTATAATATTCCCACTACCACAGATAGAGTAATCTCACAGTTACACGCACATACATTCATCATACGCTAGGGCCCATTTCACTAACATACGCTCAAATACTCTACCAGCAATAAACCTGTGGAAAGAAAACTCCTAGTCACCCTGCATCTATATCGAGGTCGATAAGACCTGGTTATTATGACTGTCCATAAACATAATCTATACAACCTATACGGCAATAATCAAAATATGATTCTCAATAATTGACAAGAAATAATATCCAACACCATGTTCAAATTATATTGCTTTATCTAAAATTAGTCAAAATGGAAATCAATCAGAATAAATCATTTTTCATAGTTACCTATTCTAGCTAAATGTCAGAACGGGTCAGGACAAGTCTCTCGGTAAAGTCTTTCAAGACGAAGTCCCTTCAGCATCAATCCTCAGCAACGCAGATTCGGTACGCGGCAAAGGCAAATGGCAAGTGGCAAGTGGCCTCTCTAGGCTAACAATTCTTATAATGAATCGAACAAAGGAAAGATACATAAAAAAGTTGTAATGTCCGCTGGACCGCTGAGCAGAGCGAGAAGGAAAGGATGTAACATCGCTACATTTGAAAATCTCCGCTCAGGAATAAATCACAAAATAAAGACTACGGAACAGGAACCAAGAAACATAAATGTATCTTGTTAGTTCTACTTCTCCTCGGCAATGAGACCATAGTTCAGAGTCTTTCTCTAAGGCTCCTTTGTTTCCCAAGGCTGCCAAGGACGTTCCATTTCACTTGGAGATTACCCAGGCTGCTGCTGTCCTCACGGAAATTTTAACAAGGCAAGCAAGGACTGTGGTCAGCTGACTTCAGGACCATATTCAGCAGGGCTCTCTCCCATCACGGTTTTCTACTTTCAAATCGAGGCCAGGCTTACAAAATCGGCCATCTTTGTCTAGGCCACCATAGGCCACAATAGACCATCTTAATTAAAAGAAACAAAAACAACGTTACCACAGCATAGTGATTAAACAGTGCTAATCCCACTAATACCCTTATGTGTATGTATCTATCTAGCACTTGCAACATAGAAAAGCATTAATTCGAAAAGCGTTTTGTGCTAAAAAATAGCACACAGCAACGTTTAAACATGAAAACACGCACGTTATTATTAAACAGCACATTTATGCGTACCCACGTGTAACTCTCTCTTATTAGGACAAACGGATTGATTAATATAAACACACGTGCACAAGACAAATAATTAATTATTAGTAATTAATAAATTAATATGACAAATAGACATGCCAGAGCTTCAAAAACCAACGAATTTTCAAACAGAAAACTCTGCTCCAGCAATCCCCCCTTTGGTGATTTTATCACCAAATAAACCCCAAAAAAAAATTAGTGAAAATTTAGTCCCATTTTAGGAGAAATCAGAAATGTCTTTTCTCCTTACACAACATTACACACCAGTCACTCTTTCATCATCCCTCTTTGTCTCTAAGTAAACACTCTCCCTCAATTCTTCCAATTCAATTTCTTGCGGTTCTCTTTTCAACCTCTTGTTTTTCTTCTCTTTATTCAGTTTCTTTCTCCCTCCCCTGTTTTTACAACACACACACACTAATCTCAGTATCAATAAAGCAACAATTATACTAGTTAAAGGAAACAATATTCTACCTATAATAGTACTACCTACTTTTGCAATAAAATCCTTAACAGCTATCATTTTATTAGCTATTTTAGTCCATAAATTCTCAGCTTCAAGTGGTACTAATTCTTCATGCAAATCAGTAATATTTTTGATATAGACCTTCAGGTCTTTGCTTTCGTCTGGAATGTAAGTGCAACAATGTTGAACTTTCAGCATTCCACAGACTCCACCCTCCTTGGCCAATAGAATATCAAGGGCAAGTCGATTTTGCATAGACATGGCACGTACGGCACTTAATTCCGTATTCACCAAAAGAAACCCTCCAGCGGTATTTGTCGATAAGCGATCAACCACTGTGGACAGTTTCCGAATTCCATAAGCATTCAAAGAAATTCCCACTGCTGGAATCAAAACTCCAAAAATATCACCCACTATTTCAGACCAAGTTTCTCTCTTAAAACGCATTAGTAAATTAATATGTTCCACATCTCTTATCTTATCTATATGAAAAATCTTTGGAAAAACCAGGCCCACATAACAGGTGCCATACCAATGGTCAGGCAACTTGTAATAAGCCTTGTTCCCACAAACATAGTATACTCCTGGAAATTTTTTATCTTCTCCACCTCTGAAAACCCCAACCTGTTGCAATGAAGTATGTATCATGGCACTCACTAGTCCCAACAAAATATGTATCATATTGAGATTTCCTTCTTGTAATGCAAAGTTTACCCTTCTGTGGTGTATCTGGAGCTAAAGTCGGACTAACCCCATTTTTCAACTCTTTTCCCATCTCAATGTCCCAAATTGTCTCACTCACTTTATATTTTCCTGCTTTCTCCTGCATGTTCAATCTCCTTTCCTCTACCATATCCAGAAAAGCTTTCTCCTCTCCTTTCAGACTGCAAGTTAAATTATTCTTAAAAATGTAATCTAATGTTAATCCTTTTTCTTCAATAAAAATTTCACCAAATGTGTTAGCTTCTTTAGCTGGATTCAGCTCCTTGTTCATTGGCAAATGCCCAAAAATACTATCTCTGTTAGACATTTTATAATCTACTTTCCCTAACAAATAAAAAACACTACTTAAAATACTACAAGAAATACCATATGTAGCTGGTAAATGATGATAAGTAACACCCTCTGAAACGGATGCAGGTAATTGCATACAAACGTAGCAATCCCTCACTTCCATTGTTTTCACATATTCATATAACAATTTTGAAAAAACATTACTAGAAAAGTTATTAATTGACCTATCTTTGTGTATGTAAGTATTACTAATTCTAATCGGAACTACTTTTTGCGAATTCTCCTCTACATTTGTCACATTCTCTGTATGCATCTCAAACTCAACTTTAAAAGTAACTAATAAAACTAAAACACCCCATAGAAGCATTAATAATCCAGTACAGCAGCAGCACATTCTACACCACCTTTTAAAGAAGGCACATCTATTTCGATTATCCTCTATGTTAGCCATTTTACTACTTTAATTTAGCCTCTACTACTCCACTACTGAAATTGGAACTCTTAAATTCTTCAACAATTCTTTTCAATTTTTCTCTTCAGTCTTTCCAAATGATCCTTTCGTTCACTCAATCCAAGTGAATCCTTCCTTTATTCAGTTTGGATACTTGTCATTCTTAACTTCAATTTCTTCAACATCAAATTGTATTAGATCTCCAACATCAAAATCCTCAGTATTTGACTCTTCTCCAATGTCAGTCAAGAGTACTTTCAGGATTTCACCAGTATCTTCCTCAACCACTTCTCTCAAGATCTCTTCCGGATTATCTCGAGTCACTGCTTCTTCTTTTCCTTCTTCAGACAGTGCCACATAAGACCATTCCGGTGATCTGTACTTTTGGTTGGGTCTTCTTACTCTTTTTATTTCTACTGGTTCTTTTGATTCCTTTGATTCTTCTCCTTCAGCTTTTGAACTTTGACTCGATACTTCATTCACTTGTTCAGCTTTTGATGTATTTGCTCTTATTATTCTGTATCTCAGCCTCTTAACTCTGTTGTTAGGCCAACGATCTCCTTTTATCACCTTTTTCGGCTTTATTTCTTTATTACTTCTTTCTCCAATCCAAGTTCTCTTTCTCAGAACTCGACCCTCTGTTTGTTCATTCTCATCATCCAATTCTGTTTCAAGTGCCTTCTGTTTTCGTTTCCTAGCAGTTTTCTTCTCTTCCACAGATTCTTTCACCACTGTTTGAGATTTCCCTACTTCTGTCCCTCCTCGAGTCTCCGACACGCAATCTTCTTGCTGTCTACTTGTCCCTTCACCTAGCTCATCAAGAATGTTCCCTACACCTCCTCGGGGGTCTTCCGCAATCTGTCCCTTTCTATCTTCTTCTGACCCTACTTCTTCAAGTATAATCTCAAGTGGTTCCTCAATCTCCTCCTCTTCTGATTCAGGAGTAGTCTCTGTGAAATTTCTCTTCTCTTTTCTTTTTCCTTCACTGCTTTTTGAAACTTCAGGCTCTCTTACAGAATCTGATCTTTTCTCTGATACTCGCAGTGGTTCATTTGAAGCTTTTCCCGCTTCTTTCCTCACTGATTCTGTATCTTCATCATCACTGGAATCTGACTCTTCAAAATACTCTTTACCAGTCCCTTCTTTTGGGTTTGGAACTCTCAGAGTATGACTTGCATGTACCCAGTGTTTCACTCCAGCACACTTTACTGCAGTTGTCGTAGTCAGAATAACTTGTCTCGGCCTTCCCCACCTTGGAACCAAGCAATTTCTTCTTCTGTGTACCTTAATCCTCACCCAGTCTCCTGGACTCAGATCATGGGCTTGCTTCTTCTCAAGTGTGGTAGCTTCTTCTCCAACCTGGTGAAACACAGAATGAACTGCGTCAGCCAGGCCTTTACAGTAATCCAAAATCATGTCATCAGTTATTGTCACCAACTTATTGACAGGCACAAATGCATGGCGCATTGCACGTCCCATGATTATTTCGTGCGGACTCAAGCCAGTAGTTCTATCTGGAGTAGATCTAATAGTCATCAGCACTAGAGGTAAAACATCTGGCCATTTCATGCCAGTGGCTAAGCACATTTTTCCAATCCTGTTCTTGATTGTGCCATTAATCTGCTCAACCACACCAGAAGCCTCTGGTCGGTATGCACAATGTAGCTTCTGCTGTATTTTCAATGCTTCACAAATCAAACCCATGAGTTCATTTTGAAAGTGTCCACCTCTATCAGACTCAACTGTTACTGGAAACCCGTACCTAGGAATCAACTCCCTTAACAGTAACTTTGCCACTGTTATTCCATCATTTCTTCTAGTCGGGTAAGCTTCCACCCACCTTGAAAACAAACAGACTACCACTAGAACATACCTCAGTCTGTTTACTTGGGGCATTTCAATGAAATCAATCTGCATTCTTGTAAAAAGACCTCCTTCTCTGCCTATTGTTCCCAGACTCACCACTGTCTTTTTCCCAGTGTTAAATTGCTGACAAACCAAACACCTCTGACAGATGCTTTCTGCAATTGTTCTGAACTTTGCATTGTACCAGGTTTGTTTAAATGACCTAACCATCGCATCCCTCCCCAAATGTCCCTGGCCATGATACATTCTTGCCATTGACGACAAAATGGAGTTAGGCATTACTGGTCTGCCATCTCTGTAGACCCAAACATGGTCTGTTTCTCTTGGAGCACATCCTGCCTTAATCCAATCTTTTTTCTCTTCCTCTCCTGCCTCATCTTGCAACTGTTTCACTTCATCCCATGTTTCTAAGACATTAGTAAACATCACAGAGAGAAAAGACATTTCCCCCTCTCGGTCCCGATTAATGGACTGATTTGTTTTGGCGCAGTATTGCGCAACATCATTTGCGTAACGGTTTCCAACCATGATAAAATCCTCTCCTTGTCCATGGGCAGCACATTTTACAACTGCTAACTCCTTAGGCAGCTGTATCGCCTCAAGCAATTTACCAATCATTTCAGCATTCTTTATCGGAGTTCCACTCGATGTCAAGAAACCTCTTTGTAGCCAAAGCTGGCCAAAATCATGCACAACTCCAAATCCATACTGACTATCAGTCATCACAGTTGTCCTCAAATCTTTCCCAATTTCGCAAGCTTTTGTCAATGCCATCAATTCAGCAACTTGCGCAGATTTCACTCCTTTCAATGGTGATGCTTCCATGACCTCTGAAACTTTGCACACCGCATATGCTGCACATAGCACACCATCATCATTTCTCAGGCATGAACCATCCACAAACAACACATGATCACTCTCATGTAAGGGAAGATCCCTTATGTCTGGTCTCGGTTTTGTACAGTACTCAAGCACATCCAAACAATCAGGATCATCTTCCATTTTCACACCCATGTTTTCAATATCTGGTAAAAGTGTCGCTGGATTCACATTCACACATCTTTCAAGAGTCACATTTGATGCTCCCAGAATTACTTTTTCATATTTAGTCAATCGACTATGTGACATGTACTGAGTTCTGCTTCTTGTCAAAAGAATTGCCACATTGTGAGGTACGAATACCCTTACAGGATATCCCATTATGATTCCCTCACTTTGTTCCAGACTTCTGCATGTTGCAGCCACAGATTTCAGACAACCTGGTAAACCCACAGCTACGGGGTCAAGTGTCAATGAGAAGTACGCAATAGGCCTTCTCAGTAATCCATGCTTCTGAATTAACACTGAAAGTGCACATCCATTTCTCTCACTGCAGTACAATTCAAACTCCTTTTCGTAGTCTGGCATACCCAAAGCTGGAGCCTCACACATTTTACTTTTAAGCTCTTCAAATGCTGCCATTTGTTCTACATCTAGATCCAATGGGTCTGTCATTTCACTTTTTGTCAGTTTAATCAGTGGCTTTGCTATCAAAGAAAAATTAATTATCCACTGACGACAATAACCCACCATACCCAGGAACATTCTCACTTCTCTCTGAGTTTTTGGGGCTTTCATTTCTCTGATTATTCTGATCCTGTCATCCGTCACTTTTCTCAGACCCTTTTCAATATTGTGTCCAAGATAATGCACCTCTTTCTTGCAAAATTGCAATTTGGCTGGAGATACCTTTAACCCTCCATCTGCCAGATGATTCAGTAAAGCTATGGTATCTACTTCACAAGCTTCACGTGTCTTTGATGCCACAAGTAGGTCATCAATATACTGCACTAGTACTGAGCTCTCAGGCATGATCAAACTCTCCAACGATTTCTTCAATAACTGATTGAATATCGAAGGACTCTCCGTATACCCCTGTAGGATACGACACCATGCTAAAATACGCTGGCCAAACCTAAATGCAAAAATCGGCTGGCTATCATGATGCAATGGAATTGAAAAGAACGCATGACACAAATCAATTACTGTATACCACTCAGCATCATGTGGAATTTGATACAGGATCACTGATGGATTTGGCACGATAGGACAACATGCCACCACGATTTGATTAACTTTTCTCAAATCCTGTACGATCCTAAATTTCCCATTAGGCTTTTTTAGTCCCATTATCGGTGAATTACACGGACTACTCAGTAGTTCTCTCAGGACTCCCTGCTGAATCATTTTCTCAATTATAGGAGTTATCCCTTCAATTATTTCTGGTGTCATTTTGTATTGAGGAATGTTAGGATAGGTAATTCCCTCTTTCACTGCAATTTTCACTGGATCTACATTATTCATCAATCCCACATCCTCTCCAGTAAAATCCCAAACTGTCCTTTTCACTGTGTCTCTCAGCTCTCGAGGCAAATCCTCCGGATTAAACACAGCAAATGCACCAATTAACTCACTTTCTCTATTCTCTAGAGTCACTCGGTACAAAACATCCTCATCTGGTGTCTCAAAGGCTATTCCATCCGGTGTACAAAAAATTGTGCAGTTCATCTTGCACAACAAGTCCCTACCTAACAGGTTCACTGGACTCGTGTCACAGACAATGAATCTGTGCATGTCTGAAAATTTCCCTATCTGTACTCTTACTGGTTCAGTAAGACGTGTTCTGATTTGCGTATTGGCTACACCAACTACTTGGATTGCTTCATCCGAGAGAGGAAGATTTCTAACATCTGTTGACCTGACAGTTGATCTTGTCGCACCTGTGTCTACCAAAAAAGTAACACTTTCCTCATTTATTTTCCCATCCACAAATGGTCCTGCCTGGTCTATTTCTAGAGTTGCACCAAGTATGCACTCTTCTTCCTCTCCTCGGCACCGTCAATAATCACCCTCAGATTCACTCCCTTCACTCTTTAACAAGTACTGTTGTACCTTGTTTGAACGTCTTGGTTTATTTACCTGTTCATCATTGTAGAATCCTGAATCCTGATTATACTTTTGTAACCCTTTATTCTGCGGCAAGGGCGGTTTTGGCTCTTGACTCTGCTGTCTCACAACTTTCTGTTGTTGCTGCTGTTGATTATTTCCTTCATTCTGCACCTGTTGATTTAAGGATTTATTCTCATTACTCACTAATGGTGGATTAGGACATTCTGATCTCCAATGCCCCAATTGGCCACAGTTGTGACAAGGAAACTTTTTTTTCGCTTCCTCAAGACTTCCTTTTCCTTTCCCTGCATATCTAGGTCTATTCCCTGCATTGTTTCCTGGATTATTCGCCTGTTCCACTAACTGTGCTTCCTGTCTTTCCGCAACTTTCACCTGTGCCCACATTGCTTTCTCTTTCAGCTTTCTTTGTTTTGCTTCAATTTCATCACTAAAGTATTTCGCATGTCTCAGAATCTCATCTACTTTCTTACTCTGCCAATCCACTGTATGCTCACGAATTCTTTCACCAATTTCAGGTCTAAGGCCATATACAAATCTGTATACAAAATGACTCAAATCCTTGTCACCCAGGTGTTCATCTCCACTGAATTGTTTAAATGCTAGTATCAGCCTCTCGTAAAAAGCATGAACTGATTCTTTCGCTTCCTGTTGTGTTCGATCTATTTTTACCCAGTCTGTCTCTTTTGCAGGAACTTTACTCTTCAGGTATACCATCACCTGATCATACTTTCTCATTACCTCTGGATCTGGTGCCCCTGTTCTTGGGTCTCTTGGATATTCCTCAGTAGGCCAACTCACAACTATTTTACACTCAGTCCACAAGTCTGCTGGAACAATTATATCAAACAGACTATTCAGGTCAACCCACAGCACTTTTGACAATTTCACAAACCTATCTACCTGCCTATACCACTCGACGGGCTTTTCTCTCAATCGAGGGAAATCATTCGTAAATGATAAAATATCCTGTCTGGTCCATGGAACATGTACATATCCTCCTCCAGGTATTTCTCTCATAGGATAATTATCCACTGGTCTCTCTTTTTCTCTCACTGGAAATGCTGAATAAGTTGTTCTATCTTCAGCTTCCTCTCTTTTCTTATACCACCTATCCTTCCACTTTTCTACATCACCCCATCTTCGCAATAATGCTACCATTTCCTTAATCTGTCCTGTTCTACCAGTAGCATTCAAATTTTCAATATCCTTCTCTGTAAAATCCATCCTGTAGGTTTTTTGTAAAGCTTTCACTTTATCAATGTCAATTCCCTGCTCATTCGCTATTGCTCTTAGCCTGTCATGTGTATTTCTTGCTCTCCAGGTAATGTTCTTGCACATAAACATTAACTCACCATCATGATGACTCTTCAGAATTTCTGTTGGAACTGTTCCTGTAACAAGCTCTTCTAATTCTACACGTAACCTAGCCACGTCAATTACTTGTGAATCTTTATCCTTTTTCTGTAGAACTTTCATCCAATCATTCAAATCTTCAACTGTTATTTCAGCAGTTTTTCTCACTGGAACCACTCTCTTCTGCGGTTCTAAAATTGGCATCCCTGAACAACTAGCTTCACTAGCATCCAGTATTTCACTACATATGTCATGTCTTGATTGTCTCAGGTCAGTTCTTTCTGCTCTTTTGCCTGAATCTCCTGAAGGACCAACTGAATTTGTCAAATTATTTCCAACATATGGAATCACCAGTCCATTTTCACCTGTCCTCTGTTTGTCAAACACAGGCATAACTGGACCTATAGTTACAGGCACCGTAACAGCTTCCAGATTCTTCGTTAACTCCCTAATCTTCTCAGTCAGCTCTGTTGTAGTTCTGGCTAATTGTCTGGCATTCTCATCAAGGTAGTGATCACTTCCTAACTCAGGTGTCTCATTTTCTGTCTCATTGACACAAACTGTATCTCTTATCGGAGAAACAACTGGTGTACTCTTATCCGGTTCTGGTCTATATGGAGGTGGTCTCTTGTAAATCATGTCATTCAAGACCTCATCCTCATACTCATTAACTCCATATTTTCTCATTTCTGACTCAGGAACCCTTTCTGCTCCTCCTTCAACTGTTCTCATCGGATATAATCCCTCTGACATACTAGCATCTCGCCACCTTTTCATTCGATCATTATGAGTCTCACGATCATGTCTCCTCCCAAACATGTACCTGTAGTACCCTCCAGATCTCTGTTTTTCTCGCTCATGTACTTCCTCTTCCCATTCCACTAAAGCCTCGAACTGTGTAGGTCTTGGTTTCAGGTCTAGACATAACATCTTTTCCCGTAAATTTCTCAACATGGCCAGATTAAATGAACCATGTTCCGGAAATGCTAGAACACCATCTTCTTTAGTATACCTAACCCAATTCTCCAACCATATACAGGTATGAAACCCATATTTCACAGCCATGAAGGATGCAGGTGTTTTCGTTGGAGGTAACAACTCACGCTCTCTCGTTTTAACATCTTTATCCTTGTTAAACCACTTTTTAATTTTACCAAAAAATGTTTTCTTCTTTTTCTCTTCTTGGTAATACATTTTAGCGTTTACCAAAAACTCTCTACTCTTTCCGTATTATAAATATACAATACGAATTTTCAACCAATAGCAGCGCGACTCACACCAACGCACCAATCCTGGAGCGTCTACGTCACTAAATAGCTCTTCCAATCCTTGCGCGGCTCACACCAACGCACCAATCCTAGCGCGAACACTATTCTGATCCACTATCCAATCAGAGCGCGGTCTTTCTGACGTCAACAGTCGCTGCAGTCGTTTGTCTCCTGTCTTCTGTCACTCGTCTACCCCTCCTTTACAAAATCTTCTCAGTAGACTTCGTGTCAAAATTTCTACAAAATCTATTAGTTACAACATAAAAACATCTCCATTGTCTGCTTCGCTAACCACAGAACAATAAAAGAGAATCTATTTCACAAGAACCTCTCGTTGACACAGTAGCACTTCCCTCTACTCTGCCCTTCTAACATACATTCATTAACTGTTTCCTCTAGGACTTGTCCAAAGAGTCTTACAATCAATTAAATGTATATACATTTACGCACATTCATACAAGAAAAATATAGTACATACACACAGAATCCTGCTTCCCGAGAACAGCGAACAATCTGTCCCACTACAGAATTATAACATACATCAACTAAACAGCTTTCCTCTGCCCAGTTTCTCAAACAAGCTCAGAGAATACCTATTACTTCTCCCGCGATAAGCTTTAACGGTAATCCTTACAGATCCCTGGGACTTAAGACCAGAGTTTCATAGATAACCTTCACTATCATACACACTCCTTATATACCAGAAATATCTAATAGTAACATACGACAATGTCACTGATTCCGAACCCAGACAATGTGACGCGCAACTTCAATTGACACACGTTATTCCTTACAATTCCGTCTTTCCCGAGAGCAGCATATACTTCCCTCTGCCCTACTACGGAACTGCTACCAGCTCCCAAGTTCCAGAAGCACTACATATAACTCAACATTACGACTCCAACATATAGTATTAGTACATATACCAACATCAACCAATAATCAATAATCAATAAGCTAATGTACAAGCAATCTTATCAGATCAAGACAATCATCAATAACCATCCTACTCTGCTACCAGGAAATTGATAGAGATCAGGGTGTGTATAATATTCCCACTACCACAGATAGAGTAATCTCACAGTTACACGCACATACATTCATCATACGCTAGGGCCCATTTCACTAACATACGCTCAAATACTCTACCAGCAATAAACCTGTGGAAAGAAAACTCCTAGTCACCCTGCATCTATATCGAGGTCGATAAGACCTGGTTATTATGACTGTCCATAAACATAATCTATACAACCTATACGGCAATAATCAAAATATGATACTCAATAATTGACAAGAAATAATATCCAACACCATGTTCAAATTATATTGCTTTATCTAAAATTAGTCAAAATGGAAATCAATCAGAATAAATCATTTTTCTCATAGTCACCTATTCTAGCTAAATGTCAGAACGGGTCAGGACCAGTCTCTCGGTAAAGTCTCTCAAGACGAAGTCCTTTCAGCATCAATCCTCAGCAACGCAGATTCGGTACGCGGCAAAGGCAAATGGCAAGTGGCAAAAACCTCTCTAGGCTAACAATTCTTATAATAAATTGAACAAAAGAAAGATACATAGAAAAGTTGTAATGTCCGCTGGACCGCTGAGCAGAGCGAGAAGGAAAGGATGTAACATCGCTACATTTGAAAATCTCCGCTCAGGAAAAAATCACAAAATAAAGACTACGGAACAGGAACCAAGAAGCACAAATGTATCTTGTTAGTTCTACTTCTCCTCGGCAATGAGACCATAGTTCAGAGTCTTTCTCTAAGGCTCCTTTGTTTCCCAAGGCTGCCAAGGACGTTCCATTTCACTTGGAGATTACCCAGGCTGCTGCTGTCCTCACGGAAATTTTAACAAGGCAAGCAAGGACTGTGGTCAGCTGACTTCAGGACCATATTCAGCAGGGCTCTCTCCCATCACGGTTTTCTACTTTCAAATCGAGGCCAGGCTTACAAAATCGGCCATCTTTGTCTAGGCCACCATAGGCCACAATAGACCATCTTAATTAAAAGAAACAAAAACAACGTTACCACAGCATAGTGATTAAACAGTGCTAATCCCACTAATACCCTTATGTGTATGTATCTATCTAGCACTTGCAACATAGAAAAGCATTAATTCGAAAAGCGTTTTGTGCTCAAAAATAAACAGCACACAGCAACGTTTAAACATGAAAACACGCACGTTATTATTAAACAGCACATTTATGCGTACCCACGTGTAACTCTCTCTTATTAGGACAAACGGATTGATTAATATAAACACACTTGCACAAGACAAATAATTAATTATTAGTAATTAATAAATTAATATGACAAATAGACATACCAGAGCTTCAAAAACCAACGAATTTTCAAACAGAAAACTCTGCTCCAGCAATACTGCACTGGAATTGATACCCCTTGGTGCACTTACATACTCATGTAAAAAGAGCAAGGGGTATGCACTGCCCTGCAGCACATACCCGTCGTTGCCCTTACATAAGAATATAGGGGTATGTACTGCACTAGAATTGATACCCCTGGGTGCCCTTATATACCTATGTAAGGGCACCCTGGGGTATGTACTGCATTGCAGTACATACTCCTCGGTACCTTTACATAACTATGCAAAGCAGCTGAGTCGTCTGCACTGGAGTGAATTCCCCTCGGTGCCATTACATGCTGATGTAAGGGCACTGAGGGGCATGCACTGCACATTACTGTGCTAACTCTGCCCCGTCTCAGAATTCCACAGAATCTTATGGAATTTTATTGTAATCCACGGTATCCCATGGAATGAAATTCTGTCAATTCCACTCACTCCTAGAAGTCATCGTGGAGTCCTCCTGGAGTGGTACATTCCAAACCTGAAGTCATCATGGGGTCCTCCTGGAGTAGTACATTCCAAGCCTGAAGCCATCATGGGGTCCTCCTGGAGTGGTACATTTCAAACCTGAACTCATCATGGGGTCCTCCTGGAGTAGTACATTCCAAACCTGAAGCCATCATGGGGTCCTCCTGGGGTGGTACATTCCAAACCTGAAGTCATCTTGGGGTTCTCCTGGAGTAGTATATTCCAAACCTGAAGCCATCATGGGGTCCTTCTGGAGTGGTACATTCCAAACCTGAACTCATCATGGGCCCACTTGGAGTGGTACATTCCAAAACCGAAGTCATCATGGGGTCCTCCTGGAGTGGTACATTCCAAGCCTGAAGTCATGCGGTCCTCCTAGAGTAGTACATCCCAAACCTGAAGTCATCATGCGGTCCACCTGGAGTAGTACATTCCAAGCCTGAAGTCATCATGGGTGTAAGACCTGGGGTCACCAAGCCCTAAGGGGGTAACGTGACTCGAGCGGCTGGGCATCCAAAGGCTTTTGTGTAAAGCAACCATACAACACACACCTCCTCTGAGGCAGGGAACACACACAATAAGGGACGCCACACTGTAGGGTTTATGTAAACAATTCAAGTTTATCTACGCAGTTATACGTAAATGCAGTTCAGTATATGTAAATGCAATTCATTAGTTGTCAATGCAGTTCATTAGATGTAAATGCAGTTCACTAGAGGTAAATGCAGTTCATTAGATGCACATGCAGTTCACTAGAGGTAAATGCAGTTCACTAGAGGTAAATGCAGTTCATTAGATGCACATGCAGTTCACTAGAGGTAAATGCAGTTCACTAGAGGTAAATGCAGTTCATTAGAGGTAAATGCAGTTCATTAGATGTACATGCAGTTCACTAGAGGTTAGCATTGGTTGCACCCATCATACATAACGGCGCTGTAGGCAGTACCTGATAGGACAGCGCTCTAGAACCCAGCGCTACTCGTGATAGTTGCGCCGTGAACCCTGGTGAGCAGAGCCTACGGAAACAGCGTTACTCGTAATAATTAAGCATTGAACTCTTTAGAGCAAAGCCTACCAACACAGCGTTACTCGTAATAATGGAGCATTGAACACTTTAGAGCAAAGCCTACCAACACAGCGTTACTCGTAATAATGGAGCATTGAACACTTCGGCGCAGAGCCTGCAAACATAGCGCTACTCGTAATATCTAGCATTGAACACTTCGGAGCAGAGCCTGCAAACATAGCGCCACTTGTAATAAGCCAGCATGAAGCACTTCTGAGCAGAGCCTACAAACACAGCGCCATTCGTAATAGGCAAGCATCCGGCACTTCTGTGCGGTTCGTGGGGCACAACGCTACTCGTGATAAGCAAGCCTCGAGTACTTCTGTGCAGTTCGTGGGGCACAACGCTACTTGTAATAAGCGAGCCTCAAGTACTTCTGTGCAGATCGTGGGGCACAACGCTACTCGTAATAAGCAAGCCTCAAGTAGGCGGTCCACTGCTACGCGATAGTCTTGGAGGAAGGGGGCAATCCCTCGGAGGGGTGTCAAAGTCTTGGGTGCACGGGGGGAACTCTCACGGAGGGGAACCAGGGTCTCAGGGTGCGGTGCTGCTCCCGGTCTGTAGGGGGCGCACCAGGTCTGTCCCAAGCCTCCCGGGCTTACCTTGATCTCGATGTCTGGAGGCGTCCGACCCAGCTCCGAACTCCGCAGTCAGTCCTTCCGCGACGAGGGCAGGCCACGGCCTCACACACCTCCGCCAGCAGCTTCGACGGCAGCGACGGGGCCCCGGGCTTCTCCGCAGGCCTCGACGCGATGAGGGGACACACTTCAGGCTTCCGGGCCACGGCGGTGAGCGCGCTCTGGTCCCCGCGCCAAGGGGGGTGGGGGGGTCAAATTAAGCGGGAGTGTTCCGCGCTCAACGGGGATTGATGCAGGGGATCTCAGGCCAGGTCAGGGAGCGCAGGGGTCTCAGCGCTAGTACCTGGTTGATCCCCAGCAGTTCCGCAATCAGCTTTGGCATAAAGTTTCAGTGTTCAGGTTTGACATGAAGTCTCAGCTTTCAGTTTCAGCCTGCAGTCAGGACATAGGTTTCAGCATTCAGTTTCAGCATGCAGTCAGGACATGAGGTTTCAGCCTTCAGTTTCAGCATGCAGTCAGGACATGAGGTTTCAGCATTCAGTCCTGATGGCGCAGATGTCTCGGGCGCCCTTGGGGGGTTCTGTTCCTGGGGGGTAGGGATTGAGTTGGTGACTAGTTCCTCCCTAGTCAGGCTGGGCAGAGGTTCCCTGGGTCCTCCTACCGCTGGGCAAGATCAGTGGGCTTTACAGGATCCCTCACTCACTTAAGAGGCAGCACCTAAATCCTGTCACTCTCAGAGGCATAAGTCCCTGGCTAGGCCCTACCGCCTAAAACTCCTGCGTGGATTCTCCAGCTCTGCTTTACCCCAACTGGCCAACTGACTGGAAAATGTTCCCTCCCTCTGTTAAGTAGCCCTAGGTCAGGTGACCTCTATCCAAGGCGGCAAAAGTAAAAACCACACCTCCCTTCTAGAAGGTTCCAGCACATTCCAGGAGCTTCCCCATTCTACCTATGGGACAAAAAAGGCGGGCTGGTGTCGCAACATTGTTGTGGGGTCCCAGCCAGCTCCTGGCAGCTAGGGTGCTACTAATGAAGACCACTCTGCAGTAGCAGGGGCCTGTGGCAGCCATCTTGGGAGAAGGGAGCACCTGCACCTTAACACTGGTTGGCAATGAAAAGGCGCCCGGAGACCTAAGTCCAACATAAAAATGAGGGTGGAAAAAATGAGGCGCGATCAAAAATGGAGGGGGAGACCACCCTAGGGCTGACAGGTCTAACAATGGGGTCCTCCTGGAGCGGTACATTCCAAACCTGAAGTCATCATGGGGTCCTCCTGGAGTGGTACATTCCAAACCCGAAGTCATCATGGGGTCCTCCTAGAGTGGTACACTCCAAACCTGAAGTCATCACAGGATCACCCCGTAGCTGTGAAAGATCTTCACACAATTTCCACATAATTGTTGCAGCAGTAAATGTTTATCACACTGAAGTAATCTCAACACTGTCCTAGAGTAGTCTTTGTGATGACTCTAGAGTCACGTAAGTTAAACATTCTGAGAGATATACATACCTCAGGATGGTTTGGGATGACGTCACTAGATCGCTCCAGGAATAGCCCAGCTGATGTCATTGAATGACTCCAGGAAGAGCTTCCTTTTGACTTGAGTCAAATGTATCAGTCCCCCACCCCCTGCAGACACCTCCACAGTGTGTCTTTACAAGATAAAAACTGCCCCGGTTTGCAATTGTGGGCCATACTTTAGCGATCTCATTCGCTAATGTGGGCTACTTTTATTTTGGTGCTGGACCTATTTTCTATTCCAGTTCGACCCTGCACCTCCCCAATGAGTGCCCACCCACGGCTGTCCGGTGCAGGAAGGGGGAGGGATGCCCGTGTCGCACCTACCAGGCACAGCACAAGCACTGCTGTCTCCAGAACTGGGTGGCATCCAGCCATGAAAAACGCAGCTCCGGCACAAAGTAATTTGCACAGAAATAGGACAGAAATAAAACGAAATGCGTTCCATAAAAGCGTCAGACGGGTGAGTGAGTGCCTGAAAGAGCCAGCATCGGAGCAGAAACAAGCACAGCTAGCAGAACTCTCCCAGAGCACCCACTGCACTTCACTGTAGCCTGACTGGGAAAGCCTCTGTCAGAGCAGAACTTAGAACTGCATATCTAACAGAACTCTCCAAGATCACCCACAGCACTTCACTGCAGCCTAACTGGGACACCCTCTACCACGGTAGACCTTAGAACTGCATATCTAACAGAACTCTCCCAGATCACCCACTGCACTTCACTGCAGCCTGACTGGGATACCCTCTACCACAGTAGACCTTAGAACTGCATATCTAACAGAACTCTCCCAGATCACCCACTGCACTTCACTGCAGCCTGACTGGGATACCATGTACCAGGGTAGAACTTAGAACTGCATATCTAACAGAACTCTCCCAGATCACCCACTGCACTTCACTGAGCTTGACTGGGATACCCTCTACCAGGGTAGACGTTACAGCTGCATATCCAGCAGAACTCTCCCAGAGCACCCACTACACTTCACTGCAGCCTTACTGGGATACCCTCTACCACGGTAGACCTTAGAACTGCATATCTAACAGAACTCTCCCAGATCACCCACTGCACTTCACTGCAGCCTGACTGGGATACCCTCTACCACAGTAGACCTTAGAACTGCATATCTAACAGAACTCTCCCAGATCACCCACTGCACTTCACTGCAGCCTGACTGGGATACCCTCTACCACAGTAGACCTTAGAACTGCATATCTAACAGAACTCTCCCAGATCACCCACTGCACTTCACTGCAGCCTGACTGGGATACACTCTACCACGGTAGACCTTAGAACTGCATATCTAACAGAACTCTCCCAGATCACCCACTGCACTTCACTGCAGCCTGACTGGGATACCCTCTACCACGGTAGACCTTAGAACTGCATATCTAACAGAACTCTCCCAGATCACCCACTGCACTTCGCTGCAGCCTGACTGGGATACCCTCTACCACGGTAGACCATACAGCTGCATAACTAGCAGAACTGTCCCAGTGCACCCACTACACTTCACTGCAGCCTGACTGGGATACCCTCTACCAGGGTAGACCTTACAGCTGTATATCTAGCAGAACTCTCCCAGAGCACCCACTGCACTTCACTGCAGCCTGACTGGGATACCCTCTATTAGGGTAGAACTCACAGCTGCATATCTAGCAGAACTCTCCCAGTGCACCCACTGCACTTCACTGCAGCCTGACTGGGATAGCCTCTACCACAGTAGACCGTACAGCTGCATATCCAGCAGAACTCTCCCAGATCACCCATCGCACTTCACTGCAGCCTGACTGGGATACCCTCTACCACGATAGAACCTAGAACTGCATATCTAACAGAACTCTCCCAGTGCACCCACTGCACTTGACTGCAGCCTGACTGGGATAGCCTCTACCACGGTAGACCGCACAGCTGCATATCCAGCAGCACTCACCCAGATCACCCACTGCACTTCACTGCAGCCTGACTGGGATACCCTCTACCAGGGTAGACCGTACAGCTGCATATCTAGCAGAACTCTCCCAGAGCACCCACTGCACTTCACTGCAGGCAGCCTGACTGGGATACCCTCTATAAGGGTAGACCTTACAATTGCATATCTAGCAGAACTCTCCCAGTGCACTCACTGCACTTCACTGCAGCCTGACTGGGATACCCTCTGTCAGAGCAGAACATAGAACTGCATATCTAACAGAACTCTCCCTGTGCACCCACTGCACTTGACTGCAGCCTGACTGGGATAGCCTCTACCACGGTAGACCGTACAGCTGCATATCCAGCAGCACTCTCCCAGATCACCCACTGCACTTCACTGCAGCCTGACTGGGATACCCTCTACCAGGGTAGACCGTACAGCTGCATATCTAGCAGAACTCTCCCAGAGCACCCACTGCACTTCACTGCAGGCAGCCTGACTGGGATACCCTCTATAAGGGTAGACCTTACAGCTGCATATCTAGCAGAACTCTCCCAGTGCACTCACTGCACTTCACTGCAGCCTGACTGGGATACCCTCTGTCAGAGCAGAACATAGAACTGCATATCTAACAGAACTCTCCCAGTGCACCCACTGCACTTCACTGCAGCCTGACTGTGATACCCTCTACCACGGTAGACCGTACAGCTGCATATCTAGCAGAACTCTCCCAGTGCACTCACTGCACTTCACTGCAGCCTGAATGGGATACCCTCTATTAGGGTAGACCTTACAGCTGCATATCTAGCAGAACTCTCCCAGTGCACTCACTGCACTTCACTGCAGCCTGACTGGGATAGCCTCTGTCAGAGCAGAACATTGAACTGCATATCTAACAGAACTCTCCCAGTGCACCCACTGCACTTCGCTGCAGCCTGACTGGGATACCCTCTACCACGGTAGACCGTACAGCTGCATATCTAGCAGAACTCTCCCAGTGCACTCACTGCACTTCACTGCAGCCTGAATGGGATACCCTCTATTAGGGTAGACCTTACAGCTGCATATCTAACAGAACTCTCCCAGTGCACCCACTGCACTTCACTGCAGCCTCACTGGGGTGCCCTCTGCCAGGGTAGACCTTACAGCTGCATATCTAGCAGAACTCTCCCAGAGCACCCACTGCACTTCACTGCAGCCTGACTGGGATACCCTTTACCAGGTAGACCTTACAGCTGCATATGTTGCAGAACTCTCCCAGTGCACCCACTGCACTTCACCGCAGCCTGACTGGGATACCATGAGCCAGGGTAGAACTCACAGCTGCATATCTAGCAGGACTCTCTCAGTGCACTCACTGCATTTCACCTCAACCTAACTTGGATACTCTGTGCTAGTGTAGAATGACAGCAGCATATCTATCAGAACTCTCCCAGTGCCACCACTGCACTTCTCTGCAGCCTGACAGGGATACCCTTTGACAGAGCAAAACTTAGAACTGCATTTCTAGCTGAACTCTTCCAGTGCACCTATTGAACTTCACTGCAGCCTGACTGGGGTGCCCTCTTCCAGGGTAGAACTTACAACTGGATATCTAGCAGAATTCTCCCAGTGCACAAACTACACTTTGCAGCAACTTGACTGGGATACCTTCTACCAGGGTAAAACGTACAGCTGCATATCTAGCTGAACTCACCCACTGCACCCACTGCAGCCTGACTGGGATACCCTCTTCCAGGGTAGAACTTACAGCTGCATATCTAGCTGAACTCTCCCAGTGCATCCACTACTCTTCACTGCCGCCTGACTGGTATAACCTCTGTCAGAGCAGAACTTAGAACTGCATATCTAGTAGAACTCTCCCAGTGCAATCACTGCACTTTATAAAGCCTGACTGGGATACCCTCTGGTAGGGTAGAATTTACTGGGATACCCTCTGCTTGGGTAGAATGTAGAACTGAGCATCTAGCAGAACTCCCCCAGTGCCACCAGTGCACCTCACTGCAGCCTGACCAGCATACCCTCTGCCAGTGCAGAACTTTGAACTGCATATCTAGCAGAACTCCCCAAGTTCACCCACTGAAGTTCACTGCGGCCTGATTGGGATACCCTCTGCCAAGGTAGAACTCACAGCTGCATCTAGGAGATCTCTCCCAGTGTATTCACTGCACTTCACTGCAGCCTGCCTGGCATACACTTTCTCAGTGCAGAACTTAGAACTGCATATCTAACAGAACTCTCCCAGTGCACCCACTGCACTTCACTGCAGGCTGTCACGAGAGCCTGTGACAGAGTACAACATATCACTGCATATAGTACAATTGTACCCATGCATCCACTGTAGTTCACTGCATGCCTCCTGGGGAGCTTAGTGTCAGAGCAGAAAGGCCTGCAGAGCCAGCAAACATCTCCCAATGCACCCACTGCACTTCACTGCAGCCTGACTGGGGTGCCCTCTTCCAGGGTAGACCTTACAGCTGCATATCTAACAGAACTCTCCCAGTGCACCAACTTCACTTCACTGCAGCCTGACTAGAATAGTCTCTGTTAGAGCAGAACGTAGAACTACATATCTAGCAGAACTACCCCAGTGCACCCACTGCACTTCACTGCAGACTGTCACGAGAGCCTGTGTCAGAGTACAACATATCACTGCATAAAGTACAATTGTACCCATGCATCCACTGTAGTTCACTGCATCCTCCTGGGGAGCTTAGTGTCAGAGCAGAAAGCCCTGCAGAGCCTGCAGACCTCTCCCAATGCACCCACTGCACTTCCCTGCATTCTTCCTAAGGAGCCAAGTGTTGAAGCAGAACACAGCACTGTACACCTACTAAACCACTCCAAAAGCATCCACTGCACTTCATTGCAGCTGGACTGCAGTGCAGGGCCACTTGTCAGAGCAGAATACAGCACTACACAGCTATCAGAACTCTTCCAATAAACGCACTGCATCCTTCCTGGGGAACCAAGTGTCAGAGCAGAACACAATCCTACAGAGTTAGCAAAGCCTTTCTAAAGCACCCATTGCACTTCACTGCAGCCTAGCTGGGACATTATGTGTCTGGGCGGAACATATAAATGGAAATCTAGAAGAAATCTCCCAGAGTAGCCACTGTGGGTACCTAGCAGTGCCAGTGTCAGGGTAAGGCATAGCACTGCACATTTAGTAGAGCTCTCCCATTGTACCCACTGTACCTCACTGCACACTGCCTGGCAGTGCCAGAGTCAGGGCAGGGCATTGCACTGCACATTTAGCAGAACTCTCCCAGGGCCCTGCTGTACCTCACTGCAGTCTGCCAGGGAGTGCAAGTGTCAAAGCAGAATGTAGCACTGCACATTTAGCAGAGCTCTCCCACTGCACCCGCTGTACCTCACTGCACACTGCCTGGCAGTCCCAGAGTCAGGGCAGGGCATTGCACTGCACATTTAGCAGAACTCTCCCAGGGCCCTGCTGTACCTCACTGCAGTCTGCCAGGGAGTGCAAGTGTCAAAGCAGAATGTAGCACTGCACATTTAGCAGAGCTCTCCCACTGCACCCGCTGTACCTCACTGCACACTGCTGAGGTTCTGAAATTTGTCGTTTCTCGATCGTACCCAGACTTCATCTTGTGGTTTCTGCCATCTTAGGTTGCCCTCACTCAGGCAGCTGGTAAACGAGATGTTTTTGTCATTTCTGCCCTTGCGTGTCAGGTAGCTTTTCGTCCTGTGTTTATTAACTAGTGTCAGGGTCTGGCCGAATACACTAATTCATGTCTGAGCCGGATAATCCCCGCCCGAACTATCTGTTAGCTCACACCATTCTTTCCTCCCGCTTATCATATCTACTGCCCTTCGCTACACATCTCATGCATTCTCTGGTCTCACGCCTGTCCTTCTAGAACATACAACCATGTTTTCCTTCCTTGTAAACTGTATCATGTGGATTCTCTTTGCAATTTGCTTAAAGGGGACAGCAACAAACATTACCTGGAACCCGAGTCAGTTTTTAGCTTAAACCATTGTTGGTAACATTTGTCGATGTCTCAAATTCTATATGTGTTTGGGTTATCCATTGTATCCATTGTATTTCACTGTATAAAAGCTTGTGCGCCACGGAGGTCAGGAGCAGTCTCTTTTGAACCCATCCCTGTGTGACTTCACGGACAACTGTACTAGCTGCAGCTAATAAAACTCGATCTTTTACGCCAGACGGAGTGTCCAGTGTCTCTGTATTGCAAGGCAGGAGAACTAGAGGATTTCAGGCGTACTCTGCGCCGCTTGGCCCTTAAAGGTCAGGTTCCTCAAATGGCGACCACGAAGGGACGGCTTCAGTGGTAGCGGTGCAGCCAGAGGATCGTGAGGGGCCCCGCAAGGAAAATCCGGAGGAGGCGCCCCACGTGATTGACCCCTGTATGTCGGAAGTGGACCGAAGGATTTTGCGGCGTGGCTTCTCCTTTCAGACGGCTGCTGCGACTGCTGCCCTGACTGCCGTCCTGCCTTGGCCCCGGTTTTTGTGACGATTTGGTAGAGCGAGACGATAGACGGACCTCCGGTTGGCGTAAGAAGATACTTAGTTAAGTATTTGATTGGTGGGTCGCTCCCACAAATTTTGTTTTTTGGGTCTTTTGAGTTTCCTTTTTGTATTTCAATTGTTGCAATAATTGAAGCCAAGGGGTGAGTACGTTTGTGCTGTTTTGTTAAGAATTGACACACCCCACTTTTTTTTTTTTTTAAGTTTGTAGAATAGTCCAGAGAAATAACGATGCCTGGTCTAAGTAAGTTTCGTCGATTTTGTTGCTTAGGTTGTACTAGGAACTCCCAGCTCGAGGACTCTTGTCCGATTCCTCCGGTTGGAACTCCCACTTATGAGCTCTATTCAAAACATGGTATTGGCCCCATTACTTTTAACAAAACATGGGTCCAATATACCAGAAGAGATGGTGTTTTGCGGTGGCCACAAAATGGCAGTTTTGAGCCCAATATATTAGACAATTTAGAAACCACTTTGTTTAGAAGAAAAGCCCGGCCGGCAATGTTTGACTCGTTCTGCCTTTGGCGAAAGGAAGCCAAACAGAAAGAAATGAAACAAGCAAGAAGAGATCAAAAAGATAAAAATATGTCGATTTTACAGGCTGCCCAGCAGTTAAGAGATAACGAAGTAGACTCTGCTAGGGAGGTATCAGAAAGACAACATCGCATGGCAATAGATAGATGCTCTCCGGTGTTGTGTACTTCCCCTTCAGAGAAGAGTAAAGATATAGAGGAAGACCCTTTAATGTCTTGTTTGTTGAATTCTCCTCCACCCTATGTGCAAACTCCTAATGCACCTCCTATGGCTCAGCCAGCAGCTGCTCAGCGACCTGCTCAGCCAAATAATACTTCTCTTCTTCCTCAGCCTTTGTTTTCTCCTCCTCCTGTTATTCCTTCTCCTTTAAATTCCTCTCTATCCCCTGTTCTGGTGAGAAACTCTCCAGGTACACCGAGGAGACTCACAAATGCTGTCACAAGTTTCTTTTCTCCCTTAATTGGAGCCCTGAATCTGTCTCCGTCTTTTTCTAGACAACAATCTCGTTGTCAGCTTCCTCTTACAGAAGAAAAAGCAGTATTAGGTTCCCTCGCCCGTAAATGGATTGAGAAAGGTCCAATATATAGTGCACGGGATATTTTGAGCACCTTTTGTCAATGGACAGAACCCATTCAAAGATATGTTTTTGACATACTGTGCAACACTCTCATTAAGGGTTGGGACGATATGGAATTAGACACGGCTCCTCAGGAACTGATGAAGCTCCATGCCGATTTTGATAAAGGTTTTATAGTACGAGCAGACGTTGAGAAAGCGGTGATTATGCTGATTGAATTTAGGACTTCATTTCTCTCTCTAAAACTCCCCGAAACTGATCTTATTGACAAAACTAAACATTATCCAATGCGTGAAGTTCCCCCAGTATGGAGAGAGGCGGTAGGTGGTGCTCAGCCGGTGGCTGCTCATTTCCAGCGTATATGGGTACATGAACCTTGGAAAAGAGCCGAAGTTTTAGCCCTTAAACAAACACTTCCAGACCCACGTAAAAATCCTGCTGGCTATTATAAGGAGCTATCCCAGACAGTTGAGGCTTGCGTTATGAACTTAGCTGACATTGATATGTTATTTGGGAATGTTGTTCCACAAGCAATATGGGCGAAAATTCGTAGGGAAGATCATGCTGCCGAACTAGGTGGTGTTTGGGCAGCTATTAGTGCTGCTGACACAGCACAAGTTGGCGGCGCAAAGCCTGACGATCTGATTACAGCACTTCCTGGTAGAATCATTGATTTAATGAAGACTCTTATGCCTGCAGTACGAGTAAATTGGGATAAGTTAACCGCCTGTAAGCAAAAGAAAGACGAGAGCGTCTCCGATTTCTTCACTCGTTTTGAGGAGACCTTTCTGGATCATAGTGGTGAGGATATGAGCACGGAAGGTGGACAATGCTTATTTGTGGACAAGTTCGTATTTAACTTGCTTCCCGAATTATCGAATAAATTAAAAAGTTCCAAGAGTGCATGGGCTGTTTCTTCTACCGCTAAAATATTGGCTACAGCACAATATTATGAAAACAGAGACAAGGAAGAGAAAGATAAGCAGGAGAAGAAAAACAAAGATTTAAAAACAAAGGTTCTTTTACAGCAGGCTTATCCTCCACGTCCTGCTCAGCACCAGTCTTCTCAGCCCCCACAGTTTCAGAAAGTGTTTCAGAAGCCCGAACATTATGTACCCCGATCTATGCTAGGTCCAAACCAATGTGCTTACTGTAAGGAAGAGGGACACTTTAAGAGTAATTGTCCAGGTTTGCTCCAACGTAATAATGGAGTGTTTGTCCCACGAGGCCGTGGTAATTTCCAGTCAGTCTCCAGGGGTAGAGGTAGAGGTACGTCCCTCCAAGAGAAGCGTTCCTTTCCCTCTCCTAACGCTGTGAATTCTTTTGACCAACAGAGAGTCCAGTCTACACAATATTATAGTGACTATTATGTTGTAGGTGGCGACGAAAGTTTCCAAAATGACTAGGCCAGCCATAGACAAAGTAAGGGAGTAGTATCAATTCCAGTAGATCAGAATGGTCCTTATGTCACTGTCAATGCAATGGGTATTTCAGAGCCATTTCTTTTAGATACTGGTGCAATGAGAAGTTCTATTATTCATTCTAAACTCCCTGGGGCACCTTTGTCTGGCTTAATAAACACGTCTGTAGGATTTTCCGGCGCCCCAGTTCGTAACCCAGTCTCTTGCCCTTTACCTGTTTCGATTGGTCCATATGACCTGGAAGCATCACTTATCCTTACAACTGGTTGTGGTGAGAATCTATTGGGTTTGGATCTGTTGAAAAAGTTACATGCCACGTTACACTGCTCCCCTTCTGGTGTGTATCTTACGCTAGGTAAGAAACTAACATCGTCAATGCATTTGTCTAGAGATAAGTTTCCACCTGAATTACTATCTCTTCCTGAAAGTCTTTGGGCTACGGGTCCGAATGATGTGGGTCGTCTTGCGATTCCACCATATGTTGTCACTCTCAAGCCTAATGTTAAACTGCCACGTATAGCTCAGTATAAGATTTCCAATGAAGGTGAAAAAGCATTATTGGCTATTGTTCAAGATTTGGTCCAGAAGGGTGTGGTGGAAGAAACGAGAGGAAATGTGTGTAACAGCCCTATTCTTCCGATTCTTAAGCAAACTGATCCTTCTCAACCACCAGTTTATAGATTTGTGATTGATCTTCGAGAGGTGAACAAAATTGTTTCACCACAGTTCCCTGTTGTCCCAGACATTACAGCCTTACTGACGATGATACCAGCTTCAGCAGCTTGGTTCACCGTGATTGACTTAAAGAACGCTTTCTTCAGCATTCCTATTGCTAAAGAGAGCAGAGATATTTTTGGATTTTGTTTAGGAGGCCGAAGCTTCCGATTCAAGAGAGCACCACAAGGCTATTGTGAAAGTCCATCCATTTATAGTCAAGCTCTTAAGTCACAGCTTGATACATTCCCTTTGCCTCCAGGAGCCACTCTTATTCAGTATGTGGATGATTTGTTGATCGCGACTGATTCAAAGGATGTGTGTAAAGATGTGACTGTGGCATTGTTGCGGCATTTGTCTGATCTCAATCATAAGGTATCACCTTCTAAATTACAGTACGTATGCCAAGAAGTTACATACTTAGGCCATCTCTTATCAAAGGAGGGAAGGCGACTGACCCCCGAACGTATTGAAGCAATTGCGCACATGTCGGTACCATCGACCCAGAGAGAAGTACGTGCTTTCTTGGGCATTACTTCCTACTGCAGACAATGGATACCTAATTTCTCTTTATTGGCCAAACCCTTATTAGCACTTACACAGAAAGACACGCCTCATCCACTCCCATGGACTGATGAATGTCAGAAGAGTTTTTCTGACTTACAATCAGCCCTGTGTTCTGCTCCGGTGTTAGGTACCCCTGATTACAGTAAATGTTTCACGCTCTATGTCCATGAGAAAGAAGGTTGTGCATTGTCAGTTTTGACACAACAATTTGGAGACAAACAGAGGCCATGTGCCTACTTTTCTGCTACGTTAGACCCGGTAGCTAAAGCGTTACCTAGCTGTCTCAGAGCTACGGCGGCGACAGCAATCTCTATTCGTCAATCAGCTGGAGTAGTATTGGACCACACTCTCACTGTCATGGTACCACATGCTGTGGACACTTTATTGAATAGAACTAAAACACAACATCTCACGAGTGCCCGGTTGTCTGGTTACGAGTTGACTCTCTTACCAAGCCACATACGTATAAAGCGATGTAACACCTTGAATCCAGCCACTTTGTTACCACTCCCAGATGAAAGAGATCCTTAGGATCATCATGATTGCTTTCTTCGCACAGAAGAAGAAACAAAAGGAAGAATAGATTTAAAGGATACTGCGCTCGAGGATCCGGATGGAACCTTGTGGGTTGACGGTTCCTGTTTCAAATTACCCAATGGCGAGACTACCTCAGCTTATGCAGTCACCACATTACATACAGTAGTGGAGACAGCATGTATCAGATACCATTCAGCCCAGGCTGCAGAATTGATAGCCTTGACTAGAGCATGTGTGCTGTCGAAAGGGAAAAGAGTGAATGTTTACACAGACAGCCAATATGCCTTTGGCGTGGCACACAGTTTTGGTCGTTTATGGAAGGAAAGAGGATTCTTTACTTCCCATGGAATGAAGATTCAGCATGGCCAGTTGGTCACCGATCTTCTTGACTCTCTCACATTACCTACCCAAATTGCCATCATCAAGTGTAGTGCACATAAAAGAGTCACAGATGACATTGGTCGTGGGAATGCTTTCGCAGACGAGGTAGCGAAAAACACAGCTAGGGACATCACAAGTCACATGTATGTTGCAGGCCCTGCAAATCAGATCCCAGAAAGAGGAATGTGTGAGGACACAATTGAGAGCGTAAGAACGATTCAGGAAGAGGCTACAGAGAAAGAATTGAGTAAGTGGAAAGAAAGTACGGGAATGTTGGATTCAAATGGATGTTGGACAGAATTGTCAGAGCATCAACGATGGATGCTGCCAGATGCATATGTATTACCTGTAGTGACTATGGCTCATGGACCAGCTCACATTAGTGCTAAAGGCATATGCAAACTCCTGGCTCCAGTTTGGCAAAATGAAGGAATTCCAAAATGTGCAGACAATGTGGTAAAACATTGCATTATATGCTTAATGCATAAGCCAGGGAAGGGTACTCCAACTCCTGCAGGCCATTTCTCTCCCCCTATGTACCCCTTTGAAGTATTACAGATTGATTATATACACATGGATCGATGCAACAATCTCAAGTATGTTCTGGTGGTAGTATGTGCATTCTCTAGATGGATAGAGGCTTACCCCTTAAAAGATAACACAGCTGTATCAACTGATAAAGTATTACTGAAAGAGTTTTTTCCTAGATTCGGTTTGCCGCGAATTGTCTGGAGTGACAATGGAAGTGAATTTGTAGGCAAAATCATGCAGAAAGTATGTACGGGTCTTGGTATTAGGCAGAAATTCCACGCGGCAAACCATCCACAGTCAGCGGGTTTGGTAGAGTGCTACAATGGCACTCTCAAACTGAAATTGGCAAAGATTCAGGCCACCACAGGTCTTGCCTGGCCCGACGCTTTACCATTGGCCTTACTATCCACCAGAACTACTGTACACTCTCGTATGGGACTTAGTCCATATGAAGTGATATTCGGACGCCCCGCCAATATTTGGGGAGTTCCTCGTCCTAGGAAGTACTCAGACATACCGTACCCTATGCTTATTGATTACCTTCATGACTTGACTGCTAAATTAAGTGTTCTTCGCCAACAGGTTCAAAGTGCTCTGCCAGAGGCCTCAACAGACCCAGGTCACTCTATCAAACCAGGAGACTGGGTCTGCACCAAGAACTTTCAACGAAAGAAAAATCTTGATCCTCGCTGGTCACCTCCTAGCCAGGTTCTACTGGCTACGCGGACAGCAGTAAGGATAGAAGGCAAGAAAAACTGGGTCCACGCCGAGCATTGCAAAAAGGTACCCTTGCCCTTGCCTTTTGACCAGTGGGTCCGCGGGGGCATAGGTGAGTCTGAAGGAGACAAGACTCCCCGGTTCGTACCATTTAGTAACGCACGGCTGGAAGACACCCAGACTGAGGAAGAAAGTGATGACACTCTTCGAAGAACCATTCCATTACATCTGCAAGTGAACACTACTAATCCGGAAATAATCTTTCAGGACCAAACGATTCCAACAAAGAAACGATACAACCTGAGGACAAGGCCTGAAGCAAAGACTTGAACATTTGTTACTTTTGCCACCAATGAACTATTTTTCCTTTTTAGATAGTATTTGTGCCATCTGTCCCCGTCGCAGGGTCTCGGTAGGAGTCTTGGACTGAACCTGGTTTATGGTCAAGATCCGCTAGGTTCAGGATTATCAAATAGCCAAGTGATTGAGGAAGATTGCCGCGAGCGACAAATGTTTCTAGCCAGGATGGGTGGTACATCACGTCAGGTAGATAGGAGACAGAAAATG
Organism: Triturus cristatus; assembly: GCF_964204655.1. Lineage (NCBI taxonomy): Eukaryota > Metazoa > Chordata > Amphibia > Caudata > Salamandridae > Triturus > Triturus cristatus. Next base: position 1,157,142,085 of record NC_140580.1, on the reverse strand, counting down.
CAAACCAAATATTGTAAATCATTACGTAGTCCTTTTGGCGTAACCTTGTGTGTGTTGCTGATTCTATGTGTTTTATTAGCATGTATAGGTTGGATTGTCCATGTGTTACAACTACAAACTGTTCCTTTATCTGCTTCTGTACCTTCTCATCCCACTAAAATTCAGCACAAGATAAGTGCCCTTTCCTCACATGAACAAATAAGAAGGATGGAGTATCAAAATAATTTGTTTATCCAGCTGTTACACCAACACCAGTTAGTTGTCAACATATCTGACTGTTGGGTGTGTGGACTCATGCCTCACACTGCCCATAAAGGGATGCCCTATCTAGTATTGCCTTTCTCATATGAAGGTTCAGCATGGGCTTACCTGACCATGTTTTCGGCTGCCTGCCACAACAGACTTCGATATCTGATAGGTACATTTGAGAAAGGAATGGATTTTAGCCACGGTAGTTTGATAAAGGGTATAGTGGCCATGGCTAAAATTCTAGGAAAAGAATAAGATTCCTTTGGATGAAAAGAAAGCCTACGAAGGTTGGAATGTAACTCATTACATTTCCAGTCTTAATAACATGACCAAACAAGAGAAGTCTTCCCCAGCATGGACTGTACCCCACCAAGGCAACTTTTGCCTCCGAATCAATAGCAAGGAGAATGACACTCAACAAAACTGTTCCCAGATATATGTATTCACGTCTCAAAATAACCCTCCATTGATCCCATCACAAGGAACCTATTTTGTCTGCTAAGACAAAGCATATACATGGCTCCCCACTTACTTTTCGGGAACATGTTACATAGCATTCTTGTTTCCCCCAACGTATACTGCACCCTCAGACCATCACAGACACAGATATGGTAGAGGCGTATTTGATGCCAAAGACACAGCTGGCCAGGAGGGAGGAGATTTCTTCAAAGGATTCATTCCCTTCTGGGGACCAATGATTAACAGCGGAAACATTAGGCGATTAGTTCGCGTGGTTGAGACAACCATCGATGTTACTGCAGGTGCCTTAAGTAACATCACTGCAGAACTCCGAGCGGACCGTCTCATGACGTTACAAAACAGAATTGCGCTAGATGTGATCCTAGCAGACCGAGGAGGAGTCTGTAAATTAATTGGATCAAGCTGCTGTATATACATTCCTGATGACGCCCCGACTGTATATCAGGCCATCTCAAAATTACATACCATCTCCGCATCGATCCACCAGGACGAAGGAGATTGGTCCCTCATGGGATGGTTATGGGGATTATTATCTACCTGGGGATGGAAGATACTAACATTCCTTGGAGCAATCCTGGCCATCATATTCTCTTGTTGCTTGTGTATACACTGTGGTCCTGCTATCTGTGGTCTGTCCGCTACCTTATGTGTATCAAAACCTGTAACCCAACAAACAGAGAATATTAAGATGATGGTCCAGCAACAGTTAAACGACCTTATGGCAATTGATATCGACTCCGACTCAGACTAACATGAGCCCAGTCATTGTGTTATTGCCTGAGTAATGGCAAAAGGAGGGTCTGAGGTTCTGAAATTTGTCGTTTCTCGATCGTACCCAGACTCCATCTTGTGTTTTCCGCCATCTTAGGTTGCCCTCACTCAGGAAGCTGGTAAACGAGATGTTTTTGTCATTTCTGCCCTTGCGTGTCAGGTAGCTTTTCGTCCCGTGTTTATTAACTAGTGTCAGGGTCTGGCCGAATACACTAATTCATGTCTGAGCCGGATAATCCCCCCCGAACTATCTGTTAGCTCACACCATTCTTTCCTCCCGCTTATCTTATCTACTGCCCTTCGCTACACATCTCATGCATTCTCTGGTCTCACGACTGTCCTTCTAGAACATACAACCATGTTTTCCTTCCTTGTAAACTGTATCATGTGGATTCTCTTTGCAATTTGCTTAAAGGGGCCAGCAACAAACATTACCTGGAACCCGAGTCAGTTTTTAGCTTAAACCATTGTTGGTGACATTTGTCGATGCCTCAAATTCTATATGTGTTTGGGTTATCCATTGTATCCATTGTATTTCACTGTATAAAAGCTTGTGCGCCACGGAGGTCAGGAGCAGTCTCTTGTGAACCCATCCCTGTGTGACTTCACGGACAACTGTACTAGCTGCAGCTAATAAAACTCGATCTTTTACGCCAGACGGAGTGTCCAGTGTCTCTGTATTGCAAGGCAGGAGAACTAGAGGATTTCAGGCGTACTCTGCGCCGCTTGGCCCTTAAAGGTCAGGTTCCTCACTGCCTGGCAGTCCCAGAGTCAGGGCAGGGCATAGCACTGCACATTTAGCAGAGCTCTCCCAGTGCACCCGCTGTACCTCACTGCAGTCTACTGAAGAGTGCCGGTGCCAGGGCAGGACATAGCACTGCACCGTCAACAGAACATTCCCAGAGCCCCTTCTGTACTTCACTGCAGGATGCCTGGCAGCGCCAGTCTCAGGGCAGGGCATAGCACTGCTAATTAGGTAGAACTATCTTAGTGTCCCTGTTGTTCCTCACTGCATCTTGCCAGAGAGTGATGATCTCAGGTCTGAACATAGCACTACACATTAGGCAAAACCCTCCCAGTGCCCCTCTGTACTTCACTGCAGCTTGCGGAAGGGTGTTGTTGCCATGGCAGAACATATCACTGCACATTTAACCGAGCAGTCCCAGTGCTACTGCTGTACCTCACTGCATCCTTCCGGAGAAAGGCAGCACCAGGGTTGGACATATCACTGCACATTTAGCAGAGCTTTACTAATGATCCTACATTGCCTCACTGCAGCCTGCCAGGCAGTGTCAGGGCACTGCCAATGCCACCAGTCAATACTGGCTTCCCTGCTTGTCCTAGTAAATTGTGTGATCCGAGGCAAACATTTTATTTCACAGAGCCTCTTTTCTTTACTATCACATATGAGAGCACTTTTAAATACTTGAGTCAGGATGTGCCATGCACAAGCCCCTCTTATGTTTGATTTAATAGACTATAATGTTGTTCCATCTATAATAGAAATCTAAGCCATGTTTAGGCTTTCCACGGCTACTGACTTGCCTCTTTATACACGAACGGCATTGTCTTTGGGGTGCGAGCCGTTAATGTTTCAAATGTCACTTTTAATAAAGGTCTATGCAGTGATATAATCTGATGTACTTGGGTGAACCTCTACCACATATTGAAAAAATACACTTTTATTTTAATTTTGAAGAGAGTGTATCATATTTTTACCTTATGTTTGTTGCGCGTGCCAGACCTTAGGTCTACACTATTGGCACAGCTCTGGCTCATTTTGTCCTGTTCATTTCCTGGTGCACCCACCTCTTTTTTCAACTTGGGCTTAGTACATGGGGCCATCAGTTACCGGATAAAACGATTTGTTAAGATTGGAAGCATGGTGCCATGTCTACATGCACTGGTTTGACAACTCACCATCAAGGTTTTTAGCAAAAGAGACAAAGAAGTGTGTGCAGTGAAAATTCGCAGGGCACGGACTCCAGGCCATTGAGTTGTACGTGGCTTCAGTGCTTACTTTGCACTACTGGCTGCCTTTGGGGGGGCCAGCGGCACTTACTTTTGGAGACCAGCACTCTTATTTCCGCATCCCACATTTACCAAGAGTGAGGGGAAAACACACAAATGGACAAATGGGAAAGACTGAGTGAGAGGAAGATCAAAAATCACAAAGAGAGGAAGGGGGAACCTTCAAGAAAGATTTAAAGGGGCAGGAAGTGTGTGGGAGTAGATTAGAGGCCCGAGGTGGATGCACGGCAAGAAAGTCTTGGTATTCGGCACCCTGACATGTAATTGCACCAGCCGTGGTCTTCTGAGCAGAGCTTTGGGCACCAGCCCTCACACTTTAAAAAATTAGGCATCGTTGACCATCGCCATGAATTCCCAGAAAGAACTAACATCTCAGGTGGGATTCAGGGGCATGTTGCATGTGTGACGCCCCCAAAGTACCTTCTTGGGTTGGTAGTTGATTCTGTGAACCCTGAGCTGGGTGTGCTATATCTGTGTTGGATTTTCTTGTTGTTCTCAATTTACTAGCAGCTTTTAACTCTTTAATCTTTAGCGCAGAAACCTAAATATACATAGGGATTGGTTAACTAAAAAATTGTAAATATGCACCCGTAGAAGTACTCCTTAAATGGGTGCAAATTCCCTACTTTTTTTCATTCACAAACTTTAGCATTAGTAGCCTTGTCAAGCTTTGCCAGTCTCAGGTTTTCAGGCATGCCACTGGCAATCAAACACCCATGAGGTGATGGAATGAATGCTGACAAAGAGTGGAACCAGTGACAATACATAGGGTACCAAACCAACCCACCATTCTTCACCCGTTGTGACACTCGGGCCCACCTATTGCAGTTCAGCACCGACCCAGTTCCTCCTTGAAACAGTCCATTCTGAACCTTGGTTATCTCTCCCCTCCACCCTCCAGCCTATTGAAGGGAAATTTAAGATGTACCCCCCTAACCACACAACCTCACTGACTAAGCTATGCCACTGTGTAGGACATGTGTTATCTGCAAAGGTTGGATAGTGTGGCAATGTGTTCTAGTTGCTAGGCTTCACTGCCAACCACAGAGGACAAATCATGACATGGCAAGGTTATCTTCACACCAACAAGCAGCACATGGGCGAGAGTCGCAGCCTTCAGCGCTGTGCTGCGCCTGACATGCGCTGCGGTAAGGGGCGTCCCATGAGTGTGCAGTGAGTAAGAGCGCCAGGCAGGGTCAGTAGTGTTTCTGACCCCTGCACTTTGTTGTTGTGATCTGCTTGGAGAGTCCTGCACAGTATCAATGAGCATTAATAGGGTTGACAGGCTGGTCTCTGGCACATCCCCTTTTTAGTTCGAGCCTAAGCAGTGCTGGTGCCGTCTCTTCGGGACATGTTGTATACACTTTGGGTGCTTAGAGCTTCCCATTTGCTGGCTCCATTGTCACTCTCCTATTCTTTCTTCCCATTCGTTCATGGCATGTATTTGTCATGCCTCTTCCAGTGTTTACCCCTCCAGGAGGACAGGGGCCAAGTACAATATCAATCCACTAGTTACCAATTTAGCATCTGTTTTGGAACTACTTTTTTTTTTGTTTGCTTTGAGCTCTTAACACAAGGCCATGTGTTTTCAGTCGCTGGAGCTCTGATGGCCCTGTAAATCTTTTGTGCCTTTATTTTATCAGCACAGAGTCTGCTTTCATGTTTCACCATTGCACGCCTTTTATTTTATCAGCACGGCTCCTCACATCTGGTCATCGGCATTTCAAAGACTCCGGTATGTGACGCCTCGGGAGCCTACACTCACCCACCTCTTGTGTTTTTTTATTGCCCGATTACTTTCCAATATCTTGATTTTTTTACATTACTTTTGTTGTTTTAAATTTCATTTTCAAACATGTTTCTTTCTGTTCTCCCTTCCACATTTCCTTCTTCCTCGACCCTCGGATTCCACTCCATGATTTCACACATTCCGTTGTTACAGATGCGCTACTTGTACATTCCAGGAAATCTTACAGGCAAAAGGAAAGCATTTGTTCTTCTTTTAAGCATACACTTACATACTTGGGGGCAGATTTATATCGGACTTGCGCCACTTTTACGCCGCCGTTGCGTCACTTTTGTGACACAGTGGCGGCGTAAACCCTGCGCCATGTTGCGCCCCATTTACAACGTGACGCATCTAGGGAGATGCGTCACGTTGTAAAGCTTGCGCCACATGTGGGCGTACCTGCACAGGGGGGGGGGCGTTCCGGCGCAGGAACGCCTCCTAAAAGTGGCTGAGTGAAATCTACAAGATTTCACTCAGTCACTTTTGAGCCCATGCTGCGTCAAAACCCTGCGCCTGCTTGAAGCAGGCGTAAGGATTGACGCAGCATTGTAACCATAGGGCCCCCCAGAGCATTGCTGGAGCTGCGTCGCGCTTGCGATGCAACTCCAGCAATGCGCCACTTTTACGGCACAGATGCGTCACGCATCTGTGCCGTTTTTGCCCCATGGTGCGCCGCATTGTAAATGCGGCGCATCCATGGTGGCGGAGCTGTGGCGCACAATAACTGGCGCATCCCTGCTGATATGCAGGGATGCGCCAGTCGTCATAAATCTGCCCCAGGATTTTTTAGTTTCTTTCAGTTCTCCTTTCTAAGTTTCCTTCTTACTTGATCTCGTCTATATTTTTTATTTTTCACTTTGATTCTTTTTTATCCCTGGTTTATTTGTTCCCCCAAACTTCATCACCTTTCTCTTAACGACATTACTCTGCCAATAACAGACCCCTAACAGACTTTTACCCAAAAGAAAACAAAGCTTTCTTTTTCAGTAAACCTTTCCTGCAATTGTGCTGCAAATTTGTATTTGTAACCATTATGACCCTTTAATTACACGGATTGCATCGTTTTCAAAGCACAATCTTTTGCTGATTAAATATTTGTGAGGACGATCATACTTTCAAAATTGATTATTGTAAAAAAAAAAGAGTGTGTAGTAATTGTACAGCTCTTCAATCCCTGGCGGCACAGCACCCAGGATAATGTGCTGCGTGTCCCAGTGTGTGGTAAATGTACAGCTCTTCAATCCCTGGCGGCACAGCACCCAGGACAATGTTCTGCGTGGCCCAGTGTGTGGTAATTGTATAGCTCTTCAATCCCTGGCGGCCCAGCACCCAGGACAATGTGCTGCATGGCCCAGTGTGTAGTACATGTACAGCTCTTCAATCCCTGGCGGCCCAGCACCCAGGACAATGGTGCTGCATGGCCCAGTGTGTAGTAAATGTACAGCTCTTCAATCCCTGGCGGCACAGCACCCAGGATAATGTGCTGCATGGCCCAGTGTGTAGTAAATGTACAGCTCTTCAATACCTGGGGCACAGCACCCAGGATAATGTGCTACATGGCCCAGTGTGTGGTAATTGTACAGCTCTTCAATCCCTGGCGGCACAGCACCCCGGATAATGTGCTGCATGGCCCAGTGTGTAGTACATGTACAGCTCTTCAATCCCTGGCGGCCCAGCACCCAGGACAATGTTCTGCATGGCCCAGTGTGTAGTAAATGTACAGCTCTTCAATCCCTGGCGGCACAGCACCCAGGATAATGTGCTGCGTGGCCCAGTGTGTAGTACATGTACGGCTCTTCAATCCCTGGCGGCACAGCACCCAGGATAATGTGCTGCATGGCCCAGTGTGTAGTACATGTACAGCTCTTCAATCCCCGGCGGCACAGCACCCAGGACAATGTGCTGCATGGCCCAGTGTGTAGTACATGTGCAGCTCTTCAATCCCCGGCGGCACAGCACCCAGGACAATGTGCTGTATGGCCCAGTGTGTAGTACATGTACAGCTCTTCAATCCCCGGCGGCACAGCACCCAGGATAATGTGCTGCGTGGCCCAGTGTGTAGTAAATGTACAGCTCTTCAATACCTGGGGCACAGCACCCAGGATAATGTGCTGCGTGGCCCAGTGTGTAGTACATGTACAGCTCTTCAATCCCTGGCGGCACAGCACCCAGGATAATGTGCTGCATGGCCCAGAGTGTGGTAATTGTACAGCTCTTCAATCCCTGGCGGCACAGCACCCAGGATAATGTGCTGCATGGCCCAGAGTGTGGTAATTGTACAGCTCTTCAATCCCTGGCGGCACAGCACCCAGGACAATGTGCTGCATGGCCCAGTGTGTAGTAAGTGTACAGCTCTTCAATCCCTGGCAGCACAGTACCCAGGACAATGTGCGGCTTGGCTAAACATTTATGAGGTCCAAAACGCAAGATCTGTTGGCTATGCCAATGCTTGTTTAATGGGGTGACACTAACGGACGAGTGACTCAGACTCTTAAAGATATAATCAATGTAATATCTTCAGTCTTCAGCCCATTTGAGTCCCAAATGGAGGGCAACGAGCACCAAACACACCCATGTGTCCTGCAAGATACATAACAGCCCTTGCACGACCTAAAGGGAGTGTCTTAAACGTGCTGACTGATGAAACAGCGTGCATCTACTCTACAAGTTTTGCAGACACTGCTCCACCCCTTAGGAGACCTAGAGCATTGTCCGCATCTGAAATGCACGTGTACTTGCCAGGCGTCTGAATAACAACTCCAGCAGGGTCATAGAGGCTCCAGCGGGGTGGGCATGGCCCGGGCTCCAAGCTGGACCTCACGTTTAGAAGTACTTCCTGAAGGCAGGCAGCAGTCCTCGAGCAGGCAGCCAGGCAGGCAGTCCTTGAGCAGACAGGCAGGCAGGCAGTCCTGGAGGAGGAAGGCAGGCAGTCCTCTAGCAGGCAGGCAGTCCTCGAGCAGGCAGCCAGGCAGGCAGGAAGTCCTTGAGCAGACAGGCAGGCAGTCCTGGAGGAGGAAGGCAGGGAGTCCTCTAGCAGGCAGGCAGTCCTCGAGCAGGCAGCCAGGCAGGCAGGCAGTCCTTGAGCAGACAGGCAGGGAGGCAGTCCTGGAGCAGGAAGGCAGGCATTCCTTGAGCAGGCAGGCAGTCCTCAAGCAGGCAGGCAGGCACTCCTTGCGCAGGCAGGCACTCCTTGAGCAGCCTCAGGCTGCTCAGTGCTCACGTGCTCTCATGCCTGTGCAGAGCTCATCCTGTTCAGGGCTCATGTGTACTCATGGTGGGCAGAGCTCAGGCTATTCAGGGCTTGTGTGTACTCATGCTGGACAGAGCTCAGGCTGCTCAAGGCTCATGTGCTCTCATGCCTGTGCAGAGCTCAGGCTGGTTAAGGCTCATGTGTACTCATTGCTAAGCAGAGCTCTGGCTGTTGCAGTCTCATGTGTACTCATCATGCTGGGCAGAGCTCAGGCTGTTCAGGGCTCATGTGTATTCATAAACAGAGTAGGTCGCACACTGCTCGTCATACTAGCAAATAGCCCCATAGAACTCTGGATACTGTAGTGGCAGCGGAGAGTACGCCTATGCCACGAGTGTAAAAAATAATGCCATCCCTGGACACGTGTTTCGAGGTAATTGCCTCTCGTCAGCAGGGAGCAGGTAGGTGTGAGGGGTGCCAAGTAGACTGCCAAAATATTAAAGGTAAAATACCTCTCACGGCGCGCAGGTGCGGTACCAAGGCTCGTCAGCCCAACGCGCTCAAAGGAGCTTAAATACAAAAACAGAGTAGGTCGCACACTGCTCGTCATACTAGCAAATAGCCCCATAGAACTCTGGATACTGTAGTGGCAGCGGAGAGTACGCCTATGCCACGAGTGTAAAAAATAATGCCATCCCTGGACACGTGTTTCGAGGTAATTGCCTCTCGTCAGCAGGGAGCAGGTAGGTGTGAGGGGTGCCAAGTAGACTGCCAAAATATTAAAGGTAAAATACCTCTCACGGCGCGCAGGTGCGGTACCAAGGCTCGTCAGCCCAACGCGCTCAAAGGAGCTTAAATACAAAAACTGAGTAGGTCGCACACTGCTCGTCATACTAGCAAATAGCCCCATAGAACTCTGGATACTGTAGTGGCAGCGGAGAGTACGCCTATGCCACGAGTGTAAAAAATAATGCCATCCCTGGACACGTGTTTCGAGGTAATTGCCTCTCGTCAGCAGGGAGCAGGTAGGTGTGAGGGGTGCCAAGTAGACTGCCAAAATATTAAAGGTAAAATACCTCTCACGGCGCGCAGGTGCGGTACCAAGGCTCGTCAGCCCAACGCGCTCAAAGGAGCTTAAATACAAAAACAGAGTAGGTCGCACACTGCTCGTCATACTAGCAAATAGCCCCATAGAACTCTGGATACTGTAGTGGCAGCGGAGAGTACGCCTATGCCACGAGTGTAAAAAATAATGCCATCCCTGGACACGTGTTTCGAGGTAATTGCCTCTCGTCAGCAGGGAGCAGGTAGGTGTGAGGGGTGCCAAGTAGACTGCCAAAATATTAAAGGTAAAATACCTCTCACGGCGCGCAGGTGCGGTACCAAGGCTCGTCAGCCCAACGCGCTCAAAGGAGCTTAAATACAAAAACAGAGTAGGTCGCACACTGCTCGTCATACTAGCAAATAGCCCCATAGAACTCTGGATACTGTAGTGGCAGCGGAGAGTACGCCTATGCCACGAGTGTAAAAAATAATGCCATCCCTGGACACGTGTTTCGAGGTAATTGCCTCTCGTCAGCAGGGAGCAGGTAGGTGTGAGGGGTGCCAAGTAGACTGCCAAAATATTAAAGGTAAAATACCTCTCACGGCGCGCAGGTGGGGTACCAAGGCTCGTCAGCCCAACGCGCTCAAAGGAGCTTAAATACAAAAACAGAGTAGGTCGCACACTGCTCGTCATACTAGCAAATAGCCCCATAGAACTCTGGATACTGTAGCGGCAGCGGAGAGTACGCCTATGCCACGAGTGTAAAAAATAATGCCATCCCTGGACACGTGTTTCGAGGTAATTGCCTCTCGTCAGCAGGGAGCAGGTAGGTGTGAGGGGTGCCAAGTAGACTGCCAAAATATTAAAGGTAAAATACCTCTCACGGCGCGCAGGTGCGGTACCAAGGCTCGTCAGCCCAACGCGCTCAAAGGAGCTTAAATACAAAAACAGAGTAGGTCGCACACTGCTCGTCATACTAGCAAATAGCCCCATAGAACTCTGGATACTGTAGTGGCAGCGGAGAGTACGCCTATGCCACGAGTGTAAAAAATAATGCCATCCCTGGACACGTGTTTCGAGGTAATTTCCTCTCGTCAGCAGGGAGCAGGTAGGTGTGAGGGGTGCCAAGTAGACTGCCAAAATATTAAAGGTAAAATACCTCTCACGGCGCGCAGGTGCGGTACCAAGGCTCGTCAGCCCAACGCGCTCAAAGGAGCTTAAATACAAAAACAGAGTAGGTCGCACACTGCTCGTCATACTAGCAAATAGCCCCATAGAACTCTGGATACTGTAGTGGCAGCGGAGAGTACGCCTATGCCACGAGTGTAAAAAATAATGCCATCCCTGGACACGTGTTTCGAGGTAATTGCCTCTCGTCAGCAGGGAGCAGGTAGGTGTGAGGGGTGCCAAGTAGACTGCCAAAATATTAAAGGTAAAATACCTCTCACGGCGCGCAGGTGCGGTACCAAGGCTCGTCAGCCCAACGCGCTCAAAGGAGCTTAAATACAAAAACAGAGTAGGTCGCACACTGCTCGTCATACTAGCAAATAGCCCCATAGAACTCTGGATACTGTAGTGGCAGCGGAGAGTACGCCTATGCCACGAGTGTAAAAAATAATGCCATCCCTGGACACGTGTTTCGAGGTAATTGCCTCTCGTCAGCAGGGAGCAGGTAGGTGTGAGGGGTGCCAAGTAGACTGCCAAAATATTAAAGGTAAAATACCTCTCACGGCGCGCAGGTGCGGTACCAAGGCTCGTCAGCCCAACGCGCTCAAAGGAGCTTAAATACAAAAACAGAGTAGGTCGCACACTGCTCGTCATACTAGCAAATAGCCCCATAGAACTCTGGATACTGTAGTGGCAGCGGAGAGTACGCCTATGCCACGAGTGTAAAAAATAATGCCATCCCTGGACACGTGTTTCGAGGTAATTGCCTCTCGTCAGCAGGGAGCAGGTAGGTGTGAGGGGTGCCAAGTAGACTGCCAAAATATTAAAGGTAAAATACCTCTCACGGCGCGCAGGTGCGGTACCAAGGCTCGTCAGCCCAACGCGCTCAAAGGAGCTTAAATACAAAAACAGAGTAGGTCGCACACTGCTCGTCATACTAGCAAATAGCCCCATAGAACTCTGGATACTGTAGTGGCAGCGGAGAGTACGCCTATGCCACGAGTGTAAAAAATAATGCCATCCCTGGACACGTGTTTCGAGGTAATTGCCTCTCGTCAGCAGGGAGCAGGTAGGTGTGAGGGGTGCCAAGTAGACTGCCAAAATATTAAAGGTAAAATACCTCTCACGGCGCGCAGGTGCGGTACCAAGGCTCGTCAGCCCAACGCGCTCAAAGGAGCTTAAATACAAAAACAGAGTAGGTCGCACACTGCTCGTCATACTAGCAAATAGCCCCATAGAACTCTGGATACTGTAGTGGCAGCGGAGAGTACGCCTATGCCACGAGTGTAAAAAATAATGCCATCCCTGGACACGTGTTTCGAGGTAATTGCCTCTCGTCAGCAGGGAGCAGGTAGGTGTGAGGGGTGCCAAGTAGACTGCCAAAATATTAAAGGTAAAATACCTCTCACGGCGCGCAGGTGCGGTACCAAGGCTCGTCAGCCCAACGCGCTCAAAGGAGCTTAAATACAAAAACAGAGTAGGTCGCACACTGCTCGTCATACTAGCAAATAGCCCCATAGAACTCTGGATACTGTAGTGGCAGCGGAGAGTACGCCTATGCCACGAGTGTAAAAAATAATGCCATCCCTGGACACGTGTTTCGAGGTAATTGCCTCTCGTCAGCAGGGAGCAGGTAGGTGTGAGGGGTGCCAAGTAGACTGCCAAAATATTAAAGGTAAAATACCTCTCACGGCGCGCAGGTGCGGTACCAAGGCTCGTCAGCCCAACGCGCTCAAAGGAGCTTAAATACAAAAACAGAGTAGGTCGCACACTGCTCGTCATACTAGCAAATAGCCCCATAGAACTCTGGATACTGTAGTGGCAGCGGAGAGTACGCCTATGCCACGAGTGTAAAAAATAATGCCATCCCTGGACACGTGTTTCGAGGTAATTGCCTCTCGTCAGCAGGGAGCAGGTAGGTGTGAGGGGTGCCAAGTAGACTGCCAAAATATTAAAGGTAAAATACCTCTCACGGCGCGCAGGTGCGGTACCAAGGCTCGTCAGCCCAACGCGCTCAAAGGAGCTTAAATACAAAAACAGAGTAGGTCGCACACTGCTCGTCATACTAGCAAATAGCCCCATAGAACTCTGGATACTGTAGTGGCAGCGGAGAGTACGCCTATGCCACGAGTGTAAAAAATAATGCCATCCCTGGACACGTGTTTCGAGGTAATTGCCTCTCGTCAGCAGGGAGCAGGTAGGTGTGAGGGGTGCCAAGTAGACTGCCAAAATATTAAAGGTAAAATACCTCTCACGGCGCGCAGGTGCGGTACCAAGGCTCGTCAGCCCAACGCGCTCAAAGGAGCTTAAATACAAAAACAGAGTAGGTCGCACACTGCTCGTCATACTAGCAAATAGCCCCATAGAACTCTGGATACTGTAGTGGCAGCGGAGAGTACGCCTATGCCACGAGTGTAAAAAATAATGCCATCCCTGGACACGTGTTTCGAGGTAATTGCCTCTCGTCAGCAGGGAGCAGGTAGGTGTGAGGGGTGCCAAGTAGACTGCCAAAATATTAAAGGTAAAATACCTCTCACGGCGCGCAGGTGCGGTACCAAGGCTCGTCAGCCCAACGCGCTCAAAGGAGCTTAAATACAAAAACAGAGAAGGTCGCACACTGCTCGTCATACTAGCAAATAGCCCCATAGAACTCTGGATACTGTAGTGGCAGCGGAGAGTACGCCTATGCCACGAGTGTAAAAAATAATGCCATCCCTGGACACGTGTTTCGAGGTAATTGCCTCTCGTCAGCAGGGAGCAGGTAGGTGTGAGGGGTGCCAAGTAGACTGCCAAAATATTAAAGGTAAAATACCTCTCACGGCGCGCAGGTGCGGTACCAAGGCTCGTCAGCCCAACGCGCTCAAAGGAGCTTAAATACAAAAACAGAGTAGGTCGCACACTGCTCGTCATACTAGCAAATAGCCCCATAGAACTCTGGATACTGTAGTGGCAGCGGAGAGTACGCCTATGCCACGAGTGTAAAAAATAATGCCATCCCTGGACACGTGTTTCGAGGTAATTGCCTCTCGTCAGCAGGGAGCAGGTAGGTGTGAGGGGTGCCAAGTAGACTGCCAAAATATTAAAGGTAAAATACCTCTCACGGCGCGCAGGTGCGGTACCAAGGCTCGTCAGCCCAACGCGCTCAAAGGAGCTTAAATACAAAAACAGAGTAGGTCGCACACTGCTCGTCATACTAGCAAATAGCCCCATAGAACTCTGGATACTGTAGTGGCAGCGGAGAGTACGCCTATGCCACGAGTGTAAAAAATAATGCCATCCCTGGACACGTGTTTCGAGGTAATTGCCTCTCGTCAGCAGGGAGCAGGTAGGTGTGAGGGGTGCCAAGTAGACTGCCAAAATATTAAAGGTAAAATACCTCTCACGGCGCGCAGGTGCGGTACCAAGGCTCGTCAGCCCAACGCGCTCAAAGGAGCTTAAATACAAAAACAGAGTAGGTCGCACACTGCTCGTCATACTAGCAAATAGCCCCATAGAACTCTGGATACTGTAGTGGCAGCGGAGAGTACGCCTATGCCACGAGTGTAAAAAATAATGCCATCCCTGGACACGTGTTTCGAGGTAATTGCCTCTCGTCAGCAGGGAGCAGGTAGGTGTGAGGGGTGCCAAGTAGACTGGCAAAATATTAAAGGTAAAATACCTCTCACGAGCTACGAGAGGTACATACCTGATAATGATTTTAGCAGCCTACACAGCAACCCTGCACTCTTTCCTACTCCCTGCTGACGAGAGGCAACAACCTCGAAACACGTGTCCAGGGATGGCTAATGCTATTCACACTTGCACTCACGACACGAGCATAGGTGTATCCGCCGACGCTGACTACAGGGACCACAGTTCTTTGGGGTAACACGCAGGTAGGTCAGCAGTGTGCGACCATTTGGATTTAGTTATTTAGTGGCTCTTTGAGCCGGGGAGTCGACGGGCTCAGGTTACGCACCTGCGTTGCTACGAGAGGTACATACCTGATAATGATTTTAGCAGCCTACACAGCAACCCTGCACTCTTTCCTACTCCCTGCTGACGAGAGGCAACAACCTCGAAACACGTGTCCAGGGATGGCTAACGCTATTCACACTTGCACTCACGACACGAGCATAGGTGTATCCGCCGACGCTGACTACAGGGACCACAGTTCTTTGGGGTAACACGCAGGTAGGTCAGCAGTGTGCGACCATTTGGATTTAGTTATTTAGTGGCTCTTTGAGCCGGGGAGTCGACGGGCTCAGGTTACGCACCTGCGTTGCTACGAGAGGTACATACCTGATAATGATTTTAGCAGCCTACACAGCAACCCTGCACTCTTTCCTACTCCCTGCTGACGAGAGGCAACAACCTCGAAACACGTGTCCAGGGATGGCTAACGCTATTCACACTTGCACTCACGACACGAGCATAGGTGTATCCGCCGACGCTGACTACAGGGACCACAGTTCTTTGGGGTAACACGCAGGTAGGTCAGCAGTGTGCGACCATTTGGATTTAGTTATTTAGTGGCTCTTTGAGCCGGGGAGTCGACGGGCTCAGGTTACGCACCTGCGTTGCTACGAGAGGTACATACCTGATAATGATTTTAGCAGCCTACACAGCAACCCTGCACTCTTTCCTACTCCCTGCTGACGAGAGGCAACAACCTCGAAACACGTGTCCAGGGATGGCTAACGCTATTCACACTTGCACTCACGACACGAGCATAGGTGTATCCGCCGACGCTGACTACAGGGACCACAGTTCTTTGGGGTAACACGCAGGTAGGTCAGCAGTGTGCGACCATTTGGATTTAGTTATTTAGTGGCTCTTTGAGCCGGGGAGTCGACGGGCTCAGGTTACGCACCTGCGTTGCTACGAGAGGTACATACCTGATAATGATTTTAGCAGCCTACACAGCAACCCTGCACTCTTTCCTACTCCCTGCTGACGAGAGGCAACAACCTCGAAACACGTGTCCAGGGATGGCTAACGCTATTCACACTTGCACTCACGACACGAGCATAGGTGTATCCGCCGACGCTGACTACAGGGACCACAGTTCTTTGGGGTAACACGCAGGTAGGTCAGCAGTGTGCGACCATTTGGATTTAGTTATTTAGTGGCTCTTTGAGCCGGGGAGTCGACGGGCTCAGGTTACGCACCTGCGTTGCTACGAGAGGTACATACCTGATAATGATTTTAGCAGCCTACACAGCAACCCTGCACTCTTTCCTACTCCCTGCTGACGAGAGGCAACAACCTCGAAACACGTGTCCAGGGATGGCTAACGCTATTCACACTTGCACTCACGACACGAGCATAGGTGTATCCGCCGACGCTGACTACAGGGACCACAGTTCTTTGGGGTAACACGCAGGTAGGTCAGCAGTGTGCGACCATTTGGATTTAGTTATTTAGTGGCTCTTTGAGCCGGGGAGTCGACGGGCTCAGGTTACGCACCTGCGTTGCTACGAGAGGTACATACCTGATAATGATTTTAGCAGCCTACACAGCAACCCTGCACTCTTTCCTACTCCCTGCTGACGAGAGGCAACAACCTCGAAACACGTGTCCAGGGATGGCTAACGCTATTCACACTTGCACTCACGACACGAGCATAGGTGTATCCGCCGACGCTGACTACAGGGACCACAGTTCTTTGGGGTAACACGCAGGTAGGTCAGCAGTGTGCGACCATTTGGATTTAGTTATTTAGTGGCTCTTTGAGCCGGGGAGTCGACGGGCTCAGGTTACGCACCTGCGTTGCTACGAGAGGTACATACCTGATAATGATTTTAGCAGCCTACACAGCAACCCTGCACTCTTTCCTACTCCCTGCTGACGAGAGGCAACAACCTCGAAACACGTGTCCAGGGATGGCTAACGCTATTCACATTTGCACTCACGACACGAGCATAGGTGTATCCGCCGACGCTGACTACAGGGACCACAGTTCTTTGTGGTAACACGCAGGTAGGTCAGCAGTGTGCGACCATTTGGATTTACTCATGTGTATTCATGCTGGGCAGAGCTCAGGCTGTTCAGGGCTCTTGTGTACTCATGGTGGGCAGAGCTCAGGCTATTCAGGGCTTGTGTGTACTCATGCTGGACAGAGCTCAGGTTGCTTAAGGCTCATGTGTACTCATGCCTGTCAGAACTCAAGCTGTTCAGGGCTCTTGTGCTTTCATGCCTGTGTAGAACTCAGGCTGTTCAGGGCTCCTGTGTATTCATGCTGGACAGAGCTCAGGCTGTTCAGGGCTCATGTTTACTCATTCTGGGCAGAGCTCAGGCTGATCAGGGCTCAGGTGTACTCATGCTGGACAGAGCTCAGGCTGTTCAGAGCTCATGTTTACTCTTGCTGAGCAAAGCTCTGGCTGTTCAGGGCTCAGGTGTACTCATGCTGGACAGAGCTCAGGCTGCTCAAGGCTCATGTGTACTCATGCCTGTCAGAACTCAAGCTGTTCAGGGCTCTTGTGCTTTCATGCCTGTGTAGAACTCAGGCTGTTCAGGGCTCATGTGTATTCATGCTGGGCAGAGCTCAGGCTATTCAGGGCACATGTGTACTCATTCTGGGCAGAGCTCAGGCTGTTCAGGGCTCAGGTGTACTCATGCTGGACAGAGCTCAGGCTGTTCAGAGCTCATGTTTACTCTTGCTGAGCAAAGCTCTGGCTGTTCAGGGCTCAGGTGTACTCATGCTGGACAGAGCTCAGGCTGTTCAGGGTTCATGTTTACTCATGCTGGGCACACCTTATGCTGTTTAGGGCTCAGGTGCACTCAGGTGCACTCATGTCGGTCAGAGCTCAGGCTGTTCAGGGCTCATGTGCCCTCATGCCTGTGCAGAGCTCACGTTTTTCAGGGCACATGCACACTTATGCTGGGCAGAGCTCAGGCTGTTCAGGGCTCATGTGTACTCATGCTGAGCACAGCTCAGGCTGATCAGGCCTCATGGGTACTCACTCTGACAACACCTCATGCTGTTCAGTGCTCATGTGTACTCATGCTGTACAAGGCTCAGGCTGTTCAGGGCTTATGTTTACTCATGCTGAGCAGTTCTCAGGCTGTTCTGGGCTCATGTGCTCTCATGCCTGTGTTGGGCAGAGCTCAGGCTATTCAGGGCTCATGTGTACTCATGCTCGGCAGAGCTGAGGCTGTTCAGGGCTCATGTGTGCTCATGCTGAGCAGACTTCAGGCTGTTCTGTGATAATGTGTACTCATGCTGGGATGAGCTCAGGCTGGTCAGGGCTGATGCGTACTCATGTTGGCAGACCTCAGGCTGTTCAAGCCTCATGTACACTGATGCTAGTCAGAGCTCGGCTGTTCAGGACTTATGTGTACTCATGCCATCACAGCTCAGGCGGTTCAGGGTGCATGTGTACTCTTGCTGGGTAGAGCTCAGGCTGTTCAGGGCTTATATGTACTCATTAGGGTCCAAGATGGCCGATCGGTGAGGAGCTCTGGCTGGGAGCTCCCTGGCCAGGGATTGCCTTTTAGCGATAATCCCCTTGAATATACCCCCTTCTCAGATCTTTTTACTCACCTGGGGTTCTAATGGACAACGGTCCTTCGAATCTCCGATTCCCGCGATTCTCATGACCTCTGAAGAACAATTAATATTCTTCCAACCACGGAGCCCGAATCCAACATGGCCGATGCCCGGTGGAGCTGTCGTTGCAGCTATAGGGGAGAGTGGCCGTTGATCAGTCCCTTGGCCGTCACTTACCCAGCCGGACATTGGGCACAGTTTTTCTTCACTTCTCCGCTGTGTCTCCCCCTCCTTCCGACGAATCATCAAGGATCTGCTGAGGATGGAACAAACTCTGCACGGCTGGTGTTCCGGTGGAGATTCCTCAGTGGCTGTGGAGGTGATGGGCTGGGTTTCGCCCCTCCGGACGTTTCATACCTTTCTTGGTTTGCCCGCAGCTGCATGACCTCCACCTTCAGGATCGGCGACTGGGACGCTTGAGTCTTGCAGCGGCAGAAGTTCAGCGGTTCTGAAAACCCGTGCCCTGAGCCTGTTTTCCCTCCTCAAGGCTGGGGAAGCGCGCCCCCGGATTCCAGCTGCTGCCTCCCTCCCTCTCCCAGGGTTTATGCCTAGGCACCTGAACTGACGTCTCCGGACTTTGAGGTTTTGCAAAACGACGACACGGCGGCCCCTGCAGCCCCCAGCGAGCTCACATTGACGACCCGTTTGAGATCGGCGTCCACCAACCTTCCTAATCCTGCTCCGTGGAGTTACCCCCCTTTGTGGTTGTTAGAATTGTTTTTTCTGCCTCCCACCATTTTGTGTTTCTTATCGGTACCCGTAACCAGGAACCTCCATCTTGACGATGTCGACCACTGGACTGCTCCCTGTTTTGCTGGACTGTCTGTTTCCTCTTTTCGACCCCCCCCTTCAGGTCCCCTCCACCCTTCTCAACTTCTTCACTCACTGCAACACTGATGTGGTGAATGCTGGTCCCCTGCCCGTTTGTCTGACTTTCTCTTCTGACTTTGGGTTTCTCTGAAATACTTTTCCCCTCGCGGGTCTGCCTGATCCGATCGTCTTACTTCTCCCCCCTACGCCCCTTCAGACATTTTGTCTTTATTATGTTTTACTTTAGAACTCATGTTACTGTGTAACACTGTCTTTTCCTATTGGTATTTTAGGCTCCAGCAACAAATGAAATTTTGTAACTCGTGATTATTATTATTATTATTATTTATAAATTTATAAAGCGCCTGGTGACCCGGAGGCATCCCCGTGCTATAGAGCTGTGATATCCCAAGAGGAGGGGGGGACCGGAGGCTTATTTGGGGAATAAGAAAGTTTTTAGTTTTTTCCGGAAGAGGGCGTGGCAGGGTTCCAGACGCAAGTGGCGAGGCAGTGCGTTCCAGCCTGAGGAGGCTTTGACCGAAAAGCGACGGCCACCGGTCCGAGCCTTCTTAAATTTAGGGACGATGGCCAAATGCTCGTCGTCCGAGCGCAGTGCCCTAGGGGCTTTGTAGGGGGCGACAAGGTCTTTCAGGGCGGCAGGGCCGGCACCATTAATGAGTTTGTGACTGGTGCACATTGCCTTAAACTCGACTCGTTGGCGGACAGGGAGCCAGTGCAGGGCCTTGAGGGCTGATTTGGCAGAGGCTCTGGGGGGGAGGTCCATTATAATCCTTGCCGCGGCGTTTTGTGCCCGTTGGAGTTTGGCTAAGGTAAACTCCGGTGCACCGAGGTAGACGGCGTTGCTATAGTCGAGTCTGGCTAGGATGAGCCCTTGAACCAGCAGTTTCCTGGATATTGGAGGAAGGAGAGGGAGAATTTTTCGGGTTGACCGCAGGAGGCCAAAGCATGATCCAGCGGTCTTGGTTGCCTGGGTCTTCATGGTGAGGCTTGGTTCCAGCCAAACGCCTAGCGTTTTGACTTCTGACTTTGGAGTGGGTATCTCACCAAAGGTGTCCGGCCACACCGAAGCGGGGATTGATGACCATTTGTTGCCCAGGAGCATAATTTCGGTTTTAGAACCGTTCAATTTAAGGGAAGATTCGCACATCCAGGAGTAGATGTCTTGGAGGCAGTTCCGCAGGCTGTCTGGGTGTTTGTCCAGCTGGGAGAGGGAGACGACAAGTTGGGTGTCGTCAGCGTAGTTGACAATTTTGATCCCATAGGGGGTCACGACGTCTTCCAGGGGGGCCATGTAAACATTAAACAGGGTGGGACTAAGCGAGGACCCCTGCGGGACTCCACAAGTCAGTGGAAGGGGGTCTGAGCGAGAGTTGCCGTCCCACACCTGAAATGAACGGCCTGATAGGAAGGAGTTAATCCAGGCGTGTGCTGAGCCCACAATTCCTGCCCTGGCCAGGCGATGTAGAAGGACACGGTGATCCACCGTGTCAAAGGCGGCACTGAGGTCCAGGAGGATCACTGCCACTGATCCTCCTGAATCCAGAATGCGCCTTGATTCCTCAATGACGGAGAGGAGGGCTGTGTCCGTGCCCTGGCCGGGCCTAAAGCCAGTTTGAGATGGGCGCAGGATTTTGTTGGTCTCAAGGAATTGGGAGAGTTGGGAATTAACTAGTTTCTCCGCCATCTTGCTGATGCAGGGAAGGAGTGATATGGGTCTATAGTTAGACATATCGTCAGGATTCAGATGGGGTTTCTTTAGCAGGGCTTTGACAACCGCATTTTTCCAGTTGGGCGGCACTGTGCCTTGGCGCAAGGAGATGTTAATGAGATCCCTGATGGTGGAGGCTATGCTGGGGGCGGCAGCTTTTAATAGTCTGGCCGGGGCTGGGTCAAGAGGAGAGCCGCTTTTCATTTTGGCTAAAGCCAAAGCTAAAGTGATTCCTCATGTAAAGTGCTCTGATACCTCCGAGGCTAGCCAGCGCTATATAAAACTCTTCAAATAAATAAATAACATACTGGGCAGACTTAAGGCTTATCAGGGCTCATATGTACTCATGCTGGACAGAGCTCAGACTGTTCAGGGCTTGTGTGTACTCACGCTGGTGCCGGTCAGAGCTCAGGCTGGTCAGGTCTCATGTGCTCTCATGCTGGACAGAGCTCAGTCTCATCAGGGCTCATATGCATTCATCCTGGGCAGAGCTGAGACTGTCCAGGCCTGATGTGTACTCATGCTGGACAGAGCTGAGGCTGTCCAGGGCTCATGTGCACTCATCAGCCAGGCTAGCTTGAATCCAGTGGCACTGCGAGCAAGGGACCCACATCTGGGAATACCCTTGGTCACTTAGGGCAAACACAGCAAATACAACAAGAAGATGGGCTGGGTGCTGAAACGTTGCCATGGGATTCGAGCTAGCCTGGCTGATGAGGAGTATTACCCTGATACTGGTCCCAGGATGCTTGTTTTTGGTCCAGGGAAGACTTGGCAGTTCGGGCTGGACTGTTCCCATGAGGCGCAGGGTCAAGATTGATTTGCATATAGCTGTGTCTGAAGTGAGCTAAAGAACAATGATAGATTCAACCCAGATCTGTGACTGGGAGTGTCTAAAAAAGTTCCATCATCTCCTTGTGTTTGCTTTTTCTTTCTGTTAACTCAGCCAGAAAGTAGTGCAGAGGGTTTACATGCCTGCTGCACAGAACAGATCTGCTTTTTATGCGGATCGCTGAGTAGATTAGTAAAGTCATCCCTTTCAAGAACTTTAAAACACATGAAGTGTATGTGAGTGTAGGTGTATGGAGAGATGAGGGGCCCTTTTACTGGGTAGTAGTGGAAGTCATGGGGGAGGAGGGACGCCCAAAGAGAGTTTTGCACCGGGTGCCACCTTTGCTGAAGTTGCCCCCTGCCCGCTGGAATCATTCACACTGAAGCGGAGAGCTCAGTAGCTGAGATTGTAGCGCACCTGCTAAGCAGGGCTTAGCACTGACAGAAGTATAAAGCCCAGGGGTGGGGGGTAGGATGGAAGGGGTGCTGGGGTCGTATTTGATTTGCCCGGACTCAGCAAAGGCTTGCCGGCGTGTGCACTCAGTTTTCCCTCGCACCCCCGTCACCCATCTGATGGAATTACCGCCCCCTTGAGACGTGATAACACAGTTTCACTGCCGCCCCCGCTCTCTGCGGTCCCCCAGGCCGCCCCCGGCTGCTGACTGGGCCCAAACCTGGCCCTAATGAGATCTCGCCGCCTGTTCTGCCCATGGAGGCAAAAAGAGAACCGCTCGCCTGTCCAGAGCCATCGAAATCACCAGAGACAGCGGCAGGGGGCGTCGGTACCTACCCAGAGGGAGGGGGCGGCGAGTCCTGTCCAATCAGCGCCATCTCTCAGTCCGGCTCCCCTCGGTTTCTTCTTCTCTC
Source organism: Triturus cristatus (assembly GCF_964204655.1). Classification (NCBI taxonomy): domain Eukaryota; kingdom Metazoa; phylum Chordata; class Amphibia; order Caudata; family Salamandridae; genus Triturus; species Triturus cristatus. The sequence goes on along the minus strand of NC_140580.1, from coordinate 1,157,119,595 downwards.
CCTATTCTGCCCTGAATGATCCACCCCTTCACATTCCCTCCACTAACCACACCACCCATGGCTCACACCTCTGCCATGACAACCAGAACCTGCTCCCAAACGGCCTCTTCGCGAATTCACGCTATTTATAAAGACAAGAAAAACAAGTGGGTCTACCAACACATTATTTTTAAAAAAAACAAGTATCTAAACAAATGGCTTATACTACTACCATAGTGATGACATCGATAGTGTGAACAGTAAAATGAAATATCACCAGTGACGTCATCGATGGATTCTGTCGCACCATGTGTGAGGTCATGAGAACCCCACATGGGGTCAAGTTATAGTTAAGCACGGCCTCAACATGGTGTGACACATGACATCACAAACAACACCCATTGCCTCGCTGGTGACGTTACACTTCAACCTACCCATGGCAACACTGCAAGTCACACAATGATCTCTGTCCCTATCTCTTGAGCAGGACTTGACTACTGCTCAAAACACACACTGTATGGCACATAAGCACAAATACAGCATGCTGTCCTCACTCAAGGAGACACAACACCCTGTCACCACTCACTCACTACTACAACCACTCATCCCTCACCACTGCACCCTCAACGTTACTTATTCTCAAGCACAACTTAACTAATGTCAAAACACACACTTGCACCGTCACTAAAGCACAAAGACAACATGCCATCCTCACTCAAGGAGACACAACACCCTGCCACCACTCACTCACTACTACAACCACTCATCCCTCACCACTCCACCCTCAACGTTGCTTCTTCTCAAGCACAACTTAACTAATGTCAAAACACACACTTGCACCGTCACTAAAGCCCAAAGATGGCATGCCATCCTCACTCAAGGAGACACAACACCCCTGCCACCACTCACACACTACTACAACCACTCATCCCTCACCACTGCACCCTCAACGTTACTTATTCTCAAGCACAACTTAACTACTGCTCAAGCACACACTTGCCCTGGCACTAAAGCCCAAAGACGGCGTGCCATCCTCACTCAAGGAGACACAACACCCTGTCACCACTCACTCAATACTACAACCACTCATCCTTCACTACTCCACCCTCAAAGTTACTTCTCCTCAAGCAAAACTTAACTAATGTCAAAACACACACTTGCACCGTCACTAAAGCCCAAAGACGGCATGCCATCCTCACTCAAGGAGACACAACACCCTGCCACCACTCACTCACTACTACAACCACTCATCCCTCACCACTGCACCCTCAAAGTTACTTCTTCTCAAGCACAACTTAACTAATGTCAAAACACACACTTGCACCGTCACTAAAGCCCAAAGACAGCATGCCATCCTCACTCAAGGAGACACAACACCCTGCCACCACTCACTCACTACTACAACCACACATCCCTCACTACTCCGCCCTCAAAGTTACTTCTTCTCAAGCACAACTTAACTAATGTCAAAACACACACTTGCACTGTCACTAAAGCCCAAGGACAGCATGCCATCCTCACTCAAGGAGACACAACACCCTACCACCACTCACTCACTCACTCACTACTACAACCACACATCCCTCACCACTCCACTCTCAAAGTTACTTCTTCTCAAGCACAACTTAACTAATGTCAAAACACACACTTGCACCGTCACTAAAGCCCAAAGACAGCATGCCATCCTCACTCAAGGAGACACAACACCCTGTCACCACTCACTCAATACTACAACCACTCATCCCTCACTACTCCGCCCTCAAAGTTACTTCTTCTCAAGCACAACTTAACTAATGTCAAAACACACACTTGCACTTTCACTAAAGCGCAAAGACAGCATGCCATCCTCACTCAAGGAGACACAACACCCTACCACCACTCACTCACTCACTACTACAACCACTCATCCCTCACCACTCCACCCTCAAAGTTACTTCTCCTCAAGCAAAACTTAACTAAAGTCAAAACACACACTTGCACTGTCACTAAAGCCCAAAGACAGCATGCCATCCTCACTCAAGGAGACACAACACCCTGCCACCACTCACTCACTACTACAACCACTCATCCCTCACCACTACACCCTCAAAGTTACTTCTTCTCAAGCACAACTTAACTAATGTCAAAACACACACTTGCACCGTCACTAAAGCCCAAAGACAACATGCCATCCTCACTCAAGGAGACACAACACCCTGTCACCACTCACTCAATACTACAACCACTCATCCCTCACTACTCCGCCCTCAAAGTTACTTCTTCTCAAGCACAACTTAACTAATGTCAAAACACACACTTGCACTTTCACTAAAGCCCAAGGACAGCATGCCGTCCTCACTCAAGGAGACACAACACCCTACCACCACTCACTCACTCACTACTACAACCACTCATCCCTCACCACTCCACCCTCAAACTTACTTCTCCTCAAACAAAACTTAACTACTGCTCAAACACACACTTGCCCTGGCACTAAAGCCCAAAGACGGCGTGCCATCCTCACTCAAGGAGACACAACACCCTGCCACCACTCACTCACTACTACAGCCACTCATCCCTCACCACTCCGCCCTCGAAGTTACTCCAGAGACACAATCCAGCCCCATCTCCTCTTCAAAAAGAATCCCAAAGTCAGCCTACTCTGCCAAGGGAGGCACACCTCTCCGTGCCACCTCACGGGCGAGGGTACAGTATCATGGACCAGTTGACCTTACGCATGAGTTTCTTCTCATCCCACACCAATAGCCCCCACAGCTGCCTAACAGCCCAACCAAAACACAATACCCCACCCCACAACACTTCTGATAAACAAATGCAACACTTGGAAACCCCACAAGGGCATGTCTGAGCTCCTCTGCCCACCAAGATGCTAAGAGTCCATCTATTACTCAAGCTCCTCTCTCAGAAGACTGCACCAGACTGTAAGTGAGACCACCCGCTCCGATTAAGAACAAATGACTGTAGCAGCCACATTTCCAGGATCCCAGCTTTTGCAGAATGGCATGCACGCGGCACTGGTGCGGTGCCCTCACAGTGTGAGGGGGTCACACTCTTTCCTCCTTCTTGAGGGGTCCCATGGGTAGAGGTGGTCTTCGTGGCCGGTGGCCTCGAGTTCCCGACCACGGGTCTGCTTCCAGAGAAGGACAGCTTTGGTGCCTTCATCTTCTTAGTTGATGGTGTTTCAACTAGAAGGAGCCGAGCTCCAGGCTGGGTCGGATGACCTGAGATGCGAGCTTCTGGGAAGGCTAGTTTGGGTTCCAGAGGGACTGTGGAGTTTAAGTTACACCCTCTTGGTTTAGTGGAGAGCCAATGTCATCTGCAGTACGATGTCACCAGCCTGTCTTGAGCCGCTCGAGCCTTTACACCTGAGGTCGCCTTGAAAGGGACTAGAAGCAGTTTCAGAATCTAGTCAAGGAATGAGTTACCCTAGTCCAATCCCAAAAAGCAGAAATAATGTAATCATAAATTCAAAATCACGTCCTGGAAAAGGTGTGCAAAATGTTTCACTATTTACAGTTGAGTGACTGGTCTCTAAAGCCACTCTAGACGCAAATAATGCATCCCTGTCCGTCCAGAGCGCGGTGGGAGACTGCCCCTTTGCCAGGGGGTGCCAATCTGTGAGTAAACTCCCTGTCCCCAAGAGAGGCTGGAGGAGGCTCCTGCCACAACTTTATTTATTTATTTTTATTTAATGGAATTTTATATAGCGCGAACATTACCCGAAGGTGTCAGAGCGCTTTACAAAAGAACCAGTTGCATTACATAAGGACTTTGGATTACATGAGTTACATAAGGGATACAAACAGAAAAAATTGCAAATGTACAAGTTGTAAAGTCACTCAAGGAAGAGATACAAACAGATAAACTCTAAAATCACATAGGAATGGTAGTAAGTACAAAGGTCTACTACATATACTAGTGGTTAGAGTTATATAGATATATACGGATTGCGAATTCACCCAGGATTACATTTTAACAGCGATTAGGCTTAGACAATTATATATTACATATTTACAGAGCAGGAAATGCCTGCCACCGTTCAGCCAGGTGGTCAGGTGGTGTTGCACTCGAGGGTGGTGGTCTACGGCTGGAGGGATCCCCGAGTTGGAGATGTCCATAGGGGGTAGAAGGCCGATGGGGGGGGTGGGGGGGGAAGCAGCCTGCTGTGTGTCCTCTTCGCCGAATACATCTGAATAAAGTGAGAGGCGAAGATGCACACCCCAGGTGTACAAACCAGATGTGACACTGATCTAGTAACAGGCGAGAGCGTGTCAAAGGTGACACAATAGCCCCGCAATGGTTGTGCTACTGAGATGATGTTTGCGTAGTTCTATAATGCAGAATACAAAGTCATTAATCGTGACCAATATTCATGGAAAAGGTTCTTGCTTATATAATGCAAAGTTTAAAACCTTCACAATAAAGTCGTAGGTTGTAGATGTGATGAATGACGTCTGCGAACCTACATAAGTGATGGACGGTCAGCCGGCATCTTTCGGTCCAGACGGAACTTTCTCAAGACTGAAAGATGTATTTGTAATCAATATGCACTGAAATCAATCGGGGAATATCCACGGAGTGGACTTTCAAGGAGACGGCGCCGGAAGAGGCTACAGACAGAGGAGGTCCAATGAACCGCGTGGGTGGGTGTCCGGGTGTGACCGCGGCGTTGTGTATAGCCCTGGTGCGTGACCCAGCAGTGAGAGGAAAGCCCAAACATAGCACATTAGTTGCTTGTGAGCTACTCAGCGCTCACACTAGGTATAGGAAAGACGAGGAATCCATAGCAGAATACACGACGACGCCCCTCAGAGCAGTGGAAGAGAAGCCAAGGGCCCGAGGGACGAACCTTACATGTATCGGTTTCAATAGGGACACATGGCACATCACACATGTGGAATCACTAAAGATGATCTACACACCTTCCCTTTTGGCAAACAGCGATTCATAAGCATCTGTGATTTTTAAAAATTGAATCGGTCCGATTGGCAGGTGTCAGCTGTCTCACTGGCAGCCAGTGACGGCCTCACTCACTTCCGGAAGTGCCTTTACTTTCAGCCGCACAACAAAAAGAGACCGTCTCTCCCATCTCAGGAGAAATTCAAAGCGTCCAGCCAGGAGCCGCACCAGGAGGTTGGCAGGAGGACGATGCGGACATTTAATGACTAATACCTGGAACTTCAAGGGGAGGAGTGAGTCTCGGAGCACGAGAGGCTCTTTGAGAAATCTTCCATGTCTGTTCCCGAGGCAACAAAAGGCTAATTTGTACCAGGATACCGCAGAAGGTTAATGCTGTGGGTGTCACCCAAAGGTCTAAGGATGAAATCAGGAAGCGGTGGTACAACCGGCATTCATTCACCAAGGACTAAGTGGCATCAAGAAGACAGCTACAGCTAGAGGTGAGGAACCAAGTACAGAACTACCATCTACAGAGTGGGTGCCCTGGGTGGGACCAGGGCACCCACAATTAAGGCCGGGCCCTGAGGGATGGGGTCCCAGGGCTGAAATCGGCCCAGGTTGGGGGACTGCGCTGCCCCACTCTCCTATTCAAAATCTGCCTGGCCCTAAGGATGGCCCGAAGAAGGGGGCCACGTGGCCCCCTTTTCCCAATAAAAAATAAAAAAAAGACCGGAGACCCCACTCCATTTCACCACCACTCTGCAAACGTGCCTCTTGGCGCACAAATGGTTGGGAGATTAAGTCTTCTCGGCTTCAAAGGGTCCTTGGTGGCAGACACCCCTCTTGCTACCTCCATTAAGTCCCACACAGTGGGATTGCTCAGAGGTCATTGGAGGCCACGACCCCTTTCTCTGCCACTCTGCAAACGTGCCTCATGGCAAACAAGTGGTTGGGGTAAGAAGTTCCCTTGGCTGCTAAGGTTCCTTGGGCACCAACAAGCCCTCCTGGACCCTCCAGTAAGTCCCACACAGCAGGATTGCTGAGAGGCCTTCAGAGGCCACGCCCCTTTCTCCACCATTCTGCAAACAAGCCTCCTGATGCACTGCTGGTTGGGGGATGAAAACCCCTTGGATGCTGACGGTCTTTGGGGGCCAACATGCCCTTCTGTGATCTCCAGTAAGACCCATAGAGCTTGATTCCTGAGAGGATTTGGGAGGCCACTCCCCCTTCTCCACGACTCTGCAAATGCACCTCCTGGCACACTGCTGGTTGTGGGATGAAGTCCCCTTGGCACTAGAGTGTCATTGGGGGCGAACAAGCCCTCCTGTTACCTCCAGTAAGTTCCGCACAGCGGAATCGCTGATAGGTCTTCGAAGGCCACACCCTCTTTCTCCACCACTCTGCAAAGGCAGCTCCTGGCACACTGCTGGTCAGGGGTGAGGACCTGTTGGATGCTAAGGGTTCTTGTGGGCCCAGAAGCCCTCCTGTTACCTCCAATAAGTATGACACAGCGGGATTCCTAAGAGCTGCACAGAGGCTACTATTAAAAAAATTATAGAAATACCTCTAAAAACCAAAGGTTACGAAATTGTTACATAGGAAATAAAATTTGAAAAACCTTAGAAATGCACTTAAAAAAAACAAAGGTTACAAGGTTGTTATAGTTAGGAAATAGAATAAAAAAGCCTTAGAAATTCACTGAAAAAAACTGTTTGCAGGGACATTATAGTTAGGCTCAGATTTCACTCATACAAAACCTGTGAAATTCAGCAGTTATAGTTACCTGAGTTAAATCTAACTTACAACCCCGCAATGCACTGCTTATGACCTCACATATTACATCACTCATGACATGGTCGGTGATGACTTCTCATATGATATCACTGATGGCATCACTGATTACATCATCCACAGAACCACTCACATACCCATTTACACTCCTATACAACCTCTCATACACACACTCACTCAACCACTCACAAACCCCTTCACCGACCCATTGCAGTACTCACACAGCCACTCACTTCTCCAAAGAGACACTCACACACCCACTCATCTTTACAGCCACTCACGTAACCATTCACTCACCAATGGAGCCACTCATACAACCAGTCACTCACCCCTATAGCCAGTCACATAGCCACATACTCACCCACACAGCTACTCACACACTCACTTAAACAGCCATACAGCATCTCACACAATCTTTTACACAAGGATACATACAGTCACACAGCCACTTACATTATATATGTTAGAAGCAGTATCACTCAGTAGTAGTTCACCTAGTATACTAATTTAACTTTTGTAGTAGGTTAGTAAATATGTTTAACAATGATAAACTCTTTGAAAATAATTACGGTCACTGGATGATGTCATCAGCAATATCATCAGTGATGTCATTTGAGATGTCATGAGTGGTCATCAGCAATGTCACTGACCATGTCATGAGTTATGTAATATGTGAGGTCCTAGGCAGTGCATTTCGGGGTTGTAAGTTATATTTAACTGAGGTAACTATAACTGCTGAATTCCACTGGTTTTCTACGTGAAATCTGAGACTAAATATAATGTCCCTGCAAACTGTATCTATCTATCTATCTATCTATCTATCTATCTATCTATCTATCTATCTATCTATCTATCTATCTATCTATCTATCTATCTATCTATCTATCTATCTATCTATCTATCTATCTATCTATCTATCTATCTATCTATCTATCTATCTATCTATCTATCTATCTATCTATCTATCTATCTATCTATCTATCTATCTATCTATCTATCTATCTGTCTATCTGTCTGTCTGTCTGTATGTATGTATGTGTATATAGGCTCTGCGGAGCTGAAACGCGTAATGGCGACGGTTGAATAAAGAAACACCTTTAGCACCAGTTTGGGTCCATGTCCGTTAGTTTGGAAGAGTGAAGCCTCCAGCGGAATCTACGTCATATATATATATATATATATATATATATATATATATATATATATATATTACCTACTGGCGGTTGCCAGTAGGTAGTTATAGTTAGGACCAAGTTTCCATAGGAAAAGCATTTTTTGATTTGCTTATAACTTTGCCGTAGTTTAACGAATCTTTACGAAATTTTCCCCCCAATTGTTTTTTTCCTTATCAGCTCCTATCTTGAAGTTTGGGGGTGATTCATCAAGGGGGGGCTGAGAAAAAAGGGGGGTCCCAAAACGTGTTTTCTCCATGCAATTTTCATAGAAAACTTTAGACAAGGCTACAGGTAAAACTGCTGAACGGAATTACACCAAATTTGGCAAGGAGAAAGGTCTTGATCCAAAAAGCACGCTTCTGTTTAAATGGGGTAAATCCGTTCAGTAGTTTTTGAGAAATATCAAATTTTACAGATATCGATATTTGAGAATTCTGACATCTGATTGTCTGAGGCGTTACGAGCATGAGCGTGCGGCTCATTGGCTGCGAACTGTTGAAACTAGAAAGTGTTGGCAGCCATTTTGTGACTCAGAATAATTGTATAGGAGGGTATAGTAGGAACACTGTGGACTTAGTTTAAGCAGTCTGTACGGTGCAGAGGCAGGGAGTTTGAATGTTGTGTAGGCCGTGGAAATCCCATCCGCAAAACAACGATGCTCGGTATTGCAGCAAGGTTGCATAGGCTGTGGAAATCATATCGGGAAAAGAACAATGTGCCGTATTGCGGCCGTCCTTTAATATAATGCGCAGTAATGTTTACTTATAATGTGGTGTTCACTTTTATCACGGATAGTGTCACTTTGTTCGAGGAAATTTAATATTATGTGGGAGGGTGAGTTCTGTCCCTGTGCGTGGAACAAAATTAACGTTTAATTGACTGAGGTGTTCCATCAACGAGCTCAATGTTCATTGGTTGCGAACAATTAAAAGTAGAAGTGTTGCCAGCCATTCCCTTCCCGACCGCGGAGTAGCAAGGACATCCGATTGGCTCACATGTTCCAAGCAGGACCTTCCAGAGCTTAATGTTCATTGGCTGCGAACCATTGAAAGTAGAAGTGTTTTCAGCGATTCCCTCCCACTCCGCGGAGTATCAGGGACATCTGATTGGGTAACGTGTTCCAAGCAGTACTTTCCCAAGCTTATTGTTCATTGGCTGTGAAGCATTAGAAGTAGAAGTGTTGGCAGCCATTCCCTCCCCCTCTGCGGAACACCATGGACATTTTATTGGCTAAAGTGTTCTGAGTAAAAGTTTGCTGCTTATTGGCTGGGAACGGTTCACTGTTGTGAGCCATTTTGTGGCGCACTTCAAAGGAGTACGGGAAAACAAAGTAGTAGAGGGAAGGGTAGGGACACTATTAACTCTGTACAGTGGTCACAAGGTGGTGGACAGGGACTGTGAACGTAAAAATAGTTTTTTTATATATTTTAAGGGCCATTTATATAATTTGCGTGGGCGTACAAAACACGGCGGGAAAATAACAGAGTGTGTTGCGGTCTTCTTTTTATTAAGTCCACGGGTGGGATACTTCCCAGGAACACTCTTTACTTATAATGTGGTGTTTAGTTTTCTGACGGGGAGGTTTGGTTGCGCTGCAAATATTTCAGTCTATGTAAGTGTAGCTGTATATATCAGAGGGGTGACAAATAAAAACGCAATTCATTAAATATCCCTTAAGCTTGGCAACACCCTCCCTTTTTTTTGTCGCCTATAGTTTGTAAAAAGTGTTGCCCCATATCCTTCTTAATATAAGAGGGCATGAGTTACTTTTAGATAAAGTAGAAAAGAAGTGCTACAAAAAACACTCCCGCACTACATCATCTCAGGTCACAAGAACAATAACAAGTAAAAAACAGTTAAACACAAAAGAATTCATATTACATAGAAATGTACGCTTCATCATTTTTTACAATTTCTATTCTGTAAAACACGGGAAAGTTCTGTCCTAGTGCTTAGAGGTTGCTCACTGCTCCGCTAACAAATCACATACTCCTTTAAGAACATTTAGGATAGCAGTATAGTAATATACACTACAGGTCCTATATATTCTATAGGGAGAGGGTGAATAGGAACAGCAACAGAGAAAAAGAGAAATACCAAAATATCATTCAGAAAATGTAGAGTTTATGAAAGGTATTCCGTAAGAAAGTATCTATGCAAACAATCTTTTTTTAAACCTCAATTTCGAAAAATAATCTCACTGTAAAAATATCTGATCAAGTAGGTTATAAGGGTCAGTAAGCTGTATTTCAGATGGTTTACTCCTGGCGCCAACAAATGTCCAACTCTTGTTGTCTGAAAAAATGACGCTGTACTACAATATACAGAGTGTCACTGATGCCAGACAATAGTAAAAGGAAAATAAAGTTGTTAGAATGAGGGTTCTCTGGTTGGCACAGGTAGGTACTTGTGTGAAGCAGGGAAGCTTTCCTCCAGTCAGGGTAGGGGTGTACACTCCAACAATAACCCCTGCTCACCCTCTAGGTAGCTTGGCGCGAGCAGACAAGGCCTAGCTCAGAGCGTCTAGGTTAAGCATTTGTGAACACACACACAGTAACTCAGTGACAACCCCACAAATGGACTCCACACTGGGATATATAAAAAATAGCACTTTATATATATAGATTAGGCTTAGCACAAGACCAGATGACGTTTAAACGGCCCACACTACTTATTAGACAAAGAGTTCTTGGGTTTAGCGTAGTTTTAAAGTTCTGTGCACTTCGTTCCTTTCTGTACGCTTCGTACGCGGTAAAAACTGCTTGGGAACGGGTCTCACACGCACTGTAGGCGCTTCGGGATGAAGCGTACACCCTACGGTTCGAACAGGCACAGTACCTTTATCTTTTGGTGAGTTCGTCACGGATGCTGCGCTGACATCAAGCGCGATGTACGGTGCGTTGTCCTCCTGGTGCGGTGCGTACTACGGTACGTTAGACCTTGGGCGTGCAGGGCTTCAGGGAACGGTGCATAGGTACGGTGCTTTCAATGTTCGTCGCGGCGTTCGCGCCGTACCATGAGATCGGCAATCTTGATTCAAAGCGCTGGATACAAGCGAACAGTACGCTCCGCACAGGGGAGACGTACGCGACTACCGTATGCATCGCAGCCTTTCCAAAGCAGGGGAAATGAGCGTACAATGGGCAGTATGGTTCGTAGGGGATAGAAGCAAGTACGGTTCGCAGTCCTTCCATTACGGTGCGAGCTACGGCTCTTAGGGGCCTGTTAGTTGCATTGCTCAGGCCGGACGATACCTTCCTTTGCGGTGCGAGCTACGGCTCGTAGAGGGGCCTCAGACGCTTTGTTCGGGCCGGACAGCGGAATACCAGCTTGCAGGGGGTACGTTGCGATCAGCGAGACGTACGCAGCTATTCCAGTCGAAGAAGCGGGGAAAACGGTCCGTTTTCCAAGGCGATCTCACGGCGGTGAAGTCCACTGGTCCTGGGACTTCGTTCCGGGGGCAAGCTCACTCACAAGCCCTTGGAGATCTCTCAGCACAAGTCAAATAAAAGTTTCTTGAGTCTTTTCTTCCTCTTCTTCAGCAGCAAGGCAACCACTGCAGGCCAATCCCCCAGGTCAGGGACAGTACTCCTCCATGCAGCTTTTCCAGTTCCTTCAGGTCAGACAGAGGTTTCTTCTTGGCAGGACAGGATCTAGTTTCTTAGGAGCAGGGCTCCTACATTTATACCACAAATCCTTTGTTCTCTCAGGCCAGGGGGGCCCTTGCCTAGTTCAGTCCAGTTCTGGAGCACTTTGTTGATGCGATGCAGGCTTCTTCTTTCAGGGTGCAGGGCAGAGCCATCAGACGCTCCACAGGGGACGGAGCCAGCATTGTGGTGGCAGAGCACAGCCCTATTCAGAGTCCAGGTGTACTCCTCCCACCCATCTACCTGCCAATTTTCCTATTCACCACCAGGCTACCTAGCCCTGCCCCTCTGGGTTTCCCCAGCCCTGTCACTCACACAAGCCAGACAGCAGATACACATCACGCAGAGGCGGGCTGAAATGGTTAGGCAAGCAAAGGCCAACTTTCTAAAAGTGGCATTTGCAAACGCAGAATATTAAAATAAACCTTACTAAAAGATGTACCTTATTATTCTGAGTTCAGGCATACTAAACTCGACTTTCTACCACGTTCCCTGGGTCTGTTAGGATCATAGGATGTAACAATCTTAACAGCCCATTCTGGCCTATGAGAACAGGGTAGCCTTACAATAGTGAAAAACGAAAATGGCTGTAATTCACTATTAGGACATGCCACACACATCAGGGCTTGTCCTACCTTATGCTTACAATGCACCCTGCCCTTGGGCCTACCATAGGGGTGACTAACATGAAGTAAAGGGAAGGTTTAGGGACTGGCAAGTAGGTGCACTTGCCCAGTCAGCATGTCAGTACCAGACTGCACGCAGGTTCTGCAATGGCAGACCTAGACACATTTTACCAGGCCGCTTTTGTGGGTGGCACAACCAGTGCTGCAAGCCCGCCAGCGGCATTTGTATTTACACGCCCTGGCACTCCTGATGCACTTTACTGGGGTCTGATAGTAAACCAAATAGGCCAATCATGGAATCCAACCAACATATACATTTTACATAGGGAGCACTTGCACTGTGGCACTGGTTGGAAGTGGCACTGTGCTCTGAGCGGCCAACACCATAAAAACACATGAGGCACAGCGACAAAAAAGTGGAAGGGAGACTCACGCCAAGGTGCCAGGTCTAACACGTGTCCCCTCCAGCTGAAAAGTGGGGGGAACTACCCTACCCCAGGGAGTTCCTCATCACTAAGGCAGAAAAATCTGTACAGACCGTCAGCATTGGTGTGATCTGTACCAGGGCGATGTTCTACCGTGAAATCCATACCCTGTAGGGAAATGGACCACCTCAACAGCTTTGGATTCTTACCCCTCATATGCATCAACCATCTGAGGGGCCTGTGGTCTGTCTGAAGCAGGAAGTGAGACCCAAACAGGTAGGCTCTTAGCTTCCTCAGTGCCCAGACCACAGCAAATGCCTCATGCTCAATAGCACTCCATCTCTGTTCCCGTGGAAGTAACCTCCTGCTAAGGAAGGCTACAGGTTTATCTAGGCCCTCTTCATTAATCTGTGAAAGAACAGCCCCCACACCATGCTCTGAAGCGTCTGTCTGAACGATAAACTCTTTGGAGAAGTTGGGAGCCAAGAGCACGGGTGCCGTGCACATAGCAGCTTTCAGGGCCTCAAAAGCTTTCTGACAGGTGTCAGTCCAAATCACTTTCCTGGGCTGCTTCCTAGAAGTCAGCGCTGTCAAGGGGGCAACAATGTTGCCATACCCCTTGACAAACCTCCTGTAGTACCCGGTGAGACCTAGGAAGGCTCTCACCTCTGTCTGGGTTTTGGGCGACTCCCAATTCAGGATGGTTTCTATCTTGGGTTGAAGGGGCGCCACCTGGCCGCTCCCAACCCGGTGCCCCAAGTACACCACGGAACCCTGCCCGATCTGGCACTTACTCACCTTGATCGTGAGGCCTGCCCTCCACAGCGCCATCAACACTTCCCAGAGGTGGCGCAGGTGTTCTTTCCAAGTGGAGCTGAACACTGCGATGTCATCCAGGTAGGCTGCACTGAACGAATCCAGTCCAACCAACACCTGGTTGACCAACCTCTGGAAGGTGGCAGGGGCATTCTTCATCCCAAAGGGCATAACCCGGAACTGGTAGTGCCCATCAGGGGTGGAAAATGCTGACCTCTCTTTGGCCCCATCGGTCAAGGCGATCTGCCAGTACCCAGACGTTAAATCAAACGTGCTGAGGTAGTTGGCAGCCCCTAGCCGATCTGTGCGCTCATCAGCTCTGGGGAGGGGGTGTGCGTTAGTCCTGGTGACTAAATTGAGTCCTCTGTAGTCCACACAGAACCGGAGTTCGGGTGTGGCTCCCGGCGCTGCAGCCTTTGGGACCAAGATCAACCCTGTGCAACGCAAGTCAGCGCCACGTGGTGGTAGGCCGCTGACGGCCATACAACTTAGGGTGCGACTAACCCTGTGCAACTCAAGTCCGTGCCATGTGGTGGTAGGCCCCTGATGGCCACATCAGCTTCGGGTGGCACTAACCCTGTGCAACTCAAGTCCATGCCATGTGGTAGTAGGCCCCTGACGGCCACATTATATTCGGGTGGCACTAACCCTGTGCAACTCAAGTCCGCGCCACGTGTTGGTAGGCCCCTGATGGCCACATCATCTTCGGGTGGCACTAACCCTGTGCAAGTCAAGTCCGCGCCACGTGTTAGTAGGCCCCTGACGGCCATACAGCTCAGGGTGCGACTAACCCTCTGCGCAACCTTTCATGGACTCTTTATGATTGAGACCGGTGGAGCGTCCGCCATCCAGTCACCACCGGCAATAAAGGATGTGACGCTGTCGATGCATTATATGTGCGTGGTCACATGGCCTGTGACGCATGTGCCGGATGGGTGTGGTGTGTGTGCAAACCTGCCCTCAGGGAGGGGCTGTAACATGTTGACAACTAGACCACTGAACTGCACACCAACAGTGAGTAGGCCTGCGACAGGTAGCTATGTGGGGGGGGTGAAAATGTGTTTTCTCAATGTATTTTCCATAGGAACCTTTAGACAAGGCTACAGGTCAAACTGCTGAATGGAATTACGCCAAATTTGGTAGGGAGAAAGGTCTTGGTCCAGAAAGCGAGCTTTCTCGCATCGAGTGAAAATATAAAAGAAAGGTCCCGGGGGCAATTTAATATACCGGAGCTCTGTCTGTGCGAGATAACCCTTTTACGCTCCCTCTGCCCAACATCACCACTTCGCAGCTATGCTGTTAGAAGCCAGTCCGTCGGCTTGCAGCTCTCTACCTTTTCGAGCTAGTACGCTGCTATGCCTGTACCTCTGCGAGCTACTACGCTGCTGTTCCTTTGGGAGTGGCCGGCTCGTAGTACTGCGTCTGTGAGTCGAGCGGATGGGCCGCAGTTGTCCCTCTGCGAGCCTGGGTGCGAACTGTTCATAAGTCACACTACATAAGCATTGAAAAGCCATTTTGTGATTCAGTCCGTCAGCTGGCATCTGTCCGAGGCATTTCTGAAAACATACCGGAGTTCTTTCTGTGAGAGATACCCCTTTCAAGCTGCCTCTCCCCACATCAGCAGGTAACGCACCCTCTTCCAACTTTACCAACATACCCCCAACAACCTTCTTGGGCCTGGAATTGTCCCTGTGCGGTTGGACAAACAAGAATCTTAGTCATGTATAGATTTACATATAAAACATTTTATTTAAACAAAACAACAACAAATAAAACTGAAGGGAGTGTGGTGCTGTGGTCAGGACTCAGGACACAGGACACAGTTCCACATGTGGAATCAGCTTGTATTGAACAGGGTTAGTGGCACCACGTGTCGCGCCTTGTGTTGTACAGGGTTAGTGGCACAACGTGTCGCCGGCCTTGCATATGGAAATATGCCTGACTGATCAAAGGGAGTCTGGTACTGTGGTCACTGCACAAAGTTGGGGTCACTGCCATTCAGGACTCAGGACACAGTTCCACATGTGGGATCGGCTTGTGTTGAACAGGGTTAGTGGCACCACGTGTCGCGGCTTGTGTTGAACAGGGTTAGTGGCACCACGTGTCCAAAATTCGAATTGCGAGCTCTGCTGCCCACAGTGTACACTGTTATTGAGTGTTTGTTTGCACTTGAGGATGAATTTGGTGATTGTACTAAAGCTATAACTGATATAAAAAAAAGTTCTTGGAGCAAGGATACCAAAAGGATATTATGTAGGTTTTAGGCCTGTGATAGTTACTTGCCTAGTGGACTCTGTAATTAATGAATCAAGATTTAATTTTAATTGTGAGCCCTACTGACCACAGTGTAGGTGTATTATGAAAAGATGAAATATGTATAGAATACACTGTCGAAGTGTATGAGCCTGTGATGCTGCTTGGTGCGGACGGGCTGCACTGGGAGCAATGTCTCTTGCCTACTGCGTCATCTGCAATCACAACTGTATCTGAATTGTGAGCCCTGCTGACCACAGTGTATGCCAGAGGTAGTGGTGAGCAAGGGCCCACAGCCACGTGCATAGGCTGGTGGCCCCACCGGCCTGCGTAGTTTAGGTTTAGTGACACCACGTGTCTCCGGCCTTCTATATGCAAATATGCATCACTAATCAAAGGGAGTATGGTGCTGTGGTCACTGCCACGAAGTTGGGGTCACTGCCATTCAGGACTCAGGACACAGTTCCACATGTGAGATCGACTTGTGTTGAACAGGGTTAGTGGCACCACGTGTCGCCGGCCTTGCTTATGGAAATATGCCTAACTGATCAAAGGGGGTCTGGTGCTGTGGTCGCTGTCACGGACTTGGGGTCACTGCCATTCAGGACTCAGGACACAGTTCCACATGTGGGATTGGCTTGTGTTGAACAGGGTTAGTGGCACCACGTGTCGCCGGCTTCTGTTGAACAGGGTTAGTGGCAACACATGTCGCGGCTTGTGTTGAATAGGGTTAGTGGCACCACGTGTCACCGGCTTGTGTTGAACAGGGTTAGTGGCACCATGTGTTGCGGCTTGCGTTGAATTCTGCCTCAATAGGCCACGTGGCGATGACTTGTGGTGCAGTGAGTTAGAAGTACCTTTGGCACTGAGCGTGTACGTACCCTGCAATGATGTGTGGTCCAGGAGGGCCGCACTCTGACCAATGTCTTTTGTCTATTGAATTCTGCCTCAATTCGATTTTCGAGTGATAGTATGTCTCACTGCTGACATAAAACTGTTCACTCTTCCTTGCGATGACTTATGGTGCAGTGAGTTAGTAGAACCTTTGGTACTCAGCGTGTACGTACCTTGGGATGATGCGTGGTCCGGGGGGGTCGCACTCGGACCAATGTCTTTTGTCTATTAAATTCTGCCTCAATAAGGCCACATGGCTTGACTTGTGGTGCACTGAGTTAGTGGCATCTGAAGCACTCAGCATGTGTGCACCCTTCAATGATGCGTGGTCCGAGAGGGCCGCACTGGGAGCAATGTATCTTGCGTACTGGACTGCGTCATCTGCAATCGCTACTCCATGTGAATTGTGATGCCTGCTGTCTGCAGTGTAGATCGAAGGCAATAGTCTGAACAGACAAAAGTATGTGGTGCTGTGCCGCTGGGTTCGCAGGGGGCCTGTGTCGAGGAGACCCGCGGCCATGGCGGCAGCCTCGTGGCAGGGTGAGGCCCCCCGCTCTGACACAGTCGTTGGCCTTCACAGTTCACAAGTGAACCACGCCCAGAGCCCCAGCCTATTTATTCACACTCCCACGCTGAAGTGGCGTACGTCAGAGCAGCCCACTCCGGTTACGCTTATGCTTACAAGGGGGGACAACACAGCTACATGACTAAGATCTTCCCTAGTGTTTGACGTAACATGGTTGGGTTCACTGTCCACAACACTACAAGCACCAGTAGTATTTGCGGAGATGGAGAGGTCTGTGCTCTGCATACTGAGATGTGTCCAGCACATCACCGCTACACTTTGCATTGTGTGCATTGTTATTCATGGGTGAATTGCTTCCTTCACATATAGTTTGTTCACACCTGTCCAAATATTCAGCTATTGTGTGGATGAGGGGCCATGCCGTTTTCTGAAAGTTTGCTGTCTTGTTCTGCGCTCCCTCAGTGGTAGGGGGGGGTCCTGGGGGTGGTGGTGGGTGTTGTGGCGTTCTTGGGTGTCGGAGCTGCTTGATCAGTAGGTCTATGACATGTGTTGGTCTTCAAATGCGGCTCTGGGCTGGGCTCCCTTTCATACTGTATGTAGTTGTTTAGTATTTAAAAAACAAGAAATCATTATATAGTTTAAATAACAAATAAAAAAATTACAAAAACTCTTTTTAGGATATTAAAGTTACAAAATATCACTTTTTTTTGCAAAATTACTGAGAAAAACATAGGTTTTATGAACATTTTAATTAGACATTAGTATTTCAATAACCTTTGAAATTCACAAAAAAAATAGGTCTCAGGAACATTACAGTTAGAAATTAGTATTTAAAAAAAACATTCACATTTACTGAAAAAACAATTGCACTTTCCCAACATTGACCTATTATATGGCTCAGGGACCATGCCGTTTTTGGAGGGTTCACTGTCCTGTTCTGCACTGCCTTGGTGGTAGTAGGGAGAGGGGTGGTATGGGAGGAGGTCATGAGGGTTGTGGCAGTGGGTGTTGTGTCCTTCTTGGGTGTCAGAAAAAACTATAGGTTAAATGAACATTATAATTGGAAGTTAGCATTAAAAAAACATTGAAATTCACTGAAAAAAACATAGGTTTCAGGCACGTTATAGATAGAAATTAGCATTTAAAAAACCTTTCAAATTCACTGAAAAAAACATAGGTTTCAGGCACGTTATAGTTAGAAATTAGCATTTAAAAAACCTTTGAAATTCACTGAAAAAACCATAGGTTTCAGGCATGTTATAGTTAGAAATTAGCATTTAAAAAACCCTAGAAATTCACTGAAAAACCATAGGTTTCAGGCACGTTATAGTTAGCAATTAGCATTTAAAAAACATTAGAAATTCACTAAAAAAAACATAGGTTTCAGGGGCGTTATAATTAGTTGGACATTTCACTCATACAAAACCATAGAAATTCCACCGTTATAGTTAGTTCACCTAACTATAACTCACGCCCCCGCAATGCACTGCTGATGACGTCACATATTACATCATTCATGACATGGTCAGTGACATCACTGATGACATCACTGATGACATCTCAAGTGATATAACTGATGACATCACTGATGACATCATCCATGTGACAATCTGATGCACCTCCTCACACACTAATATAACCTTTGATACACTCACTGTAAAATACAGACTACCATTTTCGATACCATTGACACACTAATACCAGTTACTACATACCTACTCAGTGATTCCTAGGTCTACACACACATTTACCCATTCACCCATACAATCACTCATACATGCAGTCACTGATCAATAGAACACTATCAAATGCACTCATACACCTATATAGACATTGACACACCAGCACTCATCCTAGTCAGTTATGTACTTATCCTAGTCACTCATGCAAAGAATCAATCACAGTTCCATTTACTCACCTGCACAGTTATACACACACACCACCTCATTTATTCATACAGATAGTAATGCATACTTAGTCTCTTATATAATAACTAATACAAATATACACTCATACATACAGCCACCCTCACAATCACTGACTCTCCTGTATAGTCATTTCTATACACCAACTCTCACATACACTGCCTTTTATATATGTACTTAGATGGACATGTGCACTGAGACATCAATTCACTCACCAAGACACTCATACACACACTTACCCACCCATACAACTGTTTCCACATGCACTCTTAAACTCATACACCCTGTCAATCAACCACTCACACATCTATGCACAGAGTCACACACCCCCACCCAACCACACACAGACTCAGTCTCCTATACAAATATGCAGGCAACTAATCAATAACCCATATAGACATTCATGTAGCTACTGACCAACCGATGCAGCAGCTTGCACAACAACAGACAGAGTGATACAGACATTCACACACTTTAGACACTAACCCATGTATTCAGTAAGATTCATTTAATCATTCACTTAAACAGTCAGTCACACACCTACTAAATCGCCCATCCAGACACTTATACATCCATTCATTCTTCAATACAGCTTGGTATATATATAATACATATTTAAATTTTAAAGACAACCACATTCACTGGATGATGTCATCAGTGATGTCATTTGAGTTGTCATCAGTGATGTCATCAGTGATTTTCACTGACCATGTCATGAATGATGTAATATGTGACGTCATCAGCAGTGCATTGCGGAGGCGCAAGTTATAGTTAGCTGAACTAACTATAACGGTGGAATTTCTATGGTTTTGTATGAATGAAATGTCCAACTAACCATAACGTCCCTGAAACCTATGGTTTTTTCAGTGAAAACATAAATATATAAATATATAAATAAATATATATATATATATATATATATATATATATATATATCCAATCGAAACTGCTCCCCAATTGAAGATGCCACACACTATCGTTTTTTTCACCTTTTATTTGGCAGGCAGCAGCGAACTCAGTTATGACCTTCCAGCGTGTCATCCGCCATTAGCGCCATACGCGTTTCGGGTTCTCTCCCTTTATCACTGGCTTGGCTTTGCGGTGGAGAAGCGGCTGTACACAATTGTCCCCCTCACGGTTTTAAATGGCATAGTCCCGCCCCAATGGGCGTGTGCATGCAGTGCACCTTGGTTAACGTAGTTCAGGTAAGTATTACCACAATGGCTGCGGCCGTTCTTTTCCCCTCCATAGATTTCAATCCCATCGGGTCGCTGTTACGGACAAAGACAGGTTGGCTGCTAAGTTTTCGCCTGACCAAAGCGGTAACGATGTTCCTGTGCGCGCCTCAGACTCAAGGCGCAAGGACCTGCTGCAGTCTGCAGTGGGGCGTCTTCGTGGCCAGAGCGGGCCACTACATATCCAATCGAAACTGCTCCCCAATTGAAGATGCCACACACTATCGTTTTTTTCACCTTTTATTTGGCAGGCAGCAGCGAACTCAGTTATGACCTTCCAGCGTGTCATCCGCCATTAGCGCCATACGCGTTTCGGGTTCTCTCCCTTTATCACTGGCTTGGCTTTGCGGTGGAGAAGCGGCTGTACACAATTGTCCCCCTCACGGTTTTAAATGGCATAGTCCCGCCCCAATGGGCGTGTGCATGCAGTGCACCTTGGTTAACGTAGTTCAGGTAAGTATTACCACAATGGCTGCGGCCGTTCTTTTCCCCTCCATAGATTTCAATCCCATCGGGTCGCTGTTACGGACAAAGACAGGTTGGCTGCTAAGTTTTCGCCTGACCAAAGCGGTAACGATGTTCCTGTGCGCGCCTCAGACTCAAGGCGCAAGGACCTGCTGCAGTCTGCAGTGGGGCGTCTTCGTGGCCAGAGCGGGCCACTACATATCCAATCGAAACTGCTCCCCAATTGAAGATGCCACACACTATCGTTTTTTTCACCTTTTATTTGGCAGGCAGCAGCGAACTCAGTTATGACCTTCCAGCGTGTCATCCGCCATTAGCGCCATACGCGTTTCGGGTTCTCTCCCTTTATCACTGGCTTGGCTTTGCGGTGGAGAAGCGGCTGTACACAATTGTCCCCCTCACGGTTTTAAATGGCATAGTCCCGCCCCAATGGGCGTGTGCATGCAGTGCACCTTGGTTAACGTAGTTCAGGTAAGTATTACCACAATGGCTGCGGCCGTTCTTTTCCCCTCCATAGATTTCAATCCCATCGGGTCGCTGTTACGGACAAAGACAGGTTGGCTGCTAAGTTTTCGCCTGACCAAAGCGGTAACGATGTTCCTGTGCGCGCCTCAGACTCAAGGCGCAAGGACCTGCTGCAGTCTGCAGTGGGGCGTCTTCGTGGCCAGAGCGGGCCACTACATATCCAATCGAAACTGCTCCCCAATTGAAGATGCCACACACTATCGTTTTTTTCACCTTTTATTTGGCAGGCAGCAGCGAACTCAGTTATGACCTTCCAGCGTGTCATCCGCCATTAGCGCCATACGCGTTTCGGGTTCTCTCCCTTTATCACTGGCTTGGCTTTGCGGTGGAGAAGCGGCTGTACACAATTGTCCCCCTCACGGTTTTAAATGGCATAGTCCCGCCCCAATGGGCGTGTGCATGCAGTGCACCTTGGTTAACGTAGTTCAGGTAAGTATTACCACAATGGCTGCGGCCGTTCTTTTCCCCTCCATAGATTTCAATCCCATCGGGTCGCTGTTACGGACAAAGACAGGTTGGCTGCTAAGTTTTCGCCTGACCAAAGCGGTAACGATGTTCCTGTGCGCGCCTCAGACTCAAGGCGCAAGGACCTGCTGCAGTCTGCAGTGGGGCGTCTTCGTGGCCAGAGCGGGCCACTACATATCCAATCGAAACTGCTCCCCAATTGAAGATGCCACACACTATCGTTTTTTTCACCTTTTATTTGGCAGGCAGCAGCGAACTCAGTTATGACCTTCCAGCGTGTCATCCGCCATTAGCGCCATACGCGTTTCGGGTTCTCTCCCTTTATCACTGGCTTGGCTTTGCGGTGGAGAAGCGGCTGTACACAATTGTCCCCCTCACGGTTTTAAATGGCATAGTCCCGCCCCAATGGGCGTGTGCATGCAGTGCACCTTGGTTAACGTAGTTCAGGTAAGTATTACCACAATGGCTGCGGCCGTTCTTTTCCCCTCCATAGATTTCAATCCCATCGGGTCGCTGTTACGGACAAAGACAGGTTGGCTGCTAAGTTTTCGCCTGACCAAAGCGGTAACGATGTTCCTGTGCGCGCCTCAGACTCAAGGCGATAGTGTGTGGCATCTTCAATTGGGGAGCAGTTTCGATTGGATATATATATATATATATATATATATATATATATATATATATATATATATATATGTGTGTGTGTATATTACCTACTGGCGGTCGCCAGTAGGTAGTTATAGTTAGGACCACGTTTCCATAGGAAAACCTCAACATTCTATTTTGAATAACTTTGGCGCCGGTCGACGAATCCTCGCGAATTTCTCAAAATAGGTGGGGCGCTACGCTCCGCTCCTACCCTGAAAGTCTCGGGGGGATTCGTCAAGCGGGGGCTGAGATAAAAGGGGGGTCCCAAAACGCGTTTTTCCCATGCATTTTTCCATAGGACCTTTAGAACGAGCTACAGCCCGAACGGCTGAACAGAATTACTAGAAATTTGGCAGAGAGGTAGTCCCTAGGTCAAGGAAGTGCCTTTTGTAGGTTTGGTGTAAATCTGTTCAGTAGATTCTGAGAAAATAGCCTTTAAATCAATATATATATCTGAGCCCGCTTACGGTACGCTTACCGTACGCTTACCGTACGCTTACCGTAAGCTTACGGTGGCGTGCGCGAGCGCGATTCTGATTGGCTCTTAGATCTTAGTAAACATTCGAATCGGCCGAAACCAGGAAGCGGCGTCCGCCATTTTGTCTCTCGCACATGATGGCCAAAAACATGTTACGGGGCTGTTTTGACAACTCCCTCCCACATAGTCATGTTGAGGGAGTCCCCAAACATCCCCCAAGAGCAAAAACGGTTTTATTTTTTTTTCGGCAATTTCGCGGGGTACGCTTACCGTACGCTTACCGTACGCTTACCGTAAGCTTACCGTACGCTTACGGTAAAAAAATAAAAATAAAAAAAACACTATCCACACTTACCCCACCCCCTGTGCAGGGCTTATTAATAGAGAAAAAAAACGTAATTTTGGCAACATGAAATTATAAAATCGAAATAAAAAAAACACTATCCACATTCACCTCACCCCCTGTGCTTTTGGTGGCCGAAGGCCACCAAATGTACAGGGCTTATTAAAGTTGATAAAAACCGTGCACGGAACGAACTGCGTTAAGTGGGCGCGCACGCCACAAATGGCGTAAAGTAACTTAGCATTTAAAAAACCGTACAAATTCACTGAAAAAACCATAGGTTTCACACACGTTATAGTTAGGAAATAGCATTTAAAAAACCTTGCTAATTCACTGAAAAAACCATAGGTTTCACACATGTTATAGTTAGCTGGACATTTTACTGATAAAAAACCAATGAAATTCCCCCGTTATAGTTACTGTAGGCAACTATAACTCACGCGACCGTAATCCTCTGCTGATGACATATGTGTCTTTATGAAAAAAAAATATTTGTAATATATGTATAGCTAAAATTTAATGGAAGAAGATATGGGCAAATAAGTGTCTAAATACAGTATTAGCATCAGCAGAGGATTGCGGTCGCGTGAGTTATAGTTGCCTACAGTAACTATAACGGGGGAATTTCATTGGTTTTTTATCAGTAAAATGTCCAGCTAACTATAACATGTGTGAAACCTATGGTTTTTTCAGTGAATATATATATATATATATTTTTTTTTTATAGAATATAGATACTTGGATCCGCATTTGCTTTCTCAGTGGCAAACAGACACTTCTGAATTCTCCATGAATTTAATAAATACCCTTATCATACATGCTGAGAGGAGGTTAACCCAGGTGATAGAAAAGATCAAAATTTTGGAAAACTCCATGAAAAATTCAAGGATCTGCAGAGGGTAAAACATTTTTTGAAGATTTGGAGAAAATATTGGAAAAAAACGAAAAGGAGATACAAATGAAGAAAATATGAAAATTCAATTGAGATAAAATTGATTACGCCACCGGCAAAGTATGTACTTTTGTCCATCCTTATGACGCCAATGACAATAAACAAACAATGGACCAAGTACAGGAACAGATGAGAATTTCCATTGCTGAGAGCTCAGAAGTGAGCTCCGGGGATGAAGGGCCCAAGAATGCTCGACAGAGGATGGCTTTTTTGGAGAAGGTGCGCCTCCTCTGGATGACAACTCGGGGGGAAAGGTAGAGGAGCCCCAATGGGTAGAGAGCAAAGAGAGTAAGGCAGAGCCGAAAAAAACAAAGGAAGGGGTGCCAAAGGTGGAAAGAAGTAAAAGAGCCTAACAATGATACCGACCCCCCCTGTGGAAAACGATCTAGTCATTAATCTATCAACTAAATATTTGGACCAAAAACATAAATATTTACTCAATAAATGTTTAACCTTTTGCCCCACAAATGGGTTGGATCTACCAACAACAAAAGTGGATATGTGCAAATTCTGTTGCAAGTTGAAACTAAAGAAACACTGTGCAGTACTGCAAGAATTGTAACGCTTAACATCAGAGGACATAATGACCCTAAAACCTTGTACAGCCTGGGACTGGAGAATGAGAACCAAGAAGTGGGAGGAATAGTAGGAGAAATGACAAACAATGAGAGCATCGACATGCTAGGCATTGAAACAAATAAATCTGTGAGCAGCAAATGCAACATCAAATCGAAATTCTACCCCCAGCTCCCACCAGGCAACAGAATAGATATTTTCCATGAACTCATGATTGAAGATCTGAGAGATATTCCATTAATAGAAAATAAATTAAACTCTCAGGTACAACAGAACATGAAGGCTGAGGACTGTTGGGCTCTGACAGGTCTACGGAATGATAGAGGTATCATCATAAACTCATCTGATAAGGGTGGCAATATAGTTGTGATTTACTGCCAGAAATACCACCAAGAGGTTAAAAGCCAGCTGAATGACCTCAATAATTATGAAAAACTGAAGGAAAATCCGACTGAACAGATCATTGTATTCCATACTAAGCAATATGATTGGCACACACAAGATCTTTTAGATGATGATAAGCTACAGTACTCGATGACTACACACCTGATCGTTCCAACAATATATGTACTTCCTAAGGTGCATAAGAGTCTTTATAATCCCCCGGACTGTCCCATTGTGAGTTTGTGTGGCTCTTTACTAGAAAATGCATCCAGGTTTGTGGATATATTTTATTTCCAGATGTTGTCAACTTACCATCATACATCTGTGACTCAATGTACTTCTTGAACTGTATTAGCTGAATACCATGGAAGACGGAATATGTAATGGCCACAATAGATGTGGTCTTACTGTACACATCTATTTTCCATGAGAAGGGCTTGAGAGCGAGCGAGTATTTACCAAGAACAAGGCCTTTGAGCCTGTTGAACCATACGCAAATGCTTTTAGACATGATGTCCTTCTGCCTAACTAACAACATATGTATCTTTTATGGTAAATTTTACAAACAAAGCAGAGGTACAGCCAATCCATGGGCACATCATTCGCGTCCACATATGGAAATTTGACAATGGGATACTGGGAGACAGAATGTAATTGGTCAGAGGAGAATAAATGAATGGAGAAAGTGGTCCTTAGGGAACATTATATTGACAACCTGTTTTTAATATGGGAAGGAGAAACAGAAGATTTGGAGTGTTTTTTATAGTCCCTAAATCAGAATGCCCTTAAATTAAAATGTGCATATACCATCAGTGTTAGAAATGGGATTTCTGGTTGGCTAGGGCTTGCGCCAAAGCCAGGCAGAAACCACCACTCTAAGTCAGGGCTGGGGAGTTACACGCCAAAGATAACCCCTGCTCACCCCCTTGGTAGCTTGGCACGAGCAGTCAGGCTTATCCCGGAGGTAATGTGTAAAGCGTTTGCGCGCGCACACAGCAACAACACCCTAGGCCCACCACAAAAGGAACTCCACACAAGGATATATATAAAAATAGCCTTTGTATTATAATAAACACATTAGATAATATTCACACAATTTACACTGTGCCAACTGGCACTGGGCGGAATTTACAGGGGACTATTTACACAAGACAGGGCCACATGGACCACTGTCAGAATCATCACAAATCACCAAATTGTAAATGTAGAACAAATAATAAATGTAGCGCACAACCAGTAACCACTGGTAAAAGGTAAGTACACCCTACGCAATCCTAGACACCTTAGGCATAGATCACGCAGGGCACCATGAACACACTAGCATAACCTATACTAGGAAAAACCCTCTCCTACGCATAGGCACAGTTAGAAATAAAAAAATAGCATCAAGGCAATACACATGGCGCAAAAGTACACATGTAGGAATAATCATGTACCCTAGGTGAGGGCAAAAACACAGCAAACTGTCCCCTGGCCAACTTGGCCTCTCAGGGGCTCAAACGCCCACTGTCCATAGAGTCAGGGCTGGGCTGCCAACGCAGCGTAAGCAACAGGGCACCGGGGCACAACTTAAACGTTGCAGCTGCCCACTAAGTGCTGGGCAGCTGGGAAAAGGAGTCTGGGCACCACTGTGCCTTTAAATCAAATATGCAGTGCATAGGGGGCCACCTAGGCTCTGGGAATGAACTATGCCCCCAAACGTTGGAGCCTCACAGGCTCTGTAATAATAATGCCACACGTTGGAGCACACTGGCACTCTTGATTAGCACTGTCCCCTTCGTTGGAGCGCACTGGCGCTCTAGATTAATAATGCCCCCTTCGTTGGAGTCCCGCTCGAGGGACTCGTGAGCCCTAACCAAAATGGGCCCCAAACCACGTTGGAGCCTCTCTGGGCTCTGAAACAGAGAAAACTCTGCACGTAGCAGAGGAGTGACCCGCAGAGACGCCCGCACTCACCGTCTGCCTGGGAGGCGGCGTCTCTCCTCTGCGGCGTCTCTCCTCGGCGGCGGTGTCTTCAACTTCACCCGGGCCCCCTTCTGGGACCCGGGACTCTGCAGGGACACTCAGGGAGGTGGGGTAGGCTCCCGTCCTCTCCCGTCTTCTTTCTTCCTGTCGGCGCGGACTCTCCTCTCGCGGGGCTTCCCTTTCCGGAAGTCCCGCCCACGAAGTCCCTGCCTTCCGGGTCGCGCTGGGCAGCGGCCCGGAGGGAATCCAATGCACGGCTCGGGCCGAAGCGGTGACTCTTTCACGGCTCAGATGCGGGGTGGGCACCCGCGACGGCACAAGTATGCGGGGTGGGCTCCCGTAATTTAAACAAAGAGAGAAGCGGGGTGGACACCCGCGACGGCACAAGTATGCGGGGTGGGCTCCCGCAATTGAAACAAGGAAATAAGCGGGGTGGGCACCCGCGAAGGCACAAGTATGCGGGGTGGGCTCCCGCAATTGAAACCAGGAAATAAGCAGGGTGGGCACCCGCGACAGGCACAAGTATGCGGGGTGGGCACCCGCAACCCACACCAGCCAACGATGCGGCACAACGCGGGGTGGGCTCCCGCCTTTCCTCGGAGCACGGGGGAATCCTCCACACTTCGGGGAATCCCTAAACTGCTCACGAAGCACAGCGCTAAGCAAAGCGCTCTCCAGGGAATAAAAACAAACGCCCACAGTCCAGGACTAAAAGCAAACAGTTCTCCCCAGCAATAAAGAGCGAGCACTCCCCTTTCAACAAAGGTCAAGGCCAGGGAAAAGTCTTTGGATGCAGGGGGGCAAAGACTGGGCCCAGGGGCCAGCTCACAGGGCCCTCCAGCAGGGAGGCAGTCCCCAGTGGCGGTCTCTCCTGGCGCCCAGCATCAGCAGGCCCCCCTCAAGTTAGGATCAGAAGAACATTTTACTTGGGGTCACAGCCCCTTTTTATCCACAGGTTTCCTTTGTTTCTAGGTGCAGGAAAGGGGCGAACCAGATGCAACTGGTTCCTGAGCACTTTGTTTTGCTCAGCCCCTCTCCCTATTCACAGAACAGGCCAGGGTCATCAGTCGCACCACAGGGGGCGGAGCCAGCATTGTGTGGGGAAAGCCCAGCCCTATTCAGGTCCCAGGTGTACTCCTCCTACTCATCAACATGCAGATCTCTCCACTCACCACTGGGGCAGACCCATCCTGACTCCTGGAGCCAGGCACACCAGCCAATCACACGTCAGACAGTCACTTCACATTTATGCCAGCATCTAGAAGTGACACTTCTGTACTAGACACAGTAACGCCGCACACATCATCGCGCAGCATTCACTCTCACGAGTTCGCACATACCAAACTCGACCCTGCACTCCCCACGCCTCAGGAACTACCATGGACACATACATTCCCCATGTATTCCTATGGGAGGGCAGGTCAGTCTCACTAAATGTAACAGCGCGCACGCACTTTCCACTGGGACACAGTGTAAAAGCGCCTAGAGGCCTAAAACCACTTACACA
This sequence comes from Triturus cristatus, assembly GCF_964204655.1. Lineage (NCBI taxonomy): Eukaryota > Metazoa > Chordata > Amphibia > Caudata > Salamandridae > Triturus > Triturus cristatus. The sequence goes on along the minus strand of NC_140580.1, from coordinate 1,157,091,096 downwards.
ACATAGGGAAGAAACTAGGATCACTGCAAAAAGTTTAGGGGTGAACCTGCCAGAAGGGCCAAGTCCAACAATCAGCAAGCAAGAATACAAGTATTCATAGAAAAATAGAAAATGGGAAGATCTGTACCACTTTGTTCCACAAATCAACTGCTTGCAATAGCATTCTGGCTGCCAATAGTGCCCATCCTAAAGCTCTGGACTGGAGAGTCTGATATGGAGAGTTTCTGAGGGCCCAAAAAAACTGCTCAGAAGATCGAGAATATGAAGTACAACTCAATGAAATGTATAAAAGGTTCAGGAGACGGGGTTATCGAGTGACTGTACTGAATGATCTTAAACTAGAGCGAAGAGGTAGAGAAGAGAGAATTTACTTGTTCCAAAAACTTCAAATGAAAAAAACAAAGAAGTGGTGAGGTTCATCACAGATTTTATTACATCAAATTAAGCTATTAAGGAGGCACTAGGAAATCACTGGGAAATGTTAAGAAAGGATGAAGACATTAAGCGTCAAACACCAGAGCACCTGAATTAGGCCTGGGCTAAAAATCCGTTCCGCTCGCGGAAATTGCGATAATTTGACATTTTCGCGCTCCGCGGAGAGCGCGAAAATGTCAAAATTTCCGCAATCCGCATTTTACCGGAAATTTTTTGCTTCCTCGTGCTGTAAAATAATACATTCTCGCGTGCGCGCGATCGCCTTACCTGAATCCCCGCGTTCGCCGACAAGTTTTCCCGATCCGGTCGAGTTCTCCACAAGATGTTGAATTGTTGGTAGCCATTTGCGCTGTCTCGCAACAGTTCGCGCCCGCAGTAACGTCATTCATCGCGCGATCACGTCTTTCTTCTCGCGATCATGCATCGCGAGACAAGTGAAAATAAGATGGTCGCGCCCGCGAGCAACCGCATGGGTAAGTTGGCGAGCCGCGACCACGCAGAAAATACAGCGAACGTCCGGGAAAAAAACGTCCGCATCTTCGCGATATTTCCGTGTGTTTGCGGAGATTTTTAACATTTTCGCGATAATTTGATATCATCATAGGAAGGCACCTTCTCTGGGTTATCTATTTACTCAAAGTTATTTTCATAGATCAGAGACAGGAGCAGCAAGATATTATTGGGTAAAATTATCAATGGCTTTGTGAAATGCCACAAATGTAAGGCTATCCAATATGGACAAAATTGGATCGATATTAAAGCCCTCAATGGCAAAAAGAAAAAAATCAAGGAGAGGATACTATGTGAAACTACTCATGTAGTATAGTTTGGAATGCAGGTGTGGCAAACAATATATTGACAGCATGGTGAATATGGTAAAACTGAACATTTTACAACATATGGAAGCGATTATGAATAAAGATTTTTCATATGTAGTGCCCACACATAACTGGAAGGAACATATTGGAAATATGAACAATTTTGTATTCTCTGGCATTGAACATATCCAACAGAAGATCAGAGGGGGAGATAATGAATTGACTTTAAGGAAAGCTGAATCAAAGTGGATCATAACAATTGGAACTGAGTGTCCATGCTGCCTAAATACAGATGCAGAACTGTATACATTTCTATAAGGTTATCAAGAGGCCAGGAGATATCTTTTATATGGACATAAAACAAGAAAGCAAACTGTGTCAAGGTTCCTGGAATGTTGAGAACTTGTGCTGATGGCCAAACATTTTAATCCAGTTCTAATGTATTTCAGAATATGCTCTTCTTAGAACTAAAGTCATGATTATGTCATCACCTATAGAGTAGGTCATCAGAAGGATAAAAACAAACCCCCCCATACCTCCACTCCCCCTCCCACACATACACATAGAGGGGAAAAATGAAGGCCAGAGTTTTTTGATATTTGAGGGGTTAATACTATGTACATTACAGGCATGATTACAGATGTTAGTGAGATTGTGAGGAGGTAGAACAATATTCACTGTTGACGATTAGAGGTACATAAGGAGAGTGGGGGAAACCTCCTGCACTTTTTTTATGCGGGGGAAAGACTTACAATGTCTTTTGGCTCCTCAACCTCAAGCACTTTATTTTGCGAAATTTGCACATCATAAAAAACTTGAGGAATGAGTTATGGAGATATTGCGAATTTTGCACATCACAAAAGCACTGTAAACCAATTTAGTGTCTCAGGGTTTGCACTTGCACTTTCATACAGGGTACGAATATATTTACAACTTGAAGTAGGATATAAGACTGTACCATGATGGGATTACAGAGTTTGACCACCAAGAAAAGTACTGTATAAGTGACCATTTTGAACCTCAAGCACTACCACTTTCATATATGCCTAAAGTATATTGTGAATCTTGCCCACGGTATAAGCAATGCATAGACACCTAATAGACATCTTTGGGTCTTGAATACCTACGCCCATATGAGAATGACGTCCATCCCTTTGAAGGGTAATAAGTCCCAAAGGAAAGTATCAATGACATACTACAAAGTCTTTAAAAACAACACTTTGGACACAAACTGTATGACCCAGTTGAAGGATTTTGCCGAAACGCTGTCTGTTTTGAGAGCTTTATATGGCGCGAACTAGACCCGAAGATATCGGGTATCAGAGCGCTTTAAATGAGCACCAGTTTCATTACAGATGGACACATTCATTTTTGTTAGGTACGAGGAGATTAATTGATTTGCCCAAAATCACAGGATGTTGAGCATCCCTGCCGAGACTTGAACCCGGTTACCCAGCGTCGAGGTCGACCGCTCTAACCATAAGGCTACATCCTCTTCTTTCTGCTGTACATGCACTTTGCTTAATGAAGAAAAACATGACAAATTAAAATAAAAGATTACGGGTGAAGAAATCCAATTACCTCCATGTGCTGTCTTCCTGAGTTGTCCGAGGTGAATCAATTGGAAATAATTTCGGGCAGTTGCTGGGAGTGTGTATCATGTATATATATATACTGGCCCAGGAGACCCTCTATGAGATCATTCTGTGTGAGAAGTATAAATACAAAATATAGAGACAGAGCAATGACAGCAAATTGAAATAAGTAAATATTATGTGACAAAACTTTTTAAAAAATTGTAAGAAAACAATTATATTTCAATGAAAAAGTCTCAAGAGCAATTGGAATTGTATATTGTTTTTATCTGTGCATGATCATTAATGCAAGTGCGATCGATTTTTTGTCATATTGGAGACATATGATGTTAATATATATTTGTTTAAAACATCAATATAAAGTCACACAAAAATAATGAAAGAGAGAGAAAATAGAAAAAAGTGAGAGAGAAAAAGAAAAAAATGTAGAAAAAAATGTATTTAAGAAGCTTTATCTGTTCTCTTGTAAAATCACACATGTAATTTGGCAGTCTTTTTTCCTTGTCTATTTTAGAAGTGATCATGTGATCTATGAGCCTCTGTTTAAATATGTTTGATTATATGCGACTACCCATGTGAACAAGGCAGGTGTGCCGAAACGCGTCAAGCGAGAGAATAATAAACCTGAGCTGGATAGCAGAAGCGTACTCCTGTGTCGGTGTCCGATTTTTAATGAAGTCGGGATTGGTTGGAATATATATATATATATATATATAAAAAAAAAAAATTCTACACACCCATCACTCGAGATGTGTATGACAGAAGCATCACGGAGATTTGGGACAAACTCGTAGATTGGAGAGACAAGGGACTCCTCGAATGGGAGGAATTTTGTTACTTAAAAAATGACTATCCCAAATTACCCATCTTGTATCTAATTCCCAAATTGCACAAGAATGAACATAAACCACCAGGCAGGCCCATAGTTTCTTCTATAGGCAGTGTATGTGAACACATTTCCAAATACGTGGATCATTTTTTGAGGGATTTCGTTGTATCCCTACCTAGCTATCTCAGAGATACTAAAGATTTCCTAGGTAAAATTAACAACTTGATCTGGAATCCCGAATTTCTTTTCATTGTACTTGACGTTCACTCGCTGTACACCATAATAGATCACCAACAGGGATTAGAGGCATGCGAACACTTTCTCAAAGAACGACCCCTTAGATACAGAGAACACAGCAAGATGATCATTGAAATGATTCATTTCTGCTTAACAAACAATATTTTTTCTTTTGATGGCGCCCTCTACAGGCAGATCAACGGTACTGCCATGGGTTCTTGCTTTGCTCCCAGTTTCGCCAATCTCTTCATGGGGTACTGGGAGCGGGAGACTTTTGGTAGTACCACTTTCAAGGAAGACCTGAGTAATATCGTCACTTGGCTACGCTATATTGACGATTTGTTTATCGTATGGAGGGGTTCCAAGTGTGAAGCAGAAAGTTTTATCAACAAACTTAACATCAACAGGTACAACATCTTACTCACAGGAGAAATCAATGCAAACAAAATCGACTACTTAGATGTAAGTTTGGAGATCAAGCAGGGCAAGATCTGCACTTCCTTATATCGTAAGGCCACAGCAGGGAACAGCATTCTGCACGCCCTCAGCAGTCATCCAGAAGCACTGAAACGGAGCATTCCATATGGAGAACTGCTGAGGGCGAAAAGAAACTGCAACAACACACAGGCATACCGAGAGGAACAGAACATCATCATCAACAGATTTAGCACAAGGGGCTACCCGAATTGGGTACTCAAAAAAGCCATAGCGAGAGCAGATAAGGTGGAAAGAACCGACACACTCAAAGATAAGGTCACTGCAGAGCAAGACGAAAATGACAACACTCGTATGATTCTTACCTATAACACCGAGTCACAGAAAGTCAAGCAAATACTGGCAAAAAATTGGGAGATTTTGAGATCTGACAACATTCTAGGCACAAGTATCACAGAGAGACCCAGTATCACATTCAGACGCAACAGAAACATACGTGACATGGTGGTAAGAAATGATATTACCAACCATGCTGCGTCCACCAGCCATGGCCTCATTGGTTTTTTCCCCTGTGGCCATTGTAAAGCCTGCAGACACAGTAAACACAGGGCAAGCATTGAATACAATGGTACCAATAGAAAGATAACTCAATTTCTAACATGCGGTACCACCCATGTCGTATATGCCATAGAGTGCACCTGCAAGCTTTGGTATATCGGTAGCACCACATGTTCAGCCAAGAAGAGGATCTTGGAACACCTTCGAGCAATCACTAACCACGATCCCAAATACCCAGTGGCGCGACATTTTAATGAACAACATTTCTCCAATGTGTCAGATCTCAGTTTTCTTATCTTAGAACAGGTTCCAAAGAACCCCAGAGGGGGTGATCGAGTCCTCCATCTCAGACAGCGAGAATCACGATACATAATAGACCTCCAAACTAAGAGTCCAGGGGGGTTGAATATGGATGAAGAATTATCAGTCCACCTGAGAGAGTGACCATGATAGACTTTAGTTGAGAGGCTTCTTCTTTTTCCATCCACCATAGGCAGTACAGAATCTGGTTATGTACTTAACTTTTTAACTTTGATTTTTTCTGGTTGTACTTCCAGCTTAACATTGTGCATAACATGTATACGATATGTACATTTTAAATTGTTAATATTGGTTTTTTCTTTGTCTTTTTGAACTTCACAGGAGAAAAGGAAGGTACCCCTTTAACACGTATTCACCTGCACGGGCAACCTAACCTTTTCTTCATATGCACAGTGTCCTCTCACCATCACCAATCTGGTATGTACACGATCCACGTTTACTGTTCCTTGAACATATGAGACTGGGGAGTCAACGCATGGGACTGGTTTTTCTATCATTGGGGCACTATCCCTACACAAGTTTAGTCCACGTCTAGCCACTTGGCTCTGTGACTCATTTCGGGGACGGATGGTCCCGGTCCTTATCTGGCCCGTATAGCATAGTACTTTCCAAATGTTATCTGTGGAGGACGGTCTTGTGTAAACTGTACATTGTGTTTCAACCCACTGTTTTCTTCATGCACTATGCAACCGAATGTATATATCACTGCGTAAAATGAATTAAGAAGGCTGACAGGATTAATATATCAATGAACAATTGTTAATATTGCAAACATTTGGTTCTAGCATCAGGTAAAGACACATTCACTGACCTTCCGTATGGTATACTACATCGCGTATCATCGCATTATCTGCCTTCCCCCATGTATCTGTAATGGGGATTTGATAACATAACGCATTTTGTTGATAAATGTCGTATTATCATGTCAGATACTATGAGAGAAGACTCACTTCTCTCATGGAGATGTGGATTTTATTCAAAAAACCATTGTTTAATAACACACCAGCATGTTTTTGACGCTTTAAACACACCTTTCCAAGATGGATGCCATGTTTAGTGACCTTTCGTTTGCACACACCCCCCCACCTTCTATGTCTATGATTGTGGATCATGTGTAACTTTATCAGTATTGTTTTTCTCACTGTAACTCTACACGTGAACAAGGCTGTCGCCGAAACGCGTTGTGTAGAATTAAACTTGGATCACCTTTTTTGACTGCTGCTTGGTCTTTCCTGAGAGCGTACGACTGAAACTTGTGTTTGTTGGTTGGATAATTATCACCGGCATGCTCCGCCGGAGTGTACGCCACCTTCCAATGGGGCCCAGTATTCCAGAAGGAGCTGTGTTTCTTTTTGTATATATATATATATATATATATATATATATATATATATATATATATATATATATATATATATATATATATATATACATATATATATATGTATATATATATATGTATATATATATACATATACACACACACAATCGTATATATACACATACATAGATATGTATTTATATATATATATATATACATATATATATGTATATATATATATGTATATATATATACATATACACACACACAATCGTATATACACACATACATAGATATGTATTTATATATCTTAAAATTGCAAGCTATATTTTATAAACAATAAAATGTATGCAAAATATTGTAACATAAAAGAATATATCAACTAAAACAGATTAACATATTTTAAAAAACAATATTTGTAACCACTATATTAGTGGAAACGATATTACAAACATCAATATTATTTTTAACGATGTTACCTCAACGTCAATATTCTTGTCAATGATATTTGTGCATCATAATATTGCTGTGTCACAATATTTGACTTCCAAAATTTCTGTCTCCCATTATTTTTAAATAAATGTTTCCTTCAAACACCAGAATTAACAGCATAGTGGTAGAGATGCCAGATGTAGTTCAGGATTTTTAGTCACACACTATGGTGTTTGACTGCAGGAGAAACTGCTCTGCCCGAGTCCATGATGCATGAATAGAGGTGAACTCTCTCTGGCTCATTCTTTCTCTCAGTAGTCACCAGTAATGGCCCTCTGCACCCATGGTGGTTCCCTCAGAGTCTTTCCATGGTGAATCTGATCCTTGTGGCCTCAGTGGTTACTGAATCCACAAGTTCTTGCTCATTTCCCTGGCCGTCAGGCCCCAAGAGGCCCGCTTGAGTGTTGTTTCAGTCCAGGGGGCTCACTTCTCTTTCCATAGCAGCTCACAGGGGTCTTGTAGGGCGGCTGGATCTGGAGTCTCTCGCTTCTTTGGAGACCCTGTTCTTTCTGAATGCAGGAGGGGTCCTTTGGATCTCTTTCTTGCTAAGCCCTGTTTTCTCAGACTATAACAGCTCAGTGTCTCTTTTCAATAGTGGCCTGGGGTGTCTGTCTGTGTCCATGAGGGATTGCTTGGTCCCAAGATACAGAGACCAATTGTGGCTATCTGAGGGTTTTAATCCTGGATGACCTGCACTTTGTTCATTCTCTAGTTGCCTCAAGAAGTTGCTTGTATGTGTGGGACTCAGTAGGCCCTGCTCTGTGCCTTTTCCTAGTGGAACTTTTTGGCTCTCTGTTGAATTTGAGGGTCAGGAGAACCCAGACTGCATCGCCTGAAGCAGCACATGAGACTGAGGGGACAGGTTACTTAGACCTACAAATGTGGACGCCATCGCTGACACCATCGCAGGTGGGGAGCAGTGTATCATGACTTCACTTCTGCAGAGAGAAACTTGATGCTTGAGGAGAAGCAACTACTGTGGAGCTTGAGAAGGCTAAGGCCACTCTTACCCTGGAAAAGGCAAACACCCTTTAGTGCATGAGGGTGAACACAGACAGATTGGCTTGAAGGCTCAGCCCCTGGAACCGGTGGTTGTGGCAGCGACAGCAATAAAGTGGTGAGTAGAACCCCGAAAGTAGGAAGTGCAATCTGATTACCCTAAAGATGTAACACCTAAATATGAGGTGAGAATGAAATCCAAAGAGGGTTTACTGCCCTAGAGCACACACTTCAGATAGCTGAGATGAAGGAGAAACATTGGCCTCTGTGCCTGAGTGTAGTTTGCGGAGTTTCGCATGCGAAACTCCTCGAAGTTACAAAAACACTCCGTGGAGTTCCGCAAGTAGTGGAGTGCAATGCGAACTGCAGTTCACACTATTCTTCCTGCCACTCGGGCAGAAAGTCTACCCGAGCGGCAGTTCACGCTCTCGCGAACTTACAGTTCGCGAGCAGGAAAAAAAACTCCACTGCCCTAAGCGGAATGGAGCTTTCTGCACTCCGGGAGCTCCACGGAGCATGGAGTGCAGAAAACTCTGCAAACTCCGCAAACGAAGCGGAGTTCACTGCCCAGGCCCACTGCTTATTGGATCGTTGTCTTTTGTGGGTGGAGATGCAGCCCTTCGCTTAGACAAGACAATGCAAACAGTGCTCTCACTCACTACCAAAGATTCCCAATGTTAGAAGAGGACCTGATGAAAGGCACCAGCCGAGACCTGTGATGAGCTTTTCAGTTTGATCCTGAAGGAACTCATTCAGACAAATGAATTGCCAGGTTTGCACAGCAAGTTCAATGAACCTAGAGACCTAGGGAGGGAGGCTGACAAGTGGGTCAGCACCAGAGTGTCTATGAAGACACAGGAGGGCAACCACAAAAAGGGTGTGTCGTGTCCTCAGGAGAAGAGCAAACTGAATGTCTCTAAAGCACCCCAACCTGCACATCAGGGTGGGGAGACACACTCCACTTCAGTGGAGAGAGAGGGTGGGCACCCAGAGGGGAGGATGTCCTATTAGAAGGCTGGATGATTTAACTATAATCACCCAGGCACAAGAATGGAGACCCCTTATCCCCTAGACAAGACCCCACTACTTAGCAGTCTGTAGGAAGAGCTGGTGTGGCCACAGGGGAGGAAGGTACCAAGAGGGAAGTGTGGAGCACGTTGGAAGGGGGACCTTGAGGATAAACAGAGGGTTCCTGTTGGTGCTGGAAAGTACTTTCATACCTGTGCCAGCCAGACCATTGTGGCCGAACAGTTAGTGTCTCCAGAGAGGGACTCGAGGAGTGAGATTAGGAATGTCCCTGGTACAGGCATGCGACAGCCCTGTGGCCCAGACCCCCTTGGACTGGGGAGGGGTAGATGCTCAAGGAAGGACAGCCGTGCACCCAAACTTACCTTGTTAATGACTGGTTGGGAGTTTCTGCAAGTAGGAAAGGAACCCGAGGATATGAGTACCAATGTTGCCCCACTGCCTGTCTTTGAGGTCACTGGCATTGAGGATAGGGTTCCTGGTGCCTACTTATTAAAAGAATAAGTGCCAGGCCCAATGTTTTGCTCAGAAGCTCGCAGCCAGTGCTGTTGCATATCAGCATGCCAAATACCAATGCTGCATTGTTGCAAGATGGAAGTATTCTGTGCATACCACAGAATACTTCCATCTTGCAACAATGCAGCATTGGTATTTGGCATGCTGATGCCATACGCATCCATGATGCTGAACTGGACTGGCGGCCAGAGGGGGTGACAGCCATGCCAAGAGAGGATGGAGACAGATGCACAGTCTTTACAGTGGAGCCACAGGGGTGGTTTCTCATTTGTGCAGGTGATTCTCTTCTCTTAAAGTGTTGAGTAAAGCAGGTTGTAGTCAGACTGACCACCAACAAGCCTTGGGATCTGCAAACACTTTGGTTGAGTAAATCTTTATCCAGAGGACCAGGGAAACCAATGTGGAATGCTGAGCTTCACTGAGGGGCAGCTCTACAGTTTCAAGAAGCCACCTGCCAAAGGACCTAAGCGGACAAGCAGGGCGGCTCATGGAACAAGACTTCAAGGTCGTGGACTTTGTGGCTTATGTCCGTTTACAGAAGGAGGCTATTTTCTCTAGCCCAAGGGAGTTTTAGTTAAGTCTGGAGTTTGCAGAGGGTTTCACCTTCCTTTCAGAACTGGTCTCTTGACTTAGTTGAGTCGTAATCCAGCGCGTGCAGGGTGGCTGCCACAGGTGCAGAGATTAGTGTCTCGCTTCGTGGAGTCCCGCCTTATCATGGAAATGGACCTCTTCTTGGTATCACATCAAATCTGAGGTTCTGGTGTCTGAGGTGCCCCTGATATCCTGGATTTAGGGGGTGTTAGTGGGTGTCAGGAATAGTAGGCAATGGGTATCTAGCCCTGCAGCTAGTCTGCCCCTGTAGTCATGACATCCTGTTGGTGAATGTCACTAAAACTAGTCAGAACCTGATTTCTAGCCTAAATTCAAGATGACTAAACTATCCTTGACTGTACACCTCAGATGCAACACCCTAGAGGTGTTGTCAGCTTCGTGGAGGTGGACGCCTCCTGCATAGCTAAATTCTGCCAACAAAAAACAATGCCTGGGCCAGGGGGAGTCTTGGTTCTCGAGTGGGGGACAAGTTCCTTTGCCCAGTGGCACCAGTGAAGACTTTGAGGCTCACCACCACACCGGACTAATCACTAGCCATCCTATGTGGGCGGTGTTGTCACCTTCTGCTCACTCAAGTCTTTGTGTCTAGCCTCGGGGAGCGGCACACACTCCCCAGCATGAGGTCAGTGCTCTGTCTTAGGGGCAAACCCTTGGAAAAGCCCACCAGGGCACGAGAACCCTGGGTTAACTTGGTGGACAATGTCTACATTGCCACCTTGGTACATGTTGTTTAAACCTCCACACCACCATTGTGTCTGGGGTTAAAAAGCACAGTGTTTGACACCAAACACGAAAGAAATCAGCCGAGCCATCATGGACGAGACATATAGGTAATGCCCATTGCCAGTCCATGTTATCGAATGGACAGCCGGATACTTGCAGTAGAATTACATTTAGAATGCTACCACAGACAAATAGATGCTTTCACATATATTTCCACACATGTAATATACTGCACCCTGCCTCCTTGGCTATAGGAGGCCTAACTCAAGGGTGACTGACTTGTATTAAATGCAGTGAGGTGACCCTGTCACACTTGGTGTGTACAGGGTCGAACTCAAGCAGGTAAGCTGCTTGGGCAGGGCGCCACTGGCAGACCTGCAGACTTCAGTTTTACTCGGTCACTCAGGGTGGTACAATAGTGCTGTAGCCTTGATACCAGTGGGGGCGGCACAGGTAAGAGCGCTGGGGTGGTGGGGCGGGCGGTGGTGGACGTTTACACTTGACGGGATAGGTAATATTACATTTAAAAATATATAAAAACACTTAACTTGCACTCACCGCTGCGGCGTGTGCAAGGTAAGTTTTTTGTAAAAAATGTTTTATTTAATATTACCTATCCCATTGTCTGTCTACTGCCACCACCCCCATCCCGCCCTGCCCCTGCCACACCACTCTTACCTGTGCTGGATGCCACTGCCTGGTACCCCTTTTACATCCCTGCACTGGATACTACTAGTACACTAGGGCCTTACAGGGGTGTAAAAGTGCTTGCCAGTTGGGTGTATCAATTCACATTTACAATTTTAAGAGAAAGAGCACTGGAGCTGGGCCTGGCTAGCAAGGCCCAGCACACTTTCAGATCACTTACCATAGCATCTAGCAGGTCAAATGGGGCCAAACAGTTTGGGGGCATCTGCAAGCAGCCCCATTTACCACATGCGTAGTTTTGATTCCACCTCAGGTCTCTTTAATCCACCACTAGTAACTGCCTTCCCTCTATCTCACTCCTGCAGGTCCCTGTTTGTCCTGTTGTTATGTTTTTCTGTCTTCCCTTCCTTCTTCTTTCCCCCTCATGGATTTCTACGCCCTTTCTCGGGGTCAAAGTCTGATGAATAAAAATAAGTGAGGGTCACTAAACATGAGTGCCAGTGGCCCCACCTGCAACCACAGGTTCAAATTAAGCACTGCAGATCCCAGGGAGAGACAGGGCTGAGAGGCAGGTGACACCTGCAGTGGAGAGGACCCTGAGACAGCCACTGATGTGCGCTGGCAGTGCTGCCTGCACTGTCAGAGAGACAGTCATCGGGTGCGCTGGCCCAGGCAGACCACTACGTGGCACAGACAGAGTACCACCCTTAGGGTGAACGGTGTATCCATCTTCGAAATTGTGGACTGGCAGGTGGGTCTTCAGCCTCAAGGTAATGACGATTGGGCTAGACTCCCAGTCTCAGAGAGTCGATGTTGAGAGGTAAGGAAGATGTCTTCAGCTTGGGGCGGTAACCCCCAAACGGAGAGCAAAGGGGACCTGAGAATCCCAGGATATCCCCTACGCCTGTAGCTTATGGGCAGGAGAGTTTCCCAGGGTGAGGGGTGTCAAGATGTACCTGCCGTGCCCCTTAGATAGACTTTCATGTACCCCAGGCCACTAGGTAGCCCTGGGGTGGATGCACTAGACCAGAGTTCTTCAACCTTTTCTATGATGTGGGCTACTTTTAATCGGTGAATTTCACCCCAAGCTACCCATGAATATTACCACTATTACAATATGACCACATCCTATAAGATTCCAATGTTACCCTCCCCATATAGGATTACCATTAATGACTGCCTCTTTGGCCTCACACTGAAGACACTCTACTCTTGCTCCTTCAGTCTTTTTTCTTGGCTGAGTATTGATATCACAATGTGATTGATAGAACAAGGCCTGCAACATGATCAATCTCTACACAACTTTGCTAGTCTACAGGTGGAGACAGGAGGTCCTGTTGCTGGTTGTCTCATTGCCAATGGCTGTCACATTGTGTGTTTGTTTGGTAGTGTAGAGACCTGCCATTGGTTTGACTGGCTACTACTCCAGGGATCTTAAAATGAGCTGCAATACCTCCTTCAATGTGACCAGACACTCCTTATTTCCTACTGGGTTGAGCTACCATTCCATGAGCTACTTCCATGGAGCTGGCGAGCTACCAAGAGCTCCTGAGCTACTGGTTGGAGACCCCTGCACTAGACCATTACATCTCAGAAGCAGGAAGGTGTGAGAGAGGTGGACCACCACAGGTGTGCACAGGCAGGACATGTCAGCCATTCTAGCACTGCAGGGGCAATGTAGCACACCAGCTTGAGGGTTTAGTTGGGGAGTAGGGGTCAAGTAACTGCCCTGTGAGTGTGTTCTTAGAGCACAGTTACCTCCAAGGTAAGCTGTAAGGTGGAAAGATCCTCTTGCCTCGTGGCAATGATGCACTACGACTGTCATCCCCTCTGAACCCTTGTGTGGACGAAGCTGGGGGGGGCAAGGAAAGAGTCTCAGACCCCATGCTTGACCTTGGCCTGAGACTCATAGTACTCGGATGAATGGTTCCCCCAGGATTGAGTGAAGTGGAAGGGTCTGGGATCTGTCTAGGCAAGCCTCAGAGTCCAGTAGGTAAATTCTCAACAGCCCACAAACTGGAGGTGAAACCATGCCCTGGACATACACATTGGTCAATGTCTGTAGGTGAATGGTCAGTGCACTCTGTGGCAATTTAAGAGAGCTCAATCTTAGCAATGCTACCGCATGTGCACTGGGCTTGGACATTCTTGCTCTATTGTCAGTGATAGCCTCTGTAACAGGGACTAGGCTAGAAACAGGAAGTGAATTAGGCCTTCTTACCTGGTAGCCACGATGGAGACCATCACAGTCGGGGAGGCACCTGTGAGTGTTGAGGGTTGTCCTTCTGACTGGTGGGTCCACAGGTAGAACATGGAGTTTCCCATGGGTAGGGTTGGTGGTTAGGGCTAAGACTGAGACAAGGAGGCTAAGGTGGGCACAGGAGAGAAAAGGACCACTGCAAAGTTAGTGGATTCTCCTTGTGCTATCGCCTTCCCAGATGAACACCCCTGGAGGAAGGTCAGGCACAAGGCAATTGACTCTCGTCCAGCCCCTCTGGCTAGACTGAAGGCAAGAAGTAGCCTGTAACTTGGAGTCATGCTGTGTTAAGAATGGAGAAGATATGTGGAATGGAACATTAGAAGTTTCCAGTTATCGATCCAACTTTTGGTCTTATTTCAATCATAAAGTACTTTTTGATTCCTCTAAATTGTCTAAGGAGTTCCCTGGTTGCTTTCCTGATCCATGTTTGGTGCTTGTGCTGCCGACCCCATCACATTCACCGAAGCCGCCTTCCATCACAGTCCTGCCACACTAAGGGATAGACGAGGCCACCGCAGAGAAACAGTCGGTGACTGACTAGGAGCTAGTTTTGCACTGTGGTGGGAGAATTTATTTGCCTCACCGGGTGAACCGGCTCTCTTCAAGACTCTATTCCTTGGGTGTCCCTAGTGGCTACCTGTGGTTTCTGAACCCAGCATACATTGCTCAGCCCCATTCCTTGGGTGACCCTAGTGGCTACCTGTGGTTTCTGATCCCAGGATACAATGCTCAGCCTCCATTCTTTTGGTGTCCCTAGTGGCTACCTATGGTTTCTGAACCCAGGATACAATGCTCACCCTCCATTCCTTGGGTGACCCTAGTGGCTACCTGTGGTTTCTGATCCCAGGATACAATGCTCAGCCTCCATTCTTTTGGTGTCCCTAGTGGCTACCTATGGTTTCTGAACCCAGGATACAATGCTCACCCTCCATTCCTTGGGTGACCCTAGTGGCTACCTGTGGTTTCTGATCCCAGGATACAATGCTCAGCCTCCATTCTTTTGGTGTCCCTAGTGGCTACCTATGGTTTCTGAACCCAGGATACAATGCTCACCCTCCATTCCTTGGATAACTCTAGTGGCTACCTGTGGTTTCTTATCCCAGGAAACATTGCTCAGCCTCCATTCCTTGGGTGTCATTGGCTACCTGTGGTTTCTGATCCCATGATACATTGCTCAGCCCCCATTCCTTGGGTGTCTCTAGTGGCTACCTGTGGCTTCTGATCCCAGGATACATTGCTCACCCTCCATTCCTTGGGTGTCCCTAGTGGCTACCTGCGGCTTCTGATCCCAAGATACATTGTTCAGCCTCCATTCCTTGGATGTCCCTAGTGGCTACCTGTGCCTTCTGATGTCAAGATACATTGCTCAGCCTCCATTCCTTAGGTGTCAGTGGTTACCTGTGGCTTCTGATCTCTGGATACATTGCTCAGCCTCCATTCCCTGGAGGCCAATGTTAGATGCCTGTTGCTTTGACCTCTGGAGGGCTCCCTCTGCCTCCTTTCCCCAGTGCACTCTGCTGGCTGACTTTCGTTTCTGAGTCCAGGAGGGATCATTTGATCCTCATTCTATTGTGGTCCCTAGTGGCTACCTGCAGTTTATGTACTCAGGAGGGCATGCACGGCCCCCAATCCCTACTGATCCCTAGTGGCTTCCCGTAATACCTGTGCCGAACAGTGTTTACCTCCCCAGGGGTCCCTGGTGGAATCTAGTGGCTGCCCAGAGTATCTGCATCCAAGAGTCCCTGGACATCTGTGGTCTCTGAACCTACAAGGGCTAACTTCCATAGACATCACTCTTGTTCCTCATGGCAGCCTGTGATCTCTGAACACAGGAGATCTTTCTTCCCTAAGGGTACCTAGTGGATTCCTGTGGCGTTGGCGCCCAGCAGGGCTCGTTTCCCTAGGGGTGCCTAGTGGCTACAGAGAATGTTTGCATCAGGGGTGCTCGCTTCCCTAGGGACCCCTAGGGGTCGCCAGCTGTCTATGTACCTAGGAGGGTTTACTTTTTAAAGTGGCACCAAGTTGCTTCTCATGGTGTCTGCAACAAGGAGGGCTTTAGCCCTTAGGGGCCCCTAGTTGTCGTCTGTGGTGTTTACACCTAGGAGGAGTTGCTTCCTAGTGACACCTAGTAACCACACATGGTGTCTGCACCTCAGAGAGCTTTAGTCCCGAGGGGCCCCTAATGTCAACTGTGGTCTCTGCACCTGGGAGGAATCGCATCCTAGTGACATTTAGTAGCTACCCATGGTGTCTGTCCGTATGGGTTCCTTTGCTAGAGGTGCCTAGTGGCTTACCAGGGTGTCTGCACCGAGGAAGGCTTGAGTCCCTAGGGGCCAGTAGTTGTCACCTGTGGTCTCTACATCAAGAGGACTCGCTTTGTAGTGTCATCTAGTAGCCACCAATGGTGTCTTCACCTAGGAGGGCTTGAGTCCCTAGGGGCCACTAGTTGTCACATGTGGTCTTTGTACCTTGGAGGTCTTGCTTCATAGTGACACATAGTAGAAACCTGTGGTGTCTGGACCTACGAGGTCTTGAGTCCCTAGGTGCCCCTAGTTTTCACCTGTGGTCTCTGCACCTGGGAGGGCTTGATTTGGTAGAGTTGTCTAGTGGCTGACCAGGGTGTCTGCATCGAGGAGGGCTTGAGTCCCTAGGGGCCCCTAGTTGTAACATGTGGTCTTTGAACCTTGGAGGACTTGCTTCCTAGTGACACCTAGTAGACACCCATGGTGTCTGCACCTAGGAGGGCTTGAGTCCCTAGGGGCCCCTAGTTGTCACCTGTGGTGTCTGTACCTAGGAGGACTTGCTTCCCAGTGACACCTAGTAGCCACCCATTATGTCTGCACCTAGGAGGGCTTGCTTTGCTAGAGGTGACTGTGGCCCTCATCCTCCTGGACTCTCAGCGGCCTTCGGCACAGTCTCACACCATACCCTAGACCACAGACTCCACAATGCAGGAATCCGGAACAAAGCCCTCGACTGGATCCGCTCATTCATCTCTGGAAGATCGCAGCAGGTCAGACTACCTCACTTCATCTCGGAACCCACGCCAACCACCTGCGGAGTCCCCCAAGGATTTTCCATCAGCCCTACTCTGTTCAACTAGGAGGTCTCTCAAAACCTGGCTATTTGCGCAAGCCTACAACTGACATTCCCATAGGTAATGGTCAGAGCCTACTACTACAGCGCCATGAAACCACCCGGTGTACGAGCGCTCTACAAGTCATTCTTAACATTAACATTAACATGGCCCCTCTCACCTCCATCGTCAGATCACACGGACTCAACATTGTATTTATTTATTTGTTTATTTATTTTTTAAGAAGTTTTATATAGCGCTGGCCTGACCCTAGGGTATCGGAGCGCTTTACAGCAGAAAACATTGCATAGATTCACGACAACACAAAACAGAAGAGTGACACAATAACAGTGCAGGACAGTCTTAGTCTTTGGAGTCCTTTTGTATCATACGCAGATGACACGCAACATCGCAAAACACAACTTTCAAGAAGAAATTGAAGCAGTCGCCGGGTGGATAAAGAGCAGCTGCCTACAACTGAACACAGACAAAACCGAAGTACTCATCATAGGCCCACATCCCAATGCCTGGAATGATACCTGGTGGCCCCCAGCCCTCGGGAACTCAGCCCCACCCGCTGACCACGCACGCAAGCTCGGAATCATTCTGGACTCCGAACTCAAAATGAACCGCCAGATCAACGCCGTCACCTCTTTCTGTTCTCACGCCCTCCATCTTCTATGAAAACATTTCGACTGGATCCCCCTCGAACACAGAAAACTGTCACCCATGCCCTCATCCGCAGCAGAGTGGACTACGGCAACGCACTCTACGCTGGGATCAACAAGAACCTCACTCACAAACTCCAGAACATCCAGAACGCAGCAGCCAGACTAGTCCTCAACCTACAGCGCCATTGCCACATCACCCAACACCTACGGACTCTACATTGGCTTCCAGTCGAGAAGAGAATCACCTTCAAACGTCTCACCCACGCCCACAAAGCCCTTCACAACACCGGCCCTTCCTACATGAACCACCGCCTCTAGTTAAACGCACCCCAAAGATCCCTTAACTCAGCCCAGCTCTCCCTCGCCACGGTACCACACATCAAGAAGACCAGAACAGGAGGTCGTTCCTTCTCCAACCTCCGCCGGACAACCACTCTCTCCGAGTTCCTGAAGGACCTCAAGACCTGGCTCTTCAATGAATCAATATGAGGGTCCGGCACCGCACATACCCTTAAAGGCCAGCGAAGTCCTCAGACACACTTGGCCTCCGCCAACACTCCGGGAGTGCCTAGGAGCTGCATGCCCCCCCTCCATCCCCCCAGCACCTGGAGACCCTTCTGGGTGAGTAGCTGCGCTTAACAAACCCATGATTGATTGATTGTCTGCAGCCACAGGGGCTCGCTATCCAAGAGGTGCCCGGTGGCTCCCCGTAGTGTCTGCAGCCAGGGGGTTCGCTTCCTAGGGGTACCTATTGGCTGCCTACGGTCCCTCACCCATACGTGCTCGCTTCCCTAGACATGGTTAGTGGCTGCCCGTAGTGTTTGCACCCAGTGGTTCACGTCCCTAGGATTGCCCTGTGGCTCCCCGTAGTGTCTGCAGCCAGGGGGTTCGCTTCCTAGGGGTACCTATTGGCTGCCTACGGTCCCTCACCCATACGTGCTCGCTTCCCTAGACATGGTTAGTGGCTGCCCGTAGTGTTTGCACCCAGTGGTTCACGTCCCTAGGATTGCCCTGTGGCTCCCCGTAGTGTCTGCAGCCAGGGGGGCTCGCTTCCTAGGGGTACCTATTGGCTGCTACGGTCCCTCACCCATAAGTGCTCGCTTCCCTAGACATGGTTAGTGGCTGTCCGTAGTGTTTGCACCCAGTGGCTCACGCCCCTAGGTCCACCCTGTGACCCCCAGTAGCGTCTGCAGCCACAAGGGCTCACTTCTAGTGATCCCTGGAGACAGACCCATGTCTCCATCCCCTACACCCCGGCGCATGCGCACTCGGGAGGCCCGGAGACCCGCTGAAGCTCACACTCGCCACCCCGGCTGAGTGTTACGAGCTAATAACGGGCTCGGGGGAGCCGTGAAGCGGAGGCCGCGGGCGCCGCATCCATCACTCTCTGGCCTGTTATTACAGCCGCCGCCTCGGCCTCCTTGGCTCCGCTCCCTTCACCTGACACTCCATTTTCAAAAGAACATTTCCGAAGAATCAATGCGGCGCTGAATTGGCACTTTCCCCTCGGTGGGCCTGCCAATCACAGCCTGTGCCAGGCCCGCCGCCCCCTCCACCGGAAGCAGCTGTCCTTCAAGAGGCAGCGCTCCTGCAGGGCTTCTGGGCGCCCTCCCCTCGCCACAGGGTCGTGTTTGAGGCTTCAAGCTGAAACACGGCAGTGTGGTGGCGTTATAAGGCAGCTGCCTACTGTTACCGTAATGTAGCGCCTTAATATAGCGCATGACCCACTAACAAGGCAGCAGTGAAAATATGGCGGGGTTACTTAACTTTTTAGATAAATACATGGGGCCTTATATCGGGTTTAGAGGATGGAACGAGCCATCAAACAACGGAACATCCCTTCCATCTTAAAACAAGCGCCAGAGGCTATAATCGGAACCCCTGGAATTATGCGATTATGTGGCCGTGGCGTTTTCACATAATTATAAATGTGCCACATAATCCATCATCTGCAGCGTAAACTGCTTATTTTAACCACAAAAAGTTAGTTTCTAGCTGAAGCGCTTCAAAAGTTACTAAAACTCAGTGGCATGTGTCGCCGCGCAGTGAAAGGCCCTTTGCAACAGTTGACTGGTCACATATCTGTTGTTTATTGCTATATTCGGGTGTTAAACTGGTACAACGAGGTGCAAGCAAAGCCAGGACAGTGATAACAAGTGTAAAAAAGAAAAAAAGAATACAGTGATACTATCACAAAATGTGCCGCATTACGGTCGCATAGTTGGCCTTTTCTTGCCACATAATTAACTCAACCCTACTGCATAATTTGGCCCTCCCCTACCGCCTAATTCCAGTGGCCCTGGTTATAGTGCACTTGAATCACGGCCATGGCACGTCAGCCCCGTCTGTGACGGATCACCCATCTGCCAGACTCTAAGCCCTGATCTTTTCGTAGCCAGTCAATCTGTAGTTATAGATTGACTACAGGGTGGGGTCAGGGGGTGTAGCTTCGGGGGTGGGGAGGTTACACCCCCTAATAAATGTATTTTGTGATAAGTAGTTGGGTGCAGGTGCTTTATGTGGGCGATGGCTGAGGTGTCCGTCAGATTTCACCAGGAATTTTACACACTCAGACAAAAACGGAAACACGCTCTCTCCCTCCCCCAAAGACTTGAGAAATATTGATTATTTCACAAGATAATGTGTTTTCTCTCTCTTACTACCCCGGCCACTCTGCATTCCTCTCCTTTCCACTGCCCCTTAAGTCCCTCTCATGCGCCCTGCTTGTCATATAACATATTTTAACATTGTGTGCCAGCTTCATTGTTGGAATATGTGAAGCTCACACACCCCAATCTTAGTGACCAACCTACGCTTCTGTGCGGGGGCTCTCCAAGGGTTGTCCACGGATACCCCTGTCTCAGTGAGTACGCGAGTATTCAATTAACCTACAGATTGGGTCCATAGGTGAGTTTTGGGAAGGATTTTTATGGGTGGGTTGCACAGCGGCCAGGAGAGTCTCGACAAAATGCATCTGAGGAAAGTCTCTGGGTGAACAAGTTTTGTATGGTTTCATATATTCCCCCCACCACTAGCGCCTTGAGATCCTCACGGGTGAGTATTAGCGCTCAACAAACTCCTGATTGGTTGATTGATATACATTTCGTGAGGCACAATAAAGCAATTGCTGCATTCCAGAAAAGAATCTCAGTCATAAATTAACAAGCTCTGGCATCAGATGAGGACACAAATGGCTCCAATCTTGGGGAGAGCTAGTGTGGGCCAGCGTGTATGTGTCCAGATATCCGGCATAAGGAACACATGATCACTATGGGTGGTGTGCATGTCATGTTCTAATTTGCTGAGTGTTTCTATCTACATGTGGCATCTAGCTTGTGGGATTTTTGGGGAACGCAAGCCTTTGGCCAAACGTGTTTTATTGGGGCCAATTGCCTCAGGCCTGTTTGTGGCGCAACTATCTATGGAATCTATAAGGGTTTTCCCGGGGCGCACATTTGTCCTTGGGTTCAAAGAGACCCCACCTGTGACCTGGTATTCGATAGGCATGAGTGTAGGTCGTAAGACCTTCCTGACCACGTATCTGTGACTCGGGGTTGAGGGGTGGTCACCTGGGTAAATCCGATAACAATGATGCGAGTTCACTGGAGCTCCTGAAAGCAATATGGCAGTCACTGGTGTCATTCCTATACACAGTCTCAATATTGTGCGTACAGTTGTCATAGCATACATTGATTGTCTTTACTGATGTTGAGATAGTTATGCATTCCTAAATCATGGCGTACATTGAAAAGGCTTTTACTGGGAACAACATTGTCATTTGTGCATGCATTGATATTGCTACTGCTGTTAGCATCACTGTTGTACAGGTATAGATTATGGCATACATTAACATTGCATTTATGGGCATTGACATTGTTATGCAAACACAGGTTATGGCAGACAATGACATAACATTTATTGGTGTTGTCATTGTCAGACCCGCACATATCATGGCATTCATTGACGTTGTATTCATCCATTCCGACATTACCCCCTCTAGATGAATTTTCAACTACTCCATCCGTCTCATATGTCATCACAGTTATATTATTCGAAAGTGTGTGTGTGTCTGTTACTTTTTCTCCAGCAATGTGCATACTACCTAATTTGATGACTGCGTTTTTACAGCAGGAAACCCCCACTTGTAGAAAACCACAAAGCAGAAGTTCAATAATGAGACATCAGTGTTGTGAATAGTTTGGACACCCATAGGGGGATCCACGAAAAGATACTATGCAACCAGCCCTGCTCCGGGGTACCTCCCTCCTTCATGTCAGCTTGAAGACAATGCAGTTCTTGGATGACACAAGCCTAATGTCCCATTGTCCATGTAATTTCCAGGAATATAAGTACAACAGGAAGCACCAATCTTGGTACATACCCCATCCTCCATCGCGGTCATCAAGTTCAACACGTACCGATGTTGCATCACCAGAAGGCAGATGGCTCTCAGTTCTTCCTTGATAATGTTAAGGCCGAGCTCAGTATCATTTATCATCTTCAGCAACTCCCTCCGACCTGGTTATTTTTAACCATCAGATGTTTGTCTTTGTTTGCTTGGTGAAGAAGGATTTTGACACTCTGGCGTTTACTTGAGTCTCTGTGGACGTCTGCATTCTTCTGGAATGTCCTTGTACTGAGCCCAGCCAAAATAATCAGCAGTTCTTCTCCTGCGAGCCTGATGCAGCAAAATTGTTTTCTTTTGTAACAGATGTTGAGACAACTCGGACAGATCTTCCTCAGGGATGACATGGGTTTGGGTGTGTATAGTCACGAGGGTGCAGATGCCCCGCCATCCAGGGATGAGCTGGGTGTAGGCAAGGTCACCACATTGCCAGGAGAGATCAATCAACGTGCAGGTGCCCCATTGCAGGTCCGGTACACACAGTATTGTGCCGCAGTTCTCATTACTGCCCAATAATACGGTTCCTTTGTCTCTAAAACATAAAGAGGACAGTGAAAGTTTCGATAAAATTAGGGGTTGCACTTTCCCTCCAACCATGTGTACCTATTAATCTTGGTATCTCAGATTTCCTGGCACTGGGTGTCTATACTGGTGTTAGATCCCCTCCCCTGGGTCTATTTTCCCCCCTGGTCATTGAGATGGACGGCCCAGCAGTGGAATTCCATGTCCAGGGTCCATTTGTAATTAAAAAACATGGCCCCAAAGACATTAAGGGCCGCCCAAGTATCACAGACGGAGGCTGGAAGGGACGTATTTGTGCACTAGTGTGGTGACCTTGCTGCCTCCAGGAACCTTTTTTCTACAAAGTCCCGGGGCCAAACAGTGAACCTCTTGTATTGTGGCCCTTCTGCGAATCCTGTCTATCTCAGACTGGACGCCGCTAGGTTTGGTGAAGAGATACACTGCAGTGGGGTTTGCCTCATGCCGGGTGATGTTTCCTAGTGCCCCACGGGGTTCCATTTTATTGGGTTGGAACTTCGCCCTGATCCTGCGTAGGTACAGATGGACGAGGCATTTTGCTTTTTCATGGTCTATCTCCTGGGATAAGTAAAGTCTGTCTGCACCCACGGCATGGGGTATCAATGAGCATAGATACCATGACCTGTTATTTACTTTTTGTGCCCAACTGCAGCCATGTGTTGATACCAGGTGTTTTGTAGGAGGGCGCTGTGTAGTGCATGATGAATTCTAGTGTTTGGTTCAGTGTAGCTGTATGTGAGGTGAGAGGGGTGTCAGCTCATGCATTGCAAGAATGTAGCAGCAGAATGCATGATATGAGGCATGTGCCTGGTTCTGGAGTGGCTTGAGAGCACCCAGGCTAAATAAAGCATGCACAGAAATACAAAAGTACATAAATTAGAAAGCATTTGTTTGCTGTAGTGCCGTCTTCAGATGAGGTGTCTGTCGCCTGGACACCCAGAGGTGTCTTGTCTTGATGCAGAGCAAACAACGTCTTTCAAGGGTTTGGGGTAAAACGTCAATGTTTCCGGTATTGCTTGATTGATTGGCCTCATAAAAGTAAGTCTTTTGAAAGCTTTGGTCGAAGGAATGCGAGCCACAGCAGTGTTGGTGCACTTTCAGCTCTATCAGGGACCTATAATATAAGAGTTGAGGGTTGCAGGTTAGCTTGAAAAAAACACATAGTTAGACAGTTGTCTGAAAAACACCTACGTGTACATTTTACCGATGCGCTCAATGGTTTAACCGTGAGCAATTTGTCCTCATGGGATCCTGCCAAGGAAATGCTAAGGAGGATGGTGAGGTTCAAACTGCTTTAAGGGGTACCAGAGTTTTAGGGGATTATTGAGTGTTAAACTGTTTTAATGTTCTTTGTATTTAGCTACAGTGGGGACAGTACTCTTCCTGTGGGCTCCACCGTTTAAAGGCGTGACGCTTTGATCGGGCAGGAGTGGCCTTTTGACTTGCATGTGCTGCAGGCAATTCTGAAGGGAAGTGGGTGTTTGAATTTTAGGTTAATGTTTCCATTGACACATTTGCATCCCTTGGGCCTAGGCGCATGGCCTGGAATGAGGCTTTTCTCTAAATGGGCTGAGTTACGGGGTTGAGCCCTTCTTCTGGAAGGATCGAGAATCTCTGGGCAGGTTTTAGGCTGTTTGTGTGGGTTCTGGTGGGCAGTTACCTTTGTTTTTGGGTGTTGCTAATTTTGACAAAGGATACTGGAGGTGGTTGGAAGGTTGTGTGCGTACTCCCGCTGAAACCTGCAGGGAAATGACTGGAAATGCGTTTGTTTGTGGTGTTTTCTAGACAAGAGTTAGGGTTCTCACTGGGAATTCGTGTGCTCAGCCTGATGGAGGTGGATTTTCCTATGGACCGTGGTCATTTAATTATTTTAGGAGTTTTGAGGATCTTGCTCCCATCATGGCCTTTGCTGCCCTCTGCATGTTAAGGCACACAGCTCCTGATTCTGATATTGTAGCATTCACCTCGTTTTGGAATTAAAGGAGGGCCTCCATTTGGTGACAGACCCTGAGGTTGCGGAGACTTACATAGCCCGCCTAAAATTGCACTTGGGCGAGTTGTCCTGGGTGCCTGTTTTTCTGCACTAGCTGGGGGCCCGCCCTGCTCCAACATCAGACTGTCATCCCTCAGGGAGGCACAATCAGCCAACCTCATATTGGGGGACAAAAATCAGCGAGGGAGCTTGTCCCCCTGCGGGTACCCAGATATCAAACTCTAGTGTGGTCTCCCGGTCGTCAAGCATTAAAGGCTGGTGGTGGTGGCAGGTAAGGAGATATGACAGGGAGTGGTATGAAGGGTATGGGTCATTTGGGGAATGGTCTTGGACTATGGTGTGTTTGTACCTTGTGATTGTACAAGGGCACTGTCACCCCAGACAGTCACCCCACCTTGCCGTGGCTGTGGGTCCGGTTCCCGCTGGACCAAACTCTCTGTCTGTTGCAGCGATTGCCCTGTGCTCTGCCGACCACCCGGTGGGGTGGCTGCAGCCTCATTTCCTTGAAGCTGATTATGTTGAGGAATGAGAGTTGTTCTGAGCTTGGTTTTGGGGATGGATGCTCTGCGGGGGCTGTCCCGATACTATTCCCATTCTGATTTGTGGTACATTTTTAGAGGGCATTGGTTAACCTGTGGCCCACTCTGTGACAATAGTTGCACTCTACAAGGCTGGTTTGGACCCAGGCTTCCTGACCTCAGCCACTAAGACTGGGCGGATACCCTCTGGGGTCCATAAGCAGAGCTCCCTTTGAGACAGGTGCCATATGGACGTTTGCTACCAGTGCGGCCCCCTCAGGGGTGGTCTTCTTCAGCTTATGTTGGACCAGTTTGGCGGTTTCTCTTTGGGCCTGAACATTTTCCCTGTCCTTCTCTTGTCTCTTCCGGTAACAGTGTAGTATGTGGGCCTGTATTTCCCACCAAGGTTTGGTGTCCAGCCTTACTACACTATCTAATTTGGATCTCAGTGGGTAGCCCTTTCTTGAGGATGTTGTAGAAGAATGCAACCCTGGGATGTGTGCCGGTCCAGGGTTGTCCTGTCTCCTGCCCCATCTTTCTCTCATGGAGGCAGAGAGCACAAGCCGTCCACATCATCAGGCCATGGCCGTTGGCTCTGCCCCCCCATCTTGCCATTGTTATTAGAACTAAAAACACACAAAACCTTACCGACCCCATGCAATTGAAAACTATTTGACTTTTCACTATGTTGAGTGAAGTGTGCTGTGTTGTAAATATTGTACATATTGTAACATGTCTTTCTATTGATTTTATCTTTCTGTATCTGTCTGTCCATAGGCATAAATCAACAAAACTGGAAGACTTGGAGGTAGACGCACTCTTTATAACGGAAACATGGGCCACCGCTGAGTCCACTGTAGGCCTGAGCGGGGCCTGTCCTAGCGGATACAAAATCCTCTACAAACCTCGAAGTACGGGTAGAGGAGGAGGAGTGGGCATGTTTTTTAAAGATACTCTAGACTTTAGACCTTGTCAGATCGACGAGGTAGGGGGGATAGAAATAATGGGTTTCTCACTACAGTCTCCCAGTGGATGCTATGTTATAGGCCCCCGGGTGCGACCACACAATTCCGCCTCCTCGCGGATAGTATTACCAACCTAAAACTTGCCCATACTAATATGATTGTACTAGGCGACTTTAATCTCAGAAAGGATGGAGGTCTCGGTAGTCAACTGAGAGACCTCCTGCACACCTGCTCTAACCTGAATCTCCATCAACTGGTGGCCAGTCCAACTCATCAGAAGGGGCATATTCTGGACTTGGTATTTGCTAACCCCGCCATAACCAGGATATTAAATATAACGCCATTGAACTGGACGGACCATTCTCTTATACATCTGAGCATGGCGTTGCCTTGTCAGAAGAATAAGTCCAGCCAGCAGTGTTCCTATAGGAAGGATAGAGAATGGGCCAAACTGGCCAAAGTCGACCCTTTATTCACATCTCTGGATGTCAGGTACTTCTCTTCCGCTAAGTCCGTGGATGAAAACTACAGATCACTCACTGGACATATAACTAAGATCTTAGATCATATTATCCCTATAAACTCACTAAAGAAGGTGAGGAAAAGATCAGCGCCCTGGTACAATGAGGAGCTGCATCAACTCAGACTCTCCCGTAGGCAAGCAGAGAGGAAGTGGAGAAGAAATTATGCCGAGGACGACAAAAAAGATCTGAGACTGATCCAACTACAATATAAAGCTCTTATCTTGAGGTCCAATGCAGATTTCTATGCCAGCTCTATTACCCAGGCCTCAAATGGGACTAAAGCCCTTTTTAAGATTGTCCGGGACCTTTCAGCCCCGGACTGCATGAACAACAGAGTAGCCCCCTCGCAAGCCCTGTGTAATGAAATTGCCTCCTTTTTTCAGGAGAAAATTGCTAACATTGTTAATACACTACAGGACAACACTCAGGATGTTCTGAGGAAACAGCCAGCCTGGCCGATGGAGATCTACAACTGACCACGGCCCTTGACAGCTTTCAACCACTCTCCCAGGTGGCTTTTGACAGTCTGTTAGAAAGTGTGTCTTCTGGCTCTCCCCTAGACCCTCTCCCTCACAAAATATGGAAACTATATGGGCGCAATACCTTTCCATGGTTGAGGATGATTTGTAACCAGTCCCTGACGGATGGATCTGTGCCGGACTGCTGGAAATTAGCAGTGGTAACCCCACTGATTAAGAAACCGAATCTGGACCCCCTGGTACCAGCTAATTTCAGGCCTATCTCGCTTTTGCCATACCCGGTGAAAATCCTCGAAAAGTCAGTAAGCAAGACACTGTCCTGCTTTCTGGAGGAGAATCTCCTGCTCGACAGGGATCAGTTCGGTTTCCGTCCTGGCCACGGAACCAAAACGGCTCTGATTACTATGTTGGACAATCTTCGAATGCGTGCCGACAACGGGAATGCCATGATTTTAGTGGTTCTCGATATGTCAGCAGCTTTCGCCACGGTGAGCCACCCTGTCTTGGTGGAGAGATTACAGGAGATAGGTGTTAAGGGCAGAGCGCTGCACTGGTTTCAATCTTACCTAGAAGATAGACAGCAGGAAGTCACCTTGACACCTTTTTCCTCCAGCAGGTCTCCAGTTGCGTACGGGGTGCCGCAGGGATCTGCAATTAGTCCCATCCTTTTCAACATCTACTTACGGCCCCTGTTTCCTTTAATTAAATCTTTTGGAGTCAGCCTGGTGAACTACGCTGACGACACGCAGCTGGCCTTCTCTCTATCTATGAATCGTTTCCAGCAATGCATTAAGCAGACCACGGACTGGCTCAGAAGGAACTCTCTCCAGTTCAACAGTGGCAAAACCGAGGTGGTCTTCTGCTCGCCTTCTAGGATCCCAAAACGTCTTCCTTCCGAATTTAGACTCTCTCCAGAGGAAGGACCCCTGACACCGGTCAGTAAGGTACGCAATCTTGGGGTGATCATTGATGACGACCTCCAGATGGTATCTTAGGCCAGTAAGACCGCTAGTGTCTGCTTCGCTCTGCTGCGGCTGCTCCGGAGCATTTTACCCCTACTTCCTAGGGAGTCCCGAGCCATGGTAGTACGCAGTACGTTATTAAGCAGGCTTGATTACTGCAAATCCCTATATTTGGGGGCCCTGCAGTATATCTTCCAGGGACTGCAAAGGATCCAGTCAGCTGCAGCCAAATTAGTGCTCGATAGGCAACGTAGTTCTTCGGCCACCGGAGCACTGAGGGACCTGCACTGGCTCCCTGTCAAGGAAAGGGTCTCTTTCAAGTCCCTGTGTCTGGCATTCAGAGCAGTGCAAGGACTAGGCCCAGCCCCTTTGCAGGACAAGTTCGTTCGCCATCTACCAATCAGGCAGCTCCGATCCTCCACAGCCGGCCTATTGGTAGTCCCGAGATTCAAACGCTCCAGGGTAGGCGGAAGGGCCTTCAGCATAGTAGCCTCCGGCATGTGGAATAAGCTCCCTCTGAATTTGAGACAGTGCAACTCCCTGCTTGAATTTCGCAAGGGACTTAAAACCTGGCTATATCCCAAAGTCTAACACTGGTCGCTACCCTGTCCCTCCCTCTGTCCCCTTGGTACGGATCTTCAGTCTAAAGCGCCAGGATGCCCGTAGGGTGATAGCTGCGCTATATAAGTTCCACATCAATCAATCAATCAATCAAAACTGTTGTGTTTACTCTTGAAACAGGCCCCACTACATTCCCCTGCTCTTACTACCTTATTAGAAGGACTTAATCTTACTTAGGACTGACATAATTGAAGGAATAGTCAGAGTGGTCCCAAGTCCGGGTGAAGGCTCCTACCTTTTGGCCATTCAAACAGGGCAGAAACATGTTGTTGTACATGGCAGAGGCTTGATAACTGGAAGGGACCCAGTAGCCCAAATCCCTTAGTTTTAATTAAGGCTTCCAGTTTTCCGTTTTTACTGATTTTTACAGATAACTATAGACAGAAAACAATCTATTTCCTGTCTTATTTGTTTTTTAAAGCAAAAAAATACAGAAAACTATATTTTGTGACTGACTCTCCTTGGTGTCCTTCATGAATTCCAGACCAGCTGCTAATCCGATGAGCACAATGGGGATTAAAAAAGAGGATGAGATTACCATAAACACAGGCATGATAACATATATTTGTATATAATGCTAATATGTACCTGTCGGAGTAGTGCTTTGTTATATTTGCCTGCTTAACTTAAAACGAGAGGCATCAAAGTATGAGTGCATGTTTATCAGTTGAAAAAATGTAGAAATATACCATTTTAAGATTCTGTTTATTCTGGAAACATAAAATAAATATGGATACACTCCAATAAAATGACCATAAAATAAATATGGATAAATACAGATGGAAATAAAATAAATACCATAAAACCTGAGGCCCAGGTTTTAATCTTGTGTTAGGGAGGTTACAAATAAATAAGAAAAAACACAACCTACCACTGCACAATTTTGTTTGTGGAGAGGCCCCTAAAATTTGAAAATTAATTTACCTAGGATATCAGCAGTGCTATCTATAACTAACTCTCCAAACATAAAAAAATAGATAAAAGAGCCCCCAATGAAACATTTGTTGCTACTAATGAATGATCTCCTATAAGCATACCACTCACAGTGGGTGAGGGGCTCATATCCATTTCATAATAAACTTAGGAAACAAGGACAAAAATGCATCAAAATAGTGTTATGAGTCCTTTGATAATATTCATAACTAAGGGAAGGGTTGAAATACATTGAGTTTCAATATTACACAGTGGGGGTTACTATAAGCCATGTAACACCTCACATTTCCCACTGATAGTTACATCTTCTAGTAGAGGCCTGTCCTTCATCTTTCTCTCATCTTCCAGTGCAGATCCATCCCTCGTCTTCTAAAAGCAACATGTCCCTCATCTTCCAATGAGATATGCCACTCACCTTCCAATGAGATTTGACCTTCATCTATCAACAAGAACTGTCCCTCACCTTCCAATTAGATTTCTTCCTCGTCGTCCAATGAGACCTGTGCTTCATCTTCCAATGAGATTTGTCCCTCATCTTCCAATGAGATCTGTCCCTCACCTTCTAAGAGAAATACGTCCCTTATCTTCCAATGAGATTCGTCCCTCACCTCTCCATGAGACCTGTCTCTAACTTCGATTTGTCCCCCCCTCTTCCATTGAGGCATTCACCCATCTTCTCATGAGGGTCTGTCAATGAGAGGGAAGAATCCTCATATTCTTAAGTTGATAAATATCCTACATTTATGTTGAGGTCTCTTAATACCCTTCTGGCCTCATCCTTATTCAGGCTGTTGCCTATATTTTGGACACTATCTCCCAACCTTTTCAGCACCATCTGTTCCCCACCTTACCAAGGTCATCTGTTCACCAACTTCTCATGTCATGATGTCTGCATATCTTCTTTTTGGGAACCTACCCCACCTCCTCATGGAAGTGTAGCTCATCATCATGTGTTTCACAATTCATCCAATGGGAAGCTGTCCGTTATCTTGTGTGGATCTCCTTCAGATCATCTGAAGAATCTGCAGATGTTTCTATATCTCTTCACTGAGATCTTGCTATGGGGATCTACTCACATACTCCCTGGAATGCTCAATCCCACCTTTTTAGGGGAATCTCTTAAATTTAGGCCTGGGTGGAGGGCTGGAGTTCTGCTATGCGGAACTCTGCGAAGTGACCACAAATCTCTGCCACGCTGTTCAGAGTTCCACAAGCAGGAACGTGCATTAGGTCACTCCATTCGTACTGATTTTTATCGCCGGGTGCTTTTCCGCTCTTGAAAATCAGCGTGAACGGCACCATGCATAATGCAAGAGGGTGCCACTTCTTTCTGTGGCTTGCGTAGATGTTCTAATCGAGCGGTAGCTTCCTCAACGTGAACTGAAGTTTTCTCAAAGCAAGCAGGAGCGGCCATTTGCAACTGCCCGCATTGAGAAATCTCACCGGAACAAGGTCTGGAGTAAGATTTTCCTTGCTCGTGCTTGCCAACTTAATGTTGGCGAGTGCGAGCGAGGAAAAAACACAGAGTTTTTTGGAACGCCGCGTGATACGTGGAGCGCAGTGGGAAAAACTCCGCAAACTCCACAAGCAGAGTGAAATTTCATGCCAAGACCCATATTAAGGTAGGAGATGTGGTTTCAGCTGGAGCTTCTGACTATGGAACTGGGGAATCAGGTTTGAATGCTGGACTTGGCTTAGCATCCTGTGATTCTGAGCAAATCACTTAATCTCCCCTTTCCTAAAAAAATATATGCAACATATACTGGTGCTCATATAAAGCACTCTAATGTCTTCTGGCTAGGTTTGAAATACAAAAACTGCTAAAATAAATAAATACATATATTAGCATGGGTAGCCGGCTCCTTTGTTCTAGTGGGGTCTGCCCCTTCCTTTCCTCAGTCCTCTGCCCCCCACCTCCTCAAGACACACAGGGCACCCCAGGCACACATTCATCGCAGGCGTGTACCTGGCCCGATCCCCAGATCGTGCCTTGGAAGGTTCGCAGCTTGATGCAGGGATTTGTCCAACCTTCAGGGAGAAATAAATATAGATGCAGTTTTAGTTGTTATAATTGTTTCTATCCTCCTAGGAAGTCTGTTCACGACAGAAAGGCCTGGTTAAGCAGATTTTTAACTGCTGAGTGTTGTTGCTGGATGGTGTGCTGTCCCTAACAGTTCTGGATACGGGGGCACTTATAGTTTTGCGGGGGTGGTGGAAAGATGGAGGGAGAGAGCATGACAATGTAGGGCCATGGGGCCTGTTTCACAAAGTTAAACTTACAAATGTAGCTTTACTCACTTGTAAATCTATTACTGCACCTAGGTGCATATGTACGCATTTTTTGCAGGTCACCATTTTCAAGTGTAAATTTGTTGTGTTATGTTGTCATGTTATGTCGATTTGTATAGCGCACTACTCACCCCCGAGGGTATTGAGGTACTTGAGCAGGTGTGTCTGCATGTGGACCTTGAACAGTTATTCAAAGAGCCAGGCCTTCAGCCTCCTGCAGAACTCAAGATGTAAGGAGGAGGCTCTGATGTGTTGTGAGAGACCGTTCCATGTTTCTGGTGTGATGTAGGAGAATGAGCGACTTCCTGCTCTGTTATTGTGAATGCAGGAGTGCGTGCTGAACGTAGGAGTCGTGCAGGCTGGTAAAAGTGTATGCGGCTCTTCAGGAATACTGGTCCAGTGTTGTGTAAGGCTTTGTATGTGTGTATGAGGAGCTTGGATTACCTGTGCTTGTAAATGGGGAGCAAGTGAGGCTCCCTGAGGTGGGTGTGATGTGAGTGCAGCATGGGAGGTTCAGTATGAGTCTTGCTGCAGCATTTTAGGGGGTTTGAATTCTATGAAGGAGTTCCGTGAAGTTTCTGGCATAGAGTGCATTGCCATAGTCGAGCCTTCATATGATGAGTTGATTGCATGATTGCACATCTGATGTTCTTTGGCAGTCACTTTAAGATCTTTCATAGTCCACATAGGATATGGGAGCAGGAAGTGCTTAATGCATTGACTTGTGCTGTCATGTTCAGCTTGTCGTCTAGGATGAACCCCAAATTTCTTGAGGGTCGACGGGTGTTGATGTTGGTTGTAGCTCGAAAGGCCACAGGTGGCATCCTATGGGGAGGTCTTGTTTCCAAAGACCTGTACTTCCGTCTTGTTGGAGCTGAGCCTCAAGCAACTGGTTCCTATTTATTCTGCTACCTGCTACCATGGTCATGCAGTTGGTGAAGTTGGTTCTGGTGGTTGTCTTGTCCATCAGCGAGAGGATGAGCTGGGTGTCGTTGCTGTAGGGGATGAGGGTGATGCCTTGGGATCAGATGATTCTGGCGTGCTGAATCAGGTAATTGTTGAACAGGATGATCCCAGGGGAAATCCTCAGGTCAGGTTCTTGCTCTCTGATGCCAAGGGTGGCAGTCTAACTCTTTAGGTTTTTCATGTGAAGAAAGAGCCAAACCAGTTGAGTGCGGGTTTTTGGATGCCACTTACAGCTAAGTGTAGACTTCTATTCCTCCACCCAGTGATGGAGCCTACTACAACAGGATTCATGAGTGTAAAGTTACAATTAGTAATTTTTTTAAATATAGGGGCAGTTCACGATTTCGGTTGGAGGCTTTCCGACCGAGATCATCGATTTCACTTCCTAACGCCCAATTACAATTTAGGCGGTCCGAAGTGAAACGGGCCAGTCATCCCGACTGGCTTCAGACGGGCTCAAGGAGCCCGTCAGCCAGTCGGAACCGGCACGTAATCCATATTGACGGCATTCTACGCCATCCGGATGACGATGCTTGGTTTCTGGCAGGATTTCCATGCCCGGTTTTTCGACATGGAAAGCCTGCGGGAAAGCGAGTTGGGGGACCCCAAGCAAGGCCCCCTTCAAGCAGCGGCCTACGGTTGGTGGCCGAGGGGGCACCTATGGTGCCTGTAAGACCTGGGGTCACCAAGCCCTAAGGGGGTAACGTGACTCGAGCGGCTGGGCACCCAAAGGCTTATGTGTAAAGCGACCATACAACACACTCATCCCCTGAAGCAGGAAACGCACACAATAATGGACGCCACACAGCCTGTTCAATGAAAATCAAACAAGTTTATCTAAGCAGTTAGATGCAAACGCAGTTCATTAGCGTCAGATTCATCAGCAACTCATCATAGTTCCATTGGCAATACCTGGCGAACCTGGGGGAACGGTGAACACAGCGGTTAACCAGCGCACTGCGCCCATCCCACCACTAGCGTTTCAATCTGCCGTGGGTACCTTGCGCGGAATCTAGCGATCCTCAGCGCTTTAAAATAGGGCTGGAAAACGTAGCGCCACACATGGACGACTACTAGCGCTTACGCGCAGAACTTGAAATCACAGCGCTACTCGTAATGAACAAGCATGAGGCACTTCAGAGCAGGACTTCGGAATACAGCGCTACTCGTAATAACTAAGCATCAAGCACTTCAGAGCAGAACTTCAGAATACAGCGCTACTCGTAATAATTAAGCATGAGGCACTTCCGAGCAGAACTTCAGAATACAGCGCTACTCGTAATAATTAAGCATCAAGCACTTCAGAGCAGAACTTCAGAATACAGCGCTACTCGTGATCATTAAGCATCGAGCCCTTCAGAGCAGAACTTCAGAATACAGCGCTACTCGTGATCATTAAGCATCGAGCAGGCGGTCTCTGGATACGCGGCAGTCCCAAGGCAGGGGGCGATCCCTCGGAGGGGAATCCGGATCTCCGATGCAAGGAGGCAATCACGCGGAGGGGATCCCGAGTCTCCGAGTGCGGTGCCGCTCCCTGTCGACAGGGGGCACAGCGGGTCCTTCCCAAGCCTCCCGGGGAACAGGGGGGTGAGTCCCAGGCCTCCGCACGGCCACGCTACCTCCCAGCCCCCGGGGGTTACTTTGATCTCGACGTCCTGGGGGTCTTCACTGCTGCGGGCGTCCGTCATGGCTTCGGGCCCCGCAGTCGATGCGCTCAGCGGCGGGGGCGGCGACGTGCAGTTCGCCCTCGTCGCTTGGGTGCAGGGGACGCTCACGGCCTCTCACGACTCCAGCAGCAGCTGCGACGGCAGCGACGGGGCCCCGGGCTTCTCCGCGGGCCCCGATTCGATGATGGGGCACACTTCAGGCCTCCGGGCCGCGGCGGTGAGCGTGCTTCTGGTCCCCGCGCCAGGGGGGGGGGTTGACAAATTAAGCGCGATGATTAAGCGCTCCGCGCTCAGTGTGGGACTGACACAGGGGATCCAAGGCCAGGTCAGGGAGCGCAGGGGTCACAGCGCTAGTACCTGGTTGATCCCCAGCAGTCCAGCAAACAGTTGCAGCTTACAGTTTCAGCATTCAGTTTCAGTTTTGGCATGAAGTTTCAGCATTTCAGTTTCAGCAGTCTGTTTCAGCATGAAGTCTTTACGGCGCAGATGTCTCTGGCGCCCTTGGGGGGTTCTGTTCCTTGGGGATAGGGATTGAGTTGGTGACTAGTTCCTTCCTAGTCAGGCTGGGCAGAGGTTCCCTGGGTCCTCCTACTGCTGGGCAAGATCAGTGGGCTTTACAGGATCCCTCACTCACTTAAGAGGCAGCACCTAAATCCTGTCACTCTCAGAGGCATAAGTCCCTGGCTAGGCCCTACCGCCTAAAACTCCTGCGTGGATTCTCCAGCTCTGCTTTACTCCAACTGGCCAACTGACTGGAAAATGTTCCCTCCCTCTGTTAAGTAGCCCTAGGTTAGGTGATCTCCATCCAAGGCGGCAAAAGTAAAAACCACACCTCCCTTCTAGAAGGTTCCAGCACATTCCAGGAGCTTCCTCATTCCACCTATGGGACAAAAAAGGCGGGCTGGTGTCGCAACATTGTTGTGGGGTTCCAGCCAGCTCCTGGCAGCTAGGGTGCTACTAATAAAGACCACTCTGCAGTAGCAGGGGCCTGTGGCAGCCATCTTGGGAGAAGGGAGCACCTGCACCTTAACACTGGTTGGCAATGAAAAGGCGCCCGGAGACCTAAGTCCAACATCAAAATGAGGGTGGAAAAAGTGAGGCACGATCAAAAATAGAGGGGGAGACCACCCTAGGGCTGACAGGTCTAACAGTGCCCCACTGTTGATCTCTGCACTGTGTGGCAGGCAACTTCAGGTGCCTGCCACACGGTGCAGGGATGAACATAACCTCCCATTTCCCTACGGGAGCTTGTGCTATGGCCGGTTAATGGCATGTAGCACATGCCCCCATAGGAAAATGTGAGCATGCACTGCATCTTGTGCGGTCGCATTGTAATTAGGCGGTCGAGACGAAGATCTCCAACTATGGCAGATCTCTCTCTATGGGAAAGTGTATTAAAATGTGTTGTAGATAATCAATTAAAATATATGTTTTTAATTTATAAATATTTATTAAAGAATATTTGTAAACAAAACCCCACCCTAACAACATTTTACTTTTAATTGCTATGTATTTAATTTTGTTAAACGTTATCTGTAGAATTAGTTTAAATTATTTTTCATGTTTTTTAACAAAAGTTTTTAAGTTATATCTATATCACAGTGGCGGTTAGGTCAGAGTTTCCGTAGGAAAGGCATTTTTTGTTACTTTCATAACTTTTGTGCCATTTGGTGCATCTGCACAAAACGTTCCATAAAATAAGTTCATCTACAGTGGCTCCTTCATAAGGGGCTAAGAAAAAGGTGTGGGGGGCCAAATGTGTGATTTTCCATGTTAATTCCCACACTAAACTTTGTTCTCTGATACAGAAAAGACAGCTGAAAGGAATGGCACTAAATATGGCAAAAAGTTAGACCTTTTTCCAGAAAAGTGTGCGTTTTATGATTTGGTGTAAATACTTTTAACAGTTTCAAGAAATGAGTGCTAAAAAAGTGCTTGGGTTGCACATGAGAGGGTTACCCCTCAGAAAAAGTTTGAGCTATCTGGACAGCTGGTCCCACAGGAGCCCCGCAACACTCCTGTGGTGGTAATTGATTTTTTAAAATAGGCCCTTCTGATTGGCCATTGGTCATTTGAGAACCTTGATGGTAGTACAGGTATCCCACGTCTGAAATTATCTGATTGACTGACAACAACACTGAAGAAAATGTTGCAGCCTCCATTACAGGGCTTAGAGACTTCACTGAAAAACACAGGTTAGAAATGATATTATAGTTAGGTGCTAAATGTGATAAGAATAACTTACATTAAAAAAAACAAAAACACAGAGAAATTCCCCACTTATAGCTGTCATGCACTTCTTATGACCTCACATATTACAGGAAATGTTAAGTTACATCATTGATGACATCTGAAATGACATCAACGCAGCGCATCCTTTGAAACATGCACACTTCTGAGGGTTTTTCACGAGTCCTTTCTTAGGAAGGAGGGACCTCAATGTTTTCAGCTGAGCTGATCCCTGATCTTTCTGTCTGTCTTGGAAGCAGAGACCACCAATATCAGCAGCGCAAGACTTGCTTCCACTGAAGAGCACAACACAAAAATAATTCCATATGCATGTTGAAAAGCAACACTTTAGTATATGTTCAGTGGCGGCTGGCATGTCAGGATGGTGGTAAGGCGGGGGGACAAAAATAAAAAATAAATCATTCCACCTACCTTCCTGGTGCAACGTATTCCTCGCTCTTCTCTCCAGGTAGACATGCTCCAGGAAACTGCAGTAACCAATCCTGGTGCGGCTCTCATACTTCATGAGAGCAGCTCCACGATTGAAGGGAGCGGCCTCTCTCACCGCTCCCAAGGACACTGGAGCCCTATGCCGTCTCTAAACCCGCTGCCATAGATAGTTGGGTTAGAGAGGTTTAAAATGAGCATGCCTAGCTGGCCTTCGCAAGACAGCGGGCTAAAAAACACATGCACACTTTAAACCTAAGTGTCCTGACTATCACTGATTTCTGCTGCTGCATGACTGGCAGCAGCAGAAAGCAGAAGGCCCCGCCCCCCCCATTCTGACGCTCTGCTCGGGACAGGGTTTAAAAAAATAAAGTGGTAATAAATTAACTTTATTACCATTTCATTTTTCCATCTCGGGGGGCAATTTGTTATTGGGGGGACGTTCCTCCGCCTTAACAGAGGAGCCATCCCAGTACACATTTCCAGACCCCTTGAATGTCTCCAAAAACATTTTTTCGCCTTACCATTCAAGAGATTTCTCCTGTCAGGAACAAGTTTTAAATGACTGAATCAATTAGAGTGCCTGCTAAGCAGCCTTCTGACGTGCTAAGTTGCTAATTCACCTCTTTCACAGATTCTTAGAAGCAGGCACCCTGGTGAGAAGGCTGGTTTCTTGTGTCTATAAGTACCTCCTGCCTGCTCCCCGCTGTGCAAGAGTTGCCTCTTTCTCTGCCTTCCCACTATCAGGTAACTCAAGTTCAGCATCATCACTTTTTAGTAGTAAGAATTGGAACTCAGATCTTAATGAGCCATGTAAGAAAAAACAAACATCTCTGTGCAGCCAATGCCTGGACTTAAAAGGAAAACACATTTTCTTCCAACACACCACACAATGCTCTTCTAAAATATCAGAGGGCAACAGTATGGTACTATCATCAAGGAAATAATTACTGTATGAGGGGACAGGCCGTTAATGACCTGAGGCCGTTGCCATTGGTAAAGAAATGTGTAGATACAATTGGTGAAAGTTAACACTCATTGGCCGAGCAGCGAAACTGGAGGTTAAGCATGGATGCCCCTGTCTGCCACGGTGAAGCATGAATTGTACCATGGTCAAGGTTTCCTCCCACAGTGCCTCACCCTTGCACAGTACCTTACCTCTGTCTTCACTAGCGAGGGCCCGCTTTTGCTCTCTCTGTCCCGAGGGTGCGCTCCTCCCAGTGATGTTTAGCTCACAAGGCGGAGACTCAAGGCCTGATTTAGATATCAGCGGACAGGTCACTCCATCACAACGGTGACAGATATTGCGTCTGCCGAACTATAAATCCCATAGGATATAATTAAATTTATATTTGAGTGAACAGGATATCTATTACCTTTGTGGTGGACTAAACCCCCTGTCCAGACCTAAATCCGGCCCTCTCTGGGTATCACGCTAACCAAAGCCATTGTGGACTTTGCTAACAAGGCCATCAAATGTGGTTGCGATCTTTCTATAGCACCGTCCCATCACAGGCACTTCGGCTTCTTTAGTGGGAATCGCCAACAGCAGTTATGATTCTTCAGGATCGCGAAACCTCCAAATGCGCTTCTACTTCTCAGCAGGCCATGGGAGCACTAGGATCGCAAGACCTCACCACAGGGACTGCAGAGGCAAATCCTTCTCTGGGTGGTACCCGGTCTCGTCCTCTTCTTCCTCCATCTGCTTCCCACAGCAGTCTTCCCTACTGAGCAGCCTCTCTTGAGAGCAAGGGCACCACCAGCAGCTCTCCTCAGCAGTCAGTCAGCTTCTTCCCTCAAGACAGATCTTCTACCAGACTGCAAACCTTCCAGGTTCCAGATCCCAAACCTGCCGGAGGCAGCTGGCTGTCAGTGACCCCAACCCTGGAGCACAGAAGAGCTTCTCGATCTGCACTGCAGTGGATCCAATATTTTAGTGGACGATAAAGCTTGGTGCCTGACTAGTGCGGTATGCCCAATACCTATGACAAGGCTGTCGGGAGAGTGTGTGTACTCTGCAAGTCCATCGGTGGTAGCAGTTTCAGGCTCTTGCTGGCTTCTGTCTATTCCTCCCAGACTGTTCAAGCTAGAGTTTCTTTTAGGGTCAGCAAGAAGGTGGGTGGATTTTGGAACTCCCTGATGAGGAGATACAAAACATAACTACCTTTTAATTTGTTGTGGTTAAAACCCATGGTAATGAATGGACAAGGAAGCAGGCAATGGATTTCCCTACACTTACCCCCATCCCCTAGCCTCCGGACCCTAGAGTATGGTGAATTATGAAGGTGCAATGCTTTGGATGAGCCTGAAATTCATATTTTGAGACTTGCATGCTCTCTCTGACTTCTCCTCTGTATCCCAGGATCCTAGGTACTGTTCCTTCTCCTTTGTATCCCAGCTTCATAGGTACTGTAACTTCTCCTCTGTATCCCAAGATCCTAGATACTGTTCCTTCTCCTTTGTATCCCGGCATCCTAGGTACTGTAACTTTTCCTCTGTATCCCAGCATCCTAGGTACTGTAACTTCTCCTTTGTATCCCAGCATCCTAGGTACTGTAACTTCTCCCTTGTATCCCAGCATCCTAGGAACTGTAACGTCTCCCTTGTATCCCGGAATCCTAGGCACTGTAGCTTCTTTTTGTGCCCCAGCATCAGTGCTTTGTAAACGTTGTTTCACGCTGAATAATATATACTGATGTCCTGCTTGATTAACGTTTTTGTGGAGTACTAATACGACTCAGTATTTTTAAAATATAGTATATTGTGGTGTTGTTCCCAACTTCCCAGTAGGACCAGCGTGTTTGTTGGGCAACATAAACATACAGATGATGCCAGACTGATTCCGTGCACCTCTGCAGGATATCTCGTCCTAGAGACCAGCTAGCCCACAGGGCCACCATATCACCATATGCACCCCTAAACCTAGACAGCTGGCAAATGGTTTTGACAACCACAGAACATGAGAACACTGACCTCTTCCAGGGATCGTGGTAACAGATCTAGAACCTTTTTCGCCCAATCACTCGTGGTCTCTTTCTCTCAGAGTAGTATACAAGGAATACACAGTGGGGCTTTTTCAATATTTATTGAACCATTGTGATTCTTGTATAGAATATATGTGCTGCAATGATAAATAGACAGAAGCAGAGGAAAGTGATTAGAAATATAAGGGTAGTGAACAGAATGCAAAGTTTCTCCATCTTGCGAAGACAATGTATATATGCAGGCATATGAAAGACATATACTACATATATTGTTGGACTGAGACTGTGTTAGCCAAATCCTTCTAGCATTGTGCGAGTTAAGTTAGCATTTGCGGCACCATTTTGTATTCAGCCGCCATTTTGTATTATGATCGAACATAAGCCTCTGTCTCATAATGTTTGCCTCAGCAGAAAGCAGCCTCAATTGTTTCTCTTTATCATATTCAAGGTTCAGCTTCACTGTACTAATGAATAGATTGTTCTGTTTTGGCATGCCTTTCCTCTAGAGTAAGCCCCGCTCCCACCTTTGAGATACGAGCACGGACAAAGTAACCTTGAAACTAAGATAGCATGTACCCGTTCTGAAGATGGTAGCTTGCTTTTCTGTACCCCCCTTTGTTCCTTAGTGCTCAGGCTGGAAAATTCCAGTCTGGGTGGGTCTTTAGAGATGTTGGAAATGTATATTTTGTGCTACCGTGTGGACGGGGGTCAGTCCTTCCACAACATTCTAAGGAGGCTGGTCAGATTGGACTCCGCTCGAGTGTATTGCTAATAAACAACTTTGGTTTGTATTCTCTACTGTCTGACCAACTCTTCATTTGTATGGACCGCTGAGAGGTGGTTGCGAGTGACCCGGGTGACCCTAATCGGGTCACCTCCTTCAGTTTGTGCCTGAAAAGGGACTCCATCAGGTGACCCATCTTCACCCATAGACGGGTGTGGAGGACGGGTCCATGTCGGGTCGGATGGGTGGATCTGGGATCCCTGCACGATAGAGTCTAGTACTCGCATCTGCCCCGCCTGCCTGACCGGGAAGTGCCTCGCCCAGTGGTCATCCCGACTGGGGTTCTGAATGGCAAAACCTTTGTATCTGACCATTTGGTCCGAAGAGTCGGCAGTGGAGAATAACTTCATTTGACCTGTGTGCACCAGGTGAGTTTGCTTTGGTTTTGTTTGTGGCAATGGTACCATTTTGGTTTGTGTTTGGTACGGTCTGTGAATCGTTTTTGGACAAGCACTTGAATTTGTTTGGGTTCTTTATGAACATGGTACCGCTTTGATTTAAAATTTGGTGAGGTCTGAAGACCAACTTTGGTAAGAAACTTGCAAATATCTGCTTGGTATAAATAGTAAACGTTTTGTTCGGAAAAATGCCCTGTTCGAGTAAACTCTGATGTGTGAGTTGTCGTTGTTGTTCTGCTGATGCTCGATTGGAAGAGAGTCAGCCAGCGCCTCTAGAAGGCACACCTAATTTTGAGATGTATGTGAAGTACTGCCTTGGCCCTATTATGTTTAGTGCATTATGGCACAAATATACGAGGGACAATGCCGAGTTGCAGTGGCCACTAACAGGTACTTGTGATGAACAAAAGCATAAGTTCCTGCAGGATAAATTATTTGCGGAGAGAAGTAGGCAGTCGATGTTTGATTCCCTCAGAAGATGGCAAAAGGAAGCTAAACAGAGACGAATGAAAGCAGAAAAAGAGGCCTAGAGGGAAGGATGCAGACAGTGACTCAGAAAGCTGTTGCGTATGATAAAGAGAGGATTGAAAAGGGGATAGAGTGTGCCGATAGGAGATTTTGATTGCAATGTGAAAAGTCTTATATGGATCGAGAAGACAATGATACATTTGCCCCGTTTGATTTGGAGTGACACTGGAAGTCACTTCAATTCAAAGTTTATCCAGCTGGTGTGCGACGGTTTGCACAACAAGCAGAAATTTCATGCTGCAAACCACCCCCAGTCAGCAGGTTTGGTTGAGAAGTACAACAGTACTCTCAAACTGAAATTGGCAAAGATTAAAGAGAGCACAGGATTGCAGTGGCCAGATGCTTTTACCATTAGCTCTTTTGTCTATAAGAGCTACAGTTCACTCTAGGACAGGATTGTCGCCTTACGAAGTCGTGTTTGGATGCCCAGCAAATGTATGGGGCGTCCTGCGAACTCGGTGGTTCTCCGAAATAGATTACTCTTTACATGTGGATTACTTATATGAGTTGACTAAAAGCTTGTGTGCTATTCACCAACAGATCCACAAAGCCATACCACCCACTCCCGAGGACACAGGCAACGATATCCGGCCTGGGGATTTCATCCTCATCAAGAATTTTCGGAGGAAAGGCAGTTTGGAGCCACGCTGGAAGGGACTTGTTCAAGTACTCCTTGCCACTCGCACGGCAGTGAAGGTGGATGGCCAGAGGAACTGGATTCATTCATTCATCCTCACCACTGCAGTAGGGTGCCCCTTCCATCGCTCTATGATAAGTGGGTGCTCGAAGGCATGGGCAACTCCGAAACGGAGAAGGTAACTCTTTTGTTCCATTCTCGGAATCTCTGCTGACGTGGGCACAAGCAGAGAGTGAAAACGATGCAGCATTGAATGAGGCGGTGCCTCCTGAGATCAGAGCCATCCCGGAGCCCCAGTCGTCTGGCCCAGCTGTGCTTGAACCCCATTCCGTTGGCCCCTTTGAGTTTGAGCCCCTGTTTGCAGACCCCTCTGTCCCTGGAGTAACTAGGTATAATTTGCGGCCACGACGGAGCAACAGTGCACCAAAGGGAAAGTTAGATTAGTAGGGATGGACT
Source organism: Triturus cristatus (assembly GCF_964204655.1). NCBI lineage: Eukaryota > Metazoa > Chordata > Amphibia > Caudata > Salamandridae > Triturus > Triturus cristatus. Next base: position 1,157,048,199 of record NC_140580.1, on the reverse strand, counting down.
CGATAAGTCAGGCCACTGTAGCATAGGGAGAGACAAGATTGGTGCATTGTTCGGACATTGGACAGGATTAATGGAGTGTGCTTCCCTAAGGAAGGGGGGGGCCTCATCCTGAGCGACGTGGGATTCTTCTAGAGTTGGTTCGACAGCTCCACCGTCGGTGCTCAACAGCGCCAACTGATGAACAATCGGAGTCTACCAGTGAGGCTCTGAAGGACACTGGGAGCATTTGCCCCTTCTTGTTTTTCTTTGCATTGGCTCCATCACCTATCCTTTCCTCTGATTATCATGTATCCCTTTGGTCGCCCCATTGTTGAAGAGGAGCAGCCCTTTGCATCCCCGCGTCCAGAGCGGGAGGGGGTTGGTTGGTCTGCCTGGTCCAAAAATGAGTAAAATAGTTTTCATAGTGATTGTTCTGATATTTCTGATAGCAATACTTGGAATAATGGGGTTTCTGGAAGAGAAATATCCTGTGCACTTTGATTGGTACAACGTCTGTTCCCCCGAGCACATTTTTATCACTCTAGCCCCTCACAAAGGTGAACATAGAAAAACTTATGTAGATAACTTATTCTTGCAAATGCTCCATCAGGCGCATAGAACGTCCAATGTCACAAACTGTTGGATTTGTGGACTGTTCCCTTCTGTGATGCACAAAACAGATGTGTTACTGCCCATGCCCTTCTCCTACCTCGGGAGCTATGAGGCTTGGTTCCTATTATTTACTATGGTGTATACCCATTACCATTTTGATGCTATGAATATGACTAACACTGTTTATGACATTGTTTTAGAGTATATACGTGTTCACCAAGGGTTTACCCCGGAAGAGCAAGGGGCCCCTGATACACTGCCCCCGACAGAATGTATGAATATATTAGTCAGAGAGAAAAATGTAACATGGCTTCAAAATGAAATGTTGGATTTTCAGGGGTTTAATGTCACTGAATATTTTAGGTCCTTCCAAATGCGCAATATCACTCAGGGTAAGGCGATGCCAGTGCTGGTAGTAAATACAACAGAGGGTTTTAGTGTTCAGAGTTTTGGTAAGGTTGCCGTGGGAGAGAGTGATTGCAATTACACATATGTACTGAGCACAAAAGGTAGTCCACCTCCGCTACCCCCTCATAATGTGTATTTTGTCTGTGGGTCCCAGGCTTGTGTTTGGCTTCCTCTGGGATATTCTGGCATTTGTTATATCTCTTTCCTTCTTCCCCCACTGTCTATAGCACTGTCCAACTACCATAGACATCTTCGTTTACAGCGCAGGAGCGCCCATCTGTCTCGTATTAGAAGAGTTATTGACACAGAAGACATAGATCAGACAGAGACTACTCTGCAGCAGTTTACTGATGCTATGAAGGGTATTGTTCCTTTCTGGGGTCCCATGTCCAATAGTCTTAACATCCGTAGGCCCACTAGGGCAGTGGAAGGAGTTATCAACACGACAGCAGGGATCTTGACAAACATAACAGCTGAGCTCCAGGCTACGAGACTTGTTGTGTTACAAAACAGGATGGTGTTCGACATCATCCTAGCTGATCGGGGTGGGGCTTGTCGCATCTTCAGAAGTAGTTGCTGTGTTTACATACCGGACCATGCTCCAGATTTATACACTGCTATACAGAAGCTGCATAAGCTCGCCTCTGACATCCACCAAGAGAATGCTACCTGAAGGTTTTCTAGTTGGTTCTGGGGTCTAATAACATCTTGGGGAGGGAAAATTCTTCTTTTCCTAATAGCAATTGTGGGTATTATCTTTACATGTTGCCTATGGGTACATTGCCTTCCTGCTTGTTGTGCTTATTGTGTTGGATAGTTGACACCCACACCGAAATAACAATTACATGATGCTAAGTCTTCAGCCATGATGATGCAGGCTGTCCATGATTTGATGTCTATAGACAAGGGCATTTTTGAATATTAGATGCCTAGGGTGTACATCTGTGTTCTGCCAGGAATCACCCATTGGAAGATCCAAGCCCATTACCTGAAAGGCAAGAATGTAGGTCCCCGTCTTGATCACAAGTTGGACATCCCTTGCAGAGGGATTAGCAAGCGGCTGGGCTGAGGTTTCAGCATGTAATGGTCTCACAAATGACACCAAGTGCTCCTCTGCCTCAACCCAGAAATGCTTGTTTAATCATAACCAAATGCATCCTTGCTCTTGAGCCGAGACCATAGTCAGGTCGACATTGTTATGATCTATTGATAGCTGCATTGCCTTAAGGATGAAAATAAATAACAACAGTTGCACAATGTGTGTTGAGGCCTTGCACTTGGTATTCAAGGTGTTGTGATAATTAGACCTGTGTGGTGAACTCCTCTCTGTACATGGAGTTTGTGGAGTTTTCTGCACTCCGCACTTCACGGAGCACACGTAGTTTGAAAAACCTCCGCTCCTTGAAGCTTGTACACGCCAACATTAAGCGGTCACAGATGGTCACGAACGCTCGCGTTGAGAAACCATCAATTTGCGTTGAGGAAGCTGCTGCTCGAGTAAAAAATCTACTTGAGTGGTAGAAAGAAACATTGCTTTCTTACACTGTGCATCATGCCATTTGCGCGGAAAAAACACCTGGCGCTAAAAAATAAGCCTGGGCGAAGCACTACGCTACGCTTGCGTAGTTTGCGAAGTTCGCGCTACTTCGCACTACGCGAACTGCACGTAGCACAGTGCGAACACACGTAGCATAGCGTTGCGTAGTGCTGCGGTCATTTTTTGCTTGCTCGCGGTCCTCAACGTCAAGTTGGCGACAGCGAGCAACCAAAATGACATCCCGGCGAGACTTTTTCCTTGTTCGCGATCAGCAACATCAAGTTGGCGATCGCGAGCATGGAAAATAGACCTCCCGGCGAGATTCCCAACGCGGGGAGGTCAGGTTTCTCATTGCGATGGGTCGCGTATGCTCGCGACCGCTCGCGATGAGAAACTACCAGTTCGCGTTGAGAAAGCTGCCGCTCGAGTAAAAATCTACTCGAGCAGCAGAAAACTACAGCTCGCACTGTGCAAGATGCCATTTTCAATGATTGCACAGTGCCGGTTTCTTGTCCACACTGTGCAATCATTGAAAACAACATCTTGCACAGTGCGAACATGTTACTACGCAGTTCGCGAAGTGCTACGCGTAGCTCGCGTAGTGCGAACTTCACTTTGCATAGCTTCGCGAAGTGCTACTTCGCGAACTACGCCCACCCTTACTAAAAAACAGCGCAACCTAACGCACTCTGCTGCTTGCGGAACTCCACAAAGCGCGGTGGAGTTTTATGCTCACTGTGCTGTATGTTTGTCATCCTTCTTCATTGATTCTTTAAAAAAAAAAAAATACTGGTATTTTATTCAATATATAGAAGTTTGCGTTGGTGGATGATGTCATTAGTGATATAATTAGAGATGTCATGAGTGATGTTACTGACCATGTCATGAGTGAGGTATTATGTGAGGTAATAAGCAGTCTATTTGAGGGGAAATAAGTTATAGTTAGGTCAGGGAACTATAACTACTGAATTTCTATGGCTGTGTGCTTGTAAAATATGAGCCTAAATATAATGTCCCTCTAATATTTGATTTTTTCAGTGAATATATATATATACATATATATATATATATATATATATATATATATTCACTGAAAAAACCATAGGTTTCAGGGGTGTTATAGTTAGCTGGACTTTTCACTTGTACAAAACCATTGAAATTCCCCCGTTATAGTTAGTTCAGCTAACTATAACTCGCGCGCCCGCAATGCACTGCTGATGACGTCACATATTACATCACTCATGACATGGTCAGTGACATCACTCATGACATCACTGATGACATCTCAAATGACATCACTGATGACATCACTGATGACATCATCCAGTGAATGTGTGTTTTTCTGAAAATTAAATATGTTTTATATATGTATATCTCAAGGTCGATGGAAGAATACATGGGTATATAAGTGTCTAAATGGATGATTTGTTTTTGAAAAATTGATTGTGTAACTGACTGATTAAGTGTATCATAGTGAATACATGGCTTAGTGAGTAATGTTTAAATATGTAAATATCTGTATCAGTCTCTCACTTTGTGTATAAGTGGCTGCATGGGTTGGTGAGTAGCTACATGGGTGTCTATATAGGTTATTAGTTGGTTTTTTGAGTATGAGTCTGACTGTCTGCATGGTTCTGTGGGGGGTATTACGTAGTGCATAGGTGCATGAATGAGTGACTCACTGTTTGTATGTGTTGAACACAGCATGTGTGCAGGACTGTATGGGTGGATGAGTGTGTGTATGGGTGTGTTAGTGAGTGAATGACTGTCTCAATAGTGTCTTTATGAGTAACTACATATGTTTTAAACTAGTATATGTGACTATTGGTGTATATATGTGAGTATATGTGAGAGTGAGAGATTGAAAGAGTTCCTGTATGAATAAGTATGTGTTTCTATAAGTGATTGTTTAAAAGACTAAGTATGTGTAAGTTTCCGTAGAAGTAAGTATGGTGGTGTGTGTATAACTGTATATGCAAGTAAATGTATGTTTGATTCTTTATTAGCATGAGTGACTATGTGTGTGAGTAACTCTATGGATGAGTGGCATTGTGTAACAGGATGTATAGGTGTATGAGTACATATGATGAGTGAGTACATGTATGAGTGACTGTATAGGACTGTTGGTGAATGAGTGGATGTGTATGTGGATCTTAGAATTACTGAAGAGGTTGTTGTAACTGGTATTGGTATGTCCATTGTTTTGAAAATTTTACTCTCTATTTTTGAATGTGTGTATCAAAGGTTATATTAGGGTGAGAGGAGGTCTGCCACTCTATCACATGGATGATGTCATCAGTGATGTCATCAGTGATGTCATTTGAGATGTCATCAGTGATGTCATGAGTGATGTCACTGACCATGTCATGAGTGATGTAATATGTGACGTCATCAGCAGTGCATTGCGGGCGCGCGAGTTATAGTTAGCTGAACTAACTATAACGGGGGAATTTCAATGGTTTTGTACAAGTGAAAAGTCCAGCTAACTATAACACCCCTGAAACCTATGGTTTTTTCAGTGAATTTCTGAGGTTTTTTAAATGCTAATTCCTAACTATAACGTGCCTGAAACCTATGTTTTTTTCTGTGAATTTCAAAGGTTTTTTAAATGCTAATTTCTAACTATGCCTACAGAGATAGGACATGTGAAGAAAGAAGAAAAAATGCACAGAAAGAAAAAAAAGAAGTGCAGAAAGAAGCAACAGAAGTCCTCAAAGACGAAGAAAAGTGCAGGAAGAAGGATAACGTGCAGAAAGAACAAAAAGAAGAGCAGAAAGAAGCCTTGTTGCAAAATCATCCTGTACCCTCAACTTTTTCAGACGGATACTGGTGGTAACTGAGTCTGACTAACCAGTCCTAGAGCCAGTGCTATGTTAAAAGACACTTAGAATACAGTGAAAACACCTACATACACTAGGGAACATTATGCGTTGGGGTCCCCCTGTGATTAGCATGACCTCCTCTGTAAGCCCCTAGTGTATAATAGGGCATGGGGATTAAAACTACCTCTTAAAACAGGCCACAGGGCGTTTTTGCACACGTTAACTCAGGCCCCGTCCCCTCCCTTCACCACTGTGTAAACACGCCCTGTGTCCATTTTTAGTTGGGAGATTAAGTTCATTTGAATCCTGAGGGTCCCTACGGTCCAACTAGCCCACTAGGTATCTCCAGTAAGTGCCACAGAGCTGCGTTACAGAGAGGTGTAAAAAGTGGCACGGCCTGGACCACCTCTCTGCAATGCAGCTCAGTGGCGCTTACTGGAAGCACTTGGTGGGCTAGTTAGCCCCCAGGGGCCCTCAGTATTGAAGGGAAATTATATCCCCAATTTAAAACGTGCCATAGTGCGTGTTTGCACACGTCACCTCAGGCCCCGTCCCCTCCCTTCACCACTGTGTAAACGCGCCCTGTGGCTGTTCTAAGTTGAGAGATTAAGTCCCCCTGAATCCTAAGTGTCCCTAGGGTCAAACTAGACCACTAGGTACCTCCAGTAAGCGCCACAGAGCTGCGTTGCAGAGAGGTGTAAAAAGGGGCTTGGCCTCAGAACACCTGGCTGCAGCGCAGCTCCCTGGCGCATACTGGAGATGCCTGTTGGGGGCGCGTTTGCAGAGTGCTGCACGGAGGGGGCATGGCCTCCGGCACGATGCCAGTCTATTATTTATTTTAGTTTTTTAAGAAGGGGGGCTGTTTGGTTCCCCTTCTTATTCTAATTTATTGGCCCTGATGACCCCATCCCCCAGGGCCAGTCTCCTAATTATATTTTTTTGACTCCAATCCCCAGGGCCGGCCACTGTTTTTTATTATTTTTAAAAAATATATATTTATAGACACACCTAGGACATGCTGGACAAACCGTACGTACCTATCACCATGACGATTTGCGTGATATTCATTAAAAGGCGACTATGCATGCAATGAATCCACGTGGAATGTATTTACACCACTAGTGAAGCTCTGACATGTCTGATGCCCTACCGTGCCTAATCCTGGTAGACACCCTTGTCGTTTATTTATACAAACATGGGTAGCTATTGACGGGCACATTTAATACACATGCACACCAAGCCATTCAAAGGGGATTCGACAAAAATTCGACCAAAACTATGCAAGAAACCCCCCTAACGGTTAATAAAACACACATCCACTGCCGGATGTGTAATACTTTTTATTTTACTCTCTGGAAAGGGGACGAACATCACTTGAGAGTCACAGCGTGCTCCTGACAGAGCCCAATGCTGTGTTACACCCACCATTGCCTGCCGAGTGCCACACACCTCTGTGTTGTATTCCACTAGCTAGTGCATATGCTATGACACTCTCTAGCCCATGTGCACTGTAACACCACCCCGTGAATATGTCATGCCACACTTGTCTTCGCACGGGTTATATTGCCCCATCTAACGTGCCTTTCTCGATGCCTATGTTATAACGCACAGTGCTATGCCATACATATTACAATCTGGGATCCATATCTTTGTCACAGTGCATATGCAACGTTACACTCCCCAGCACATATTTTATATTACAACTTTAGAGACTAGTTAGGTTACACAACACTGCCCTGTGCATATTACACTCCAAGGCGCATATCGCATAGCACGCGCTAGTGCCTGTGCTATCTCGCGCTCTCCAATGAATCTGTCATTGCGCACAATGTATTGCATATTATATTTCACGCCCGGTTCATCTTATATCACACTTTTTGGTGCATAGTTTATACCATATACTATATCTAGTTTTCATTTTCAATCGTGCTCTCAGGACTATGTTCTATATAACACTGTGTTCACCTACCCTTTTCACGGGCATTACATTTTGCGATAGGGGGTGGAGGGTCAGGGGGTGTTTCTGCCAAGTGAGCCCGGAGTCACAGTCACAAACGTCCTCTTCTTCCTGAATAAAAGTGAGATTATGCTGCATACTTGTTCATATTTTAAGTAGTTCGCACAGACACAATGTTTTAAAAACAATAAAGTTCCTAATACCCGCCTTCTCTGAACAGTTAGCTTGCTGCCCCATCTCCTTCCTCCCTATCCTCTGTTGTGTGAATCCATGGACTAGCCTCCTCCCTCCTGCCATGCATGGTCTGATGTGTTGCCACTGCCCTCAATTTAGTATGATGTACCAGTCCACTCCTCCTGCCCTCCATTGCCCAATTCTATGCCCCATCATTGACCTCCTGCTTAAACTCTGTGCTTAGCTTGCTGCCCCTATTCTCCTTCCCCCTGCCCTCCGATGTCTTTGTGCATGCCCCTGCTCCATCCTTTTTGCCCACCATGTCCCATGGACCTGCCACTCCTATCTACTCTGAGTGTTCTGTTGAGCTGCCACTCCCCTCCCACCTGCCTAGCATTGTCAGATGACTGTAACCTGTCCCTGCCACCTCCACCCTGCCTGTCCACATGCCATGCCCCTATCCTCTTCCTCCTGTCCTACATGGTCCATTGTACTGCCACACCCTTCTGCCCTCCCTGGTCTGTTGTGCTGCAACTGCTCCTCCTGCCTGCCCCGTGTGGTCTGTTGTGAGGTCCCTTCCCCTGAACTTTCTTGTCTGTGCACAGGTCCTGACCCTCCCTTCTATCCTCCATCGTCCTTTGTGCATGCCCCTCCACCCTCCTTCTTGCCCATCATAGCCATTGTGCTGCCACTAACCCTCCCACTTGCCATGCATGGTCTTCTGTGCTGCCATGGCCCCTCCCACCTTCCCTGTGTGGTCAGTTAGCTGCCCCTGACCCCCTCCCACCTTCCCTCCATGGTCTGTGTGTATGCCATCACAGTCTCACTGTTGCTCTTCATGGTGTGTCTTGCTTCTAGTGCCCATCCTGCCTGACCTCCATGGCTATCTTGCTGCTCCTGCCCTGCCCCCTTGCCCCCAGCCCTACTCCCTCCCTCCTGGCTTGTCTGTTCCATTGTAATGCCCCTGATCCGTCCCTCCTGCCCTTTATGGTCTGTTATGCTGCAGCTTTCTCTCCTGTCTGTCCATTATGGTCAGCTAGCTACCATTGCCTCTTGCCCCTCTGTTCTCTGTTGTCCATGTGCATGGTCCTGTCCCCTCCCTCTTGCTTTCTATGGATTGTTGTGCTGCACTCCCGTCCTGCATGCCCTGTGTGGTGTATTGTGCTGCTGCAAACCCTGATGCCTGCCCTGCAGGGTCAGTTTGGTGCACCTCTCCATGTCCCTCCTGTCCTCTGTTATCCAAGTCCATGTCCCTATCCCATTTCCTTCCATGATCCAATGTACCATACTTGCGAACATTTTGAACTTGGTAAGAGGGAGATTTTGAAAAAAAACTGGGGTATTGATTTTCCCCTTTGAGTTACATTGAAAAAGAGGATATTGTAGACAGGAGACAGATCAAATAAAGCCCATTTGAGCTTAAAAACATTGGACGTTTCCTGGCTGAATCGGGTCTGTTGGCATGTATGGTTGTACTACCATTGCCTCTTCCTTCTGCCCACAATGGTCTATTACATTGCCACAGCCTTGAAGGAGGGTAGATTTTGTATCACAGGGGGCCCCTGGCCCGTTCTGTCCACACCTGAAGTATGAGACCCTTGTCCTTGCCCTGCCAGCTGCATTTGTAGGCCGTATTAAATTGACCAGCGGGTCCTGTGTTGCTATATAATTATCCTGAGACATCCTTACCACTCAGCCAGCATAAAACCCCTGTGTAGGCCCTTCTGTTCAATATGTAGGCCTCTTTGTTAAATTGACCATAGCTCTGCAATTTTAGTGTATAGCAGTCTGAAGGCAGGTCTGCGAGGCCTTCTGATCCAAACTAGTAGCCCCCACCCTACCCGAGTGCTCCGTGCTCGGTATCAAAGTTCAACATCCCCCTGAAGCTGTCGACATACAGTAGGCTGCATCCCGGACTGGTACTTGCTTCCTGGGCAGGTTTCCCGCTTTTAAGGAAGTGGCAACCGCAGAGCGTCAAGTTAGGAGAACTGAGGAGATTTTATACATGAATATATTGAATTCCCGTACAATACCCATTATTTTCTGCTTGCTCGATGGAACTTACGATAAGCGATTGGCCTGAGAGACTGACCTTTTCACCCAGTCCATTGTCAGCATTAAGTGGGTAAATGACGAAATGTCTGGTAAAATCTGCAGACGAAGCTTTTGGGTAGCATACGTAGGTAGATGTAGCGTGCAAAGGAGCCCACAAAATAATATAAAAAGGGAGCACCCACAGATATCGACGGACTACCTCGCCGTCTGTATGTAGGTTAACAGGCTGTGCAGGTTTTCCCCAAGAGCTGGGAGCTCTTGTCTCCCTTTGCTTAAAATGTCTTGCTCCGCTTTGCTTGAAGTATCTTATTCTATTTTACCTATATGAAATGTCATGTTATGTTTAACCATTGTTCTCTTTACTTTTGCATTTAAAAGATTTTGTATTGTAATTGCAGGAATGCTTGCTCTAAGAGTAAACGTGAGTGTTCCTAGGTAACATTTTCCTTGGTGTAACTTGTTTCTCATGATGCATTTATAGATGTGTTTTCTCTCTCTCTGTGTCAGTACATTAATTGAGATACAGAGAATATTATGACAGCTGTATGATTATCTGGATTCTGTATTTTGTACTTTATGTCTCTATTCTGCGGTTTCTTTGAAGTTGCATCTTCTCATTAAACTGCCATTGTATTCTGCCTCCAATTCCATGTCTCATATGTCTGTTTTCTTCATTTTTGGAGCAAGCGTTCCTAGGCACCCCGGCTCAAATTAAGGTGCCCCTTTTGTCCCTGACTCACTCTCCTGCTCAGTTCTGTGGTGGCTCCCGGGGATCTGGGGACCGCCCCTAGCTTCCTTGACCCGTAATAGATCTTCCCTCCAACAGCCTCTCTTGCAAGTCCTGTATTATTGGTTTGTTGCCCCTGCCCCCCTTTCCACTGCCCTCCATAGTCTGTTGTGCTTCCACGGCCCTTCCTGCCTGCTCAGTGTGGTTAAATTGTTGCCTTTGCACCCTCCTACCTGCCTTCAATTTTCAGAGTCCGTGCCCCTGGCCTCTGCCTCTCAACAGTATCCTAATGAACAACTAGATTGCTAACATTCTATATTTATTACAAAAGTGTGGAACGCCTGACATCATCTTGATGTAATCAAAACTGTAATACCTAGAGCATTTCCTTTAGAAATTACATATATGAGAGGGTCTTATTGGCATCAAAATTATGGTTAGTGCTCTAAAAGACTAAAATAAGGACATATTTTCTGAGTTTTCAAATAGCGACAAAGCACTTTTAAATTATTTGTTATCTTTATGTTTTTTTATCCAGTTGACCACTTGATTAAATGTTGCACTTAGGGGAGAGGATGTGGTGTTACTTCCAGAACTGCAGACTTTGCAACTGGGGAACCAGGTTGAAGTTTCTGCTTCAGCTCGACATTCTGTGATTCTGGTCAAATCACTTAGTCTCCCCATGTCTACAACCAAAATGAATTTATTCTTGTGTGATGTAACCAATGCTCATGTAAAGCACTCCAATACCTGACAAGTCTGCACTATATAACACTGCAAAAACACAAAATAATAAGTGTTTTGCACACTTCTGTCATTGGGCTATATTTGGGCTACATCTGGGTGATTTTGGGCTACATTTGGGCTCTTTTGTCTCCGGTGGCCATCTTGGGAGATTTATTTGTTATGAAGTTTCCTAATTTCCTCATGTACTGCAGTCTCCTCAGTAGGAAATGCTTTCAGTTTTTTACTTTGATTCCATCATGAAGGTATTCAGATATGTCACACATTTGCCATAAATTATGAATGTTAGCACTCTAGTTGCTCATTAGATCACTGTAGTAAAACTACTGCACCATGGAAGTCTGCTCCTGGTATTAAAAGTGTATGTTTCAGTCTGCATGTCAGAATTTTTTAATGAAATAGAAGAGGATTTGAGAAGTCACTCAAAATGTGCCCTCATTTTCTTTCTTCAGCATTAATCATAATTTCTATGGCAAAATGAACCTCCTCATTGTGTTCCTTTTTAAATTAAATGTTTTAAGTGTTACCAGTTTATTCCAATCAAGATGGCTTCAGGTGTGCCATACTTTTGTCATAATGAAGACAGTAAGCGCTCTAGTTGGTTTTTAAGAACATTCTGGGACATTCTGTCATTGGGCTATACTTGGGCTACATCTGGGTGATATTTGGGCTACATTTGGGCTCTTTTGTCTCTGGTGGCCATCTTGGGAGACTTATTTGTTATGAAGTTTCCTAATTTCCTCATTTACTGCAGTCTCCTCAGTAGGAAATACTTTCAGTTTTTTACTTTGATTCCATCAAGAAGGCATTCAGATGTGTCACACATTTGCCATAAATTCAGAATGTTAGCACTCTTTTTGCTCATTAGATCACTGTAGTAAAGCTACTGCGCACCAGGGAAAACTGCTGCTGGTATTGAAAGTGCATGTTTCAGTCTGCATGTCAGAATGTTTTAATGAAATAGAAGAGGATTTGAGAAGTCACTCAAAATGTGCCCTAATTTTTCTTTCTGCAGCACTAATCATACTTTTTATGGAAAAATGAACCCCCTCATTTTGTTCCTTTTTAAATTAAATGTTTTAAGAGTTACCACTTTAATCCAAGCAAGATGGCTTCAGGTGTGCCATACGTTTATCATAAGTAGGACTGTTAGCGCTCTAGTAGTTCTTTGGAACACTCTGGGAAGCTGCAGTAGAACACAAAGGAATCAACTGACAGTCTCTGCCCTTGTTGGATGTACATGTTTTACTGAGAATGTCAGACTTCATTCTCACATGACTGAGAAAGATAATGTGAATTTACAGAAAATAAGCTCTCAGTTTAGCCTATAGATCACCTTCCAAACCTCTGTGGTAAAAGCATGAGAAAATATTTTTCTCTCAATCATGATATCCCAGCAGAAGGCTTTTTCACATGGTGAAATCACCTTAGAACATACCACAATTCCTAAAATGAGTATGGTACCATCAACAAATGATTTATAATGTAACTAAAGTCTTAAAACCTTCTATTAACTGCAATGCTTTTTAATGAGGTGCTATCATGTATATTGGTCCCAAGATGGCTGCCAACACTTCTTGGATGAAGTGCTGACAGCCAATCAGATCTCAGGATGAGATGTGTGGTTAGGCTCCGCCCACATATATATATGCTTTTAAATGCTATTTTCTCAGGAAATACTGAACAGATTTACACCAGACCTGCAAAAGGCACTTCCTTGACCTTATGGCTACCTCTCTGCCAAATTTCAAGTAATTCTGTTCAGCCGTTCGGGCTGTAGCTGTGTCTAAAGGTCCTATGGAAAAATGCATGGGGAAAACGCGCTTTGGGACCCCCCTTTTTTCTCGGCCCCTGCTTGACGAATCCCCCCGAGACTTTCAGGGTAGGAGCGGAGCGTAGCGCCCCACCTATTTTGAAAATTTCGCGAGGATTCGTCGACCGGCGCCAAAGTTATTCCAAATAGAATGTTGCGGATTTCCTATGGAAACAGGGTCCTAACTATAACTACCTACTGGCGACCGCCAGTAGGTAATATATATATATATATATATATATATATATATATATGTGTGTGTGAGTGTGTATACCTACTATAATATATACATCTTTTTCTCTTTCCCCATCCCCTTTTTCAGTTGATTCCCTTCCTTCCCTTCCTTTTATTTTTTGTTCTCCTTGATGTAGCATCCAAAATTTGAATAGATGTGGAGTTATTGTACTTAAGGAGACGCCAAGTGGACTGTTTACACACTTTCTGGGGATTAGTTAACCCAACAATTGTATGTGGTATGTTAAGGATTGTGGTACACAGACAATGCCCACTTGGGCTAGATTTGTGAATCTAAATTAGATCATGTGATGAACCTTAAGTGTAGATTGAATTACGAATACCATTGATTTTGGTGAATGCCCACTGGGGCAATTAATTTCAAGTACCAACATACATATTTTGAGTGTTGTTTGATCACATACCATTTTGTAAATAGACCGATTTTCATCTGTTTACGTTTCCTATAATGAAATGCCAGATATCGGCATGAAATGAATATTCAGTTTCATGTTTGGGTTGTAACATACTCCGATTTACACCACTACAAAATGGCGCTTAGATTTTTAAAGCATTGTCTATTCTTAGTCCCATTTCTATTTCGATGAATGCGCGTATGAAAGGAGACTGTGATTGCATTGAAGCCATACCGTGAACAAGCTTTATAGCGAAACGCGTTGGTTAAGGCTACAATTTTGCCTGGATTAAAATTTCGAACACAGCATTCCTGGGAGTCCTGGATTTCTTTTCGTGATTTTCGGAAAGTAGCGTCTTGGATATATATATATATATATATATATATATATATATATATATATATATATATATATATATATATATCTACTGGCGGTCGCCAGTAGATAGTTATAGTTAGGACCCTGTTTCCATAGGAAATCCGCAACATTCTATTTTGAATAACTTTGGCGCCGGTCGACGAATCCTCGCGAAATTTTCAAAATAGGTGGGGCGTTGAGCTCCGCTCCTACCCTGAAAGTCTCGGGGGGATTTGTCAAGCGGGGGCTGAGATAAAAGGGGGGTCCCAAAACGCGTTTTTCCCATGCATTTTTCCATAGGACCTTTAGACAGAGCTACAGCCCGAACGGCTGAACAGAATATATATCTATATATATCTATATCTATATATATATCTATATCTATATATATATATATATATATATATATATATATATATATATATATATATATATATATATATATATATATATATATATATATATATATATATGTGTGTATGTGTTTGTGTGAGTGTGTATACCTACTATAATATTATCTACTGGCGGCATTCTATTTGGAATAACTTTGGCGCCGATTGATGAATCCTCGCGAAATTTTCAAAATAGGTGGGGCGCTCCGCTCCGCTCCTACCCTGAAAGTCTCGGGGGGATTCGTCAAGCGGGGGCTGAGAAAAAGGGGGTCCCAAAACGCGTTTTTCCCATGCAATTTTCCATAGGGACCTTTAGTCCAAGGTACAGCCCAAACGGCTGAACAGAATTACTGTCAGCCGTTGCTGTCTGCTGATGACGTCAGATATTACATCACTGATTACATATGTGTCTTTCTGAAAAATAAATATTTGTAATATATGTATAGCTAAAGATTAATGGAAGAAGACATGGGTAAATAGGTGTCTAAATACAGTGATGTAATATCTGACGTCATCAGCAGAGGATTGCGGTCGCGTGAGTTATAGTTGCGTGCACTAACTATAACGGGGGAATTTCATTGTTTTTTTTCGAGTGAAATGTCCAGCTAACTATAACATGTGTGAAACCTATGGTTTTTTAAGTGAATTTGCAAGGTTTTTTAAATGCTAATTCGTAACTATAACGTGTGTGAAACCTATGGTTTTTTCAGTGAATATATATATATATATATATATATATATATATATATATATATATATATATATTCACTTAAAAAACCATAGGTTTCACACATGTTATAGTTAGCTGGACATTTCACTCGTAAAAAACCAATGAAATTCCCCCGTTATAGTTAGTGCAGGCAACTATAACTCACGCGACCGCAACCCTCTGCTGATGACGTCAGATATTACATCACTGTATTTAGACACTTATTTACCCATGTCTTCTTCCATTAATCTTTAGCTATACATATATTACAAATATTTATTTTTCATAAAGACACATATGTCATCAGTGATGTAATATCTGACGTCATCAGCAGAGGATTGCGGTCGCGTGAGTTATAGTTGCCTGCACTAACTATAACGGGGGAATTTCATTGGTTTTTTACGAGTGAAATGTCCAGCTAACTATAACATGTGTGAAACCTATGGTTTTTTAAGTGAATTTGCAAGGTTTTTTAAATGCTAATTCGTAACTATAACGTGTGTGAAACCTATGGTTTTTTCAGTGAATTTGTACGGTTTTTTAAATGCTAAGTTATGTATTTGTGCACCGAGCGCTCGCTGTGGGCGCTCGGTGCGCGTCGCGCACTGAGCACCCACGGTTCGCAGTGCGTGCCGTGCACGCGCGGTGCACGCACCTTGCAATTTAAAAAAAAAAAAATTGTTTTTTTCTCCCTTTGGGGTCCTTCTGTGACCCCCTGACCAAGGCTAGAGGGTCAGGAACTGTCCACTCTGCCCCCTTTTCACGTTCTCCAGCTTTTTTTTTCACCCCCTCAAACTGCGAGAGACAAAATGGCGGCCGACACTTCCTGGTTTCGACCGATTCGAATGTTTACCGACATCTAACAACCAATCAGAATTGCGCTCGCGCACGGCAGGGTGCGCGCACAGTGCACGCACGGTGCGCGCGTTTAGATATTGATATGCTTTTAAATGCTATTTTCTCAGGAAATACTGAACAGATTTACACCAGACCTGCAAAAGGCACTTCCTTGACCTTATGGCTACCTCTCTGCCAAATTTCACGTAATTCTGTTCAGCCGTTCGGGCTGTAGCTGCGACTAAAGGTCCTATGGAAAAATGCATGGGGAAAACGCGTTTTGGGACCCCCCTTTTTCTCGGCTCCCGCTTGATGAATCACCCCGAGACTTTCAGGGTAGGAGCTGAACGGAGCGCCCAACTGTTTTGAAAATTTCGCGAGGATTCGTCAACCGGCGCCAAAGTTATTCAAAATCGAATTTTGAGATTTCCTATGGAAACTAGGTTGTAACTATAACTATCTACTGGCGACTGCCAGTAGATAATATATATATATATATATATATATATATATATATATATATATATATATATATATATATATATATATATATATATATATATATATATATATATACATATGCAAAAAAAGAAGTAGAGAACTCCGGGTAGTTCTCAAATTTAGGTGGAAAGCAGCTCCTGTATAGAGCACTCTCAACACCAGCGACACTCTAGATCTGCTCACCTCAAATGTCTGCTTTCTATCTGTCTATCTCGGCGTGGATAGCACTGTGCTAATCCTATGCTTAAAGACTTTGATAGAAAAGCAGACATTTGAGGTGAGCAGATCTAGAGTGTCGCCGGTGTTGAGAGTGCTCTATACAGAAGCTGCTTTCCACCTAAACTTGAGAACTACCCAGAGTTCTCTACTTCTTTTTTGCATGATTTATTCGTCACTCTATATATGTATAACCTACTGATGGTCACCAATAGACAGTTATAGTTATAATCTAGTTTCCATTTTGTTTTTCCAATAACTTTGATGCTGTTTGACAAAATCTTCACAACTTTTTCAAAAAGTATACTTTAGTCAGTTTAGCTGCTGTGTTGAAAGTTTTAGGGTGATCTGTCAAGTGGGGAAAAGAAAAAAGGGGGGTCCCAAAATGTGTTTCCCCGTGTGTTTTCCCATAGGGATTTTGAACATGACTTCATCCTGAACTGCTGAACGAAATGACAACAAATTTGGCAGAAAGCTAGATTATGGTCCAGAAAGCGTGGTGGTTGTAATTTGGTGTAAATCCATTCTAGATTTTTCGAGATATTAAAAGGCAAAACAAAATAAGATATCTAGGGACGCGGATCCTCCACGAATCCAGCAGACCCCCTTCTGACATCTGTTTGGCTGCCAACACTTCTACCAGGAAGCTGAGTCTCAAAAAACCATAAAATATAAAGAAAGTGGGGCAGGGTAGATATTCCCTGACTCACTAGGAGTGGTGGCGGGTACCAGAGGGAACCCGCCAGGGAACAAAAGCAATTGTAATTCAGTTTTGCCACAGATTTGCGGGTGGACCTGCGGATCTGGACACAATTTAAAAAAATAGATGTGCGGTCTCCTGCTTGTCATTTTCAGGAAGCCCCCCGGTGAACCAAGTCCCCGGGGCATGTTAAAAATAGATGAGGTGGCTCATGGGGCCCCCTCCTTGGGTATTAATAATAAATCATGCGAGGGTCACACAGACCCCCCCACAGCCCAGGGACTGCCACCTCTCTGGGGCATAACTTTAAAAAGAAGGAGGGGGCCACGTGCCCCCCCTGGAGCCATACATAGCCCTGGGGACCACCACCCCCAGTGCCTGCTCCTGCTATGTCCCAAGGTGCCGACCCTCGGGACATAGCTATTTGATGTGGATTGGTGGGAGCTTTCCTGCCAAGCCACACCAAACACTCAGCTTTTGGGCAAACGAGAGTGGAGAAATCCTCTCGCTTTCTGGAAGCGGAGCATTTGCTTTGACACACAGGGAGCTGCATGTTTATCAGCTCCATATGTTTCAAAGCAATGCCGGCTCCCACAGGAGGCGGGGAGCCAGCAGTGACCGCGGGGGCATTCAGGATCCCCTGTGTCCCCAATGGAGATGACGGGCCCTGAAGATGGGTCCCCGTGACCAAAATCGGCCCGGGGAAGGGGGCCCACGTGGGCCCCTTTCCCTAATAAAACAAATAAATGTGAAAAAAGACACAGCCCAGCAAGTTGCCGGAAGTCCTGCCCCCTTTCACCACCACTCTGAAAACGCACCTCCTGGTGCACTACTAGATGGGGGATGAGGTCCTCTTGGCTCCTGAGGGTCACTGGAGGGCACACTACCCATCCTGTTACCTCCAGTAAGTCCCCCACATAGGGTTGTTGAGAGGTCATCAGAGACCCCTCCCCATTTCTCCACCACTCTGCAAATGCACCTCCTGGTACACTACTGGTTGAGGAACGAAGCCCCCTTGGGGGCCAACAAGCCCTCCTGTTTCCTCCCATAAGTCCCAAACAGTGGAATTGCTGAGAGGTTGTTGGAGGCCGCATCTCCTTTTTCCGACCACTCTGCAAACATGCCTCCTGGCACACTACTGGTTGGGGATGAAGTCCCGTGGCCTGCTTAGTGTCCTTGGGGGCCAAAAATATCTCCTGTTACCTCCAGTAAGTCCTACACAGCGGGATTGCTGGGAGCTGGTGGAAAGCCCCTCCCCTTTCTCCACCACTCTGAAACCGCGCCTTGTGGCACACTACTGGTTGGGGATGAAGTCCCCTTGGATGCTGAGGGTCATTGGGAGCCAAGAAGCCCTCCTGTTAGCTCCAGTAAGTTTGACACAGCTGGATTCCTGAGAGCTGGTTGGATGCTCCGCCCCCTTTGTCCACCACATATCACTACTAGTTAAAAAACCATAAAATTTCACTGAAAAAAAGGTTACAGGGACATTATAGTTAGGCACAGAATTCACTCGTACAAACCCAGAGAAATTCAGCAGTTATAGTTACCCGAGCTGACTATAAATTATTCTCCAGCAATGCACTGCTTATGACCTCACATATTACATCACACATGGCATGGTTAGGGACATCACTGATGTCATCACTGATAGCATCTCAAATAACATCACTGCTGCCTTTACTGATGACATCCACAGACCCACTCACACACCCACTCACACCCCATTCAACCTCTTGTACACCCACTCACATACCCACACAGCCACTCACATACCCATTAACAGACCCATACCAGTACTCACACATCCACTCACTCCTCTATAGAGGCACTTACACACCAACTCACTCTCTTGTACAGCCCCTCACACAACCATTCACACACCCTTACAGCCACTCCTACAACCAGTCACTCACCTGTACAGTCAGTCACACAGCCACACACTCACCCATACAGCTACTCATACACCCACTTATTCACCTACACAGTCACTCACACACCCATTCACTCACCCATACAAGCATGCAGTGTTCTGATCTATCGTAGTTAGATCCCCAGCCATAACGTACAGGAGAGCTTTCTCCATGAAAGATACTTTAGTCAGAAGTAAACCGGAAGTCATAGAACAAACTAGTTGGTTGCAACTAACAAAACGGTTCTGAAAATGTAGCAGTTGTAAGGCTTGCAGCATAGGAGTCAATACAACTGAGCATCACTCACCCTTCCGGGAAGCTCCGATCAAAATTGGTGGAAGCTTCAATTGCAAAACTGAATTTCTAATTTATGTCCTGAGTTGTGTCTGTGGACCAAGATATATACTGAAAGCCCATTTGATAATCTTACAGCATATGAGGGCAGTAAATAAAAAGGATCAAACATATTTGGTAGCCCGTCATATGCTTGATTTTCATGATCATGACGTTCGATGACTTAACTACTTTGTAATTGATGTAATACAGAAAAGCCTCAGCGGAGGCAACAGGGAGCGAGTGCTTAGACAGGCAGAAGCTAAGTAAATTGTCAGTTTAGACACTAAAGCCCCTCATGTGTTGAACCTAGGGGAGGATTTACACACATTTTTATAGTAGAGGAAGCGGTTATCTTCTCTGGTTTTTAAGTCACTTGGGATACACTAATGTGGTTGGGAAAGGTGAAGAAAGACATATAATGTATTTTTCTAGAACATTCACAAAAAGGTTGGTCGTAGTCATACCATTTCAGCTTTTCTTTGAATCATGTTTCATTATGACATTAAAAAAATTACATTTTGAATTGAATCAGTATGCCTGATTCAATATAATTGAATTTAGCTGTATTGATTAACATGACCCATTTGGGTTGGATTGTTAGTCTAAAATAACAGACCAAACTTGTTCAGTGTCGATCACACACGGTCAACAGCATCCTGAACATTGCCCACTTGGGCTCAGTTGTGAATTGAATAATTATAAAATAGGTTTGCTCGATAGCTATTATATATGTTCAATTGTACATAGATAAAATCACAATATCAATCTGATGATATAGTGCAACATGAGATATCATGGAAAAAAAATAATCACTTCAAACAGACTTCATGACTATATATAGGAAGTGTTAGACTTGGGGATCTCTGGTTGGCACAGGTAGGTACTTGTGACAAGCAGGGACCCTCTCCTCTAGTCAGGGTAAGGGGCTACACTCCTAAAATAACCCCTGCTCACCCTCTAGGTAACTTTGCGCGAGTAGACAAGGCTTATCTCAGAGCGTTATAGGTTAAGCATTTGTGACCACATACAGTAACCCAGTGACAACCCCACAAATAGACACCACACTAGATTTATATCAAAAATAGTGATCTTTTATATAAAGACTTAGCACAAGACCAAATGACATACACAGTTCAAGAATATGCTTTTAGAAAGAGTTCTTAGGTTAGCGACAAAATCATTCACCTTAGTGTCCGTTTTAACCCACAGTACCTTATGATGCGATAAAAAGTTCCTAGCGGCACTTAAATGTTGAAAATCAAGGTGTAGCTTATCCGGTAGAAATTTACACGCTAAGGCACAATGCGACAAAATTCGGCCCACTAACGAGCGGGGCGATAATTTCACCAGCGGTTATCTTGGTTGAGTCTGCGACTATTTTCGCAGCGATAAAATTACTCACGCTAACAAGCGGTGCAATGATCTTGGCTTGTTCTGCGACGATTTCACACAGCAGCGGCAGGCTCTGCGGCGAAGTTCGCAGCGATAGAATTCTTCCCGCTAACCTGTGGAGCGTGGTTCTTGGGCTGGTAGCGATCAAATTCGGCCCGCTAACGAGCGGGGCGACGATTTTCCCAGCGCTGATCAGGCTCAGCGGCAGCAGGCTCTGCGACGATGTCCTCAGCGATAAAATTCTGCACGCTAACAAGCGGTGCGATGGAAATGTTCTCGCTAAGCCGGCTGTGCGTGAAAAAGTGGAGATCTTTGGTTTCTTTCTTCTTGGCCAGCATCCCACAGCAGGCACAGCTCCCAGAGGCCCGAAAACTGGTTCCAGCACTCTAGGAGGGGTAGAACTCACATAGCAGAGTTCAGGGGGAAGCTGGGGGTAAAGTCATTTTGTTCCTGGGACTTCTTAACAGGAGGCCAGCTCTACTCAGGCCCTTGGAGATCTTTTTAAGCACAAGTTGAAATAAAGTCTTTTGTAGTCTTTCGCCTCTCCTTCAGCAGCACGGCAACCACTGCAGGCCAATCCCCCAGGTCAGGGACAGTACTCCTCCTTACAGCTTTCCCAATTCCTTCTCCTCAGGCAGAGGTTCTTCTTGTCAAGCAGGATCTAATTTCTTGGGAGCAGGGTCCCAATAATTATACCCCTAAATCCTTTGTTCCTCTGGGGTAGAGGGGCCTTTGCCCAGTCCAAACCAGTTCCTGAGCACTTTGTTGACATGACTCTGACTTTCTATTCAGGGTGCAGGGCAGAGACATCAGCCGCTCCACAGGAGGTGGAGCCAGTATTGTGGTGGCAGAGCACAGCCCTATTCAGAGTCCAGGTGCACTCCTCCCACCCATCTGGATGTCAATCTCTCTATTCACCACCAGGCTACCTAGCCCTGCCCTTCTGGGTTTCCCCAGCCCTGTCACTCACACAAACCAGACAGGCAGATACACATCATAGCAGAGGCGGGCTGAAATGGTTAGGCAAGCAAATACCAACTTTTTAAAAGTGGCATTTGCAAACACAGAATATTAAAATTAACTTTACTAAAAGTTGTATTTTATTATTCTGAGTTCAGGCATACTAAACTCGAATTTCTACCATGTTCCCTGGGTCTGTTAGGATCATAGAATGTAACAATTCTAACAGCCCATTCTGGCCTATGGGAACAGGTAGCCTTGCAATAGTGAAAAACGAAAATGGCTGTAATTCACTATTAGGACATGCCACCCACATCAGGGCTTGTCCTACCTTATGCTTACAATGCACCCTGCCATTGGGCCTACCATAGGGGTGACTAATATGAAGTTAAGGGAAGGTTTAGGGACTGGCAAGTGGGTGCACTTGCCCAGTCAGCATGACAGTACCAGACTGCATGCAGGTTCTGCAATGGCAGACCTTAGACACATTTTACTAGGCCGCTTCTGTGGGTGGCACAACCAGTGCTACAAGCCCACCAGCAGCATTTGTATTAACACGCCCTGGCACTCCTGGTGCACTTTACTGGGGTCTGACAGTAAACCAAATAAGCCAATCATGGAATCCAACCAACATATACATTTTACCATAGGGAGAGCATATGCACTTTAGCACTGATCAGCAGTGGTAAAGTGCCCGGAGTAATAGAACAGCCAACAACAGGTCAGAAAAAATACAGGAGGAAGGTAAAAATTTCAGGGATGACCCTGCAAAAAGGGCCAAGTCCAACAGGAAGTAATGTAATTTGTTAAAACTAAAGCGAATAATGAATTATTGAAATTATTGCTCTAATTGGGATTGATTGGTTGAAGTCTTTCTTCTATATTCGTGAACCACATGACATTTAAATGTTCATTGACAGCGTTGCAGGCATATGAACAAGGCCAGTATTGTGGCCGAAACGCGGTATGATGAATTATTGTGCAAATAAATCATTTTTTAAAAGAAGCTGGTGTCTGCGCCTGGTCCGTGATGATTTGTTTGTGAAATATGCTCTCATTCCACCTCTGGCACAAAGATGCCTGTAGCCCTCACTGGTGCTCAATGCTAGGGGTGGGCCGTAACCTTCGACCTGCCGGCGTAATCCGCAGAGTTTTGCCACTCAGGGTGGAGTTCAGCAAAATCTTCGCCAACTGCCTCTTGGCAGAGTTTTTCTCATGTGTGGAATGCCACTGTTAAGTTGGCGAGCGAGAGAATATGAGTGCTAGACGTCTCCTGGTGATATTTCTCAAACGGGGGCAGTTGCGGCAGGTCGCGACCACTCGCATTGAGAAAGCTGCCGCTTGAATTGAGGAAGCTGCCGCTCGAGTAGAAAATCTACTCAACCGGCGGAAAGAAGCAGCGCCCTCTGGTGGCGTGAAGCTGTTCCCGCTGATTTAACAGCACAGGACAAGCTCCAGAAGCTGTAAAATCAGTGCGAGCAGTGCTAAGGACAGGAATTTTGCCACTCGCAGAACTCCTCGGAATCTCATAGAGTTTTTCGGTGACTGTGCAGGATTTGACAGAGAAAATGTCAGTGAGTTCCGCCCACCCCTACTCAATATACCAGGCCGTGTGGTTATGTTGCTTGCATTGCTGCAAATGAAGGAATCCCCAGACCTTAGATCATGTTAGTGCTTAGTGTGGGTTGTGGCGAATCAGGTCAGGACCAACAAACCATAATTCTTTTTTAAAATCAAGCCTATATTCTTTAAGATAAATAGCATTTCATATAAAAAAGAAAAGTTTACTTTTTTGGTTTGTTTAAGAGTTGGCAGTGGTTACTTTTACAAAGGGGACCCCTTCCCTTTTGTGAATGCATTACAACCTCCTTTGGGCAAGTCTCTGATAGTCTTTGCTTTTTGTCATCAACACACTCCACAATCATGCTTGTTCACTGTGACTTTAATGCAACCTAAAGCGGGGCTCTGTGATTTGGAGGGACACACCATGTGCACCCTCTTTATTACAATAAGACTAGCGTCATCCCTGTGGGTGGTTGACGACTGGCAGCTATGGGTCCCACCGTGACCAGCAGTCATCCCTTAGACTCCAGACAGAAGCTGAGAACCCTCTGTGTGAGTACAGAGTGTAGCATCTCTCCCCCCCCCCCCCCCGAGCTGCTGTGCATCAGATCCTTCAGGAGCCCTGTATAAGGGAACTCCATATCCCAGGGTTCCGTGTGTAACGTATTCAGCAAGCAGGTGTAAGGGATCCACCCCAACCCCTTGTATAGGGGTCCTTCCCTCCACTCCCCAACCCTGAGTTTGATGGCAGTGCTCTAAGCATAGATGTTTTTGACTTGACAGCTGTAAAGTCATGAGTTCATTCATCGAGGGGCAGAGGGGAGGAAGCCGGCTCTGGGAATCAATTCAAATCCCTGCCACTAATGGGCCATAGAAGTAAGGAGACCACATCTCCAACAGGAACCCACTCAACAGCCTTCTTCACCTGCAGCGCTGCTCATAGACCCAACCACCAGTGAATCTGCTGGTTCTTGACCCACGCACCCAAGATCGGCCCTCCTCTTCTGGATCCACCACCACCACACCCTGGACCAGTCCACACACTCTGCATTTACATCAGGATCTGACAGAGCAGTAGCAACCATTCCACTGATCTTGAATCCTCGAGACTCTCAGAAACTCCTTGAGAGACTGCCCCAGGACTGCTGTTGGACGTTTTACCGACACACCACAATCTGAGGGCAACACCCTGCCCCCTGGTCTCAACACATCAGGAGGTGCAACTGCAGGCATCCTAGCCATCTCTGTCTACATCAGCAGACAAACAGAACACAAGGCTCCTGGAATCAAGCAGCAGTTCTCAGGTCCCCATCCCTGACCCAGGCAAAAACTGTTCAGCAGCACCCAGGGTCCTGTCATCTGACATCAGCAGCCAGCACTCTGTAGCCCAATGCCACAGATGTGCCCCAGCTGCCACGTAACACCCATGGCTCTTCAATGTGGCAGCAACACCCCGGACACTTCACAAAGGCACACAGACTCCGCCCTGGCGGCCATGAAGCACCCAGTGCAGCGTGCATCTTCACGGCACTGCCCCCCAGGTGCAAGAGAAGACACCAGCCCACCACTACCTGTGTCTCCTCTGCATGGAATGCTGTATTGATGGGTGAGGTGAGCACTGACTGCTCTTCATTTCAAGGAGCTTTGTACCACTCCTACCCCAGACACAGCTGTTTGTCGCTGCCAAACGCCCCATGTAATGTGCGACACCTTCAGCCAGACAAGGATTTTTAGGCAGCATCACTTGGTTTTCGAGCCCATGTTTATAACATTTTAAGGTGGCTCTCGAGGGCCAGATTATGGAAGTCTTGTATGTAGAAAGTCTAGATTATTTTAAGTTGTCAGCTGACAGGGGTCCATGTGAAACCTGTGCATGTTCAATGCAATGGAAGCTGCTGTCCCTGCAGTGTGGGGCGCAAACAATGACCTTCTGCTTTCTATGATGTGCCTGTTCTGTAAAGAGGTTATGCACCAATCACGATAAATGCCCTCCTGCCAACCTGGCTCTCACCTGGAATCAGTTGTCAATCATCGCCTGTGGGCAGGACATGAGGTCAAATGTCAAGTTCAGCTCCTCCCTAGAGACTGTTTCCTGTCAGTTTGTACACGGAGGGACTCAGACGGAAGAAACGCCGCTACAAACAACTGGAACACAAATGGAGAATGAGCCAGAAGAATGCAGACAAAAGCACATTCGTTCAAATCCTGACCACCAAATGTGCCACTCTGGTAGACCGCATTGATGCCAGTACCAACAGAAGCAAAGAAATCTTTGCCATTTTAAAAGATTTCACTTGAGCATCGCCCGCCTCCAACTCAATCACCGCCATGCAGGACCTCTGCAAAAATCTCTCTAAATTCTTCAGCAACAAAATCACCATCATTTACAGCAATTCAGCCCGCAACCGAACCCAACAGACCTCGCCAAATGCCCCCGGAGCGTATCCTAAGAACTAATGCTAACCGCATCACCCCAGAAGAAAGTGCTGTCGCCATGTAGTCCATCCACTCAGGGGTCCCATTGGAACCCTTGCCCCAACACGCCTACTCCAGAGGAGTGTACTCCATCAGCATCATCCTCACACACCCATTCTGAATGCCTCCACCTCTTCTGTCACCTTCCCAGATGCTCTAAAACACACAACTGTCCTCCCATTTCTGAAGAAACCCTCTGCGGAGCATTCAACACTCACCAACTACAGACCAATCTCCCCGCTACCGTTCCTGGCAAAGGTCTTAGAGAAAATCATCAACAGACACCTCACCAAATAAATCAATGACCACCAACTTCTCCACACCACTCTGTCTCATTTCAGACACAACCACAGCACAGAAATTGTCCTCATCACTGCCACGGATGACATCCGCATGACTCTGGACAGAGGAGACAAGATGGCACTCATCCTCCTGGACCTCTGCACACCATTTGGCACAGTCCCTCACCCTATCCTCAACCAACGCCTACACATCAGAATCCAAGGACACGCACTCCAGTGGATCTGCTGCTTCCTGTCCGGAAGGACCAAGTCAGTCCGCCTGACACCGTACACCTCGGACATCTGCGACCTCATCTGCAGAGTTCTGTAAGGATCCTCCCTGATCCTGACGCTCTTCAACGCGTACATGATCCCTCTAGCCAGCATCATCCACTCTCACAACATCAACGTCCTCTCTACGCCTCTGACACGCAATTCATTCTCTCCCTCGTGGACAAGATGCCCGGTCCTCCCATCGACTTCAATGCCTGCAAGAATGAAATCGCCCTCTGGATGAAGACCAGCTGTCTAAAGCTGAACACCGACCAGACCAAAATCATGATCTCCAGGAAGAGCTCTTAACCGTGGGACTCCACCTGGAGACCAACAGAGCAGGGACCGGAACCCACCCCGAGCACCCACGCCAAGAGCCCCGGGAGCATCATCAACAGCAAAGGCAACATGACCACAGTGATCCATGCCATCACCGCCTCATGCCCTATACCCTGAAGATGCTGAGGGGGATTTTTAAATAGCTCCCAATCAGTACCCAGAAAACTGCCATGCATGCCGTGGTCACAAGTAAGCTGGACTATGGAAACACCCTCTATGCCGGAATCAACAGAAAACTCACCAGAAGGCTGAGACCATCCAGATCTCAGCTGCCAGAATCACTCCACTGGCTCCCCGTCCACAAACAAGCACAATTCAAACTCCTCTCCCACTTTTTCAAGGCGCTACATGACACCGGCCAAGCATACCTCAACAATTTCATCTGCTTTCTCAAACCTTCCAGACACCTCCGCTTGTCCGGAGTCCTACTTTCACAAATCCCACGCATTCGAAAGCCAGATCTGGCAGTCGAGACGTGCCCTAGATCACTCCTACAGCATGGAGCAGCGCACTGCTACACATGAGAGCCTTCTCCTCACTTCTGGAACTCTGCAAGAAGCTGAAAGGCGTTTTGAGGAGTCCCGAAAGGCTTTAGGTATACCTGGACTCACACCTGCTCAGCGCCGGGATACCCTCCTGGGTGATAGCAGGCACTATAAATCTCCATGACATGACATGACATGACATGACATGACATAACATGAGATAACATAACCAATGGTCTTCGTGATGGGCATCTGAATTGCAGCTCCCTCAGGGATCAACACTGATGCACAGAAGAACTTGTGCACAACACACCTGAGAACAAGGAAACAAATGCAAGGGAAGTGGGAAGAGCTAGAATCCCTCCTCCTTCCCTGGGGATAATGAATGAGCGCCACAGAATGACCACAAAAGGATCAGTCCAAGGCCACTGTACGCACATAGCTGCCAAGGGGCCCCATGTCACGTGCGTCGCACTTTGCATGCTGGGACATTTTGAGGTTGCACCTCAAATCTTAAAGGTAAATCTACAACTCCAAGAAGGAAATATGCATCTTGTCTAAACAGCTAGGGCGACCGATGACGTCACCGACAGCGCCGGCTCGTGTCAGCTCCGCGCGCACAGAAGAGATTAACAAACAATATCCTTTTTTCTTTTGTAAAAAATGGCGATGGGTAAAGTGATGGCAGTCATTAGCCGTTATTCACTCACTGAATGATTCAATGGGGTGGATGTTTCCCCACTCGCCACTTCAAGCCGCCTTCCAATTTCATCCCATTGTCTCCTGCTCCCCCGGGGCCCTTCCTTTCATCCTTCAATCGCAAAGAGGCGAAGGAAAGAGTTTCACTAAGTGACTACCTGAAGCAAAGACCAGATTACATCTTCGTACAGAAGCAACGCCTCTGCGCAATAAACACTGGAATCACATTTTTATACCTGCGAATGGGACAAAGGGCCGTCACAAAAGCCGTTTTCCCACGTGTATTTTACTTTAATGAATGTTCCTGCACAGAGCCAGGCTGGCTCTGAGACGAGAGCAGCTCCTTTCACGGAGTGCAGCTGAGAGCAGCAGCGGCGCGCGTGCTCCTGGGTAGCACCGGTGCTGAAGGAACCGAAACCAGGTCTGTCGGCCGCATGTGGCCCACGGGCCGTACAGTGACAGGAGGACTCCGGATAAAGAAGCCGTACTCTGGCCAGGCACAGCCTTTGTGGAACACGTCCCTGTGTTGGGGATTTGAAAGGAAGGTATCTGAGCCATCCAAGGGAACATGAAAATGGATCTTTCACCGTATATACCCACTTATCTCAGTCTGCACCCCTCCATCCCAAAGGCCTTCATTTAGGCTTTACCTGAAAACAGTGCTTAATTTGAGCTGGTGGTTGCCAGTTGAGGGGGGGGGGGGGGGCAGGGCCGGTTCTAGGCATGGGCAGTGTGGGCAGCTGCCCAGGGCCTTTCGCTCAGTTGAAAGACAGGGGGCCCCGCTTCACTGTGAAATGCCACACTTTTCACAGATTGCCCACCTGCTCCTCCAGGGCCCCCTCCCCACACAATCACAATACACATGGGAGATGTCTGGAGTCAACCTTGCCGGTCAGGGCGTGGTGGCATTCCTGGGGGTGCAGGGGTGGGGGGAAGGGACAAACAGAGTGGGGAAGGTACAGCAGCCAGGCCAGCAATTATGTTGGCTCACAGTGTCAGGGGTGGGGCAGCACCTCTGTTAAGTACCGGCCATACCCTTTCTGCATTTTGTTGCGAGGTGACAGAAGGCCCCTTTGTTTCCAGGACCAGCCAGACACAGGTAAGGAGAGGTGGGTGAGGGAAGGAGGGAGCAGCCAGATCAACTGGCTTTTGTTAACTTTTGCATCACCCTTTTTTTATGGGAATGTGTATTTAAAATATATGTAGAACTGCGGGTGCTAGGGCAGTGTTTTAGGAAATGCCTCCTACTGCTTCCAAGGCTCAGGGGAGGGCCCCCTTTCCCTGGGCCTCTGAGCACTTGAGCAAGCTGCAAGGTCCAGGTGTGGGGCCCCCCTTCCCTGGGCCTCTGAGCACTAGAGTAAAGCTGCAAGGTCCAGGTGTGGGGGCCCCCTTCCCTGGGCCTCTGAGCACTAGAGTAAAGCTGCAAGGTCCAGGTGTGGGGGCCCCTTCCCTGGGCCTCTGAGCAGTAGAGCAAGCTGCAAGGTCCAGGTGTGGGGGCCCCCTTCCCTGGGCCTCTGAGCACTAGAGTAAAGCTGCAAGGTCCAGGTGTGGGGGCCCCCTTCCCTGGGCCTCTGAGCACTAGAGTAAAGCTGCAAGGTCCAGGTGTGGGGGCCCCCTTGCCTGGACCTTGTACCATTACTCCCTCTTTCCTTTATTTGTTCCCCTGTGAAATGAATCCAAAAAAGAAAAACACTTTTGTGGAAACGTCCTCCTTTTTCTGACATTTATCACTTCCAAAGTGCAGCCTTGGGATGAAGAGAAATAAAAGGCTCAATATGTAAAAAATAACTTAAGCAAGACAGAGTGGGTCGAGAAGGGGCCAGATTGATTTTATTCACCCCCAAAATAAATTAGCGCCACTTTACAGAGTTTGCCAGGGAAGCGCTACTTGTGTTTTCTTGTCTTTCTCTGAACAGCGTTGTTTTCCCCGGGTGGGGAAGTGCACCAGTGCTGGAGGTGCTGCGATACCTGCTTGATGGGCGGATTGGGAAACAAAATGCGCACCGCGGCTCTGTATTCACCAAAGCGGTTTTTTAAACCATACTGCTTACGTTTCGTAAGGATATAAGCAATGGACATTGAAACGGGTCTTGACCTTAGCTTTTCAGGCAAAAGCACTCACTAATTTCTGAATAATTAGTGTAAAACGAAAAAGGTAACCATGTTGTTCCTGCTTACATTTCACATGGTTTACTTAATCTTACATTCCTTATGGGTGTTTGCTTTTTCCAGGATGTTGTCACTTTTTTTTTTTACACAGCATTTTGCTCTTGTCTAGAGCGTAATTTGAATTGAGTCGCCTCCAGGTGTTAATAGCAATTGGGTTGCAGTGCGAGTTTCTCTCAGTGGGGCAGTATGGTGTTCAGTGGAGAAGAGGATGTGGCACTATGGTCAGAGCTTGGAACTGGGGAACCAGGTTCAGCCTTCATGACCAGTCCACCAGACCCCTCACCTGAGAGAGCACATTTCCATGCTGAACCTTAGAAGGCCCCGAAAGACCTTAGAAGAATGGTGTCTGAGCACCAGCAGGTGGACCATAGCGGTGACAAGTATGGGTTAACCTTGAAGGCCTGTCCACTACAAACCCTATTTTTTTTAAGTTTAAAAGAATTTTATTAGGTATTGAAAAATGAGAATGCAGTACAACAAGTTTCCGCTGGGAAAAAGGGGGGAAAGGAGGAATGGGGAAGGGAGGGGGGGGAGTGGGAGTGTTGAATACAATATGCAAGAGGGATTGTACATCCAAACAATAATCATAGGCAATTGAAATAAAGCGAAATAAAGATTACATTAATCATGTTAATCATAACCTAGACAGCTAAGTAGAAAAGAAGTAAGAAACAAGCAATATGTATAGAGAATTATGGACTTAGTAAGGGCATCATGGAGGTTTGGAAACTTCTTGTTGTTCAGGTGATGGACGAGAGGAACGAGCAACACAGTTGTCCAAGTATAACGTAATGGGGAGCCAGAGCTCCGCACGCTTAGCTGCTACTTGAATAGGAAAAACAAAGGCATTGTCAAGTCTATGATTATAACAAACATTGAACCACCACGCTTTGAAGGAAATATTAGACGTATTTTTCCAGTTAACAGTAATCTGTTGAAAAGCAGTGGCTAGTAATAAATCAATGATGCGAACATCCATATCTACGTCATCACAACTAGGAGATAAACTGCCCAAAAAAAGATGAGAAAGAGAAAAAGGGATACGGGTATGGAAAATAACATTAATTTGAGCCCACACCTGTAACCAGAAAGCATGCACATGTTTGCAAAGAAAGAGCATGTGGAGTAGGGTAGCGTTGGGTGAGTCACACGACCAGCAATTGTGTGAGGTATTGGGGAATCTTTTGTGAAGCGTAGCAGGAGTGTGAAGAAGTCTGTTATAAATAAATAAAAAATAAGGATTGTGTCAAGGAAGCGGCTCTGGAGGTTTTACGTAATTTTATCCATATTTTGTCCCATAAGGATACCGGCCAAACTATTTCAAGATCAGCTTCCCATTGAGATTCAACCTTGGATTTGGGTCTGAGCAGGTCATGGGTGTGAAGGTATTTATAAAGAAGAGACGCTGTAGGCGTAGTACGCAAGAGAGAGTGAAGGCGAGAGATGAGAGTGTGCGAGACAGGGGGAGGAGAAGAAACCGAGAGTCGATCATGAACCGCCAGAACCGCAGCCCTGAGTAGAAGATATTTGGGGAGAAAAGATAAGGGTAAGCCGAAGGAAGAACGGAGATCAGGAAAAGAAAGGAAAGTGGAACCAGAAAAGAGTTGCAAGATCCAAATCAATCCTCGGGTCCTCCAAGATTTCCAATAAAAGGGCTTAAGACCAATTAAGAGGTACTTATTGTGCCAAATAGTGGAAGAAAGGAAATCTGCGACGGTTAGAGGTGGACCAGGGGCAGCAGATAACAAAAGCTTGAGAGTATGTTTGTGGATAGAAGTAGGAAGCAAAGAGGGTTTACGAGAGAAAGCCAGATACTCTGCAAAAGAAAACGGAGAAAGGAGAGCGCGTTCAACTTTAACCCATAGAGGGCAGGGGGAAGTGGAATCTTGAAGCCAAAGGGAGGCTTGACATAATAAAAAGGCCTTCTGGTACGCTAGGAAATCAGGAAAATTAACACCACCCTCAGAAACAGGACGTATAAGCCTGGCAAGAGACATTCTAGGTTTTTTGGAATTCCACAAAAATGAAGATAACACTGAGTTGATTTTTGTAAAGAATTTCGCGGGAATAGGTACCGGAATATTGGAAAGTGTGTAAAGAACAATAGGGGAAATCATCATTTTAATGGTGTCGAGACGACCCCACCAGGAAAGGTATAGAGGATGCCATCTTATAGTGAGATCAGCGATCTTTTGCGCACATTTGGACATGCATAAAGAGACAGTGGCTGGAATGGAGGAGGTAATATATAAACCCAAATATTTAATGTGGGAGGGACACCAAGTGAACTGGGAGTCATGAAAATCTTGTTTGAAAGTGAACTTGGTCAGGGGAAGGATCTCGCATTTGTCGTGATTAAGTTTATAACCAGAGATAGAAGAGTAATTACGGACTTCATTTAGAAAGGCAGGAATAGATTCTGCAGGGTTGGAAAGAAAAAGTAAAATATCGTCTGCGTAGGCAGCAAGTTTGATGTGGGAATCTGCAATCTGGAAGCCGTGAATGGCGGGATTCTGACGCAGCCTGGAAAGAAAAGGCTCTAGAGCGAGATTGAAGAGAAAGGGAGACAGAGGACAACCCTGGCGAACACCACGACCTAAATCGAAATAAGAGGAGAGTTGACCATTTGCAAAGATTGCAGCTCTAGGGTGTGAATATAGCAGGGAAACTAAAGAGATAAATCTAGGGCCAAAGCCGAACCAAGTAAGAGCATGGAAGGGATAGCGCCATTCAACCCGATCAAACGCCTTTTCAGCGTCAAGGGCGATTGCTGCGAGCGGGTGTTGACAACGGGAGGATTTCGACAGGACGTTAAATAGAAGTCTAGTATTATCTGTGATATACTGACCCTTGACAAACCCGGATTGTTCTTCACCAAGAAGGTCGGGGAGAAGATGATCCAGTCGGATCGCCAATGCTTTAGCGAAAAGTTTATAGTCAATATTGACTAACGATATGGGCCTGTAATTTTTGCAGTGTTTGACATCTTTCCCAGGTTTAGGTATCAGACAAATATGGGCATCGGAAAACGTCCCCGAAGAGGCATCCTGAGCAATAAAAGTGTGAAGAAGGGAGTGCAGTCGAGGAATCAATAGTTTAGAAAAGTGAATATAAAATTCGACGGTGAAACCGTCGGGGCCAGGAGCTTTGTTGGGTTTGAGGTGTTGTAATGCAGTGAGTAATTCCTTTTGTGTAACGTCAGACTCTAAAGAGGAAAGATCAGGGGGGAAATTAGATGGTGTGTGAATAGTGGAAAAGTAATGTGCAAGGGAGTTGGGAGAAGAGTGAGTTTCAGATGTGTACAAAGTTTAATAAAAACTTAAAAATTCGGCAAGAATATCAACATCCGTATGCTTCAAGGCACCCTCAGAGTCATACACAGATTCAATATTTAACTTATTATGCTTAATTTTCAAATAATTAGCTAAAAGCTTTCCTGCTTTATTCCTGCCCCCATAAAACTTAGCAGTAGATTTCAGCAAAAACAGGGAGGCGTCCTCCGTAGATTTCTCATTAAATTTCATTTTTGCAGCAACAAGGGCAGTCAAACTATCAGCAGAGTGAGAGGTGAAATATGCATGTTCCAATTTCTTAATGTCAGAAAGGAGATTTTTGGTGAACCTTCGTGCAGTTTTGCGCTTGTTCGCAACGTAACTAATAATAAAGTCTTTAAAAGCGTCCCAAATAATATGAGCAGGGAGAGTGGCATCGTCATTAATCTGAAAAAATTCATCAAAAAATGAGGAGAAAGTACTCGTAAACTTGGGATCAGCAAGAAGTGAGTTGTTGAACCGCCATCTTCTAGGGCCAGTAGGATTAGGGAATACATCAACACTTGTGAGAACGGGAGCATGATCAGAAAGTAAAATAGGGCCTATCTCAGAATGTAGAAGTGATTGGGCAAGATTGTGGGAGACAAAGATATAATCGAGTCGTGATTGGGAGTGATGACAAGGAGAGTAAAAAGTGTACTCCCGTATATTTGGGTTGCACAGGCGCCAAGAATCTATTAACTTATGCTGCGATATGGCATGGCTGAACAACTTATGAGGTCTGTTGGGAATGTAGGGAGCCTTGGACGACCTGTCAACGAAGGGATCAAGTGGCTGATTGAAATCCCCCGCCAGAACAAAATTGTGATCCATAAATTTGGTTAAGAGTGGAGAAAAAGCAGCCCAAAAAGAAGGTTCACCTGTGGTTGGGCCGTAGACGTTGAGCAAAGAAATTGGAACACCTCTTAGCAATAACTTAGCATAAACCCATCGGCCAGAAGCATCTGATTCATGGGTAAGGACCTGAAAGGGAAGAGACTTGCGACACAAAATTGCTACTCCATTTCGTTTACCATCACCCTGAGAATATGTATGTATGTATGTGCGGTCTTATATAGCGCTCAAATTACCCTTGGGCATCTCAGCGCTTGCATTGGGAACCCGTCCTGGTTTTTCCCTGTGAGATAACCCATACTGGGCATTCCCAAGGTGAAAGCCAGGCATCCTGCCGCGGGTGGCCGTTGTGGAGATTAAGCAAGCTTGTTGCCCAGAGCTGCATAGTGTGAACTCGTGCTTAGAGTAGGCACCGAAGCGAGAATTATCGAGTCCGTGGACAATTGGGCTCCAGACCCTGCCGCATCGGGAATCGAACCCTGGTCCCGGGTGTGACCTCTGCTTCAGGGTATGCCTCCTCTAACCAGTGAGCTACACTTCTCCACAGATTAAAAAAGTTCACCCACCCAACCACGTTTAAGCTTAACAGATTCGACATCAGTTAAATGCGTTTCCTGAAGAAATGCAATGTCAACATTTAGTTTAGCCAAGTGCAACAAAATCCGTTGACGCTTAATCGGAGAGTTGATACCCTTCACATTCCATGACAATAAATTCAATGACATATCGATAACTTAGCTAAAAACAGTCTGGAGAGCAGGATTAGAGAAGGAAAGATTCCTGTAAAGGAGTGAAGATAAGAAAGGAAGAGGATCAGTGGAGAAATACTAAGATAAAAGAAAAGGAATAGGTAAGTAAAAACAAGAGCCGTAGTAGGGAGATGAGAATAAAGGACACTTGTATCCAAAGTGAGATAGAGAATTAAAAAAGAAGGAGAGGATGAGAAGCAAATACATCGAGAAAAACAGGAAATGTAACTCTTACAAAGGCAGAAAAATCCGACTAGAGGTGAGAAGGGAGGAGGGGAAGAGACGGAGGTGGGAGCAGCGAATGAACAGGGGAGACAAATGAGGAAATAGAAAAGGAACGTACCTACAAAGGAAGGGTGCGAGATAGGGTGGAGGAGGGAAGGAGCCAGTTGGGTGAGGCGACACATCCAGGAGCAACGAGGCAAGGACCGGGAGACATCATCAGAACACGAAAACAAAAATACCTGTAAAACAAATGGAGAAGGAAGGAATAAGGCAAATTAGGAAAATACAATTAGACCATAAGAAACATCCAAAGCGACAGGCAAACCACTAAGCATACATATTAAGGACCAGCATAGTGAACATCCGGAGATTAGGAAAACTCAGCTGTAATCACAGCAAGGAAATTAACAAAATCAGAGGGTCATTAGTCAACCAGGAGCAGAGGAGGATGGACCAGAGGCGTCCATAGCAGATGATCTGTGCGCGTTGATGAAGCTTTGCAAGCGCACAGGATCCTCGTAAGTAGTGGTATGATTATTATAGGTTACTTTAAAGAGGCAAGGGTGGTAGAGGCCATATCGCGCCCCCATCGCCCGTAGATCATTTCGGAATCCTAGGAAAGCCTTGCGGCGATTAGCAGTAGCCTTGGCATAGTCCTGGGCAAAGAACAGGGACGAACCAGACCAAGTGAGATGTGGAAGGGACTTGGCCGCTGTCAAAACCATCAGGAGATCTGTGTATTCCAGGAAATAAGGGATGACCCCCCTAGGTTTTTGTGAAGAGGAAGCAGAGGAAGACGGCTGACCCAGTCGATGGGCACGCTGGATGTTAAGGGATTTGTCTTGTGGCAAGTGCAGGATCTTGGGGAGGAACGACTTGAAGAAAGCGATTGGGTCAGACCCCTCTGATCCCTCAACTAGGCCATAAATACGAAGATTGTTGCGCCTATTCCTGTCTTCCAACTGCTCCACATGCTGCTGTAGGTCCGAGACTTGAGATTTTAAGGCTGAGACAACAGAGGAGGTCTCTTGAAATGACTGAACAGAATTTTCGATTGAAGTAACCCTTGTTTCCATTTGTGACCAGTTATCTGTGAGGACCTGAAGCTTGAGGTTAGTCTCTTCCATAAAAGGACGTAGGGATCTTATTTCTTCTAGCAATAGTTCCATGGATACTGGCCCTGGATGCTTTGGGGGTGAGAGAGAATTTGACTTGAGCCGTTTCGTATTAGATTTAGAAGTGGCCTGCGCAGTTCTGGGAGGATCCATTGGTGTATCCGAGACCGATGAGGTAAGGGAGTCCTCCAGCTGTGAAAAGGCAGAAAAAACCTTGGAATTCTTCACAATGCGAAGTTTGGTCGAGCGAGGCAGATGCGACATTGACTTGAGTCTGCCCATGCATCAATCCGTAAGAATAGTAGCCCAGCCAAGTGCAGAAGAACAAAGTGTGGAGAACACCAGGCTTGACACAGCAGGCGGATAAGGGTGATTAAGCACAGTGTGAGGGCGCACAATCTACTCCAGATAGCTCAAATGTTGTTGTCACCAGGGCACTGTACATAGGGTCCGGGCGCAATACCACAAAACCTCCTTCTGAAATAGTTCCGGTCAAACTGCCGTGAAGCCTCCTGATGGGTTTTGGAACACCCAGGTAAAACCATAAATGAGCGATTCCTAGCTGCAGAGTGCGACGAGGCTGCCACCTTGAGCTGGTGAAAAGACACCAGGGTGTAACTCCCCACACGCTCCTAGTAACCAAAACAAAGACTTGATGGATAAAATATGAGGTAAAAATAAGCGCCTGTCACAGTTAGTGCAGAGTAACCATTAATGTGGGAAGCACCGCTATGTTGTTAACGTGGCGCGGTCACAGCAGGCGAGACAAGAAGTGTTATAAATATTGGTCCAGTCAGGGGTCTGCAAGGAGGCGACTTAATCAAAAAATGAGATGCAGCGTATGCTGGGTGTCAAAAGTGTAAGCGCCAGTGCCACAGCATCGGTAAAATTGAAAGGTGAAAGTGCTTCACCAACAATTAATTTGACAGCGCGACATCGACAGTGTAACGCGCGTCAGTCAGGAAGACTAAAATGGCGGCCATTATCGTAGAGGAAGGTCCGTCAGGACTTACGAGTGGAATTTGAAGCGTCGCGAACAGGAATAGAGATCTTCAACAGCACCAGCAAGGTCAGGGCAGGTTCCGACGCATCGTCAACTGTGTTCTTTCGTGCTATGAGAGCGGAAACATGCTGGTCTCTCGGTGCTGCCCCGGAGCCTCAGGCGAACGCCGCCATCATCCGCGGGCGCCAAGCCCCACTACAAACCCTATTGAAGCTCACCTCAAGTTTTTTGGGCAGGCCTATGAAGTAGCACACCCTAGAGCAACAGTGACTCTGTCATTGAGGTCACAGGACGCTTGAGCAGGGAGGCTCTAGGGCGGTGCGACAGGTGAGATCTCACTGAGCGCTGACTTCGGGTGTGGGCATCATGTTTGAGAGTATATTATGTTTCTAAAAGCACTTGCTGCCTCCTTCCTGGCCTCCAGCAATTTTTGGCAACAATAACAATGTCAGGATAACTCCTGTGATTAATGTTCTTCCTAGAGAGAGATGAAGTTTTGTCACGTGGAAGTTTTGACTTGTGGAAAGGAAGCGCAGAGGGTTAATGTGCCTGCTGGAAAGAAAATGCAGATCACTAAGTCCACATAATGTAAATAGGTCAGTGGGTTACTGCTTTTGTCAGATAGATCCTTTTGTTACGTGCAGTTTATAAGTCAAAATCCTAACATAGAACAATGAGCTATTAACTGTCATCTAAGAGTTGCATACAAACTGCAAGGTGTAAATTACAGGGTTATGGTTTTTCCCCAGTCTTCGATTATCCTAATGGTGCAAAAAGGGTTCATTTCGACAGAAATCAATTCTGGTTATTAAAGGAACCCCCAACCATGGTATTACCTTCTAAATTCAGAGTTTGTATTTCTCCAGATCAATCACTATTAAACTATACTGCCTGCTAGTATGATTGTCATGTGACTTCTAGTCCTTTGTCTTATGTAACATTACCTATTGTGATTTACACACGTATTATTGATTGTCTTTGTGTAATGTGTGTTATAAAGTGCTCTGACACCCTACACTGGTATGAGTGGCGCTGTAAATCAAATTAAATGCAACTGAGAGAGAGTGTGGCTAAGGAGACTTGAGGGGCACTGCTAAAGGGTGGTAGTGAGGGAATCCGTGGCAGGGCGAGTCATTGGGGGCACCAACATTGTTTCACAGGGTTCCACCAGCGCTAAAGCTGGCCACTTCTACTTCCTACAGTTCTAACACCAAATCAAAAATGTTGATTTGAAAACCCCTTGAATCTGAAGCATACCTTCAAGTCAATGTATGATTTAGCAGTGGTCTCGGTTGTTCTAAGTCTTTTTTTATTTATGTACAATCTTATTTGTTTGCAATGTTGTCTTGTAATTTTGTACTATATGTGTTGTGTTTTTGCACTTAAAAAATTCTGGCGAGTCAAGAGCCCACACACAAAAAAGATTGTCCTACGTCTCTTAGCATATGCGTGTGGGATACTGGTTAGAGGATTTACGTTAAAATAAATTACGAAGTATTAATGTCACCCTAAGGTGGCGCAATACTGGCACAGAAAGATAAGGCAGCCTTTTGAAATTTGCAATGATATCCATGGTGGGAGAGATTTTCTCTTGTGTCATTTTATATTTTGAATGAGCCCGCCCCTCATTACCTCAACGGGATCTCCCCCCTTAATGGGGCAGAACTGGGAATTGTATCATGCAGTCATCTGGAAGCAATCAGTTAACGAGGAGTAACTAACATACATCTTTGTGAAACCTGCGCCTCGCTTCTCCATCCAATGTGACAAATGTAATCCATTTAATACAGTTTTAAAATATATGGACTGATTACATTTTTATATTTATCTTTTTGTCCATGTTACTGATATCCACATTTAGGGCCATATGTAGGTAGCTAAATACCGGCCGGTAACGGCCGAAAATCGGTAATTTTCCCGTTACCGACCGGTATTTAGCCCTTTCTAATGTAGGAGGCATGTTTTAAGGATTCGGTAATTTACCGATTCCTTAAGGAATCGGTAAAATACCAACTCCTTAAAAGCTATGTAGGAGACACTTAAGTGAGTGCATTTTTGCATTCAGGATTCGTTATTTTCCACCAACTACAAGTTGATGGTAAATACGAATACCTTTAAGGAAGCAATAATTTGCTTTTCTCAAGGTGCGATGTGGCAGACATACATACCCTTAGGGCATGTATGTTCGCCACATGTGCACACATGCACGATTCAGGGGTGCAACAGGGTGTCAATGTGACACCCTGACACCCTTGAATATGCAACCCCTATTGCCGATTCGGTATTTACTGAATCGGTAATAGTGAATGGCTTCCCATTCATTCCTATGGGCCTCCAGGCCCATAGGAATGAATGGGAAGGTGATTCCTTATTACCGAATCAGTATTACCGATTTGGTAATAACGAATATTACCGATTCGGTATTTTTTACCGAATTATTAGCTACATATGAAATACCGATTCCTAAATACCGAATCGGTAAAATTCGGTATTTAGGAATCGGTATTTCATATTTACCTACATCGGGCCCTAGGTCTCTTCAGTGATGCCAAATAAGATCAATATTCCTGTGATGTCACTTTCTGTGATGTCACTTCTTGTGATGTTACCAAGGGCGACTCCTCCACTAGGGCGGAGGAGCGTCGCCCCACTGCTTTCTCGCAGTGCGAGAAGCAGAAACATAAAATTCTAAAACTACCATTTGATGTTTCTGCTTCTTGCACTGCGAGAAAGTAAAAGTGTTTGGTTGGGGGCGGGTGGGTATACTTTAGGGCAGGGGAGGAGTGACTTGACCACTGCTAAGTGCACTGACTGTTTCGTCAGCCCTCTGGGGCGGGACAAACCAGCCATGCGCACTCTGGCCTTTCTCCCTACATGGAGAAAATGGCCTCCCCAAAGGCGCCTGGCTGGTCGGAGTCCCGACCAATCACAACGCTGCCATTGCAGCGTTGTAACTGGCTTAGGGGAGGGGAGGGAGGCTGCCTGCTTCCTGTTCCTGCCAGAGGCAGGAAAGCAGGAGAGCAGGTCAGGAGCAGAGACCACTCGAGACCAGGGAAGGTACGTTTATTTTATTTTTAAACTAACCCCCCCTCCCGAACCCCCTAGATACCCTCCACCCGTGAGTAATGCTGGCCACGACTGGATGGTACATGCAAATTAGGGGGGCCTTACATCTTTCCTTTCGCCCGGGGCCCCAGAAGTTCTAGGACCGGCCCTGACTCGGGCACATATTTTCTTCATCAGATATTGACCACGAGCAAGAGAGGGAAAAACACACAGGGCTGATTCACAACTCTTTAGGCATAGGTATCTTTTTATATGTGCAGACTCCTCGCTCGTAAAGATACTACTTGTAGATCCCTTTATTAATAGCAAGCAATCGTAAACTTACACAACAGAGTACGTTTGTTTAGGAGGGGGGTGGGAGCACACTGCCTCACACTCCAGCACTCAGCTTTCCCCGATCCATTACGATAAATGCAGTGCATGATAACACTTTCTTCGGTGTCAGGCTTTAGTTTTTCACCCTTGTTGGTGCAGCCAGTGCTGTGTATCTCTAGACACGTGTTTCAGGATAATTGTCCTTCTTCTGTAGAGAGCAACACTTTTTGGGGTGTGCTGGAGACGCTTCCCAAAGTCTTCTCAGGTCTCAGTACCACTCGCTGGGCGCAGGTGCATCAACCAGGACTTGTCAGCTCGTTAGCTCAAGGGAGCCTTTTCAACTAGGAGGGAGGTGGGCGCACACTGCCTCACACTTCAGCACTCAGTTTGCCCCGATGCATCATGATAAATGCAGTGCATGAAACCCCTTTTTCGGTGTCAGGCTTTAGTCTTTCACCCTTGTTGGTGCAGCCAGTGCTGTGTATCTCTAGACACGTGGTTCAGGATAATTGTCCATCCTCAGTAGAGAGCAACACTTTTTGGGGTGTGCTGGAGATGCTCGTCAGCTCGTTATCATGCACTGCATTTATTATGATGCATCGGGGCAAACTGAGTGCTGAAGTGTGAGGGAGTGTGCGCCCACCCCCCTCCTATTTGGAAATGCTCCCTTGAGCTAACGAGCTGACGAGCTCTGGTTAATGCACCTGCGCCCAGCGAGTGGTACTGAGACCTGAGAAGACTTTGGGCAGCATCTCCAGCACCTCCCAAAAAGTGTTGCTGTCTACAGAAGAAGGACAATTATCCTGAAACACGTGTCTAGAGATACACAGCACTGGCTGCACCAACAAGGGTGAAAAACTAAAGCCTGACACCAAAGAAAGTGTTATCATGCACTGCATTTATTATGATGCATCGGGGCAAACTGAGTGCTGGAGTGTGAGGCCCACCCCTAGTGATGAACTCCCTGTGGATTCAGTGGCCAGAGAGGCAGCCTTAATGCAAACCACTGATGCCGCCATGTGTCCTGTACAGACTGATCTGCTTGCAATGCCCTCCCTAAAAGAGTGGTCTGTGTTGCAAGAACGAGCCTATGAGACTCAGACACAGTATTCGATCAAGTGCGGGTGTACAAGGGACCCGGAAGAAGTGTGTAGATACAGCTCCGAGCATGAGTTTGCAGCAAAATGTTTAATATGAATTTACCTTGAAATAATGAAAAGAAAAGAGGCGTTTGGCAAAACAGGAACATGTTGGTTTAAATAAACGCAGAGACCGGGAGAGCAGCAACAGACGCGGGTCCGAAGACAGTCTCACGTACAGAGGTTATGGCCAGCATTATATACTGTTCTTGAAGTGCAATAAACTGATGACACATTGTTGTAGAACACATAAGTCTGAGCGGAGTCACAAACCATAAATTCAACCATCTAATAAGGGTGCACAGGTGGTGCTTGACTTTGTGGAACCTAATGTGGGCCACTCTGTATGTGTCCAGATGTCTGGTATTGGGATCGCATGATCACTACGTGTAATGTGCATGCTCTGTTCTGATTGGTTGAGTGTTCGTAACTACATGTGGCAGCTGACTTTGTGGTATTTTGGGATTACGTGCCCCTTTAGCCAAACATATTTTATTGGGGTTAATCTCCTCGGTCCTGTTTGTGGTGTTACTACCTCTCTGTGGGATCAATCAGGCTTTTCCCTGTTCGCGTATTTGTCTACGGGCTAAGTGTAACCCCACTTGTGACCTATCGATCGGTAGGCCTGGGTTTGGGTCTCAGGGCCTGTCTGACCACGTATCTCTGATTCTGGGTTGATGGGGAGGTCATCTTGGGTGGATTCAACAGCAATGATACACGTTTGTTACTACCTGTACACGTAACATGGCGGTCATAGATACCACATTTACCGACTTTCTCTTTATTAAGCGTACATTTGTCATGGCATACAACGACATCGTATTTACCAGAATTGGTATTGTTATGTGTAGATACATTATGGTGTACACTGACATCGCATTCACCTTTCTTAACAAAGGAGCCATCCATGGGATGGCACGATACATGCTGCTACAACCCCTTGGTTTGCTTACTTCTTTTTCTCTATGGCCCAAAATCATTTCCATTCCAGTGTCACTTGCCGGTCCCATAATGCTGGAAAAGAGATTAAGACCACTCCTGAAGCTCACCGGCCTCTTACAGACATCTTCTTTAACCTCCAGATGTGTTTTAGACAGATTTCTTAATGCACCCCGCATTCTTTTGTGGTAGTAATTGTCTGTTTTCAGGGTGAGAGGAAGCTTACCCATGTACAAGAGCAGATGCAAATATTGTTGCAATACACCTACTTAGGGACTTCATAGCCTGGTTTGGAATATGAGTCGCCTCGCAAGCGACAGAGGAACACAGTTCATTCACCAGCAGTACGAAAGATCTGCGAAGCTTCAGAGATTGAGCAACACTTACAATGCACCTACCACCTCAAGTCCGCCGGCAAGGTGGAACGAAACAATGGTGCCCTCAAGACGAAGCTAGCGAAGACTCGCTCTGAATCTATTTGAATAGCCCGATGCCTTGCTCTTAGCATTGTGATTAGAAGGTCCCCCTTAGGCACCTGGCACTGGCCAAGAAGAGCATCATGCTGACAACAGTGCAGTGCTTTTGGTGGAAAGAAACAGAGCAGCAGTGAGTCACCTCAGTGACCATCCATGCCTTCTTTTGTCACTCAGATCCTGGCTGGGAACCTTCGTCTGGCGAAGAGGCACAAAACCCTCAAGCTTCCTACCCCACCCCGTTTCTGATAAAGGTCACACGGTGTTTCCTTTCACACAGCATGTTGACAGTTATGTATCTGGTTCCATTTTATAAGAGATAACTGAACAGAACTTCAATGTTTGAATACTTACATATGCCTAAAGCTGCTAATTATATAATAGTGAAAACATGCTTGTCGTTTTGATGGGCCCCAATTATCTTTTTTAAACAGCTGGAGCATTAAAAAGGTTGCAGACCACCGCCCTATGAGATAGTTGTGGAAGTCCCTATGATGTTACCCTAAAACCCTCCCGTCTCAGCTGCCGAAGTCGACTTACAATTGAATGATGTTCTGTTGTCCCATATGTCAGAAAGCTTATACTCTGGCTTTAAAGTTTCCATC
The DNA here is from genome assembly GCF_964204655.1 of Triturus cristatus. Taxonomy (NCBI): domain Eukaryota; kingdom Metazoa; phylum Chordata; class Amphibia; order Caudata; family Salamandridae; genus Triturus; species Triturus cristatus. The sequence goes on along the minus strand of NC_140580.1, from coordinate 1,157,004,332 downwards.
CTCAGCTTCAAGCTGCCTTCATGGAGTGTCCAGCTGAGGCTTTCCATTCCCTCCAGCCCGGCGATTGGATCTACATCCAGGTCAACCAGAGGAGCTCGCTCTACAGACTCGTTGGCTTGGTTCCTACTGGTGCTCCTCATCAAGAACACAGCTGTGAAGTGTTGTGGACTGGCAACGCGGAACCCCTTCTCCTAGTGCCAGCAGGCTGCACCTCCTCGGGGCACCTGCCCACCATTGCCTGCCTCTGTAACTTCCAGAGCTGCTTCTGTTGCCAGTCGGATCTCCAGTGCACGCTCTCTTCGTCTGCACCACCACAGGGCGTAATGCTGCGGTCGTCACCCCTCATCGTTACCACCTCTGCCCTGGTAAGTGGTGGTGTCCTGGATACCCTGTGGGTCTGACCTGCTATCTTGGCTGCTGCCCTTAGCCTTTGGCTCCTGGTGGGATAGTCCATTGCTGTGGAAGGGGAGGGGGTTATCCAAAAACCTAACTTTGCTGCTCCGGTGCTTGAGCGGAGCCCCCACTCTACAGGTGAAAATAATTCATAATACCTATGCTTGAGAGAAATCACCAGCGGTTCATCTTTCATCTTGCTGGATCTGCACGCGCGTGCCTGCTGATGTCCTGGGGGATGCCCCCCAGCAAAACCAACATCCCTTGATCAGTTTTATCATTGACACAAACAGCAGCGGCGGAGGTGCCACGAGAATTGCAAAACACACCGATTCTTCTCCATTTTGTTCCCTATCTATGGTGTAGGATACGCGGTCTCAGAGACTCGGCATCACGTTGAGATCCTAGAAGTAGCCACCGCCACCGCCATTTCCCGAGGTTTGATAGCAGATCGGTCAAGGACTCTGGAGACGAACCTTCTGCAGAATCGAATAACTTCAGATGATATCCTTCCAGCTAATGGGGGAGGTCGTGCAAGTGTTGTACTCACCCCGCAACGCCTCCCTTAGCAACCGCGAGCAGGTGGATCACATTAGGGACAGTGTGAAAAATTTACATGAGACTTAAAATGGCTTTGATTTCAACCTGAGCGGCATCTCGTCTTGGCTGCCGGGGACATTTGAGAATTGGGGACCATTGATTTTTTAAATCAGATTTGCAGTTATTCGTGTCATAATCATACTATACGTACAGATTAAATTGACTATGTGGATTATCCAACATTTTTGCGCTAAGAAAGGTGTTGCCCCAGCGTATCCACACAATACCCTTAGGACGATGGGATACGCCAACGATGAAATCAAAACTGAAATTATTTGACTGTACGCCATTGACTTGTAGGGATTTCACCTCCCGGTGAAAAGGGAGCTTGAGAATGTAAATTCATACACATGTATGCCTCAATGACTGCTCGTCTACTATGAGAAGGCAGCTCCACACATGTGCATTAGCGTGTGTCGATATCTTTTATTAACCGCTTCTGATTTAACTTTTGGTACCTGCTTGAAGCTCACTAAAGCCTTAGCATTGTTGCACCTGTGCTCGCATTTTAAGCAGATTTCATTTTGCAATCCTGTGTTGTACGCTGCGCATGTTACGTGGCAGTTGTGGTAAGCGTAGCCTCTTTTTGAAGTTGGCACATCGAGGCGAGGATAGCAGAAGGCAGAGGAGTCAGCAGGAGAAACACTGATCCTCTTCTCAAGACCTTCTCACATTCTTCTCACAAGGGGGTCCCAGCGCCTGCCCACCGGTGCCGGTCCGTACATTCTGTATGCCACTCCTGCTCCCATTGACTTGCATTGAGAGAAAGTGTCTACGTTGTGGTTGCTGATGGTAACAAGAGGGACCTGTGGCAGGTCAGAGGTCACCCTGGTGTCATCCCAGAGGCAGTAAACTAGGGTCCCCTGTGAAGCAGAACTAGATAAGAAAACCCTGAGACACAGAGGTCTGAATTCCTTCATTTCCAGGACTTCTTGGACTGGGTAAGAAAAGAGTGAGGGTCACAGTGTCAAAGGTCACAGGGAAAATCAAGGAGGAGCAGAGCTCAGGCCAAGGCCTCCTCCTTGGGGGGGACTGCCTCTTCACTAATCACAGCGGGTGGCACTGGGGCACGCACTTACTTCTGACATCTAGTGGGGTTTAAAGGTCACAAGTTGGCATCCGGGCACTGCCAAATTAGCCTTTGGCTCTACCAAGGTCCATAAACCGATTTGTATTACATACCTGTGATGGTGACTGCTGTTATTTACACCACCTTGAATTTGGCATGAAAGATTTTATTGTTCTTGTCATACATGGCAGCTGCAATCGCTGTATAAAAGCCTGTCTCTAATTTCCTTATTAGGGGTGACTTGTGGTATTTACAGTCGCCTGTAATAAAGAAATGAATAACTTATTGCAGTTGAGTTCTGATCACAATGCCTGCCGCCAGGGCTTTAAGTGGGACGGGTCCCTCCGGGTCTCGGACCAGGCAGTAATTAAAATCTTACTTTGAAACGGGTCTTTATCAGCCCTAAGTTCATGTCCCTAGATTTACAGGAAAAGCACATTGATTTCTGAACAATGACTGTAAAATCTGTTAGGATAGTCCATCTCAGAGATGTAGCTCCTGTGAACATTTCATTTGTTTTATTTAATCCTACCTTTCCTAAGACGGTGTGCTGCCTCATATAGTTGCTTCCAGGTGTCTGTGTGTGTGTTCCGGTCGTGGATGGGTGTTTGTAATGGGCCACAAATGAGACATATGGGGCCCGATTCACAAAAGTAAACTTAGACCAAGAGTCTAAGTTTACAACTTTTGGTATTCATATAGGTAAGTTATGAGTAGTATCTTTACATCCGCCCTCGGGCCGGAGTTTCCACATTCCTCCCCACGAGCGAAGATTCCACTCTGTACTTGGAGTGGAATCCCTGAACTCGGGTTGTAATCTCTGCACCGGGTGCGAAGGTGCTGCCCTGAGTTCGGACGTAAAGATACTGCTCGTAACATACCTTTGTGAATAAGAAAAAGTAGTAAAGTTAGAATTTTGGTCTAAACTTAGACCAAACATCTGACTCTCCCTCTGTGAATGAGGCCCTATTGTTGAGACTGATGGAAGTGCAAGTTTTTCCTAGGTATTCTTAAGGGGTTTGAAGGAAGATTGGAAACCAATGAGGAGGAACTGGCCCTCAGGTGCCCAAGAAATGGCTCTTGAGGTGCCCAAAAACTAGCCCTCATTGTGTTCCCGAGACAGCTCTCGGTGCTCAGGATCAGCCCTTACATGCTAAAGAACTGGTCCTCGGGGACACAAGAACCAGAACTCCAGTGCTCAAGAAATGACCCTTGAGGAGTTGAAGACGACCCGTGATGTGCCCAAGAACTAGCTCTCATCGAGTTCCAGAATTGGCTCTTGGGTGCTCAATAACAGGCCCTCGGGTGCACAAGTACCAGCCCTTCTGCGTTCATGAACCAGTCCACATGGAGCTCAACAATCAGCCCTTAGGTGCTCAAGAACGTGTCCTCTGGGTGCTCTGAAACTAGCCTTTGGGGTGCTCAAGAACATGTCCGCAGTGTGCTCAAGAACCATCTCTCAAGGTGCTCTGGAACTAGCCCTCAAGGTGCCCTAGAACCTACTCTCAGGTTGCCCAAGGACAATACCTCGAGGTGCTCTAGAACCATCCCTCAAGATGCTATGGAACCAGCCCTCAAAGTGCCCTAGAAGCTACTCTTTGGGTGCTCAAGAACCAACCCTCTGGGTCCTATAGAACCAGCCCTCAAGGTGCTCTGGAACTAGCCCTAAGGTGCCCTAGAAGCTTCTCTCAGGGTGCTCAAGAACCATCCCTCAGGGTGCTCTGAACCAAGCCCCCGGGGTGCGTTAGAACCTGCCCTCATGGTGCTCTGGACCCAGCTTTCAGGACGTTCAAGAACGTGCCCTCAGGGTGCTCAAGAACCATCCCTCCGGTGCCCTAGAGTCAGCCTCTGGGAGCTCTAGAACATCCATTGGGGTGCTCTAGAACCATCCCTCGGGATCCTCCAGAACAAACAGCCTCTGGGAGCTCTAGGGCCATCTCTGGGGTGCTCTATAACCACCCCGTGGGGTGATCTAGGACCATCCCATGGGGTGCTCTAGAACCATCCTTCTAGGTGCTCTAGAACCCTTCCTCAGAGTGCTCTAGAACTGTCCCTCGGGGTGCTCTAGAACCTGACTGGGGTGCTCTAAAATTATCCATCGGGTGCCCTCGAACCAGCCTCTGGGAGCTCTAGAACCATCCCTTCCGTCGGGGTGCTCTGGAAACATCCCTTACGTCGGGGTGCTCTAGAACCATCCCTCAGGGTGCTCCAGAACCATCCCTCGGGGTGCTCTAGAACCATGCCTCGGGGTGCTCTTGAAAAACCATCCCTCGAGGTGCTCTAGAACCATCCCTCGGGTGCTCTAGAACCATCCCTCGGTGTGCTCTAGAACCTGACTCTGGTGTGCGGAAGAACCTGACCAGAGAGAGATGAAGAGCCTTGGCAGACTGAAGAATATCAAACACTGGGGGAAAAGGTGTACCGATTTCTGTCAGCAAACCCCCCCACACATAGCCCCTCCCCCACCCGTGGGGCCCCAGCCCAGACTCCCGCTCAAGGACACTTAAACGGAAGAGGTCTTGAGTGATGGGGAGAGGAGAGGCGAGTTTAGTTCGTCAGAGATGACGAGCATTAATCCCCGACGAGGAATTAAGTTAATAGCAGAAAGAGCAGCGCGAGGAAAGGAAACGGCTCTTTTAATGCGGACCCCCCTCCCCCCCACCATCCCCAACCCCTTCCCCCCAAATCAATACCAGTCAGATTGGCAAGAAGATGCCGTTGGACAGCTGGGTGTTATCAGACTGAAAAGAACATTTACCAAAGTCGAGAAGCATGCAAATAAAGAAGGGGGAGGGGAAGAGAGACAGAGGAGAGAGCGCGTGAGAGAGAGGCTGGAGAGAGAGAAAATGGGGGAGAGGGAGAGATAGACGGGAGAGAGAGAGAGAGAGCGCGATAGAGGAGGGAGAGAGAGGAAAGAGAGATGAGAGAAAGAACTGGGAAAGAGAGAGAGAGCTCAGACAGAAGAGATATAGAGGGGAAAAGAGAGAGAGAGCAAGGGAGAGAGGAGATAAATAGAGGAGGGAGAAAGGAAAAGAGACAGAGGAGGGAGAGGAGAGTGTAGGTGAGAGGTAAAAACAGATGAGTGAGAGGGAAAGAGAGAGAGAAAGGGAAGAGAATGATAGGGGGTTGGGGTGATATTAAGAGGGAGCTGGAGGAGGGAAGAGAGAGAGAGGAAGAGAGGGGCTAGACAGTGAGAGAGGTGTGGATACAGGTAGATGGACGAGAGGAAAGGTGCGAGAAGGAGGTAGGAATCAAAGAGTAAAAAGAAGGAGCAGGTGTAGAGAGAGGGGAAGATACTGACAGGAGGGGGTGAAAGGATGAGAAAGGGGTAGAGTGAGACAGAGGACGATGGAAGAGAGGGAGAAGGGGATCAGAAGACCTGTGGAAGTGTGAAAGAAGAAGAAACTGGAGAGAGATGCGGGAAAGGGAGGGGAGTGAGTGATGGAGAAAGTCAAGAGATGACAAAAGTTAGAGAGACTGAGACGAAACGACAATGAGAGAGGGTAGAGGATGAGAGGAAAGGACAGGAGGGGAGGGGTGGGATGGGGAAGGGAGTGGGAGGAGAGGGGGATATAAAGAAAGAGAAAATAAGGTTGGGGTGAGAGAAATGAGAGAAGGGCAGGAAAGGAGGGAGGATGGAAGGAAAATGATGTTGAGAGGGAAACAAAAACGGGGGGACATTTGAGAGAATGGAAACGAGGGACAAAAAAGATTGTTAGAGGAACGCCAAAGAGAGAAAGACAGAGATGGTGAGACAGCGTTAGGTCCAAGGAGAGTGTGTGAGAGGGTGGTGCGAGAGGAAATTGGAAAAATAGAGATGTGAAGACAGAGACTAAAGTAAAGAAAAGTCTGTGAGGGACAGAGAAGAAACAAATGAGATCAAGACAGAGTGATGTGAGTGAGTGGGTGAGTAGACATGAAAGAATGAGAGGCGGATATAAGGGGTGAATTAAAAGTTAATGATGGGCGTTCACCAAAATATCAGGGGTATTGGTAGTGAGATCCTACACCCTTTGACCTCGATTACATCAGAGGAAGTGACGTTATATGACCTTTAATCCTAAATCCCAAGTGATGCTGCAGTTCTTGAACATGATGACAATGTAAATAACTGACATCATCGATGTCTTGTCGCTGAATGAACAGATCACCATGAAGCAGCGAGCAACTTCAGCGCCTTTAAACACTCATGGGTGGTTTGTGCGCTTTACAGTAGCCTGATTGATTGATTGTGCACCTCAAAAACAAAATATAGCTATGAATCACAGGGAGACACAAGACATTTTTAAAAAAAAACAATATAACAAGAGGTATCATGTCCATCCTATGGAACATATATTAAAAATCAACTCATCAGAAAAACGAGAAAAAAAGGAATTGAAGACAGAATCTCCACACACGCGCACAACAGCAAAGAACTCCAGCATTATCAAGGAGTTCGCCCAACCCACTAGCGAGTCTACTGACATCCCACCCTCACAAGACCTTTGCAACAAACTCAGCACCTTCTTCCACCTCAAAATCAAGAAACTTTACGACAACTTCAACAAATACAACCAACACACTGAATCCTCACCAGCCACCCGACACCCTGAAGCCAATGATTGACAACTGGACAGCCCTCACCACCGAAGACACACTGAAGACAATGAAGTCAATCCACTCCTGGGACCCCACAGACCCCTGCCCCCACCACATCTTCAACAGAGCCGCCAACACCATCGCACCCATGCTCCGCCACACCATCAACCGCTCCCTGACGAACACCTAATTCCCTGATGACTGGAAACACGCCAAGATCAACCCTCTCCTGAAGAAGCCCTCAGCGGACCCCACCGACCTCAAGAACTACAGACCCATCTCCCTGCTCCCGTTCCCGGCGAAAGTCATTGAGAAAGCCATCAACAGCCAACTCGCCACCTTCATTGAAGAGCACAACATCCTCCACTCTTCCCAATCCGGCTTTACAAAAAACCACAGCACAGAAACCGCCCTCCTCACCACAACAGACGACATCCACTCCCTCCTGGACAGAGGAGAAACAGTAGCCCTCATCCTCCTCGACCTCTCAGCGGCGTTCGACACAGTCTCTTCACCGCACCCTAATATGCAGACTCCACGACGCAGGAATCCAGGACAAGGCCCTCGACTGGATCCACTCCTTCCTCTCCGGCACAACGCAGAGGGTCAGACTCCCTCTATCCTCTCAGACCCTACACCTACCACCTGTGGAGTCCGCCAGGGGTCCTTCCTCAGACCTACGCTCCTCAACATCTACATGGCTCCTCTCGCCCCCATCGTCAGAACCTACGGACTCAACATTGTGTAATACGCAGACGACACCCAACTCATCCTCTCCCTATCCAACAAACCCAACACCGCCAGACACAACTTTCAAGAAGGCATGGAAGCCGTCGCCAAATGGATAAAAAGCAGCTGCCTACAACTCAACACCGACGAAACAGAAGTACTCATCATGGGCCCAAACCCCAATGCTTGGAACGACACCTGGTGGACCCCTGCCCTCGGAAGCCCACCCACCCCCACAGACCACACACGCAACCTTGGACTCATCCTGGACTCCGAGCTCAAAATGGACCACCAGATCAACTCTGTCGCATCCTCCTGCTTCCACACCCTCAGCCTCCTACGTAAGATCTTCAAATGGATCCCCCTCGAACAGAGAAAGACCGTCACTCACGCCCTCGTCACCAGCAGACTCGACTATGGCGACGCACCCTATGCCGGAATAAACAAAAACCTCACCCGCAAGCTACAGAACATCCAGAATGCCGCTGCAAGGCTGGTCCTCAACCTGTCAAGACAATGCCACATCTCCTAGCACCTGCGCACACTCCACTGGCTCCCTATTGAGGCTAGAGTCACCTTCAAGATTCTCATTCACGCACACAAGGCCCTCCATGACACCGGACCATCATACCTGAACAGCTGACTCAAATTCCACGCACCTCAAAGGACCCTACGATCAGCCCAGCTCTCCTATGCCGTGGTCCCCCACACCAGAAAGACCAGATCGGGAGGCCGCTCCTTTCTCACGGCCAGAGCCTGGAATGCCCTTCCGCTCCACCTCAGACAGACAACATCGCTCCCCATCTTCACGAGAAGCCTCAACACCTGGCTCTTCGACAGACCCCCTCCTTGATTGACTGGAACCTGCACCCCCCCCCCCCCCCTCAGCGCCGTGAGACCCTTACGGGTGAGTAGTCGCGCTTAACAAACACCTGATTGATTGACTGAAAAATTAACCATGTTGTTGTTTGGAATTACACTTTTACATTGGTAATAAGTATTGATTTACTACCGCTAGTAAGACATATTCACTCCAGTGAAGCACAGAGTGAAGTTTTTATTCAAACACATCATTTTACTTATATTCACAATAATGAATCATGACAACAAGTTGTTTAAAATGTGCATTTTTATTTTACTCTGAAGACCATGAATTGTACTGCAGAATTTATATATCAGAACTAAAATGTAGTGTCCCAGGGGGAGCTGTAGAAAGCAAAAGCGCTCACCAAGACAATGTCTGCCTTCTGTTCTTGGCACTGCTTTCCCCCCTCTGAGACCAGGGGGTGCAAGGGCAGTGCCAGGGGTCACATGGGGAAAGACAGGGGTAGCAGCTGCCATCTAAAGTCCATCCTTCAGAAAGAATTGGAAAGAAGCTGGTGGTGGAAAGAGGGAGGGAATGTGAGGAGAGGGAGAGAGACCTGCGAAAGGTTGATATGAAACAAGGGAGTTGGTGAGAGTCAGAGGGAGATGGTGTTTGCCACAAGCAAAGAATTGAACAATTGCACAAGTTCAGAACAGGAGCAGAGGGTGTTTGATCCACCCTGAGAAACAGCAGGCTGCACCCCTGAGTCACAAAGAAGCATGTGTGCTTCACACCCGAACCATGAGGCTTTGCGTTCACTGCACCCCTGAACCATGTGGAAGCGTGAGGCTTGCACATATACTGATATCCATCCTGCTAACCCAGGGGCATCAGAAGCCACAGCAAAGCTCCCAGAAGACCCTCAGGAACCCCCCAAGGGATGGTGTGCAGTGATCACCACAACTCAGCAAGAGTTACTTCCTGCTGTGCACGCCTCCTGGCAACAGCTGCATTCTGGTCACTTTGAAATCACCCCTGCTGCTTCCCTGGTACCCATTAGCCCCTCCTACTCACAAAAGGGGGTGGGATTAATGCTTGCACATACTCTAACCACGTGCAATGGAGCTAGGGTGCGTTCCACCCATCGTGTGTCACCCACTCCGCCACTCTAGACAGATGCCCGCCCCCTCCAGATGCTACCTCAGACCAGTTTTGGCCTTGTTGGGTCTCAGCAGTGAGGTGCAGCTTGGATCCCGTGGGACAGACACTGACAGTCTGGGTGAACTCTAGCTACTTAGGAAGTTACATCAACCACACAAAAGGTAATAAGTGTTAGGAGGTGGGACTAGCCGATGCGTGGGGAAGCAGGAACGTGAAGCTGCTCTCACTCAGGGGCTTATTTACAAGCCCAGTGCGCTGCCGAAACATCACTTTTGTTGATGTTCCAGCAGCGCACTGAGCTTACCCATATCAATAAGGCCACCGAAAGCCACTCTGCGTGGCTTTTCATGGCCTCGCAGATATGGTGTGAGGCAACGCAGCACAAGTCACTGCATTGCCTCATACTGCGTGGGAGAGGCGTGCCGTTGGTGGTGTGGTGGGTGTTCCCACTCAATGCCCATGGGTTTTCACACATTCCCAGAATTACAATAAAGCAGAAGTCTGGGATTGCGTCAAAACCCTGTGCCAGGGCTGGCGTACGGGTTGTTTTTGTGAAGGAAGGGGCCCCTTCCTCCACAAAAAACAACCTAATTTCAACACAGACACCCATGCACCATAGTGCAAGGAGGTCTGCGTTGGCGCATGGCAGCCATTTGTGCACCAGCGCTCTGAAAGAGGACAGGAATGTGCCGTATCTCAGAGCGATGGCACATTGCTGCCCTTTTCTTTTGATGAGGGCAGCACAGCATAAAGCCTTTTGCGCAACGCTGCGCCAAAATGTAAAAGAGTCCCTCAGTGTATTTCAGCAAAGGATATGCTGGTGGTCATCACAGAGTTCTGGCGCTGTCTTGATATAGGCCGTGCACATGGAGTACGCATTGTGCAGCACGGAGCTACCATTCACAGCGGCTACAAACTCTTGCGTGTCTCGAGAGACAGCCGCCATCTTGCATCTTCAGATTTAACTTCCTTGTGAATCATGGCATCCTTTTCTGGCCAATCATGCTACAAGGTTGCTGCCTCACTGCATGGATCTTGAGTATCAGTTGTCAAGACCTATTGCTTCTTTAGGGTTTGTTCTATGTATATTCTGAATTACAGAGAAGTACGCTGAAGTGGTGAATGGTGGAAAACAAACTTTTAAAATATTTCTTACATATCGTGTATTTGTCAGGCACACGTTCACCCGTAGGCATCTTGGCGCTGAATAACATGATTGTTTTCACCCTACTCAATGGTACTCATTTTATCCACCTCAGAAGGATGAAAGGCTGAGTGGACCTGTCCAGATATGAACCTGTGACCATGAGGTAAACACAGGGCCATACAGTTGACCCAGCTTGAACCTGTATTTGAACTCTAAGACTGGGGAACTGATTTACAGTTCTGCAAATAGGGTATTCCGTCGCAATGGGGACGGAGTGCTTACCCCACAAAACTGAAAGTCCATCCACATAATTTAGGGCCATCTGTACAAAATGTTTGCGACTTAGTAATCAGTTGCAAACTAGTTACCAGTCAGAAAACCCCTTGTTGGTATGTAAGCAACGCATTAGTAGCCGTAAATTTAATGATGTGACAATTCAGCATTTTAACAAGTCCAAATTACAAATTTCTATTAATAAATTGTTAAAAATGAATCTCTAATCCTATGGTCATCGCATTTACGAATGCCGTGTACACGTAAAAACACCATTTTGCACATACAATTTACCACTAACTCAAACCAGTTGGTAAGTGTGTGCCAAATGTACAAAGCGGGCCCAAAATGCCTCAGTGGTTTTCCGAAATGGCTGCTCTGTATGTGATGGCCACTGGAATGCCTATTCTGGCTGGTTAGCAGAGTGGGAGAAGACAGAAGAGGATCTTCAGACTGAGGATGACAGAATCCGACCAAACTGAGGAAGAAATATATGCGCAGTCCAGGCAGGTTGCGCTGTTATCCTGAAGCCCAAAGCTGATTTAAAGCCTCCGTTTCAGAGACACACCTTGTGCAGTAAGTCCATCCCTACCCATGTCCAGGTGGTAGGTCGCTTGCATCTTTAGACTCTGGTAGGTACCAAGATGTGATTGCAGCCGCCGGAGGTTTGTCACTGATTGCCCTTTCTCGTGTTTTGTGCATTTCTAGATGCAGTGTTAAGGTGCATTGAGACCTATAAATACTTACCCAGAAAAGCACAGGAATGGCGCCCCACCAAAATAGAATTTTGACAACAATGATGAAGAATATAATTTTATAGGATTGCATATATGCCGCATGTTATTGGATGTATAGGAAGTGCATGTGCGTGTAGGAGAGTAGGATCTGCTTCACATGGGTACCCCCACTTTTTGCTGGTGTCTCACTGTTTTTCGACCTTAGTCTGGCTGTGGCCCTGCTAATCAGGACCACAGCCTAGCTGCTTCCTCTCTAAAATGGTTTCCATGTACCTTAGGTACATATCTAATTGGATTCTGGAGTGCCTTATAAGCCCCTAGTATATGGTATACTATGTACCTAGGGCATAGGTACCACAGAGGCCTACCAGGGGCTGCAGCATATATTATGCCACCCCTGGGAAGCACTCCAAAATGGCACCACAGGTCTGCTACTGCAGCCTGGGTAAGGGTGTGCTTGCACCCCTTACAATGGTATAGGCTACCTATATCCACATAAATATACAGACACATATAAACCTATAAGTCACTCCTTTGGCAGGCCTTGACAATCCTGAAGGCAGAGTGCTTGGTTTTGTGTGAGAGGGTGCCCAAGCATGAGCTCAGCCCCTCTGCAGCTTTCGGAAATCCTTCCTTATAGCGGTTCTGTGATACAGCCATACCATATACTCTTAAGTGCATTATAACCTTGCGGTAAATGCTAACTTTGGGCTGGCTGCATCAAAATATGTCGTGTTTGGTGTCAAATGCTTTGGAATACTACCTCCCCCCCCACCAGTTCTGTCGGCGGAGGTAGCATTCCACCCCTCTAGAGGGAGAGACATGTACACACTGGTCAAACCCGGTAGGACTTTCCTGAGCCCTGGCATCACAAAATGCATGCCTCTGCCACAGAGATGGGTCTCGCCTCCTGCTGCTGACCAAAACTCAGGCAGGGGAGGCCTGGACAATAGGTTTCCTGTCGAAGGGAGGTGTCACCACCTCCCCAGACAGGCAGATGTGTATTGGGGCTGGGTGGGAGCACTCTCTGGTGCTTTGAAGTCCTGCACTGGGGGCACGTTTGCTATCCCTGTGCTTAGTCCAGTTCAAACCGGTTGCAGGGGCTACCTGCAACTGCTCTGGCGTGAAACTGGACAAAGGAAATGGGTGTAACCACCCCTCTTTCCAAGCCCACCCATAGGTGAGGCCTTAGAGTTAGTCCATCCCCTAAACTTGGTATAAGTATAGGAATCCAGTCCCTAGGACTTTAGATTACCCTGGGTGAAACTCTGCAACATAAATCCCAGGCCTTCGACGTTCTATCCTGACTAGAAGACTGAAGAAATCTCCCTTGGGGTCAAGGAGTGACTCCCCTGCTTGGCAGGCACCAAATAAGAAACTGACCAGTCTGCATCGCTGAAGCTCCCGGCGGACGCTGAAGTCTTTGCATCACTAGAGGTGAATTTCCAGACTTCCCAGAGGCTACCCTGAGTCCACAGCAAAGCTGAGGCCCGTGGCTATCGTGGGTGACGTGGAACCGTGACCCCTGGACACTGTGAACTTTTGCAGCAACACTATCTTCCTGGTCCTCCTCGAAGTTGTGCTTTGGGCTCCGAGTAGCCCCAACCTTGAGCACCTCCTGCACCCAAGATTGCTGGCCTCCACTCCACGAGTGATCCGTGGGCCAGCTTCAAGTGTGACTGCTCGAGGCTCCTTCGTGATCACTAGCCCATTGGCTAGCAGGTCCTCACGAAGGCAACTCCTTTTCTACTTGGGCTTTTCTGGTTGCTCCAGACGTTCCCTGACTTACCCTTTCTGGGTGAGTCGCTCAGACCTTGCTGGTCTGCAACGCAGTCCTTTCTCTGAATTCCAGTGACTTGCCGTTGCTAAGGCTTGTTGGGTCCATTCTGGTCGCCGACACCGCAGCACTCAAACAGACTTTGTGGGTCAGTTTGAATCCAGCTCGTGGACTTCGTCGATGCCTCCTGGACCTCATGGCTGAAGAGTCAAGACACCCATCAACTCACCTGAAGCACCCGACATCTGTGGGCATTGGTCCATCCTGGCCTCGGTCACTGGCTAGTGACCCAGACTCTGTCCCCTCTGCTTTCAGGTTCCTTCCATCCTAGATCCAGGCTTGGATCTCTTCAGACACTTCTCCTCTTCACGGCAGCAGCAGTTCTTTGCAGGCTTCCATTGAAATCGACGACGCGACCCGACACCAAAAGACACCTATGCACCCGGCTTCCCTGGTTGAGGTAACTCAAGTACTCCGGTGTTCCCGTGGGTGCAAGCACTAGAACTTATTAAGTCCAAAAGGGTTGGGTCCTGACTCGATTCTAAGTGTCCCTAATCTTTAAAGTTCCAACCGCGTCTTTGCCCATATAAGCTAACGGGAATCCGCGGTTGTGTTCACACACTGCATACAGTCCCCGTGGGTCCCCTGTGTCACTACCTTGGGTGGTTCCTTGGGGCCTCAGCGATTCTACAGACTTTAGGCCTAGTGTCTATCCCAGTCGTGGTTCTTATACCACTTTTTTGGTATATGGTTTGGTACGCCCCTAGGGCCCAAACGAGTATTTGTGCTATTACTGATCCTTGCTAACTTGTAAACAAAGTACTTCGAACTCCAGTCTCATAAAGAGACTAGAGGGGTGTGTTCTATCTCAAATACATATATTGTTAATATATACCTTGTGTGGTTGTCTTTCAATTGATCATTCAAGAGATTATAGACTGGTAAAGCAAGCTGCTTTACATTCCTTCAAGACTTAGCCTGAAGGCTGCTCTCCATAGCTACCACTAGGATAGCTTTCAATAAAGGTTGTCTTTAACCAATTCACCATAAGGGGTTGTTTGGACTGATACAAGGTGCCCACTAAAACTAGTGGACAGCATATATCAGGCCACCTTCTCACAGTGCGCTAAATGCCCACCATGTGGCATTTAATATTTATTCAGGAATCACAAAAATACTCATTCTCTGAACATTCAGAATGTAATAACAGACATTGTTGCCCGCTCTGCAGGGGGCACCCACGACTCCTTCATAGTCTGCCACACTGGAGATCTTGATGAGTGATGTTAGTTGGGTAAAGACATACATAATGATATAACAAACCGCAATAGCGAAATATGTTGTGTTTATTTCTAGATAGTGCATATATCTTAATGCCAGGGATAATGACCCCATATGTGCCCGCACTAGTCCCAATGATGGTTGTTACATGTGGCGCCATAGCACATCCTTTCAGACTACTTGAAAGTCGCTTTAGATGTCTCTATAAGAGCGGTGGTGCCCTGCAGTACTCTCCAGAGACAAGTTGCAAAATTGTAGCAACGTGCAATTCTGCACGATATTGCAAGTAAGAAGGACTACCTGTGAGGGTCTCAGAATGTGACTCAGACGGGGGAGAATCAATCCCATCACCTCCCACACAGGAGGAAACTGGAGCCGCAGCAGGGCGTCTGAGACGTGTCAATACAACCAATCATTATTGTTCACGATTAACATGTAACTGCTTTCAATGTTACACAAAGCCATTGTGGGTTGTAAAACTAAATATGCCTTTATTTTCAGGTACACAATGTATAACTGACTACATGCTTCTCTTTCTAGACGGTTGTTTGAGAAACAGAATGATATGGATTTTGTATGCCCTGTTATTATGTAAGTTCCTCCTTTCTAAGGCTTGAGTTTGTTGCGAGCTGATGTTTTTGCTCCAGAAATCTCATCAGCACCACTGTGGCTGCTGCTTCACCGGCCATGCTGACCCTCCATTGGACCTCACTTTCTCCCACTCCAACCACTGGCCACTTGCAAAGCTAGCATCGGTCACCTGTACCAGTCGTCTTGCCGCATCCGCACTGAGATGTCCTATCTCCACCGGTAAACTAGCAGTGCAGCAGGATACGGTGGCTGGGGCTTGTGCTAGGCGATTGATCCAAGAGTGAGCCCATCAATGCAGGGTGATGTATGGGGCTCCCTGATCCTTTGTCCGGTGCTTCCACGATGCAGTTCCAGATGCAAGCTCTTGATGGCATCAGTGAGATTGTCAGAATTGTGCGATTGACGGCGAGGGTACTTGTTACACTTTCAAACCCAGTTGTAAATGTAAATGTAAATGTAGAGGTACTTGTATAGCGCACAACTACCCGGAGTTTGTGGTGGTTTGATCTAGGTTTGCCAATTTATGATGTCATTTTGATCTGCTTCTGTTGCAGGCACTGAACCTTGAGCATAGAGGGTTCTGAACCCCCAACCGTTGTTGGTTTTCTGAACTTATCACACTTGCGACAGGGAACTGTGATTGAGTGTGTGGTGGACAGTGGGTACCAAGTAAATATCATTCCTGCAGTTGGGATAACCTCACTATAGGTTCCTGCGCAGAAGTTGGTGTGATGTGCTCACTCCCTTCATCAGCTGTGTCTCCAAGCTCCGAAGTTTGCGGCATGTGCTGGACTGGCCTGGCGGCCGCTGTCATTGGGGTCAGCCACACGCATGTGTATATCTTCTGGACATTCCTCTTCTGAGTAGTCACTGTATTCAGGGGAAGTTTCTGGGTAAAAATGGAGTGAGAATACTTTAGTGATTTCTCCTTGGTTGTACTTTGTAACATTTACCATTACATGTTTTTGTTCTTCCATTTGCTGGTAATTTTTCTTTACACTATATCTCCCAGAATGCACTTTGAAAGTACATGAACCACTATTATTACATAACTAAGATTTGAACTTTATGATTTGAATTCACGGCACTACTATAGCTTAGCAATATATTTTGGGTAGCGTAGCTATGCAAATTCACTGAAAAAGTATGCTGAATTACACATAATTATATCTCACACTTAAAAATTACATGAACAGTCAGTTTGGTAAAAATTCAGCTTGGAATTGTCATCTTGAGCTGATTTCGTTTGCTAGCATCTAAAACACCAGTACTTGCATTTGGAGTTACAACATTACCCGCACTGTACATTTTGTGTTTGAATTACGCCCTGAAATGATACGATATGGATTGATGGCATAATCTCTGTAATTTCGCGAAACTTTGTTACACAAAATTACTAAAATTATGCCATTTATTCTGGCATAATTAAAATTTTGCAAAACCAAAGGAAATGATGGACGGAGTGTTGAACATTGCAAGCACTCACCCCCAGTCAACTGATTTGGGTTTAATCCATCACCGTACTTTAGCCCACTCTGCCACCCCAGTTCAGACATGGCCATATGCAAATCAGTCTGACCCTGTGCCTCATGGGAGCAGTCCAGCCCGAACTGCCAAGCCATGTCTTCCCTGGACCGGAAACAAGCTTCCTAGGACCGGTTTCCGGCATTTCAGCCGTCTTCAGCCAGGCTTGCTTGAATCCAGTGGCAAAGTGAGCAAGGGACTCACGTCTGAGCATACCCTGCCAACTAATAGCAAACAAAGCAAAACCAAAGGAAATGATGGACGGAGTGTTGAACATTGCAAGCACTCACCCCAAGTCAACTGATCTGGGTTTAATCCATCACCGTTCTTTAGCCCACTCTGGCACCCCAGTTCAGACATGGCTAATATGCAAATCAGTCTGACCCTGTGCCTCATGGGAACAGTCCAGCCCGAACTGCCAAGCCATGTCTTTCCTGGACCGTAAAACAAGCTTCCTAGGACCGGTTTCTGGCATTTCAGCCGTCTTCAGCCAGGCTTGCTTGAATCCAGTGGCAAAGTGAGCAAGGGACTCACATCTGAGCATACCCTGCCAACTTATGGCAAACAAAGCAAAACCAAAGGAAATGATGGATGGAGTGTTGAACATTGCAAGCACTCACCCCCAGTCAACTGATCTGGGTTTAATCCATCACCGTTCTTTAGCCCACTCTGCCACCCCAGTTCAGACATGGCTAATATGCAAATCAGTCTGACCCTGTGCCTCATGGGAACAGTCCAGCCCGAACTGCCAAGCCATGTCTTCCCTGGACCAGAAACAAGCTTCCTAGGACCGGTTTCTGGCATTTCATCCGTCTTCAGCCAGGCTTGCTTGAATCCAGAGGCAAAGTGAGCAAGGGACTCACGTCTGAGCATACCCTGCCAATTTATGGCAAACAAAGCAAAACCAAAGGAAATGATGGACGGAGTGTTGAACATTTCAAGCACTCACCCCCAGTCAACTGATCTGGGTTTCATCCATCACCGTTCTTTAGCCCACTCTGCCACCCCAGTTCAGACATAGCCATATGCAAATCAGTCTGACCCTGTGCCTCATAGGAACAGTCCAGCCCGAACTGCCAAGCCATGTCTTCCCTGGACCGGAAACAAGCTTCCTAGGACCGGTTTCTGGCATTTCAGCCGTCTTCAACCAGGCTTGCTTGAATCCAGTGGCAAAGTGAGCAAGGGACTCACGTCTGAGCACACCCTGCCAACTTATGGCAAACAAAGCAAAACCAAAGGAAATGATGGACGGAGTGTTGAACATTGCAAGCACTCACCCCCAGTCAACTGATCTGGGTTTAATCCATCACCGTTCTTTAGCCCACTCTGCCACCCCAGTTCAGACATGGCCATATGCAAATCAGTCTGACCCTGTGCCTCATGGGAAAAGTCCAGCCCGAACTGCCAAGCCATGTCTTCCCTGGACCAGAAACAAGCTTCCTAGGACCGGTTTCTGGCATTTCATCCGTCTTCAGCCAGGCTTGCTTGAATCCAGTGGCAAAGTGAGCAAGGGACTCACGTCTGAGCATACCCTGCCAACTTATGGCAAACAAAGCAAAACCAAAGGAAATGATGGACGGAGTGTTGAACATTGCAAGCACTCACCCCCAGTCAACTGATCTGGGTTTAATCCATCAGCGTTCTTTAGCCCACTCTGCCACCCCAGTTCAGACATGGCCATATGCAAATCAGTCTGACCGTGTGCCTCATGGGAACAGTCCTGCCCGAACTGCCAAGCCATGTCTTCCCTGGACCGGAAACAAGCTTCCTAGGACCGGTTTCTGGCATTTCAGCCGTCTTCAACCAGGCTTGCTTGAATCCAGTGGCAAAGTGAGCAAGGGACTCACGTCTGAGCATACCCTGCCAACTTATGGCAAACAAAGCAAAACCAAAGGAAATGATGGACGGAGTGTTGAACATTGCAAGCACTCACCCCCAGTCAACTGATCTGGGTTTAATCCATCACCGTTCTTTAGCCCACTCTGCCACCCCAGTTCAGACATGGCCATATGCAAATCAGTCTGACCCTGTGCCTCATGGGAAAAGTCCAGCCCGAACTGCCAAGCCATGTCTTCCCTGGACCGGAAACAAGCTTCCTAGGACCGGTTTCTTGCATTTCAGCCGTCTTCAGCCAGGCTTGCTTGAATCCAGTGGCAAAGTGAACAAGGGACTCACGTCTGAGCATACCCTGCCAACTTATGGCAAACAAAGCAAAACCAAAGGAAATGATGGACGGAGTGTTGAACATTGCAAGCACTCACCCCGAGTCAACTGATCTGGGTTTAATCCATCACCGTTATTTAGCCCACTCTGCCACCCCAGTTCAGACATGGCCATATGCAAATCAGTGTGACCCTGTGCCTCATGGGAACAGTCCAGCCCGAACTGCCAAGCCATGTCTTCCCTGGACCGGAAACAAGCTTCCTAGGACCGGTTTCTGGCATTTCAGCCGTCTTCAACCACGCTTGCTTGAATCCAGTGGCAAAGTGAGCAAGGGACTCACGTCTGAGCATACCCTGCCAACTTATGGCAAACAAAGCAAAACCAAAGGAAATGATGGACGGAGTGTTGAACATTGCAAGCACTCACGCACAGTCAACTGATCTGGGTTTAATCCATCACCGTTCTTTAGCCCACTCTGCCACCCCAGTTCAGACATGGCCATATGCAAATAAGTCTGACCCTGTGCCTCATGGGAACAGTCCAGGTCGAACTGCCAAGCCATGTCTTCCCTGGACCAGAAACAAGCTTCCTAGGACCGGTTTCTGGCATTTCATCCGTCTTCAGTCAGGCTTGCTTGAATCCAGAGGCAAAGTGAGCAAGGGACTCACGTCTGAGCATACCTTTCCAACTTATGGCAAACAAAGCAAAACCAAAGGAAATGATGGACAGAGTGTTGAACATTGCAAGCACTCACCCCCAGTGAACGTATCTGGGTTTAATCCATCAGCGTTCTTTAGCCCACTCTGCCACCCCAATTCAGACATGGCCATATGCAAATCAGTCTGACCCTGTGCCTCATGTGAACAGTCCAGCCTGAACTACCAAGCCATGTCTTCCCTGGACCGGAAAAAAGCTTCCTAGGACCGGTTTCTGGCATTTCAGCCGTCTTCAGCCAGGCATGCTTGAATCCAGTGGCAAAGTGAGCAAGTGACTCACGTCTGAGCATACCCTGCCAATTTATGGCAAACAAAGCAAAACCAAAGGAAATGATGGACGGAGTGTTGAAAATTGCAAGCACTCACCCACAGTCAACTGATCTGGGTTTAATCCATCAGCGTTCTTTAGCCCACTCTGCCACCCCAATTCAGACATGGCCATATGCAAATCAGTCTGACCCTGTGCCTCATGGGAACAGTCCAGCCCGAACTGCCAAGCCATGTCTTCCCTGGACCGGAAACAAGCTTCCTAGGACCGGTTTCTGGCATTTCATCCGTCTTCAGCCAGGCTTGCTTGAATCCAGAGGCAAAGTGAGCAAGGGACTCACGTCTGAGCATATCCTGCCAACTTATGTCAAACAAAGCAAAACCAAAGGAAATGATGGACGGAGTGTTGAACAATGCAAGCACTCACCCCCAGTCATCTGATCTGGGTTTAATCCATCACCGTTCTTTAGCCCAGTCTGCCACCCCAGTTCAGACATGGCCATATGCAAATCAGTCTGACCCTGTGCCTCATGGGAACAGTCCAACCCGAACTGCCAAGCCATGTCTTCCCTGGACCGGAAACAAGCTTTCTAGGACCGGTTTCTGGCATTTCAGGCGTCTTCAGCCAGGCTTGCTTGAATCCAGTGGCAAAGTGAGCAAGTGACTCACGTCTGAGCATACCCTGCCAAATTATGGCAAACAAAGCAAAACCAAAGGAAATGATGGACGGAGTGTTGAACATTGCAAGCACTCACCCCCAGTCAACTGATCTGGTTTTAATCCATCAGCGTTCTTTAGCCCACTCTGCCACCCCAGTTCAGACATGGCCATATGCAAATCAGTCTGACCCTGTGCCTCATGGGAACAGTCCAGCCCGAACTGCCAAGCCATGTCTTCCCTGGACCGGAAACAAGCTTCCTTGGACCGGTATCTGGCATTTCATCCGTCTTCAGCCAGGCTTGCTTGAATCCAGAGGCAAAATGAGCAAGGGACTCACCTCTGAACATACCCTGCCAACTTATGTCAAACAAAGCAAAACCAAAGGAAATGATGGACGGAGTGTTGAACATTGCAAGCACTCACCCCCAGTCATCTGATCTGGGTTTAATCCATCACAGTTCTTTAGCCCAGTCTGCCACCCCAGTTCAGACATGGCCATATGCAAATCAGTCTGACCCTGTGCCTCATTGGGAACAGTCCAACCCGAACTGCCAAGCCATGTCTTCCCTGGACCGGAAACAAGCTTTCTAGGACCGGTTTCTGGCATTTCAGGCGTCTTCAGCCAGGCTTGCTTGAATCCAGTGGCAAAGTGAGCAAGTGACTCACGTCTGAGCATACCCTGCCAAATTATGGCAAACAAAGCAAAACCAAAGGAAATGATGGACGGAGTGTTGAACATTGCAAGCACTCACCCCCAGTCAACTGATCTGGGTTTAATCCATCAGCGTTCTTTAGCCCACTCTGCCACCCCAGTTCAGACATGGCCATATGCAAATCAGTCTGACCCTGTGCCTCATGGGAACAGTCCAGCCCGAACTGCCAAGCCATGTCTTCCCTGGACCGGAAACAAGCTTCCTTGGACCGGTATCTGGCATTTCATCCGTCTTCAGCCAGGCTTGCTTGAATCCAGAGGCAAAATGAGCAAGGGACTCACCTCTGAACATACCCTGCCAACTTATGTCAAACAAAGCAAAACCAAAGGAAATGATGGACGGAGTGTTGAACATTGCAAGCACTCACCCCCAGTCATCTGATCTGGGTTTAATCCATCACCGTTCTTGAGCCCAGTCTGCCACCCCAGTTCAGACATGGCCATATGCAAATCAGTCTGACCCTGTGCCTCATGGGAACAGTCCAACCCGAACTGCCAAGCCATGTCTTCCCTGGACCGGAAACAAGCTTTCTAGGACCGGTTTCTGGCATTTCAGGCGTCTTCAGCCAGGCTTGCTTAAATCCAGTGGCAAAGCGAGCAAGGGACTCACGTCTGAGCATACCCTGCCAATTTATGGCAAACAAAGCAAAACCAAAGGAAATGATGGACGGAGTGTTGAACATTGCAAGCAATCACCCCCAGTCAACTGATTTGGGTTTAATCCATCACCGTACTTTAGCCCACTCTGCCACCCCAGTTTAGACATGCCCATATGCAAATCAGTCTGACCCTGTGCCTCAAGGGAGCAGTCCAGCCCGAACGGCCAAGCCATGTCTTCCCTGGACCGGAAACAAGTTTCCTAGGACCGGTTTCTGGCATTTCAGCCGTCTTCAGCCAGGCTTGCTTGAATCCAGTGGCAAAGCGAGCAAGGGACTCACGTCTGAGCATACCCTGCCAACTTATAGCAAACAAAGCAAAACCAAAGGAAATGAAGGACGGAGTGCTGAACATTGCAAGCACTCACCCCAAGTCAACTGATCTGGGTTTAATCCATCACCGTTCTTTAGCCCACTCTGCCACCCCAGTTCAGACATGGCCATATGCAAATCAGTCTGACCCTCTGCCTCATGGGAACAGTCCAGACCGAACTGCCAAGCCATGTCTTCCCTGGACCAGAAACAAGCTTCCGAGGACCGGTTTCTGGCATTTCATCCATCTTCAGCCAGGCTTGCTTGAATCCAGAGGCAAAGTGAGCATGAGACTCACGTCTGAGCATACCCTGCCAACTCATGGCAAACAAAGCAAAACTAAAGGAAATGATGGACGGAGTGTTGAACATTGCAAGCACTCACCCCCAGTCAACTTATCTGGGTTTAATCCATCAGCGTTCTTTAGCCCACTCTGCCACCCCAGTTCAGACATGGCCATATGCAAATCAGTCTGACCCTGTGCCTCATGGGAACAGTCCAGCGCGAACTACCAAGCCATGTCTTCCCTGGCCCGGAAAAAAGCTTCCTAGGTCAGGTGTCTGGCATTTCAGCCGTCTTCAGCCAGGCTTGCTTGAATCCAGTGGCAAAGTGAGCAAGGGACTCACGTCTGAGCATACCCTGCCAACTTATGGCAAGCAAAGCAAAACCAAAGGAAATGATGGACGGAGTGTTAAACATTGCAAGCACTCACCCCCAGTCAACTGATCTGGGTTTAATCCATCAGCGTTCTTTAGCCCACTCTGCCACCCCAGTTCAGACATGGCCATATGCAAATCAGTCTGACCCTGTGCCTCATGGGAACCGTCCAGACCGAACTGCCAAGCCATGTCTTCCCTGGACCGGAAACAAGCTTCCTAGGACCGGTTTCTGGTATTTCATCCGTCTTCAGCCAGGCTTGCTTGAATCCAGAGGCAAAGTGAGCAAGGGACTCACGTCTGAGCATACCCTGCCAACTTATGGCAAACAAAGCAAAACCAAAGGAAATGATGGACGGAGTGTTTAACATTGCAAGCACTCACCCCCAGTCATCTGATCTGGGTTTAATCCATCACCGTTCTTTAGGCCAGTCTGCCACCCCAGTTCAGACATTGCCATATGCAAATCAGTCTGACCCTGTGCCTCATGGGAACAGTCCAGCCCGAACTGCCAAGCCATGTCTTCCCTGGACCGGAAACAAGCTTCCTAGGACCGGTTTCTGGCATTTCAGCCGTCTTCAGCCAGGCTTGCTTGAATCCAGTGGCAAAGCGAGCAAGGGACTCACGTCTGAGCATACCCTGCCAACTTATAGCAAACAAAGCAAAACCAAAGGAAATTATGGACGGAGTGTTGAACATTGCAAGCACTCTCCCCAAGTCAACTGATCTGGGTTTAATCCATCACCGTTATTTAGCCCACTCTGCCACCCCAGTTCAGACATAGCCATATGCAAATCAGTCTGACCCTGCGCCTCATGGGAACAGTCCAGCCCGAACTGCCAAGCCATGTCTTCTCTGGACCGGAAACAAGTTTCCTAGGACCGGTTTCTGGTATTTCAGCCGTCTTCAGCCAGGCTTGCTTGAATCCAGTGGCAAAGCAAGCAAGGGACTCACGTCTGAGCATACCCTGCCAACTTATAGCAAACAAAGCAAAACCAAAGGAAATGATGGACGGAGTGTTGAACATTGCAAGCACTACCCCAAGTCAACTGATCTGGGTTTAATCCATCAGCGTTCTTTAGCCCACTCTGCCACCCCAGTTCAGACATGGCCATATGCAAATCAGTCTGACCCTGTGCCTCATGGGAACAGTCCAGCCCGAACTGCCAAGCCATGTCTTCCCTGGACCGGAAACAAGCTTCCTAGGACCGGTTTCTTGCATTTCAGCCGTCTTCAGCCAGGCTTGCTTGAATCCAGTGGCAAAGTGAACAAGGGACTCACGTCTGAGCATACCCTGCCAACTTATGGCAAACAAAGCAAAACCAAAGGAAATGATGGACGGAGTGTTGAACATTGCAAGCACTCACCCCGAGTCAACTGATCTGGGTTTAATCCATCACCGTTATTTAGCCCACTCTGCCACCCCAGTTCAGACATGGCCATATGCAAATCAGTGTGACCCTGTGCCTCATGGGAACAGTCCAGCCCGAACTGCCAAGCCATGTCTTCCCTGGACCGGAAACAAGCTTCCTAGGACCGGTTTCTGGCATTTCAGCCGTCTTCAACCACGCTTGCTTGAATCCAGTGGCAAAGTGAGCAAGGGACTCACGTCTGAGCATACCCTGCCAACTTATGGCAAACAAAGCAAAACCAAAGGAAATGATGGACGGAGTGTTGAACATTGCAAGCACTCACGCACAGTCAACTGATCTGGGTTTAATCCATCACCGTTCTTTAGCCCACTCTGCCACCCCAGTTCAGACATGGCCATATGCAAATAAGTCTGACCCTGTGCCTCATGGGAACAGTCCAGGTCGAACTGCCAAGCCATGTCTTCCCTGGACCAGAAACAAGCTTCCTAGGACCGGTTTCTGGCATTTCATCCGTCTTCAGTCAGGCTTGCTTGAATCCAGAGGCAAAGTGAGCAAGGGACTCACGTCTGAGCATACCTTTCCAACTTATGGCAAACAAAGCAAAACCAAAGGAAATGATGGACGGAGTGTTGAACATTGCAAGCACTCACCCCCAGTGAACGTATCTGGGTTTAATCCATCAGCGTTCTTTAGCCCACTCTGCCACCCCAATTCAGACATGGCCATATGCAAATCAGTCTGACCCTGTGCCTCATGTGAACAGTCCAGCCCGAACTACCAAGCCATGTCTTCCCTGGACCGGAAAAAAGCTTCCTAGGACCGGTTTCTGGCATTTCAGCCGTCTTCAGCCAGGCTTGCTTGAATCCAGAGGCAAAGTGAGCAAGGGACTCACGTCTGAGCATATCCTGCCAACTTATGTCAAACAAAGCAAAACCAAAGGAAATGATGGACGGAGTGTTGAACAATGCAAGCACTCACCCCCAGTCATCTGATCTGGGTTTAATCCATCACCGTTCTTTAGCCCAGTCTGCCACCCCAGTTCAGACATGGCCATATGCAAATCAGTCTGACCCTGTGCCTCATGGGAACAGTCCAACCCGAACTGCCAAGCCATGTCTTCCCTGGACCGGAAACAAGCTTTCTAGGACCGGTTTCTGGCATTTCAGGCGTCTTCAGCCAGGCTTGCTTGAATCCAGTGGCAAAGTGAGCAAGTGACTCACGTCTGAGCATACCCTGCCAAATTATGGCAAACAAAGCAAAACCAAAGGAAATGATGGACGGAGTGTTGAACATTGCAAGCACTCACCCCCAGTCAACTGATCTGGGTTTAATCCATCAGCGTTCTTTAGCCCACTCTGCCACCCCAGTTCAGACATGGCCATATGCAAATCAGTCTGACCCTGTGCCTCATGGGAACAGTCCAGCCCGAACTGCCAAGCCATGTCTTCCCTGGACCGGAAACAAGCTTCCTTGGACCGGTATCTGGCATTTCATCCGTCTTCAGCCAGGCTTGCTTGAATCCAGAGGCAAAATGAGCAAGGGACTCACCTCTGAACATACCCTGCCAACTTATGTCAAACAAAGCAAAACCAAAGGAAATGATGGACGGAGTGTTGAACATTGCAAGCACTCACCCCCAGTCATCTGATCTGGGTTTAATCCATCACAGTTCTTTAGCCCAGTCTGCCACCCCAGTTCAGACATGGCCATATGCAAATCAGTCTGACCCTGTGCCTCATTGGGAACAGTCCAACCCGAACTGCCAAGCCATGTCTTCCCTGGACCGGAAACAAGCTTTCTAGGACCGGTTTCTGGCATTTCAGGCGTCTTCAGCCAGGCTTGCTTGAATCCAGTGGCAAAGTGAGCAAGTGACTCACGTCTGAGCATACCCTGCCAAATTATGGCAAACAAAGCAAAACCAAAGGAAATGATGGACGGAGTGTTGAACATTGCAAGCACTCACCCCCAGTCAACTGATCTGGGTTTAATCCATCAGCGTTCTTTAGCCCACTCTGCCACCCCAGTTCAGACATGGCCATATGCAAATCAGTCTGACCCTGTGCCTCATGGGAACAGTCCAGCCCGAACTGCCAAGCCATGTCTTCCCTGGACCGGAAACAAGCTTCCTTGGACCGGTATCTGGCATTTCATCCGTCTTCAGCCAGGCTTGCTTGAATCCAGAGGCAAAATGAGCAAGGGACTCACCTCTGAACATACCCTGCCAACTTATGTCAAACAAAGCAAAACCAAAGGAAATGATGGACGGAGTGTTGAACATTGCAAGCACTCACCCCCAGTCATCTGATCTGGGTTTAATCCATCACCGTTCTTGAGCCCAGTCTGCCACCCCAGTTCAGACATGGCCATATGCAAATCAGTCTGACCCTGTGCCTCATGGGAACAGTCCAACCCGAACTGCCAAGCCATGTCTTCCCTGGACCGGAAACAAGCTTTCTAGGACCGGTTTCTGGCATTTCAGGCGTCTTCAGCCAGGCTTGCTTAAATCCAGTGGCAAAGCGAGCAAGGGACTCACGTCTGAGCATACCCTGCCAATTTATGGCAAACAAAGCAAAACCAAAGGAAATGATGGACGGAGTGTTGAACATTGCAAGCAATCACCCCCAGTCAACTGATTTGGGTTTAATCCATCACCGTACTTTAGCCCACTCTGCCACCCCAGTTTAGACATGCCCATATGCAAATCAGTCTGACCCTGTGCCTCAAGGGAGCAGTCCAGCCCGAACGGCCAAGCCATGTCTTCCCTGGACCGGAAACAAGTTTCCTAGGACCGGTTTCTGGCATTTCAGCCGTCTTCAGCCAGGCTTGCTTGAATCCAGTGGCAAAGCGAGCAAGGGACTCACGTCTGAGCATACCCTGCCAACTTATAGCAAACAAAGCAAAACCAAAGGAAATGAAGGACGGAGTGCTGAACATTGCAAGCACTCACCCCAAGTCAACTGATCTGGGTTTAATCCATCACCGTTCTTTAGCCCACTCTGCCACCCCAGTTCAGACATGGCCATATGCAAATCAGTCTGACCCTCTGCCTCATGGGAACAGTCCAGACCGAACTGCCAACCATGTCTTCCCTGGACCAGAAACAAGCTTCCGAGGACCGGTTTCTGGCATTTCATCCATCTTCAGCCAGGCTTGCTTGAATCCAGAGGCAAAGTGAGCATGAGACTCAAGTCTGAGCATACCCTGCCAACTCATGGCAAACAAAGCAAAACTAAAGGAAATGATGGACGGAGTGTTGAACATTGCAAGCACTCACCCCCAGTCAACTTATCTGGGTTTAATCCATCAGCGTTCTTTAGCCCACTCTGCCACCCCAGTTCAGACATGGCCATATGCAAATCAGTCTGACCCTGTGCCTCATGGGAACAGTCCAGCGCGAACTACCAAGCCATGTCTTCCCTGGACCGGAAAAAAGCTTCCTAGGTCAGGTGTCTGGCATTTCAGCCGTCTTCAGCCAGGCTTGCTTGAATCCAGTGGCAAAGTGAGCAAGGGACTCACGTCTGAGCATACCCTGCCAACTTATGGCAAGCAAAGCAAAACCAAAGGAAATGATGGACGGAGTGTTAAACATTGCAAGCACTCACCCCCAGTCAACTGATCTGGGTTTAATCCATCAGCGTTCTTTAGCCCACTCTGCCACCCCAGTTCAGACATGGCCATATGCAAATCAGTCTGACCCTGTGCCTCATGGGAACCGTCCAGACCGAACTGCCAAGCCATGTCTTCCCTGGACCGGAAACAAGCTTCCTAGGACCGGTTTCTGGTATTTCATCCGTCTTCAGCCAGGCTTGCTTGAATCCAGAGGCAAAGTGAGCAAGGGACTCACGTCTGAGCATACCCTGCCAACTTATGGCAAACAAAGCAAAACCAAAGGAAATGATGGACGGAGTGTTTAACATTGCAAGCACTCACCCCCAGTCATCTGATCTGGGTTTAATCCATCACCGTTCTTTAGGCCAGTCTGCCACCCCAGTTCAGACATTGCCATATGCAAATCAGTCTGACCCTGTGCCTCATGGGAACAGTCCAGCCCGAACTGCCAAGCCATGTCTTCCCTGGACCGGAAACAAGCTTCCTAGGACCGGTTTCTGGCATTTCAGCCGTCTTCAGCCAGGCTTGCTTGAATCCAGTGGCAAAGCGAGCAAGGGACTCACGTCTGAGCATACCCTGCCAACTTATAGCAAACAAAGCAAAACCAAAGGAAATTATGGACGGAGTGTTGAACATTGCAAGCACTCTCCCCAAGTCAACTGATCTGGGTTTAATCCATCACCGTTATTTAGCCCACTCTGCCACCCCAGTTCAGACATAGCCATATGCAAATCAGTCTGACCCTGCGCCTCATGGGAACAGTCCAGCCCGAACTGCCAAGCCATGTCTTCCCTGGACCGGAAACAAGCTTCCTAGGACCGGTTTCTGGCATTTCAGCCGTCTTCAACCAGGCTTGCTTGAATCCAGTGGCAAAGTGAGCAAGGGACTCATGTCTGAGCATACCCTGCCAACTTATGGCAAACAAAGCAAAACCAAAGGAAATGATGGACGGAGTGTTGAACATTGCAAGCACTCACCCCCAGTCAACTGATCTGGGTTTAATCCATCACCGTTCTTTAGCCCACTCTGCCACCCCAGTTCAGACATGGCCATATGCAAATCAGTCTGACCCTGTGCCTCATGGGAACAGTCCAGCCCGAACTGCCAAGCCATGTCTTCCCTGGACCGGAAACAAGCTTCCTAGGACCGGTTTCTGGCATTTCATCCGTCTTCAGCCAGGCTTGCTTGAATCCAGAGGCAAAGTGAGCAAGGGACTCACGTCTGAGCATACCCTGCCAACTTATGGCAAACAAAGCAAAACCAAAGGAAATGATGGACGGAATGTTGAACATTGCAAGCCCTCACCCCCAGTCAACTGATCTGGGTTTAATCCATCAGCGTTCTTTAGCCCACTCTGCCACCCCAGTTCAGACATGGCCATATGCAAATCAGTCTGACCCTGTGCCTCATGGGAACAGACCAGCCCGAACTGCCAAGCCATGTCTTCCCTGGACCGGAAACAAGCTTCCTAGGACCGGTTTCTGGCATTTCAGCCGTCTTCAGCCAGGCTTGCTTGAATCCAGTGGCAAAGCGAGCAAGGGACTCACGTCTGAGCATACCCTGCCAACTTATAGCAAACAAAGCAAAACCAAAGGAAATGATGGACGGAGTGTTGAACATTGCAAGCACTCACCCCCAGTCAACTGATCTGGTTTTAATCCATCACCGTACTTTAGCCCACTCTGCCACCCCAGTTCAGACATGGCCATATGCAAATAAGTCTGACCCTGTGCCTCATGGGAACAGTCCAACCCGAACTGCCAAGCCATGTCTTCCCTGGACCGGAAAAAAAGCTTTCTAGGACCGGTTTCTGGCATTTCAGCCGTCTTCAGACAGGCTTGCTTGAATCCAGAGGCAAAGCGAGCAAGGGACTCACGTCTGAGCATACCCTGCCAACTTATGGGAAACAAAGCAAAACCAAAGGAAATGATGGACGGAGTGTTGAACATTGCAAGCACTCACCCCCAGTCAACTGATTTGGGTTTAATCCATCACCGTACTTTAGCCCACTCTGCCACCCCAGTTCAGACATGGCCATATGCAAATAAGTCTGACCCTGTGCCTCATGGGAGCAGTCCAGCCCGAACTGCCAAGCCATGTCTTCTCTGGACCGGAAACAAGTTTCCTAGGACCGGTTTCTGGTATTTCAGCCGTCTTCAGCCAGGCTTGCTTGAATCCAGTGGCAAAGCAAGCAAGGGACTCACGTCTGAGCATACCCTGCCAACTTATAGCAAACAAAGCAAAACCAAAGGAAATGATGGACGGAGTGTTGAACATTGCAAGCACTCACCCCAAGTCAACTGATCTGGGTTTAATCCATCAGCGTTCTTTAGCCCACTCTGCCACCCCAGTTCAGACATGGCCATATGCAAATCAGTCTGACCCTGTGCCTCATGGGAACAGTCCAGCCCGAACTGCCAAGCCATGTCTTCCCTGGACCGGAAACAAGCTTCCTAGGACCGGTTTCTTGCATTTCAGCCGTCTTCAGCCAGGCTTGCTTGAATCCAGTGGCAAAGTGAACAAGGGACTCACGTCTGAGCATACCCTGCCAACTTATGGCAAACAAAGCAAAACCAAAGGAAATGATGGACGGAGTGTTGAACATTGCAAGCACTCACCCCGAGTCAACTGATCTGGGTTTAATCCATCACCGTTATTTAGCCCACTCTGCCACCCCAGTTCAGACATGGCCATATGCAAATCAGTCTGACCCTGTGCCTCATGGGAACAGTCCAGCCCGAACTGCCAAGCCATGTCTTCCCTGGACCGGAAACAAGCTTCCTAGGACCGGTTTCTGGCATTTCAGCCGTCTTCAACCACGCTTGCTTGAATCCAGTGGCAAAGTGAGCAAGGGACTCACGTCTGAGCATACCCTGCCAACTTATGGCAAACAAAGCAAAACCAAAGGAAATGATGGACGGAGTGTTGAACATTGCAAGCACTCACGCACAGTCAACTGATCTGGGTTTAATCCATCACCGTTCTTTAGCCCACTCTGCCACCCCAGTTCAGACATGGCCATATGCAAATAAGTCTGACCCTGTGCCTCATGGGAACAGTCCAGGCCGAACTGCCAAGCCATGTCTTCCCTGGACCAGAAACAAGCTTCCTAGGACCGGTTTCTGGCATTTCATCCGTCTTCAGTCAGGCTTGCTTGAATCCAGAGGCAAAGTGAGCAAGGGACTCACGTCTGAGCATACCTTTCCAACTTATGGCAAACAAAGCAAAACCAAAGGAAATGATGGACGGAGTGTTGAACATTGCAAGCACTCACCCCCAGTGAACTTATCTGGGTTTAATCCATCAGCGTTCTTTAGCCCACTCTGCCACCCCAATTCAGACATGGTCATATGCAAATCAGTCTGACCCTGTGCCTCATGTGAACAGTCCAGCCCGAACTACCAAGCCATGTCTTCCCTGGACCGGAAACAAGCTTCCTAGGACCGGTTTCTGGTATTTCAGCCGTCTACAGCCAGGCTTGCTTGAATCCAGTGGCATAGTGAGCAAGGGACTCACTTCTGAGCATAACCTGCCAACTTATAGCAAACAAAGCAAAACCAAAGGAAATTATGGACGGAGTGTTGAACATTGCAAGCACTCACCCCAAGTCAACTAATCTGGGTTTAATCCATCACCGTTCTTTAGCCCACTCTGCCACCCCAGTTCAGACATGGCCATATGCAAATCAGTCTGACCCTGTGCCTCATGGGAACAGTCCAGCCCGAACTGCCAAGCCATGTCTTCCCTGGACCGGAAAAAAGCTTCCTAGGACCGGTTTCTGGCATTTCAGCCGTCTTCAGCCAGGCATGCTTGAATCCAGTGGCAAAGTGAGCAAGTGACTCACGTCTGAGCATACCCTGCCAATTTATGGCAAACAAAGCAAAACCAAAGGAAATGATGGACGGAGTGTTGAAAATTGCAAGCACTCACCCACAGTCAACTGATCTGGGTTTAATCCATCAGCGTTCTTTAGCCCACTCTGCCACCCCAATTCAGACATGGCCATATGCATATCAGTCTGACCCTGTGCCTCATGGGAACAGTCCAGCCCGAACTGCCAAGCCATGTCTTCCCTGGACCGGAAACAAACTTCCTAGGACCGGTTTCTGGCATTTCATCCGTCTTCAGCCAGGCTTGCTTGAATCCAGAGGCAAAGTGAGCAAGGGACTCACGTCTGAGCATATCCTGCCAACTTATGTCAAACAAAGCAAAACCAAAGGAAATGATGGACGGAGTGTTGAACATTGCAAGCACTCACCCCCAGTCATCTGATCTGGGTTTAATCCATCACCGTTCTTTAGCCCAGTCTGCCACCCCAGTTCAGACATGGCCATATGCAAATCAGTCTGACCCTGTGCCTCATGGGAACAGTCCAACCCGAACTGCCAAGCCATGTCTTCCCTGGACCGGAAACAAGCTTTCTAGGACCGGTTTCTGGCATTTCAGGCGTCTTCAGCCAGGCTTGCTTGAATCCAGTGGCAAAGTGAGCAAGTGACTCACGTCTGAGCATACCCTGCCAAATTATGGCAAACAAAGCAAAACCAAAGGAAATGATGGACGGAGTGTTAAACATTGCAAGCACTCACCCCCAGTCAACTGATCTGGGTTTAATCCATCAGCGTTCTTTAGCCCACTCTGCCACCCCAGTTCAGACATGGCCATATGCAAATCAGTCTGACCCTGTGCCTCATGGGAACAGTCCAGCCCGAACTGCCAAGCCATGTCTTCCCTGGACCGGAAACAAGCTTCCTTGGACCGGTATCTGGCATTTCATCCGTCTTCAGCCAGGCTTGCTTGAATCCAGAGGCAAAATGAGCAAGGGACTCACCTCTGAACATACCCTGCCAACTTATGTCAAACAAAGCAAAACCAAAGGAAATGATGGACGGAGTGTTGAACATTGCAAGCACTCACCCCCAGTCATCTGATCTGGGTTTAATCCATCACAGTTCTTTAGCCCAGTCTGCCACCCCAGTTCAGACATGGCCATATGCAAATCAGTCTGACCCTGTGCCTCATTGGGAACAGTCCAACCCGAACTGCCAAGCCATGTCTTCCCTGGACCGGAAACAAGCTTTCTAGGACCGGTTTCTGGCATTTCAGGCGTCTTCAGCCAGGCTTGCTTGAATCCAGTGGCAAAGTAAGCAAGTGACTCACGTCTGAGCATACCCTGCCAAATTATGGCAAACAAAGCAAAACCAAAGGAAATGATGGACGGAGTGTTGAACATTGCAAGCACTCACCCCCAGTCAACTGATCTGGGTTTAATCCATCAGCGTTCTTTAGCCCACTCTGCCACCCCAGTTCAGACATGGCCATATGCAAATCAGTCTGACCCTGTGCCTCATGGGAACAGTCCAGCCCGAACTGCCAAGCCATGTCTTCCCTGGACCGGAAACAAGCTTCCTTGAACCGGTATCTGGCATTTCATCCGTCTTCAGCCAGGCTTGCTTGAATCCAGAGGCAAAATGAGCAAGGGACTCACCTCTGAACATACCCTGCCAACTTATGTCAAACAAAGCAAAACCAAAGGAAATGATGGACGGAGTGTTGAACATTGCAAGCACTCACCCCCAGTCATCTGATCTGGGTTTAATCCATCACCGTTCTTTAGCCCAGTCTGCCACCCCAGTTCAGACATGGCCATATGCAAATCAGTCTGACCCTGTGCCTCATGGGAACAGTCCAACCCGAACTGCCAAGCCATGTCTTCCCTGGACCGGAAACAAGCTTTCTAGGACCGGTTTCTGGCATTTCAGGCGTCTTCAGCCAGGCTTGCTTAAATCCAGTGGCAAAGCGAGCAAGGGACTCACGTCTGAGCATACCCTGCCAATTTATGGCAAACAAAGCAAAACCAAAGGAAATGATGGACGGAGTGTTGAACATTGCAAGCAATCAACCCCAGTCAACTGATTTGGGTTTAATCCATCACCGTACTTTAGCCCACTCTGCCACCCCAGTTCAGACATGCCCATATGCAAATCAGTCTGACCCTGTGCCTCAAGGGAGCAGTCCAGCCCGAACTGCCAAGCCATGTCTTCCCTGGACCGGAAACAAGATTCCTAGGACCGGTTTCTGGCATTTCAGCCGTCTTCAGCCAGGCTTGCTTGAATCCAGTGGCAAAGCGAGCAAGGGACTCACGTCTGAGCATACCCTGCCAGCTTATAGCAAACAAAGCAAAACCAAAGGAAATGAAGGACGGAGTGCTGAACATTGCAAGCACTCACCCCAAGTCAACTGATCTGGGTTTAATCCATCACCGTTCTTTAGCCCACTCTGCCACCCCAGTTCAGACATGGCCATATGCAAATCAGTCTGACCCTCTGCCTCATGGGAACAGTCCAGACCGAACTGCCAAGCCATGTCTTCCCTGGACCAGAAACAAGCTTCCGAGGACCGGTTTCTGGCATTTCATCCATCTTCAGCCAGGCTTGCTTGAATCCAGAGGCAAAGTGAGCATGGGACTCACGTCTGAGCATACCCTGCCAACTCATGGCAAACAAAGCAAAACTAAAGGAAATGATGGACGGAGTGTTGAACATTGCAAGCACTCACCCCCAGTCAACTTATCTGGGTTTAATCCATCAGCGTTCTTTAGCCCACTCTGCCACCCCAGTTCAGACATGGCCATATGCAAATCAGTCTGACCCTGTGCCTCATGGGAACAGTCCAGCGCGAACTACCAAGCCATGTCTTCCCTGGACCGGAAAAAAGCTTCCTAGGTCAGGTGTCTGGCATTTCAGCCGTCTTCAGCCAGGCTTGCTTGAAGCCAGTGGCAAAGTGAGCAAGGGACTCACGTCTGAGCATACCCTGCCAACTTATGGCAAGCAAAGCAAAACCAAAGGAAATGATGGACGGAGTGTTAAACATTGCAAGCACTCACCCCCAGTCAACTGATCTGGGTTTAATCCATCAGCGTTCTTTAGCCCACTCTGCCACCCCAGTTCAGACATGGCCATATGCAAATCAGTCTGACCCTGTGCCTCACGGGAACCGTCCAGACCGAACTGCCAAGCCATGTCTTCCCTGGACCGGAAACAAGCTTCCTAGGACCGGTTTCTGGTATTTCATCCGTCTTCAGCCAGGCTTGCTTGAATCCAGAGGCAAAGTGAGCAAGGGACTCACGTCTGAGCATACCCTGCCAACTTATGGCAAACAAAGCAAAACCAAAGGAAATGATGGACGGAGTGTTTAACATTGCAAGCACTCACCCCCAGTCATCTGATCTGGGTTTAATCCATCACCGTTCTTTAGGCCAGTCTGCCACCCCAGTTCAGACATGGCCATATGCAAATCAGTCTGACACTGTGCCTCATGGGAACAGTCCAGCCCGAACTGCCAAGCCATGTCTTCCCTGGACCGGAAACAAGCTTCCTAGGACCGGTTTCTGGCATTTCAGCCGTCTTCAGCCAGGCTTGCTTGAATCCAGTGGCAAAGCGAGCAAGGGACTCACGTCTGAGCATACCCTGCCAACTTATAGCAAACAAAGCAAAACCAAAGGAAATTATGGACGGAATGTTGAACATTGCAAGCACTCTCCCCAAGTCAACTGATCTGGGTTTAATCCATCACCGTTATTTAGCCCACTCTGCCACCCCAGTTCAGACATAGACTAATGCAAATCAGTCTGACCCTGCGCCTCATGGGAACAGTCCAGCCCGAACTGCCAAGCCATGTCTTCCCTGGACCGGAAACAAGCTTCCTAGGACCGGTTTCTGGCATTTCAGCCGTCTTCAACCAGGCTTGCTTGAATCGAGTGGCAAAGTGAGCAAGGGACTCATGTCTGAGCATACCCTGCCAACTTATGGCAAACAAAGCAAAACCAAAGGAAATGATGGACGGAGTGTTGAACATTGCAAGCACTCACCCCCAGTCAACTGATCTGGGTTTAATCCATCACCGTTCTTTAGCCCACTCTGCCACCCCAGTTCAGACATGGCCATATGCAAATCAGTCTGACCCTGTGCCTCATGGGAACAGTCCAGCCCGAACTGCCAAGCCATGTCTTCCCTGGACCGGAAACAAGCTTCCTAGGACCGGTTTCTGGCATTTCATCCGTCTTCAGCCAGGCTTGCTTGAATCCAGAGGCAAAGTGAGCAAGGGACTCACGTCTGAGCATACCCTGCCAACTTATGGCAAACAAAGCAAAACCAAAGGAAATGATGGACGGAATGTTGAACATTGCAAGCCCTCACCCCCAGTCAACTGATCTGGGTTTAATCCATCAGCGTTCTTTAGCCCACTCTGCCACCCCAGTTCAGACATGGCCATATGCAAATCAGTCTGACCCTGTGCCTCATGGGAACAGTCCAGCCCGAACTGCCAAGCCATGTCTTCCCTGGACTGGAAACAAGCTTCCTAGGACCGGTTTCTGGCATTTCAGCCGTCTTCAGCCAGGCTTGCTTGAATCCAGTGGCAAAGTGAGCAAGGGACTCACGTCTGAGCATACCCTGCCACCTTATGGCAAACAAAGCAAAACCAAAGGAAATGATGAACGGAGTGTTGAACATTGCAAGCACTCACCCCTAGTCAACTGATCTGGGTTTAATCCATCACCGTTCTTTAGCCCACTCTGCCACCCCAGTTCAGACATGGCCATATGCAAATCAGTCTGACCCTGTGCCTCATGGGAACAGTCCAGCCCGAACTGCCAAGCCATGTCTTCCCTGGACCGGAAACAAGCTTCCTAGGACCGGTTTCTGGCATTTCTGCCGTCTTCAGCCAGGCTTGCTTGAATCCAGTGGCAAAGTGAGCAAGGGACTCACGTCTGAGCATACCCTGCCAACTTATGGCAAACAAAGCAAAACCAAAGGAAATGATGGACGGAATGTTGAACATTGCAAGCCCTCCCCCCAGTCAACTGATCTGGGTTTAATCCATCAGCGTTCTTTAGCCCACTCTGCCACCCCAGTTCAGACATGGCCATATGCAAATCAGTCTGACCCTGTGCCTCATGGGAACAGTCCAGCCCGAACTGCCAAGCCATGTCTTCCCTGGACCGGAAACAAGCTTCCTAGGACCGGTTTCTGGCATTTCAGCCGTCTTCAGCCAGGCTTGCTTGAATCCAGTGGCAAAGTGAGCAAGGGACTCACGTCTGAGCATACCCTGCCAACTTATGGCAAACAAAGCAAAACCAAAGGAAATGATGGACGGAGTGTTGAACATTGCAAGCACTCACCCCTAGTCAACTGATCTGGGTTTAATCCATCACCGTTCTTTAGCCCACTCTGCCACCCCAGTTCAGACATGGCCATATGCAAATCAGTCTGACCCTGTGCCTCATGGGAACAGTCCAGCCCGAACTGCCAAGCCATGTCTTCCCTGGACCGGAAACAAGCTTCCTAGGACCGGTTTCTGGCATTTCTGCCGTCTTCAGCCAGGCTTGCTTGAATCAAGTGGCAAAGTGAGCAAGGGACTCACGTCTGAGCATACCCTGCCAACTTACGGCAAACAAAGCAAAACCAAAGGAAATGATGGACGGAATGTTGAACATTCCAAGCCCTCCCCCCCAGTCAACTGATCTGGGTTTAATCCATCAGCGTTCTTTAGCCCTCTCTGCCACCCCAGTTCAGACATGGCCATATGCAAATCAGTCTGACACTGTGCCTCATGGGAACAGTCCAGCCGGAACTGCCAAGCCATCTCTTCCATGGACCGGAAACAAGCTTCCTAGGACCGGTTTCTGGCATTTCAGCCGTCTTCAGCCAGGCTTGCTTGAATCCAGTGGCAAAGTGAGCAAGGGACTCGCGTCTGAGCATACCCTGCCAACTTATGTCAAACAAAGCAAAACCAAAGGAAATGATGGACGGAGTGTTGAACATTGCAAGCACTCACCCCCAGTCAACTGATCTGGGTGTAATCATCACCGTTCTTTAGCCCACTCTGCCACCCCAGTTCAGACATGGCCATATGCAAATCAGTCTGACCCTGTGCCTCATGGGAACCGTCCAGCCCGAACTGCCAAGCCATGTCTTTTCCCTGGACCGGAAACAAGCTTCCTAGGACCGGTTTCTGGCATTTCAGCCGTCTTCAGCCAGGCTTGCTTGAATCCAGTGGCAAAGTGAGCAAGGGACTCACGTCTGAGCATACCCTGCCAACTTATGGCAAACAAAGCAAAACCAAAGGAAATGATGAACGGAGTGTTGAACATTGCAAGCACTCACCCCCAGTCAACTGATCTGGGTTTAATCCATCACCGTTCTTTAGCCCACTCTGCCACACCAGTTCAGACATGGCCATATGCAAATCAGTCTGTCCCTGTGCCTCATGGGAACAGTCCAGCCCGAACTGCCAAGCCATGTCTTCCCTGGACCGGAAACAAGCTTCCTAGGACCGGTTTCTGGCATTTCTGCCGTCTTCAGCCAGGCTTGCTTGAATCCAGTGGCAAAGTGAGCAAGGGACTCACGTCTGAGTATACCCTGCCAACTTATGGCAAACAAAGCAAAACCAAAGGAAATGATGGACGGAATGTTGAACATTGCAAGCAGTCACCCCCAGTCAACTGATCTGGGTTTAATCCATCACCGTTCTTTAGCCCACTCTGCCACCCCAGTTCAGACATGGCCATATGCAAATCAGTCTGACCCTGTGCCTCATGGGAACAGTCCAGCCCGAACTGCCAAGCCATGTCTTCCCTGGACCGGAAACAAGCTTCCTAGGACCGGTTTCTGGCATTTCAGCCGTCTTCAGCCAGGCTTGCTTGAATCCAGTGGCAAAGTGAGCAAGGGACTCACGTCTGAGCATACCCTGCCAACTTATGGCAAACAAAGCAAAACCAAAGGAAATGATGGACGGAGTGTTGAACATTGCAAAAACTCCCCCCTAGTCAACTGATCTGGGTTTAATCCATCACCGTTCTTTGGCCCACTCTGCCACCCCAGTTCAGACATGGCCATATGCAAATCAGTCTGACCCTGTGCCTCATGGGAACAGTCCAGCCCGAACTGCCAAGCCATGTCTTCCCTGGACCGGAAACAAGCTTCCTAGGACCGGTTTCTGGCATTTCTGCCGTCTTCAGCCAGGCTTGCTTGAATCCAGTGGCAAAGTGAGCAAGGGACTCACGTCTGAGCATAACCTGCCAACTTATGGCAAACAAAGCAAAACCAAAGGAAATAATGGACGGAATGTTGAACATTTCCAGCCCTCCCCCCCAGCCAACTGATCTGGGTTTAATCCATCAGCGTTCTTTAGCCCTCTCTGCCACCCCAGTTCAGACATGGCCATATGCAAATCAGTCTGACACTGTGCCTCATGGGAACAGTCCAGCCGGATCTGCCAAGCCATGTCTTCCCTGGACCGGAAACAAGCTTCCTAGGACCGGTTTCTGGCATTTCAGCCGTCTTCAGCCAAGCTTGCTTGAATCCAGTGGCAAAGTGAGCAAGGGACTCACGTCTGAGCATACCCTGCCAACTTATGGCAAACAAAGCAAAACCAAAGGAAATGATGGACGGAATGTTGAACATTGCAAGCACTCACCCCCAGTCAACTGATCTGGGTGTAATCCATCACCGTTCTTTAGCCCACTCTGCCACCCCAGTTCAGACATGGCCATATGCAAATCAGTCTGACCCTGTGCCTCATGGGAACAGTCCAGCCCGAACTGCCAAGCCATGTCTTTTCCCTGGACCGGAAACAAGCTTCCTAGGACCGGTTTCTGGCATTTCAGCCGTCTTCAGCCAGGCTTGCTTGAATCCAGTGGCAAAGTGAGCAAGGGACTCACGTCTGAGCATACCCAGCCAACTTATGGCAAACAAAGCAAAACCAAAGGAAATGATGGACGGAGTGTTGAACATTGCTAGCACTCACCCCCAGTCAACTGATCTGGGTTTAATCCATCAGCGTTCTTTAGCCCACTCTGCCACACCAGTTCAGACATGGCCATATGCAAATCAGTCTGACACTGTGCCTCATGGGAACAGTCCAGCCGGAACTGCCAAGCCATGTCTTCCCTGGACCGGAAACAAGCTTCCTAGGACCGGTTTCTGGCATTTCAGCCGTCTTCAGCCAGGCTTGCTTGAATCCAGTGGCAAAGTGAGCAAGGGACTCACGTCTGAGCATACCCTGCCAACTTATGGCAAACAAAGCAAAACCAAAGGAAATGATGGACGGAGTGTTGAACATTGCTAGCACTCACCCCCAGTCAACTGATCTGGGTTTAATCCATCAGCGTTCTTTAGCCCACTCTGCCACACCAGTTCAGACATGGCCATATGCAAATCAGTCTGACACTGTGCCTCATGGGAACAGTCCAGCCGGAACTGCCAAGCCATGTCTTCCCTGGACCGGAAACAAGCTTCCTAGGACCGGTTTCTGGCATTTCAGCCGTCTTCAGCCAGGCT
This sequence comes from Triturus cristatus, assembly GCF_964204655.1. Taxonomy (NCBI): domain Eukaryota; kingdom Metazoa; phylum Chordata; class Amphibia; order Caudata; family Salamandridae; genus Triturus; species Triturus cristatus. The sequence goes on along the minus strand of NC_140580.1, from coordinate 1,156,964,202 downwards.
TGCTTGAATCCAGTGGCAAAGAGAGCAAGGGACTCACGTCTGATCATACCCTGCCAACTTATGGCAAACAAAGCAAAACCAAAGGAAATGATGGATGGAGTGTTGAACATTGCAAGCACTCACCCCCAGTCAACTGATCTCGGTGTAATCCATCACCGTTCTTTAGCCCACTCTGCCAGCCCAGTTCAGACATGGCCATATGCAAATCAGTCTGACCCTGTGCCTCATGGGAACAGTCCAGCCCGAACTGCCAAGCCATGTCTTTTCCCTGGACCGGAAGCAAGCTTCCTAGGACCGTTTTTTGGCATTTCAGCCGTCTTCAGCCAGGCTTGCTTGAATCCAGTGGCAAAGTGAGCAAGGGACTCACGTCTGAGCATACCCTGCCAACTTATGGCAAACAAAGCAAAACCAAAGGAAATGATGGACGGAGTGTTGAACATTGCAAGCACTCACCCCCAGTCAACTGATCTGGGTTTAATCCATCTTCGTTCTTTAGCCCACTCTGCCACCCCAGTTCAGACATGGCCATATGCAAATCAGTCTGACCCTGTGCCTCATGGGAACAGTCGAGCCCGAACTGCCAAGCCATGTCTTCCCTGGACCGGAAACAAGCTTCCTAGGACCGGTTTCTGGCATTTCAGCCGTCTTCAGCCAGGCTTGCTTGAATCCAGTGGCAAAGTGAGCAAGGGACTCACGTTTGAGCATACCCTGCCAACTTATGGCAAACAAAGCAAAACCAAAGGAAATGATGGACGGAGTGTTGAACTTTCCAAGCCCTCCCCCCCAGTCAACTGATCTGGGTTTAATCCATCAGCGTTCTTTAGCCCTCTCTGCCACCCCAGTTCAGACATGGCCATATGCAAATCAGTCTGACCCTGTGCCTCATGGGAACAGTCCAGCCGGAACTGCCAAGCCATGTCTTCCCTGGACCGGAAACAAGCTTCCTAGGACCGGTTTCTGGCATTTCAGCCGTCTTCAGCCAGGCTTGCTTGAATCCAGTGGCAAAGTGAGCAAGGGACTCACGTCTGAGCATACCCTGCCAACTTATGGCAAACAAAGCAAAACCAAAGGAAATGATGGACGGAATGTTGAACTTTCCAAGCCCTCCCCCCCAGTCAACTGATCTGGGTGTAATCCATCACCGTTCTTTAGCCCACTCTGCCACCCCAGTTCAGACATGGCCATATGCAAATCAGTCTGACCCTGTGCCTCATGGGAACAGTCCAGCCCGAACTGCCAAGCCATGTCTTTTCCCTGGACCGGAAACAAGCTTCCTAGGACCGGTTTTTGGCATTTCAGCTGTCTTCAGCCAGGCTTGCTTGAATCCAGTGGCAAAGTGAGCAAGGGACTCACGTCTGAGCATACCCTGCCAACTTATGGCAAACAAAGCAAAACCAAAGGAAATGATGGACGGAGTGTTGAACATTGCAAGCTCTCCCCCCCAGTCAACTGATCCGGGTTTAATCCATCACCGTTCTTTAGCCCACTCTGCCACACCAGTTCAGACATGGCCATATGCAAATCAGTCTGACCCTGTGCCTCATGGGAACAGTCCAGCCCGAACTGCCAAGCCATGTCTTCCCTGGACCGAAAACAAGCATCCTAGGACCTTGCTTGAATCCAGTGGTGACGCGCAGCGGGAGCGCCGGACTCTCGCCGGAGTCAAGCCAGAGTCCTGCCCGTCTGCGCCCGTCAGCGTCCCGGAAGCGGGCGGAGCGGCGGGTGGGACTCCACCATCAGGGATGAATTCCCCGGGGTCTCTCGTTCTGCGCTATTCCTCTGGCGATCTTCGCTCATTCCGTCCTCTCGGCAATGGCTGTCGTACTGTATTCCCTGGCCGTTACCATGGGAAAACCCGCTGCCCGGTTTGTGGCTGGCGCCCGACCCGCTCGCTCTTCTCACGGCCGAGCACCAATGGCTCTAGTATGGGCTTCGGGTGTATGCTATTGAACACCAGGTCAGCTTGCAAACATGCGCAGGACATCTATGAGCTTCTGGATGTAGATAAACCACTATGTCTCATGCTCACTGAGACATGGTGGGGCGACTCCTCTAACCCTGATGTCGTCCTGGCAATCCCGCCCGAATATAACATCTTCAGAAAGGATAGAGCCATCGGTAGGGGAGGCGGAGTAGCGCTAGTGGTCCGGAAAGGAACTCCTTGCGAGATCCTGCCAGCTATTGACATTCGTGGCTCGGAAAGCCTAGCCTTTTCTATCACTCTGTCGCCCCACCAATCCTTTAAGGGATTGCTTGTTTACAGACCGCCTGGCTCCCCCGGCACCTTTTTTGAAGATCTGGATATGGTGCTGGTGGAGCTGGCCCTGAAAGCCGAACATTTCATCGTGGCTGGCGATTTCAACTTCCGGATGGATGATTCATCCGACCCGGCGGCCGCTAAACTTTCGGAGGCACTGACCCCGTTGGGGCTCATTCCCTATTTTCAGGAGCCTACGCATGAGAAGGGGCATACCCTCGACCAGGTCTTTTCGTCTGTTCCTCTCGAGGGTATTGAGATCACTCCTGTCTTATGGTCTGACCACTTCCTTGCAAAATTTGTGATCAAGGGCATAGTTAAATCTGTGCCTATCCCGGCACAGCAACAGGGTCGTGTCCACAGGGCTTTCCATCGTGTTACCCCGGAGATGCTGGCCCAGGCAGCTGAGGCCCATCCCTGCCTTCTCTCAGGTGATCTAGACAGGGATCCGCAGACCTTGCATGATTGGCTACTGGATAGGCTCAACGATCTTGCCCCGGAAGTAACATCACGCTCGATATCAAAACGGGTCTCTGCGCCTTGGTTTACCGCTGCACTGTCGGCTACGCGGCAGCAGTGCAAGGTAGCCGAAAGAGCCTGGCGGGCACAATATGACACTGTTGCCAAGTTGGCATACAAAACGGTGGTTAAGGCTTACCACCGGGACATCCGTTTAGGAAAAAAAGCTTATTTAGCCAGGAGAATCGATGCGGCTTCAAACTCTTGCAAAGAGATTCTCTCTATTGTGAGAGAATTCACCTCATCTTGGTCTAACGCCTTGGACCAAAAACCATCTGGCACCTGGGCCACGGACCTTGCTGATTTTTTTACGAGCAAGATCCTGCGCATTCAGGAGTCATTCCTGGCACCAGTGTCTGCCGGCCAGACTGAACCTGACATCACCATACTGCCACAGGCCGGGCCAGGGGCGACGTTGAGTGTGTTTCCCTCCATCTCTGCTCCGGACTCCCTGGCTCTTATGGGCAATTTAAAATCGGGTTCTCCTCTTGACCCATGCCCTGCCAAATTTTTGGCGAAAGTGGCGGAGGTGATCAACCCGTTGGCTAATCCGCTTTTAAATCTTTCGCTGAGGCTCGGTGTGGTCCCGCAGTCCTGGAAGCAGGCGATGGTGATTCCATTGCTCAAAAAATCTGGTTTGGATCCGAAGGCCCCGGTTAATTATAGGCCCATCTCTTTGCTGCCGGCCCTTACGAAGATTCTGGAAAAGCACGTCCAAGGCGTGCTTTCCAACTTTCTTGAATCTAATGGGATTCTGCACGCCACCCAATCGGGCTTTCGTCCCCATCACAGTACTGAGACTGCGCTCCTGGAGGTCTCGGAAACCATTAAAGGGGTTCTGGACTCCGGGGGCAAAGTCATGCTGGTGATGTTAGATCTGTCGGCGGCATTCGACACCGTTCCCCATGTTGGTCTTCTCGCTAGACTTTCCGAGATAGGCCTACGGGGGACGGTGTTCGACTGGTTTTCTTCTTTTCTAGCCGGCCGCCGGCAGTCGATCTGGGCCCCGCCGGACTCCGCCGTGATGCCGCCTCTGGGAGTCGGGGTCCCTCAGGGCTCTATCTTAAGCCCGACCCTCTTTAACATCATTATGACCCCATTGGCGGCGTTGGTGGAGTCGCATGGTGCCCAGATCGTATCCTATGCGGACGACACCCAGCTCCTCTTCTCTTGTAAGAGAGGAGGCGACTTTGATGGGGAGAGCATTCGGGATTGCCTTGGGGCTGTTTTTCATTGGTTCCATCTAAACAGCCTTAAGTGCAATTCCGACAAGTCCGAAGTACTTTTCTTTGGGTGTGATACAGAACCAGACTGGCAGACCTGGTGGCCACGGGATATGTTCCCTCCGTCCTGTTCCTCTCAGGTTGCTAAGAATCTGGGGGTGAAGATGGATAACAGGCTTACCTTGAAATCCCAGATCCTGGGGGTGTCGGGCATTTGCTTTGGCGTCCTCAGGATGCTGCGGAGGTTTCTTCCTCTGTTATCCGTGGAACACAGGACGCTGACTGTCCAGGCTCTGATCGGGTCCAGGTTGGATTATTCCAACGCTCTCTACCTGGGCCTCCCGGAGTACTTGTTGCAGCGGCTTCAAGTGGTACAGAATGCCGCTGCAAGGGCAATTTTTGGCCTTAGCAGGCGATCCAGGGCCTCGGGCCTGCTGGCAACTTTACACTGGCTTCCTATTCGCAAGAGGATCGCTTTTAAGGCGTTGACCTTGGCCTATAAGGCTCTTCATAAGGAGGGAGCCAAGTACCTCCAAAAGAGACTGGTTTTTTACCATCCAACCAGGTCTCTGAGGTCGGAAGCCCTGCATTTTTCTGTTGTCCCCCGGGAAAAGAAAGCGCGCCTCGGAGGCCGCTCGTTTGGATTGCTGGCTTCTCAGCTGTGGAACTCTTTACCACTGGCCCTGCGGGGAGCCAGCAGCCTATTAGCTTTTAGGAAAGGCCTTAAAACTTGGTTGTTTAGTCAGTAGCTGGTTCGGCGTGAATCTCTGGCCCATTCTTCTGTTAGTTCTATTTGGTGTTATGTTTTTTATGTTGCAGTTTTATCTCTTTCTCCATTAAAGCGCCGGGACACTCTTTTTGAGTAGCCGTGCGCTAAAGAAATGTATAAATAACATAACATAACATAACATAACATAACATAACATAACAGTGGCAAAGTGATGAAGGGACTCACGTCTGAGCATACCCTGCCAACTTATGGCAAACAAAGCAAAACCAAAGGAAATGATGGATGGAGTGTTGAACATTGCAAGCACTCACCCCCAGTCAACTGATCTGGGTTTAAACCATCAGCGTTCTTTAGCCCACTCTGCCACACCAGTTCAGACATGGCCATATGCAAATCAGTCTGACCCTGTGCCTCATGGGAACAGTCCAGCCCGAACTGCCAAGCCATGTCTTCCCTGGACCAGAAACAAGCTTCCTAGGACCGGTTTCTGGCATTTCTGCCGTCTTCAGCCAGGCTTGCTTGAATCCAGTGGCAAAGTGAGCAAGGGACTCACGTCTGAGCATACCCTGCCAACTTATGGCAAACAAAGCAAAACCAAAGGAAATGATGGACGGAATGTTGAACATTGCAAGCAGTCACCCCCAGTCAACTGATCTGGGTTTAATCCATCACCGTTCTTTAGCCCACTCTGCCACCCCAGTTCAGACATGGCCATATGCAAATCAGTCTGACCCTGTGCCTCATGGGAACAGTCCAGCCCGAACTGCCAAGCCATGTCTTCCCTGGACCGGAAACAAGCTTCCTAGGACCGGTTTCTGGCATTTCAGCCGTCTTCAGCCAGGCTTGCTTGAATCCAGTGGCAAAGTGAGCAAGGGACTCACGTTTGAGCATACCCTGCCAACTTATGGCAAACAAAGCAAAACCAAAGGAAATGATGGACGGAGTGTTGAACATTGCAAGCACTCACCCCCAGTCAACTGATCTGGGTTTAATCCATCACCGTTCTTTAGCCCACTCTGCCACCCCAGTCCAGACATGGCCATATGCAAATCAGTCTGACCCTTTGCCTCATGGGAACAGTCCAGTCCGAACTGCCAAGCCATGTCTTCCCTGGACCGGAAACAAGCTTCCTAGGACCGGTTTCTGGCATTTCTGCCGTCTTCAGCCAGGCTTGCTTGAATCCAGTGGCAAAGTGAGCAAGGGACTCACGTCTGAGCATACCCTGCCAACTTATGGCAAACAAAGCAAAACCAAAGGAAATGATGGACGGAATGTTGAACTTTCCAAGCCCCCCCCCCCAGTCAACTGATCTGGGTTTAATCCATCAGCGTTCTTTAGCCCTCTCTGCCACCCCAGTTCAGACATGGCCATATGCAAATCAGTCTGACACTGTGCCTCATGGGAACAGTCCAGCCGGAACTGCCAAGCCATGTCTTCCCTGGACCGGAAACAAGCTTCCTAGGACCGGTTTCTGGCATTTCAGCCGTCTTCAGCCAGGCTTGCTTGAATCCAGTGGCAAAGTGAGCAAGGGACTCACGTCTGAGCATACCCTGCCAACTTATGGCAAACAAAGCAAAACCAAAGGAAATGATGGACGGAGTGTTGAACATTGCAAGCACTCACCCCCAGTCAACTGATCTGGGTGTAATCCATCACCGTTCTTTAGCCCACTCTGCCACCCCAGTTCAGACATGGCCATATGCAAATCAGTCTGACCCTGTGCCTCATGCGAACAGTCCAGCCCGAACTGCCAAGCCATGTCTTTTCCCTGGACCGGAAACAAGCTTCCTAGGACCGGTTTTTGGCATTTCAGCTGTCTTCAGCCAGGCTTGCTTGAATCCAGTGGCAAAGTGAGCAAGGGACTCACGTCTGAGCATACCCTGCCAACTTATGGCAAACAAAGCAAAACCAAACGAAATGATGGACGGAGTGTTGAACATTGCAAGCACTCACCCCCAGTCAACTGATCCGGGTTTAATCCATCACCGTTCTTTAGCCCACTCTGCCACACCAGTTCAGACATGGCCATATGCAAATCAGTCTGACCCTGTGCCTCATGGGAACAGTCCAGCCCGAACTGCCAAGCCATGTCTTCCCTGGACCGAAAACAAGCATCCTAGGACCTTGCTTGAATCCAGTGGCAAAGTGATGAAGGGACTCACGTCTGAGCATACCCTGCCAACTTATGGCAAACAAAGCAAAACCAAAGGAAATGATGGATGGAGTGTTGAACATTGCAAGCACTCACCCCCAGTCAACTGATCTGGGTTTAATCCATCACCGTTCTTTAGCCCTCTCTGCCACTCCAGTTCAGACATGGCCATATGCAAATCAGTCTGACCCTGTGCCTCATGGGAACAGTCCAACCCGAACTGCCAAGCCATGTCTTCCCTAGACCGGAAACAAGCTTCCTAGGACCGGTTTCGGGCATTTCAGCTGTCTTCAGCCAGGCTTGCTTGAATCCAGTGGCAAAGTGAGCAAGGGACTCACGTCTGAGCATACCCTGCCCGGCCTACCTGCTAGAACCGGGCCTGCTTCACATATACGATGTAGTGTTGGAATTCTAGATTTGACTTACCTTGTGAGGCCCCAGGGATATCTTAGATGTAAATTGCACAGAACCCACTGATGTACATGTCCCTCTGTGGCAGGTGGTTGTGGGATGGTGGTGGGCCTCCTTCTGTTCCTCTTGCATCATTCAGACGGCAGCCACCTTCTTCTCGGTACGAGATCTGAGATCGTATCATTGAATCCTAATTTGATCTCTGGGTCATCCAACCGCATTGATCCTCTCCTGAGTCCCCTCTCAGATAGTTTCTTCGGCCTCAGGCACTGTCGGGGTGACTTGCAGACAGTTGGCCGAGGCGCCCAACGCATTCCGAAGGGAGGATTTCAAGCTCCTTTTCAGAGAAGCTCATCTCCTTCTTCTGCTCCAGCATCCTTCTCACTGTCCTCACATCATCTATCACGTCGAGGAAAGGTTGGATGTCAAACACACACCGGGTTCCAAAAGGGATGCTCCTGGGGAGCTGCGGCAACCACTCGCTTCAGCTTTAAACTGAGCCTAGTGCCTGTGAATGCCAAATGCGACGGTCGCTACCAGGAGATTGACAAATGCAATTTCCAGGATACCGAAGAGACTAAATAAGGAATCTCTATGTTTGAGTTTTTTTAGGTACATACTGATTGTAGATCCCCCCAAAATATTTCTTAATCAGTGTCAGCTACATTTTCTGCTTAAATCAGCAAATTTGCCAGATGGCAAACTAAAGAAGCCTTTCTCTATCATATCTACAAGGGAATTCAGCCAATTGGAGTTTTCCACTGGTAGACGGAAAGGGTTCTTTGGGGTGCATTCTTTCTGCTTTTTGTGATCGGATGCAGAAACTCTTTGATGAATCCCCTATTCTTTCTTTAGATACAGAGTTGTTCAATGTAAAACAAGGCCCTCAATATGTACTGATTTCTATGACCTCATTGAATCAACTGGCAGGGGTGGCTGTGGCCGGAAGCGGAGAGGGGCTCCTTATGTTATCAAGGCCCCCACAGTGAGTTGAGAGATGCCTCAGCTCCAGTGGGAATCCTCCCACTAACACCCCCTTTACGAGTTTCCTGGTTAATTGTGATAGGTGTGGTAACTTGTACTGCACAAATCATATTTAGATACTTTGTGGCTAACAATGCATTCCTCAGTTTTTTTTTTATTTCAGAGAGATTTAATTGAACATTTTCCAAAATAAATGAGCAAGGGAGGAAGAAACAATAAAATATTACATAAATGGCATCTTGAAGAGCCAAGACCAGATGTAGGGAGGCCTAGATGGTTCACTGGGACAAGATGGTCAAATACATACAAGGAAACCCAGGTGGTACGTATCAAGTGAGGACAGTATAAGATAGGAACAGATATAATGATGTAGTGAAAACAAGGTAAAGAAAAAAAAACAGAAGGCGTTGATTGAGAAAAGATGAAGAGGTAAGAGCAACCTAGTTTGCATTCCTGCAGTATTTTCCTGATAAATTATGACATATCAAACCTAAAAGAAGAGGTGTGGCGCAGCGGCCAGGGTGCCTGACTCCGGACCACGGGGTTCACGGTTCGATCCCCGATGCTGCGGCAGGTTACCCAGCACCATGTGACTCTGGGCAATAGCTCGCTTAATCGTCCCAAGGGCCCCCAGCGCTGGGACACCTCTCCGGAGGTAGCTGTGTGCTTTACAAATGCTGGTATTTCATTTCAACAAGGGAAAATGCCCGGTAATAACCATTGCATGTGGATTTTCAAGTGTTAAGCACCAAAATCTGCATGTAAGTCCCATTGCTGGAGACAATCCTGCAGTTGGTAATTATCTATTGAACCCAATAAATTATGACCCAGCGGAGTCAGGTTTTAGAGGGCCCAATAAATATCGACCACGCTTTCGGCCACTCGCAATGAGGGCCTAAATGCGAGCAGCTCATTGAGTTAGTGGTAACATCGGATCATCCGTAATCTGAAAGTAAATCAGAAAAGACAACAGTTCTGCATGTCTGGTTTAAAGAAGAAAAAGGAATCTTGCGAGCCTTTGCCTTTGGAGGGCTCTATCTAAAGAAGAGAGAAAAAGGCACACAAATGGTATGTGCTTGTATTGTGGGAGGTCAGGACATTTTGTAAAAGAATGTAAAAGTAAATCTAAGACTTGTAAGAATCAGGTGGCAGCGATAAATAAGTTACAATTATGGATATGTGAAATTTGCAGCATTTGCTTTCACATAGATATGTATAATTTTGGGAAAATTATGGAAAATTAAGCCCAATTACATGAAATATAAATCCATACTTTAGCACTATATGTTAGTGCTATGTGGTAGTACAAAATATGGCTTTGCAACCATTATCTTAAGCAAAGAAAAACATTTCATGCTACACACATAGAGTGAAAAATATAAGTGGCGTGAAAAACAGATGCTTGCATTCATGTTCTTCATGCTGTTTACATGCTCCAGGGCTATAATTTTGCTGAGAACGTGGCATAATTATGCGGCGTGAACGGTGGCATAATTACGCGGTGTGAACAGTGGCATTTTACGTGGCGCGATCAGTGGAATAATTACGCAGCGTGGTATAGTGGCGTGATTTCAGGAATTTTGGATTAAACTGTAATATGAAATTCCTGAAATTACACTTATTACACCAGCATCGGTTCTAGTAATATCTAGATTTGTCAATAATGAAAGGCTTTGTTGAGTGAAGAACCTAAACTTGTGTCAGTCACTGATGGGTTGTAAATACTATGCCGTCAGCTATGGCGCATCTGATAATTCCTATGAAAAAATCTTTTTCTAGAAGGTCAGGAAAAAGTGATTTCATAACTTTTATACTCTGGGTCTTCTCGGAATTATACAGATATTACATTTGCTCAATATTTACAAATTCTAGTCATTAAGAAAAAGATTCCTCAGGAAGTAAGCAGGGGATGGTTCCAATTTATCTTCGGGTTTAGTGAAGTTTCATATGCATCTCATTTCTTTAGTCTATTTTGAAACTTGCCATGAGAATTGTTTGTTTGATTTGATGGATGCGCCTCGGGTCTAGATGTTTCGGGTTATGCACTGGTTGGTCGTACATAATACTTCGATTGATTGGGATGCCAGCATAGTTCAATGGGATTTTGACACTATTGTCAGAATAAGTAAAAACAACAATTTCATCCAGCACTCCCTATTATAACATTCTTAAACATTTGTATTTAAATTGCATAAATTATGCTTCCTTCAAACATTATTCTGTCATAAAGTTAAACACGACATCAATTCAGCAATTCTGTCTCTTTATTCGTGAATTCTCCTTCACATTAGATAGCCATAGCCAACATGTTTCGTCCTCTCGAACTTTTTCAGGGCTACAAATGATATACATAAATACGAATTATATTTACAGTATTTACAAAACATTTACAATAAGACAATTTTTTAAAAACACTTATTCACATATATTAACATCAGACCTCCAATACTCAATTGAATGAATCCATTTTAACCAGAAGCAAGTATGAATTTCACATTGCATGTGTAAGATGGTATCACAATTTAATACATAGACATACTAGATTTGACTTATCCCTGCTAAATTCAAAACATGTTTTTAACGGTAAAGTTCATGTCATTCCGCAAACGCGCTACATTTCATTACAAAGCTCCAGGTGGGATGGAGCACCAATATTATGCTACGGTATTTATTTACTTTAATATTGTCAATTGTTTCTCTCCTAGAAGGATGCCCACATACTACACAGATGTATTTAAAAAGTTCTTACCGAAGAGAATATTGTTGGCCTCCCATCTCAAGTATTATATGTGTCGTTTTATCTGTTTCGTGATGGTAATGACATCAGTGATCTATTAAACACATTCAAAAAACGTCAATGAGGCATAATCCCATAATCCCCATAAGGCGGTGCAAATGTGTAGATATTAAAGATTAGAGGAATTTTTATATTACCATACTTTTAGATAGGTGCAGTCACTGTTGCCTCAATCCCCGTGATATTGTCTAAAAGTTGTCAGAATAAGTGTATGGTTTCATGCTCATCAAGAGAAAATCATACTTCCAACAGCAGGGATTCATCAGCTGTTGGGTGTGCTATGCAATGTACCCCTTACTAATACAAATGTAGAGATGTAAAATAAAAATAAAAAGTCATATGTATTTCCTCCCCACGTAATTAATGATAGTAAGATTGATTTAGAACCGGGTGAACAAATTCATTGTATTAAAGTGCCTGCACTCACTGACCCAGAAACTTAATACCTCAGACAGTATATGGATTAAAATATGGATTTATTAGGCCTTTCTAGTGCCCTGCCTGCTCCCCCTCATTTTTGCACTCGAAAAAGGATAAAAGCTCAGAACATATAGAGACTACAGAGTTCTCAAATGAATTACTCTGAAGAATCATTACCCCTTGGTTTTTACACCTGTTCTATTTGACCAGATCAGGAATGCTAAACTATTTACTAAATCAGATCTTGAAAGAACTTGCCATTTAGTCATGGTCCAAGTCAGACATTTGGAGTTAGTGTTGTGGGTTCCACCAACTTTGTCATCCCAACTTGGCCCACACAAGAAATGTACACTTTTTTTTAGGTCTTGATTGAAAGTGCAGCTGTCGTCAAATGTAAGGCGATCCACCTAAAAAAACAATTTCAGGAATACTACAGAGAACAGCCTTGGCTCACCCTTGTTGGAGCACATGTTTTGATTGGGCAGTAACTGTGTACTTCCATGCGCATTTGTGAGAAGAAGTTGCCGTCAAGCAGGAAGAGGGAGCCCCGGGACGCCGCACCACAGGTAATGCATTTTATTTACTTTTAAAATACTTTAACTTATTTTAAAATGAGGGCGGGCGGGAGGCAGGCGGCGCATAGTGGGGCTACGCGTAGCGCGCGTAGATTTGGCCACACTACGGAATGCTCCACGTAGCCCCACTACGCCCAGGGTTAATTATAAAGCTAGTAAAGTGTCTTCCATCTCAGTTTACTGTGTTTGTTTTTCTCTTCCATGATTGACTGTAGACTTCAGAGTACAGTTTTGTGCTTAAGAGCAGTATGGAATGTCCAGGACTGCACTAATTTACATGGATTTTTAGGTCTGGCTTTACAATGCCACTGTTGCCTGGCCTCAGGTGATCAACAACTTATAGCTTTCAGAGTGCTACCGAGAGAGGGGCCTAGGCTCCACACACACATTTATTCCTCTGATGCAGGATTTGATTGGGCTGGGTTTGTGTGCTTCCACTAAAAAGACTGCAGGCATTGCACTTTTTGACATCTGGCAAAGCATATACTCAATAGAGCAGGACTGAGTTGGCTATGGTGGCAAGCCAATGATTGTGGCTATAGGCCTGATCGTTTTATTATGAATTATTATGATAACAGCAGTAGGCCTGATGTATTTATTGTAAAATGCCTCTGTTGAAGTCAATATGCATTCAAGTGTGGATTGCTTTTACTCTATATTAAAGCCTATGGATAGGTATTTTGTTACACAGAATCTCACAGATTGCCATAGCAGGCTATGGTTTGGATGTTGGTTAACCCGTATCACAAACCATGGCTTTATAAGGTTTGATCTGTGAGAATCCTTGTTAGGCCATTTTTGGAGAGATAATAGTAATTTGCTAAACAAACTGTATTTGATATCCAGTTCCAAGTTTATGACTGTGTGTGATGGTTGCCTTGTGGAAAAGCTTATGCTCAAGACTTTAGGCTTGAGTTGGTTATGGTGACGAGCTCTAGGCATGATCCCTGGGACGCAGGATGCCCACTGCCACAGGTCTGGTCTGCTTATTATGAAACTTTATAACATAGGCCGTTGGTCTGGCTTATTAATTGTGAAAGGCATTAGGCCAATAAGCCTTTAACAGTTGGGTTGTTATCACATCCTGTTACAGGCTAGAGACAGGTATGTTCTTACATGTAATCTCACGGATTACCATAGTAGAAAAGGGTTTTGCCGTTGGCCACCCATTCTGGCAAGGCCTAGTGTTGTTCACTGTGAACATTCTTTCTATGTCCTGTTGAGGGTGGTTGTATAATATTTTGCAAGCTGCATCTTTCTACCTGTTTGTAATACTACAACTCTAAGCATGAAGGTTGACAGTTTATTAGCACTTGATTAGGCAGGTTGTTGGTTAAAGTGTAAAGTCGATGGCAAAGGGTAAAGAATTTATCGTATCATTGGGAAAAGTCAGGAAGGATTTCAGAGGCTTGATCTGCTTATTAAGAAACACTATGACAAAACCAGTAGGCCTGACCTACTTATTATGAAAAACATGTGTTAAAGACAATAGGCTTTTAAGGATGGACTTTTATTACACTTTGAGAAAGCGTGCAGGCAGACATTTTGTTTCATGGAGTTTTGCAGAATGTCGTAGTAGGCAAGGCTTTTGGTGTCGGTGATCCACCCAAACAACTCATGAGGATAGAAGATATGCACTAAAAGAATTCATGTTAGGCTATTTTGGGGAAGACAGTAGCTTGCTTTGACAACTGTAAATTTGCATAGATTTGCACTTCAATGGTGGTTGCCTTGTGAAACCCTTATGCTCTGTATATTAGACTTGCAATGGGTACGGTGAGGAGCCAATGATAAAGAAGACAAGTCAGATTATTTGTTACTAAAAGTTACAATTGAGCGGTAGGCCTGGCATTGAGTGTGAAAAGCACATGGTAAAGTCAATAGACGTTTAAGGGTAGATTGTTACTTCTCTGCATTAAATCCTACCAAGAGGTATTTTGTTACATGAAATGTCACCGATGACCTTAATTGACAAGGGTTTGGTGTTGTTTAGTCCCACTGGCAAACGTGGGTAAAGAAGACTTGCTCTGTGGGAATCTTCGTTAAGCCCTGTTAGAAGAGATAATATTTTGCTTTCTCCGCTGTAATATTGCATGTAATTTTATTCTGATGCCCTCGGTCGTATCTGTTTATTATGAAAAGGTATGATAAAAGCAGCATGCCTGACTTATTGATTATTGATAAGTATATGTTAAACTCAATAGGCATTTACGGGTGTATTGTTATTTCTGTCCATTGAAGGCTGTAGAAATGTATTTTGTTACCCTTGTAGGGAAGGATTTTGGTGATGGTTACTGCCTCTGAAAAACCCAAGGGGGACATGTTTTTACTGTATTAATAACTGCTAGTATTTCTTTGTAGCTGTCTGCTGGGATCTTGCAATAAAAAAACATTAGATAATGCATACATGCATACATAAATATATATCCTTGCAGATGCATAAATGGGCTTTTGGTCATCTATGTTGGTCTGTCTGTGTCATGTACACTCTGCTTCTTTTCTTGAGCGCGTACTGTATGTGGCAATGATTCAGTCCACATCAGCCATTGGCTCTTTTCTCCTGTAAATGACACCATTTTCTGATCACCGGGTACATCAGGGTGTGTTGGCCCTTCCTTTAGTCTTTTAATTTTTCTTAAGAGAGTAGTACATCTTTCCAGGTGGTGTTAGCTGATTGCTCGTTTGCCCCCCATATCATCTGCAGTGTGTCACATGCCACGTGCAACAGCAATAGAGTGGAATAGCGTATAGTGGACTTCCGTTCAGTGAAGTGTCATACAGTAGAGTGACGTAGACTAGAGTGGCTTAGTGGCGTTGCGAACATTAAAATAGTGAAGAATGGAGTGGCGTAGAGTGGAGTCTCGTACAGTGGAGAGGTGCAGAGTGGAGTGGCGTAAAGTGGATTAGCGTATAGTGGAGTGGCTACAGTGGCGTGGCATATAGATGTCTGTGAATTTATCAGCAATATAGATTATGGAGTGCAAAGTAATGCAAAACAGTGAACTGTGCTGTCTCATGCGTTCCTCCAGATTTGCCAGTCAACGCAGGGCCATGCATGGTGGCCTTGCTTTGCTTTGTGAATCTGACTTAAGTATTGTCCATGCGACACCATGAGTGATGCAAGGGAATCACAATTCAATAATACAGCTAAGCCTTAGTTATATTTTCGGCCATGGTACACCGTGATCACTTTGCGTTATACCGTGGTACATGGTGATGACATGTCAGTATATAATTGGGTAATGGCTGTTTTTAGCGAATGAAAAGGCAGCCATATTGTTTTTACTACACTTTCGCTGTGTTCAGTGTTAGGACCTTAGATATAGGTAAGTGGCAGGTCCCTAACTATTGCCACTTTATTTAAGTGGAGAGAGGTAGTGGAATTTATGTGTATGTGTCATACATTTTCATAGAGTAGAGTAGAGTAGCGATTTATAGTTAGTGTTGTCTGGTTAGCAAGCTGAAAAGAGTATATAACGAGGTTCACTACTTATAATAATTTGAAGGTGGGAGATAAATTGTAAATGGAAGTTATAACTATACCTTTAAAAGTTTGTGTACTTTTAACCTTTTAATTGGTTTGTATAGGGAAAATAAGTTTTTTAACTTGAACTAAGCTTTAACCTTTGGTTTTTGCATTTTATATATATATACATATATATATATATATACATACATTATATCAAATTTCATAATTATTTTTAATTAAGTGACTTTTGTTTAAAATAATTAAATAAAATGTATAGTAAATAAAAAATGATTCAATTTAAAAATGTAAATGAGGGTGGTGCTTTTAAAAAAAATATTGTAAATATTGTAATATTTTTATTTTCACCATATTTTACCATAGCCAGTTCTTCGTTCTGGTGGTGGAGACCTCTGTCTGCTTGTGAAAAGTTGCAAGTGGTATCTTTAAACTCGTGTATCCTAATGTTGGAGGCACCACCGGCAGTGACGAACACAAGTAAGTCGGCACATATGAGTAACATACACTCTGAAACTGTTGATAGTAAAAGTAGTATATTTAATTACAGGTGTAGTAGTAAATTTACATATGAGTAATTCAAACTTTACCTTTGTGAATAGCTCCCTGTGTACCTTTTACAAGAAGAAGTGCAAGCGCTACACACCAGCCACACTACACACCAGCACACTAAAACACACAAACAGTGTACACCTGTACCACAAAGAAGTGCAAGCAGTGCACACCTATATCATGAGGAATTTCAAGCAGTATACACCTGTACTATGATGACGTCAAGGAAGTGCAAACCTGTACCGTAAAGAAGTACAGGCAGTTCACACTTGTGCCAACAAGAAGTGCAAACAAGTAGCGCATGCACCATAAAAAAGTTCAATTAATGCACATCTCTACTGTGAACATTTTCAAGCAGTGTGCACTTTTAACATGAACAAGTGTGAACAGTGCACGCCTGGACCACATGACAAGACACAAGCTGTGCGCATTTCTACCTTGAAGAAGTACAGGCACTGTGCACTTGTACTGTGACGAAGTGCAAGCAGTTTACACATGTACCATAAAGAAGTGCACGCTGTGCACACTTGTGCAGTCAAAAAGTGCAAACAGTGCACCCTGAGGAAGTGTAAGCAAGGAACATCAGTGCCATGGACAGTGCGAGCAGAGCCCTTTAGTACACTGAAGAAGTGTGATTAAAACATACCAGGACCATGAAAAAGTGTGAGGACTGCACTCTGGTTCTGTGAAAACGCACTAGCACTGCACACCTGTACCATAAAGAAGTGTGAGTAGGGCACAGCAGTATCAACGAAAAATGTGAGCACTGCACAGTAGTACCACTTAAAACTGTGACCGGGGCAGATTGGTACCTTGGAAAAGTGTGAGCACTGCACACTGCACCGTCACCAGTGCGAGCAGGGCACATCAATACAATGGTACAGTGCACGGCACACTGGTACTCTCAGGAAGTCTGAGCAGGACACACATGTACTATGGAAAACTTTGAGCACTGCAAGCCGGTACCATCAACAAGTGTTATGTTATATTAATTTATAAAGCGCATGGCTACTCGGCAGAGTGTCCCGGCACTGGCATGGGAAGAGTCAGACTGGCTGAGGGTTTAGCTGTTAAAAAGGCAGATTTTGTGCTTTCTCTTGAACATATCAAGGCTGTGTATAGGCCGCAGATCTAGTGGGAGTCTATTCCAGAAGAGAAGTCCTAGATAGGAAAAGGATCTCCCACCCATTCTGAGGCGATCAATTCGGGGCACCTTTGCCAGGCACATATAGGAAGATCGGATTCGGAGTAATAATGCGTACTCCTACAATGTGACCCTAACTAGATGTACCTAAGTATACCTAGCATGTATGTAGGTGTATAGCCAAGAATCCCTCTAGGATAAAGTCAACCCCATTACCTAAAGTGAGAGACAGTGGGACCCCGTTTTGGTCTTGAGATGGACACCCCGCGAGCGATACCAGACCAATTCGAGCTGGAGTGCCTGCGTGCAGGAACCTCAGGGTCTTGTGTCAGTGTGTCAGCATGGAAGTCTTTTTTCTCCTCTGTCTGCCTCAGCAAAGATATGGTGTCTATATACCCAAAGTGGTATCCTCAGGCGATCTACCTTGATGTGTCATGTCAGACTAGGATGACGGAAGGAATGACCCTTATACATAGTTATTATGCAGGAGATGGTAGTCCTGCTGAGATTCCAAGAATCCTCATGCATAATGAATGAGAAAACCCCACGTCATTTAAGCAGTACCGTAACTAGGTAAAAGGTCAGTAGCAATGACAGTTATGAAGTGTAATGGCAGGGGAAATATAGGTGAAAGGTTTGGTTACTACCTGGGCCTATATGGGAGTACCCATATCAGGGCCGTTTCTAGGGGTTTTGCCGCCCTAGGCGAGAATTGAAAAATGCCACCCCCTCCATTTTACTACCATCAGTCTCTCCCCCTGTCATCCAGGCTAGAGAGGTACACCCTCTACTGCCGAACCCTTCTATGTTACTCTCATTTACTATCAGGAAACACAATCACAACATTCAGTCCGGCAAACGACCTCAACGAAAGGCCCAGGCCAGACCGTTACGGTAGCCATACACTCACAGAACTATGAACACAGATGCCCAATAGAGCCTTGTGTTTAAATACCACCAAGACGTCAGTGCACCTCGTTTTCAAAACTAGAAACAACAAAAATAGTAACTTGCAACATCTTCCATGGCCAGTCCTAGTGGTTTTGCCAACGCTTGTTTTCTTTCACTGAGGCGCCTGAAATAGTTATCATCTCCATTGTATCCATTTAATAGAGGCTGATCACAATAATTAAAAGATTTCCACGTCAGGGAGATTATAGTTCATGATGCTCAAATCTGCGCTAATCAGAGACTATGGCAAGA
Organism: Triturus cristatus; assembly: GCF_964204655.1. Lineage (NCBI taxonomy): Eukaryota > Metazoa > Chordata > Amphibia > Caudata > Salamandridae > Triturus > Triturus cristatus. The sequence goes on along the minus strand of NC_140580.1, from coordinate 1,156,945,751 downwards.
CGTTAGGCGTACAACACAGAATAAACTCCTTCTTGGCGCTGTGAATAGAAGTTATTGACAAGCTCATGCATGTTACCGCTATGAGAGTAATCCTGACCAGAATTTGAGCCGGTGCAAGGCAGAATGCACACTTCACCATAATTTACAAGTGGTTCCATGTTGTGGAACACCTTCAACCAATCCTGGGTTTGCGGCCACCTGTTAATTGCATTTTGGGATTTGTAGTCTTACTTTTAAGAGGGTAAGCACTGGCTCAAAAATCCCAACGTGGACATTGACGTTGGCCTAAACAGTCACTACCGGATGACGGTATCGGACATGACACTAGGCTAGTGGTCATTTCTTTTTTTTTTTTACAGAGTTTCATATAGAGCGATCTTGACATGAAAGTATCGGGTATCAGAGCGCCTTACACAAGCACAAGTTGTGTTACATCTAAGGGTGGGCGTAATGTGCGTAAGGGACCTCCGCGGAGAGGCACAGAGATGGAACCAATCTCCGCACTCTCCGCATAGTTCCGTTACACACCGCCCGCCTCCCGCCCGCAGTACAGTATTAAATAACTTTAAGAAGCACATTTCAAATAACCTTACCTTATCGGCGGCGTCCCCGGGCTTCCATCCGTCTCAATTGCGTCTTCTTCTGGGAACTGTGCATGCGTGGGAGACCGCGCATGCGCATTCCTCACCAGGAATGTGCAAGCGCGGGCTCCCGCACATGCGCAGTTCCCAGAGAAGACGCGATTGAGACGGATGGAATCCCGGGGACGCCGCCGATAAGGTAAGGTTCTTTGAGATGTGCTTTTTAAAGTTATTTAATACTGCAGGCGGAAAGCGGGCGGCGGGCGGGAGGCCAACTTCCGTTACGCCAGAGTGTGCGGAGATTTGCCTTGTTTCTTTGCCTATATTGCGGAAGGTGAAAGGGCCAATCTCCGCACATTCCGTGGGCGGAACGGAGTTGTCCGCCCACCCCTAGTTACATCATGAGGACACATTCATTTTTGTTTGGACCGAACAGCCTATTATTATGACAACAGACGCAAAGTTCACTAAGCTGCCTATATTTCACCCCAGAACTCCAAAAGAGAACAATAACCATTTTAATTAGTTCAAGGCATGTTGAAGAAGAAGCCAACTTAAGTGCAAATCTCTAATCATTCAGTTGTTAAGCCATTAACCAGTTATCAGTAATGAAATGCGTTCAGGTTAGATGTGATTCTTACAGGATAAGAAGCAATCGCCACACAGTTAGTCTGCTCAACCTTCCAACAATGTCTTTAAAAAGGTACCGAGCTTTTTAAAAAAAATATGAATTTTTTATGACGCCAATTTTGCGTCTTCAGGTGTGCATTATGCCAACAGGAATCATATGAAGGGTATTTGATTCTGTGATGAGAAATGAGTAAACACGGTCTGCAGGGTCTGTGCAGGTCTGTGCACGGTGTGCAGACTGCGGGCAGGTGGTCTGTGGCTGGTGCTGAAGACGCACAGCCCCGGAGTGGGGGTGCCTAGAAGTAGATGGTCCCGTTTCAAGTAGAGGGTTATCCTCCTCCATCCTGCGTTACTTTGCATATTATTTGTACAGCGCCTGTGACGTCATAAGGGCGCCTCAAAGCACTGCCCGCAGTCTGCACATCGTACACAGAGCTGCACAGACCCTGCAGACCGTGTTTACTAATTTCTCATCACAGAATCAAATACCCTTCATATGATTCCTGTTGGCATAATGCACACCTGAAGACGCAAAATTGCCCAAGGCTGCAATAGCAGTGTCGGTGCTCACTCCCTGGCACTCCCTGGCAATTGTCAACACAGCAGATGCGGCGCACAACGAGAACGGATGTCAACAGACTTAGAAATGGAGGGCTAGACCTCAATGTCGCTCATGTTTTTCAATAAAAAAGTACATTTTGTTTCATCTGACTGTCATAAAACATTCATATTTTCTTAAAAAGCTTGGTACCTTTTTGAAGACATTGTTGGAAGGTTGAGCAGACTAACTGCGTGATGATTGCTTCTTATCCTGTAAGAATCACATATAACCTGAACGCATTTCATTACTGATAACTGGTTAATGGCTTAACAACTGAATGATTAGAGATTTGCACTTAAGTTGGCTTCTTCTTCAACATGCCTTGAACTAATTAAAATGGTTATTGTTCTCTTTTGGAGTTCTGGGGTGAAATATAGGCAGCTTAGTGAACTTTGCGTCTCTTGTCATAATAATAGGCTGTTTGTGCCAAACAAAAATGAATGTGTCCTCATGATGTAACTAGGGGTGGGCGGACAACTCCGTTCCGCCCACGGAATGTGCGGAGATTGGCCCTTTCACTTTCCGCAATATAGACAGAGAAACAAGGCAAATCTCCGCACACTCGGGCGTAACGGAAGTTGGCCTCCCGCCCGCCGCCAGCCTCCCGCCAGCAGTATTAAATAACTTTAAAAAGCACATCTCAAAGAACCTTACCTTATCGGCGGCGTCCCCGGGCTTCCATCCGTCTCAATCGCGTCTTCTTCTGGGAACTGCGCATGTGCGGGAGCCCGCGCTTGCACATTACTGGTGAGGAATGCGCATGCGCGGTCTCCCACGCATGCGCAGTCATGAGGTTATTTGAAATGTGCTTTTTAAAGTTATTTAATACTGCAGGCGGGAGGCGGGCGGGTGCGGGCCGCTTGTACGGAATTATGCGGAGAGTGCGGAGATTGGTTCCATCTCTGTGCCTCTCCGCGTAGGTCCCTTACACACATTACGCCCACACTTAGATGTAACGCAACTTGTGCTTGTGTAAGGCGCTCTGATACCCGATACTTTCAGGTCAAGATCGCTCTATATAAAACTCTGTAAAAAAAAAAAAGAACTGACCACTAGCCTAGTGTCACGTCATCAGGTAGTGACTGTTTAGGCCAACGTCAATGTCCACGTTGGATTTTTGAGCCAGTGCTTACCCTGTTAAAAGTAAGACTACAAGTCCCAAACTGCAACGCACAGGTGGCCGCAAACCCAGCATTGATTGAAGGTGTTCCACAACATGGAACCACTTGTCAATTATGGTGAAGTGTGCATTCTGCCTTGCACCGGATCAAATTCTGGTCAGGATTACTCTCATAGCGGTAACATGCATGAGCTTGTCAATAACTTCTATTCACAGCGCCAAGAAGCAGTTAATTCTGTGTTGTACGCCAAACTTTATTAACGTCTTGCCATAGTCTCTGATTAGCGCAGATTGGAGCATCATGAACTATAATCTCCCTGACGTGGAAATCTTTTAATTGTTGTGATCAGCCTCTATTAAATGGATACAATGGAGATGATAACTATTTCAGGTGCCTCAGTGAAAAAAAACAAGCGTTGGCAAAACCACTATGTCTGGCCTTGGAAGATGTTGTAAGTTACTATTTTTGTTGTTTCTGGTTTTGAAAACGAGGTGCACTGACGCCTTGGTGGTATTTAAACACAAGGCTCTATTGGGCATCCGTGTACATAGTTCTGTGAGTGTATGGCTACCGTAACGGTCTGGCCTGGGCCTTTTGTTGAGGTCGTTTGCAGGACTGAATTTTGTGATTGTGTTTCCTGATAGTAAATGAGAGTAGCATAGAAGGGTTTGCCAGTAGAGGGTGTACCTCTCTAGCCTGGATGACAGGGGGAGAGAGTGATGGTAGTAAAAGGGAGGGGGCGGCACCTAGAAACGGCTCTGAGTACCAGGGCACACCAGTACCATGGAACAGTGTGAGCACAGCACACTGGCACCATCAAAGGTGTCACCAGTGCACAATGATACCAAGGGAAAGTATAAACACTGCATACTGGTAGAGTAAAACAATATGAGCAGGGCACATCAGTACCATGGAAAAGTGTGGGCCCATCGGCAGACTGGTACCGTCAAGAAGAGTAAAAAGCACCACGCATGGGGAGCTGCAAACTGCAACTTTCAATTAAAGAGTGCTTTGGGCTTGTTTCCAGCCAGGCAGACACATGGGGGTTATTTACAAGAACTTACACTACTGCGCTAAAGCAGTGATGCATCAGTTTAACTTGCGCCTGCAGCGGAAACCCTTATGCAACCATGGATGTTCCGTATTTACAATATGGAGATACATGGTGCAAGGTTTTAAGGATACGTCAGAAATTCTGACATATCGTGTAAAGGATGCCGCAAGGCATCCGGCGCAAAAGTGGCGCATTTCTGTAGTTGGTCATAAAACTGACTCAATTAAAGCAATGCGTCAAAAAAGAGGCAATAAGTCAGTTTAATCTGACGCAAGTAGCCTACTGTATTGGGACCAATGTGTTAGAGTGTGAAAAGTTGAGAAAGACACCTTGCGCTCAAATATATGTGTCCTGGATGTGATGTATACAGTTGGGCATAGTGCCCACTTGTATGTGTGACATCAGCACATAATGTCAACAAATTGTGACGTTACGTGCACATACCTACCTTCTGTGGCCCACTCACCTTGTGACTTGATTGCAGATAGCAGTAAAGTCCCTACAGCTGGTGTGGTCCCTTGGCCACAGCCAATGTGTCATCCTACGCCTGCTTGAGCAGGCGCACGGATTGCGCCACATTGGCTGCGCAGCGGCTTGATGCGCCAAAAACTAACAAAGTGGTAAATAAATACCACTGCACCAGTTTTATGGAAGGCGTTTCAGACGGAACGCCTACCTTGCATAAATTAAAAACAAACTTGGTACAGTTGATTCCAATGCAGGAAAAACCGACGTAACCCAACAAAAAGTGACGCATCTGCATCCTTGCAAATATGCAGCAAATGAAGTGCTGCTGTTGCCTCAAAAAAAGTGATGTAATGGCAGCGCAAGGAGGCGCAATGGGTTTGTAAAAGAGCCCCTGATACTGTTCTGTTATTTCAGATCTTATTGGGAAAAGTCTTAGGGCCTTATTACAAGTCTGGCGGTCCACGGACTGCCAGACTTGCGAGGGTGCAGCAGTAGCGGTCTTCTGCCCGCACTTTTCTGACCAGGGTGGTCGGGCCGCCCTGGGACCACCTAACCGCCAGGGATCAATCAATCAGGTCTGGTAAAGCGCAATTACTCACCTGTGAGGGTCTCAATGTGCTGGGGGTAAGGGAGGGCGGCTCCGTTTAGTGCTGGGGTCATTTGAAGGACCAGGTCTTGAGGTTCTTCCTGAATTGGGGAAATGTGGGAGATTGCCGGAGGTGGAGAGGGAGGGTGTTCCAGGCTTTGGCTGTGAGGTAGAAGAAGGACGTCCCTCCAATTCTGGTCGTTGGTACGTGGAAGAGTGGCCACAAAGACAGCTGGGCTAATCAGAGGTGTCTTTTGGGTGCATGGAAGGAGAGGCAGTATGTGGGTCCGGAGTTGTGAAGGGCCTTGTATACATGGGTGAGGAGTTTGAAAGTTATCCTTCTTTTGACTGGAAGCCAGTGGAGATCGCAGAGGTGTTGGGTGATGTGGCTGTGACAGGGGATGTCGAGGATCAGTCTGGCTGCGGCATTCTGGACAGTCTGGAGTTTGTGAAGGAGTTTCTTGTTGATTCTGGTGTAGGGAGCACTGCCGCGGTCCAGTCTGCTGCTGATGAGTGTGTGTGTGACAGTTTTTCTGGATTCGGTTGGGATCCATCTGAAAGTCTTTTGAAGCAAGTGGAGGGTGATGAAGCAGGTTGAGGATACAGCGTTGATCTGGCAGTTCACTGTGAGTGATGAGTCTAGCAAGATGCCGAGGTTTCGTGCGTAGTCCGTAGGGGTGGGGGGATTTCTGAGGGCGGAGGGCCACCAGGAGTCATTCCATGTGGGGGGTGGAGCCAAGGCCTTTTGTCTTTTCTGAGTTGATTTTCAGGCAGCTGTTCTTCATCCAGGTGGGGACCGCTTTCATCCCTTATTGGAAGTTGTGTTTGGAGATGTTGGGTTCATTGGTGAGGGAGAGTAGCAGCTAGGTGTCGTCGGCGTAAAAGGCGATGTTGAACCTGTGGTACTTTATGATGATTGCGAGGGGGGCAATGTAGACTCTGACAAGGGTGGGGCTTAGGGAAGAGCCCTGGGCCACTCCACAGTTGGTCTCTGTTGGTTCTGAGAGGTAGGGAGGGAGTCTGACCCGCTGAGTTCTGCCGGCGAGGAAGGAGCATATCCAGTGGAGGGCCTTGCCGCGGATGCCGGCATCATGGAGTCTGGTGGCTAGGGCGCGGTGGTAGATGGTATTGAATGTAGCCGAGAGGTCCAGGAGGATGAGGGCTGATTTTTCACCCGAGTTGAGGAGGAAGCGGATGTCATCAGAGGCAGCGAGTAGGGCGGTCTCGGTGCTGTGGTTGCTTCGGAATCCTTGTGGACTTGATGAATTGGTGGTGTGCGGTGATGGCTGCTTTGTAGGTGGCACGTGTTTACAAGGTTTTGTTGTTCCTCCACGTCTTTTTGAGACGTCTGCAGGAGCATCTGGATTCTTGGAGTGCAGGGGTGAACCCGCTTGCTTTCATGATGTGTCTTCCGGTGGCTTTCTTGAGGGGGGGCGAGTGTGTTGGCGCAGTTCGTGATCCAGCAATGGAGGTTGTGTGCTGCGGTGTTTGCATCAGGCGTAGTCGGTGTTGGGGTGCTGATAAGGGCAGAGGTGAGCTGGACTTTGGTGACTTTGTTCCAGCTTCTGGTTGTGTACGGTGGGTTTTTTGAAGGGGAAGTGGATTCAGTGGTGATCTGTCCATAGGAGTTTTGTGTTGTGGCTTTAAGGAACGCTGTTTCCTCCGGTGAAGATGGGGTCGAGTGTGTGACCCGCTGTGTCCATGGAGGCAGTGATTAATTGTTTCAGTCCTATGTTGGCGAGGTTTTCTACGAGGGAGGTGTGGTTTTAGTCATCAAGGTTATCCAGGTGGAAGTTTAGGTTTACGAGTAGGATGTAGTCTGTGGGTGTGGGATGCGTTGAGGATGGTGAAAATCACATTTTCTTAAATTCAAGAGTCGGAAATAGAATTTATGTCCTCGGAGATCTAAGTAAATGATGTAGGTTCTCTTTACTCCAGAAAAGGCTGAATGAACTGAACTAGAGTTGGCCGGACTTTCCCTGGGCGTTGTTGTTCTCCTGCTGTCCAGCTAGAGCATCAGAGACTCCTATTGGCTTCCAATGTCTACGATTATCTAGAGGCCCAGCCAATGTGGGAAGTTTATGCAGCTATTCATAGACGTCAATTCACCAAAAAGCTAAGGGTAGTGGAAGTAACATCACGCACCCTTTGACCAGAGTGACATCACCACAAGTGACGTCACAGGACCCCTGATATTGTCCCAGGACAAAGAGCAGAGATGCCATTGAAAAATGTTGATAGAGGGTCCTGCTGCGTTGTGTCCGGGGCCCTCACTCATATCAGGACAGAGACACCTGTGCAATGCTTGGACATCCTGAACCAGGCAGATCCCTGAAACCAGGGCTTGTTCATCCGCCTCAGGGGGACATTCTCATTCATTAGAGTGAGCGTTTTTGTTCCCGCACATAAATGAGTTCTGAAGTGCGATGCACATTCCAATGAATGACTGTTTCCAAGACAGAGTGTATCAAGTGATAGGAAACAGGTCTCATCAGAGTCCGTGGCATTATCATTGTGATCCAGGAGGACAGCTGTGGCAAGGGCAGTGCCAGCTGTGGCAAGGGCAGTGCCAGCTGTGGCAGGGGCAGTGCCAGGGGGTGCAAGGAGCAAGTGGCGGCCCCTGGTGACCCCAAAACCGAACAACATCCATGAGCCAGTCTTTTCCACGCTGCTACGAAATAAGAAATGCCGCAAACTTGTGGAAGGGGGAGGGGTCGCTCCCAATTTATCAAAAGCGCAATTGTCACCTCCCGGAATATTTGATATATCTTCAATGCTAGAACATTTGACCTGAATAAAGGAAACTGACATTATCCCCTTTGAAGTGGGCTTCCGTGGCAAACTATCTGAATAGGCCACATTACAACACATGCGTTTACTACACATGCCATTACAACACGGTCATTACAATGACCACGTTTTTACATCGCAAACCATTACAACCCAAGTCGTTACAAAGCTTTGCTGTAGGGAGGGGTTCTGGATGTTGGAATAGTATAATTTACTGTTCCAACTCAGTCTGTGCAACAGTAGGCAAGGTGTTGGATTTTAAATCCAACACCTTCTGCCCCCTACAGCAAGCCGTTGTAACGACTTGCATTGTAATGGTATGCGATGTAACAACGCAGTTGATGTATCAATATTTCCCAACCCACCCGTTCGATAGACAACCAATCTTCGTGGCTTTTATCAACTTTGCCGCTGGTTTTGATAAAGTACATGGATCTGTAGTGATGGGGGCCCGGGGCCCAAATGCTACTAAAATAAGTGACATGGACACTGGACGACAGTTAGTTAATTGGCCGCGAGCACGTGCACCCGGGCCCTTTTATTTGCAGGGTCACATCACTCGTGACGCCTGTGGTGGATGGGTGTGGGGCGCGTGTGTGTCCACTCCCACGAGGGAGTGGCTGGCGATACAAGTGCCTGCTGAAACACTAGAACGCGTCCAGCACGACACTGCAGGATCCAACTGTGGCTTAATCTGGCAGCCCTAAGCCTTCCCCGGAGTCTATTTCGAGAGCTCGTGGCCCTTCATACTAAGTCCTGGCTAAAGGTCCTTCTGGTGCACAGTGGGAAGTCCCTTCTATGATCAGGCCCGCGGTCCTATCATGTTTGCTTCACATTCATGATCCCCAGAAGGAAACTCCGTGGATGAATTCCACCTACTGCTGATGATTGTAAATTAAATATCCTCTTGAATGAGGATGGAATATAGGGGCGGACGTAACTGATGTAATTCTTTCTTGTCCAATGACTTGTAATTATCTGAAAATTGCTAGTAATTGTGCGTAATTACGTGAGAAGCATAACAGCATTTTGCTCTATTTTCTTAGTGTAAAATGCACCCTTGCATCCAAATTGCCCAAGGAGGAATGTTGCCCTCAATACGAGGTCTGGGTGGAGCTCGTGGAGTTGTACTCTGCGGAATTCCCCCTTAGTACCAGTTTCTAAGGCGGCCTGACCTTTCCTCCTTCACATGGTGGGTAACTGGGTATTGGTGGGTATCCATGGCGGCGCAGCCCAGCCTCCAGTCTCTCCTAGCTGCCACTGTCTTCTTGCACACTTCACTGAGTAGGGAGAAGCCTCCGCTGCTCCCGCTCAGATTCAATGTGGGAGCCAGCTTAGTGCAGCAGCTAACTTCTAACTCCAAGGACAGCAAGAACTGCAGTGCGCATGTCGGCATGCCTGACCATAGCATGGGATTTCATCGGGACAGGCTCGCCTTCACACAATCTGACACGTGCAGTTCTTGCAGGTGGGGGTTAGCTGCTGCACTCAGATGGCTCCTGTATTGAATCCGAGCCTGCCCAGCTGAGGCTCCTTAGTCAGCGTTGTGTGCAGAAAGGCAGTGGCAGCTAGGAGAGACTGTCGGCTGGGATAGCCACCGTTTGCGAGGTAACTAGTCCTACTGTGGCACCCACCGGTAAAGTCCGCTCCGCTGCGAGTGCAGAGTTATTGCAAACTTTATACTCCAATGGAGCGCGGAGTTCTAAAACTCCATAAACTCCGCTGGCGAGCGGAGTTAACCGCCCACCCTTACTAAATACTACAGTACAGACACAGCAGTAGCCACCAGTTACCCGCTCTATCTTACTTTGTTGCTCCTGTGCTCCTGACATAGGCGCTAGAAATAGGGGTCCTGGGGGGTGCAGCAGCACCCACAAAATAACCATGCTGGACTTCAAATGGTGAATAAGCAATAAAAATGTCTCTACATTCTGTTTTTGTCAGGTCACATTTGCTGTGCTTCAAAGACACGGGTCAAATGTCAGTGACAGATTGCTGCTTATTCTTATTGCATGGAGCTTGGTGTTCACTTTTCTTTCTCTGACTACAAAGTGACAAGGTTTTGTAAATTGAGCCATGTTACAGTCTTTCCGGGAGACAGGAGGCGTGAAAGGAAATGTTGTTGGATCTAAAAAAAATTCTAACCCATAACAACATTTAAATACCTGTAAATGGACTGTACAAATATTTCACACAAAGCACCTTTTTTGTTAATTTTTAAATACAATCAATTTTTAATAGGATCAAAACAAATGACTAGAGTTTACTTGGTGAAGCGCAAATGATGAAAATTAACTAAAAGTTAACTTCTACTCATTATCGTTAGTGCGCTCTATAGTTTTATCAATAAAACTGCATGTCTGTGCAAATGTGCTGGTCATTTCAATGGAAAGCGTGCTATCTGTAAATGCACCACCGGCCACGCAGCTCGCCGTTACCGCACTCCTGCTCCATGGCTATCTGTAAATGCACCGCCGGCTACGCAGCATGCCATTACTGCGCTCCTGCTTCATGGCTATCTGTAAATGCACCACCGGCTACGCAGCATGCCATTACTGCGCTCCTGCTTCATGGCTATCTGTAAATGCACCGCCGGCTACGCAGCATGCCATTACTGCGCTCCTGCTTCATGGCTATCTGTAAATGCACCGCCGGCTACGCAGCACGCCGTCACCGCGCTCCTGCTCCATGGCTAGCTGTAAATGCACCACCGGCTACGAAGTATGCCATTACTGCGCTCCTGCTTCATGGCTATCTGTAAATGCACCACCGGCTACGCAGCATGCCATTACTGCGCTCCTGCTTCATGGCTATCTGTAAATGCACCGCCGGCTACGCAGCATGCCGTCACCGCGCTCCTGCTTCATGGCTATCTGTAAATGCACCGCCGGCTACGCAGCACGCCGTCACCGCGCTCCTGCTCCATGGCTAGCTGTAAATGCACCACCGGCTACGAAGCATGCCATTACTGCGCTCCTGCTTCATGGCTATCTGTAAATGCACCACCGTCTACGCAGCATGCCATTACTGCGCTCCTGCTCCATGGCTATCTGTAAATGCACCACCGGCTACGCAGCATGCCGTCACCGCGCTCCTGCTCCATGGCTATCTGTAAATGCACCACCGGCTACGCAGCATGCCATTACTGCGCTCCTGCTTCATGGCTATCTGTAAATGCACCACCGGCTACGCAGCACGCCGTCACCGCGCTCCTGCTCCATGGCTATCTGTAAATGCACCACCGGCTACGCAGCACGCCGTCACCGTGGTCCTGCTCCATGGCTATCTGTAAATGCACCGCCGGCTACGCAGCACGCCGTCACCGCGCTCCTGCTCCATGGCTATCTGTAAATGCACCACCGGCTACGCAGCATGCCATTACTGCGCTCCTGCTTCATGGCTATCTGTAAATGCACCACCGGCTACGCAGCACGCCGTCACCGCGCTCCTCTATCTAAAAGTCGAACAATGATTTTTAATGGACACCGCAACAACATCTCTGCATCGTACAGTAGGTGGAGAATCTTTAGCGACGGTGCAGTCCTACCGTAACTCCGGTATGCATGTGTCATACAAGCTCAAATCTGGGCTCCTTCTTCATCAATATGCGTCATACAAGCCAACATCTGGGCTCCTTCTTTATCAATATGCGTCATACAAGCTAACATCTGGGCTCCTTCTTCATCAACACGCGTCATACAAGCTAACATCTGGGCTCCTTCTTCATCAATATGCGTCATACAAGCTAACATCTGGGCTCCTTCTTTATCAATATGCGTCATACAAGCTAACATCTGGGCTCATTCTTCATCAATATGCGTCATACAAGCCAACATCTGGGCTCCTTCTTTATCAATATGCGTCATACAAGCTAACATCTGGGCTCCTTCTTCATCAACACGCGTCATACAAGCTAACATCTGGGCTCCTTCTTCATCAACACGCGTCATACAAGCTAACATCTGGGCTCCTTCTTCATCAATATGTGTCATACAAGCTCAAATCTGGGCTCCTTCTTCATCAATTGACTATTAAAACAAAAGCCTTTCTCAAGCAATGGGTACAAAGGCCTTTTATTCGGATCGAAAGCATTTTGTTTACTCAGTTCACATATTTACAGTTTAAATAGTTCTCATATTCTGTTGTACGAGAGCGAATGCATTTCTGATCCTGTAGGGTGACATGTAAACATGCCAACTATTACCTTACTAAGCACCCCCTCTCCCAACAAGGACCGCCGCCCTTAAATCCTCCCACAGGAAGCTTCCCTCATTGGGCATCTGAGGTGGACCATAGGACACCAGAAACACAGTGAACCCCTGAATCGATCTGATGCACTGTTGAGTATTGGGGTGACCTTCCACTGCTTCATATGTTTCGTTTCTGTAAAATTACAAAAGAGGACCAGCCATATGCAAAGGAGCCTCCACCACCCCCCCCATACCCCAAAGATGACATCCCAGCACTAACTGCTAGGTTACATCCTCCTTATGCTGGTGGACAGGCAGCCCCAGATGCTGGTCTCAGCAGGGAGCTGCTGCTTGGGTCACCAAGCCAAAGAGTTAAAGGGCTCCCTGGGCCTGGAGGGTCAGCAGACTGAAGCATCTACTGCAGGTGACCTGTGTTTGACCTCATGGCCCCAGTCCAGCATACACCCTAAAGTGAGTATCTTTGAGTTGGTACCAATAGGTATTTGATATCACTCTTAAAGGACAAAGAAACTCTAGGGTCAAAGTGCACTGTGTACATAAACCTGTTCAGCTTTGTACCTCGGCACTGAGAAAGACAAAGCGTTATAGAGAGAATGTCTGAATTAATCTGAGGCACCAGTACTTACTCTGAGTGGCATTCCATTCAATGATTTTGTGCTCTCTGTGTCATTATAGAAGAGGGCCAGAGCTATACAAATGAAGCTTGGCCCCGCCCACATGGGGCATCTTATTATTCTCTTTGGGTTGTGTAGTGACAGTACTTATCCAGTCCTGACAATAATCGTCCGGATAACACCTGTACCAGGACTTCTGCCAATACCATTGCCAGTTTCCAGGTGTAACTCCACGGAGCACCTTCCTACGCCTATACCCCGCGCACTTGTAATGGTGTGGAGGATGAAGCGGTTCTGCTGGCGTGTAGTAATCCTTGTGGCACACGCCAACTCTGAAAGCACACAGCTCTTCTTGTGATGGATTAAATAAATCTTTAGGACATGTTGGCTATACATGTTCCAATACAAGCAGGAGGAATATTATCTCTGCAGACAATCTACATATAAATTAGGTGGGAGCATTCCATAGTCGGCAGATAGAAGCCCTGACGAAGTTCAAGTGAGATACTTTGAACGAAACGCGTTGGCTGGATGTTTCATGTATTTGAATTTCATAGAAGGACTTGATATTGAACATGAAAAAAGAGCAAAAATAAAATAAAAAGCAATATTCATCATAAACTGCTTTGATCATTCATTTGGAGAAGGACATCTCCGGTGCACCATTTCATGTCAAGTATTGTTATTATTCAATGGAGCAGCTGTGCCAAACAACGGCGCGTACAGGAACTGTTGTGCACTGAGTCTTTTGATTAGAAGAAACAAGAAGTGAAGTGCAGTATTCACAGTCTGGTTTTGAACCTCTTGTGACACACTTCAGTATTCATTGCACACTGCAGATCTAGAAGCACACAGCACTTCTTGTGACACCCTTCAGTATTCGTTGCGCACTGCCGCTCCAGAAGCACACAGCACTTCTTGTGACACACTTAAGTTTTCATTTCGCACTGAAACTCTGGAAGCACACAGCACTTCTTGTGACACACTTCAGTATTCGTTGCGCACTGCCGCTCTAGAAGCGCACAGCACTTCTTGTGAAACACTTCAGTATTCGTTGCGCACTGTCGCTCTAGAAGCACAGAGCACTTCTTGTGACACACTTCAGTATTCGTTGCTGTTGGAAGGCGTTCCCCGGGGAGGCTGCGGAATGCGTTCCCGACCACCCGGAGGCCCACCTTACCCAGAGATAGGCCGAGCAAGAGCAGGGAGGCCCTTCCTGGAAGGGTCTCGTACCTAGGATCGCACGCGCTGCGCTTACTCTCTTCTTCGGATAGAGGGACACCACACAGTAATTCGTTGTAAGATAATATGCTTTTATCGGTGGTTGTCAGGGATCTTTATGATCCGGCAGGCAGGTGCAGAATTAATGCCACAAGCGGCAGCGATCTCGTGATGAGGGGAAAAGGGGTAGCGGGACAGTCTTTGAATCAGTGTCTCTGCGAGGTATTCGGCGCACAGCTCTCAATCCTCGAGCTGAGGGGATGTTGCTTCTCTCGGCAATCTCTGCCGATTCTCTTGGAGGAGCGGGCCGCGAGTCACTCAGCAGGCACCGGAGGGTCATAGTTCAGGGAGCCGCGACGGCGTCAGCAGGGCTCAGATGGTTCAGAATTCGGTGAGCCGCGACGGCGTCAGCAGGGCTCAGATGGTTCAGAGTTCGGGGAGCCGCGACAGCGTCAGCAGGGCTCAGATGGTTCAGAGTTCGGGGAGCCGCGACAGCGTCCGCAGGGCTCAGGTGGTTCAGAGTTCGGGTAGTGTTCTTCTGTTCGGGGAGCGATCGAGCCGCGACCAAGTCAGCAGGCTCTCGTCAGTCCAGGTCTTCTCTCCCCCCGTCCCGTCAGCACCCCTTGTTATACTCCCCCTCCACTTTGAAGTCCGGAGTCCTCGCGGAGAGGGGTCTGGTGCCTGGGGGGCGGTGTCATGGGGTTTCCTGTCGCTCGGCCCTTTGATCTGTTCAGGTGGGTCTGGGAGGGACTCCAGACGCCCAGCAGGCGAGGCGCCCGCTCACCGGGGGCCTGGTGGTCGATCGAAACCTCCCTCGGGGGAGAGACCAGAGGTGTGACAGGGTCGGCGCCTCTCGGTCTGGTTTGGGGGGGGGGTTTCGTTCGCCCTCGGCCGGGCATGCGTGTTGGGGATCTGGTCGGCCCTCGGGATGTTGGCCCACGGGAGCCGGAAGGCCGTGTCCACGAGCTTCGGCGTGGTTGTAGGGTAACTTGCTGGTCGGGAGGGCCCACGCCACGAGGCCGGTCTCACACGTGCCCCCCCCAGCTGAAAGGCGGGGAGAACTACCCATCCACTTGGGGGTTCTCCTCGCTGAAGCGGAAGAATCGGGACAGGTCGTCCGCGTTGGCGTGGTCCGTCCCGGGGCGATGTTCCACAGTGAAATCCATCCCTTGGAGGGAGATGGACCAGCGTAGCAGCTTGGGGTTTTCCCCTCGCATCTGCATCAACCACCGCAGGGGTCGATGATCTGTTTGCACTCGGAAGTGGGTTCCGAATAGGCCTGGGCGGTAAATTCCATTCCGTTCGCGGAATTTGCGAAATTTGGGTAATTTCGCGTTCCGCGGAGAACGCGAAATTGCCCAAAAATCTGCGTTCCGCGACTTCGCGAAATTTTTTGCTTGTTCGTGTTCTCAATATGCGTGTTCGCGAGATATTTCACCCCGAGCATGCAAACAGCGATCGCGAACAGGAAAAAAGTATCGCGAACAAGCAATTCCGCGTGTTCGCGGAATTTCTGCGTGTTCGCGGAGATTTTTTACCGTTTCGCGGAGATTTGCGTAACGCGATTACGCAAATTCCGCCCACCCCTAGTTCCGAACAGGTAGGGCCGTAGCTTTTTGAGGGCCCAGACTACTGCGAAGGTCTCTCTTTCAATTGTGCTCCACCGCTGTTCCCGGGGCAGCAACCTTCGGCTGATGAAGGCTATGGGCCGATCTATGCCTTTGTCGTCGAACTGGGAGAGGACTGCCCCGATGCCGGGTTCCGAGGCGTCCGTCTGGACCACAAACTCCTGGGCGTAGTCGGGTGCTTTGAGCACTGGAGCCGCGCACATGGCGGCCTTTAGGGTGTCGAACGCCTTCTGGCAGGAGGGAGTCCAGTGTACTTTCTTGGGGTGTTTTTTGGAGGTTAGTTCTGTGAGGGGGCCTGCGATGCTGCCATAGTTCTTAATAAACCTTCGGTAGTAGCCGGTGAGGCCCAGGAAGGCCCGGACTTCCGTTTGGGTTGCGGGGGGTTCCCAGGACAAGATGGCGTTGATCTTCGGCTGGAGGGGGGCGACCTGCCCACTTCCCACCTGGTGCCCCAGATAGGTTACGGAGCCGTGCCCAATTTGACATTTACTGGCTTTGATGGTGAGGCCGGCCCGGCGCAGAGCCAGCAGGACTTGACGGAGGTGCTGGAGGTGCTCGGTCCATTGGGAGCTGAAGACCGCGATGTTGTCGAGGTATGCTGCGCTGAACCCCTCTAGTCCGGACAGGACCCTGTTCACCAGCCGCTGGAAGGTGGCCGGGGCATTCTTCATTCCAAACGGCATCACCCTAAAGCGGTAGTGCCCATCCGGGGTGGAGAAGGCGGAGCGCTCCTTGGCTCCCTCGGTGAGGGCAATCTGCCATTATCCACTAGTCAGGTCGAAGGTGCTGAGGTAGCGAGCGGCCCCAAGGCGGTCAATGAGCTCGTCGGCACGGGGGATAGGGTGAGCGTCCGCTCGGGTGACCGCATTGAGTCCTCGGTAGTCCACGCAAAACCTCAGCTCGGGGGCAACACCTGGGGTAGTCGCTTTCGGAACCAGGACTACCGGGCTGGCCCAGGGGCTGTCGGAGGGTTCAATCACCCCGAGGTCTAGCATCTTCGCCACCTCGGTCTGGATGCAGGTTCGGACCCGATCAGGGACCCGGTAGGCCCGATGTCTCACTGGCGGGCTGTCGCCGGTGTTCACGTCGTGGACACACCAGTTGGTGACCCCAGGGGTCAGGGAGAAGAGGTCCGCGAACTGCCCTAGTAGCTGGCGGCAGTCGTCGGTCTGTTGGGCTGTGAGGGCGGTTGACAATCTCACTCCCTCCACGGACCCATCGGTTTCTTTCGCCCCCAGGGGGTCTGGAAGGGGCTCGGTGTCTTCTTCCGCCCCATCGTCGGTGGCCAGGAGTAAACTTAATTCGGTCCGTACAAAGTGAGGTTTGAGGCGGTTCACGTGGAGAACCCGGAGGGGGTTCCGCGGGGACTGCACATCGACGAGATAGGTGACCTGGCTCTTCCGCTCGACCACCTTGAAGGGCCCAGTCCATTTATCTTGGAGAGCGCAGGGTCTCACCGGGGCCATGACCCAGACTTGTTGGCCCGGCTGAAACTCGACCAGCGTGGCATTCTGGTCATACCAGCGCTTCATTTCTTCTTGACTAGCCTCGAGGTTCGCTTCTGCGAGTTCTCTGAATTTCTGGGTCTGGTTGCGGAGCGCCAAGATGTATCGGAACACATCCGGAGGGGTCCCCCGGGGGGTTGTTTCCCACCCCTCCTTGACCAGGCTCAGGGGTCCTCGGACGGGATGTCCATATAGTAGTTCGAATGGGCTGAATCCCAGGGATTTTTGGGGAACCTCCCGGTAGGCGAACAGGAGACATGGGAGGAGGACGTCCCACCTCCGGCGTAGGGGTTCCTCGAGGCCCATGATCATTCCTTTCAGTGTTTTGTTAAAGCGCTCGACGAGGCCGTTTCCTTGGGGGTGGTACGGGGTGGTGAATTTGTACGATACCCCGCACTGCTGCCAGAGGGACTTCATATATCGGGAGATAAAGTTCGTACCCCGGTCACTCACGACTTCGCGGGGGAACCCCATGCGGGAGAAGATCCCCATCAAGGCTCGGCCTACCACGGGGGCCGTCACGGTGCGGAGAGGGATGGCTTCGGGGTAACGGGTGGCATGATCCACCAGGACGAGGATGAACCGGTGGCCCTGGGCGGTCTTGGGGTCCAGCGGTCCCACAATGTTGATTCCTACCCGCTCAAAAGGGGTACTGACGACGGGGAAGGGCTGTAGCGGAGCCTTGCACTTGCCCCCACTCTTTCTGCTGGCCTGGCACGTGGGGCAGGACTTGCAGTGGGCCTCCACATTTGCTCGCATCTTGGGCCAATAGAAGTGGGTGACGAGCCGTTGGTAGGTCTTATCTTGGCCTAAGTGTCCGGCCAGGGGTACATCATGGGCCAGGCCCAGGAGGAGACTTCGGAAGCGTAGGGGTACCACTAGTACCCGGGCCGATCCCAACTCGGCCGACTTCTGTTCGCTGTACAGGAGGCCGTTCTCCCAGTATACCCAGTGGGTGCCAGTCCGGTCGCCTGCTGCTTGTGCCTCGGCCTGTTGTCGGGGTCCAATGAGGGACGGGCAGGTGGATTGTTCTTGGCAGAACTCTTCACGGGAGGGGCCCCCTTCGCAGGGCCACTGGGCCAGTTCTGGCAAGTCCTCGAGTTTGGTCAGGGTTTCGGGGTCGGAAGGCACTGACCATTCGTCGGGAGCAGTCGGTTCGTCCAGAAGGGGGTCGTTGGCCTCTGGTGGTGTATTCTGGATCTCGGGGATGGTGGCGGTGTTTAGCGGCATGGCCTCTCCCCCTTCGGAGGAAGGCGCCCTGAGAGTCATTGAGCGCGTGGTGGCGCATACCCACTCGGGTAGGCCCATCATCTCGAGGTGGGCTCTTCGTTCCACTTGTCCCCACGGGGAGTTCTCAAGGTCGTTGCCCAGGAGGCAGTCCACGGGCTGGGAGGTTCGGACCGCCACCTTTAACTTGCCGGTGACTCCCCCCCATTCGAAGGGGACTAGGGCCATCCGGCAGAGGCTCTCGGAATTGTCTGATGATATGACGGGGCAAAAGGCGCCAGGCAGGATCTGATCTTCGGAGATCAGGTGACAATGAACCGCCGTGACACTCGCCCCCGTGTCCCGGAGGCCCTCGATGCGGTGACCGTTGACTGTTACCTGCTGTCGGTACTTCTTCGTGTTGGCGGGCAGGGACGTTCCGGGGACCATCTCCCGGTCCCCTAGGGAGACCAAGGCCATGCCGGCTGGTTCCCATTCTTCGGAGTCTTCCATCTCTTCCCCCAGGGCTACGGAGGCCATCTGTCGAGCCGGCGGGGTTGTTGTGGCGGTCCGCTGGTACAGGGGACATTGAGGGTCGCTGGCATAGGGTCCGGTCTGTTGGCAGCGGAAACAGGTGATCCTCACTCGGGGCCCCGTCCTCCCTGGTGGCCCGGTGCTGGCCGGAGGTGGGGCTGGAAAGGGCGGAGATTGTCCTCTGGGAGGGCTGAGCGGGGATCCCCCCGGGAGCTCCCTTTGCCAGCCTTGATTCCCTCCGCCCCTCTGGCGGGGGGGTCCCTGACTGTGGCGACCGTAGTCTCCCACGGGGCCCCTGGAGGCCCGGGTGTTCACCCACCGGTCAGCCTCGACGGCCAGTTTTCGAGGGTCTGTGAGTTTGCTGTCCAGGAGGTGCTGGCGCAGCTCTACGAAGCAATTAGCGGCCAAGTGTTCCCAAGCGATCAGGTCGAACAGCTCCTCAAAGGTGGAGACCTTGCTGCCCTTGATCCATCCGTCCAAGGCCCGGCTGTAAAAGTTCACGTACTCCACCCAGGTGGTACCGGGTATCTTTTTGCAGTCTCTAAATCGTTGCCGGTACATTTCAGGGGTGAGCCCATATCTGGCTACCAGGGCCTTTTTCATGTGACTGTAGGAGTTCATCACCGTGGAGGGCAGGTCCAGCAGGGTATCTCTCCCCTCGCTCAGGAACCGGCCCCACAGCCCAGCCCCCCAGTCTTTCTGCGGGACTCGGTGGGAGGTCATGGCGACTTCGTAGGCCTTGAACCATTGCTGAATATCGTCGTTCTTATAGTATTCTTTCACCACATCTTTGGGGATGTGGACCTTTGGTTCCACGGTGGAGGAGATGGGTTGGGTTTCCGAGGGTCGGGCCTCCGCCTTCTTAGCCTTGAGCTCGATTTCTTTTAGGCTACGTTCGTGCTCTAGTTGGAGTTTTTTCTCTTTGTGTTCTCTCTGTCGTTTCTTTTCCTCTAGTTCTCCTTGTAGGCGTAATTGTTCCACCGCCAGTTTTTTTTCAGCCAGTTTTAGCTCTCCTTCGATTTTTAATTTTGCTAGTTCTAGTTCGTGGTTGCGACCTCTTTCTCGGTCCGCTAGTTCCTCTGGGGATAGGCCCCGCTCGGGGGCGCCGTTCCTCCCCGGGGTGCTTCGTGGTTCGTTGGGAGGCTCTCCTTCTGTTTGTGTCCGGGGAGTTTCCGCCTCGACCCAGGTTTTTAATGCCCCCTGGAAGTCCTCTTTCGTGCTTAGTCCGGTGGTAGCGATTCCAAAGTCTTTGCAAAATTGTTTCAGTTCTCGGTGCGTATAAGATTCTAACTGGTCCTTTTGTAATGCCGTGCTCGGGTTGGTGCCTGCGGCACCTAGGGAAGTTTCTCCTTCCATTCTTCTTGGTAGTGCGTAAGCCGTCTACCGCACGATCTCTAGGTGTTGGCTCGGATCCCGTCGCCTGCCACCAAATGTTGGAAGGCGTTCCCTGGGGAGGCTGCGGAATGCGTTCCCGACCACCCGGAGGCCCACCTTACCCAGAGATAGGCCGAGCAAGAGCAGGGAGGCCCTTCCTGGAAGGGTCTCATACCTAGGATCGCACGCGCTGCGCTTACTCTTTTCTTCGGATAGAGGGACACCACACAGTAATTCGTTGTAAGATAATATGCTTTTATCGGTGGTTGTCAGGGATCTTTATGATCCGGCAGGCAGGTGCAGAATTAATGCCACAAGCGGCAGCGATCTCGTGATGAGGGGAAAAGGGGTAGCGGGACAGTCTTTGAATCAGTGTCTCTGCGAGGTATCCGGCGCACAGCTCTCAATCCTCGAGCTGAGGGGATGTTGCTTCTCTCGGCAATCTCTGCCGATTCTCTTGGAGGAGCGGGCCGCGAGTCACTCAGCAGGCACCGGAGGGTCGTAGTTCAGGGAGCCGCGACGGCGTCAGCAGGGCTCAGATGGTTCAGAATTCGGTGAGCCGCGACGGCGTCAGCAGGGCTCAGATGGTTCAGAGTTCGGGGAGCCGCGACAGTGTCAGCAGGGCTCAGATGGTTCAGAGTTCGGGGAGCCGCGACAGCGTCAGCAGGGCTCAGATGGTTCAGAGTTCGGGGAGCCGCGACAACGTCCGCAGGGCTCAGGTGGTTCAGAGTTCGGGTAGTGTTCTTCTGTTCGGGAAGCGATCGAGCCGCGACCAAGTCAGCAGGCTCTCGTCAGTCCAGGTCTTCTCTCCCCCCGTCCCGTCAGCACCCCTTGTTATACTCCCCCTCCTCTTTGAAGTCCGGAGTCCTCGCGGAGAGGGGTCTGGTGCCTGGGGGGCGGTGTCATGGGGTTTCCTGTCGCTCGGCCCTTTGATCTGTTCAGGTGGGTCTGGGAGGGACTCCAGACGCCCAGCAGGCGAGGCGCCCGCTCACCGGGGGCCTGGTGGTCGATCGAAACCTCCCTCGGGGGAGAGACCAGAGGTGTGACAGGGTCGGCGCCTCTCGGTCTGGTTTGGGGGGGGTTTCGTTCGCCCTCGGCCGGGCATGCGTGTTGGGGATCTGGTCGGCCCTCGGGATGTTGGCCCACGGGAGCCGGAAGGCCGTGTCCATGAGGTTCGGCGTGGTTGTAGGGTAACTTGCTGGTCGGGAGGGCCCACGCCACGAGGCCGGTCTCACAGTTGCTCACTGCAGCTCTGGAAGCACACAGCACTTCTTGTGACA
The DNA here is from genome assembly GCF_964204655.1 of Triturus cristatus. NCBI lineage: Eukaryota > Metazoa > Chordata > Amphibia > Caudata > Salamandridae > Triturus > Triturus cristatus. The sequence continues at coordinate 1,156,924,347 of NC_140580.1, read as the reverse complement.
CACTTCAGTATTCATTGCGCACTGCAACTCTGGAAGCACACAGCACTTCTTGTGACACACTTCAGTATTCGTTGCGCACTGCTGCTCTAGAAGCACACAGCACTTCTTGTGACACACTTCAGTATTCATTGCGCACTGCAACTCTGGAAGCACACAGCACTTCTTGTGACACACTTCAGTATTCATTGCGCACTGCAACTCTGGAAGCACACAGCACTTCTTGTGACACACTTCAGTATTCATTGCGCACTGCAACTCTGGAAGCACACAGCACTTCTTGTGACACACTTCAGTATTCATTGCGCACTGCAACTCTGGAAGCACACAGCACTTCTTGTGACACACTTCAGTATTCGTTGCGCACTGCCGCTCTAGAAGCACACAGCACTTCTTGTGACACACTTAAGTTTTCGTTTCGCACTGTAACTCTGGAAGCACACAGCACTTCTTGTGACACACTTCAGTATTCGTTGCGCACTGCCGCTCTAGAAGCACACAGCACTTCTTGTGACACACTTCAGTATTCGTTGCGCACTGTCGCTCTACAAGCACAGAGCACTTCTTGTGACACACTTCAGTATTCGTTGCGCACTGCAGCTCTGGAAGCACACAGCACTTCTTGTGACACACTTCAGTATTCATTGCGCACTGCAACTCTGGAAGCACATAGCACTTCTTGTGACACACTTCAGTATTCATTGCGCACTGCAACTCTGGAAGCACACAGCACTTCTTGTGACACACTTCAGTATTCGTTGCGCACTGCCACTATAGAAGCACACAGCACTTCTTGTGACACACTTCAGTATTCATTGCGCACTGCAGCTCTAGAAGCACACAGAACTTCTTGTGACACACTTCAGTTTTCGTTTCACACTGCAGCTCTAGAAGCACACAGCACTTCTTGTGCCACACTTCAGTATTCGTTGCGCACTGCAGCTCTAGAAGCACACAGCACTTCTTGTGACACCCTTCAGTATTCGTTGCGCACTGCTGCTCTAGAAGCACACAGCACTTCTTGTGACACCCTTCAGTATTCATTGCGCACTGCAGCTCTAGAAGCACACAGCACTTCTTGTGACACACCTCAGTATTCGTTGCGCACTGCCGCTCTAGAAGCACACAGCACTTCTTGTGCCACACTTCAGTATTCGTTGCGCACTGACGCTCTAGAAGCACTCAGCACTTCTTGTGACACCCTTCAGTATTCGTTGCGCACTGACGCTCTAGAAGCACACAGCACTTCTTGTGACACACTTCAGTATTCGCTGTGCACTGTCGCTGTAGAAGCCCACAGCACTTCTTGTGACACACTTCAGTATTCGTTGCGCACTGCCGCTCTAGAAGCACACAGAACTTCTTGTGACACACTTCAGTATTCATTGCGCACTGCAACTCTGGAAGCACACAGCACTTCTTGTGCCACACTTCAGTATTCGTTGCGCACTGACGCTCTAGAAGCACACAGCACTTCTTGTGACACACTTCAGTATTCATTGCGCACTGCAACTCTGGAAGCACACAGCACTTCTTGTGACACACTTCAGTATTCGTTGCGCACTGCTGCTCTAGAAGCACACAGCACTTCTTGTGACACACCTCAGTATTCGTTGCGCACTGCCGCTCTAGAAGCACACAGCACTTCTTGTGCCACACTTCAGTATTCGTTGCGCACTGACGCTCTAGAAGCACACAGCACTTCTTGTGACACCCTTCAGTATTCGTTGCGCACTGACGCTCTAGAAGCACACAGCACTTCTTGTGACACCCTTCAGTATTCGTTGCGCACTGACGCTCTAGAAGCCCACAGCACTACTTGTGACACACTTCAGTATTCGTTGCGCACTGCCGCTCTAGAAGCACACAGAACTTCTTGTGACACACTTCAGCATTCATTGCGCACTGCAGCTCTAGTAGCACACATCACTTCTTGTGACACACTGCTGCTCTAGAAGCACACTGCACTCCTTGTGGCACACTGCAGCTCAGCTCTAGAAGCACACTGCACTTCTTGTGGCACACTGCAGCTCTAGAAGCACACTGCACTTCTTGTGGCACACTGCAGCTCTGCTCTAGAAGCACACTGCACTCCTTGTGGCACACTGCAGCTCTGCTCTAGAAGCACACTGCACTTCTTGTGGCACACTGCAGCTCTAGAAGCACACTCCACTCCTTGTGGCACACTGCAGCTCTGCTCTAGAAGCACACTGCACTTCTTGTGGCACACTGCAGCTCTAGAAGCACACTGCACTTCTTCTGGCAAACTGCAACTTTAGAAGCACACTGCACTTCTTGTGGCACATTGCACTTCTTGTGGCACACTTCAGTATTCGTTGCGCACTGCAGTTCTAGAAGTATACTACAACTCTCGTGACACACTGCACTTCTTGTGGCACACTGCAGCTCTAGAAGCACACTTTGCTTCTTGTGGCATACTTCAGTTTTTGTTGTGCAATGCAGCTGTAGAAGCACACTGCACTTCTGGTGGTGCACTTCACTTTGTGTTGCACACTGGAGTTCTTGTGGCATACTGCAGTTTGTGCTGCACAATGCAGCTGTAGAAGCACACTGCACTCCTTGTGGCACACTGCAGCTCAGCTCTAGAAGCACACTGCCCTTTTTGAGGCATACTGCAGCTCTAGAAGCACACTCCACTCCTTGTGGCACACTGCAACTTTAGAAGCACACTGCACTTCTTGTGGCACATTGCACTTCTTGCGGCACACTTCAGTATTCGTTGCGCACTCCAGCTCTAGAAGTACACTGCAACTCTTGTGACACACTGCACTTCTTGTGGCACACTGCAGCTCTAGAAGCACACTTTGCTCCTTGTGGCACACTTCAGTTTTTGTTGCACAATGCAGCTGTAGAAGCACACTGCACTTCTTGTGGTACACTTCACTTTGTGTTACATACTGGAGTTCTTGTGGCACACTGCTCTTCTTGTGGCACACTGCAGCTTTAGGAGCACACTGGACTGCTTGTGGCACAGTGCAGCTCTAGAAGCACACTGCAACTTCTTGTGGCACACTGCAACTTTAGAAGCACACTGCACTTCTTGTGGCACACTGCGGGTCTAGAAGCACACTGCCTCTCTTGTGGCACACTTCGGGTCTAGAAGCACACTGCCCTTCTTGTGGCACACGGCGGGTCTAGAAGCACACTGCACTTCTTGTGGCACACTGCGCTTCTTGTGGCACACTGCAGCTCTAGAAGCACACTGTACTTCTTGTGGCACACTGCAGCTCAGCTCTAGAAGCACACTACACTTCTTGGGGCACACTGCGGGTCTAGAAGCACACTGCACTTCTTGTGTCACACTGCACTTCTTGTGGCACACTGCACTTCTTGTGGCACACTGCAGCTCTAGAAGCACTTTGCACTTCTTGTGGCACACTGCACTTCTTGTGGCACACTGCACTTCTTGTGGCACACTGCACTTCTTGTGGCACACTGCAGCTCTAGAGGCACACTGCACTTCTTGTGGCACACTGCAGCTCTAGAAGCACACTGCACTTCTTGTGGCACACTGCGGGTCTGGAAGCACACTGCACTTCTTGTGGCACACTGCAGCTCTAGAAGCACACTGCACTTCTTGTGGCACACTGCGGGTCTAGAAGCACACTGCACTTCTTGTGGCACACTTCAGTTTTTTGTTGCACACTCGGCCCCGAGTCTGCATCTGATTTATATTCAGCGCCTCTCTCCTGGAGCGGCCTGCCTCTCGGCGCGCGTCTTCCGTTCAGCCCTTTCTGCACTTCTCTAATTCTTCTGACACCGTCTCTCTCCCCTCTCGTCTCTGCGCTCCCTCTCATTCCTCTTCTCTTCCCCTCTTCTCTGATTGTTCTGACACCCCCTTTCTCTCCTTGTCTCTTCGCACAGCCTCATACCTCTTCTCTTCCTCTTCTGTCTTCTCTCTGTCTCCTGTGACTTTTACCACGGTACCTTCTTTCTGCTTACTGTCCTTCCTGAACTCTTTTCTGGCTGCTTCCCTCCCCCTTTCTTTTCTTTTCTCTTCTCTTCGCTTCTCTTCTCTGCATCTCCCCTTTTCTCTTCTCTTCTCCTCTGACATCCTATCTCGCCTCTTCGCTCCCTCTCACATCTCTCCTCTCCTCTGACATCCTCTCTCTCCTCTTCGCTCCCTCTCATACCTCTTCTCTTCCTCTTCTGTCTTCTCTCCTCTCCTGTGACTTCCTCCACCGCCCCTTCTTTCTGCTTGCTGTCCTTCCTTGACTCTTTTCTGGCTGCTGCCACCTTCTTTTTCATTCTCTTTTCTCCCCATCCTTCATTCCTCTCTCTTACTCTTTCTCTCCCCTCCCATGTGTCCTCCGGCCCTCCTTTTCGCTCCCTTCGACCTCTGCACTTCCCTATCTATCTCTCTATCAACCCCCCTTTCTTCATCCCCCTCTTCTCCGCTGCCCTCTAACTCCACTCTCTCACTAGTCTGCCCTGTTGCTCTCCCCCTTGCTCTTTTCTCCCCTCCATATGTCCCTCCCTTCTTCCTTTGCTTTCCTCCTCTTCGGGCTCTGCCCTCCACACATCTCCTTTGCTGTCTCTCGTCTTCTCCGTCCGTCTCCATCCCCTGCAGATTTAATTAACGAGCGAGGCATCCCGGCCTGAGGGCGAGCTGCCATCTTCCGTCTTAATTAACTTCATTAAACAAATTCGAAAAACGTTTCTCGGCGAGTAACCCTGCCGCCTCATTGGACGCCCGCAGCGCAGCGCCTTGTGCGCGCTTCAGACCGCCTCATTGGACGCCTGCAGCGCCTTGTGCGCGCTTCAGACCGCTTTTGAGGCCGGCCCTTCCTGACGTCTCGGGGAGCCGGGATTACACCCTAGAACCCTGATGTACTCGGACTCTACGTCTTCTTCTCCGGCTGTCAGAGTCAATTTCTTCCGACAGTGGTGTGCTTTGCATACTGAGGCGGTAGCCTCACTACTCCACATTCATTTTGAATTTTTTAGTCACAGTTTTTGGTTTTTTTGCAGAGTTTTATACAGCGCGAACTTGACCGAATCGGGTATCAGGGCACTTTACATAGCACCAGTTTTGGTTTTCTTATTGATTTGTGACACTTAGGGGCCGATTAGGATGGCGGGGGGCCGCCACCCTAGCGGTGCTGGGACCGGCCGCCAGTGGTGCGGCAGTCCCGCACTGGCTTTTAGGATGCCACGTGGCGGTGGCATCCTCTATTCCCAGCATTGTTGTGGGCGGTGCTCACAGCACCGTCCGCCACAATGCTAGGAATGCACGTTGTGCATTGTCATGCACAAGGTGACAGGCACCGCGTGGTGCCTGCCACCTTGTCAGTGACAATGAAGGGGCACCATAGGTACCCCCCCCATGTGCACCCCCCATTACCCTGGGGGCCCGAACCGGGCCCCCGAAAGCAAAATCCGCATGCCTTTCCGTGGCGTCAACGGTTGTTTCCCGCTCCCATGCTAATATGGATGGCGATGTCTAGCAGACACCTCCACCATATCCAGGCCCTTTTCCATCCGGTCGACTGGTCGACCGTGGAAAACCGGCGGACTGTCTTTCCGTTCGCCGGGGTCCCCCTGCCCTACTAATATGGCAGGGGGGAAATGGGTGACGGGCGGGGTATGATATAGGGCGGATCGCCCTACATCATAATAGACCCCTTTGTCACAGAAGTTGGTTCACATGGTCAGCGCTGTGGTGGGCCGCGGATAGCGGTGCAACGGGTTTGCAGAAATGTCAGCAAGTTTCTTGATCAGTGGGTTTTCCTTTTGATCTGGTCCTTTGTAGAATATCTCTTTGTGTATGCAGAGATGGTCGCCCAACATCTCAAGGCCTCGACCTCTGTGGAGGTTACCCTGATGGACTCTGTGCGGCAAGATGTCATGTATAATCCAGACAGGGGCACAACTAGACACTAACATCGGGACTAACACTTAGACCGTTGGGGGCGGAGCCGTCTTCAGAGCTGAATTTAATCATTTGTGGGGGGCTCGATTCACCCTTTTGGTGCAATACATGTATAGGGGGGCTGTTCACTTTGATACATGGCCCTAACGCTGGTCTTTGCAAAACAGCGTTTACCAACTCTTATCATGGGTTTAGGTTCTCCCGCAAGATATTTTAGATGGATTAATAACAACTGTTGCTTTGTTTTAGTCCATATTAAACCCCCAGACTTGGTGAGCTGCACAATTTCAGGTTCTAGTTTCTGGGACACCAGCTCTAATGGTGCATACCATAACACCCTCTTCCGTTTCCATTGGCCCTAACCTAATTAGTCTTAAAAACAGTGCTTACAAAATATTTGTGTGCCCACCACCAAATTACGCTTTGCAAAAATAGCACTGGTTATGCACAATTTGGTAGTCATTGTTCTGTCCATACTGTACTTGGCAGCACACGCTACACAAGCGCACACATGATTTGCAGGACAGAGTTAGTACATTGAACAACTCTGTTACAGGCAGTGGGGAGAATGCCTCGTGCCAGGCCTCGATACAACGGTACAACGGTGTCAGACCTCGATACAATGGTACAACCGTCTTAGGCCTTGATACAACGGTTCAACGATGTCAGGCCTCGATACAGCGGTACACCGGTGTCAGGCCTCGATACAAAAGTACAACGGTGTCAGGCCTTGATACAGCGGTACACCGGTGTCAGGCCTCGATACAACGGTACACCGGTGTCAGGCCTCGATACAACAGTACAACGGTGTCAGGCCTCGATACAACGGTACACCGGTGTCAGGCCTTGATACAATGGTACAACCGTCTAAGGCCTTGATACAACGGTTCAACGATGTCAGGCCTCGATACAGCGGTACACCGGTGTCAGGCCTCGATACAACAGTACAACGGTGTCAGGCCTTGATACAGCGGTACACCGGTATCAGGCCTCGCTACAACGGTACACCGGTGTCAGGCCTCGATACAACAGTACAACTGTGTCAGGCCTCGATACAACAGTACACCGGTGTCAGGCCTCGATACAACGGTACACCGGTGTCAGGGCTCGATACAACAGTACAACGGTGTCAGGCCTTGATACAATGGTACAATAGTGTCAGGCCTCGATACAATGGTACAATGGTGTCAGGCCTTGATACAATGGTACAACAGTGTCAGGCCTCGATACAACAGTACAACTGTGTTAGGCCTCGCTGCACTGGTACACAGGTGTCAGGCCTCCATACAACAGTACAACGCTGTCAGGCCTCGATACAACGGTACACCAGTGTCAGGCCTCCATACAACAGTACAATGGTGTCAGGCCTCGAAGCAACGGTGTTAGGCCTCGCTACAACGGTTCACCGGTGTCAGGCCTCGATACAACAGTACAATGGTGTCAGGCCTCGATACAACAGTACACCAGTGTCAGGCCTCAATACAACAGTACAACGGTGTCAGGCCTCGATACAACGGTGCACCGGTGTCAGGCCTCGATACAACAGTACAACGGTGTCAGGCTTCGATACAATGGTACAACGGTGTCAGGCCTCGATACAATGGTACAATGGTGACAGGCCTTGATACAATGGTACAACAGTGTCAGGCCTCGATACAACAGCACTACGGTGTTAGGCCTCGCTACACCGGTACACAGGTGTCAGGCCTCGATACAACAGTACAACGGTGTCAGGCCTCAATACAATGGTACACCAGTGTCAGGCCTCAATACAACAGTACAACAGTGTCAGGCCTCGATACAACGGTGCACCGGTGTCAGGCCTCGATACAACAGTACAACGGTGTCAGGCTTCGATACAATGGTACAACGGTGTCAGGCCTCGATACAATGGTACAATGGTGACAGGCCTTGATACAATGGTATAACAGTGTCAGGCCTCGATACAACAGCACTACGGTGTTAGGCCTCGCTACACCGGTACACAGGTGTCAGGCCTCGATACAACAGTACAACGGTGTCAGGTCTCAATACAATGGTACACCAGTGTCAGGCCTCAATACAACAGTACAACGGTGTCAGGCCTCGATACAACGGTACACCGGTGTCAGGCCTCGATACAACAGTACAACGGTGTCAGGCCTTGATACAATGGTACAACGGTGTCAGGCCTTAATACAATGGTACAATGGTGTCAGTCCTTGATACAATGGTACAACTGTGTCAGGCCTCATTACAACGGTACACCGGTGTCAGCCCTCGATACAACAGTGCAACAGTGTCAGGCCTTGATACAATGGTACAACGGTGTCAGGCCTCATTACAACGGTACACCGGTGTCAGCCCTCGATACAACAGTACAACAGTGTCAGGCCTTGATACAATGGTACAATGGTGTCAGGCCTCGATACAACAGTACAACGGTGTCAGGCCTCGATACAACAGTACAACGGTGTCAGGCCTTGATACAATTGTACAACAGTGTCAGGCCTCGATACAACGGTACAACGGTGTCAGGCCTCGATACAACGGTACACCAGTGTCAGGCCTCGATACAACAGTACAACGGTGTCAGGCCTCGATACAACGGTACACCGGTGTCAGGCCTCGATACAATGGTACAACGGTGTCAGGCCTCGATACAACGGTACACCGGTGTCAGGCCTCGATACAACGGTACACTAGTGTCAGACCTCGATACAACAGTACAACGGTGTCAGGCCTCGATACAACGGTACACCGGATGTCAGGCCTCGATACAACAGTACAACGGTGTCAGGCCTCGATACAATGGTACAACGGTGTCAGGCCTCAATACAACGGTACAACGGTGTCAGGCCTCGATACAACGGTACACCGGTGTCAGGCCTCGATACAACAGTACAACGGTGTCAGGCCTCGATACAATGGTACAAAAGTGGCAGGCCTCAATACAACGGTACAACGGTGTCAGGCCTCGATACAACGGTACACCTGTTGAAAACTAAAACAGCAATATGATTAAGCATTCACTAAAGACATGAATTCTCCTTCCTTAGAACATGTTTCTTGTCTTATGTTGACTAATGTCTGGACTCCATTTTGTATTGTCATGTCTCCACGTGCTTTGCACGAGAAGAGTCCTACCTTTTCGCTAGTTGCTCTTGTAATCTGCCCAGTAACAGTCTATAAATAGCTCCTTTGTCCGTCTGGCGCATGCCCAGACTTGACCACATCTGTTATCAGTTAGTCCTTGTTTGACCATGTTTTCGCGGGCTCAGGAAATTGTTAACTCCGCCCACATATTTATCCTGTATCGAAAATGTCCATAAATGGTAATGAATTTTGCTCTATGATGTATCCACCCACTTATGAGCCCCTCTGTTGTGTATAAAAGGGGACCGTGTACGCAAGTTCTTTGTGCTACTCTACGCAATACTGAAGAGTGTTGTGTAGGTTGTAGGACCACCCTTAAGGGTTAATAAACTCTGTCTTTGTATTTTGCAGTTTCTGTGCCAACTTCCTTCTAGCTTTTGTTACAGGAGAGCGAACCCTTGTATTCTGCGGGCCTAGCTGGGGCCTGTACTCGTCAATTGGCGCCCGTCACGTGGGGCTCATCGGCGATTCGGATGCTCGAAGGACTGGTCGTGACGAAGGTGAGGAATTTGGCCGGGGATGTGATCACTGCCAGCGGCGTTTTTAGTCCTGGCATCCCGAGGTTTCTTCCTTCCCTTCCGAACTGACCATCTGGGTGGCGCCGGTCCTCGACTGAGACCTCTTCTGTCGGTCTGCCGTGACAGCCGTTTGGGCGAATTTTGGAACTTGGCAGTTGGAATCTGGACACTCTTGATTGGTAAGAACCGTTGTTCGGTACTTGCTCCGAGTTTTGAATCCTGGGTTGGCTATTTGCGTTTGATTTGTGATGACCGGTCATATTTTGTATTGATTACTGTGAGAATATATGCGTTGCAACACATATAGGCAGGTAATGTGGAGATATTTCTCCGGAGTTGTTTAAATCTGAACGGCGCAAAGTTTAAGTGCCATTTTTGATAATACTGCATATTTTGCATTATTTTTGAGCATGCCTGCTTTTAGCGCACTCCGTAAGTGGTGCTGCTGCTTTGGAAACCGGTTAAATCTTGAGGAATCTGCTCCAGCCCCCCCAGAGGGGACTCCTAATAGGGATATGTATGTGAAGCATGGTCTTTCCTCTATAATGTACAGCACAGTGTGGAGGAAATACACCAAAAAGGATCCTGAGTTACGATGGCCTTTGTATGGATCGTTTGATATGCGTAAGATTGAGTATGTGGAACAGTGTATGTGTAAACGGCGTGCTCGGCAAGACATGTTTGAATGTGTTCGGTTATGGGTGAAGGAAGTGCGTGAGCGAGAGAAACGTGAGAAAGCGCTGATTGATAAAGAGCAACGGAAAAATGATCATGTGAGAGCACAGGAAGCGAAGCGTCGGGAGGAAAGAGAACTGGCGGAGAGACAAGAGAAAGAGCGTAGGTTGCAAGTCTCGGGTCAATATGCTGTCCGCCAGCCACTTTATCCTGTCCTTACTAATCTTGAAGATGATTTTCATTTATTAGATCGCTCTCCGCCCCCTTATGTTGGCGCGTCTGCCCCGAGGTCACAGGATTCTGGATCGGTGTCGGATAAGGTAGACACGCGGTCCATGTTATCAACTGAGCGTATGGGTGAGCTTCGGAAACTTTCTCTTCATGCGCTTAAGGGCAAGCTATCTCTGACTGAATTATTGGAATCTTTGGAAAATTGGCAGGATAGAGAGAAGCTGTATTTTGTTGAAACTTTTTCTGATGAAGTGATTACTGCCTTTCGGAAATATTCAGATGTTTTCGAGCCTGATGCTGTAGTATCAGACGCTAAAGCATTACGTAACTGTGTTTTTTCTCCCTCTAAGGTACCCGATGCGGTCCGACGGCTGTTTGCATTGCGGGACGCGGCGTTTGAACTTAAAGAGAGAGCGCGCCTAAAGGCAGGGGAGAAGGAGCAATCGGATTCACACATCGGCGGCGAACGATCATCTACTTCCCATTCAGATAAGAGCGAACTAGTGCATGCTAAACCGATGCGAGAGGCGGCACCTTTGTATGTTCCTCCTAAAGGAGCAGGAAATAGTTCAGACATGTCTTCCCCCGATGCTAGGGGATATTTTGTGTATAATTGGGTTTATACTCCCTGGCATAGGGCTGATGTTATGGCATTAAAGAATGCATTGCCTGACCCCCGCAAGAATCCAGCGGCCTTTTACGAAGAGGTCGAAGGGGCCTTGAATTCTTGTACTATGACTTTAGCGGATATAGATTTGTTCTTTGGGCTCATTTTACCACCGGATATGTGGCGATCTGTGCGGAAGGTGGATGATGCTACCGCTTTTAAGGCTAGGTGGTCTGAGATTGAGGATGAGGACAGGGAGAGAAAACCCGCGCAAAAACCACCCCAGCTTATTTTAGATCTTCCTGCTGCTATCTTGACTAAGTTGAAAACAATTATCCCCCTAAAAAGATTGACTGGAACATGTTAGCCTCATGTAAACAGAAGGTTGATGAATCAGTTTCAGACTTCTTTACGCGCTTTGAGGAGACATTTCATGATTTCAGTGGTCAGTCACTTACGGATGATACGGGTCGACATCTTTTTGTCGATAAATATGTGGCGAATTTATTACCGGGAATAGCAGCTCGATTGAAAGCGAGTGAAAGTTCTTGGTCCACCTCGTCTCCGGCATCCCTCCTGACTATGGCTCAGTATTATGAGCGTCAGGAACAAGAAGCGAAGGGGAATGAGGAGAAGAAATCGAAAGATTTGAAAACTAAGGTGATGCTAGCACAAGTGTATGGTCCGCCTCGTCGGGGTGTCGAAAGAGGTAGAGGAGGATTCTATGGTCCCCCTTCGGATCGGTCAGATGTTAATAGAAATCAATGTGCGTATTGTAAACAGTTGGGTCATTGGGCCAGAGATTGTCCGGTATTATATGCATCTCGTCAGGGACGTGGTCAGGGACCACCGAGAGGTAGAGGGGGCTTTTCGAATTTTAGAAGGAACTCTAATGATCGTGCTCGATTTGAGCCTAACGTACAGCAACGGGATAGACCTAATGTATTTGATCGGCAACATCAGTATCAAATGTCTGGGAACGACCGTTCTGGGTACCATGATTCACAGCATGCGTAGGATTGCGTTGGATGGGGGTTGGAATCAGTTGAAGTGCCGGTTGATCAGAAGGGTCCTTATGTTTCAGCAAATGTTCTGGGTTCTACTGATCGGTTCCTAGTTGATACAGGAGCTACTCGCAGTGCGCTGTCCAAACAATTGGTTCCGAGGGCTCCCCCATCTGGCTTAATGGTTACATCGGTAGGGTTTGATGGTACACTCTCTCGAAGCCCTCTTTCCCGACCCCTTGCATTTCATGTTGACCACTTTTCTGCACCCTGTCCGTTTTTGCTTGCCCCGAACACGCCCGACAACATTATGGGTCTTGATATGCTTAAGCACTTCAGAGCAACGATCCGCTGCTCCCCTACTGGAATACGTGTGATATTAAATGATAATCACCCCATGACGGAACGGATGTGTGTGGTTGCGGAGGATACTGTATTAGCTTCTCTCCCTCATACTTTGTGGGCCACTTCGGATACTGATGTGGGACAGATGGTGATTCCGCCTGTCCACATTAGCGTCCAGGAGGGTGCGGTGTTACCACGCCTCCCTCAGTATCGTATTTCCCAGGAGGGGGAGGAGGCACTCATACAGATTGTACAGGATTTGATTAAGGTGGGAGTAGTGGAGGAAGTTCCCTACAATGTCTGCAACAGCCCTATTCTACCCATTTTGAAGAAAGATACTGATACTAGGGTTTATCGTTTTATCATTGACTTAAGGGAAGTGAATAAGATAGTGATACCTCAGTATCCAGTGGTTTCTGATATCACGACGTTACTCACTTTGGTCCCGCCAACGGCGACCACGTTTTCAGTTATTGATTTGAAAAATGCTTTCTTTTCGATTCCTATTCATCCTGATAGCCGATACCTTTTCGGCTTTACTTTGAATAATAGGTCTTATAGATTTTGTAGAGTCCCTCAGGGTTATACAGAGAGCCCTAGTATTTACAGTCAAGCATTGAAAAGGCAATTGGATTCCTTTGTTCTGCCTGAGGGTGTCGCCCTTATACAATATGTCGATGACATCTTGTTGGCGGCCGACACTCCTGAGCTGTGTGAGAAGTGTACGTTATCCTTGCTTTCCTTTTTGGCATCGCACAATCACAAAGTGTCGAGGAAGAAATTGCAATTCTGTAGACCAAAGGTGACTTATTTGGGTCACCTTTTGTCTAAGGAGGGGCGTGCACTCACACCAGATCGTATTCAAGCAATTTTGGACACGCCAGTACCTTCCACACAGAAGGATGTGCGTGCATTTTTGGGCCTTGCTTCTTTCTGTAGGCAATGGATATTGGGGTTTTCACACATAGCTAAGCCGTTGTTAGCACTTTTGACAAAAGACACACCAATCCCTCTTCCTTGGTCAAATGAGTGTGGAATTGTCTTTCAGCAATTACGACAAGCCCTTTGTTCAGCACCAGTGTTAGGTACCCCTGATTATACGAAGCCCTTTTCACTGTATGTGCATGAGAAAGATGGATGTGCATTATCAGTTTTAGTGCAGATGCACGGCGACAAGCAGCGCCCTTGTGCATATTTTTCGGCTGTACTTGATCCTGTTGCCCGAGCATTGCCTGGTTGTTTTCGCTCGGTTGCGGCGACAGCTGTGTCAATACGCCAAAGCGAGGGAATTGTGTTATCTCACAAACTGTTGGTATTAGTTCCCCATGCTGTTGATGCCCTGCTTAATCAGACAAAGACGCAGCATTTGACCAGTGCTCGTTTAACGGGATACGAGTTGACGCTTTTGGCTCCTCATATTACGTTAAAGAGGTGTGCAACGTTAAATCCAGCCACATTGTTGCCGTTCCCGGAACCTCAGTCTGAAGCACGGAAAGCACATGATTGTATTCTTGTGACTGAGGAACAGACAAAGGGTCGTATTGATCTCCAGGATACGCCCTTTACAGATGTAGATGGAGAACTGTGGGTGGACGGATGATGCCTGAAGCTACCAGATGGTACGACTTCAGCAGCGTATGCAATTACCACATTGCAAACAATAGTGGAGACAGCACGCATACCGCAGAAATCAGCTCAAGCAGCGGAACTGATAGCATTAACACGAGCATGTGAGCTCAGTGCAGGATTGTGTGTGAATGTTTCTACAGATAGCCGCTATGCTTTCGGAGTAGCGCACGATTTAGGCCTACTCTGGAAGGAGAGAGGGTTTCTAACGTCACATGGAGCACAGATAATGTATGGAGAGTTAGTTCACAACCTTTTGACTGCATTAACATATCCAAAAAAGATTGCTATAGTTAAATGTAGTGCCCATAAAAAGGTGGTTGATAAAGTTGGTGAAGGGAATGCTTTAGCAGACCGGGTGGCACGAGAGACTGCGATGCAGCCTGACTCTACTGCAATGTATGTTGTGAAGTCACAGGCAGAAAGATGGCACGATGCTAGGAGAGAAGTGCTGGAGATACAGAGAACCGCTTCCGATAAGGAACGGGAACAGTGGTCTAATGATGGAGAATTAGATGACGAAGGGTGTTGGAGAAGTAAGCAGATGGATAAATGGAAGTTACCCACAGCTTTCGTACAACCTATGGTTCAGATGGCACATGGACTAGCGCATGTCGGAGCTTCCGCAATTGTCAAATTACTCACACGAGTTTGGGAGCATCCGGAGATCGCTAGTACGGCAAAGAGGGTAGTGCAGACTTGCATGATTTGCCTGAGGTATAACCCAGGAAAGGGTACACAAACTCCAGCAGGAGGATTTGCAACACCTACTGCACCCTTTGAGGTTTTACAGATGGATTACATTCAGCTTGAGCGCTGTAACAATCTGAAGTATGTCCTAGTAGTGGTTTGTGCCTTCAGTAAATGGGTTGAGGCATACCCTACGAAAGACAATACTGCAATGACTACAGCCAAGATGCTATTGAAGGAGTTCTTCCCTCGATATGGTGTTTGTAGATTGTTGTGGAGTGATAACGGACCTCATTTTATAGCAGACGTTATCAAGTATGTCCTGAAAGGGCTAGGCATTACCCAGAAGTTTCATGCAGTGTTTCACCCTCAGTCTGCGGGATTGGTTGAGAAATATAACGGTACTTTGAAGCTTAAGATCGCTAAGATCCAAGCTTCGACTTCTTTGACTTGGCCAGATGCTTTACCACTGGCATTATTGTCAATTAGATCGATACCGCATTCTCGGACCGGTCTCACACCCTACGAGATCGTGTTCGGACGCCCAATGAATATTTGGGGTCCACCGAAACCGAAGTCAGTGTATGATGTACCTTGTGTAATGATGAATGATTATCTGGCACAGTTAACGGATAATTTGGTTTCTATTCATCAACAGGTTCGAGAAGCGCTCCCTGATCGGTCCACAGGTGAAGGACATAACCTCCGACCTGGGGATCATGTCATGATTAAGGTGTTCGAAAGGACGAACAGTCTGGAGCCAAGATGGGTTGGTCCTGAGCAAGTCTTGCTCGCAACGAGGACAGCTGTGCGAGTTTCCAATCGGAAGAACTGGATCCACTCCTTGCACTGTCGTAGAGTGCCGCCTGGATTAGTGGAGCCTGCTGTGTTGACCGACCATCGAGAAGTCCTGACCGCAGAGAAAGGCCGTGCTGTGGAATCGAACGACACTGAGGAGCTCTTCCCGGACCAAGCGATTCCTGGAGGAGGAAGATATCATCTCAGACCGAGGAAGTGATTTTTTCTGTATCCAGAGACATTGTAAGAACGGCCCTTAGGTTAGTGAAACGGAGAGCCAATGAGGCAAGGGGGGGGATCAGCCCTGCATTAGTGTAGTGACACCCGTCTTGGCCCACTGGTGAAGAAATCAACGGCTGCCTAAGGGGAAGAGTTCTGACAACCTTTTAGTTTCAGGAAGATATTGACTTTTTACTACAAGATGGAGAAGAAGAAGATTCTTTGTGCGACAAGCTTTATTATCATTGTAGCTATTGTTGGTACAACCACGTGGTTTGTTGAGGATGTGACTCCTGCTCGTGAGTTACTTGTCTTGACTACTCCAGTGCCTGAGGAGCACTACTTTTACACCCTTCCGTATCAAGAATTGAAGCATCGTCAGTCCTATTTGAATAATACTTTCATCCAGATGTTGCATTATACCCATGTTGCTACAAATGCTACGAACTGTTGGATATGTGGTATGATGCCAGCTCATCAGAAGAAAGGAGGAACGCCGTTTATACCTCTTCCTTTCTCTCATAATGGCTCTTGTAGAGCATGGTACACTTTGCTTTTTGCCACACGGAAACCTACAGTGGGACGACTACTTTTTAGACTTAATAGGGAATGTCATCAAGATAAAAAAGGCTATCCACAAGCGAATGGGACAATATGGGAGTGGGAAGAATATTAGGCCTGGGCGGCAAATTCCGTTCCGCTCGCGGAATTTGCGGAATTTGGGTAATTTCGCGTTCCGCGGAGAACGCGAAATTGCCCAAAATTCTGCTTTCCGCGTCTTTGCGAAATATCGACCAGACAATGAATCGATCCCCTACATCTTCACGAACACCAGAGACACTGCTGGGAATGAACAATTTGTGATTCAAGTGGCACAAGCTCAAGCGGACCTGTGTGTTCAGAGCGTGGGCCATATTCCTGTTGGTGTTAGTGACTGTATTATTGTTTTGAATATAGATGGATTAAATAATAGTACTTTCTTAGCTTCCCATAATACATACTTCGTATGTGGGAATAAGGGTTATTATCGCTTACCACCCGGCTGGTCCGGAGTATGTTATGTAGCGTTTTTATTACCTCCTGTATTCTTAGCACCTGCATCCTATCATAAAGATTTGAAGTTGTTGAACATGTGACTGTAAATAGGTATAAACGTACTCTATCTATTGATGATGTTGATCAAACTGATACTAGCTTACAGCAGTATGTTGATTTTAACTTAGGATTGTTTTTCTTTGTTGGAGCTGCCCTAAATAGTAGGAAGGTTCGAAGGTTAACAAGAGTTGTAGAGGCTGTGACGAATCAAACCACTGCTGCTCTTGGGAATCTTACGGAAGAATTACAAATTACTAGAATTGTTGCATTACAGAATCGTATGGTATTAGATGTTATGTTAGCTGACCGAGGTGGAGCATGTAAAATTATCGGAAGTAGTTGTTGTGTGTTGATTCCTGACCACACGCCATCAGTTTATAACGCTATTAATAAATTGCATAAAATCGCAGCTGAGATTCATACAGAAAATGGCACTTGGACCTTTTCTGGATGGTTCTGGGCATTGATCACTACATGGGGATGGAAGGTTTTAACTGGTCTCTGTATTATTGTAGCAGTTCTGTTTTCCTGTTGCATCTGTGTTCAATGTGGTCCTTTACTCTGTTCCTTATGTGTGTCATTCTGCATTCCTGATAAGAAAGCTATTGTCAATGTCACCTATCAGAAACATTTAAACAAAGAGGTGGAAGAGATGATGAAAATTGACATATATGATGATTATCCTAATAAGCCGAATGTCTTCAGTAAATGTTGAAAGGGTCGTCTGTTGAAAACTAAAACAGCGATATGATTAAGCATTCACTAAAGACATGAATTCTCCTTCCTTAGAACATGTTTCTTGTCTTATGTTGACTAATGTCTGGACTCCATTTTGTATTGTCATGTATCCACGTGCTTTGCACGAGAAGAGTCCTACCTTTTCGCTAGTTGCTCTTGTAATCTGCCCAGTAACAGTCTATAAATAGCTCCTTTGTCCGTCTGGCGCATGCCCAGACTTGACCACATCTGTTATCAGTTAGTCCTTGTTTGACCATGTTTTCGCGGGCTCAGGAAATTGTTAACTCCGCCCACATATTTATCCTGTATCGAAAATGTCCATAAATGGTAATGAATTTTGCTCTATGTTGTATCCACCCACTTATGAGCCCCTCTGTTGTGTATAAAAGGGGACCGTGTACGCAAGTTCTTTGTGCTACTCTACGCAATACTGAAGAGTGTTGTATAGGTTGTAGGACCACCCTTAAGGGTTAATAAACTCTGTCTTTGTATTTTGCAGTTTCCGTGCCAACTTCCTTCTAGCTTTTGTTACAGGAGAGCGAACCCTTGTATTCTGCGGGCCTAGCTGGGGCCTGTACTCGTCACACCGGTGTCAGGCCTCGATACAACGGTACAACGGTGTCAGGCCTCGATACAACAGTACAACGGTGTTAGGCCTCGATACAATGGTACAACATTGTCAGGCCTCGATACAATGGTACAACGGTGTCAGGCCTCAATACAACAGTACAACGGTGTCAGGCCTCGATACAATGGTACAACAGTGTCAGGCCTCGATACAACGGTACACCGGTGTCAGGCCTCGATACAACGGTACACTAGTGTCAGGCCTCGATACAACAGTACAACGGTGTCAGGCCTCGATACAACGGTACACCGGATGTCAGGCCTCGATACAACAGTACAACGGTGTCAGGCCTCGATACAATGGTACAACGGTGTCAGGCCTCAATACAACGGTACAACGGTGTCAGGCCTCGATACAACGGTACACCGGTGTCAGGCCTCGATACAACAGTACAACGGTGTCAGGCCTCGATACAACGGTACACCGGATGTCAGGCCTCGATACAACAGTACAACGGTGTCAGGCCTCGATACAATGGTACAATGGTGTCAGGCCTCAATACAACGGTACAACGGTGTCAGGCCTCGATACAACGGTACACCGGTGTCAGGCCTCGATACAACAGTACAACGGTGTCAGGCCTCGATACAATGGTACAACGGTAGCAGGCCTCAATACAACGGTACACCGGATGTCAGGCCTCGATACAACAGTACAACGGTGTCAGGCCTCGATACAATGGTACAACGGTGTCAGGCCTCAATACAACGGTACAACGGTGTCAGGCCTCGATACAACGGTACACCGGTGTCAGGCCTCGATACAACAGTACAACGGTGTCAGGCCTTGATACAATGGTACAACGGTAGCAGGCCTCAATACAACGGTACAACGGTGTCAGGCCTCGATACAACGGTACACCGGTGTCAGGCCTCGATACAACGGTACAACGATGTCAGGCCTCGATACAACAGTACAACGGTGTCAGGCCTCGATACTATGGTACAACATTGTTAGGCCTCGATACAATGGTACAACGGTGTCAGGCCTCAATACAACGGTATAACGGTGTCAGGCCTCGATACAACGGTACACCGGTGTCAGGCCTCGATACAACAGTACAATGATGCCAGGACTCGATACAACAGTGATGAATATCCCGTCTGCAGAAATATAAATTCCATAGGATATAAAGGGATTTATATTTTGGCGAATGGTATATCCATCACCGTTGTGGCGGAGTAACCACTCCGCCAAGATCTAAATCAGGCCTGAAGAGTTGAAAAATGGACACCAGAGTTGGAAATATGATGATTACGCAAACACTAATGAAAGACAGATACTGAGGTCAAAGTGTGATTATCGGAGGTGCCAAGACACCCCAGAATGAATCCCAAAGCTAGCAACTTACTAAGCGCAGGTGGCTGTAGAATGTGTAACAGTAATAGGCTTTATGATCCTACACTTTATAGATTACACGATGCGTGTCTGTGGCGAGAGTGAAGAGCCACACAGAATGGAACTGAAAAGTGTCCAAACAATCAACAGTTATTGGAGCAAGGAAAGGAGTCGTTGCAGGCCTGTCAGGTTGGATTGTGTTACAGCAGATAAAGAAGTGGGCACAATAGAGAGGCCCGGCACATCTAACCCAACCTCATTTGAATTTCACAGCTGGAGCACTGGCCGTAAGTGCACGAGCAGTGGATTCGAGGGTGCTGCGATGTTACGGTTAATCTTAAGTGGGGAAAATGACTCTTAATGGTTTTTTAACATAAAGCTGGCATTTCCAAATCACATGGGAATGATCTTATAAAACAAATTACTCTTCCTAGTTCATGGCTATTGTTTCTGGATTTTAACCAATTATATTCCTAGAGACAAATATTGTGAATTACAATGTAAAATAGCACTGAGGACTGCCTCGCTGTCCCCTTCTGTTTGATTTAACGGTGGGACTCCCCGTTGCTGGGGCAGCCATGCGCTCTATAAATGCTGATAACATAACATAATTTATCACTAGGGGTGGTGCGTGCTGGAAGAACGAAGTCATTTTGAGCAAGCTTCTGAAAATAGTGAGATCTGTTGAGTGGCAGTTGGCACAGATCGGAGTGTGGTGGGCAGAGGGTGTGTAGCAAAATAAAAATAAACTTACCCCATCACTGCGTCTCTCCTCTGTTGTCTTTCCGCATCTGGACGGAATATTGGCAGGAGGCACACAGGCCCCCCTAAGCCAAACACAACGGTAGTGTTGTGATTGTTCTAAGCACTTTCGTTCAGAGCTCGTACAGGAACTATGAGCCTGTGCACGTTGTCCACCCAGGCTGTAGTACTGTCTGGTGGAGAACATGCTAAGTGTGCATGACTCTGGCACGCACAAGACAGCCGGCCAAACAGTGGGCCTGCCAAACAGTCATGCGCACTTAAAACATACCCACCACTCCTCCCCCTGCTCTGTGAGCAGAGCAGCACCGTCCGCCAAGCAAAACTGCCTCAGCACGGAATAATAAAAAGATAATAACATTCTGTTATTATCACTTTATTTTTCCTTTTTCACGCTGCTGAAAAGCAGTGAGGCAACGCTCTTCCGCCTTAGCGCAGAAGCCGCCACTGGATTTGTTTGTGGAACTGATGTTCACGGTTAGTGACAGCTCCTGTAGGAGGCCCTCGGATAGAAGACATTCTGGTTCTCTTGCTTAAAAGATCACTCATTTGAGCTTGGCTGAGCAATCCAGTATTGATGCGGGGCCGCTGGGAGTCCGTTCCACATTGGCCGGGTTTAGTACGAGAGTTCTTCAAGCTTTCCAGCTCCAATCGGTTTGACATGACATTACTATGTCTTTTCTGCCACTAATCAGCAAAAGTGCGGCTGCACTGCCCCTGGTGGGTAAACCTAGTGCCATTGCCTCCTCTTCATCACCTCAGGGGATCAAAACACGCCTGCTCGCCACAGGTGTTTAACTTTGTCAGACCAACACCAGTCTGACTTTCATTTCTCTAGCATGACTGCCATCGTCACTTGAGGCTTGGTACACTGAAGTCCTACACAACCAGTGGACATTGCCAAGAAAACCATCTAAAGACTGCCGTTCTGCAAGTCTCGGCACAGCCCTTGTGTGGTGGCCCTCCTGGACTACAGATCATTCTCTGTGCTTCTGACACTGCTGGTTCTTCATGACAACTCATGACATGATTTCATACATTATTTAGGAAATGGTATGGCTTGTAAAGTGCTATTTGTTTGCATTAGAAAAGCGGTTCAGCTCATTTGTTTCAGTGTTTTTAAACTTTCCTTCTTTTCATATTGTAGCCTGTACCTAAGGGTGGGCGTAATGTGTGTAAGGGACCTACACAGAGAGACACGGAGATGGAACCAATTCCCGCACTCTCCGCATAGTTCCGTTACGCACATCCCGCCTCCCACCTGCCTCCCGCCCGCAGTAATAAATACATTAATAAAGCACTTTTTAAATACCCTTACCTTATCGGCGGCGTCCCCGGGCTTCCATCCTCCTCCAGCGCGTCTTCTTCTGGGAACTGCGCATGCGCGGGAGCCTGCGCATGCGCATTCCTGCCGAGGAATGCGCATGCGCGGGCTCTCGCCAACATTCGTTATGCCCAAGTGTGCGGAGATTTGCCCTGTTTCTCCGCCCATTATCGCGGACGGTGGAAGGGCAAATCTCCGCACATTCCGTGGGCGGAACGGAGTTGTCCGCCCACCCTTACCTGTACCCATAATAACACTATCATCATTGGCACATTGTTTTTGATTAAGGAAGTATTAGGGGCCGGATGTACCATAATAAGGAAATAGCAATTTCCAAATTGTGATTCTTACCGAATTGCAGTTAGAAAATTTCTATTCCTAGTGTATGAAAAGTTTGTACTATTAAAAATAGAAATTCCTAGTGAGTCACAAATCGACCTACCTCATAGCTATTAATAAGGAACATCGCACTTTGCGACCATTACGAATGACAGCCATCTCCTGGATGGTGGCCTGCTGGGGTCAGCACACCTCCATGCCTGTGTTTGCTTTTAAATAAAGCAATCTTTTCTTAAAATGCTGCCCATTTTCCCTAAAGGAAAACAAGATTTGTTTAAGAAAAAGAAAATGTAATTTTTAAGTGTCATTTTTTTAAGAGTAGGCAGTGGTCCTTGGGAAACAATACCTGCTCTTAAAAAAATATTTTGTTTACATTCTCAAAGTGGAAGGGGCCTCTTGGGGACAAATGGTTTACTACCGGCAAACAGCCATTACAACGCGGCTGTTTCCCCGCATGTTATTACATCACATGCATTACAACGCATGCGATGTTACGAGTAGCCATTACTAAGCATGCCATTACATCGCATGTGCTTTTACAACGCATGCGATGTAAAGTGTAATGGCGATCCACATCGTTGTGAGGAAACTGAGGCTGTTCCGTTTCCCCACAATAACGTGCACCAGGAGAGAGGAACCACGAGGAGAGAGAGGTACGGGGGATTGGGCTTGGGGTGGGGGTTATTTTTTAGGGTTTAGTGTAGTGTCGGGGTAGTGTTGTGGTGTTTGTCTAGTGTAGGGTTGTGTTTTAGGATTTAGGGTAGTGTCGGGGGTCATGCAGGGTAGTGTTTGAGTGTAGGGACCGGAGTGGTGGTAGGAAGAGGGTCGTGCTGGGAGTAGTGTTTTAGGGTTTAGGGTAGTGGTGTGGTGTTTGTGTAGGGTAGTATTTTAGGATTTAGGGTAGTGTTGGGGGGTCGTGCAGGGTAGTATTTGAGTGTAGGGACCGGACTGGGGGTAGAAGGAGGGTCGTGCTAGGGGTAGTGTTTTAGGGTTTAGGGTAGTGTTGTGGTGTTTGTGTAGTGTAGGGTAGTGTTTTAGGATTTAGGGCAGTGTCGAAGGATCATGCAGGGTAGTGTATTGTTATTGTAGGGTAGGGTAGAGTCACTTACCTTGCAAACTTTTACCTTAAGTATACCTTTACCACTTATGCCTTTGCGTTGTAATGGCATGCGTGGTAAAGGCATAGTTTTGGTAAAATTTTGCGATGTAATGGCATGTCGTTGTCATTGACATTGCGTAGTAATACCCGCGTTGTAATGGCACGCGTGGTATTGGTATGCGATGTAATGAGTCATATTCTTTACGACTTCCTTTGAGGAGGTGAAAAAATATCAATGTTTTGTGGCCAGAATTCGATCATAAAACATTAATACATATCACTGTGATTCGGTATTTGGAAGGGATGCCATAAGCACACCCCTTCCAAATACAGAATTGCATAACCAAATTATGATTTGGTAGCAAGTTACCAAATCACAACGTGTTATTTGTACATTAGAACATGCTTTTTTGCAGTCTGAAACAGCCCCATTCTCTGAATCTGGTCATTTGTGACCATAAAAAATATTTGAACAGACAGCCGATAGTTTTGTATTGAATATGCAATTATATAGCACTTACCATCCCTGATGAAGAGTTAAAGCGCTTTACGGTGAATTGCACTCTACTCCTGGAAACCAAGGGTGACGGTTAGTCAGGTGGAATTTCGGTTATTAGGTTTAGGCTTCTGCATTCTGAGAAACAGTTCCATGCATTTACTGGTGTTTGTTTGTTGTAAATCAAAGGGAATAAGATGATAACGTTCGTAAGGGCTTTGTGGTATCATGGAAATGATAAAGAGATGAGCAGAGAGGCTGGAAGGGACTAGGCATTATTGGGTTTAATGGAGAGGTGGTTTTGTGATATGTGGGATGGGTTATAACTCTCTGCGGTGATCCTAGCGCTTGCTACAGTAAATGTTGCTATTTTATAGAACTGTAATTTTCAAGTCGACTCAGCAAATCTGTGAAACCCATTTCATGTATCTCTGAAGGATGAAAGACTGGGCTGTCTCTGAAGGGATTCGGAAGGCACCAAACTGGTCATACTACCCATACCTTATAAACAAACATGCACGTATGCATTATAAGTGGGCGAGCCACTGAAGGCTGAAGCCAGGCTCGAGCCTGCAGCCTGGCTGTGGCTCGGCTCGAGGTCCCGTGGGAACCTCGAGCCCATAACAAGCCGAGCTTTCATGTGGCTTCTGCCTGCCTCCCTCTCCCCGGGATCTGGTGTAACAGCCAGAGCTGCCGACTATGAAACACGGGAACCAGGTTTGAGATTCGTCATTGGCTCAACATCATGTGATTCTGGGCAAATCACTAAATCTCCCGATGCCCATAAACAATGCGTGTGACCTTGTGCAATGTAACCGGTGGTTATGTAAAGCGCTCCAATACCATTTGGGGTAGATTTACAAGCCCCTTGCGACACATTTACGCCACCGTTGTGTCACTTCTGTGACACAGCAGTGGCGTAAACCATGCGCCATGTTGCACCTTATTTACAACGTGACGCATCTAGGGAGATGCGTCACGTTGTAAAGCCCTGCGCCACATTAAACCTGCATCAGGTTTAATGTATGCAGGGTGGGCGTTCCGTTGGAAAAAGCCTCGGAAAAGTGACACAGTGTAATCTACAAGATTTCACTGAGTCACTTTTCCGACGCTGCCGCGTCAAAACCTTGCGCCTGCTTGAAGCAGGCGTAAGGCGTGACGCAGCATGTTAGGTATGGGCAGCCCCTGAGCATTGCTGGAGTTGCGTCACCCTAGCGACACGACTCCAGCAATGCGCCACCCTTACGCCATCAGATGCGTCACACATCTGTTTATCCTTGCGCCACGATACGCCGCACTGCAAATGCGGCGCACCTGTGGTGGCGCAAGGGTAAACTTGCGTGACGCATCTTACCTGGCGCATCCCTGCTAATTTGCAGGGGTGCGCCAGTCCTCGTAAAATGTGCCCCTTTGTATTTGCGCTATATTTTACGAACGGCAGCAGTATACACTCGGACCCTGAGGTAATAACAAAGCCTTAACAAAAGGATAGACAAATAGAAAGAACCCTTTTGTTGACTGATTTACGTAGAGTGAAGCCAGAAAAGCCTGGATAAATCACGTCTTCCCTTCTTAAACTGCGTGATCTTAGGCAAGTATTTTTATTTCAATTGCCAGCAAGGAAGGTAATGGTCCTATTAAAAAGGAGGTCAAACAAGAGGAAGGGCGTATTTGAAGAATGCAAGAACAAACAAGCATTTGCAATGCAATAGGTCTCGCATTTATAAGAGTTTGAGCTATTGGCATTGTAAAATTACAATGCCTTTTATTTATGTTTTGGTTTTAAAACATATAAAAGGCATTGTCATTTACAATGTCAGTAGCATAAACTCGCATAAAAGCAGTGTGTGGAGTGCAACAGTGTGCGGCGTGCAGCAGTGTGCGGCATGCAGCAGTGTGCGGCGTGCAGCAGTGTGTGGCGTGCAGCAGTATGAGGCGTGCAGCAGTGTGAGGCGTGCAGCAGTGTGCAGCGTGCAGCAGTGTGCGGCGTGCAGCAGTGTGTGGCGTGGAGCAGTGTGTGGCGTGCAGCAGTGTTTCGTGTAGCAGGGTGCGGCGTGCAGCAGTGTGCGGCGTGCAGCAGTGTGCTAAATGCAGCAGTGTGTGGCGTGCAGCAGTGTGTGGCGTGCAGCAGTGTGTGGCGTGTAGCAGTGTGCGGCGTGCAGCAGTGTGCGGCGTGCAGCAGTGTGCGGCGTGCAGCAGTGTGCAGCGTGCAGCAGTGTGAGGCGTGCAGCAGTGTGAGGCTTGCAGCAGTGTGTGGCATGCAGCAGTGTGTGGCGTGCAGCAGTGTGTGGCGTGCAGCATTGTGAGGCGTGCAGCAGTGTGAGGCGTGCAACAGTGTTTCGTTTAGCAGTGTGAGGCGTGCAGCAGTGTGCGGCGTGCAGCAGTGTGTGGCGTGCAGCAGTGTGTAATGCAGCAGTGTGTAATGCAGCAGTGTGCGCAGCAGTGTGTGGTGTGCGGTAGTGTGCAGCGTGCAGCAGTGTGCGGCGTGCAGCAGTATGTGGCGTGCAACAGTGTGTGGCGTGCAGCAGTGTGTGGCGTGGTTTGTAAACAACAAGAAAAGCGGACATCAAAGGAAGAGTGGGAGGGAACGAGCATATGGGGTGTGAGTTATAACGAAAGGTAATTGTTGTAAGAGGGGATGCAGGAAGTGAGGCCGAGCGCACGCTGGCGAAAGCAGTCTGCTGCTTTCAAGTCCGATGCCAGCTTCGCGATTGAATGCCTCACATGCACTGGCCATAAACCGCATTCCTAAGGTCTTGTGCCCCTTACTAAATCTCTCTGAATGCGTGAGGCGGCGCACGCGCAGGAAGTAGCTGGTGGCAAATGGAATGCGTGTGGTTGTGCGCGTAACCGCCACCCGATCCGCCTGGGGAAGCCTTTGGGAGCATTTTATGAAGCCCCTACATAAGTCTCGCTGCGCGATCACTTACGCGATAGCCAGGCGAGACCTAAAAAGGGGAATCCCACAGATTATTTCTTGTTTCCCTCACACACCCCTCAGGATGTCATGCTGCATCATCGGGCTGTGCTCCTCGTCGGGACGGCGCGGCGCTGCAGACGGACCCCACGAATGGTCACTTTGGCCAAGGTTGCTTGTCGTTTATGCCGTATGATGGAAGGTGTGTGCGCGAGAGTGTGATGAAAGTGTATTTTATTTCACCAAAACTCTTTTTTCTTCATTATCACATATGAAAGCACTTTCAAATATGTGAGTTCAGGCTACCATTTGTATAAAATTATAACTTTTAATGAATACCTCTCAGTGCAGTGCCCAATGTGCCCTATTAATGTCAAAGCTTCAAATGTTAAAGAAACACACTTTTTGAACTTTGTAGAGACTTTATATATTATATGTGGTTTATTGTATGGTTTACCAACCACATAGTTTCAGGGCTCGGCTCATATACGGGCTCTGAGATCCAATTACACCCCTTGGCTCGGATCTGGCTCGGCTCTCCCTGTTCATGTGTTGGGTCACACAAACGCGCATGTGAATTAATAGAAAGGCTGATTATGGAACAGGCTACACGTTACCAAGTCAGAATGCAACCCACCTTTGTTTTACTTTCATTTAAAAGAGTTGCAGGATGTGATGGTCTCACAGCACTGACAAAATAAAAAAAATAGCCAAGAATTATAGAATTACATTATAATGTCATACACGTTTTGTGGAGATTTCAGTGAGAAGAAAAAGATCGTATATATTGTGGTACATTTGCATTCCTTGTTCTGGTGTGACCTGCTGAATCCACACTCAACATTTAGCTTGCTTTGGTGTTATTTTTTCATTAAAGATAACTCCATTAGCCCGAAAGATCAGGGACTGCAAGGGGGGCGAAGGGGGTAGGGGGTGCTTGGGGGCATTCAAAGAGTCAATGAAGGATGAATGACTGTAAACGCCCCCTACAGGATAGGTCAGAGCAGCTCGGTAGGTGTGAAGGTGTTTGGTGTCCTGACTGACAGGCTCAGTCCTGTCCACGGAGGCTCAGGTGTGGGGGGGGGTGGAGGGGGTTAAAGTCCTCTCAGTCAACTGGTCTTTCTTCAGAAGTGAAAGAAGAACTGTCAGCTGACCTGCCCCCACTCCACTCATCCCACCGACATACATCTTACAACACTGCCCGCATCGCACCAGCAAACATCTTACAACACTGCCCTCGTCACACCAGCAAACATCTTACAACACTGCAGGCGTCGCACCAGCATACATCTTACAACACTGCCCGCGTCGTCGCACCAGCAAACATCTTACAAGACTGCAGGCGTCGCACCAGCATACATCTTACAACACTGCCCGCATTGCACCAGCAAACATCTTACAACACTGCAGGCGTCACAACAGCATACATCTTACAACACTGCCCGCGTCGCACCAGCAAACATCTTACAACACTACAGGCGTCGCACCAGCATACATCTCACAACACTGCAGGCGTCGCATCAGCATACATCTTACAACACTGCCCGCATCGCACCAGCAAACATCTTACAACACTGCAGGCATCGCACCATCATACATCTTACAACACTGCACGCATCGCACCAGCATACATCTTACAGCACTGCCCGCGTCGCCCCAGCATACATCCTACAACACTGCAGGCATCACACCAGCATACATCTTACAACACTGCAGGCATCGCACCAGCATACATCTTACAACACTGCAGGCGTCGCACCAGCATACATCTTACAACACTGCCCGCGTCGTCGCACCAGCAAACATCTTACAACACTGCAGGCGTCGCACCAGCATACATCTTACAACACTGCCCGCGTCGTCGCACCAGCAAACATCTTACAACACTGCAGGCGTCGCACCAGCATACATCTTACAACACTGCCCGCGTCGCACCAGCAAACATCTTACAAGACTGCAGGCGTCGCACCAGCATACATCTTACAACACTGCCCGCGTCGTCGCACCAGCAAACATCTTACAACACTGCAGGCGTCGCACCAGCATACATCTTACAACACTGCCCGCGTCGCACCAGCATACATCTTACAACACTGCCCGCGTCGCACCAGCAAACACCTTACAATACTGCAGGCGTCACACCAGCATACATTTTGGAGGCATGAGGTGGTGACTGTGTTGACTTAGATGGTCATGACGAGTTTGTTGTCAATGACGATCCTGAGCTTCTTGGCATGGGTTGTAGGGGTGGGTGTCAGGCCTAGCTCTGTTGGACCCCAGGTGGAGTCCCATGCTGAAGTGCTCTTCCTGAAAATCATCATTTTGGTCTTGTGGGTGTTGAGCTTCAGACAGTTGGTCTTCATCCAGTCAGTGATTTCAGTGATGCAGGCTTTGAACTTGATCCGGGGCCTGAGTGTCCTGTCCATGAGGGAAAGAATGAGTTGTGTGTCGTCGGCGTCGGAGAGGATGTTGATGTCATGAGAGTGGATGATGCTGGCTAGAGAGACCATTTATACATTTAATAGGGTTGGAAGATCCTTGTGGAACTCCGCAGATGAGGTCACGGGCATCTGTGGCGTATGGTGCCAGGCTGAAAGACTAGCCGCACATCCATCTGCGTGCATGTGCTTGGATTCCGATGTCATGTGGGCGTTGGATGTGGAAGGGGGGGGGGAGACCATGTCTAACGCTGCAGAAAGGTCCAGGAGGATGAAGGCTGCCATGTCTCCTCCATCCAGAGTCATGCAGATGTCATCCGTGGTGGCGATGAGGGCAGTTTCCGTGCTGTGGTTGGGTCTGAAACTAGACTGAGTGGTGTGGAGGAGTTAGTGGTCAATGCTGTATTTGGTGAGACATATGTTGAGGATTTTTTCTAGGATCCTGGCAGTGAATTACAGCAGGGAAATCTGTCTGCAGGTGGCAAGTTTTGAAGGGTCCGTAGAGTGTTTCTTCAGTAATGGGAGGAAGTTGTAGGTTTCCAAGATTTTGGGAAGGTCGCAGAAGAGGAATTTAGAATGGGTGTGAGAATGGCACTGATGGGTGGCAGTCCTCTGAAGTGGGCATGGTCGGGGTCCAATGGTTCTCCTGAGTGGATGTTTTTTTTCCTGTGGGTGTGATGGGCCCTGTGGTTAGCATTGGTTGAGAGGTATTTGGCGAGGTCTGTCCAGTCCTGTTGCAGGTTGAAGTTGCTGTAAATGGAAATGATTTTGTTGCTGACAAATTGAGAGAGATTGTTGCAGATGTCCTGATAGGAGGCGAGCGAGTTAGAGGCAGCTGCTGGAGGATGACAAATCATCAGGATGGAGATTTTTTGGCTTCTGTTGGTGCTGGCATCGATGGGGTCTGCCAGAGTTGCACATCTAGTGTACAGAGTACTGTGGTGGTAGTGTCTCAGGGTGAATTTGAACGTGCTCCTGTGTCCATTGTCCTGGTTCATTCTCCATTTGCGCTCCACTTGTTTGGCGGTACCCAACAGATTTCCAATCAGCAACCCTACCTTGGCACAATCTGGAGAGTAAATGTGGGATCAATTCTTCCTTCTCTCTCTTTTTTCCACCAATCTGAGTTCCTTTGTGTACCAACTAACCTTGGGTCCAAATCTTGTTGTATTACTGAG
Organism: Triturus cristatus; assembly: GCF_964204655.1. Taxonomy (NCBI): domain Eukaryota; kingdom Metazoa; phylum Chordata; class Amphibia; order Caudata; family Salamandridae; genus Triturus; species Triturus cristatus. Next base: position 1,156,894,257 of record NC_140580.1, on the reverse strand, counting down.
GTTGAGGGGTGCCAGGGAGTCGGCACATGACATAAACCAACTTTATATTGGGTAACTTGTCAAACACCGCAGAAAGGGACTTTGCGTTGGGCAACCTGTCAAACACCACAGGAAGGGACTTTCTATTGTTAAAGACATTTGTACAATGATCTCTTATTCAGGAGGGACTAGAGTGGATTAGTGTTCGTTGTGTGCATTCATAGCAGCGTGCCTGCCATTTATTAGTGCCAATTAAAGTCCTTCTTTGAAAGTAGTAGCACAGACAGGTAGTGTGGCTGCAGTCATTGATTGATACTACTGTGTCCACAGTTTCCAGCACCACCGCCCCCCATGAGTGAGCGTGGGGCAGCTTCTGAGAGTCCAGGCTTGAAGGGTTGTGCCTGGCTTTCAGCTCAGGTCCCACAGTAATGAGCACAAGACACCAGAGGGAAAGAGTCCCAGTTGCTACCACTAGGGAGCGCCCACTCAGGTGCCACCGAACCAGTATAGGGGAACTTGACAGCTCCCGGCTACAGCACTGCTTCCAGTCCACCAACTCCCAGCCCACAGCACAGCTCCCACTCAGGTGCCACCGAACCAGTATAGGGGAACTTGACAGCTCCCGGCTACAGCACTGCTCCCAGTCCACCAACTCCCAGCCCACAGCACAGTTCCCACTCAGGGTCCTCTGAACCAGTATAGGGGGACTTGACAGCTCCAGGCTACAGCTGGTGTATTTCCCTGTATCTGAGAGTGCAATGCCCTGCAGGAATCCCCTCTTCTGCAAACAACACCGCTCCCAGTCCACAGCACAGCTCCCAGTCCACAGCATAGCACCCAGTCCAAGCATCACAGCTCCCAGTTCAAGAGGCACAGCTCCCAGTCCAAGCATCACAGCTCCCAGTCCAAGAGGCACAGCTCCCAGTTCAAGAGGCACAGCTCCCAGTCCAAGAGGCACAGCTCCCAGTCCAGGAGGCACACCTCCCAGTCCAAGAGGCACAGCTCCCTGTCCAAGCAGCACTTCTCTCAGTCCACAGCACAGCTCCCAATCCACAGCATAGCTTCCAGTCCAAGCATCACAGCTCCCAGTTCGAGAGGCACAGCTCCCAGTCCAAGCAGCACAGCCCCCAGTCCAAGAGGCACAGCTCCCAGTTCAAGCAGCACAGCTCCCATTCCAAGGGGCACAGCTCCCAGTCCAAGGGGCACAGCTCCCAGTCCAAGAGGCACAGCTCCCAGTCCAAGAGGCACAGCTCCCAGTCCAAGCAGCACTTCTCTCAGTCCACAGCACAGCTCCCACTCCACAGCATAGCACCCAGTCCAAGCATCACAACTCCCAGTTCAAGAGGCACAGCTCCCAGTCCAAGCAGCACAGCTCCCAGTCCAAGAGGCACAGCTCCCAGTTCAAGAGGCACAGCTCCCAGTTCAAGAGGCACAGTTCCCAGTCCAAGAGGCACAGCTCCCAGTCCAAGAGGCACAGCTCCCAGTCCAAGAGGCACAGCTCCCAGTCCAAGCAGCACAGCTCCCGGTCCAAGCAGCAGTTCTCTCAGTCCACAGCACAGCTCCCAATCCAAGCAGCACAGCTCCCAGTCCACAGCACAGCTCCTCATCCTAGCAGCATGGCTCCAAGCCGACAGCAAAGCTCCTCCCAATCAGCAGCACAGCTCCCAGTCTACAGCATAGCTCCTAAACCTAGCAGCAGAGCTCTGAGTCCACAGCACAGCTCCCAGTCCACAGCACAGGCCCTGATGTTCGCTTCCCGCACAGTCCCCCTTTAGGAGTCGTGCAGACTCTGGGGGTCTCAGCTCGCAGAGAACGGTAGGTGCCCTGAACAGACCTCTCTCATCTCTCGCCCCTTTCATTCTAAACCCTCAGTTGCTGCTTTGGCCCCTTTGTCCATCTGAGGCCACATTATGAGCCCCTCTGACCTAGGTGTGTGGATACAGCCTGGCTGCAGTCCCCGCCTCCCCCGGCACTGGGGACCAGGAGCTGTTTTCCCAGATTTGGAGCAATACTATGACTCTGGAATACTGGGTCCAAGTCAGGGTGTTCTTCCACATTGTAGGAAAAAATGAGCCCAAATGCACATCCCTTTACCACTTGCTTGTAACAAGTAGACACTGGATGCAGGGACAGTCTTGCAGCCCTTGGGGTGGGTGGTGGATGGAAGGGGGAGCACAGAAGACATGAGTGGGAGCTGAGAGGAGCATCTGCAGCCCCCTCCCATTGCACATGAGAAGGATAGGCAGAGGCCGGGCAAAGCACGTGCGTGAGTCCAACAGCTCCATACACAGGCCCTGGCCCCAGGCTTCCAGGCCAGGACTTCCGGTCTTTTTATTTTTAGATCTTGGTAATCCCATGCCTGGACACATTGGATTCCTCAGAATGGTCAGGAGATAAGTGCTTAATTTGAGCCAGTGGTTTCCGGTGCTCGACATTGGCACTTAATTGTCAACACCAGGACTTATGACATTCTGCCATATGGTGGTGCTGTATATCTAATAGCTGTTTATTCGGTCAATGTATAGTAAAATCATTTATACTTGCCGTCCATACCTTTCTTATAGCTTTGATGGCCTGGAATAATCTGATTTTTCACACTTGTAGGAGTGTGAGGATTAGTACTTGTGTTGGTACTGTCAGTGGAAGTGCTGGCAGGGGCATTAGGCATTGGAAGCTGCAGTTGCCTCCTGACGAGGACCGTGACACAGATTTTGTTTTACAAATTAAGCACTGCGGGAGAGGCATCCCTCTTTGAGGATGTATTTTGAAGCCCCTGGTACTGAAAGTCTTGACCGGCGGACCAGTCACATTGTGTCCGAGGAGCTGACCAGATGAATTAAACTGTGGGTTTGAAGTAAAAATATTGTGGAAAATATCAGACTGAATCGGAGCGAAAATAACGATAGAACGGAAGTTGTGGTTACACTGGGAGTAAGGGCGAGGGGGCGGCCTCCTGCTCGAGTAAAGCGAGGTGCTAACTATGCTAGACCTAATCTCAAGGCAATTCCAATGATTGGACGAGGATGGCTCACTCACATAATGTGACCAGCTTCATCATCTGCCGCCTCGCCCCAGCCGGGTACGATGAATGCTACCAGGGTGGGCTCCACCGCAGAAGGGGCTTTACTGAGGGAGTTCTTAGATATTTCTATTCTTTCAGGACAGGGATTGGGTCCAGTTCGTGGTTTAAAAAGCGCTAGGATAAACCACTAAAGTAGCCTTTAATGTGATGGTATCCTAGGTTAATAAATAAATGACCAAAGGGTAAATACAGAAGGCATACCTAGATAAAATGGCCTGTATGCATCACTGCATGACTAAATATTCATTCCAACATGTGTCTGCCTCTTTTAAGCAGTGGGTCTAAGGCCTTCGTCAGGGTCGTGTCTATGCAATTAGTAAGTGCTGACTGTACATAGATGCAATAATTTAAGAGAGGAGTTGGCCTTACAGCTAGGGCGCTCGAGCTCGGAACTGGGTTCGAGTCTCAGTAATGACGCTGAACATCCTGTGATTCTGGGCAAATCACTTAATCTACCCGTGCCTAACAAAAAATGAATGTGTGTCCTCATGTAACGTAACTGGTGCTATGTAAAGGTCTCTACTCTGCAAAAAAAAACAAGAAAAAAAAGAGAGGACCGACCTCTCAACCAGTATTGTTATAAAAGCCAACCTACTGCCATTTGGCCAGGTGCGTCATGGTCTGTTCCTGGTAGGTCTCTCCTGTAGTCACACTTTCATCAAGGTAGAGATCCCACTCGTCTCCTATTGTGCACCTACGAACAGCCATCCGGTGCAGCTCTCCGGGTCCCTGAAAACGGCCGGCTGATCACAGAACAGGCAGGCAACAGACTCGCAGGAGGACCACGCCAATTTCTGTGTTTACTTAGGGTATTAGGGGCAGACTTGATCCCTGTAACGCCCCACTATTTCTCGCTTTTGAGTGATATAAGAGTAGAGAGAGGCCCTTACACTGAGATGGGGAGGCGGGCCGGGGGCCATGGGAAGAGCCGCATTAAGGAGTAATAAGCGTTGGAAGGCTTCAGGGACTGGTAGAATTAGGGAGTAGTTAGAGGCTTTCATGGTTCAGAGGACTGTACTGCAAAAGGGTAGTAAGTGTTTTTAGGGTTCATGGAAAGGTATCATTAAGGGGAGGTTCGGGGTTTTTAGGGTTCAGAGGTGGGTAGTGTAAAAGGGTAGTGAAGGGTCTTTAGGATTCAGGGAAGAGTAGTGTTAATTGGTAATAAGGATTCAGGGAAGAGTAGCAGTAAGGGGAAGGTAGGGTTTTTAGGTTCAGGGAAGGGTAGTGTTAAGGTAGAGTGAGGGAGTTTTAGGATTCAAGGAAGGGTAGCAGTAAAGGGTAGCCTGAGGTTTTTCAGGTTTGGGGAAGAGTCGTTTTAAGGGGTAGTAACGGTTTTTGAGTTGAAGGAAGGGTAGCAGAAAGTGGAAGTAAGGTGATTTAGGTTCAGGGAAGGTTGCATTCAGGGACAGTATGTTTTTTTAGGGTTCCTTATACAGTAGCATTAATAGGTAAAAAGGTTTTTTTGGGTTCAGGGAAGGGTAGCATTAAGGGATATTTGGGGGGGTTTTAGGGTTTGAGGATGGCTAGCATTAAGGGGTAGTAAGGGATTTGTAGGGTTGAGGAAGGCATGCTTAAAGGGGTGTGTGGAGTTTTCCTACATGTAGAATGTAAGGCTTGTTGCTAGGGTAGAATGTTACTGTTTGAAGGGGCTGGAGTTAGAGCTGTGAAGCTGGAGGAGGAAGCTGGAGGTACCTGCTCTTATCCCCTACAATAAAGACTACTTTCTTCATATCCTGTGTGGAGTAGATCTTTAAACTGGCGACGAGCTGAACCCAATCTGCGCAGGGGGCAGACAACTCGTGCCTCCACCCCTGGATACGTCCTTTAAAGTAACTTTATTTTCCTCATTGTGAGTACTTTGCCTTTATTCTTGTTAGCCAACCACTTCGCTACCAGCGGTCCCATTAACTCGTCTTATATACTGGACATTTGCGGCACCTTCGCTTTACCCCTGCAATCTGCTTCCTTACACCGACTTTGATCTACTGTGACCCGGTTCGAGGTGTGCAGTTGATTTGTGGCATATGGAAAGTGAATTTGTTGGGGAAAGAAGTGTGCTACTCAGCTTGGCTGTGGTCTGCGGTTGGCTGTGAATGTGGCTAATATTGCCAAAGAATGGGGGACAAGTTCTTGTGTAAAAGTCCTTATATCAATCAATCAATCATTGGCATTTGTAAAGCGCGCTACTCACCCGGAAGGGTCTCAAGGCGCTAGGGGGGGGGGGGGCTAATGCTCGAACAGCCAGGTCTTGAGCTGCCTTCTGAAGGAGAGGTGGTCCTGTGTAGAGCGAAGATGGCTGGGAAGAGAGTTCCAGGTCTTTGCTGCAAGGTAGGAGAATGACTTGCCTCCGGCGGTGGCTCTGCAGATGCGGGGGACGGCTGCCAGGGCTTGTCCGGTCGATCGTAGGTTGCGAGTGGGTACGTAGAAGGAGACGCGGTGGTTGATGAGCTTGGGGCCTTGGTTGTGAAGGGCTTTGTGTGCGTGGGTGAGGAGTCTAAATGTGATTCTTTTGCTTACTGGGAGCCAGTGAAGATTTTTCAGATGGCCGGAGATGTGGTGGTGGCACGGGACGTCCAGGATGAGGCGTGCGGCTGCGTTCTGGATACGTTGGAGTTTCTTCTGTATTTTGATCGTGGTGCCTGCATAGAGGGTGTTGCCGTAGTCCAGGCGGCTGGTGACGAGGGCGTGGGTGACGGTTTTCCTGGTGTCGGTGGGGATCCAGCGGAAGATCTTGCGGAGCATGCGTAGGGTGTTGAAGCATGACGAGGTGACTGCGTTGACTTGTCTGGTCATGGAGAGGGAGGAGTCCAGGATAAAGCCGAGGTTGTGGGCGTGGTCGGTGGGTTGGGGAGTGCTGCCTAGGGCGGGGGGCCACCAGGAGTCGTCCCATGAGGTTGGAGTCGGGCCTAGGATGAGGACCTCCGTCTTGTCGGTGTTGAGTTTAAGCCGGCTGTCCGTCATCCAGTCAGCGACTCCTTCATTCCTTCGTGCAGTCTGGTTCTAGCGGAGGATGGGTTGTTGGTGAGAGAGAGGATGAGTTGTGTGTCGTCTGCGTAGGAGATGAGGCTGAGTCCGTGTTTGCGTGCGATGTTTGCCAGGGGGGTCATGTAGATATTGAAGAGGGTGGGGCTGAGGGAGGATCCTTGTGGGACGCCGCAGAAGACCTCGGTAGCCGCTGATCTGAAGGGGGGGAGGCGGACTCTCTGAGTTCTTCTGGAGAGGAACGAGATGATCCAGTCCAAGGCCTTGCCTTGGATGCCGGCGTTGCTGAGGCGCTGTATCAGAGTGCTGTGGTTGGCCCTGAAGCCGAACTGCGAGGGGTCGAGTGATTCGTTGGCTTCGAGGAAGGTGGTGAGTTGTGTGTTGACGGTTTTCTCAATTACCTTTGCTGGGAACGGGAGGAGAGAGATGGGTCGGAAGATCTTGAGGTCTGTGGGGTCTGTTGTGGTGGTGGCGTACATGTATGGGGTGTTCTCAGTTGCAGGTGGTTATGCTCTGCTGAGGCTGTTCCAAGGAATGTTATCGCTGAGGCCTGTCTTATGACTGGATAGGCGATATATCCATCTCTGTTCTTTCTGAAATAGTTGCTGTTGGATGTTCGGCATATTTGCGTCCAAAGTCTCTATGATGACCCAGCGCATGTCGTTGGTGGTGTGTCCTGCCTCCAGAAAATGATTGGTCATTTTGGTGGTGTTCTTTCTGCATCTTATGGTGCTCCGATGTTCACAAATTCTGGTCTTGACTTTCCGATTGGTCATCCCAATGTAGGTAAGGTTGCACAGGCATACAATGCGGCATATAGCGTGCGCCGTGTTACAGTTGGTGTGTTGTTGCAGTTCCCACGTTGTCCCTGGTTCTAGATGGAGATTTTTAGTGGTTTCGGTCAGGTGGCAAACACTGCAGTTGCCACACGCAAAATGGCCAGTTATTTTTGGGAGCCCCCAAGCATTTAAGACAGTGTTGTCTGGTTTGTGTTGTTGGACCGGCCTAGTAGATACCAGGGCGTCTTTGATGGATTTTGCTTTTTTGTGAGACACTGAGGGAAGGTCCCAGTTGACATTTCCTGTCTTTATGATTTTCCAATGTTCTTTAACGATATTGGAGATTTTGTTGGAGACCGTTTTGAAGGTCGTGACGCAGGTCAAGGGTGTTGGTGAGGTTTTTCATGGGTGTTTCTCAATGACTACTTCGCGATCCTGGTTCCGGGCCAGTTTTTTGGCTTTTTCTGTGATGTGTTTGGGGTACCCACGGTCTTGGAGTTTGTGGCTTAAGTCTTTGGCTTGGTCTTTAAAATCTGCCACAGACTTCTGCCATTTGAGGTGACACTTGGCCTCTCGGGCCGGATCATGACCCCACTAAAGATTAAGATCTACATTCCACGGCCCCATGGCAGACAGGAATACAATTTAGGGAAGACATCTGGGGTTCAAAAGAAAACCCTACACTGTCCTTCACTTCAAAGGCACACAATAGTATAACTGTGGGCGCCATCCTTCAGCAAGGGGTGAGATAGGCTTGCAGGAACGCAGAACTGGAGAACTGGACTGCGTGGTGCTCATTGCCAGAGGACCCTGTTGTGCACATGGAGGATTACTGCCATTGAAGGGGACAGGGTGCCCTTTCTGAATAGTGGCTGTCCTGGGCTGAAGACCGGCTGAAGTGTGCTCTGCAAGTGTCCGTCGGTGGGCCTCCTCTTCTCTCAGGGATCTCAGGGACATCAAAGATCACCAGTGAGGGACCTAAAGCACCTACCATACATCTAGAGAGTGGTGCCTTCTCAAGTGCCCAAATTGGCTACCAAATCCGATCGAACAGTGTGATGTGAGCATGGAAAAGATGTGCCTGGAGACCGAATTGCCTAGTGCCCAGCCCAAAAATCTTGCCCACATCTAAGGCGTGTGGTTCCCGAAACACAGGAACCCTGACACCCCTAAGCGTCTAGTTGGTGGTTTGTCGATTCACTGGTTTGGGGATCCAAAGTGACATGCTTCGCCGACCATGTTGCATTTCTCTTGTGTGACATGCTGACTGCATTCTCATTGCATGCAGTGTCTGATTCACAGGGTGTGAACCTCAAAGGTGGGGGTGTACATGTAGTAGTGCCGCATTTTACCTCATGTGGGTCTGCTGAGCTTGCACCTGTCTGTGAGACCGGATGGGTCTGGTGCAACCTGATCATCGTGCAGCGGATGTGGTGCCTCCTTTCCAGGGAGGTACAGAGTTTCCAACCCTTCAGTGTGTGTGACTGGAATTGCCTGGTGTGAACCATTTCAAGGTGCACAGGTCATAATGCCTCTAGGGAGGTACGGAATTTGAAAATGTATTGTGATTGAGATCTGAAGGGTCTGGTGCGACTCATATCAACACACACCAGACACAGCGCCTGGTTTGCCTGGGCATGACCATCATCATCGTGTGTCTCATTCTACCGAGAGGCTCCCTTGTGTTACTCCCCATTCATTGGTTGCTCTCATGACCTGTGGTGTTGAGTGCGTTTTGAGACCTGTGGGTGAACTTCCAGAACAGCTGCTAAACTCCCCTTGCTTACGTCTACCTTTTAATTAAACTTGCCACACATCCCACCTTCTTCCCGAAGACCCAGACTAAGTTACTTTGCTGTGTGCGGCCTCATGTCTGGGAGGCGGGGTTTGTTATTTACCATCCGGGGGTAGAGGACAATTGGGATGAACTGGAGGCTGGAGGGAGCTGGGGCCACAGATTCTGCAGAGCGTGTCATCCATTGATCTTCTGGGCACCAGTGGCACCGCATTAGGGTGCTGAGTGTGTAGGTGTGCAAGAGCATTTGGTACGGACTGTGCTGGTTATCTGTCACACCGTAGATCACTGTGAAATGAGTGTGTGCGAGTGGGAGTGATAGTGTACGAACTGCCTGTGATTCATGAGACTGGCCGGCAGTGCCGCATTATTCATTGATTTGGTGTCAAAAGCATAATACATCTGACATTGGGTTTTCCTACGTGGCTCTGTCCCACAGTGCTGCTAAGAAGGATTCTTGTTGTATATATTGTTGATATCGTTGTGACCCGGGGTGTACCATATGACTGTGTGGGACTGTATTATCAGGATTGCCTGGGTGGCCGAGGGTGGACAGCGTGTCGTACCGCATAAGGGTGCTCCCGTTGTGGTGGGGGATTAGATTAGGGATTATCCCCACGCACATACGGTGGATATCATAATCCTACCAAGTGTGCCTAGGATTGCTAGTAATAATTCCAAATGTGTTTAATGACCAAAAGCACATGATGTTAATGTTATAATGATTGAATATTTGTGTTTAATACAAACGTTTTTACAGACATCTTGCCTCATGTAGGTAACATACTATTTACCGATTCATAAATACCGAATTTTACCGATTCGGTATTTATGAATCGGTAAATAGTATGTAGGTAAATAATCGGTAATTATTACCGATTCGGTAAATATCGGTATTTATGAATCGGTATTTACCGAATCGGTAAGAATCGGTAATAATGCATCCCTTCCCATTCATTCCTATGGGCCTGGAGGCCCATAGGAATGAATGGGAAGCCAGTTACTATTACCGAATCGGTAAATACCGAATCGGTAATAGGGGAGGCATTATCATGGGTGGCAGGGTGTCACATTGACACCCTGTTGCACCCCTGATTCGTGCATGTGTGCACATGTGGCATGTATGTCTGCCACATGGCACTTTACAAATAGCACAAAAATGTTTTTTGTAAGGTATTCGTCATTTACCATCAACTTGTAGTTGGTGGTAAATAACGAATCCAGACACCAACAATGCACTCACTTGAGTGCCCCCTACATTGCATTTCTGGATTCGGTATTTACCGAATCGGTATTTTACCGATTTCTTAAAATTCCGATTCGGTAAATACCGAATCCAGAAATCAGCCACCTACATCTCAAGTGCCTCAATACCGGTCGGTAACGGGATATTTACCGATTTTCGGCCGTTACCGACCGGTATTGAGGTACCTACATGAGGCCCCTTGTGTGGAGTCTCTTTTGTGACACTCAGTGTATTTATTGCAACTATCTGCTGTGCCTTTGCTGTAAACATTGCATCTGATTTAAGCCTGACTGCTCAATGCCAAGCTACCCAAAGGTAAGCACGGGTTGTAATGCACGTGTAATCACCCGCCCTTGACAGGAGCGGTAGGTTCTGCCTGACCGGGGGCCTCCCTTCAGCCAACCAGAAACCGCCGGTTTCAACAAAGGTACTAAGGGGCAAATAGGGTACAGGTAGACAAATTGAAGAATGCATGTAATAAAAGTGACATCTAAAGTTCAACATTTTAGAATTGATTTTAATATGGCCAACATTTTAAAAGTCATCTTTTTTACATAGAACCAAGCTGTGGCTCTGCAGAGATGTTTTCGGTGTAAGGTGAGTGCTTTGTTCTGTAGATAACACAGAGTGTATATGTAAAGCACCCATTCACCCAGAAGGGTATCTTGGCGCTGAATAACAGATGTTTATTGTTACCCAACTCAATGGTACTCATTTTGTCGACTTCAGATAGATGAAAGGCTGAGTGGACCCACCAGGATTTGAGGTCAAACACAGGCCCCCCACAATGGACACATTAGTCCGCTGAGCCACCAGACCCATCCAGAGGGTGGAAAGAAATGAGCCTGTTTCCTTTCCTCTGGATGGGATATGTCAGGATGGCATGTCTGGCATTGAGGAAGCCGCATAGGACAAGAGGGATTTCACAGATGCTTGAACTGCTGGAGCCCACAGATGGAGGGGATGGTAGTAGAATGACGGTTGGTGCACGGCTCACTGCAAGATCAACCCCCAGACTGCTAGAGTGCTTTAGTGCTGGAGTGCCACCGGAGTAGAGGGCTAGAGAGACACGAGAGGAGAGTGCTAGAGTGTCACAGGAGCGAAGTGCTGGAGTGCCCCAGGACCAGATGGCTAGAATGCTATGTAGGAGAGTGCCAGAATGTCACAGGAGGAGAGTGCTAGAGTGTCACTGGAGCAGAGTGCTCGAGTGCCACAAGAGCAGAGCGCTAGAGCGCCATAGAAGGAGAGGGCTAGAGTGCCACAGTAGGAGAGGGCTAGAGTGCCACAGGAGGAGAGGGCTAGAGTGCCACAGGAGGAGAGGGCTAGAGTGCCACAGGAGGAGAGGGCTAGAGTGCCACAGGAGGAGAGCGCTAGAGTGTCACTGGAGCAGAGTGCTAGAGTGCCACAGGAGCAGAGGGCTAGAGTGCCACAGGAGCAGAGTGCTAGAGTGCCACAGGAGGAGAGGGCTAGAGTGCCACAGGAGGACAGGGCTAGAGTGCCACAGGAGGAGAGGGCTAGAGTGCCACAAGAGCAGAGCGCTAGAGTGTCACTGGAGCAGAGTGCTAGAGTGCCACAGGAGCAGAGGGCTAGAGTGCCACAGGAGCAGAGTGCTAGAGTGCCACAGGAGGAGAGGGCTAGAGTGCCACAGGAGGAGAGTGCTAGAGTGTCACTGGAGCAGTGCAAGAGTGCCACAGGAGCAGAGTGCTGGATTGTCCCAGGAGAAGAGTACTAGAGTGTCACGGGAGGAGGAGAGTGCTAGAGTGTCACTGGAGCAGAGGGCTAGAGTGTCACTGGAGCAGAGGGCTAGAGTGCCATGGGAGGAGAATGCTAGAGTGCCATGGGAGGAGAATGCTAGAGTTTCACGGAAGTAGAGGGCTAGAGTGTCACAGAAGTAGTGTGCTAGAGTGCCACAGGAGGAGAGAGCTAGAGTGTGACAGGAGTAGAGTGCTGAAGTGCCACAGGAGCAGATGACTAGAGTTCCACAGGAGGAGAGACATAGAATGTCACTAGGGCAGAGTGTTGGAGTGTCACAGGAGCCAATGGCTAGAGTGCCACTGGAGGAGAGTGCTAGAGTGCCACTGGAGGAGAGTGCTAGAGTGTCACGGGAGGAGAGTGCTAGAGTGCCACAGGAGCAGATGACTAGAGTTCCACAGGATGAAATACATAGAATGTCACTAGGGCAGAGTGCTGGAGTGCGACAGTAGACAATGGCTAGAGTGCCACGGGAGGAGAGTGCTAGAGTGTCACGGGAGGAGAGAGCTAGAGTTCCGCAGGAGGAGATACATAGAATGTCACTAGGGCAGAGTGCTGGAGTGCGACAGTAGACAATGGCTAGAGTGCCACGGGAGGAGAGTGCTAGAGTGTCACGGGAGGAGAGTGCCACAGGAGGAGACGGCTATTTTCAGCCTACTTCTAGTTTGTGATGGAAACAGGTGTGAAACCCCATTGGTGATGCTAGACAGCTACACATTTCTGAAAAGTAGACAAAATTTGTCATTCAGCAAGGGGTCATTGGTGTAGATCCCTCATGGTTTTCGCCAAGAAAGTTCATTTTCTGTGATGGAATGTTCTGTAATATGTGAGGGCCACAGATTTCACCTAGCATTCCCTAAAGTCTCCTTATAAAAATTATACCTCACTTATGTGAGTAAGCCTAGACCCCACGACAAGAAAGGGCCCAAAATACAACATGCACATGTCACCTTTTTCCACAGAAAAGTTTTACAAAATTGTAATTTGGGTAACTGTGGATTTTGGGCCCTAGCTCAGTCAGCTCAGCTCACACAGAAATCTACTAATCCGGCACATTTCAAGAAACTAGACACCCGGCAGAGTCCAGGGTGGCATGACTTGTGTGGTTCTCACACAAGTCACGGATCAGAAACAAATAAAACCAAGGTCAACAGGAGTCCCTTCACGAGGACTCCCATTGACCCTGGTTTGATCCGTTCCTGTTACAGGCACTAAGCTCAGCCACACAAGTGGGGCAGTGTTTTCATTGGCAGTAGTGTGGTAACACTGGGTGGTAAGAACATTTGCGGATTCCTACTGAGTCCAGATTTTCTATCCCATAAATGGAAGGAAAATGCTGAATTTTAGACAAAGTTTGAGATTTGCAGGGAATTATGGATAAGAAAACCTCATAGGATCCATGAAAGGCACACCATCCCGAAATTCCCCAGCTATCTACTTTTCAAAATGTCAGTGATTGGTAGGTTTCCATGGGTGGCCGCCGAGCCTGGCCCCCAAAACCACATCAACCCCATTCGCTGATCTCTCCAAATAACGCTTTAAGGCCTTTTGTGTAGGAACTCTGGGTGGTAGGAAATTTGTGACTAACGATTCTCCTGCCTCTTTCCTTGCTTGTAACAGACTATAAAACAACTCAAAAACGACACAGTCAAGTCTTTCTAGCTGTTTCGGTAATGCAGTCGGCAAAGTGCAGGTCATGAAGCCTTACCACATCCTCCACAGCAGATGGAGCGGATGCTACTGCTTTTTCAGCAGTATGACTTTAAATGACAGTCAACTGAAAGTCAAGGAAAGACACTGGTCTTCCTGTGGTGGTCTGATACACGCATTGTATGTTGCCAACTGGATCAGGTGAGTAAATAGCTTCTTATATGATGTGCAACTTTTACGCCTCACATTCCATGGCTGAAGTACCTGGTCATTCTTATCCACGCCGCCCATGTACTTGTTGTAATGAAGTATACAGGTGGGCTTGGGAAGTTCACCCAATTCACCCTAAACCGTGACTGGGGGAGTGCTCTCATCATGGACTGTAGTGAGCACGCTCAACTCCCACTTGTTAGAGAAGTTGACTGAGAGCAGTTTGTTGGATGCAGTAACCCATTGATTTTTGGAGCTTCTTATAGACAAGCTTCTGTGGGAATCCTTAGCGCTGACACCAAACTGTACCATATGCCACAGTGCCAGCATTAGGCAGATCGTTGAACAGCTCTACTCCTGTATATAAGTTGTCCTTATAAAGGTTAGATGCTTGATGAAGGAGTGGCTGGACAAGCTCACATACAATCTTTGCTGTGGTTCCTAGCCTGGAAGGGCAACCTGCAGGATTTAGAGTGAAGTCCTTTGCTGTGCACACTCTCAGGCTGTTTATATAACCAGTAGAGCTCTCACACGGCATGTACAACTTGATGCCACAGCAAGCTCTTGTGCACAGTATGGACTGCCTGAACAGCAATCGCCCTTTGTAAAGGATCAGGGACTCATCAGTGGCTATATTTTTTTCAAGAGTATACATTCTGGAAACCTAGCAGACAAGTGCATGACAAGCCGAATTTTAAACAACCTGTCATGAGTGTCCTGGGACAACGAAAATTATTGATGAAATCCACCACATGCAGCAATTGCAAAAAACAGTCTCTGCTCATGACTGGTGTGAAGATGGGTGCTACCCAAACCATGTGAGTAGGCCAGAAGGGCTGTGTGCTTGGTTTGTGCACTATCTCCATGTTGAGCGTAAGGCCAAGAAATTTCCTCAACTCCCCAAGTGATGTGGGAGTACGCCAATGTGTGCTAGAATGAGGCCCTGGAGTGCCTCCATGCTCCTGGGCATGAAAAATAGTTTTGTGCACAATTTCCTCAAGGAAGTCAAAATCTAAAAAGGGATGTGTAAGACCTGGGGTCACCGGGCCCTAAGGGGGTAACGTGACTCGAGCGGGTGGCACCCGAAGGCTTAAGTGTAAAGCGACCATACAACACACACATCCCCTGAAGCCGGAAACGCACACAATAATGGACGCCACACAGTAGGTTCAATGAAGATCAATCAAGTTTATCTAAGCAGTTAGATGCAAATGCAGTTCGTTGGATGGCAATGGGCATTACTTGAATACATCAGCGTTAGATTCACCAGCATTTCATCATGGTGCAATAGGCAGTACCTGAAAACATTAGCGTTAGATTCACCAGCATTTCATTATGGTGCAATAGGCAGTACCTGAATACATTAGCGTCAGATTCACCAGCAATTCATCATAGCTCCACTGGCAACACCTGGCGAACCTGGGGAAGCGGTAAACACAGCGGTTAACCAGCGCGCTGCGCCCCTCCCACCACTAGCGTTTCAATCCGCCGTGGGCACCTCGCGCGGTATTTAGCAATTACTAGCGCTTTGACCTAGGACTGGGAAACGTAGCGCCCCACCTGGAAATCTAACAGCGTTTCAGGGCACAACTTGCGGGCTTACCGCTACTCATGACACCGTTGGCGCTTCAGAGCAGAACTTAAGAACACAGCGCTACTCGTAATAATCAAGCATTAAGCACTTCAGAGCAGAACTTAAGAACACAGCGCTATTCGTAATAATCAACATTAAGCACTTCAGGACAGAACGTGGGAACACAGCGCTACTCGTAATAATCAGCATTAAGCACTTCAGAGCAGAACTTAAGAACACAGCGCTACTCGTGATAATCAGCATTAAGCACTTCAGAGCAGAACGTGGGAACACAGCGCTACTCGTAATAATCAGGCCTTAAGCACTTCAGAGCAGAACGTGGGAACACAGCGCTACTCGTAATAATCAGGCCTTAAGCACAGAGTCCCCTTGTACGCGGCAGTCAAGAAGCAAGGGGGCAATCCCACGGAGGGGAACCAGAGTCTCGGTTGGGCACCGGGAAGCGGTCGCAGTAGAGCGGTGCTGCTACCGGTCGCTAGGGGGCGCACCGGGTCCTCCTCAGACCTCCCGGGGAGCAGGGGGGTGAGTCCCAGGCCTCAGCATGGCCACGCTACCTCCCAGCCCCCGGGGGTTACCTTGATCTCGGCGTCCTCCACAGGCAGACACTCTGGGGACCTTCACTGTTCCAGCCCCGCAGTCAGAGCGCTCAGCGGCGGGGGCGGCGACGCGCAGTCCGCCCTCGTCACGTGGGTGCAGGAGCCAGCTTCACGGCCTCCCACGACTCTGGCAGCAGCTGCGATGGCAGCGGCGGGGCCCCGGGCTTCTCCGCGGGACCCGGGTCGATGAGGGGCAGACTTCTGGGTCCTGGGCCGCGGCGGTGAGTGCGCCTCTGGTCCCCGCGCCAGGTGGGGGGGGCTACAAATTAAGCAGGGGCGATGGCGGGCTCAGCGCTCAGCGCCCGATGTGGGACTGGCTCGGGGGGATCCCAGGCAAGGTCGGGGAGCGCAGGGGTCACAGCGCTAGTACCTGGTTGATCCCCCAGCAGTCCAGCAGTCACTTTCAGCTTAGGTTTCAATAGGGAGCTTCAGCATTAGGTTTCAGCATTCAGTTTCAGCATGAAGTTCCAGCGTTTAGTTTCAGCATTCAGTTTCAGCATGAAGTTCTAGCGTTTGGTTTCAGCATTCAGTTTCAGCATGAAGTTCCAGCGTTTAGTTCCAGCAGTCTTACTGGCGCAGATGTCTCTGGCGCCCTTAGGGGTTCTGTTTCTTGGGGGGGGTAGGGATTGAGTTGGTGACTAGTTCCTTCCTAGTCAGGTCTGGCAGATGGCCCCTGGGTTCTCCTACCGCTGGGCTAGATCAGTGGGCTGTACAGGATCCCTCACTCACTTAAAAGGCAGTACCTAAGTCCTGTCACTTTCAGAGGCATAAGTCCCTGGCTATGCCCTACCGCCTACAACTCCTGCGTGGATCCTCCAGGTCTGCTTCACCCCAACTGGCCAACTGACTAGAAAAAGTTTCCTCCCTCTGTTAAGTAGCCTTTGGTCAGGTGACCTCTATCCAAGGCGGCAAAAGTAAAAACCCCACCTCCCTTCTAGAAGGTTCCAGCACATTTCAGGAGCTTCCCCATTCTACCAATGGGACAAAAAAGGCGGGCTGGTGTCGCAACATTGTTGTGGGGTTCCAGCCAGCTCCTGGCAGCTAGGGTGCTACTAGAAAGACCACTCTGCAGTAGCAGGGGCCTGTGGCAGCCATCTTGGGAGAAGGGAGCACCTGCACCTTAACACTGATTGGCAATGAAAAGGCGCCCGGAGACCTAAGTCCAACATAAAAATGAGGGTGGAAAAAATGAGGCACGATCAAAAATAGAGGGGGAGACCACCCTAGGGCTGACAGGTCTAACAGGATGGATGTATTCAATAGGCAAAATAATTTTCTGTATCGACTTTAGATCCAGCGTCTGCAGTGAATGGGGGAATTTGAGGCTGCACTACATTGGGAGGCAGCCAAAAGAGCACTCAGTCTGTGCTTGCTGCTGCACACAACTGCTCTCTGGGCTGGTCTACCCTGCTACTGTTGCTCGGATGCATAGATTGTGCTTGCGACGGGACATCATGACTGCCGTGACCATGCACTTCAGAATCACTGAAAGTTGCCGACTGAAAAATTGCTTCCAGATTCTGCTCCATTTTCTTCTCCCTCATAATCTATCTCAGTAGCTGATCCTGCCTCCGACTGTCTTCCGTAACTCGAGTTAGAGCCTGGGCAGCAGTAATCCACCGAGACTCCAAATCTGTTGACTGTCAAACACCTGTACAAAGACTTCCTTCTAAAGCACTGTCCTCTGTAGATGGCAGAAGTGTGTTTGAAATCAGTGTGTGGGTGTGTGCAACTGTGAGATGTGTGTGACAAAGTGTAAAAGCACTTAGCTTATCGATGCAACTGCAGCTTCTCCAAAGATACTAAAAAAACTGACAAAATACAAAAAGTTTTACTTCAACTTACCACATGCCCAGTCCCACACCATAGTTTAAAGTACGGGGAGTGAGCGTACTCCAGCCACTGTACATACTATGGGCGAGAAAGCAAAAGACACACAATTGATGGACGGAATGCAGAACAAATCAAAACATTCACCCCAGTCAAGAGATCTGGGTTAAATCCATCATTCTTTTGCTGACCATGCCACCCCACTTTAGACCTGGCCATATGCAAATCAGTCTTGACCCTGTGCCTCATGGGAACAGTCCAGCCCGAACTGCCAAGCCAGGTCCTCCCTGGACCGGAAACAAGCATCCTAGGACCGGTTTCAGGGTTTCACCCCTCTTCAGCCAGGATAGCTTGATTCCAGTGGCACAGTGAGCCCAGGACCCACGTCTGGGCATACCTGGCGCACTTAGGGCGAGAAAGCAAAAGACACACAATTGATGGACTGAATGCAGAACAAATCAAAACATTCACCCCCAGTCAAGAGATCTGGGTTAAATCCATCATTCTTTTGCTCACCATGCCACCCCAGTTTACATACTATGGCACTGACATGCAGTAGAGACAGTTTTAGTTGGAAAACAACTCAAAAAAATCAGCGGAGTCAGACAGAGTTAAAAACTAGGCAATGGCACAACAATATGTGCACCCCATTAGCAAATCAGATTACTAAACAACCATTTGCAAAGCCAAAAGGCTGGCAGCGATCATCAGACTGATGTGTTAATGCTTGTTATGTAATGGCTTATGCAAAACTTTATTATTGATAGAGCTGTTGGGCCATTGACAGTGTAAAAATAATTTCCTGAAGACAAAAATCCAGCTTTGACCTCATGTGGCACACATTCACATAGTGACCCTGCAACTGAGAACTCCTGCTTTCAGCGCAGGTGTGATCCTTGTGAAAATTCACAATGCTGTCATTCCCGGCAGAAGTAGGTAGACCCGTTGCCCCATGCTGCACTGGGCAGAAGTATCATGTGAAAGACACAACAGGCCGATGGATATAAACTAGGGGTGGGCGGAATTTGCGTAATTGCGTTACGCAAATCTCCGCGAAACGGTAAAAAATCTCCGCGAACACGCAGAAATTCCGCGAACACGCGGAATTGCTTGTTCGCGATGCTTTTTTCCTGTTCGCAATTGCTGTTTGCGTGCTCGAGGAAAAATATCTCGCGAACATGCATTTTGAGAACGCGAACAAGCAAAAATTTCGCGAAATCGCGGAAAGCAGCCTTTTGAGCAATTTCGCGTTCTCCGCGGAACGCAAAATTACGCAAATTCCGCAAATTCCGCGAGCGGAACGGAATTTGCCACCCAGGCCTAATATAAACCCCCGCTAACATTTATTTTTTAAATGTATGTTTTCCTCAGTGGGGCACAATTGTCCTCCCAGGGAAAAAAACACATAGCAAAAAAATATTTTTGACCCCCAAGGGTCAGCCTATATGCTAGGAGGACTGACCCCCCGGCAATTTCATATTTTAATTTTTCATTTTGTATTTCACCTGTGGAGACGATCGAGCCCTCGAGAGGACAAACTGCTTCTTCAAAACTGTATATGGCTTCCACGGCCGTCGGCCCATACGCCAGAAGGACCGACCCCCACACACGATGAAGATATCCCTGGTGGCCTAGTTGGTTTCCTGCTTCTGGATTGTGGCCCAGCCATGATCCACAACCAGGAAACTATTTCAGGGAGGCAACACTGGAAAGGAGAGGCTTTTCCCTTCCCACCAAGGCCTGTCGCACAGTGGGGCAGCATCATGGATTGAAATAACCCTTCGGATGGCGGAGAGGGCACTTGCGTGCAAGCACAGGAGGCTTCCTTTGAACCCTCCCCAGCGTTGACAAATGGCTGGCAGAAGCACTGGGGAGGGTGGGCAGGCGTAGGTCATTGGCTGACACCCGCATCAAAGGGGTTAGTTGTGAATAAAAATAATATAACCCCCGTAGTAAGATACTTAGCAGAAAGTATACTCATTAGTACAGCATGTTTGGAGGTGTATGGCAACATTTGACCTTTCCCGCCCCTTTATTATCCAACCCAGCTGTAGACGTTTATAGCAGCTGCCTGAAAAAATATCTATTCCACTGAGTGACAAGCAAAGAAGGACTGATGCTGGGCTCAAAGCAGCCCTCAAAAATGCATGAGAAAGTGTCAGAGTGCGGGAATGTGGGAAGGATTAACAATCTGCGTTACTCTGACCCATGATGCGTGGCACTTGGCAGGGCAGAAGGCAGGTGTCGATTCCGTTTCTGAGACTCAGCTGGCGTTGGGGCTGGCTGGCGAGTTTCCACTGGCGCTTATGAACATGATGACACTGTCCTGCCGTGTGGGGCTGACCCATCGTCTTTCACTTCCAAGCATCAGGTGTCCTCATCTCTTCGAGTTCATCCTGGGAGCCGGGCTTTCAGGGCCGATGGTTTGGAGTCTCTGAGCCGAAAAGAACCGCCAAAGAGGATTGGAATTCCCAGGAAGTAATTAAATATATGATCAGGTGACAGTGAAGGCAATATTAACTTCATGTCTTTTCAAGACCAGTGCACTGTAGGTGACTCTGCAAAGCTGCTGCAGCCAAGGACATTTCACATCCAGCATTTAACACCACCGCAAATAAAAAACAAGCATTTGGAATGCAATAGGTCTCGCATTACTGAAAGATTGAGGTATTGGCGTTGTATAATTATTTACGCCAATAGGCCAAACCTTTACTAATGCAAGACCTATTGCATTGCAAATGCTTGTGTAATCTTGATCTTACCTCCGGGATCCCATGACATTTTTCAGCAGACCAGTGTCTGCATTGATTACCATTGGTTGAAGTCAACCAATGCTAAGCAATGGGCAGGCTCTAAGCCCCATTTAATCTACATTATAATGCCTCGCAAGCACCAGCTCATTGTCTGCCTCAGGCGATCCATAAAAAATGTCCATTAGCACAGAAGATTCCATTCTCACTGTGTGGAGTCATAAGATGCACTTATGTATTAGGAAGTAGTGGGACCATGAGGATTCACCCACAATCTGCATACACGATGGTTCATGTTCACACATCTCTGAGGCTGGCTGGGCTTATATGCTTGGAGGTGCCACTTGCTAAGAGTCCTGCTCCCTCGCTTTGTCCGCTGTAATGTACATTTGACTACTATATTTCGAATATGTGATGGTACAACGCGATCAAAATGATCGCGGAACGCTACATCGCCGTTTTTACAACGACCTGCGTTGGAGGGCGCTGGACTTAGGAATAGTATGATTTACTATACCAACACCAGTCTACGTACAGTAGGGAAGGTGCTGGAATAGTAATTGATACTATTCCTAAGGTTAGAGCAGCATCCAGTGCAAGTCGTTTTAACGACTTGCGTTGTATTACCCGCGATGTAAAGGCATTGCGATGCAATGCCCGCGTGGTAATGGATGTTTCTGCTATATATCCAGCCGGGACAGGGCAGGGCAGACACCATCTAGGTTTAAATGGAAAGTTTGCTGATCCTAATTATGTGAGGTTTATGTGGGGTTTTGAGGTGCGCTAGTGGGTCTTGCAAAGAAGAAGCATGTTGTGGGGTACGATGGGCTTCCATTGCAACATGTAGACCTCCCACATGTATGCAGACTAATGAGGCCCCCTTTCGGTGTGGAGCAGTAGTGTGTAGGACAGGTGCTTTAGCAAGATCAGAGACAGCAACCCGTGGCTGGCACAGCAAATTGTTACTTGTCTAAAATTGCACCAAAATCATTGTTCTGTCCATGGACAGGGAGGTAAAATATGTTCCACAGCTCTACTGAGCTGTCTATTCCCGCTACTTTGAGTTGCTGTCCGAAATAACACTGTCCGGCAGGACAATCAGTGGAGTAACATTGTTTCCTAAAGCCACTATAACTGTTTTGTCCACCCAACAGGGGCGTAACACAAGCCCCCAAATCCCCCACAATGCGGGGGGGGGCAAAGCTCCAGTGGGCCCCCTCAGCACTTCACTTCTGCCGGGAGCTCCTGATAGAGTTCGGAGGGAACGTGGAGGGGCCCCCTCAATTATCGTTACGCCACTGCCACCCAAGCAGTAATGTTTATCACCTGCCCCATCAGATGGAACATATTATGTAATGGGGTCTAAGAAGTTACCTCTCCCCTTTCATCCAAAACAGGTCAAATTAGCACAAGTTCATGGGTAAACTCGTCAGCAGTAGCACCACGACAAGGTATTGACCTATGCTACTGAGCATTCACACCATTCACACCTTCATTCATGCTACCTTGCTTCCCATCAGACCCACAGACATTCCGCACCCAGCTCCAGATAGGGGCGGTGCCAGAGTTCCTGGAGCTCAAGGCAAAATTCAATTCGCCTGAGGAAGAACCCCAGAAATTGCTATTAAAAGCTGTTTGCTGCAACGTCAAGGAACCTCATAAGGCCTTACCACACCTTATGGAAGCTCCGCCCCCACCTCAAAGTGCATCTCTCTGGCGGTCTGCGAGGTGCTGCCTGGTTTCTCCCACTGAACGATCAAACAAGCACATGGCGGAGGCCTCGAGAAGCAGAACTGCCGCGGCCATCCTGTGAGTCTGACGTTAGCTAGGTGCCCCCAAGTCCCCCATTCACACTGCTTTCACACCATTCATAGCCCAGTCCTCAGACTGCACTCACACTGCAGGCATCCCAACTACGCCTCTGTACACAGCTGAGAGGTGAATGATGTCATAAAGCCTGTCAGGGTTGTGATGTAGTAGATGACATCACAAGGGATTGCTGGGAAATGCTGCTAACACTCCAGGCAGCAGGAGAGAAAGGACAGGAAGAAAACCGCTATGAACAAGGCACAGACAGGAAGAAAAAGAAATCAGACAGGGCACGCCCCTTTCATCCAAGACAGGTCAAATTAGCACAAGTTCATGGGTAAACTTGTGAGCAGTAGCACCACGCCAAGGTTTTGACCTTTGCTACTGAACATTCACACCATTCACACCTTCATTCGTGCTACCTTGCTTCCCATCAGACCCACAGACATTCCGCACCCAGCTCCAGATAGGGGCGGTGCCAGAGTTCCTGGAGCTCAAGGTAAAATTCAATTCGCCTGAGGAAGAACCCCAGAAATTGCTATTAAAAGCTGTTTGCTGCAACGTCAAGGAACCTCATAAGGCCTTACCACACCTTATGGAAGCTCCGCCCCCACCTCAAAGTGCATCTCACTGGCGGTCTGCGAGGTGCTGCCTGGTTTCTCCCACTGAACGATCAAACAACACATGGCAGAGGCCTCGAGAAGCAGAACTGCCGCAGCCATCCTGTGAGTCTGATGTTAGCTTGGTGCCCCCAAGTCCCCCATTCACACCTCTTTCACACCATTCATAGCCCAGTCCTCAGACTGCACTCACACTGCAGGCATCCCGACTACGCCTCTGTACACAGCTGAGAGGTGAATGATGTCATAAAGCCTGTCAGGGTCAGGGTTGTGATGTAGTAGATGACATCACAAGGGATTGCTGGGAAATGCTGCTAACACTCCAGGCAGCAGGAGAGAAAGGACAGGAAGAAAACAGCTATGAACAAGGCACAGAACAGGAAGAAAAAGAAATCAAAGACCGTGCACGCCCCTTTCATCCAAGACAGGTCAAATTAGCACAAGTTCATGGGTAAACCTGTGAGCAGTAGCACCACGCCAAGGTTTTGACCTTTGCTACTGAACATTCACACCATTCACACCTTCATTCGTGCTACCTTGCTTCCCATCAGACCCACAGACATTCCGCACCCAGCTCCAGATAGGGGCGGTGCCAGAGTTCCTGGAGCTCAAGGCAAAATTCAATTCACCTGCTAAAAGAACCCCAGGAATTGCTATTAAAAGCGGTTTGCTGCAACGTCAAGAAACCTCTTAAGGTCTTACCAAACCTTATGGAGGCTCCGCCCCCACCTCAAAAGTGCATCTCACTGGCGGTCTGCGAGGTGCTGCCTGGTTTTTCCCACTGAACAATCAAACAACAGATGGCAGAGGCCTCGAGAAGCAGAACTGCCGCAGCAATCCTGTGAGTCTGATGTTAGCTCGGTGCCCCCAAGTCCCCCATTCACACCTCTTTCACACCATTCATAGCCCAGTCCTCAGACTGCACTCACACTGCAGGCATGCCCGACTACGCCTCTGTACACAGCTGAGAGGTGAATGATGTCATAAAGCCTACCAGGACCAGGGGTGTGATGTAGATGACATCACAAGGGATTGCTGGGAAATGCTAACACTCCAGGCAGCAGGAGAGAAAGGACAGGAAGAAAGCAGCTATGAACAAGGCACAGTGCAGGAAGAAAAAGAAATCAAAGACAGGGCACGCCCCTTTCATCCAAGACAGGTCAAATTAGCACAAGTTCCTGGGTAAACCTGTGAGCAGTAGCACCACGCCAAGGTTTTGACCTTTGCTACCGAGCATTCACACCATTCATACCTTCATTCATGCTACCTTGCTTCCCATCAGACCCACAGACATTCCGCACCCAGCTCCAGATAGGGGCGGTGCCAGAGTTCCTGGAGCTCAAGGCAAAATTCAATTCGCCTGCTTAGAGAACCCCAGGAATTGCTATTAAAAGCTGTTCGGTACAACGACAAGGAACCTCATAAGGCCTTACCACACCTTATGGAGGCTCCACCCCCACCTCAAAGTGCATCTCTCTGGCGGTCTGCGAGGTGCTGCCTGGTTTCTCCCACTGAACGATCAAACAACACATGGCAGAGGCCTCGAGAAGCAGAACTGCCACGGCCATCCTGTGAGTCTGATGTTAGCTCGGTCCCCCCAAGTCCCCCATTCACACCTCTTTCACACCATTCATAGCCCAGTCCTCAGACTGCACTCACACTGCAGGCATGCCCGACTACGCCTCTATATATAGCTAAGAGGTGAATGATGTCATAAAGCCTACCAGGACCAGGGGTGTGATGTAGTACATGATGTCTCAAGCCTCTGAGGCCAAGGGTGTGATGTAGTACATGATGTCATAAAGCCTGCCAGGGCCAGGGGCGTGATGTAGTAGATAACATATCAAGCGATTGATGGGAAACGCTGATAACAGTTATGGCTACCTGGTGAGACCAGTGATGCATTCTGTTGCTAGGTGTTGACCCATCTGTCACATAACATCACAGAACCAAAAGATTGAAGGAAGGAAGTTACAATGAACTACTTATTAAGGTTTTGCACACATCCATTCAACCGAAGGTAATTCTGGGTATCCTGGGGAGACAAGGTGCCCAAGGAAACTCTAGCCTTAGAATCTGCTCATTTCTTCTCACAAAATTAACCTAATATATCCATACACAGCTGCTGCTTGAGTCTGAAAAGGCATTTTATTTGTGTGCAAGAGGCATTCCAAACGTAGAATCTGCATTCCAAACATAGGTCTGACTTTGCAAAGTAGAAGTTTGGTTCCAGGCTGCATTCTAATGGAATTCTTTTATTTCCTAATTAGAGCTCTCATTCCAAACTTAGAATGTCCTTTACAAAGTAGAACTGTCATTCTAAATTAGAACTAAAATTTCATATTTGCAAGGTCTGAACGTTACATTCTGACTTCATTGTTACCCCACAAACACCTTTATTTCATGTCTCGTTTTAAAGTCGATTTTGTGTGGAAACTGGAGTATCTTCTCTAAGGGGTGTTGCAAAAAATGCAACACTACTGTTCTCTTCGGGTTTGTCAAGGACACATTTGGTCAGGAAAAACCTTGTGGAACTTGTCCATGGAAAACAGCTGGGTACTTCGGAAAAGCCTGACAAATTCAGGACAGAAAGGTGGACATCAGCTATAATTCTCCGGTGCTGAGATGAAAGTGCCTCGCAGTGCAATATTCCGCATCGTAAAATGGTCTACCCTGCAGTATCGTCGATTGAAGTTATGGAATTTCTGATACGGTGTCCGCACAGCACAGGTCATTATGGGATCAGCGACACGGTGCACGAGCATAACTGTCGCATTAGTGTTAGTGCACATTATAGCATTAGCCAGTCAATGAACCAGCACACATTCACAATGTTCTCCCAGTCAACTGCTCCAACAAAGAAGAGGATGGACTGGTACAGGACCATTCAACTGATCCCAAGGAGTGGAAGGGAGAATGAGATGGTACATGGGGGATGGAATGATATAGGGACTGTGTGGTTACCTCTACCATCTCCAGGCCTGCTGAGACCTACTAGGTTTTTGGCCGGCGGTTGATCCTCTGCTAAACTTTGATTGAGGCTCCCGCTACCCAGCAGTACCTAAGGAGCTGAGTTTTCCTAATTTTAATGCTCCCTTGGCTTTCGAGAAATACTTGAAGGTTTCCACATAACTGTGAGTTGTTGTATATGATTGCACCACAGGTTAGGGTAAGCCTTAGCGTGCTTATACCGCCGTGGTGTTTTTGGTCCTGACGAAAGCTTCAACAAATTACGCATAGAAGCTGAAACATGTTGACCATTTGTTCACTTTTTAGGATGTATCTGGTCAATTAAATACCAGTTAGGGACATCCACTTCACTTCATTTTAACTGGTGCCTTGTTTTCGGCAATTACATTTTTTTTTGAGGATAAAACAAAGGCCCCTTTTTAAATTCACTATTTCTGCACTTATCACACTTCATAGAAGGTTTTTTCAAATAAGGGGACTGTGTGATGAAGCATGTCACCAACCAGGTTGGTGAGTGAGGGTTCTTTTGACTCCCCCCCCCATTTTCTCATAAATCCTTCTTTTCATAAACTCTTCCTTATTGCGTGGATACACTCTTTTGTTGTTTGATTATTATTACCTCTAAATGGAACATAGAAAGCTACTTCATTAATATTATTGAACTATTTTTAGCTCCAGTAAGTGCCTACATAGCACAGCCCAGCTGATTCATATTTAATTACACATTTATTCCATTGATTACAATAATCATATTTTAATTGAATTCATGAATGGCCTTTGTTACAGAGAGGCTATGAATAGGGTCCACAGGTGATAGACGATTATTCATTCATATCATATAAGAGAATCTATGTAGTAGCGCAAAGAAGACAGGATGGAATATAGAGGGTATTTGGAGAGACCATATGCGTAGGAGCATGGCAGGGGATACATTTGACAGTAATACAAGAAAACGAATGTAGAACAAGCAATTGGAATGCAATGGGTCTCGCATTACTGAAAGCTATTGGCGTTGCCCTATTATTTGCAACACCAATAGGTCAAACCTTTAGTAATGCAAGACCTATTGCATTGCAAATGCTTGTGTAATCTTGATCTTACCTCTGGGATCCCATGACATTTTTCAGCAGACCAGTGTCTGCATTGATTACCATTGGTTGAAGTCAATCAATGCTAAGCAATGGGCAGGCTCTAAGCCCCCTTTAATCTACATTATAATGCCTCGCAAGCACCAGCTCATTGTCTGCCTCAGGCGATCCATAAAAAATGTCCATTAGCACAGAAGATTCCATTCTCCCTGTGTGGAGTTCTAAGATGGACTTATGTATTAGGAAGTAGTGTACCTTATATTATACAAAGGTGGGAGAAATATGGGACCATGAGGATTCAACCATAATCTGCATACACGTTGGTTCATATACACACATCTCTGAGGCTAGCTGGGCTTATTTGCTTGAAGGTGCCACTTGCTAAGAGTCCTGCTCCCTCGCTTTGTCGGCTGTATTATACATGTGACTACTATATTTCGAATATGTTATGTTACAACGCGATCAAAATGATTGCGGAACATTACATCGCAGTTTTTACAACGACTTGCATTGGAGGGCGTTGGACTTAGGAATAGTATGATTTACTATACCAACACCAGTCTACGTACAGTAGGGAAAGTGTTGGAATAGTAAATAATACTATTCGTAAGGTTAGAACGCCATCCAGCGCAAGTCGTTGTGATGAGTTGTGTTGTATTACCCGCGATGTAAAGGCATTGCGATGCAATGCCCGCATGGTAATGGATGTTTCCCCTATATTTCCAGCCGAGACAGGGCAGGGCAGACACCATCTAGGTTTAAATGAAAAGTTTACTGATCTTAATTATGTGAGGTTTATGAGGGGTTTTGAGGTGCGCTAGTGGGTCTTGCAGAGAAGATTCATGTTGTGGGGTACGATGGGCTTTCATTGCAACATGTAGACCTCTGTTATGATGCTTTACTGTTATACGATCATATCACAGGCTGTAACTAGCGCGTGGCAGCCGATGCTCACGAGCTCTCCTGCGCGAGAGCATCCCTGTTCTCCTCCCCTCCCATTGGTTGCCACAACATTCCACCTGCCCTGGGGTTCCCTGTCCCCAACTGTCAACTGTCATTATCCTGCCAAGACGTTCACTCCGCACCTGTGTGGGGCTGTTATGTGTTGGAAACGGGTAGCGTGGTGCAGAGCGGGCGGGCCAAACTCCGGAGGAAATGTGCAAAGCATCCACGCAGCACACAGGCGACACACAAGGCACACTACAAAAAGAGACACCACACCAGTTTAGGTAAAAAGAACTTTTGTATTGTCCAAAACCACAAGGTGTCAATAGGCAATCTCTGTACTGCTCCAACTGGCGCTCGGTTAACATTTACAGGGGGGAATTATGTACAGGGCAGGGCCAATCGGGCCCCTGCCGGAATCATTGCGACATAGAAAACCATGAAAATAAATCCATCAGCCTCAATCCTGCAATAAAAGCATCATGGCACAACATCAGCAAAAGTCCGGGACACCTGGAATAAAACACCTCATGGCATTCCCGTATGCATCACCAATAGGACTGACTCCTGAGCCTGAGGCAGAAATTAGGGTAGGCAGCGCATCAATACATCAAACCCTGGCATCTAAAACTAGCGCTGCACATAACGAATCAATGGCGCTTCACGTAGAGCCTGTTAACATAGCGCTGCACATAACAAATGACTAGCACTTTGAATCAGGCATATACACATAGCGCTGCACAAAACCAGGCCTTAGTGCGCAGAGCATGGCAAATAAACATAGCGCTGCACGTAGCAAGGCCTTAACGCTCCAAAACATAGCCTTTAACATAGCAGTTGGCATAGCGCTTAAGAACATGACATTTGAATATAGCGCTGCACATATCAGCTCCCTAGCGCTTCAAACATGGCTGAGCAGGGGATCCCTAGTTCCATCTGCGCCAATGCCCCATGGTGGCAGCTGCCCACTGTCCGGCGGGGCCGTTGAGTCTAGGTGACTCCGTCCTGGTCAACTGGGAGCGCAGGGACCCCTCTTCGGGGACCCGGGGAGGGGATTAATGGCCCCCCCCTCGTTGCAGCTGCCCGCTGTCAGGTGGGGCAGCTGTGCAGGGAACCCATGCGGCACTAGTCAGAGCCCAGCCCCACTCACCATTCCTTGGGGGCTGGGCAGGTGTGTCCACCGCTGTTAGACAGAGTCACACTGGTGCCAAGGGGGGGGGCGGGCACCGACAATGTGCCCCGTCACCCTCTCAATCCCCCGCTCCTACAAAAGGCCTATTCGGTGCAGCCGCCCGCCTCCGCAGTGCAGCTGTGAGGGCTGGGGCTGGTGCAGGCACTCGCTCGGCCCCCGGGGGCCTCAGGCGTACCTCGAACGGCCCCCACCGGTCTCCGCATGTAGCCCCACTCACCGGCAGTCCTCGAGGCGGTCTTCGGGCGTCTCTCGTGGCAGGCAGCGCACACGGGGCTCTCCTCCGCTCCGGACTTCACCCGGGACTTAGAGGCAGCCTCAGCAAGGCTGCGGACGTCCTCGGCTGGGGGAGGCGGGGTAGGCTCCCGTTCTCCCTCGCTGCTCTCCCCGGCGTCGGACTGCACCCGGGCCCTCTCCTGGGACCCGGGACTCTCAGGCACGGTTCGCGGGGCTCTCCTCACCTCCGGAGAGCCCCTCGCCACGGAGCGACGTCTCCATCGAGCCTTGGGGGTGACGCCAGCACGGGGTAGGCTCCCGCCTGGCTCTCGCGCCACTACTTCCCCTTCCGGGTCGCCGCAGGCAGAGCGGCGGCCCGCTCCTCGTCTGCACCCTGGTCGCGGCGGTGACTTTCGTCAGTTTCTTCTTGCGAGCGGGGGCAATACGGGGTAGGCTCCCGCGATGAGGTTGCACAGCGCGGGGTGGACACCCGCTTCCTGGCGCGCTTGACAGCTCAGGCCGCGGCGGTGATTTCGGGCAAACTTCTTGCGGGGGCAATACGGGGTAGGCTCCCGTTTTCAAATACAGCGCCAATACGGGGTAGGCTCCCGCGATGAGATTAAATCTTTAAAGGTGGCACACACGCGGGGTGGGCTCCCGCTGGGCGCCTAATTAGGCTGGCACCCGGGGTAGGCTCCCAATATATCTTTCCGCGCCCAGCTCTCACTGGCCACACGCTCCTCACCTCCTTTGGGCCACGAGGTATAGCGCTTTGCAGGCGCAAGGCGGTCCCACCAGCTTTAGGGGCAGTGCACAGTCACTTCAAAGATAGCGCTCACCAAATATAGGGCTCTCCTTCAAGGGGCAGCTTGTAAATAGCGCTCTCCTTCCAGGGACAGCTTGTAAATAGCGCTCTCCTTCCAGGCGGCTTGTAAATAGCGCTCTCTCTTTCCTGCCCCTTGGTGGAGGGTTTCTTGAGGGGGGGGAAGTTGCGTTGGTGGCTGCAGGCGGACTAATTAGTCTCTGCCTGTCGTCCCTGGATTTTCCCCTCGCCGGGCCAGATCAGTGGGTAGTTCAGGATCCCTCACTCACTTGAAAGGCAGCACCTAAGCCCTGTCACTTTCAGAGGCATAGGTCCCTGACTAATCCTACCGCCTAAAACTCCTGCGTAGGCTTCTCCAGGTTTGCGTTGCCCCAACTATAGCTTTCCCTCGCCCTGGGGACAGTAGAGGGGGGTAGATAGGCTCAGGGCCCAGCACACAGGCCTATGTGGCGGTAACCCCTGGCAGCAGGTCCCCTCTCTCTCTGGTCCACCCTCTGACTGACTGCATGGCAACCCAGCTCCGCCCTTTATACGCCCCTCACCCCACCTTCCAGACAGTGCCAGAAGCTTCTAGAAGCGTCTGGGGAGACTGGCTCTAACTGGCCTAGGGGGAGGGGTAGAGCACCCTGGGTGCCAGGCTTCCCTCCAAAAGCTGGGGCTGCTGGGAAATAACCACTAGACTGTCAACCTAGCTCAGTCAAACGGCGCAACCGCACAGCTTTGGCATCCATTTTAAATTACATTTTTAAAATGGGGAAACTCAGTCTGCACACATTCAATCTTTGCATTTCACATGCATTCACGTAACATGCGGTTTCCCATAAAAGCGAAAAATTTCGGGAAAAAGGGCCAAGTCCAACACAACCCCCTTCCATCCAAAAGCCAGGGTAGACCGATCAATGCCTTGATGGGCTTCCTTGCTTAGGGCGAGAAAAGGTGGACGCAGGCGCGCAACTGTAGGAGCACCCGCAGGTTCTCCTCCACTCTGGAACCCGATGGTTCCCTCTCTCAACCCTTCCTCGACCGACTAAGCCACCACCCGGGGGTTCCCTAGCTGGTTGTGGCCAAGACTGGCCCCTAGGCCACCCAGATGTCTCTGGCCCTTGCGGTCTCACAGAGTGGGGGGCAGTAACCCCAGGCCCGTAGTACCCGTTGACCACTCTCCTCCTCCTCCTTCTTGCAGTTCCGAACTGCCACTGGTCCACCCACCTGGGGTCCGCACCCTCAGGCTGACCAGCCATCAGGGGCGAGGCTCTCCTCCCCCTACCTCTCCTTCTGGGGTTCCTCACCCTACTCCCATGCGAGGCACCCTCAGACCACCACTCTCTCCCCAGTCCAGGGCCTTGACCCTTCAACTGGTTCCCCAGCCTAGTGTCTAAACCCTTAGGCTGCACCGGTGCCAGGGGCGAGTCCTCCCTCCCCCTGCACCCCCTTCCAGAGTTCCGTACCCTCCCAACGGGAGTAGCACCCCTGGAAGACAATTCTGGGGGGACACTGCTAACAGATGTCCCACCCGCCAGGTCAGGCAGTACCCATCCCTGGCCTCCCAGCCCAGGATCTAAACCCTGTGACTGGGCCCACCCCAGAACCTCAGGAGCTCTGATTACAGACGCCCCTGGTTCTCCTGACACTAGGGGCTTCCCCTTCACTGGACGGCACATCAGGACAGCCTAGGCTCCCAACCTGGGGCTCCCTTACGGAACTCTCCAGGCCCTGAGACTGCGGTTGGGGCACCTCGGGACACCTCCCCGTCTCACTCCTTCCTATGGATAGGTCGTGAGGCCCTACAACCCTCTCTCTTCCCGGGGACCTAGCTGGGCTATTCGCCACCTCTCCCACCTCGCTGGGTTGGAAGATCGCTGCACCACCCCCTTCAGGGTCACTCCCCAATGCCTCCTCAGACACCCTGGCACTCACCCAGAGGTCTGCCTCCCGTGCAAGCTCCCTGGGGTCGGAGAACCCACACTGTACTAGGTGGTGACGCAACCTTGGGTAACAATTCCTGAGCATGTGCTCCCGGATGACTACCTGGCACAGCCCTTCCCACTCATTCACTGCACTCCTCACCACCCAATCCTCCAATGCAGTCCCACACACCTCCGCAAACTCCCCCCAGGACTGGTGGGACAGTTTTCCCCTGCCCCTGAACTCTAACCTGTCCCCCTCTTCCTGGGAATCAGGCCCCGTCTCCTGGGCTCTGGGAGTGGGACACCCTACATTGGATCCACTCTCGCTGCCACCACTGGATCCCACCCTTACTGGTGAATCCAGACCACAAAAACCACTCTCAGGGGACAACCTACCCTCCCGAGCTGGTCTCTCCCTGGCAAAGGCCCTCTATGCCTCCGCCATCCTCTCCTGCGCTAGGACCTTCTCCGTCTCTAGCCTCTTCTCCACCCTCAGCCGCGCTAGCTCCACCTTGAGCCTTTCCAGCGCCAGCTGATGCTCCCTTCCTTCCCTCCTATCTACCCACTCTTCTGGGGACAGGGGAAGGGACGGGGCAGTGCCCCCAGGACTGGACCCAGCGCGGGACTCCCTAACTCTGGTGTCCTCCCTCGCTACTGGCGTCTCCCCCCGATCATCTTCCTCCTCCTGGTCAGTGTCACCACCCTCCTGGGTTATGGACGGGGCCCCCTCACTGTCGGAGTCCTCCCCTCTCTGGAGGTCCTCCTCCGGGTCTCCACTAAATCCACCCTTTAAATACGCGGAGGGGTAATCTGACAGGTCCCCACCGATCTCTAAGGGTTCCCCCCTCTTGAGGGCCTCATAGAGAAATAACTTCCAGCGCGTGTTGCCTACTGGGGGTATCCCTCTCTCTCTGCAGAAATACATCACTTCCTGCTCCGTGTATTCCATAAGATCATCCTCGTTGTAGGTTGACCCCATCCTGGCACGGTACACCCGGGACACACCACCCACAGTGCAACAAGGGGACACAATTTAAAAACACACTTCTAGGAGGAAATCACAATCAGGAAAAACAATAATTCCCCAAAACCTGAGATTACTTTTAAATGCTCAATTTGCAGTGTAACCCGTGGTCGCTGCGGTACTGCGCAAACACAGGTCCTATCCCACCGCTGAACACCAAAGTTGGAAACGGGTAGCATGGTGCAGAGCGGGCGGGTCAAACTCAGGAGGAAATGTGCAAAGCATCCACGCAGTACACACAGGCGACACACAAGGCACACTACAAAAAGAGACACCACACCAGTTTAGGTAAAAAGAACTTTTGTATTGTCCAAAACCACAAGGTGTCAATAGGCAATCTCTGTACTGCTCCAACTGGCGCTCGGTTAACATTTACAGAGGAAAATTATGTACAGGGCAGGGCCAATCGGGCCCCTGCCGGAATCATTGCGACATAGAAAACCATGAAAATAAATCCATCAGCCTCAATCCTGCAATAAAAGCATCATGGCACAACATCAGCAAAAGTCCGGGACACCTGGAATAAAACACCTCATGGCATTCCCGTATGCATCACCAATATGATTGACTCCTGAGCCTGAGGCAGAAATTAGGGTAGGCAGCGCATCAATACATCAAACCCTGGCATCTAAAACTAGCGCTGCACATAACGAATCAATGGCGCTTCACGTAGAGCCTGTTAACATAGCGCTGCACATAACAAATGACTAGCACTTTGAATCAGGAATATACACATAGCGCTGCACAAAACCAGGCCTTAGTGCGCAGAGCATGGCAAATAAACATAGCGCTGCACGTAGCAAGGCCTTAACGCTCCAAAACATAGCCTTTAACATAGCAGTTGGCACAGCGCTTAAGAACATGACATTTGAATATAGCGCTGCACATATCAGCTCCCTAGCGCTTCAAACATGGCTGAACAGGGGATCCCTAGTTCCATCTGCGCCAATGCCCCATGGTGGCAGCTGCCCACTGTCCGGCGGGGCCGTTGAGTCTAGGTGACTCCGTCCTGGTCAACTGGGAGCGCAGGGGCCCCTCTTCGGGGACCCGGGGAGGGGATTAATGGCCCCCCCCTCGTTGCAGCTGCCCGCTGTCAGGTGGGGCAGCTGTGCAGGGAACCCATGCGGCACTAGTCAGAGCCCAGCCCCACTCACCACTTCTTGGGGGCTGGGCAGGTGTGTCCACCGCCGTTAGACAGAGTCACACTGGTGCCAGAGGGGGGGCGGGCACCGACAATGTGCCCCGTCGCCCTCTCAATCCCCCGCTCCTACAAAAGGCCTATTCGGTGCAGCCGCCCGCCTCCGCGGTGCAGCTGTGAGGGCTGGGGCTAGTGCAGGCACTCGCTCGGCCCCCGGGGGCCTCAGACGTACCTCGAACGGCCCCCACCGGTCTCCGCATGTAGCCCCACTCACCGGCAGTCCTCGAGGCGGTCTTCGGGCGTCTCTCGTGGCAGGCAGCGCACACGGAGCTCTCCTCCGCTCCGGACTTCACCCGGGACTTAGAGGCAGCCTCAGCAAGGCTGCGGACGTCCTCGGCTGGGGGAGGCGGGGTAGGCTCCCGTTCTCCCTCGCTGCTCTCCCCGGCGTCGGACTGCACCCGGGCCCTCTCCTGGGACCCGGGACTCTCAGGCACGGTTCGCGGGGCTCTCCTCACCTCCGGAGAGCCCCTCGCCACGGAGCGACGTCTCCGTCGAGCCTTGGGGGTGACGCCAGTGCAGGGTAGGCTCCCGCCTGGCTCTCGCGCCACTACTTCCCCTTCCGGGTCGCCGCAGGCAGAGCGGCGGCCCGCTCCTCGTCTGCACCCTGGTCGCGGCGGTGACTTTTGTCAGTTTCTTCTTGCGAGCGGAGGCAATACGAGGTAGGCTCCCGCGATGAGTTTGCACAGCGCGGGGTGGACACCCACTTCCTGGCGCGCTTGACAGCTCAGGCCGCGGCGGTAATTTCGGGCAAACTTCTTGCGGGGGCAATACGGGGTAGGCTCCCGTTTTCAAATACAGCACCAATACGGGGTAGGCTCCCGCGATGAGATTAAATCTTTAAAGGTGGCACACACGCGGGGTGGGCTCTCCGCTGGGCTCCTAATTAGGCTGGCACCCGGGGTAGGCTCCCAATATATCTTTCCGCGCCCATCTCTCACTGGCCACATGCTCCTCACCTCCTTTGGGCCACGAGGTATAGCGCTTTGCAGGCGCAAGGCGGTCCCACCAGCTTTAGGGGCAGTGCACAGTCACTTCAAAGATAGCCCTCACCAAATATAGCGCTCTCCTTCAAGGGGCAGCTTGTTAATAGCGCTCTCCTTCCAGGGACAGCTTGTAAATAGCGCTCTCCTTCCAGGCGGCTTGTAAATAGCGCTCTCTCTTTCCTGCTCCTTGGTGGAGGGTTTCTTGAGGGGGGGGAAGTTGCGTTGGTGGCTGCAGGCGGACTAATTAGTCTCTGCCTGTCGTCCCTGGATTCTCCCCTCGCCGGGCCAGATCAGTGGGTAGTTCAGGATCCCTCACTCACTTGAAAGGCAGCACCTAAGCCCTGTCACTTTCAGAGGCATAGGTCCCTGACTAATCCTACCGCCTAAAACTCCTGCGTAGGCTTCTCCAGGTTTGCGTTGCCCCAACTATAGCTTTCCCTCGCCCTGGGGACAGTAGAGGGGGGTAGATAGGCTCAGGGCCCAGCACACAGGCCTATGTGGCGGTAACCCCTGGCAGCAGGTCCCCTCTCTCTCTGGTCCACCCTCTGACTGACTGCATGGCAACCCAGCTCCGCCCTTTATACGCCCCTCACCCCACCTTCCAGACAGTGCCAGAAGCTTCTAGAAGCATCTGGGGAGACTGGCTCTTACTGGCCTAGGGGGAGGGGTAGAGCACCCTGGGTGCCAGGCTTCCCTCCAAAAGCTGGGGCTGCTGGGAAATAACCACTAGACTGTCAACCTAGCTCAGTCAAACGGCGCAACCGCACAGCTTTGGCATCCATTTTAAATTACATTTTTAAAATGGGGAAACTCAGTCTGCACACATTCAATCCTTGCATTTCACATGCATTCACGTAACATGCGGTTTCCCATAAAAGCGAAAAATTTCGGGAAAAAGGGCCAAGTCCAACATTATGAATAAAGCTTTTTGCTGTAATTCGGTTCAGCGTCCTTTCTACAAGTGGCGACGAGCGGACTCACTTACAACGGACAGCCCCACTCCGGATTCTCCTGATTATCCTGATTTGAGCATCTTGAGTTTCGAGAAATCTTTTTTACCCTTCAAGATCCAACTCACACCTGCTTGCATCACGGATGCCGATATGACTTACCGGATGTAAGTCCAACGTATCCTTTCTGCCTGAGGTGCCTCAGCCTTCTTGCTAGTCTGTGCGCTAATCAGAGGACTTCTTGATCGAGTGTTGAACATCTGCACGTTCCGTGGAGTTCCTGCCCCCTCACTCGTGCCTGCTGCTGGCTCAAGGTAGAACTATCCTTTCCGAGCGCGCCCTCCCCACGCCTCGAACTAATCCTCCCCTTCAGCTTTGACGCTTGCGTGCTCCGCCCTCCGCATGACTGCTTTTCAGCGAGTATTACGACTGCCTTGTTTACCCAGCTCTCACCTTCGTGCGCAGCTGTTTCCTCCTGTCAGGGAGTCTTCGCGCACTTCGACGCTTGCCGCCCACGTCATTGAAACGCAGCGTCAGGCGCCATTTTGTGGGAACTGCATTCAAGCTCATGAGTTCGATCCCCATACCGGCACATTTACGGTGATGTGCACACCACTTCGATTTACATAAGCAAGCTACTGCACAGTTTTCACGTTCCTGTGACAACATTTAATATTTTCAGCATAGTTTATGGTTAATCTGTCCACTGCACACTGACTTTAAAGCATTTTATGACTGTCACCTTTTGGTCAACCCTGTCATCTGTGGTAAATATTTCGTTACCGGTACTATTTTTTATGCGGTAAAGTCTATTAAAAATAACTCAGTAAAATGAGAGGCAGAATCCGTGGTATTAGAGGTTTAAAAAGGCTTTATTCCTATACAAAGGAATACAATTTAAATTGTAGGCGTTCTATTCCATCACCACGAAAGTTCAGGAAGGAAGGGCATATATTATTGACAGGTAATCATTTTTATAGAAAAGGCATTACAGTAAAACAGATGTAGTAGGCGTATCAACTGATAAGAAAAATAAACTATGCATGCGTAACTAGAACAGGCGTAACTAGACAACGTCATCATACATGATGTCATTAGTGGGTGGATCCATAAGAGAATCCTGCAATGTCAGCAGAAATATTTGGCAGAGATGCGTGCGCAGCCGCATGACGTGTGATTGACGTGCAACTAGAGGGAGAAAGGGACTTGACATTTAGCTCTACATGTGGAGACAAAAGTCTGGGGTTATGTCAACCTAATCCCAAATCATATCTAATATCCTATGTTCAAAGAACTGTGTTATCTAAACAGAGAGGTCTCTTAGGATAGAATCTTATTCTATACTGACTATACTGACTGTTAGTGCGTGTACAAGCGTCTAAGTGTCTACACTAGATGCGAGGGGGTAGGAATATTCCATGGTAACAGGGCTATGAATTACTTGCATGAGGACAGCGAGGCCTGGCCCCTTTGCACGGTAGCTGGAGGAATGTTTACCTAAACTGCTAGACAGGAATGCCTCGGATGAGGGGCGGAGGAGATAATCTTGAAGGTGAAATACAGTTCTTGGCAGGCGACGGGCTGGATCAGGCACCGTTAGCCGCGCAGGGAGTGAGACAAAGTTCATGGTCACAGATGCAGGCTCAGACTGGAGCTTTCAGAGGCAGAAGGCAGGAAAAGGCTTGATGACAGAATTCGGGCCTACTCGCCTGAATCTGTAAAATGTGGAAAGTGAACCACATAAAGTCGGTGGCCTTTCATACTTAGAAAAGGAATATCTGACCCATTCATGGTGGATCTGAAAGAGGACATATTGACGGTGGACGCACATATATTTGCGTCTTCAAAACTGGAGCAGGAGGGAACATACATGTACGTATAGCATGTACATGGAGCCGTTGGGGTCTACGATAGGGGACATAACTGATCACAAAATTCATATTTCCTCATTCCCTCCTTGTCCCCTTCGGACCCTTAGGAGATATCGATCTTCATCAATCCATCGATCTGTTCATATAGCATCATTTGTTCTTCTTTCTTCTTCCGAGATCTCGAACGAAAACTTGGATGTGGGATACACGAGGTGGCACACAGACCACAAATCGCTGGCCCACATTGTAGACATAAGCAGCAACTGAATAGTATGAGAAAGCCAATACCTAGGAAGGAGAGCATTCTCCATCCCCAGGCTGACAACACGCCCCAGAACCAACCGGACCAAGTCCAGGTGCCTGGACTCTGGTGTATCTGGCTTACAATCTTATGAAGGCGGGTTATGGCTTTATATACTGACGGCGAATTTTCTGGTATGAAAATGCAACAACTTGATCCGATGACCCTACAAGCTCCGCCCCTATCGGCCAGGATGACGTCAAGGACAAGACGATTTTGAAGCACAACAATCCGCATAGCAGACTGCTCTTCTGTTAAATTGCCTAAGGCGGAAATAGTTTCGTTCACTACTGCTTCAAGGGTTCTGGTTAATCTACGTATCAGTTTACTATTAGTGACTGTACC
The DNA here is from genome assembly GCF_964204655.1 of Triturus cristatus. Lineage (NCBI taxonomy): Eukaryota > Metazoa > Chordata > Amphibia > Caudata > Salamandridae > Triturus > Triturus cristatus. Next base: position 1,156,855,773 of record NC_140580.1, on the reverse strand, counting down.
TATATAGGGAAAGAAACCTTTATTGAAATCTGTGTATTTTTCCCATGCTGTTTCGGTGTAATCAACAATTGGGAGATCTCTCTGCTGTCTATTGTGTACTAAATGAGTATTTCTATGATAATCAGGAGGAGCTAGGAAAACAGGTGGTAGGAGGAATGCTATGTAACAGGTACCATCCCAATCTAGAGGTAGGCGTATATATGCGGTCTGGCCACATATAAAGTAGGAATGACGAGAAGCTCTAAATGTAGACTTGCCTTGATCACTGAATTTTATTACAGTGGTGCATTTACTATGGCCCATGTGTATGGAGCCATTCTTTCTTATACATAATTCCCCTTTTACTGGGAATACGGGCATGGCGGGCACGATTGGTGTAGCTTCAGATTCAACGTTCAGGATCATGAGGTTAAGTGTAAAATTACCTAATCCATATACTTCATTTTCTAGATCAGTTCCTGTTCTTTTGGGAAGTCCCTCCTTGTTAGGGTAGCAGACTTTAAGCAAAACTAAGTTCAGGTTTCCCCATACCCAGTTGTCTTGATAAACTGCGGAATTCGAATCTAGGGAATTAATCAAACTAAACCATGCTCCACAGGAGCCATTGTGTGTGAACGGATAGGGAAAGAGGGGCAAAACTCCCTTATAGTTCTGATAGGGAGGGAGTCGGCCACATATCCAACAATTTGTGGCATTGCTGGTTTGATGGGAATGATGTAGCATACTAATGAAAGTGTTATTGCGCAGCGCAAATCTATAAGACAATTCATGTGGAGGTAATTCACTAAAAGAATGTTCTGCAGTTATATTATAAGCATGCTTAGGAACAGGGTAATACATATGCAATAGGATGCTGATAATGATGATCAAAAGACTTAGAAAAAACAAAATTAATAATGTTACTGTACAATGACTACGAAATGATTTACAATACGCATGCTTTTTGATCAGCATTTGATTATTTCTTTCTCTATTCCGGTCCAGAGGATACATGTCAGAGACAAATTCAACCGATTCACCTTGGAGAGGACTTAAACAATCAAATTGTCTGACTTACTGGACCTCAATTTTAGTTTATACAGTTCTTGTTTCGTGGATTCAGCCAAAGGGAGCTTTGAGTCTGTTTGTGAGGGAATACAGGGTTGAGTCTCTACGCTGGATGGTAGTCCATAAAATTTCTTGATATGACTCGAGTGCAACCACCCTTTTCTTCCTTCGATTTTCACAGCTGTCCTTGTGGTAAGTAAAACCAACTTCGGTGACTTCCACCTAGGATCCAGTTGGGTCTTCCGGTCGAAATTCCTGACTAAAACCAGATCCCCAGGAACCACGTCATGGGGTTTCACCTCAGTATTGTCGGGAAAAGCTGCGGATACCTGTGAACGACAAGATTGTAGTGCAGACATCAAAGAAGCCAGGTAATCTGTCAGCATATTACAGTCAACGTCAGTTATTTTACGAGGTATAGGCGTCCCCCACATATTTGGTGGTCTACCGAAGATCACCTCATACGGGGATAGCCCTGTTCGAGAATGTGCTACCATTCTTATGTAAAAGAGCGCAACTGGTAAGGCTACTATCCAATCGACTCCTTTCTCTCTACATATTTTGGACAATCTAATTTTCAGAGTTTGATTATGGCGTTCCACGAGACCTGCCGCCTCGGGATGTCGGACACAGTGAAACTTCCATTGGTATCCTAATAGAAGGGAAACGTGTTTCATTAGTTCGGATGAGAACGGCTGGCCGTTATCTGAGTAGACAACACGTGGTAAACCGTACCGTGGGAAGAATTCTCGAACTAACTGTTTGGCAGTAGTCGGGGCAGTGTAATCTGAAACCGGGTATGCTTCTGTCCAACGGGAAAGAGCACAGACAACTACGAGAACATATTTGAATCCTCGACATCGTTCCATCTGGATATAATCCATCTGGAGGACTTCAAAAGGGTGATCGGGAGTTTGGAATCCACCCTGCTCTACGGGGATGCTTTTACCTGGATTAAACTGACAACATATCATACAGGTACGAACTTTTTGTTTCGCTGCGGCTCGCAAGTGTTTGTTGAACCAAATGTGTTGAATGCTGTCTAGCATAGCTTTTTCTCCTAGGTGCGCTGGACTATGTATAGTGTTAATGATGACTTGGACCATTGAGTCGGGAAGAAACCATATAGATTTTTCCTTCGTCATCCATCCTTGATCTGTTTGGATCCCTCCTAATTCAGTCCATTTCTTTATTTCTTCTGGTGTAGCATGTGTCTGTATGTCAATTACATCAAGGGCGGGATCCTTAACTGTCATGCAATGTGTTGGTGTCAGGACTATTGTCTTTGTCATGTCAGTTGTGTGAGTCTGATTCTGAGCAGTCTGTTTAGCTGTTCTGTCAGCTAGATCATTACCCTGAGAAATAATATCGGTAACTTTTGTGTGGGCTTTGCATTTCATAATCGATATTGCAGTAGGTAGATGAATCGCGTCTAATAGGGCTTGAATGAGGGGTCCGTGTTGGATGTGGGCACCGTGAGAAGTTAAATAACCTCTCTCTCGCCACAGTACGCTGAAGTCATGGACGACTCCGAATGCATAACGTGAATCTGTGTATATGTTGACTTTTTTATTTGTGGCTTGAATACAGGCTTGTGTCAGAGCGATGAGCTCTGCTGCTTGAGCTGACAAAGTGTTAATACAATTTGTTTCAATGACTTCAGTGTCTGTTGTGACTGCGTAAGCGGCCACTAACTCTCCTGTACTAGTTCTCATACATGACCCATCTACATATAATGTCAAGTCTGGATCTGTCAAAGGGATATCTGTCAAGTCTTGTCTGGGTTTCGTCGTGATAGTAATGACTTCGACACAATCGTGTGCCAATGGATCTGTTCCGCCTACTGGTAACAGTGTGGCAGGATTTAACGTATTACAACGTCTGATTCCTATGTGTGGCTGAAACAATGTTAATTCGTAACCGGTGAGTCTTGCTATAGTCAAGTGTTGTGTTTGTGTGCGGTTCAAGAGAACCTCTACTGCATGTGGTACTTGTACTGTCAATTGATGTCCTAACACTATGGCATCGCTTTGTCGGATTGCTAAAGCTGTTGCTGCCACTGATTTTAGGCACGCTGGAAGTGCCTGCGCTACTGGATCTAATGTACTAGAGAAATAAGCACATGGTTTGTGCGATCCTGCTTGTTCCTGAGTGAGTACTGACAAAGCAGTACCTTTGCGTTCTGTAACAAAGAGTGTAAACTGTTTACTGTAACATGGTGTTGCTAGGACAGGTGCTTGACATAAAGCTTTCTTTAAGCTTTCAAAGGCATGTGTATGTTCTGGAGTCCAAGGGAGGACAGTCGATGTGGCTGCCTCCTGTGTTGTCAACTGGATGAGTGGCTTTGCTAGAAATGCATATTGAGGGATCCACTGCCTACAGTATGAAGTGAGGCCTATAAAAGCCCGCACCTCCTTTTGTGTCTTGGGTGGTGGCATGTTAGCAATTAACTGGATGCGGTCGGGTGTAAGCTGCCTTCCCTCCTTGGACAGCGAGTGCCCAAGATAAACAACTCGCTGGACACAGAATTGCAGCTTAGAAGGGGACACCTTGTGCCCCTTGTCAGCCAGAAATTTTAAAACCGTCAATGACGCTTTTTCACATTCATGTTCGCTTCGGGCGGTGATCAGCAGATCATCGACATATTGAAGCAAGGCAGTGTTAACTGGCATGTGGATACTGTCAAGTTCTCGTTTCAGTGCTTGGCTATAGATGCTGGGGCTTTCTGTAAATCCTTGAGGTGCGCGTGTGAATTTAAAACTTCGTCCATTTAAACTAAAACCGAATAAGTATTGACTTTCTGGATCAATTGGGACACTAAAGAAAGCATTCTTGAGATCAATTACAGTGAAAAACGTTGCTTCTGAGTCAATAGCTGTGAGTAATGAGGAGATATCTGGGACCACTGGGTATTGTGGTACAATACATTTATTTAATTCGCGCAGATCAATAACCAATCGATATACTGGTGGTGCTTTTGGATCCGTTCTTTTAAGAATCGGAATTATCGGGGAATTACATACATTGGAGTCTGTTTCGACAACCACTCCTTGGGCAATAAGCTCGTCAATGATTTGCAGTAAAGCCACTACAGCATCTGGTGGTAACTTGTATTGTCGCATTCGTGGTAGTACCACTCCTGATTTCAGTGTAACTCGATATGGTGTAATGTTCATGCAACCAACATCAGTGGGGCCTTGTGCCCATAAATGTGTAGGTAAATTCTGCAGTCGGTGGTCCATGTCTCTGGATACGTAGTGACCTTTAAAGTCACGTAAAAATAGTCGTACTCCTTCCGGAGAGCAACATATTATGGCTCCTAGAGCTTTCAATGTTTTTATACCTAACAAGTTTTCTGGACATGATTTAGTAAGCAATAAATCTGTCGTATGTGTTAATGGACCGACTGTAAGTGGAAGAGGTTGTGTTACATCATTAATTATAGGTTTTCCTGAGAATCCAAGGGAAATATTTTGTGAGCCTGAGAGGGGTGCCCCTGGAACTTCACTGCGTCTTATAGTTGTTCTGCTTGCCCCTGTATCAAGTAAAAACTTTCTGTCTTCCCCTAATAGTTCACTATGTACATAAGGTCCCTCTTGGTCTACAGGAACCTCTATAAGGGGTAAGCCAACTTCCCTCTCTAGGCTATCTCATGAGTATCGTTGATAATCGGGATAATCTGTTTGTGCATACTGATACATCTGTTGTGTTGTTGCTTGTGTTGCAGCAACAGGCTGCGCTTGTGGTGGTGCTACGATCTGTTGTGGAGCTGCCTGTTGCGGAGCTAACCTAGGTTGTGCCTGCTGAGGCAGTTGCTGTTGATTCTGATCCTGTCTAGGTGGACGTGGTCTCTCATGTGTTCTACCTGTGGCAATATTATGTTTCAGGACTGGACAATCGTGTATATAATGACCTGGTTGTTTACAGTAGTTGCATGTCCCTTTCGCAGGACTTGCGGAATCACCCTTTTGGTGACTATCGGCTGGAACTGATTGCGCAACAAGCATTTTCATTTTCGTATCTTTCATACGTCTTTGTTCATGTTCTTGTTCTTCTCTAATTCTATTGTGGTGATATTGTAACATCTGTAGCATCTGTGATGGGGTATTACCTTGCCAGGTACTTTCGAATTTCAATACTCTATTCTTGACTTGTAGCAGAGAATTTTCAACTAATTTTGTCACAAACAGATGTGGATATGACTCACTACTGGCTTTTATACCACTATTTATACTAAAACATTTTTCAAATCGGGAATAGAAATCACTAGTGTCTTCATCTGGTTTTTGTTTACAGGCTGAGATTGCACCCCAGTCTTCCTTTTTCGTAGTTAATAAACGTGGCAGTACCTGTATTAGTAATCCTGCTAATGCTGTAGTCTTATCCCCAAGCCCTGCTCCTGCAGCTCGGGCCTTTTCTTTGTTTTCTAATGCTGTCCAATCTATCTTTTGGTCTCCCACCTCCCATTCCTTTTCTTTGAGTTTCTCATAGACACCGGCAGGTAATAGGACCTTTAATATTTTCATAATGTCGGGGTAGGTATACTCTCCCATGAGTAACATGTCTTTTATCTCACGGTGGAAACCTGCTGGGTCCTTGTCATGACTAGGTACTACTTTCTTCATTTCTAATAATTCTAGTTTAGTTATAGGCGTGTACACAAACACGCGTGTAAAATTATCATCGGCACCTCTAATTGGGTGTACTTCGCGTAACGGATTCTGTCTATCTATGTGATACATTTTTCTCCCCATGATGGGAACTGGAACGTGTTCTGGGCATACGAAATTTAAATATTGATTTCGAGATTCTAGAATTTCCTTAATCAAATCAGTACCTGACCCTCTCCACATATTCGTGAGTAGTTCTGTCAATATGTCAGGTAAGGGTCCTGGATCGGAGTGTTGGTTTTTATATAATATAAGGAGGTGTTGTATCATGTATATACTAGCTAAACGTTGTTCATATGGGTCTAGATTCAGAAACGTGTGTGCAAGTACATCGTCATTGTATTCGCCGGGACTGACAGCCCATTGTACTGCTGACCTGGCTAATTCTTGTTCGTCCATGGAATCGAGCACGTGGTACCCCCTTCGATCTCGGAGTAATTTATCAGCGGCTTGAAATAAGTGTTCAGGGGATTTTGTATTTAGCATAGGGTTTGGAAGATGTCTATTACATTCTGGACGTATTGGACGTATTGGGTCGTTAAAACCTCTGGTATTATTATGGGGTCTTCCTCTACCTACATAAGCTATTGTTTCTACTTGGTCTGATTCTTGCTCCCCCTCCTCTCTGTTTAGGTCAGTGGGGTCTACCTCTAATCTTTCTTCGTGTATTCGTTCTATTTCTTTGCGGATCTTTCGGTACATAGCTACTATACATAACAGTTTATCATGTCTTCCTTCTGATATATTCTTACCCCAAGTGACAAGTTTTTGCATTTCTTCCGGATTTACCCCTGGCCGGTCTTGATTTCTGATTACACAGTTTATGAGGAAACGTAACAGTTGTCCCTGTACCTCCACTTTCTGGTACTCCATGGCTCTGCTAATACTTTCAGGACCTCGTCCTGACTGGACAAAGTGATATATATTTTCTAAATGTGTAGCCATTCCTGGTAGCTTCGTTAAATATATCGCGGCTCGTCGAATACGTAATGATGACAGCAGCATTTCGTCCCGTTTACCGGGTACAGGATCATATCTACAATCTACTAGAAGTTCCTTGAGCATGTCGGGGGTTGCTAGTTTGGGCGTACGTTGGTGTGCTAATTCTCTAAGGGAAAATTTATCTCCTCTGGGTGGCGTAGAAAAAATGTCTGTCGTACCTCCTATAGCACCGTCTGGGGTGCTGGACGTAAAAGGATTTGTTGAAGGTGAGACAGCAACCGTCGTTGCGGGAAAAACTGTAGAAACAGATGTGTTTGTCGGAATGCGTGTCAGAGCTTGTTGTTGTGGAGGTACAGACGGAGAATCTTGGCGATGAGCATCATCGGCAAGCGGTCTATGTGGTGCGGTATTAGTATACTCAGGAGCTGCGTCATCTAAATAGGAGGAAAGGAAAACATCTTGTGCGGTTCTAGGATGCCCCTTGGGATGTGCTTTTATCGGAAACAATGGAGGTGGCAAGTCTTTTGGTATTTCCGGAGTAGCCTTAGGTAACCCTTCGGCCAGAAGTGGATACATACCATTCATAAGGGCGTTTCTTTGTCTGTCTATTTGTTCTGATTTTACTCGGGTACCTTCCTCAAGTAATAGATTTTCTCGGGTTTTATTTGAATTCTCCCTGCCTTTCTCTTCCTGTCTGAGCGCTTTTTCTGTACGTCTATATGATTCTTTACGCCATAATTCAATGGCATCTTTCTGTGACTGTCTGGCTTTCTTTTTCCATAATTCTTCTTCTACTCTCATGATGCAATCCGCATTCCAGGTCCCAGCTGCGGGCCATCTCTGACTTTCTGGTAATTCTTTGGTGTAGTCCACCAATAAATCAAGAAATAATACGGCATCTAGGCCATGTTTATGATACATAAAGTACCCTGGAGTGTCCCTAGGTGGGATAGGAACGGCTTCTTCGAGTACACCTTTTCTAGTTTTGATCTGTCTTAGTTTCGAAAAGAGCGGCATTTTTAGACCTTATTACTAGAACACACTTTACAAAAACATAATAATGAACAGTCATTCACACCACAGTATATAGAACGTATTTAAAACATTTAACACTTAACAGTTTTACGAATAATGATAACTAATAGAAAACTAGTTACTGACATAATACTGACACTAGATAATACTTCAAAACATACTATATATACTGCTAAACAGTACAGATACACTGCTAAAACAGTGCAGACCGGATTTGTGTACCCAAACCCGTCTTGACCGGCACAGACTATGTGCACGTTAAATGCCTCCCCGGTAATGGTACTCACCGGGTAGCTCGGAACGGAAGGCCTCGGAACGGAACTGAAACTGGACTGGACCGGACTGGACTCGGAACTTCGGAACCTGGCGGGTCTCTGTATACCTCGGATCTTGCTCTCTCAGCTAGGCTCTGGTCGGGATACTTCGCACTTCTCACCGCCTCGTCTGGGTGTTGATCGCAGCCTCAGTCATCCCCGCTTGGCCGGAGGGAGATACAGGAAATCCTGCTGGTACGCGTTTTTGTCCGTTCAGCTGTGGCAGGAGACCGGGCCTGCAACGCACCGCCGGCGCGTGAGATGAGAAAGTGTCCCTGTTCGGGCGCCAATTTATGTGGTAAATATTTCGTTACCGGTACTATTTTTTATGCGGTAAAGTCTATTAAAAATAACTCAGTAAAATGAGAGGCAGAATCCGTGGTATTAGAGGTTTAAAAAGGCTTTATTCCTATACAAAGGAATACAATTTAAATTGTAGGCGTTCTATTCCATCACCACGAAAGTTCAGGAAGGAAGGGCATATATTATTGACAGGTAATCATTTTTATAGAAAAGGCATTACAGTAAAACAGATGTAGTAGGCGTATCAACTGATAAGAAAAATAAACTATGCATGCGTAACTAGAACAGGCGTAACTAGACAACGTCATCATACATGATGTCATTAGTGGGTGGATCCATAAGAGAATCCTGCAATGTCAGCAGAAATATTTGGCAGAGATGCTAGGAATATTCCATGGTAACAGGGCTATGAATTACTTGCATGAGGACAGCGAGGCCTGGCCCCTTTGCACGGTAGCTGGAGGAATGTTTACCTAAACTGCTAGACAGGAATGCCTCGGATGAGGGGCGGAGGAGATAATCTTGAAGGTGAAATACAGTTCTTGGCAGGCGACGGGCTGGATCAGGCACCGTTAGCCGCGCAGGGAGTGAGACAAAGTTCATGGTCACAGATGCAGGCTCAGACTGGAGCTTTCAGAGGCAGAAGGCAGGAAAAGGCTTGATGACAGAATTCGGGCCTACTCGCCTGAATCTGTAAAATGTGGAAAGTGAACCACATAAAGTCGGTGGCCTTTCATACTTAGAAAAGGAATATCTGACCCATTCATGGTGGATCTGAAAGAGGACATATTGACGGTGGACGCACATATATTTGCGTCTTCAAAACTGGAGCAGGAGGGAACATACATGTACGTATAGCATGTACATGGAGCCGTTGGGGTCTACGATAGGGGACATAACTGATCACAAAATTCATATTTCCTCACATCTTTTCACGCCAGTGTGTCAACGTAATTAATTTCTTCTGTGACACACACACAGAGGAACTTATCTTCCCGATTTGTGTTTGAGCTTCTTCTGTCCATCAGTGTACATCATGTGTGCGTTAAGTACCTTGAACCTGGCCCAACCTCAAGCCTTTCTTCCCCTCAAAGGAGCACCGTGCATGCAACATGTAGACCTCCCCGTGTATGCAGACCAATGAGGCCCTTTCGGGGTTAGAGCAGTAGTGTGTAGGACAAGTGCTATAGCAAGGTGAGCGACAGCAACCGGTGGCTGGGGCAGCAAATTGTTACTTTTCCAAAATTGCACCAAAACCTTTGTTCTGTGCATGGACAGGGAGGTAAAATACGTTCCACAGCTCTACTGAGCTGTCTATTTCTGCTACTTTGAGTTGCCGGAAATAACACTGCCCGGCAGGATGATCAGTGGAGTAGCATGGTTTCCTAATGCCACTATAACTGTTTTGTCCACCCAACAGGGCCGTAACACAGGCCCCCGCATCCCGCGCAGTGCGGGGGGGCCCCCCAAGCTCCAGGGGGCCCCCTCAGCACTGCACTTTGGCCGGGGAGCTCCTGATAGTGTCCGGAGTGGGCCCACACTATCAGGGGGCCCCCTCAATTATCGTTACGCCACTGCCACCCAAGCAGTAATCTTTATCATCTACCCCATCAGATGGAACATATTATGTAATGGGGACTAAGAAGTTACCCCTACCATGAGTCTGGGGCACCATGAAGAAGCCTTTTGCAGATCTCCACTACCCAAGGAGCCTTTTTCATTCTGTTCCCTGAAAGGAGGAGGAGCCTGTAACTGTACTCCCTGGAATCAGTGACTGCTCTCCCTAAAAAGGAAGAGGTCTTCTTAGGCCTGGCTTGACAGCGCAGCTGTCTGCTGACCTATTATTACCAATTCTTGAAAATATAGATAAAGGGAGCTCGGCTTCAACCGGAAGAGTATTTTTCTCTCACTTCATAAGACTGGCTGTCTGGTGTATCGCTCCACCTCCTATTGAGTGCTTAGGCTTGTTTACATTTCAAAAGTATACGGAATCATCACCTATTAAATTATTTATTTCAGGGAGGAATTTTATTTAGAAAACAATGGTATTTTGTTTTGCTTTTTTTCATTGCAGCTGAATACTTTATTTTTTTGTTAAGTTTCAACAACCAACTGGGGGTCTATAAGCTTTGTAAATGCTCATTTGTTATAGAAAAGCAATACCATAGCATCTATTTATGAAACATTCTTTAATACAAACATACCTTATTTCTAAATACAAATGGTAGTTATTACATGGCAGTTACTATGACACCTGTTGTGTAAAGCACCTGTCACAGACAATGGCTAGCAGAGGTAGAGAGAGCCCAGGCTACAACACAGGACGGAAGTGACAATGGGAGGCCTGTAATCTGAAAGAAGGCTGGCACAGGGGCTGCCCATAGCCACGATTTTGAATTTGAATTTTTAAAAATTTGTAAAGCGCACGTTCACAGAGCAGTTTCATGGCGCTAGAGGGATTCCTGGGCAAAGAGTACAGAGGACTATGAACTGAAGGCCTGCTTGAACAGGAAAGTCTTGAGGACCTTACGGAACTCCATGTAGGAGGAGGAAAGTCTGATATGGAGAGGGAGGGTGTTCCAGAAAGTGGGCGCAAGCACCGCAAATTTCTGGCCTCCAGATCTTTGCTTCTTAAAACGAGGAATGACTAGTTGAGATTTGGTGGATGAACGAAGGGCTCTGGGAGGACGGTAATTGATGATAGCAGAGTTTATAAAGGCAGGGGCCGTGCCCATCCGGGCTTGGAAGGTAAGACAACCGAGCTTAAACAGGGCCCGTTGCTTAATGGGGAGCCAGTGAAGAGCAATGAGGAGAGGTGACGAATGATGAAACTTAGGTAAACCATGAACCAGACGAGCTGCCTGGTTCTGCACCATCTGAAGACGTTGAAGTGCATAGCCAGGGGCACCATTGTAAATAATGTTCCCATAATCAATCTTGGACAGAACCATGGCCATTACAATCAGTTTTAGTGCAGAGGGAGAAAAAAAACGAGAAACTTTCCTAATAATGCACAGAGTAAAGAAACAAGAAGAAACAACCAAGCTAATGTGGGAGTGAAGGGTCAAATGATGATTAAGTATGATACCAAGGGTCTTGACTGAATGGGAGGGAGTGGGAGGTGAGCCAAGGGAAAGGGGCCAAAAGGAAGAAGACCAAGGGTTGCTACTGCCACCTGTCAGAATCAACTCTGTTTTATCCGGGTTGAGTTTGAGATGGTTCGCATTCATCCAATCCCGGATAAACAGCATGACAGACTGGAAGGCAGTGACAGCTAGCGAGGGGGAGGAGAAATTAAAAATGAGTTGTAGGTCATCAGCATAATTATAGACTGTGACCTCCATTTGTTGTAATGCAAAAATAAGAGGAAAAATATAAAGATTAAATAATAAGGGGGAAAGAGAGGATCCCTGGGGGACACCGCATTGAACCCTGCGAGTTGGAGCGGAAAATTCGGCCAAATGAACGGCCTGAGTGCGGTCAGTCAGGAAGGAGCCTATCCAGGCCAGTGCTTGACCCCCTATGCCCGCCGCCTCGACATGGGACAAGAGAATGGAATGGTCCACCGTGTCGAAAGCGGCGGACAAATCCAGGAGGACCAAGGCCTGAGGAGTGTTGGTATCGAGACCCTCCCTGAGTTGGTCCATAACTGAAATGACCACCTTCTCGGTGGAATGGCGGGGGCGAAAACCCGCCTGGCAGGGTGCGAGAAAGTTACCGTCCTCAATAAAAGTGCTAAGTGTCTGAGTGACGTGAGACTCAGCTATCTTGCCCAGATAAGGGAGAAGAGATATCGGTCGATAGTTTATCGTGGATGTGGGATCTGCCCCCGTTTTTTTTAGTATGGGGAGGATTATTGCTGTCTTGAAAGGGACAGGGACGAAACCATGCATGAAGCAGTCATTAAGGAGGGTAAGGACCGGGGATGAGCATTTGGCAAAGATCTGACAGAGAATACGTGCCGGGCAGATGTCAACTGGAGAGCCTGACTTGACACGGCTAAGCAAAGGAAGCAGGGATTCTCTAGTAAGTGCAGGAATGGAAGTAAGGGAGAGGGCATTGTCTGGAGGGGGGGAGTGAGAGAGAGTGAGCGAAGGGGGGGGGAATATTAGCTTTGATACAAGCTATTTTGTCAATGAAGAATTCATTTAGTGAATCACATAGCACCTGAGAAGGGAGGGTCTTAGGTATGGTTCTGTTCGAAGATGCCAACTCATGGACGGTGGCAAAAATCTCCCGTGGCTGACTTTCTGCAGCTAAAATACGCTCCGAAAAGTATTCTGTTTTAGCTGCCAGAATGGCTTGTTTGTATTCTTTAAGAGTGGTAGTGTAATATTGTTTCCGGGTAGGGCAGTATTCTTTTCTCCAGGCTCGTTCGGCCTGCCGTAACTCCAATTTTTTGGCTTTGAGGCCAGAGCTGAACCACTTGTTGGCATTGTGGGTACGGTTGAAGGTGACCTGCTTCAGGGGGGCCACTGCATTACAGGCTTTAGCTAGCCAGTGATCTAGTGTGATGGTCTGGGAGTAGGGGGTCAGGCCTGATAAGTCTGGGCAAGTAGTGATTAGGGAATTACATAGAGAAGGAATATCGACTCGATTCCAGTTCCTTGTTCGAGTGGTTTTTGGGCAAGAAGGAATTGTTTTATGACTCAGATCCAGGGAAAAAGCAAGCATAGAATGGTCTGACCATGGACAGGGGGAAATTTTGGGGGCTGATATCGGGATGTTTAATGTCCATATCTGATCAAGAGTGTGGCCCTGAGTATGAGTAGGGCCTTGGACATGCTGAATGAAATTAAGGCTGAGGAGCAGTTGTATAAAGTCCTTGGATTTGGTATCTTCAGCAGGATCGGTAGGCCAGAAATTAAAATCTCCCAGGACAAGGACGGAGGCGTTATTGACCACCAAGGTGGCCAATAATTCCTGGAAGGCAGAGAGAAAGCCTGGAGATGATTGGGGTGGCCGATATGTTAGTACACAGGTAATAGGGATCTTAAAGGAGGTGGAACGAGCTACAAGGCAGTCGGCTGCAGAGATCATAGATGAGGCAAGTGTTTGAAAATGAAGGTCTTTGCGAGCTACTCCACCGCCTACTTTGTTCTCTGAGCGGTCTGCGCGGAGCATGGAATAGTGAGGTGGGAGGGCTGCCAGAATGCTGGGTAAGGAATCCGACCTATACCATGTTTCAGTTAGAAACAGTAGGTCAGGAGAGTTGGAATCTAATAAATTGAATATTTCGATCTGATGTTTAACGGCTGACCTCGTGTTCACGATGGCGGACTGAAGTACCCTCAACCTACACCAAGAAGAGGACAAGCATGCCGATCAATGGTGAGGCAGATACTTCATCTTATGCTTTCCCCTGCCACGCTCATCCAGTCTTGCTATTCCATGTAACCTCTGGAACTTGGTTTCCTGCATTTGTATTGGAGGAAATCAAGTACCAGAAATTAAAGACAGATACAGGAGTGGACAAACTACTCACACCTGGTGTGTGACAAGATGATATTCCATGAGGATGCACAGCTACGTGTAAAACAGAGGTCACTGCTGCCCTGTAGAGAATAAATAGAAAGCGCGTAAGAAGGCAGTGTTGTCCAGAACACACTATGTGTCAAACTCAGGGGATATATAGCCTCCTTGGCTTAACACTGCACTCCGCCACTTCTGAAACGCACGCTGCACCGTATTTACAAGACTACGGTGCAGCCTTGCGTTTCCCCATGTGCTGGTGCTAATTTATTTGCCTACAGCCAACGCAGGCACCCTTGCACCTTAGTGCAAGGGTGCCTGCTTTGTGGAGAATGATTGTTTATGAGCAGGACGGTGTCCCTTCTAGGAAGGTGTTTTGAAACTTCTATGTGTGCTGCTTAGCGCAGCACACATAGAAGTTTGCAAAGTATAATTTTTGTAATGATTGTTTCTTTGCAGAAAGGGACACCTTCCTGCACATAAACAATCAAAGGCATTTTTCTGTTTAAATGTGTGCTGCACAACGCAGCACACATGGAAAAAGCAAAAATGAGAGAAATAAAACATTTCTCCTTGTTGCACCTGGGTAAGATAAGGTTTCCCCTGGTCTTAATTTTGGCGCTGCCCCATATTTATGCCACCCTTGTAAATATGGGGCTGCATCAAAATCAATGGGTGTTGCAGTAGATCGCCCACCACAACACCCAGTGCTGCCCCTTTCACGATCAGTGTAGCTCGGAATGTTGTCTTATTCACAAGGCGGGGATAAGCCACGTTAAGTGGTTTAACGCCGCCTTGTGAATAAGGGCAAAGCCCCCATTGTCACCACAGCATCGAGAAAAGTGACTCTGTGGCAGCGATTGTAGCTTGTAAATGTGCCCCACTCTTTCTCAGGCCCAGACGCTTATCCCAAGCAAGGTGGTGGCTTATTGGCACCCAAGTCATTAAGAGATTGGCCCCACTCAGACCCCTGAGCAGCTATGAGAACCAACCTTCTGTTTCCCGGTGGTATTCATGAGCTAAAAAAATATACAGTTCACATTCTAATCCATACTTCTAATGCAAGTGCCTCTAAATACATCTACAGTAGGATTCTCACGGGGACACTGAAAGCACGCCGTCACTTCCAACTTAAGTGGAGGGTCAGGGCTTGAGGGAAGAAATGCTTTTAACATGTTTCATACCATATAGCATCATAATCTAGTTTTAAAGAAATGAAACTCTAAATGGTGATTATTATGATTAAATATTGCTTAATATGACATTTATGCGTAACAGGACAAAAATTAAAGCCAAAGTCTCCTTGAATCCCTCTGGTAGCTTAAATGTGCAGGGTATAGATGTTGCATCTAATGTGTCTAAAGCAGAGTCACCCCAGTGAAAACAGAGTCACCCCAGTGAAAGCAGAGTCACCCCAGTGAAAGCAGAGTCACCCCAGTGAAAGCAGAGTCACCCCAGTGAAGAGTCACCCCAGTGAAAGCAGAGTCACCCCAGTGAAAGCAGAGTCACCCCAGTGAAAGCAGAGTCACCCCAGTGAAGAGTCACCCCAGTGAAAGCAGAGTCACCCCAGTGAAAGCAGAGTCACCCCAGTGAAAGCAGAGTCACCCCAGTGAAAGCAGAGTCACCCCAGTGAAGACAGAGTCACCCCAGTGAAAGCAGAGTCACCCCAGTGAAAGCAGAGTCACCCCAGTGAAAGCAGAGTCACCCCAGTGAAGACAGAGTCACCCCAGTGAAAGCAGAGTCACCCCAGTGAAAGCAGAGTCACCCCAGTGAAAGCAGAGTCACCCCAGTGAAGACAGAGTCACCCCAGTGAAAGCAGAGTCACCCCAGTGAAAGCAGAGTCACCCCAGTGGAAGCAGAGTCACCCCAGTGAAGCAGAGTCACCCCAGTGAAAGCAGAGTCACCCCAGTGAAAGCAGAGTCACCCCAGTGAAAGCAGAGTCACCCCAGTGAAGCAGAGTCACCCCAGTGAAAGCAGAGTCACCCCAGTGAAAACAGAGTCACCCCAGTGAAAGCAGAGTCACCCCAGTGAAAGCAGAGTCACCCCAGTGAAAGCAGAGTCACCCCAGTGAAGACAGAGTCACCCCAGTGAAAGCAGAGTCACCCCAGTGAAAGCAGAGTCACCCCAGTGAAGAGTCACCCCAGTGGTTGCACCAGTTTTTCTCTGAAGGCAGCAATGAACTTCTTTCAGAACGTGTGTCATCCTAGTACGAGGGGAACTTCTGTTCCCCTGTACCCCTTTACCCCTTGCATTTTCCGTGCTGCTCCTTAAATTTACCTCTCGTCATCTCAAGCCCAGAATCCACCGACCATCACAGTCTTTAAACAAACAGAACCACAAAGCTTCCAATGGCTGCCCACTATGCATGTGGCACATTCAGCACAACATATCACTACAAGCTTACCCATGTTTCTCACATTTCTCCACCAATTCACCCTTCCAACGATCTAAAGCAGTGTGACATGCAAATCCAGATACAGTTTCATTCCTTGCAGTGCCGAGAAGCTCCTCCCAGAGATTGTCACCTCTATAGACAGGTGCGGGGCTTTCAACACGTTTTTGATCTTGTGAAAGCAGTACCTTTCTTTCTGTGTCTTTCTGCTTCTCTCCTATTGAGCACAGGATCTTTCATAGGTCCTTTTACCCAGTTTCTTTTTCCTGATTCCTGAACTCAGAGACACATGAAATGTGTTGCCAGGCTAATAATGCACCTTGACAGCTGGAGCAGGTACCACACAGGTCCCACCAGCAGGCCGCGTGTATCCTGCAGGCCTCCAGGCCTTCACTCCAGAGGCAGCAGTTACTGAAAGTGCCAGGAAAGAGGGAACCTTTCTCAAACCAAAATCACCCACAATGCACCATTGAGCTGTATATCATCATGGAAGTCATTTAAGGGTCGAAGCTGCGACCCGCGGCTTGTCCTTTGCTATCCCTAGCAGTGCCTTTGCGGCCCCTAGCCTCAGAGGTGGCAAATTCAGTGCCAGGAACACGGGGGCTGCTGGGGCTCCAATCTCTTTATTTTCTGTTAATTAATTATTACACTAATGTGTAAGTATGTGTGTGTGAGTGAAAGTGGATGTCAAAGGGCTTGTAATGTCAGTTCCTCTACCCCGGGCATTTTGGGGAATTGATGTCCATATATATCATATATTTTGTTCCTGCCTAGCAGTTTGTGTTATGCCAGTAAGGCATTTTATGTGTCTAGCTTAAGGTGCGATTCTGTGGTGAATGTCTTGTAGAGTGAAACCCCTCCAATTGAAGAAAAGTACTAAAAACACATGAGTAACAAAGTTTTAGTAAACACCAATGCTTGAAGTATTTCAAGCAATACCCTATAGATATGCCTCTATGTTTCCGGTATCAGCGATATATAGCGCCTCTAGCCGATGTGCAAGGTGCCTGCCACAGATGGTTTCCCCCAAACACAGTGTCGCTCCCTCACTTGCCTTAACATCAGCCTTACCAGCAGTGACATCAATTTATTGCCTTTTTCTGTTGAATGGTTTTACCACGTGAGAGTCATCAGAAATAAGCTGTACACCTCATTGTGGACAGGTAAAGTGTACTACCACTCCCTCGTGCAACCAACATGAGTTCTGGATTTGTGGTAGGTCTGAGAGATGTTGGTTTGGCTGAAATGTGTATATTTTCCTTTCAAATACATGTTTATATAGTACAGTTATTGAACTGATGCCACACGCTGAAGAACTTCTCGGCACTCGAATCTCAAAGTAGCGGCCGCTTCCATTGAGAAGTGGTGAGCCGAGAGGGAGGGATACAAACCAAAAACATTAGGGAAGGCAGAATTAAAAATATATAAAAATGCACTTACCTAGTCCGACGGTTGTCCCCCTTGCTTGCATTTCTGATGATAATTGTCCTTCTTCAGTAGAGAGCAACACTTTTTTGGGGTGTGCAGGAGATGCTGCCCAAAGTCTTCTCAGGTCTCAGTACCATGGGCAGCATATCCAGCACACCCCCAAAAAAAAGTGTTGCTCTCTACTGAAGGACAATTATCCTGAAACACGTGTGTAGAGATACAAAGCACTGGCTGCACCAACAAGGGTGAAAAACTAAAGCCTGACACCGAAGAAAGTGTTATCATGCAATGCATTTATTATGAATCATCGGCGCAAACTGAGTGCTGGAGGGCAGTGTGCGCCCACCCCCTCCTATTTGAAAAGGCTCCCTTGAGCTAACAAGCTGACGAGCTCTGGTTGAAGCACCTGCAACCAGCGAGTGGTTCTGAGACCTGGGAAGACTTTGGGCAGCATCTCCAGCACCCCCCAAAAAAGTGTTGCTCTCTAATGAAGGACAATTATCCTGAAACACGTGTCTAGAGATACACAGCACTGGCTGCACCAACAAGGGTGAAAAACTAAAGCTTGACACTGAAGAAAGTGTTATCATGCACTGCATTTATTAAGATGCATTGGCGCAAACTGAGTGCTGGAGTATGAGGCAGTGTGCGCCCACCCCCTCCTATTTGATAATAAAAATGTTTTATATCATTTTAGTTTTTCCCGTCTGCCTGTCCTGGCTTTTAGCAGGGGGACAACGCTCCTCTGCCCTAGTGGAGGAGAGGGGGAGTGTTTATTTCAAACCAATTAACTGGAACTCTTTTATCAATGGGAGCTGGTGAGCTTGCACTACCTTGGGTCAACACAATGGGCCTGTGTCTGTGTCCACCTTCCTGATGTGTTGCAGGGCAAGTAATGGAGCAGCCCTGTTTTTGGTAAGAAAGTCTGTTCAGGCTCCTTGAATATAGGTTTGCTGTGCTATATGTAGTTGATACCTGAAACACAGGAAGACATTTACAGGGTATGGCTTGAAATACTGCAAGCAAAGGTGCAAACTATTTGCTGCTCAATCTTTGAATTACTTTTTAACTTAATTTTCAAGTATTTTACCACAGAAGCACTACTTAAGCCTGATCATGAATTGTTTTACAGATATAAGCCAGACTGCTGCTTTGATGGGAATTTACAGATATGATATACAGCTCAATGGTGCCAAAACCGAGTTCGCTGCTTCCAGGGTAATGCCAACTTCTGAAAATGCCTTCACATCTTTTAGGTGCCCCTTTCTACTGGTGCCACCAAACTACTCACATTACAAAATAAGATCTATTTGTGCCATTTGTAAAAACAAAATCGAGAACAAATAAAACAAATTGGGAATTGCTTCCAACAGAAAAATCAACCAACAAATAAAAGAATGTCAGAGTAAGATAAGAAACAAAACAGCAGAGAATAAAGTGAGGAAAAGAAAAGTAATGAAAAATCAATGCTGGAAAGTAATGACATAAGGAGTAGGTAAAGCAACACGATGAAAGTAAAAATGCATGATGTAAAAAAAGAAAGGATAAAATAAAGACAGCGTAAAGAATGACAAACAAATGAGAAAGTATGGAAGCAGGAATGAGAAAAGATACACTAAGAATGAGAAAAGAGACACAAGAAAGTCCAATAATCAATTTTAGAAAGAAGAAAAGCAATGAGGAATGTGGGAAGGCAATAGAATGAAATTAAGACTGAAACAATAAGAAACACTAAGCCCACAGAAGAAAAAAAGGAAGCAATGAAAGAAAGTGTAAAGAGAATGAAGTGAGATGTAGCTGTCAAAATTGAGAAAAGAAAAAAGGAAAAGTGAGAAAGACAGCATGAAAGGACAGGAAGAAAGCAGCTAGGAACAAGCCACAGAACAGGAAAAAGAAATCAAAGACAGTGCACAGCCCTTTCATCCAAAACAGGTCAAATTAGCACAAGTTCCTGGGTAAACTTGTGAGCAGTAGCACCACGCCAAGGTTTTGACCTCTGCTACTGAACATTCACACCATTCACAAGTTAGTTCATACTACCTTATTTCCCATTAGACCCACAGACATTTCGAACCCAGCTCAAAGTGCATCTCACTGGCGGTCTGCGAGGTGCTGCCTGGTTTCTCCCACTGAAAGATCAAACAAGCAAATGGCAGAGGCCATGAGAAGCAGAACGGCCGCGGCCATCCTGTGAGTCTGATGTTAGCTCAGTGCCACCAAGTCCTTCATTCACACCGCTTTCAAACCATTCATAGCCTAGCCCACACACTGCACTTACCCTGCAGATATCCAGACTACACCTCTATACACAGCTGAGAGGTGAATTATGTCATAAAGCCTACCAGGGGTGTGATGTAGTAGATGACATCACAAGGGATTGACGGGAAACGTTGATACCACTCTAGGAGGAAAGCAAGTATGAACAAGGCACAGAACAGGAAGAAAAAGAAATCAAAGACAGTGCATGCCCCTTTCATCCAAAACAGGTCAAATTTGCACAAGTTCATGGGTAAACTTGTGAGCTGTAGCACCACGCCAAGATTTTGACCTTTGCTACTGAGCACTCACACCATTCACACCTTCATTCATGCTACCTTGCTTCCCATTAGACCCACAGACATTCCGCACCCAGCTCCAGATAGGGGCGGTGCCAGAGTTCCTGGAGCTCAAAGCAAAATTCAATTCGCCTGAGGAAGAACCCCAGAAATTGCTATTAAAAGCTGTTTGCTGCAACGACAAGGAACCTCATAAGGTCTTACCACGCCTTATGGAAGCTCCGCCCCCACCTCAAAGTGCATCTCACTGGCGGTCTGCGAGGTGCTGCCTGTGTTCTCCCCTAAATGACCAAACAACACATGGCAGAGGCCTCGAGAAGCAGAACTGCCGCGGCCATCCTGTGAGTCTGATGTTAGCTCGGTGCCCCCAAGTCCCCCATTCACACCTCTTTCACACCATTCATACGCTGGGCCTTACACTGTACTCACAATGCAGGCATCCCCGACTACATCTCAATACATAACTAAGAGATTAATGATGTCATAAAGCCTGCGAGGGTCAGGGGTGTGATGTAGTACATGATGTCTCAAGCCTCTGAGGCCAAGGGTGTGATGTAGTACATGATGTCACAAACCTGCCAGGGTCAGGGGTATGATGTAGTAGATGACATCACAAGCGATTGATGGGAAACGCTGATAACACTCAAGGCTGCCTGGGGGGACCAGTGATACATTAGGTTGATAGATGTGGGCCCATCTGTTCTGTGTTCTCTTTATTTCATACTATTTTGAACCTGCCTAGAAAGACAGAATGGGTCAGAGGATTTGTTTCAGAATTTCTCTTTGTATTTATTATTCCACAGATGTTGTGGCCTCGATGGTCAATAATTCCCACTAGTCATCTCCTTTCAATGTTGCTGCCAAAAAGAATGTCCTTCAAACCCATCTTCAAGGAATCTGTAAAGGCGCTGGTGAGACGGGCCTAGTGCACTGCGCAGGAATGCACAGCTTTTCATTATGTGTCTTGCTATCTGCTCTGCCCACTTCGCAGGTGTGATTCAGACTTTCAAATGTCAGGGTGGGATCTAGGGATTCAAAGACACCTTACATCATTCTTCTGCACTCACTAGAACAGCCTGGCAGCGGTCTTATGGCTGGGCTCTTTATCTGTGGGAAGACTGCCATACACTTCTTCTTGTGTGACTATACACAGCTTCAAGAGCATTGCACACATTTATTCAATAGAAGGTAATTCTGGATACCCTGGGGGGACAGGGTGCCCAAGGAAACCGTAGCCTTAGAATCTGCTCATTTCTGCTCACAAAATGAACATAAGATAACCATTCACAGCTGCGGCTTGAGCCTTGAAGGCATTTTATGTTTGGTGCAGGAGGCATTCCAAATGTAGAATCTGCATTCCAAACCTGGATTTGACGTTGCAAATTAGAAGTGTGGTTCCAATCTGCATTCAAATGGAATTCTTTTATTAGAACAGTCATTCTAAATTAGAACTCAGATTTCATATAAGCAAGGTCTGAATGTCACATTGTGACTTTTTTGTGACACGACAAGCACCTTCGTTTCAAGTCTCATTCTAAAAAATGTGATTTTGCGCAGAAATTGATGTTTCTTCTCTAAGGGGTGTTGCAAAAAAATGTACCACTACTGTACTCTTCGGGTTTGTCAAGGACACATTTGGTCAGGTAAAACCTTGTGGAACTTGTCCATGGAAAACAGCTGGGTACTTGGGAAAAATCTGACAAATTCAGGGCAGAAAGGTGGACATCAGCTATAATTCTCCGGTGCTGAGATGAAAAGGCCTCGCAGTCTAATATTCTGCATCATAGAATGTTCAAACCCTACAGTATCGTTGCTTGAAGTTATGGAATTTCTGATGTGGTGTCCGCATGGCACTGGTCATCATGAGATCAGCGTCATGGTGCAAGAGCCCGGCTGTCACATGAGTGTTCGTGCACATTATAGCATTAGTCAGTCAATGAAACAGCACACATTCACAATGTTCTCCCAGTCAACTGCTCCAACAAAGAAGAGAATGGACAGGTCCAGGACCGTTCGACTGATCCCAAGAAGGGGAAGGGAGAATGGGATGGTACATGGGGGATGGAATGATACAGGGACTGTGTGTTACCTCTACAAGGAACACACAAAGCCACCTCATTAATATTAATGAGCTCTTTTTAGCTCCAGTAGGTGCACACACAGCACAGCCCAGCTGATTCATATTTAATTACACATTAATTCCATTGATTACAATTAACACATTTTAATTTAACTCGTGAATGACCTTTGTTACAGAAAGCCTAGGAATAGGGCTCACAGGTGATAGGTGATTATTCATTCATATCATATAAGAGAATCTATGAAGTGGAGCAAAGAAGACAGGATGGAATATGGAGGGTATTTGGAGAGACCATATGCTTAGGAGGATGGCTGTGGGCACATTTAACAGTTATACAAGAAAGCTAGTGTAGAACAAGCATTTGCAATGCAATAGTTCTCGCATTACTGAAAGATTGAGCTATTGGTGTTGCATAATTATTTGCAACACCAATAGGTCACACTTTCAGTAATGCGAGGCCCACTGCATTGCAAATGCTTGTGTAATCTTGATCTTACCTCCGGAATCCCATGACATTCTTCAGCAGGCCAGTGTCCGCTGGGAGGGAACCAAGCATCGAAGCACAATATTAACCAACCAGAGAAAAGGAATTTTAAAAAGCAGCCCAACTAACCAACCAAAAGCAGTGGGAGTGTCCAAAGTCCCTGGTAGCCCATATACCAGATAGAGCATGCCTTGCAGAGCAGCGCATGCGGTGCCCAGGCTCGACCTAAAAAAGTTCCTCTGAAAGTGCACAACTAGTGGAAAGGACAAACACACAAAGAGAAAGTGAAACCCGCCCACGCTGAATAATCAAAATCAAGAAAAGGCAATGAGAGCGACGATGAAGTCACCCAATGGTAAGCAATGGGCAGGCTCTAAGCCCCCTTTAATTACAACATAATGCCTCGCAAGCAGCAGCTCATAAGCTGCCTCAGGCGATCCATAAGAAAATATCCATTAGCACAGAAGATTCCATTTTCCCCGTACAGAGTTCTAAGATGCACTTATGTATTAAGCAGTAGTGTACCTTATTTTATACAAAGGTGGGAGAAGTATGGGATCATGAGGATTCACCCACCATCTGCATACACAACGGTGCATGTACGCACATCTCTGAGGCTGGCTGGTCCTTTTTGCGTGGGGATGCCAATTTCTAAGAGTCATGCTGCCTCGCTTTGTTGGCTGTGTTATACATTTGACAACTAGATTTCAAGTCGAGACAGGACAGCCACCATCTAGGTTTAAATCAACATTTTTCCAGATCTTAATTATGGCACGTCTATGAGCGTTTGTGAGATGCGCCCGTGGGTCTTGCAGAGAAGAGGCATGCTGTGGGGTAGGATAGGCTTCCGTTGCAACCTGTAGAACCCCCCCCATGTGTGCAGGCAAACGAGGCCCCCTCTTCGGGGTAGAGCAATAGTGTGTATGACGGGTGCCACAGCAAAGCGAGAAACCATAAACTGTGGATGGGACAGCAAATTGTCAGTTTAACAATGGCCCTAAAAATCCTTGTTCTAACTTTGGACAGGGAGATAAAATACCTTCCACAGCTCTACTGAGCTGTCTATTTCTGACAGTCAGAGTTGCCGACACTGCCCAGCTGGTAATGAGTGGAGTAGCATTGTTTCCTAATGCCACCGTAACTGTTTTGTCCACCCAAGCAGTCATCTTTATCACCTGTCCCAACAGATGGAACATATTATGTAATGGGGACTAAGAAGTTACCTCTCCCGTGAGTCAAGCGCAGCGGCCTCAGACCTATTATTACCAATTCATCAAAATATAGATAATTGAGCTCGGCTTCAACCAGAGTATTTTTCTCTCACTTCATAAGACTGGCTGTCTGGTGTATCGCTCCACCCCCTATTGAGTGCTTAGGCTTGTTTACATTTCAAAAGTAAGCGGAATCATCACCTATTAAATTATTTATTTCAGGGAGGAATTTTATATAAAAAACAATCTTTTTTTCTTTGCAGCCGAATACCTTATTTTTTAGTTAAGTTCCTACAACCAAGACATGTCTATACGCTTTGTAAATGCTCATTTGATATAGAAATGGAATGAAAGAGCATACTTCTAAGGAACATTCTTTAATACAAACATACCTTATTTCTAAATAGAAATGGTAGTTAATACATGGAAGTTACTATGACACCTGTTGTGTAAAACACCTGTCACAGATAATGGCTAGCAGTGGTAGAGAGAGCCCAGGCTACAACACAGGACGGAAGTGACAATGGGAGGCCCGTAATCTGAAAGGAGGCTGGCACAGGGGCTGCCCACAGCCTCGATGGCGGACTAAAGTACCCTCAACCTACACCAAGAGGAGGACAAGCATGCCGACCAATGGTCAGGCAGATACTTCATCTTATGCTTTCCCCTGTCCGTGTGACTAGCTCATCCAGACTTGCTATCGCATCTACCCTCAGAAAGTGGACAAACTACTCACACCTGTTGTGTGACAAGATTATATTTCATGAGGATGTACAGCTACGTGTAAAACAGAGGGCACTGCTGCCCTGCAGGGGAAAAGCAGAAAGTGTGTAAGAACACAGTTTTGCCCGCAACACAGTATGTGTCAAACACAGGGGCATTTTTACAAGGAAGTGGCAGAGCGTGGCTTTAGAACCTTGGCTTAATGCCATGCTCCGCCACTTCTGAAACGCAGTGCTGCACTGTATTTACAAGAATATGGTGCAGCCTTGCGTTTCCCCCTGTGCTGGCCCTAATATAGCTAGCTAGCCCCAACGCAGGCACCCTTGCACTTTAGTGCAAGGGTGCCTCCATTGCGGGAAAGGATTTATGAGCAGGAAGGTGGCCCTTCCTGCAAATAAACAATCTGAAATGGTGTATATATGCCCCACTCTTTCTCAGGTCCAGACGCTTCTTCCAAGCAAGGTGGTGCCTAATTGGCACCCAAGTCAGTAAGAGATTAGCACAACGTAGACCACTAAGCAGCTATAAGTACCAACATTTTCCATTCTGAGCCAAGTGCCTCTAAATATATCTACAGTAGGAGTCTCATGACGACACTGAAAGCATGCCGTCACTTCCAACTTAAGTGGACGGTCAGGGCTGGATGGAGGAAAGACTTTTAACATGGTTCATACCATGTAGCATCACAATTTCGTTTTTTTTTTTAAAAAGGAAACTTTAAATGGTGATTATTATTATTAAATATTGCTTAGTATCAAGTTTGTGCGTAACATGACAATAAAGATAACCAAAGTCTCCTTGAACCCCTCTGGTAGCTTAAATGTGCAGGGTATATATATGGCATCTATGTGTCTAAAACAGAGTCACACCAGTTTGTCCTTGCATTCTCCTTGCTGACCCTTAAATTCACCTCTCGTTCAAGCCCAGAACCCACCAACCGGTAAACAGCGTTAACAACACATGCGAAACAACGCGGTAGTTACGACTGCGTTGTTAGTTTGCAAACTGTTACAACGCAACTCGGAACAACGACTTGCGTTGTACGGGGCAGAAGGTGTTGGATTTAAAATCCAACACCTTCCCTACTGTCTGCACAGACTGGAGTTGGAATAGTAAATTATACTATTCCAACATCCAGCGCCCCTTACAACGCAAGTTGTTCTTCCGACTTGCGTTGTAACAGTATGCAAACCAACCACGCAGTCGTAGTAACGACCGCGTTGTAACGCCATGCATTGTAAACGCATGCAAAATAAGATGGCATATTCCACCAACCATCAGTGTTTAAACAAACAGAACCACAAGTCATCCAATGCCTGCCCACTATGCATGTGGCACATTCAGCACAACATGAACTCACCCTATCACTACAATCTTACACATGTTTCTTATATTTCTCCACCAATCCACCCTTCCAATGATCTAAAGCAGTGTGACATACAAATGCAGTTACAGTTTCAGTTCTTGCAGTGCCGAGAAGCTCCTCCCAGAGATTGTCATCTCTATGTACAGGTGCGGGGCTGTCAACATTTTTTTGATCTTATGAAAGCAGTACCTTTCTTTCCGTGTCTTTCTGCTTCTCCCCTTTGAGCACAGGGTCATTCGTAGGTGCTTTTGCCCAGTTTCTGTTTGTTGATCCCTGAACTCATAGACACATGAAATTTGTTGCCAATGTAAGAATGCACCTTGACAGCCAGAGCAGGCACTACACAGGTCCCACCAGCAGGCCGCGTGTATCCTGCAGGCCTCTAGGCCTTCACTCCAAGGGCAGCAGTCACTGAACATGCCAGGAAAGGGAACGTTTCTTGTACCAAAATCACCCACAAAGCACCATTGAGTTGTATATCATGGGCGTCATTTAGGGGTCGCAGCTGCGACTCCTGGCTTTCTCTTTGCTCCCTCTAGCACTGCATTTGCGACCCCTAGTTTCACAGGTGCCAATTCAGTGCCAGGAACACAGGGGCAGATTGGTCTCCACTCTATTTTCTGTCAATTTATTATTACACTAATGTGTAAGTATGTGTGCATGAGTAAAAGTGGATGGCACAGGGCGTTAATGTCACTTCCGCTACCCCAGGCATTTTGGTTAATTGACGTCCATGTATATCATACCTTTTGTTGGATTCTAGCAGTTTGGATTACGCCAGTAAGGCATTTTATGTGTCTAGGTTAAGGTGTGATTCACTGGTGAATGACTTTTAGAGGGAAACCCCTCCAGTTGTAGAAAAGTACTAATAACGCCTGAGCAGCAATGTTTTAGTAAACATCAATGTTTGAGGTATTTCAAGAACTACCATTTAGAAATGCTTCTGTGTGTCCATTATCAGCTATGTATAGCCCCTCTAGCCTATGTTCATAGCACTTGCAACAGATGGTTTCCCCCAAACACAGGGTTGCTCCTTCACTTGCCTTAACATCAGCCTCACCAGCAGTGATATCAATTTATTGCCTATTTCTGTTGAAAGGTTTTACCACGTGAGAGTCTTCAGAAATAGGCTGTACACCTTATTGTGGACAGGTATTGTGTACTACCACTCCCTCGTGCAACCAACATGAGTTCTGGATTTATGGTAGGTCTGACAGATGTTGGGTTGTCTAAAATGTGTATATTTTTCTTTCGAATAAATGTTGATATAGTACAACTATTGAACTTAGGCCACATGCTAAAGTACTTCTAGGCACTCGAATACTGAAGTAGCGGCCACTTGCATTGCGAAGTGGTGAGGCGGGTCTGATGTTAGCTCGGTGCCCCCAAG
This sequence comes from Triturus cristatus, assembly GCF_964204655.1. Classification (NCBI taxonomy): domain Eukaryota; kingdom Metazoa; phylum Chordata; class Amphibia; order Caudata; family Salamandridae; genus Triturus; species Triturus cristatus. The sequence goes on along the minus strand of NC_140580.1, from coordinate 1,156,828,361 downwards.
TCCCCCATTCACACCTCTTTCCCACCATTCGTTGCCTAGCCCACACACTGCACTACCCTGCAGATATCCCCGACTACGCCTCTAAACACAGTTTAGAGGTGAATGATGTCACAAAGCCTGCCAGGGGTGTGATGTAGATAACATCACAAGGATTGATGGAAAACGCTGATAACACTCAAGGCAGCATGAGAGAAGAGACAGGAAGCAGCTAGGAAAAATGCACAGAACAGGAAGAAAAAGAAATCAAAGACAGTGCACACCCCTTTCATTCACAACAGGTCAAATTAGCACAAGTTCATGGGTAAACTTGTGAGCAGTAGCACCACGCCAAGGTTTTGACCTTTGCTACTGAACATTCACACCATTCACACCTTCATTCATACTACCTTGCTTCCCATCAGACCCCCAGATATTCCGCACCCAGCTCCAGATAGGGGCGGTGCCAGAGTTCCTGGAGCTCAAGGCAAAATTGAATTCGCCTGAGGAAGAACCCCAAAAATTGCTTTTAAAAGCTGTTTGGTACAACGACAAGGTACCTCAGAAGGCCTTACCACACCTTATGGAAGCTCCGCCCCCACCTCAAAGTGCATCTCACTGGCGGTCTGCGAGGTGCTGCCTGGTTTCTCCCACTGAACGATCAAACAAGCAAGTGGCAGAGGCCATGAGAAGCAGAACTGCCGCGGCCATCCTGTGAGTCTGATGTTAGCTCGGTCCCCCCAAGTCCCCCATTCACACCTCTTTCACACCATTCATAGCCCAGTCCTCAGACTGCACTCACACTGCAGGCATCCCGACTACGCCTCTGTACACAGCTGAGAGGTGAATGATGTCATAAAGCCTGCCAGGGTCAGGGGTGTGATGTAGTAGATGACATCACAAGGGATTGCTGGGAAATGCTAACACTTCAGGCAGCAGGAGAGAAAGGACAGGAAGAAAGCAGCTATGAACAAGGCACAGTGCAGGAAGAAAAAGAAATCAAAGACCGTGCACGCCCCTTTCATCCAAAACAGGTCAAATTAGCACAAGTTCATGAGTAAACTTGTGAGCAGTAGCACCACGCCAAGGTTTTGACCTTTGCTACTGAGCATTCACACCATTCACACCTTCATTCATGCTACCTTGCTTCCCATCAGACCCACAGACATTCCGCACCCAGCTCTAGATAGGGGCGGTGCCAGAGTTCCTGGAGCTCAAGGCAAAATTTGATTCGCCTGCTAAAAGAACCCCAGGAATTGCTATTAAAAGCTGTTCGGTGCAACGACAAGGAACCTCATAAGGACTTACCACGCCTTATGGAAGCTCCGCCCCCACCTCAAAAAAGCATCTCACTGGCAGTCTGCGATGTGCTGCCTGTTTTCTCCCACTGAACAACCAAACAACACATGGCAGAGGCCTCGAGAAGCAGAACTGCCACGGCCATCCTGTGAGTCTGATGTTAGCTCGGTCCCCCCAAGTCCCCCATTCACACCTCTTTCACTCCATTCATAGCCCAGTCCTCAGACTGCACTCACACTGCAGGCATCCCGACTACGCCTCTTTATATAGCTAAGAGGTGAATGATGTCATAAAGCCTGCCAGGACCAGGGGTGTGATGTAGTACATGATGTCACAAACCTGCCAGGGTCAGGGGTATGATGTAGTAGATGACATCACAAGCGATTGATGGGAAACGCTGATAACACTCAAGGCTGCCTGGGGAGACCAGTGATAGAGGTTGATAGATGTGGGCCCATATGCCACATAACATCACAGAACCAACAGACTGAGGGAAGGAAGTCAGTTACCATCATCTTATTATTAAGATTTCCTGTGTTCTCTTTATTGCATACAGACGCTATATTTAATCTGCCTAGAAAGACAGAATGGGTCAGAGGATTTTCAAAATTTCTCACTCTCTTGATTACTCTACAGATGTTGTGGCCTCGATGGTCAATAATTCACAATAGTCGTCTCCGTTCAATGTTGCTGCCAAAAAGAATGTCCTCCAAACCCATCTTCAAGGAATCTGTAAAGGCGCTGGTGAGACGGGCCTAGTGCACTGCGCAGGAATGCACAGCTTTTCATTCTGTTTCCTCGTATCTGCTCTGCCCATTTCACAGGTGTGGTTCAGGCATTCAAATGTCAGGGTGGGATCTAGGGATTAGAAGACACCTTACATCATTCTTCTGCACCTACTAGTAGAGCCTGGCAGCGGTCTTATGGCTGGGCTCTGAGTCTTTATCTGTGGGAAGACTGCCATAGACTCCTTTATGTGACTACACACAGCTTCAATAGCATTGCACACATCCATTCAATCAAAGGTAATTCTGGATACCCTGGAGGGACAGGGTGCCCAGAGAAACTGTGGCCTTAGAATCTGCTAAACTCTGCTCGCAAAATGAACCTAATATATCCATACACAGCTGCTGCTTGAGCCTTAAAAGGCATTTTATGTTTTGTACAGAAGGGATTCCAAACGTAGAATCTGCATTCCAAACATAGGTCTAATATTGCAAATTAGAAGTTTGGTTCCAATCTGCATTCTAATAGAATTCTTTTATTTTCTTATTAGACCTCTCATTCCAAACTTAGAATGTCCTTTACAAAGTAGAACTGTCATTCTAAATTAGAACTCAAATTTCATATTAGCAAGGTTTGAACGTTAGATTTTGACTTTATTGTGACATCACAAACACCATCATGTCAAGTTTCGTAAATTCGATTTTGTGTGGCAACTGGAGCTTCTTCTCCAAGGGGTGTTGCAAAAAATGTAACACTACTGTACTCTTCGGGTTTGTCAAGGACACATTTGGTCAGGTAAAACCTAGTGGAACGTGTCCATGGAAAACAGCTCTGTACTTGGGAAAAGTCTGATAAATTCAGGGCAGAAAGGTGGACATCAGCTGTAATTCTCCGGTGCTGAGAGGAAAATGCCTCGCCGTGCAGTATTCCGCATTGTAGAATGTTCAAAGCCTACAGTATCGTCAATTGAAGTTATGGAATTTCGGATGCGGTGTTCGCACAGCAGTGGTCATTATGGGATCAGCGTCATGGTGCAAGAGAATGGCTGCCACATGAGTGTTCATGCACACTATAGCATTAGTCAATGAACCAGCACACATTCACAATGTTCTCCCAGTCAACTGCTCCACCAAAAAAGAGGATGGGCAGGTCCAGGACCGTTCAACTGATCCCAAGGAGGGGAAGGGAGAATGGGATGGTCCATGGGGGGTGGAATGATATAGGGACTGTGTGTTACCTCTACAAGGAACACACAACGCCACCTCATTAATTTAATGAGCTATTTTTAGATCCAGTATGTGCACACATAGCACAGCCCAGCTGATTCATATTTAAATACATATTTATTCCATTGATTACAAAAATCATATTTTAATTTAACACCTGAATGGCCTTTGTTACAGAGAGGCTATAAATAGGGCCCACAGTTGATAGATGATTATTCATTTATATCATATAAGAGAATCTATGTAGTAGAGAAAAGAAGTCAAGATGGAATATGGAGGAAACAGCGTTTACAACGCTGTTTCCTCAATGCGGTACCATTACAACATGTTCGTTACAACGACCGCGTTGTTACCACAAGTGCCATTACATCGCAAGTCATGCTGTAGGGGGCTCGATTGTGTTGGATTTAGAATTCAACACCTTACCTGCTGTTGCACAAACTGGAGTAGGAATAGTAAATAATAGTATTCCTAAGTCCAGCGTGCCCTCTACAATAAGTCGTTGAAACGACTTGCCATGTAATAGTTTGCGTGGTAACAACGCAGTCGTTGTAAAGACTGCACTTTAAAGGAATGCGTGAACAACGCATTAGTTGTAAACACCTATATTTGGAATATAGAGGGTATTTGGAGAGACCATATGCTTAGGAGGATAGCTGTGTACACATTTCACAGTAATATTATTTGCAACGCCAATAGGTCAAACGTTTAGTTATCCAAGACCTATTGCATTGCAAATGCCTGTGTAATCTTGATCTTACCTCCAGAATCCCATGCCATTCTTCAGGAGGCCAGTGTCTGCTGGGAGGGAACCAAGCACCGAAAGGCGGCACAGAGGCACAATATTAACCAACCAGAGTTGAAATAAATTTTAAAAAAGCCCAACTAACCAACCAAAAGCGGTGGGCATGTCCGAAGTCCCAGGGTAGCCCATATACCGAATACAGCATGCCTCGCAGAGCAGCGCATGTGCTGCTCAGGCCCAACCTAAACAAGCATTGGCATAGCCAATAGGTCTCGCCTTTGGGACCTTATAAGTGTTTAGCGAGAGCTATTGCCTTTGCCAGTGTGTTTAAGCTACGTGTAGCGTAGTGCGTCTGCTGTACAGTACATTTAAAAAGTTATATAAGTGTTATAAGAAATTGTGTTACCTTATATATAATTAGGATATTATGTATAATTGAACAACTGTATTAAAAAAGAAATAACATAAAAAATGCTGCAACGCATGTCTAATTTCTAATTGTATCCTATATTTAACCTGGAAAGTCCATCTGCTTTTAACTGGTAGAGTCTCTGGATGAAAACCAGATTCCGATCTTGTAGTGCTGATGGGTCCAGTAGTGTGGATATTGCCCTTGCTCGTGGTTTGCCTTGAAATGGGCTTGCGGTTTTAAAAGGCAGCCTATGCATCGTCTGTTGAAGAGCCGGAAGTGCTCTGTTTGGATGGGGTTTGCAGAGGCTGTGCCTTGCACGGTTGGTATCAGCTGTTCATCACACTCCCAGATAATCAAAAGTAGATGCTGTGTTCGAGCATCCATCATCTGCATTGCAGGCTGACCTCTGCCTTGCGCGGTCTCGAGAGCCATAACTCATGTGTTGCCATAAATGTGTGGAACGCATCGAAATGAAGCTGAAAGCTGTTGCTGCTCACAAGATGTGCTCACCTGGGACCTGTAACGACATCCCCGCATCTATCAGGCCTGCCCCTGCCCCCGGCAATTTACACTAGAGCTGTAGCCGCACAGCTTTAAAGATCAGTGCGTCACAACGATGTATCAGGCCGACCACTCGATCACTCTTTTCAGCGCCCTGCAGCCTTTGGGCTGAAGTAGCGCTATGATGAGACCAGACACACATACATGCACGTCACGTCCGCAGAACAGCCTCATGTGTCTGAATATGAAAAAAATACGCTCCCGGCGAGAGTAGGTGAGGCGCAACATCATCTCGGCACAATTGAATTAATTTTGCAGAGTGCTTACACTGTCATGTGGTGGCTTCAATGCGCTTTTAGAGAATGATCTGGTAGGAGTTCAGAACTTGGAAGGGTGGGGGGATTGAACTGATGGACCCTGCGTGCGCCACTGCTCGAAAAAGCATGAGCACGAAAGTGAAAGCTAAATACAAACGAGCGGCTGGAGACGCAATATGTGGTGGGGGAGGGGGAAAACGGGAGTTGTGTGTGCGCGTGCGTCATCGTGATCGCGATCGCTCTGAAAGCGAAAGTGATCGCGATGACACACGAGTTTTCAAAGTGCTGCTGGTGGCCGGCTGCGCGTGTGCACGATCGCGTGAACGCAAGCGTTAGGCCAGCCAGCAGGACTTTGAAATTCCCACATACAAAATGTCTCTTCGAGCCGGCGCATGCGCTGGGCTCAGCGAGACCTAACAAAAAAAAACTAAAATCAAATTGCCAAATGTCCACACAGTGGCTGCCATCGGAGATACACTTGAACACAGGCAGAATCCAGAGGGTAGCCTACTGGTCGCCACAAGGGAAGGTTCAAGGAAAGGACTCGGTCATACCCCTTCCACTTATAGGGGTGGGCAAAAATGTGTCATTTTTTACTCATGTGATAGGCGTAATTCTTGTAAGAGGTACTGGCTGTATGGGGAATGCTCATACACTTCTTTTTTATCACTAGATTACAATTTGCACCATTTCCTCACAAGTAAAAATTGCTTCCCATACGTTTCTCCTGTGGTTATCTACGATCCAGTTAGTTTCGAGGCAAAAGTGTGTGAGAAATGCACGCCCGTGCAAAAAGGCTCACAAGGTACCTTTGTCCAGCCAGTTTCGCCAAATTGTGCAAAATGAGTTTTATCAGAGCGCACGCGGAAGACAGTTCCATTAGTGTAAGTCAAAGGAAAAAAAGGTATCATGTGAAATATGGGCAATCCAAGAATGGAGGGACACATGAGATTACTATAGCATGATAAAAGTGACAGACGCCTACACACTTGGAGAGACAGCAATAATGACCCGGTTACTTACAAGTGCTCTGCATTACTCCGAGTCCAACGCTTCCTTGCCACTGTCCTACCATAAAAAGCTCCGCTCATGCTGACCACATCATTTGCTGCTAAAGTAAATACAAAAAACAAGAATCCGTTTATGACCATTATGGCCTGTGGCTATACTTCAATTGTCCACCCACCCGTATCCAGCCAGGAAGCAAAACATGACAATACCACCCTCACTTCAGGGGTAACCTTTTCTGTAGTGAGAGGTACTTCTGATCAGTGAAAATCGTCGTGAGCTACTGAAGGCCAAGCGACTCGCGCATTTCTCAGAGAGAACCCCCCCCCCCAAGCCCAGCTTCACTAACTTTAAACCAAATTTCTCCGGAGCCCGTACTGTGGTTTGAACACGATACTTAGGGCTCCCTAGAAACACTGATAGGAATGACTTTGGGCTTGTGCTGTCATCATGCTTCAAGACCTCTCAAGTGATAGCTGTCACTGGAATCATCATTGTAATGCAGCGGTCTCCCGCTATGGGTGACTCCTCACACCTCCATGCGAAGGAGCGAAGCTATCTCTGTTTCAAAGTGGTTCACAAACTCTTTTTTTCCCAACACTTAACAGCCAGAGTTTCACTCTGTGTTTTTTAAATTTATAAAGCACTTATCATTTTACAAATATTTTTTATTAGACTGACTATCTGACATTGTTCGTCATGTAATTCTTTATAGACATGGTTTTGCTGCACCTGTATGGTTGAGACCAGAGTCTCCACCGTCCCTGCGTCCTAGAATTTTGCACTTGAGTTAACAACTGGTCAATGTGTTGCTTGAAAACACCTTTTAGTAAAATGTTCATCAGCAGGATGTGCTATTTACAGCGCATAGAAGCATAGTACCTAAACTACAAAGAGAGGGGCCCCACAAACCAAAGGGACAGGCACCGAGTAGGACTTAAATGTCAAGTGTATAATACCCTTTAGTTTAGATGCACTTATCTTACACGCACTCCGCATCCACTCACATACATAAAGACAAACCCAACGGGAGCAAAGATTCCCAGGATATCGAAACACTTACAAATTCAATTGAATAAAACCACTCAATCACATGTACATCATATTGAGCATTAAAAAATCTTAAAAACATAAGTAAGACAGATTTGATGATTTAAAAATCGGTGAGGCACCCGGCCCGATCCATACAATGTAACGAGCAGCAACCCTCTGGCCGGGCTCGGACCACAGGGTATAAAATAAAGGTGACGTCAGCGCTCATGGCTGACGACACGCAGAGACCAAGAAGTCTGTGTCTCTTTATTGCTCCTGATTCCTGTGGCCTTATGTATGCTGGTCATCACCCCCTGTGCACCCACTAAGGTGTGTCCCCCCGCTACATTGGCGACGAGGCGGTACGAACTCGCGGTGAGAGTGGAGCAACCCTACCGTAGAAGCAGGCGTGGAGTCTGGAGGTGGCCGAGCGGCGACGGTACAGGTGTGCAGGTAAGGGGCAATAGCCGAGCGTAGCGGGCGGGCCATGTGACCATCACTGCCTAGGGCAGAGGTCTTCAAACTTTTGGGTGCCGTGACCCCCCTGTCAACATTTTCAGTCGTAAGGACCCCCTCCTGACAAACATTTCTAAACCTGTAGGCAGGTGTGGATCAAATTACATGACAGGCTTGACTAAATTGTGTGGGAAGAAAATTTAAATAATGTTATGTAATGCTGCGTTATTTTGGGATAGCATTGCTTCATTATTTTGAAAATTTTTTGCACTCAGTAACACTGAGGAAAGATTACACTCCATCAGTACCAGTTTATAACTAAAATACAGCAATTAACATCAGAAAGATGTCTAGTCAACCTTTGTGAAGGGCCTTCCACTCTGCAGGAATACGTGCTGCCACATTAGAAGCTCACCTGGCCCTGGCCGGGAGCAGCAGGGGTCCATTAAAACCCTGGTGGTCTTGTGCAGAATTAAGCAATTTACCCATGCAGCTTTCCTCTCACCCCTCCCTTCCATCCCTCTCTCCTCGCCTCTCCTCTCCCAATCCCGATCCCTCTCTCACTTTGCAGGCCATGTTCTTTCACCCCTTTTTACAACTTCTGAACTCTTCCCCATTCAACTTCTCACTTCACCCTCAATCACCTCTTGCCATTCTGTCTTTTCACTGCCCTCATCTCTAACAGTTTCTCACATTTATCTCATGGCCTCTCTGGCCCCGGCACCTCCCAGGCCCATCTGCACTTCTCATTCACCTAATTTTCAGTTATTTCTGATATTTATATGTGTTGATCAATTTCATTGCTCAATTTTACTTGCAAGAAAGTGTCACTCATAGTCGTTGAAATGTCACTCATAATTACACTGAAATTCTGAAAATGTCACACATGGCAATCTTGAAACCTTGACAGCTATGCCCCCAGCAGCCCCCGTTTCAAGCCTCCAGGGGCCCCATCAGCGCTGTAGCGCACACGGGCAGCACTACACTCTCTCGCCGGCGTTAGTTGCACCAGTGAGTTGCCTCATAACAGTCCTACTTCATAAATTGTACATTTACTGCTGTAGTGTGAGAATGCATTTCATGAAAAGGAATATAAAGTAGGGTTGCCAAAAGAACAATGCCAGCCATGTGTTTAAACAGCCTGGAAAGGCCTCGTCTTGGCACTAAATAGGGTTATAAATAAAAAAGTATGTAATCATTTGCAATGTGACTTTCCTTTCTTTGTTCCCTTTAATTATCAGTCATGTATCTCATCATTCAGGCAGCCCCAGAAGACAATTAAAGTGCATTCTATTTATATTTGCTGTTAGAGGTATGCACAGATAAGTGCTGAAAATACGACTTTAGGTGACTGCTTATTTTTGTTGGTGGGGCAAAGTGGTAGGTGGTGGGCCGGGCCGCTGGGGGGGGGGCCCTCATTGTGCTTTGCAGGGGGGCCCCCTCAAGTTTCGTTACGCCACTGGGCCGAGCCCTGGGGCACCGGTGCCAAATCAAAGTCGGCTTGCTTACCACTAACCGCTCAGATGAGCCATAGCAGAACAGCAACAAAAAAAAAAATGTTTCCACAGATGAGAGCCTGCAAGTGTTTTCCTTTGAGCCAGTTTCCCTCGAAATCAAGGACCCTCGCATGATGAAGGAGACGTACAGCAGTGGGTGTTGCAGCGATACACCTAGCAAGCCGTGGGCATCGACCTGCCCATTCAGTTTGTCACACACACACTAAGTGCAACAGCCCTGTGTGGACAGTGAAAACGGGGCTTTCCTATCTTTCACTGCCACCTCTTCTCCCAACGCGTCCCCCTTTTGGTGGCATCCTTGATCTGGCAGTGCTGATTTTGGACAGCAAGGCTTCAGTCAGCCCCTCGGGTGAGTACGGGAAAACATTTGTTGTTATATGCAATAAAAATCCCAATCATTCCCGCAGCTACCAAGAGCCCTGTGATGATGGAGATGCGTGCTTTAACTGAGTAAACTGAAAACGTCAGATCGCAGAGTGTAATATTCACGGCATGGAGTAGTGACCGCTCCACCGCCGCAGAAAGCACTCTGGTAGTGGTTACTTGTCGTGCCTTACTCCAGTTCTGCTCGGTCCTATTTGACTTATGGCAGATTTGAATGTGACGTCATCCAGCTAAACGGAGCGAGTTGCACCTAATGCAGACCAAAATAATAATAATCTTAAAATGCACATACGGAATCTGATGAATGCACTGCTTCCTCCCATGTGTAAATGCGACCAGACCGTTGCGCTCGCCTGCCTGTTTCACAGTACTGCGGGGACAGCCTCAGTAACCAGTTTACAATAGGTATGTAAACATGCAAATGTTCTTTAACGACCTATGGAAAACTCAGGCGTGCCGGGCTGTGCTGGAGATAAGACTGCAGACACAGCCCAGAGCCCACAGCAGCTCGAGCTGAGACACACTACGGGGAGGAGGCGGGCTGAATCCTTTGTTGTCCGATGGGCCTGGGCAGAAGTGTGACTGGGAATGCTCGACCCCCTTTCCATCACTTCACGCCCCACACTTTGATGACCCCTGGCCTAGGGTGAGCCTGTTGAAGAAAGTATGACGTACGCAAGCGCTCGAGGTGCGCACCACTCCCGGTGAGCGGATCCAGCACATACTGCCGAGGGACGGTGAATCAAACAACAACAATAAAATACGAGAAACAAACGCGGGGGGAGAGCGCGCCGCCAACAAACTACATCCTGCAAGTGGCGGGAGAAGGGGAGCTGTAGCACAGAGCACAGCCTATGGGTAAAATTGATACTTGTATAGCGCACTACTCACCCGCAAGGGTCTCAAGGCGCTTGTACGAATACCGCTGTGGAACCCATCCTGGCTTTCCCTGTGAGGCGTCCACTCCTGGGCACCCCCAAGGTGGAGACCAGGCATCCTTAGCGTTGTGGGGGCCGTTGTGGAGATTAAGCAAGCTATTGCCCAGAGTTGCAGAGTGGGACTCCATGATTGGAATGGCACCGAGGCGAGAATTATCAGGTCCGTGGAATTTTTGAGCCCAAGACCCGCCGAGGCGGGGAATTGAACCCTGGTCCCGGGCTAGACCTCTGCATCAGGGTCTGTCGCTCTAACCATTGAGCCACACTTCTCCACAGGGTACAGGCCTGGAGCGTGCAGCAGACGTGAGAAGGCCCAAGGAGGCAATAGTGAAAGGAGAGGCCCGGGAGAGAAAGTCTACAGGACATACCCCAATTAAGAGAGGGGTCACCAGTAAGAGGGAACAAACATAGTGGAAGCTGCAGCCTGGGAGCACAGGACAACAGCAAGAGGAAGAAGATTACAAAAAAAAGAAGAAAAGCTGGGGCAGGGGACGCAAAACGGACTAAACGCCAAGGCTGGAGTTGCCCGTAGCAATACCACCAAGCAACGACCGGCACCATGTCTGTACAAGCAGAAGGAGGTGCACAAGGAGCTGTGGAGCAGGGCATGGGCACCACGCTGACAGCACTACCACTGTTCAGCCAACTAGAGGATCCAGCCACAGCGGTGCCAAGATGGCGAAATGGATAGGGCAGTTAGAGAACTACTTTATTACTGCATGTGAGACTAACATGGCCGCCAAGTGCGCTACACATGGGTGGCGATGAGCTCTATGAACTGTTACAGGACCTGCCGGATACTGGTGACAGAAATGATTATGAGAAGGCGGTAAGGACCCTTAGACCGTTACTTTGACCCACAAGTAAGCCCTGATTTTGAACACTTCAAGCTGCGGCAGGTGAAGCAAAGGGAGGAGGAGTCTGTGGATATGTTCTTCACAAGGCTAAGAAAATTGGCGAGTTCCTGTACAGGAATTGATAAACCGCTAGAAATCAGAGCTCAATTGATTCAAGGATGTAAGTATTCTGCGCTACAGAAGTTGATTCTAAGACAGCCAGTTATATCGCTGGATGATATACTGGTGTTAGGGAGATCTAATGAGCTGGCAAATGCCAGAGCAGGAGAAAGGGAGTCGGCGCTGGCAAGGAGAGTCTCGGGATCACTCCAGGCGCACCCAGTAACAAGAGGGTTGAGGCCTTGCAGAGGGGTTCAGGAAGAGGCAGAGGAAGCGCAAGTGGGCGCTGTTAGAAAGGAGGGGGCTCTGGTTGACGCAGGTGTGAACCCACAACAAGCAGGGACCCTTTACTTCTTGTCAGGGCGAAGGATGACTCCCCAGAATAACCCCTGCTCACCCTCTAGGCGCGTGGCGCGAGCAGTCAAGGCTAAGTCTCAGGCGTACACGGTTAAGCCAATGCAATTACACATACAGTAAACCCCTTGCATGCACCACAAACGGACACCAATCAGGAAGTATATAAAAATAAGCTTTTATGTAGATTCAGCAGATTCAAATACAAGGCCCAGTAACGTTGAACTGATGGGGCCACAATTCTTGGAAATACAGTAAAGTCTCTTTGTTACGGAAAGTACTTTAAGCGGGCACAAGGTAACTGTAGGCCTCAGCGCACTTCGTGCTGAGGCGGCGACCGGGAAGCACACGGCAGATGACAGGGAAATCAGAACGTTGCGGACCCTGGATCCGATGCGAGCTCGCGGTCGAGTTCGTAAGTACAGTACCTTGTTTCTTGACACGAAGGCGGGCGCGGGATTTCAGCGGCTCTTCGACAGAAGGGCGAGGCGGCGTCCGAGGCTCCCACACTTCACGATGGGTGTCTGATCTTCAGGCTCACGACAAGAGCGGGGTGTTGCAGGTGGCAGGTGAACAAAGCGGGGCAGCCGGGCACGCAGATTACGTCCGGGCCGTCCGAGGCTTGGAGATGCTCACAACGCCGATTCCGGCGGGAGGGTGAAGGTGCACAGCGAGCCTCCAGCGAGCGAGGTGACAAGGGGCAGCCCAGCACAGCGTAGGGGGTGCGGCTCCGATCGAGCGAGGCTCTTCCCAAGGCGGGGGCGGCTAAGCAGTCCTGGTCACGGCTCAGGGAGGGACTGGGGCACGAGGGTCACAGCTCCGGCGAGGGAAAGGACACCACAGTCCAGCGGCAGGCGAGTGAAGATCAGGTAGAGCCCAATGGTCCTGGGGCTCCGTTCAGGGGGCAAGCTCAGTTCCAAGCCCTTGGAGATCATTTTGGAAAGCACAAGTCTTGAAAGTAAAAATAGCAAAGTCTTCAGCAACAGTTTCTCTTCTCCCCTTTGGCAGCAAGGTCACCACTGCAGGCCAATCCCCCAGGACAGGGACAGTCTTCCTCCTACAGCTTTCCCGGTGCCTCCTCCTCAGGCAGAGATTCTTCTTGGTCAAAAGCGGATCTAGTTTCTCAGGAGCAGGGCTCCTACATTTATACAGCAAATCTTTTGTTCTCCCAGGCCAGGGGGGCCCTTGCCTAGTCCAGTCCGGTTTCTGAGCACTTTGTTTACGCGATGCAGGCTTCTTCTTTCAGAGTGCAGGGCAGAGTCATCAGACGCTCCACAGGGCGCGGAGCCGGCATTGAGGTGGCAGAGCACTGTCCTATTCAGAGCCTAGGAGCACTCCTCCCACCCATCTACCTGTCGATCATCCTATTCACCACCAGGCTACCTAGCCCTGCCCATCTGGGTTCCCCCAGCCCTGTCACTCACACCAGCCAGACATCAGATACACATCACGCAGAGGCGGGCTGAAATGTTTAGGCAAGCAAAGGCCAGCTTTCTAAAAGCGGCATTTGCAAACCCGGAATATTAAAATAAACCTTGCGAAAAGATGTACCTTATTATTCCGAGTTCAGGCATACTAAACTCGATCTCCTACCATGTTCCCTGGGTCGGTTAGGATCATAGGGTGTAACAATCCAGGCCGCCCATACTGGCCTATGAGAACAGGGTAGCCTTGCAGTAGTGAACAACAAGATGGCGGTAATTCACCACTAGGATATGCCACGCATCTAGGCTTGTCCTACCTTAGGCTCACAACGCACCCTGCCCGTGGGCCTACCAGAGGGGTGACTAACATGCAGCTAATGGAAGGTTTTAGGGACCGGCAAGTGTGGGCACTTGCCAGTCGGCATGTCAGTACCAGACTGCATGCAGGTTCTGCGATGGCAGACCTTAGACATATTTTACCGGACTCTTCTGTGGGTGGCACAACCCGTGCTGCAAGCCCACCAGCGGTGTTTGCATTTACATGCCCAGGCGCTCCTAGCGCACTTTACTGGGGTCTGACAGTAAATCAAACAATCCAATCATGGAATCCAATCAACATATACAATTTACATAGGGAGCACTCGCACCGCGACACTGGTTGGCAGTGGCACAGCGCGCTGAGCGGCCAACACCATAAAAACACATGAGGCACAGCGACACAAAGAGGAAGGGAGACTCACGCCAAGGTGCCAGGGTTGACGCAGGTGTGAACCCACAACAAGCAGGGACCCTTTACTTCTTGTCAGGGCGAAGGATGACTCCCCAGAATAACCCCTGCTCACCCTCTAGGCGCGTGGCGCGAGCAGTCTAGGCTAAGTCTCAGGCGTACACGGTTAAGCCAATGCAATTACACATACAGTAAACCCCTTGCATGCACCACAAACGGACACCAATCAGGAAGTATATAAAAATAAGCTTTTATGTAGATTCAGCAGATTCAAATACAAGGCCCAGTAACGTTGAACTGATGGGGCCACAATTCTTGGAAATACGGTAAAGTCTCTTTGTTACGGAAAGTTCTTTAAGCGGGCACAAGGTAACTGTAGGCCTCAGCGCACTTCGTGCTGAGGCGGCGACCGGGAAGCACACGGCAGATGACAGGGAAATCATAACGTTGCAGACCCGGGATCCGATGCGAGCTCGCGGTCGAGTTCGTAAGTACAGTACCTTGTTTCTTGACGCGAAGGCGGGCGCGGGATTTCAGCGGCTCTTCGACAGAAGGGCGAGGCGGCGTCCGAGGCTCCCACACTTCACGATGGGTGTCTGATCTTCAGGCTCACGACAAGAGCGGGGTGTTGCAGGTGGCGGGTGAACAAAGCGGGGCAGCCGGGCACGCAGATTACGTCCGGGCCGTCCGTGACTTGGAGATGCTCACAACGCCGATTCCGGCGAGAGGGTGAAGGTGCACAGCGAGCCTCCAGCGAGCGAGGTGACAAGGGGCAGCCCAGCGTAGGGGGAGCGGCTCCGATCGAGCGAGGCTCTTCCCAAGGCGGGGGCGGCTAAGCAGTCCTGGTCACGGCTCAGGGAGGGACTGGGGCACGAGGGTCACAGCTCCGGTGAGGGAAAGGACACCACAGTCCAGCGGCAGGCGAGTGAAGATCAGGTAGAGCCCAATGGTCCTGGGGCTCCGTTCAGGGGGCAAGCTCAGTTCCAAGCCCTTGGAGATCGTTTTGGAAAGCACAAGTCTTGAAAGTAAAAATAGCAAAGTCTTCAGCAACAGTTTCTCTTCTCCCCTTTGGCAGCAAGGTCACCACTGCAGGCCAATCCCCCAGGACAGGGACAGTCTTCCTCCTACAGCTTTCCCGGTGCCTCCTCCTCAGGCAGAGATTCTTCTTGGTCAAAAGCGGATCTAGTTTCTCAGGAGCAGGGCTCCTACATTTATACAGCAAATCTTTTGTTCTCCCAGGCCAGGGGGGCCCTTGCCTAGTCCAGTCCGGTTTCTGAGCACTTTGTTTACGCGATGCAGGCTTCTTCTTTCAGAGTGCAGGGCAGAGTCATTAGACGCTCCACAGGGGGCGGAGCCGGCATTGAGGTGGCAGAGCACTGTCCTATTCAGAGCCTAGGAGCACTCCTCCCACCCATCTTCCTGTCGATCGTCCTATTCACCACCAGGCTACCTAGCCCTGCCCATCTGGGTTCCCCCAGCCCTGTCACTCACACCAGCCAGACATCAGATACACATCACGCAGAGGCGGGCTGAAATGTTTAGGCAAGCAAAGGCCAGCTTTCTAAAAGCGGCATTTGCAAACCCGGAATATTAAAATAAACCTTGCGAAAAGATGTAGCTTATTATTCCGAGTTCAGGCATACTAAACTCGATCTCCTACCATGTTCCCTGGGTCAGTTAGGATCATAGGGTGTAACAATCCAGGCCGCCCATACTGGCCTATGAGAACAGGAGAGCCTTGCAGTAGTGAACAACAAGATGGCGGTAATTCACTACTAGGACATGCCACGCATCTAGGCTTGTCCTACCTTAGGCTCACAACGCACCCTGCCCGTGGGCCTACCAGAGGGGTGACTAACATGCAGCTAAGGGAAGGTTTTAGGGACCGGCAAGTGTGGGCACTTGCCAGTCGGCATGTCAGTACCAGACTGCACGCAGGTTCTGCGATGGCAGACCTTAGACATATTTTACCGGCCGCTTCTGTGGGTGGCACAACCCGTGCTGCAAGCCCACCAGCGGTGTTTGCATTTACATGCCCTGGCGCTCCTGGCGCACTTTACTGGGGTCTGACAGTAAATCAAACAGTCCAATCATGGAATCCAACCAACATATACAATTTACATTAGAAGCACTCGCACCGCGACACTGGTTGGCAGTGGCACAGCGCGCTGAGCGGCCAACACCATAAAAACACATGAGGCACAGCGACACAAAGAGGAAGGGAGACTCACGCCAAGGTGCCAGGTCTAACAGGCGCCCAGGTGGGAGAGGGTGCGGAAGCTGCGGGCTGGACAATCACCCACTGAAAGATGTCCTGCTCAAGGGAAACAGTGCCTGCGGTGTGGAAAAGTGGGACACTTTGCAAAAGTATGAACGAGTGTGGCAAGGGCACCCACGGTGGGAGGCAAGACGAAGAAATTTGGACCAAGCAGGCAGATGGTCCAAACAGCAGACACCACCGAGGACGTGGACAGTCTTTGTAAAAGAATGAGGGTCACGGACGATGACGAAGAGGATGAGGTGGTTTCATACACGGGACAGATGCATCAGAAAAGGCAACCCCCACCAATGTGCCAGATACACATCGGAGATAACAAGGTGATGGTGCTCATTGACATTGGAGTGTCAGCCAATATCCTGGATGCGGAACACTACAGGCAGCTCCAACCCAGACCACAAGTGCTCAGGATGAACGAGAAGATCTTTATGTATGGTGGAGACACGCCCATTCCACTACAGGGTGTAATTGAGGTGGAGGTCACCCATGGGGAAATGTCAGCAACAACGAGATTCCATGTGACGCAAGATAGCGCTGGGACTCTATTGGGCTGCCATTTGGCGGAAGATCTTGGATTGGTGATGTTCGCCCACCAGATACATCAATCGCATGCAGAAGGCATCATGGCCGAATTCCCAGGTCTGTTCGAAGGGCTGGGCTGTCTGAACAGAGTGAAGGTCAAGCTACATATAGACCAGTCGATCAAGCCAGCAGCCCTGCTTCACAGGAGAGTGCCATTTCATCTGAGGCCCTTAGTCGAGGGAGAGTTGGAAAAACTAGAGAAGGCTGGACTGATTGAGAAAGTGT
Organism: Triturus cristatus; assembly: GCF_964204655.1. NCBI lineage: Eukaryota > Metazoa > Chordata > Amphibia > Caudata > Salamandridae > Triturus > Triturus cristatus. The sequence goes on along the minus strand of NC_140580.1, from coordinate 1,156,811,278 downwards.
CAGGGCCTACACTGCGGGTATCACCACTTGTTATTGCTCCAAAACCAAAACAACTGGGTGCCATACGTCTGTGTGTGGATATGCGCTTGCCAAACAAGGCCATCAGGAGAGAGAGACATCTAACTCCCACCATAGACGAAATAGTGGCTGACATTAATGGCGCAAAGTGGTTCTAGAAGGTGGACCTTTATTCTGGATACCACCAGCTGCTACTCGAGGAGGCTAGTCGCTACAGTACCATGTTCTCCACGCATGTGGGTTTGAGAAGGTTCAAACGACTTCACTATGGGGTGTCATCAGCAGCCAAGGTTTTTCAGGATTCCATCCGTGAGGCCTTGTCAGGGCTAGTGGGAGTCATAAATGTCAGCGATGATGTGCTAATATTCTCCAACTCACTGGAAGAACACCATGGACGACTGAGGGCAACACTACAAAGGCTTTTAAACCAAGGATTGACTTCTATACCAATGAAGTTGAATTTTTCGGATACAGATTCTCCAAAGAGGGGCTGCAAGTAGACCCAGTGGGAGTTTTCTGGGCATGGCAAATTATTGCGGCCGTTTCATTCCCCATCTGGCTACAATCTCGGAGCCACTAAGCGTGCTCACCAAGAAAGATCTGAAGTGGCAATGAACTAGTGAAGCAGCGAAAGCTTTTCAAGACGTCAAGGGAGCGCAACTACAAGGGGCAACTGTGTCGTACTTCACACCTGGGACCCCCACGGAGTTGGTTGTGGATGCCAGCCTGGTCAGCCTAGGGGCACTGCTCCTCCAAAAAGGCACAGGTGAGAAGTGGGTGCCCATAGCATACATCAGCAGAGCGCTAACTGAGGTAGAAACAAGATACGCCCAAATGGAGAGGGAGGCATTGGCGATCCAGTGGGCGTGCCAGCACTTCAACATCTATCTCTGTGGGCACAAATTCAGAGTAGTAACGGACCACAAACCACTAGTACCGCTGTTTGGAGGGACTGAAAGAAGCAGACGGAGAGGGTGGGCTGTACAGCTCCAGCACTACAACTTTGATGTAGTCTACAGGCCATTAGTCAACAATCCGGCTGATTACTTGTCTCATCACTCCATGGCAGCGGGTCCAGGACAACAGAGGGAGGTGGACGACGGTGCAGAGTCTTTTTTCAAGCAGATCACAGAGGCGGCGTGCCCACGAGCACTATCATTGGAAGACATAGTGGTGGCAACAAGCGAAGATGCATGCCTATCTGCAGTCACGAAGGCATTACACCAACACCAGTGGTGGACCTTCCTGGACGGGGTGAGTGGACTGATAGAAGAGGAGAAGAAGGCCAGAATGGGTGTCTGGAGGTGCCCGGAAGATCCAAGTGAAAGCGGTGAGAGACTGATTCTCAGAGGCATGAAGATAGTAATGCCAGTCAAACTGTCGAAGAAGACGGTAGACCTAGCACAGGGTCATCAAGGAATTGAGAAAACAAAAGCTCGTCTGCGAACCAAAGTTCGGTTCCCTGGAGTGGATCGCATGGTCGAAGAAAAAGTGATAAACTTTCATGCATGTATAATCACCGGAAGGGAAGGGCCAGCACCACCGATGATCAAGGAAACACAAAGTACTAAACCATGGGCAGCAATAAGTATGGACTTTGGAAGTTTCCCAGATGGGAGATCAGCAGTGGTTATGATGGACAGACATTCAAAATTTCCAGTTGTCGAGATTGTGAGGTCCACAGCTTTTGAATCTATCAAACCAATAATGGAAAAGACATTTGCTCTACTGGGAATACCAGAAGAAATACATACTGACAATGGGCTGCCATTTCACAGACAAGAATTCCGAGAGTATCTAGAACATTACAGCATCCGCCAATCGGAAGGTGACTCCCCAATGGCCTCAAGCCAGCGTCGAGGTGGAGCGTTTTATGCACACAACTAACAAGGCGCTGAGGATTGGTGTCGACCAGGGCGAAGGTCTGGAAGCTTGCCTTCACCAATTCCAGATGGCATACAGACAGACACCCCGCAGTAAGACCGGATGCTCACCCAGTGATCTAATCACGAAAAGAGCGGTACGAGACATAGTGCCCATGAGTGAACAGTGGATCTCAAGCAACCTGGATAGTGCGGCCACACATGCCAAGCGGAAAAAGACGAATAAGCAATCCAGTCAGAAGTGAGGAGCGCGACTAGTGGAACTCTGTCTATGAGACCGAGTGGTGGTCAAAGATAGACATCCGGGGTGGAAATTCAGAACACCGTTTGAAAAGGAGCCCAGGGAAGTAGTTGAGGTGCAAGGCACCATGGTAACCGTTCAGAGAGGGGAGAGGAGACTGGCAAGAAATGTGTCATGGTTCAAGAAACTAGTGTTTCCCACAGAAAGGAGCAGTGCGGAAGTGGAGCTGGGAAACTCACAGAATGATATGAATGAAGCAGTGGACATGGAGTCACCACGAAGGAGTGAACGATCGGAATCGGAGGAAGACAGAGAAGAAGAAGGAGAGCGACAAGAATCGGATACTCCAAGGAGAGCGGATATAAGAACATCTCAGCGGGGACATCCATTTAGACTGCGAAACAACCCCCAACCAAGGCAAAGGCTGAGAGATTTCTTGTGCTAATAAACAGACTGTCAAGAAGAAACAGACTGGTGAGAAAGGACACTCAAGAGACAGTTTGTTACCCATCTTTATTATTTCATTTTATTTTGTTAATTCATTACTTCAGTTTATTGTTTTGAACATATGTTTGGTTGGGAGCTTTGTAGTGAGCCACCCGGCCCGATCCATACAATGTAACGAGTAGCAACCCTCTGGGCCGGAGTCGGATCAGAGGGTATAAAATAAAGATGTGACGTCAGCGCTCGTGGCAGACGACACCAGAGACCAAGAAGTGTGTGTCTTGTTATTGCTCCTGCTTCCTGTGGCCTTATGTATGCTGGTCGTCGCCCCTTTTGCCCACCACTAAGGTGTCCCCCCGCTACACAGCACACCTTCCTCTCTGCTCCGTCACACATCACCAGGATCAAAAGCATGGTGCCAGGCTGAGAGAAGCATGGTGCCAGGCTGAGAGAAGCATGGTGCCAGGCTGAGAGAGGCATGGTGCCAGGCTGAGAGAAGCATGGTGCCAGGCTGAGAGAAGCATGGTGCCAGGCTGAGAAGCATGCGGCGGAGTTCAGAAACAACGTCTTCATCTTCGGCCCACGCTGCCCCAGCTAAGCTCAGTACAGTCAATCTGAGCAGCTGAGTTGGGTGAGGGTGGGCTACTGCAAACAAAAAAAGGCCTGAAGATCTAAAAGAGAATGATGGGATACAAAATAAAGATGCTGAGGGTGAGAGCTACTCACAAAGTGTCGGCGAGCTGCTGGCAGCTCACAATCGACCAGTTGGAGGCCCCTGGGTCAGAGTTTGCTGCACACTGTCAGGTAACAGAAATTTCAGCTACAGCGACTTTTCTTTTTCTTTGTTGTGTTTTCAAATATAAGTGGACTACGGCAGCTAGGCCCTGATGTCATGCATTCCTTAGCTCACAAGCCTGCACTAGAGGGTGCATGGTCAGTCAGGTCTGGCAGGACACGGGTTAAAATAAATGCTGAACCCACACAGAGCGCTGCAATGTGTTTTTGTGCCCAAAAGAATCCATGAGATCAAACTTTGTTCCTATGAAATGGAGACTCAAACAGGAACAAGAGCCTTCTAGATGGCTTGGTGCTCACTTTTGTGGTTAGTGAACCCTGTGGCGCATGGATACCCTCACTGGTGACAAGCAGCACTCTACAAATCCCCCTTACATTACATTGCATTATAAAACTGTCTGAGCACTCTGCTAAGCTCAATCACGCGGAACCAGAAACCTCTTTGTGTGTATGGAGGAACCTAACCCACAGATGAGCAGCCTCCTGCAGACATCCCTTCACTGGACCTCATTCAGCAGATGGTGCATAAGGCTGTGGCTGCTGCTCCTCCGTCTCAAGAGCCCGCCCTTAGGCCACTGAGATCATCACAGGACGCAGATCCTGATGAACCAGAGGAGGATGACAGGGATGCTCTATTCAGGGCCCTAATTTACAGAAACGTGCTGCCGCAGTCAGAAGGATCGCTCTTTCGGAGAGACCACCCCCGGCAGGCCCACCTGAAGGAACATCATATGCACGCAGCTCTCTAAGGAGGGCAATGAGGGAAAAGACCCAATTCTCCCAGATTCCATCACATAGACACCCACTTCTGATTTTCACTCAGGATTTTACACCCAGTGAGAAAGTAGACGCTGCGATGGCAGGTTTGTCATGCCCAGACCCGGGAAATAAAAAGGTTCAAGTCGCCTGGATAGACACCTATGTGGCCTCTAAATTTGCAGTGAGTACAAATATGTATTCCTCTATTCTATCATTTCTTCTGAGAGATTTCCAGAGTTTGGCAGATTCAGCACAGCAAGGCGATGATGGTGCATCTATTTTGTTTTTAATGGTGCCACAATTTCCTTTTTGGCCACTATTTCTTTTGATGCTCTTAGTGTTGCAGCCAAAGCTTCAGGATCAGCGATAGCAGTACATGGAGACCTCTGGATGAGGTCTTGGACAGCCCGTTCACGCCATAAAACACTTCTCGTGTGCCTTCCTTTTCAAGCAAGAACCTTCTTGTAGACCTCATTGAGAGGAAATCACACAAAAAATCTGTAGCAGATCGAAAGATGATGATGGCCCCTGCCTGACCGTCAATTAGAGGATAGGGTTCAATCCTCAAAGAGCTTTCAGCTCAGCATCTTTCACAAGGGTACCAAATCAGCCCTTCCGAGGAAGGGGTCGCGGGCAGCTCGCCCCCGTATTCAACAACTCAAATTTGATCCCTCAACACTCTGCCGCAACCTCCACCCATAAATCTGACTGTCTATCCGTGAAATCTTGGGTACAGAATCCACTTCTCAACTATCGCTTGAGACAAATTTATAGTGACTGCTCTACCAAAATGTCCAATGAAATGCAGGGCCCTTTTTCAGGGAGTTCCAAACTTAATCAAAAATGGGGATTAATCCCTGTCCCAGAAGCAGAGACACATCTGCTTGGTATTCAATACTGTTGTAGCTCAGGAACAGTCAGGGGATCTTTGTCCAGTTTTAGATCTCAAGGACGTCAATTGTTAGATTCCCCTCATCTCCTTCAAGATGGTCATTATTCAGCCAATCTTACCTCTAAATCCCCCAGGATATTTTCTGGCCTCTTTAGACCTAAAAGATGTAATCCTACACATTCCACGACTTCCAGTTTCACAGAAAGATTGTTGATTTTGTGTGAATCAGAAACACGCACACAGCACTGTAATGCGGTGCCACTGATATCAGGCAGGTCAGTGGATAACACAAATGCAAACCCAGTGGACTAATCCGTCCTCCACTGTGAAACTAACCCCAACTAGCCTACGCCCACGAAGTTCAGGCACAGGATGCAGAGCAGAAGTGGGCTGAGGGCTATAGTCAGTCAATATAATGAGTTCACAAAATGCCTTCTGCCAAACAGCCCATGTCTGTGAAGCACAGGGGGATCACGCAGTCTCTTGACCCACTTTCGATATAATTCAGAAGCGTTCCCCACCCCAGTCAGTTACTCCCACCACCCAAGCCCGATCCAGCAATACCACCTGGCAACAGAAAATTGTCGGGTTGGGTGAAGAGATGGCAGTTGATATGCCACACTGAGGACACAAAAAGTAGCAATCGATGAATGGGCGATGAAGCAGGGGAGCCTCTCAGAAGAAGAAGGCACCTCGTCAGACACACATTGATCAAAGTAGCACCCAGGCAATCCAGGCACCATGAAACACAAATCAGCACCTCTACAACTCTCTGGAAATGAGGCACAATGTCTGGTGCGCGTTGATCTGAGTCACACCAGACAGGTCCAATCACAGACAAGGGTTGCAAATTCTGTACCTCCCTGGAAATGAGGCCTAACGCCTGGTGAGCGGTGATACGTGTCACGCCAGATCATTCCAGTTACGATCAGCAATTCAAATTCAATTCGAATTACCGGACGAGGAAACACTGCTGCCGACGTTATACTATATCTTATCAAGGATACTGATCGTTACTGAGTTGTTGGACGAAACTGTAGAACTTACACTTTCATTGAAATTGTTATTGAGATCTCAAGATGTCTTCTACCTATACCTCGTAAGACATTCTTGTTTTGAAAACGCGGGCAGACCTTGCCTTAATTTAAGTTAATTTAAATTACTAAGCCCTGATGAAGTTCTAGCTGTGGAACGAAACGCGTTGGCTGGTGTCCAATTCTTACTTGCTACGACAATAAAGAGATTTTCTGGATATATTTGGAGTAAATTGTGTAGGAAGGTGGATATCTGACTATGGTTACCCCCAACTTTTTGCCTAGTGTCTAGCTGGTTTTTCGACTTAGTTGGCCTGAGATCCTGCCATTCAGGGTCTCAGGCTGTCTGCTCTCTCTTTAAAATGGACTCCATGTACCCTAGGTACATAACCAATTGGTAAGGATCACCTTATTGGACCCTGTACAGTGTACCCTAGGTACCCAGGGCATAGGTGTACCCTAGGCCTTCCAGGGGCTGCAGCATGTATTATGCCACCCCTGGTCTGGCCTTCCAATCAGACACAACTGGCTGATCACTCAGCTGGGGCAAGGTCGTGTAATCACCCCTTGCTTAGATATAGTATGCCTATATCTACCCTTATATATAGACACATGTGTACCTATCAGTCACTCCTATGGCAGGCCTTGACAATCCTGGAGGCAGAGTGCTTGGTAACATGTGAGATGGTGCTCTAGCATGAGCTGAGCCTGTCTGCAGCTTTCGGAACCATGTCCTTATAGCTGTTCTATGATATAGCCTACCATATACTCTTAAAGTGCCTTATAATCTTAGACGGTTATGGTAACTATGGTTTGGCTTTATCAAAACATGTCGTGTAAGGTGTCTAACACTCGGGAATAATACCCCCACGCCATTTCTGGACATGAGAATATTATTCCCCCCTTCTAGAGGGAAAGACATGTTAAAATCCTACTTCAACTGTTAGCCTCTGACCAAAGCCTCAGCATCACAAAATGGATGCTGCTGCCACGACACAAGTCTGACCTCCTGCAGCTGGGAGTGATCCCAGCCAGGGAGGCCTGGACAATAGGTTTCCTGCTTGGGGAGGTGCTAGCACCTCCCCAGACAGCCTTTAGTGTATTGGGGCAGGGTGGGCTGAAAGGAATGAGACATGCCTGGGGCACACAAGGTGTTCCTTGCATAGTCCAGTTCAAACCGGCGCTGGGGCACTCCAGCCCCAGCTCTGGCGCGAAACTGGACAAAGGGAAGTGGGTGTAACCACCCCCTCCCAGGTCCCACCCATAAGGCGTGACCTAGCAGGTATCCCAGCCCCCCAGATTAGTATAAGAGTGGGAGTTGGGCCTCAAGACTTTAGATTATCCTGAACCTGCAAAACTGAACAGAAACTCTGGACCTTCGACATTCGACGAAAGAAGAAGACTGAAGAATCTCCCTTGTAGCCAAGGAGTGGCTACCCTGTGCAAACAGGCACCATCAAGAGACTACCCTTTGCTTTGTGAAACGTTCGACGAGGAACTGACTGCAGAGCCAGACCAGAGCCTTGATTTCCAGACTTCTCCGACCCTCATCCACATCTGCAGCAGAGCTGAGATCCGTGGAGGCGACGAGCGACGTGGGACCGGCTACCTGGGAAAAGTGGCTAGTAACTTACAGCGCAGCTTCTGAGGTACCCTCGAAGTTGTGCACCGGGGATTGAGAAGCCCCAACCCCAAGCACCATCTGCACCGAAGACCAGCCCCCCACACTCCACGAGTCCTGCGTGGGGCCCTTCAGCATTTTCCTGCTTGCCGCGTCTGTCCGGTTGCTTGCCCGCTGGCTAGTGGCCTCTGTGACGACGCTCCCTGAAATCTTATGCGCTGGTTTGGCTCCTCCAGACTGGCTCCCGCTTCTCTGCAAAGAAGAAGCACCCCAGACCTTCCTGGTCTGCACCAGAAGCAAGTCCCTTGTTCGTCGTGGGTTCCGCTTGCCAAGGCTTGGTGAGTCCTAGTCCAACTTCGACGCCGCCGACAGCAAGAGCCTTCGTGGGACAGCTCGCCTCCTGGTCCTGGTCGTCCTCGACGCTTCCTGGTCCTCCTGGCTGCAGCGACAAGCTTCACCTTCACCTGCAACTCTTCACGACATCGCCTGGTTCCTTCCTGGTTCCACGTGGTCACTGGCTAGTGACCTTGACTCTGTCCCCTCTGCTTGCAGGTTTCTTCTCTTCTTGATCCCAGCCTTGGGATCCACCGGACACTCTCCCCTGACTGCCTGTCAGCATCTTTCTTCAGGCATCCATAGGAGTCGACGACGAAAACGACGCATCTTCACCCCTATGCACCCGCAGCCTGTGGGCTAGGTAACTTGGGTACTCCGGTGCTCATCAGGATAGTGACTATCCTAGTGTCTAGTTTTCAAGTCTCAACTTCCTAGCTACTCCGGAAGTGTCCTAAATCTATCTATTTCTAAACTTTAACATTGCTATTGACTTTTACGCATTACGCGTGAGTGTTTCCACTCTGCACACGAATCCCGTGGGCCTCCCACTTCCTAACTAACGCTAGTGTAGTGTAGCCCCAGTGATTCCCTAGGCCTAGGCCTATTCTATTTCCGTGACAGTGGTTCTTATACCACTTATTTAGTATATGGTTTGCGTGGCCCCTAGGGCCTAACTGTATTACTTACCTGTGTGACTTACTGTATGCATTAATAAGACTGTGTTGTACTTACCTCTAAACTCATAAAGAGTGCTGAGGGTTTGCTTAGAATAAATACACTTTATTTTATATATATATCTGTTGTGGTGTCCTTTCATTTGGTATTCAAGGGATTATATATGGTATCACAGCTGGCTTCACATGCCATTCAGAGTTTAGCCTAAGACTGCTCTTGTCCATGCTACCACTAGGATAGCTGGTCTATAAGGTTGACTTTACAACCAATCACCATAAGGGTATTTGGACTGATATAAGGTGTACACTATAACTAGTGACATCATACATCAGGCCAACTTCTCACATTGGTGAGCAGCGGTTGGGATCTGAGCTTGCTGTTGTAATACCATTGTAATCTTGAGATACTAAATTGAAAGATCACACAGATATTGTCTAGGTACATATAACATAGATTATTATACTTAAGTCCTACTGGACTTAGTAGTTGTAGGGTGAAGGGAGTAACACACCCTGACTACAACTACTAGAGAGGTTTAGTAGATACAACTAGTGTAGGTAGGTGCACACACCACACCCTCACTAGAATCATGCCCCTGGATGGAGATCACACTGATGCTCCCTCAGGAGAGGAGAATCCTAGACAGGTTCCCTCTAGGTATGATGCATTCACATTCCAGGAGATGAGACAATTGTGTACCTCCAGAGGAATAAAACAGGGTGCAAACCCTACCCTTAGACAGCTAGTGGAGCTTCTGGAGGCCTATGATGCTGAAAGAGCTGCCAGGGATGGTGCCATAGCTGTAGATAAGGGTCTACCCACCACAGATGAGTCAGATGGGACTTCAGATGGGGAGGTAGACAGCCAGAGCCAAGTAAGGAGACTTAGCCAGGCTAACTTAAGTTTACATGGGAGTTTGCATGGGGTCCCCCCATACAGACCCACAAGTAGACATTCACAGAGAAACAGGAAGGACAGATCCCCTTCAGGGGAATCCATCCACTCCCATGTTTCTAGCATCTCTAATGCTTCCTCTCACAGGGGAATGACTTCACCTGAGAGAAAGGAGCTTAAAGCCAGAATGAGGGAAGCTAATCTGAGGATTCAGAGGGAAGAAATTGCCCTTGCCAAGGAGAAGCTTGCTCTGGCTAGAGAGCAAAAATTGTGTGGGTCAGAACCCACTGGTGGCAGCAACATTCCTAGAGATAGGGATAGGTCTTATGACCATAGAAACCTAAGCAAGATAGTCCCCCCATATCAGAATGGGGATGACATCCACAAATGGATGACTGCTTTGGAGAGGGCCTGCAAAGTACAGCAGGTACCCCAAAGTCAGTGGGCAGCTATCTTGTGGCTCTCCTTTTCTGACAAAGGTAGAGACAAGCTCCTCACAGTCAGTGATGAGGATGCAAACAATTACAAAGTCCTGAAGAGTGCTCTGATAGATGGGTTTGGCTTAACCACTGAGCAATATAGGTTGTTGTTCAGAGACACCCAGAAGACACAGACACAGGACTGGTCTGATTTTGTGGATTGTGCCACTAAGGCTTTGGAAGGTTGGTTAACTGGCAGCAAGGTGCAGGAATATACAGGATTGTACAACTTGATTATGAGGGAGCAGATCCTTAGTAATTGTCAGAACCAGCTTCTCCATCAACACCTGGTAGACTCAGATTTGACCTCTCCCCAAGAATTGGGAAAGAGGGCAGATAAATGGGTCAGGACCAGGATTAGGCCTAAAAATCAGGGTGGTGACCAAAAGAAAGATACCACCAAGCCTCAAGAGAAGGGTGGGGATAAAGCAAAAGAGAAATCTTCCTCAGGGCCCCAAAACTCCACACAGGGTGGTGGGTCCCAAGCTCCCTCCTCTACCACAGTTAAAAAGCCTTACTGCCATGCGTGTAAAACACCTGGGCATTGGAAAACTGACAGCAGTTGTCCACAGGCTAAAACCAAAACTGTTCCTCCAACTACTCCTGTCACACCACCTATTACTGTCAGCAGTAATCCCCCAGGTGGTGGGAGTGCCCCCAAAAATTTGGTTGGGTTTTCTTGGGGAACACAGGGGGATTCCGGCTTAGCCAATTCCCCTACAGCAGCTACTCTTGTCTGTGATGGTGGCATGGGGTTTGCCAACTTCACTGCCTGTCCCAACACTTTGGGCAGGTACAGACAGGAACCCTACATCAATGGTAGAAAAGCTGAGGCCTACAGAGACACAGGAGCTAGCATCACTATGGTGGCCCATAGGCTAGTTCCCTCTGAGCAGCTTTTGCCTGGTTTCTCATACCAGGTAACTAACATTGATGGCAAACAGAACAGTCATCCCATGGCAGAGGTATGTCTCAGCTGGGGAGGTGTCACTGGCCCTAAAAGGGTGGCAGTGTCTCCAACCTTGCCTGTGGACTGCTTGCTGGGGAATGACTTAGAACTCTCAGCTTGGGCTGGAGTTGAACAAGACACCCATTCTAAAATGGTAGGCCTTTCCAAAAAGGGTAGTGGGGTTGTGCCAGTCACAACCCCTGTCCAAGTAGCTTTCCTCCCTGAAAAGGTTGGAAGGGCAGTGGTAGCCACAGCCCAGGCACAGACAGACTTCCCTGTAGAAATTGGCAGAGCTGTGACAGTCACAGCTCAAACACAAACTGAGTGCCTTCCTGAAAAGGTTGGCAAGGCTGTAATGGTCTCAGCCCACACTCAGACTGATATAGGTGTAGTGAAGCCTGAAACTATGGATCACTCCACACAAACAGAGAGTAGTGGGGAGGAAGAAAAGTCTCCCTCTCCCCAGACATTAGGAAAGGGTCAGCCTCCTCAGGGATCTGACCTCACCTCTTGTGAAGGAACTGCCCCAGAGGTAGCCAGGCCTGGCCTGGCAGAGCCTCTGATGTCAGTGGCCCCTTCCAAGGTGGGACCCAGTCTGGTGCAGGTAGCCTGCCTCTCTCTACCCTGCCTCAGTCAGCCCAGGGCTGCAGAGGTCAGGGAGGCCAGTGGACCCCAAGAGGGCCCCTGTCCACAAGAACCCCCCCATCAAAAGAATGAGGATTGCCTGGCTAGTAGCCCTAGCCAGGTGATGGGTAAAAACATTCCTGAGGGATCCCCTTCACAGGTAGTTAGGGACCTCCCCCAGAGGGATTCTGTTGGGCACAGGCAAACCTGGGACCTTAGGGCCCCAAACCTGACCTGTCCCTCCAGTAAGCCCACAAAAGGGACCCAGCCTCCAGCTTTAGGTAGCCAGAGGCTGACCCTGAGAGCACAGTGCAACTCAGTTAGAGAAAGAAAGGCATCCAGGGTGGAGGATGATTGGAGGAAGCTGAGGCCTCACTTTGAGGACACTCACTTCAGTACTCCATCTCAACACCAGCCTTTTACTTTGCAAAGACACACCAAAGGTAGAGATTCCCTATGGTGGAGACCCTATGATATCTTTAGGATGAGGGATTGCTTAGTGGACCATGAGACAGGGGGTAACCATGCCAGTGCTGGTTCTTCCTTATATGGCCACTCAGGCAATAGAGGCTTACCTTGTCAAGGCCAGCCTTATCTCCTTTCGTTTGGGGGGGGGTTGTGTAGGAAGGTGGATATCTGACTATGGTTACCCCCAACTTTTTGCCTAGTGTCTAGCTGGTTTTTCGACTTAGTTGGCCTGAGATCCTGCCATTCAGGGTCTCAGGCTGTCTGCTCTCTCTTTAAAATGGACTCCATGTACCCTAGGTACATAACCAATTGGTAAGGATCACCTTATTGGACCCTGTACAGTGTACCCTAGGTACCCAGGGCATAGGTGTACCCTAGGCCTCCCAGGGGCTGCAGCATGTATTATGCCACCCCTGGTCTGGCCTTCCAATCAGACACAACTGGCTGATCACTCAGCTGGGGCAAGGTCGTGTAATCACCCCTTGCTTAGATATAGTATGCCTATATCTACCCTTATATATAGACACATGTGTACCTATCAGTCACTCCTATGGCAGGCCTTGACAATCCTGGAGGCAGAGTGCTTGGTAACATGTGAGATGGTGCTCTAGCATGAGCTGAGCCTGTCTGCAGCTTTCGGAACCATGTCCTTATAGCTGTTCTATGATATAGCCTACCATATACTCTTAAAGTGCCTTATAATCTTAGACGGTTATGGTAACTATGGTTTGGCTTTATCAAAACATGTCGTGTAAGGTGTCTAACACTCGGAAATAATACCCCCACGCCATTTCTGGACATGAGAATATTATTCCCCCCTTCTAGAGGGAAAGACATGTTAAAATCCTACTTCAACTGTTAGCCTCTGACCAAAGCCTCAGCATCACAAAATGGATGCTGCTGCCACGACACAAGTCTGACCTCCTGCAGCTGGGAGTGATCCCAGCCAGGGAGGCCTGTACAATAGGTTTCCTGCTTGGGGAGGTGCTAGCACCTCCCCAGACAGCCTTTAGTGTATTGGGGCAGGGTGGGCTGAAAGGAATGAGACATGCCTGGGGCACACAAGGTGTTCCTTGCATAGTCCAGTTCAAACCGGCGCTGGGGCACTCCAGCCCCAGCTCTGGCGCGAAACTGGACAAAGGGAAGTGGGTGTAACCACCCCCTCCCAGGTCCCACCCATAAGGCGTGACCTAGCAGGTATCCCAGCCCCCCAGATTAGTATAAGAGTGGGAGTTGGGCCTCAAGACTTTAGATTATCCTGAACCTGCAAAACTGAACAGAAACTCTGGACCTTCGACATTCGACGAAAGAAGAAGACTGAAGAATCTCCCTTGTAGCCAAGGAGTGGCTACCCTGTGCAAACAGGCACCATCAAGAGACTACCCTTTGCTTTGTGAAACGTTCGACGAGGAACCGACTGCAGAGCCCGACCAGAGCCTTGATTTCCAGACTTCTCCGACCTTCTTCCACATCTGCAGCAGAGCTGAGATCCGTGGAGGCGACGAGCGACGTGGGACCGGCTACCTGGGAAAAGTGGCTAGTAACTTACAGCGCAGCTTCTGAGGTACCCTCGAAGTTGTGCACCGGGGATTGAGAAGCCCCAACCCCAAGCACCATCTGCACCGAAGACCAGCCCCCCACACTCCACGAGTCCTGCGTGGGGCCCTTCAGCATTTTCCTGCTTGCCGCGTCTGTCCGGTTGCTTGCCCGCTGGCTAGTGGCCTCTGTGACGACGCTCCCTGAAATCTTCTGCGCTGGTTTGGCTCCTCCAGACTGGCTCCCGCTTCTCTGCAAAGAAGAAGCACCCCAGACCTTCCTGGTCTGCACCAGAAGCAAGTCCCTTGTTCTTCGTGGGTTCCGCTTGCCAAGGCTTGGTGAGTCCTAGTCCAACTTCGACGCCGCCGACAGCAAGAGCCTTCGTGGGACAGCTCGCCTCCTGGTCCTGGTCGTCCTCGACGCTTCCTGGTCCTCCTGGCTGCAGCGACAAGCTTCACCTTCACCTGCAACTCTTCACGACATCGCCTGGTTCCTTCCTGGTTCCACGTGGTCACTGGCTAGTGACCTTGACTCTGTCCCCTCTGCTTGCAGGTTTCTTCTCTTCTTGATCCCAGCCTTGGGATCCACCGGACACTCTCCCCTGACTGCCTGTCAGCATCTTTCTTCAGGCATCCATAGGAGTCGACGACGAAAACAACGCATCTTCACCCCTATGCACCCGCAGCCTGTGGGCTAGGTAACTTGGGTACTCCGGTGCTCATCAGGATAGTGACTATCCTAGTGTCTAGTTTTCAAGTCTCAACTTCCTAGCTACTCCGGAAGTGTCCTAAATCTATCTATTTCTAAACTTTAACATTGCTATTGACTTTTACGCATTACGCGTGAGTGTTTCCACTCTGCACACGAATCCCGTGGGCCTCCCACTTCCTAACTAACGCTAGTGTAGTGTAGCCCCAGCGATTCCCTAGGCCTAGGCCTATTCTATTTCCGTGACAGTGGTTCTTATACCACTTATTTAGTATATGGTTTGCGTGGCCCCTAGGGCCTAACTGTATTACTTACCTGTGAGCCTTACTGTATGCATTAATAAGACTGTGTTGTACTTACCTCTAAACTCATAAAGAGTGCTGAGGGTTTGCTTAGAATAAATACACTTTATTTTATATATATATCTGTTGTGGTGTCCTTTCATTTGGTATTCAAGGGATTATATATGGTATCACAGCTGGCTTCACATGCCATTCAGAGTTTAGCCTAAGACTGCTCTTGTCCATGCTACCACTAGGATAGCTGGTCTATAAGGTTGACTTTACAACCAATCACCATAAGGGTATTTGGACTGATATAAGGTGTACACTATAACTAGTGACATCATACATCAGGCCAACTTCTCACAAATTGACTTTGATTTGGTGCACCTTCCCTTCTGTATAAACAATGAGCATGCAGGCAGCGTGTCACACAAGAGAGATGCGGCACAATCGACAAAGCGGTTCACACTGGATTCTGCAACTGGTGCATCCACTCACCACCATCAAGATTCTTATGCATGTTATGGCCTCATGATGCAGAGACTACACTCCTTAGATGTGGGCTGTTCTTTTTTGAGGCTCTGCACAAGGCAATCCAGGCTCCAGGCAAAATGCTTAGTAACACACTCATGCTGCGCTACCAGTTGGGATCCAACAGACAATGTGGGCACTTAAGAGGGCACCGCTTTTCAGGTGTCACAAATAGACGGTGTAGGTCCCTCACTGGAGGTCTTTGATGTCCTTGAGACCTCCCCAAAAGGACAGGGGGCAAGCAGGTAGCCAGCCCAGGCCAGCCGCTATTCAGGAAGGGTGCCCGGCCCTTTTCAATGGCAGTAATCCTCCTTGTGCAAAACAGATTCCTCTAGTAGTGTGCGCCAAGCAGTCCAAGATCTCTGGTCCCACGTCCCCACAAGTGTATCTCTGCCCTGCTGAAGTGTGGCATCATTAGTTATACTGTAGTGTGCCTTTGAAGTTGGGTGTGTTTCAGGGGGTTTCCCTTTGAACCACAGATGTCTCCTTTAAATTATCCTCTAAATTCAGTTCTGTCTGCCATGAGGCCATGGAATGTAGATCCAAATCCTTTGTGGGGCCAGACTCTGTTTCCCAGAGGCCAAGTGTCAAAACCTCTCCCTCAAATCTATCCATCCAGGCCCTCAAATAACCCAGGGCGGACAACTACGCTACGGTCGCATAGTTTGTGCTACTTCGTGCTACGCAAATTGCACGTAGCACAGTGCAAAAACGTGTAGTGTAGTTGCCATTTTTTTGCTCGCTCGCGGTCCTCAACGCCAAGTTGGCGATCGCGAGCGAGCAAAATGACATCCCGGCGAGACTTTTTCCTCGTTTGCGATCAGCAACATCAAGTTGCCGATCGCGAGCGTGAAAAATATACCTCCCGGCGAGATTCTCAGCGCAGAGAGGTCAGGTTTCTCATTGCGAGTGGTCACGCATGCTCGCGACCGCTCACGATGAGAAACTACCAGTCTGCGTTGAGAAAGCTGCCGCTCGAGTAAAAATCTACTTGAGCAACAGAAAACGACAGCTCGCACTGTGCAAGATGCCGTTTTCAATGATTGCACAGTGTGGACAAGCATCCGGCACTGGGCAATCATCGCAAACAGTGCACTACGCAGTTTGCGTAGTCCTACGCATATCTCACGTAGTGCGAAGTGCACTTTGCGTAGCTACGCGTAGCACTACTATGCCAACTACACCCAGGGTTACCCTCAAATGGCAGACGTCTGCTGCCCCAGCCTCCAGTGTGGACTTGAGTCAATCGAAAATTCTTAGAGCAGAGAAAGGACCACGTTCTAGAAGTGGCGTTTCTAAGCTGTTATTGCCAAAACCACCTTTACCACAAAAGAGTTTGTCATTGTGAATCCAATTATAGGAAACATCATGACGCTGCTGTCAGATCCCCACAATTCTTACCTCGTGTTTGTGGAGGAATCCCGCAGGGACGACATGGGCAACCCTCACCTGTGCCCTTCTGTTACTGGAAGGATAAAAGACACTACCCAGGTCAAGGAGGGAACCGGGGGAGGTTGCCAGGAAGGGTGGTGAGAGCGGGAGTGGGTGACGTGAAGGGGCACCCTTCGTGGCTCTTGAGGCGGTGTGGCAGTCCCCGCTACCTAAAGGCAAGAGGAGACAGAGGTGACTAAGGCACAGATTTTCGGTAAGAACCCACACCCATGGTCACCGGGGACATATACAGAGATCTAAGGGGCAGGAATCCCTACTTGGTTACCTGGTGGTCGGTGTCATTCGCTAGTGGCTTGCTGAGTCGATATCTGCGAGGTCCGTGCAGTTGTGTGGCTCGCCCAAAGAGGAAAGAACATCCATAAGCGCTCCTGCGCTACGTGGAGAGAAACTGTAACGGCGACTTCGTGCAGTCGCACGAGTCGTCAAAGCAAACAAGATAGCGCCACTGCGCTGAGGTATGTACAAGGTTGAGGCGACTACGTGCCGTCGCACGAGTCGTCAAAGCAAACGAGATAGCACCACTGCGCTGGGGTTGGAACCAGGTTGTGGCGACTACGTGCCGTCGCACGAGTCGTCAAAGCAAACGAGCTAGCGCCACTGTGCTGGGGTATGAACCAGGTTGCGGCGACTACGTGCCGTCGCACGAGTCGTCAAAGCAAACGAGCTAGCGCCACTGCGCTAAGGGGAAAACAAGGCTACGGTCCAGGGAGGATGCAACGCTCCTGCGCTGCGGTAAGGAACAAGGAGGGGGCGATTCTGTGCTTTCGCTCGAGTCGCCAGGAAGAAACTGTAGGCGCCCTTGCGCGGTCCGGACCGACTGCCCGGTTGCTACGCTCCTGCGTGTCGGTGAAGCTCTGGGTGGAATCCGAAGCGCCGAGACTGCAGTTTCCCGCCGTGATATTCCAGTGCGGCCGGAAGTGACGACTGGCCGTTCCGAGGCATCAGCTGAGCACTGTGTGAAGACTAGACTGTCACCTTCCAAAGTTAAGAAGGGGAGGAGTCTCGTTGTGCGGGACGTCCGTCCGGTTTTCAGGCAGCTGGCGTGAGAGGCGCTAGGGAAACATGACAGCACCCACCCCTAAAACAGACCAACCCCGCGGCTAAAGAGGGGTAACAGGACGAGGTTTCTGAGGGTGTCGGGCATGAAAGGCTCTAACTACTGAGGGAGCATTGCGGACGTGTGAAAGGGGTTCCCAGGAGCGTTCTTCCGGGCCATATCCCCTCCAATCCACCAGGTAATAGAGCTTCCCCCTGGTTCTACGGGAATCAAGAATGGCCCGAACCTCGTATTCCACGTGGTCATCCATGGGAACAGGAGGAGGGGGCTCTGCCTGTGAACTGTCAGGGTGTGCAGGGCGCAAGAGGGAGACGTGAAAGACAGGGTGGATTTTAAAGTGAGAGGGCAGAGAAAGTTCCATAGCTACAGGGTTGATGACACGGGTTATGGGATAAGGACCTACATAGCGGGGCAACAGTTTCTTGGGCCCATGGGTGTTGAGATTCTTGATGGATAACCACACCTTGTCTCCCACTACATAGGCTGGTTCAGTTTGTCGGTGTTTATCCGTGTGGTGTTTGTAGTTTTCTTTGGCTTTTGCGAGTTCAAAACGAGCTTGTTGCCATACGGTGCGGAGGAAGACGTGGTGTTCTTGTAACGTAGGCATTCCGCATGACTGGACCTCTTCCCAAGGAGTCGTCCTGGGATGGAATCCCTGGAGGCAATAGAACGGCGAAACTCCTGTTGCTGTGTGCTTACTGTTATTGTAGGCGTATTCCACCATCCATAACACCTTTGACAATTCTGTTTCCATAGAAAGCAGCAGGCAACGGAGGTATTGTTCCATAGTGCGATTCGTTCGCTCGGCCTGGCCATCAGTTTGGGGATGGTATGCGGATGATAAACGGGCTTCCATATGTAAAAGCGAGCAGACTTCAGTCCAGAAACGGGACACGAATTGAGTACCTCTGTCTGTTATCAGAACTGATGGGATACCATGTAGTCTTACTACGTTCTGCATGAACAGGGCTGCTAATTCCGCCGCGGAAGGTAGATGGGTTAATGGTACGAAATGCGCCATTTTGGTTAGATGGTCGACAATGGTAAGGATAGTGGTGTGTCCTGTGGAGGTCTTAGGGAGTTCTACCACGAAGTCCATTGAGACGGTGTGCCATGGGCAAGGGGGTACCGGAATAGGGTGTAACAACCCTACTGTGGGTTCTGAGAGCGTTTTACCTTGCGTGCAGATGGCACAGCGGGCGATGTAGGCTTGTGCGTCACGATTAAGGGTTGGCCACCAGAATTGTCTCTGCAGTAGTTCCCTGCTTTTCTGGTATCCTGGATGAACGGCCAGGGGGTGGTCGTGGCACAGGACCAGCGCTTGTTGCTGGTGGGTGGTCAACGGTAAATAATAACGCCCGTCCTTGAACAGGAATCCGTGGTTTTCTGTGAGACCTTGGATGTCTCCGGCCCATTCGTCCTGGGTTTTCTGTTGTAACTCGTGATGGAGTAGTGTCAAGAAATCAGAGGACGTCACTACTCCCTGGAAGCATCGGAAAGGGATGATGGGTACTGGTTCCAGGGGGGGCGTCTGGTCTTCGTTTTCCTCTAATCGTGACAGGGCGTCGGCTTTAGCGTTCTCCTTTCCAGGTCTATATGTGATCTGGAAATCGAATTCGTTGAAATAGAGTGTCCAGCGTAGTTGTCTCGCCGTTAATGCTCTGGCTGAGCGAAGGAACTTTAGATTCCTATGATCGGTGAAGATGGTCACCGTGTGTTTGGCGTCCTTGAGGTAGTGTCGCCATTCCTCAAATGCTGCCTTGATGGCCAAGAGTTCCTTATCGCCAATGGAGTAGTTGCATTCAGCGGGTTGCAACTTTCTGGAGTAGTATGCTACCGGGTGAAGCATATTGGTCTTGCTGTCTGTCTGTGACAGTACTCCCCCCAGGGCGTTCTGTGAGGCATCGGCCTCTACAATAAAGGGACGTGTAGGGTCGGGATGTTTCAGGATTGGAGCCGAAGTGAATCGGGTCTTCAGTTCTTGGAATGCATGTTCTGCTTTGGCGTTCTATGCAAACTGTACCCTTTTGCGCAGGAGACAGGTGATTGGGGTAACAATCCGGGAAAATCCATCGATGAAGCGTCGATAGTAATTCGCGAAACCTAGAAATCTCTGGACTTGTTTCACGGAATTCGGGGATGGCCACTTCAGGATGGCGTCGACTTTTCTGGAATCCATTTGAACACCTCCTGGTGTCAGAATGTGTCCCAGAAATTCCACTGTTGTGGTGTGGAACACGCTCTTCTCTAGTTTCACGTACAGCCCGTGTTGTTGCAATTGGTGGAGAACGGCTCGTACGTGTTGGAGATGTTCCTCCATGTTCGCAGAGTAGATCAGTATATCATCGATATACACGATGCAGAACTGGTCGATGTAGTCCTGTAACACCTCATCGATGAAATACTGAAATGCGGCTGGGGCATTGCAGAGTCCGAAGGGCATGACGCGGTACTCGAATAACCCGTACCGCGTCCGGAAGGCAGTTTTCCATTCATCGCCCTCTCGGACTCTGACTAGATGGTAGGCCCCGCGCAAATCCAGCTTGGCGTAGATGGCGGCGTTTTTCACTTGGTCCAACAAGTCAGGAATTAAGGGTAGGGGATACCTGTTTTTAACAGTTATGGCGTTCATCGCCCTAAAGTCGATGCAAGTGCGTAGATCACCCTCCTTCTTCACCACGAAGAAAAGAGGGGATGAGACTGGAGATTTAGAATGACGAATGAACCCATTCTGAAGGTATTGCGTGAGGTAGGTTCGGAGGTGGTCGTTCTCCTTTTCTGTGAGGGAGTACACCCGGCTACAAGGGAGCGTGGATCCCGGTATCAAGTCAATCCTACAGTCAAAGTGACGATGCGGAGGTAGGGTATTGGCTCCTTGTTCATCGAAAACCCGGGCCAGGTCTTTGTATTCGTGGGGTATGGTTGTCTGAGTGACCAGGCCCATGCCGTCTCTAGGCAGGATACAGGCCTGGACCTCTTTAGTCACCGTTTTCCTCTCTGAAGGGTAGCAGGATTGGGCGCAAAAAACAGAGTCCAAACTTATTTTGCCAGTAGCCCAATTAATCAGGGGGTTATGTTGTACCATCCAGGGAATGCCCAATATTAGCCTAAACTGAGGGGCATCGATGATGTCGAAGGCGAGGGTCTCAGTATGCTGGTTTTCCATCACCATCCGCAGATCCTCTGTTTGGTATCGGATCAATCCTGAGGTCAGGTCCGTACCGTCTACTGCCTTCACTAGTTCAGGTTTTCTTTTGGCTCGTTTCAGCATGCCCAGCCCCGTCATATAATGGGCATCGATGAAGTTCCCAGTCGCTCCAGAGTCGATTAGGGCTATGACATGCCAGGAGGATCCTGTAGATGACTGTAAGAGCACCGGCACGCCCATATGGTGGTGGTTGGCGCAGGTGTTCGAGGTCTGTTTCTTCTCGGTTTGTAGTCCCAATAGACAGACCCCATTGTCTACTGGGAGATCCCGTTTCCCGTCCTTTCTTCTCTGGTGATTGATAGAGCAGAAGGCGTCCTATCCGTGGGCTGGCGTGGCTTTGCCGGGCAGTCCCGCACAAAATGACCGTTCTTGCCGCAATAAAGGCATAGGTTCTGTTTTCGTCTCTTTTCCTTTTCTTCCTTCGTTAAGGGAGCACGAACACCTCCGATCCGCATGGGCTCGGGCGTATCACGGGATTTCGGGGCGTCCCTGTATGCTGGGAGTCTGGTCTCACCTCCTTTGGATCGTTCGGTTCTTCGCTCTTGTAGGCGATAGTTTTGTTTCACTACCATGTCAATAAACTGACCGATGTCCTCTGGTGGTTCGGTTATCTGGGAGATGAGGTCCTTTAAGTCTTCCCGGAGACCCCTATAGAACACTGAGATTTGTTTGGATTCCGGCCAGTGAGCCTCCACTACCAATCGATTGAAGGTGGCGATGTAGTGCAATAAGTTCGTGTTACCCTGTTTTAAATTTAGCAATTCATTGTCCGCGGCCTGCACGAACGTATGGCGGGCAAACATACGTCTCATGGTCTATTTAAAAACACAGGAAAGTTGTAGAGCAGTGGCTCATCGTTCTCTACCAAGGGAATTGACCACTGAGCGGCGTCACCTCCTAAATACGAGAGAACAAAGGCGACCTTCGAGGCATCATCCGGAAATGCAGTCGCTCGGGCCATGAAGTGTAGGTGACACTGGTTGAGGAATATACTATATTTCGTACTATCGCCGTAGAAACGTTCTGGTGCGGCCAACTGCGCCATGGGTTGTGCTAGGACTTGCACAGGAGAGGAAGCCGTCGAGAGATTGGATGCCGGACCCCACGGGTTAAATAAGGGTGGTCTCAATATGCCTTCTGGTCGGGACTGTTGTACCGGGGGCGCGCCCCAGGTTCCTGTGGGTCCTGCACCCATTTGTCCTTGTAAGGCAGTGACATCGTTTCTCAGGCTCCGATTCTCCGCTTGGATGCTGGTCAACATCGCTGCTATGTCCTGTAAAGTAACTTCGGGGTTATCCATGTTGTCCGGGTGGGATAAGAAACTCGGGCTTCGGATTCTGTCAGATCCCCACAATTCTTACCTCGTGTTTGTGGAGGAATCCCGCAGGGACGCCATGGGCAACCCCCACCTGTGCCCTTCTGTTACTGGAAGGATAAAAGACACTACCCAGGTGAAGGAGGGAACCGGGGGAGGTTGCCAGGAAGGGTGGTGAGAGCGGGAGTGGGTGACGTGACGGGGCACCCTTCGTGGCTCTTGAGGCGGTGTGGCAGTCCCCGCTACCTAAAGGCAAGAGGAGACAGAGGTGACTAAGGCACAGATTTTCGGTAAGAACCCACACCCATGGTCACCGGGGACATATACAGAGATCTAAGGGGCAGGAATCCCTACTTGGTTACCTGGTGGTCGGTGTCATTCGCTAGTGGCTTGCTGAGTCGATATCTGCGAGGTCCATGCAGTTGTGTGGCTCGCCCAAAGAGGAAAGAACATCCATAAGCGCTCCTGCGCTACGTGGAGAGAAACTGTAACGGCGACTTCGTGCAGTCGCACGAGTCGTCAAAGCAAACAAGATAGCGCCACTGCGCTGAGGTATGTACAAGGTTGAGGCGACTACGTGCCGTCGCACGAGTCGTCAAAGCAAACGAGATAGCGCCACTGCGCTGGGGTATGAACCAGGTTGTGGCGACTACGTGCCGTCGCACGAGTCGTCAAAGCAAACGAGCTAGCGCCACTGCGCTGGGGTATGAACCAGGTTGTGGCGACTACGTGCCGTCGCACGAGTCGTCAAAGCAAACGAGCTAGCGCCACTGCGCTAAGGGGAAAACAAGGCTACGGTCCAGGGAGGATGCAACGCTCCTGCGCTGCGGTAAGGCACAAGGAGGGGGCGATTCCGTGCTTTCGCTCGAGTCGCCAGGAAGAAACTGTAGGCGCCCTTGCGCGGTCCGGACCGACTGTCCGGTTGCTGGTGGAGCCTTCGCTACGCTCCTGCGTGTCGGCGAAGCTCTGGGTGGAATCCGAAGCGCCGAGACTGCAGTTTCCCGCCGTGATATTCCAGTGCGGCCGGAAGTGACGACTGGCCGTTCCGAGGCATCAGCTGAGCACCGTGTGAAAGACTAGACTGTCACTTTCCAAAGTTAAGAAGGGGAGGAGTCTCATTGTGCGGGACGTCCGTCCGGTTTTCAGGCAGCTGGCGTGGGAGGCGCTAGGGAAACATGACAGCTGCGCCACTGCAATCCAATATGGCAGCCTGAGGTACTTTTCAATCATTCCCCCATGTTAACCTATGGGAAGAGCAAACCTCATAGGTAGTGAAGACACACCCGGGTACTCTTCACTACCTGGGCGGAGAACATTCATGTGTCCCTGCCCTGCCTTTCACCTACCACTGGCTTCACCCCTCAGGACTTACACTAGGGGTGCTCTAGTGCTAGTGAAAGGTCCCCTCAGGATTGGCAAGTGGTTAGAAAGGCCAACCAGAGCATAAGAGCAATTGCGCACCTGGAGGCCTGCAATGGCAGGCTTGACACGTTTAAAAATACCATAGGTGCAATTGTGGACCCGGAGGCCTGCAATGGCAGACTTGACATGTTTAAAAACACCATAGGTGCATGTGCACACACAGGCCTGCAATGGCAGACTTGACACGTTTAAAAACACCATAGGTGCAAGTGCGCACACAGGCCTGCAATGGCAGACTTGACATGTTTAAAAACACCATAGGTGCAAGTGCACACACAGGCCTGCAATGGCAGACTTGACACGTTTAAAAACACCATAGGTGCAAGTGCACACACAGGCCTGCAATGGCAGAATTGACATGTTTAAAAACACCATAGGTGCAAGTGCGCACACAGGCCTGCAATGGCAGACTTGACACGTTTAAAAACACCATAGGTGCAAGTGCGCACACAGGGCCTGCAATGGCAGACTTGACACGTTTAAAAACACATAGGTGCAAGTGCGCACACAGGCCTGCAATGGCAGTCTTGACATGTTTAAAAACACCATAGGTGCAAGTGCACACACAGGCCTGCAATGGCAGACTTGACACGTTTAAAAACACCATAGGTGCAAGTGCACACACAGGCCTGCAATGGCAGAATTGAAACGTTTGAAAACACCATAGGTGCAAGTGCACACACAGGCCTGCAATGGCAGACTTGACACGTTTAAAAACACCATAGGTGCAAGTGCACACACAGGCCTGCAATGGCAGAATTGAAACGTTTGAAAACACCATAGGTGCAAGTGCACACACAGGCCTGAAATGGCAGTCTTGACATGTTTAAAAACACCATAGGTGCAAGTGCGCACACAGGCCTGCAATGGCAGACCTTGACACGTTTAAAAACACCATAGGTGCAAGTGCGCACACAGGCCTGCAATGGCAGACTTGACACGTTTAAAAACACCATAGGTGCAAGTGCGCACACAGGCCTGCAATGGCAGTCTTGACATGTTTAAAAACACCATAGGTGCAAGTGCACACACAGGCCTGCAATGGCAGACTTGACACGTTTAAAAACACCATAGGTGCAAGTGCACACACAGGCCTGCAATGGCAGAATTGAAACGTTTGAAAACACCATAGGTGCAAGTGCACACACAGGCCTGCAATGGCAGACTTGACACGTTTTAAAAACACCATAGGTGCAAGTGCACACACAGGCCTGCAATGGCAGAATTGAAACGTTTGAAAACACCATAGGTGCAAGTGCACACCAGGCCTGAAATGGCAGTCTTGACATGTTTAAAAACACCATAGGTGCAAGTGCGCACACAGGCCTGCAATGGCAGTCTTGACACGTTTAAAAACACCATAGGTGCAATTGCACACACAGGCCTGCAATGGCAGACTTGACACGTTTAAAAACACCATAGGTGCAAGTGCGCACACAGGCCTGCAATGGCAGTCTTGACACGTTTAAAAACACCATAGGTGCAAGTGCGCACACACAGACCTGCAATGGTAGGCTTAGCATGTTTAAAATACCATAGGAGCAAGTGCGCACACACAGGCTTGCAATGGCAGGCTGACACGTTAAAAACACCATAGGTGCAAGTGTGCACACAGGCCTGCAATGGCAGTCTTGACACGTTTAAAAACACCATGGGTGCAAGTGCACACACAGGCCTGAAATGGCAGACTTGACACGTTTAAAAACACCATAGGTGCAAGTGCACACACAGGCCTGCAATGGCAGACTTGACACGTTTAAAAACACCATAGGTGCATGTGCACACACAGGCCTGCAATGGCAGACTTGACACGTTTAAAAACACCATGGGTGCAAGTGCGCACACAGGCCTGCAATGGCAGACTTGACACGTTTAAAAACACCATAGGTGCAAGTGCGCTCACACAGGCCTGAAATGGCAGACTTGACACGTTTAAAAACACCATAGGTGCAAGTGCGCACACAGGCCTGCAATGGCAGACTTGACACGTTTAAAAACACCATAGGTGCAAGTGCGCTCACACAGGCCTGAAATGGCAGACTTGACACGTTTAAAAACACCATAGGTGCATGTGCACACACAGGCCTGCAATGGCAGACTTGACACGTTTAAAAACACCATAGGTGCAAGTGCGCACACACAGACGTGCAACGGCTGGCTTGACATGTTTAAAAACACCATGTAAACACCACTTCCTAACATGTGTAGAAAGGGCACATGCAATTTCACACTGCATTTACAATGTGAAAGAGCCCAGAGGCCTAAGCCCACAAAACAATTTATGGAACCACTACCGCAAAATGATCCGGTTTGACAGATCTGTCTTGTGGAGAGATATCCATAAACCTCAAGAGCACAGGCTCGTGCACCCAGGCTCTGCCCCAATCCAGAAAAAACCAACCCACACCTCTCCATCGCTCGGAGACCTGCACTGGTGACGGGTAACACGAAGAACACCCTTCACAATCCGCACCCATTGTGCAGAATGGGTCATGGGCTTGGCCGTCATCGCCCCCGCTCTACAGCCCCACCAAGGTTTAGGACCAAGTTAAACCAGATTGGTCGCACACTGCTACACCTACCAGTCGTGTTCCCCCAATGAAAATGGTCCCTGAAGGTTTAGGACCAAGCAGAGCCTGCCCGATCAAACAATTGAAGGTTCAACCCGAAATGCCAAGAAGGCATTGGTGCCCAGCTCGGGGGCCTTACTCTGCCCACCCCTGAGGAACCGGAGTGGAAGCACCTTGAAGAAAAGTCTAAACATGGGCCTCGTCATGGAGACCTTCTCCTGCATTCCTCTACACACCAGGAACGTCCGCCCTCCTACAGAGGACAGGGGCGCAACGCGGCCAATCGCACAGCAGTCCAGCCATTCTTAGGAGGAGGTTTGGGCAGCGACAACTCTAGAAGGGATTATTAGGGGGGCATAAATTGGACCACATATCTATCTATCTATCTATCTATCTATCTCTCTCTCTCTCTCTCTCTCTCTCTCTCTCTCTCTCTCTCTCTCTCTCTCTCTCTCTCTCTCTCTCTCTCTCTCTCTCTCTCTCTCTCTCTCTCTCTCTCTCTCTCTCTCTCTCTCTCTCTCTCTCTCTCTCTCTCTCTCTCTCTCTCTCTCTCTCTCTCTCTCTCTCTCCTCTCTCTCTCTCTCTCTCTCTCTCTCTCTCTCTCTCTCTCTCTCCTATCTATCTCTACATATCAGTCACAGTTATCCTCAGAACTATAACTTGTGCTCTAAGGTAACTATAATTCGCACCCCCACCGTGCACGGTGTTGCTATCAATTAAGTCAATTCAGACATTTTGAATTAATGTTATCAATGGTTTCATAGAACATGTCATGATGTAATATGTGAGGTAATTAGCAAAGCTATTTTAGGGCACGAGTTATAGTTACTTAGAAAGACCATAACTGGTAAATTTCAGTGGTTTTGTCATTTAAATAGGATGTTTTAACTGACATATTTACCTACCTATAACGTCCCTTAAAACTTGGGGTTTTTCAGCGAATTTCTAAGTGAGAAATTATTACAACTCCTAACTATATCTTCACTTTTACATTTGTGCTTTTTAGTGAATTGTTATGTTTTTTAAAAGTAAAGTAAGCTGCCAATCGCTGTGTGCAGCGTGGGGTTGGGGGCAAGGCCTGGCCTGTGGTCCAAGCTTCAAGCTCCAGTAACAGCCCCTGCAAGTTCCCCTCTCATAGCACAGGATCAGACCTCGAGCCAGTACCTGCCCCCTCCCCTCCCGCCCTATCACCCAATGCTGCCCTCCAACCCTTCCCGAGCAGCTGCGTTGAGCCCCCTCCACCCCGGGGCATCTCCTGGCATCGAGCTGCAGCCGCTGTGCTGCGCACCCACCCCCACCCGCACCCCTGCCCTCACAGCTCCGGGCTTGACCCACATCAGCTGTGCTGAGCCCCTCCACCCTGTGCCTCCTGCTCCCTCCACCCGGGGCATCTCCAGTCATCGAGCCGTAGCCGCTGTGCAGCGCACCCACCCCCACCCCGCACCCCTGCCCTCACAGCTCCGGGCTTGCCCACATCAGCTGTGCTGAACACCTTCATCCTGTGCCTCCTGCTCCTTCCACCCCGGCCATCTCCAGTCATCGAGCTGCAGCAGCTGTGCTGCACAACCACCCCCGTGCCTACTGCCCCTCTACCCCCCCCCCGCGCCTCCTGCCCCTTCCACCCACCTGCCGCCTGCCCCTCCACCCACCTGCCTCCTGCCCCTCCATCCCCTGCCTCCTGCCCCTTCCACTCCCCTGCCTCCTGCCCCTCCACCCCCTGCCCCTTCCACCCACCTGCCTCCTGCCCCTTCCACCCCCTGCCTCTCCCACCCGCTCTTGCCTCATCCACCCACCTGCCTCCTGCCCCTTCCATCCCCCTGCCCCCTCCACCCCCTGCCTCCTGCCCCTTCCACCCACCTGCCTCCTGCCCCTTCCATCCCCCTGCCTCCTGCCCCTCCCACCCCTCTCCCGCCCCTTCCACCCCCTGCCTCCTGCCCCTTCCGCCCCCTGCCTCCTGCCACTCCCACCCCCTCTCCTGCCCTCACAGCCCGCCCCAGGCCGTGTGCCCAGCAGCTGTGATGAGTTTTGCGTCCCGTCTCAGCGGTGGGAAAGCGGCCCCGGCCCCCGCCGTGAGTGGAGCTGTCAGAAGAGGGGTCGATACATGCTAATGCGCCTTTGAAGGCTCCGAGCCCTGGGAACCAGTCGAGGCGCTCCCTAAGACCCCGATAATTCGAGGACTCCCCCCGGAGCACCTCAGATGTGGGAGATAGAATAGAAAGCGAGAAAAGTGGGGGGTCGACGCTGCGCACATTCCAAGTAGCCCCCCACCCCCATGTGGCAGACTTCTGGAACTTTCTGTGAGTGAGGAGGGCTGTCTGTGAGAAGCAGGCCTCGCCCTCCGCAGCGCTGTCTCAGGCCGAGGGCCCTGGAGCTGGAGCTGGACAGGCTAGAGGTCACGAGTGAGGGTGCGGAGGGAATGAGTGAGGGTGCGGAGGGAATGAGTGAGGGTGCGGGTGTAATGAGTGAGGGTGCGTAGGTCATGAGTGAGGTTGCGGAGGGCATGAGTGAGGGCGTGGGGGTCATGAGTGAGTTTGTGGAGGTCATGAGTGAGGGTGCAGAGGTCATGAGTGAGGGTGCGGAGGTCATGAGTGAGGGTGCGGAGGGAATGAGTGAGGTTGCGGAGGTCATGAGTGAGGGTGCAGTACTCCTAAAGGTCATGAGTGCGGGTGAAGAGGTCATGAGTGAGGGTGCAGCACTCCAAGAGGGCATGAGTGAGGGTGCGGAGGGCATGAGTGAGGGTGCAGCACTCCTAGAGGTCATGAGTGAGGGTGCGGCGCTCCAAGAGGTCATGCGTGAGGGTGTGGCACTCAAAGAGGTCATGAGTGAGGGTGCAGAGGGCATGAGTGAGGGTGCGGAACTCCAAGAGGTCATGCGTGAGGGTGTGGCACTCAAAGAGGTCATGAGTGAGGGTGCAGCACTCCAAGAGGGCATGAGTGAGGGTGCGGAGGGCATGAGTGAGCGTGCGGAACTCCAAGAGGTCATGCGTGAGGGTGTGGCACTCAAAGAGGTCATGAGTGAGGGTGCAGCACTCCAAGAGGGCATGAGTGAGGGTGCGGAGGGCATGAGTGAGTGTGCAGAGGGCATGAGTGAGGGTGCAGCACTCCTAGAGGTCATGAGTGAGGGTGTGACACTCCAAGAGGCGGTAAGCATTATACGTACATATGGGCACTGCGCTGACGGGCTTTTAGGACAGTAGGTGTCAAGGCGCCCAGTAACGCTGGCTGGAGGTGGAGTCTACATGTTAGTTGCACTGATAAAGATGATTGGGCCATCTCTTGACCAAAAGATGCGACCACCTCCTCGGTCAACCCTTCCGACACAGCCCTAACACGTGGCATACTCTACAAATAAGTGTGCGCTCTTCAATATTAAAATCAGCTGAAGTCACAAACGTGTCGACAACTGCAGCATCGGTTCGAGAAGATACAACAATGGCAACTGTCTTCAACATCTCAGAAAGCCCAACCCTTGGTTTCCACTTGGTTTGTCAGCCGGTCTGTGGTTCCCCAATGGTTGCTTCTTGGCTCTGTGGCTCCATGGTGGTTGCTTCTTGGTTCTGCCGCTTGATGATGGTTGCTTCTTGGTTGTGTTACTCCATGGTGGTTGATTTTCGGTTCTGTGGCTGTACAGTGGTTCCTTCTTTGTTATTCTGTGACTCCATGTGGTTGCCTTTTGGTTCTGTGGCTCCCAGTTGGTTGCTTCTTGGTTCTGTGGCTCCACAGTGGTTGCTTCGTGGCTCTGCAGCTCCATTTGGTTGCTTCTTGGCTCTGTGACTCCACGTGGTTGCTTCTTGGTTCTGCGGGTCCACAGTGGTTACTTCTTGGTTCTCTGGCTCCACATGGTTATGTCTTGGTTCTGCAGGTCCACGGTGGTTGCTTCTTGGTTGTGTGGCTCCACAGTGGTTGCTTCTTGGCTCTGTGGCTCCATTGTGGTTGCTTCTTGTTTCTGCCGCTTGACGATGGTTGCTTCTTGGCTCTGTGGCTCCATGGTGGTTGCTTCTTGGTTCTGCGGCTTGATGATGGTTGCTTCTTGGTTGTGTGGCTCCATGGTGGTTGCTTTTCGGTTCTGTGTGGCTGTACAGTGGTTCCTTCTTTGTTATTCTGTGACTCCACGTGGTTGCTTTTTGGTTCTGTGGCTCCCAGTTGGTTGCTTCTTGGTTCTGTGGCTCCACAGTGGTTGCTTCTTGGCTCTGCGGCTCCATTTGGTTGCTTCTTGGCTCTGTGACTCCACATGGTTGCTTCTTGGTTCTGCGGGTCCACAGTGGTTACTTCTTGGTTCTCTGGCTCCACATGGTTATGTCTTGGTTCTGCGGGTCCACGGTGGTTGCTTTTTGGTTCTGTGACTCCCTGGTAGTTGCTTCTTGGCTCTGTGGCTCCATGTAGTTGCTTCTTGGTTCTGCCGCTTGACGATGGTTGCTTCTTGGTTGTGTGGCTCCATGGTGGTTGCTTTTCGGTTCTGTGGCTGTACAGTGGTTCCTTCTTTGTTATTCTGTGACTCCACGTGGTTGCTTCTTGGTTCTGTGGCTCCACATGGTTACTTATTGGTTCTGCGGGTCCACAGTAGCTTGCTTCTTGGTTCTGTGGCTCCATGGTGATTGCTTCTTAGTTCTGTGGCGCCACATGGTTACTTTTTTGTTCTGTGGCTCCCCAGTGGTTGCTTCTTGGCTCTGTGGCTCCATGGTGGTTGCCATTTGGCTCTGTGGCTCCATGGTGGGTGCTTCTTGGTTTTGCGTGTCCACAGTGGTTGATTATGTGTCGGTGGCGCCACAGCTCCACAGCGGTTGCTTCTTGGCTCTGTGGCTCCATGTAGTTGCTTCTTGGTTCTGCATCATGACGAGGGTTTCTTTTTGTGGTTGCTTTTTAGGTCTCGCCTACTTAGTGCGCATGCGCTGCATAGAAGGACCTTTAGCCGTTGTTCTGCTCTTTTTCGAAACACATACTCGTGCTTGTGGCGGCATCCACCTTGCGGGAGCACACAGGGGCGTGCCTCAAGCATGAGTATGCGGTTCGAAAAAGAGCAGACTGCTCTCCCGGCTCAACATCCTTGCGCTTTCACTATCGTTCGTGGTAAGCGCGCGCGCGCACACCACTCGCAGGCTCCCCTCCTGTTCCCTACCTCATCTCCCTCTCTCTCCTCGCCCACACGTCCCTCTCTCTCCTCGCCCACTCGCTCTGCCCTCTCCGTCTCCTTTTTGAAGACCACTTGTTTTTAAAGTAGATAAACAGCATTTAAAGGGGGAGCTTTGTCAACATTTCAGGCTCCTCCATAGGTGCATAAATTCGACACGTCTTTCAATTTCATTTCAGCTGTATTATT
This sequence comes from Triturus cristatus, assembly GCF_964204655.1. Classification (NCBI taxonomy): domain Eukaryota; kingdom Metazoa; phylum Chordata; class Amphibia; order Caudata; family Salamandridae; genus Triturus; species Triturus cristatus. The sequence goes on along the minus strand of NC_140580.1, from coordinate 1,156,779,767 downwards.
TTTATGGGCGGGGTAGGGAGTGTGATATCTCATTACAGAACGTAAAAGTAAAACCTGAATAATACTTGCATGAGTTTATTGCACACTGGTTGTTGAAAGAATGCTTCGCTGTCTTCAATCCATTGCCTTACATTCCCCAGCGTCTCCATTTCACCGTTGGACGAAAAAATTGCGATCGAGCGAACACTGTATATTGAATGGTGGCTTCGCACTGCAGGTATGAAGCGTTCACTGCCCGACTGTCTTTTGTAGTCTCGTGCTTTGGGGCAGTTCTGTTTACATGGTCGAAGGTTCAAAGGTTACAGGTAAACACACATCCAGGCAGGGACGAGAGAACAACATCCGCGTGAGCTCATTACAACTAACTTCTCTTAAACTGAGGAAGTGCAAACTGGAGAAACATGTTCCATTTAATTGTTCTTGAAGTATTTATTAATTTCACCATTCAGCGTTTCAGAATAGACTGCACACGAGTTGAACCTTGTATAGAGTATGCTCCAGTTGTCCTGCGAACCATTCTTTATACAGTTTACACCCTATAGTGTCCCCATTTAGCGGTATACTGTATAGGTAACATTCCGCCTTGCCGAGCAAAATAAGATTCAAACACTTTATTCAATGTACAGACCTAGTACCCAAAATCTAAGCACGCTAGGCCAATAGTCAGAATTAGACAAATGTCGCAATGACGTGAAAGAAGAAATGCATAATGAACAAGCATTTGCAATGCGATAGGTCACGCATTTACGTGAGTTTGAGCTATTGACATTGTAAATGACAATGCCTTTTATTTTTGTTTCCGTTTTTAAAACATACATAAAAGGCATTGATATTTACAATGCCAATAGCATAAACTCGCGGAAATGCGAGACCTTTTGCATTGCATATGCTTGTGGGTTCTGTGGCTGTATGGTGGTTCCTTCTTTGTTATTCTGGGACTCCACGTGGTTGCTTCTTGGTTCTGTGGTTCCACATGGTTTCTTCTTAGTTCAGCGAGTCCACAGTGGTTCCTTCTTGGTTCTGCGGGTCCACATGGTTGCTTTTTCATCCTGTTGCTCCATGGTGGTTGCTTCTTGGTTCTCTGGCTTCATGATGGTCCCATCTTGGTTCTATGGCTCTATAATTGTTGCTTCTTGGTTCTTTGGCTCCACGTGGTTGCTTCTTGGTTCTGTTACTCTACGTGGTTGCTTCTTGGTTCGGTGGCTTTACAATGGTTCCATCTTGGTTCTGTGGCTCCACGTGGTTGCTTCTTTGCTTCTTGGTTCTGTGGCTCTGTATGGTTACTTCTTGGTCCTGGGCCTCAACAAGAACTAGAAGGAAAAGTGGGTAGGCCAGGTCCTACAGGCGAGAGGCACAAGGCTTGCAGTCTGGAGTGTACAGGCTGCTTTAAAAACTTCTGGAAGACCTGGTTTATGGAAAGAGTTGGGTTGGAGACTCGGCTCCTGGCTGCATATGTCCTTTACCACCCTATCACTGACCCTGCGACAAGGTGGGGAAGGGTGGAGTCAAAGAGGGGGCAGGAACCATGCCGTCAGCTCCAGCCTCTGGCAGGGCCTCACAGTCCAACATGCAAAGGCAGGTCACTGGCCTTCCAGTTGGTGGTGTATTCCGACCCGTGTGTAAACACCTCTCTGCACACAGGTGGGACTTAGGAGTTGGAAGTTATTTATCTCATCCGATAATTATCAGATGCATTAAATACCTGAACCTTCATCACATTTCGTCTGGTCAAACCTGCCGGAATGTAGCGGGGGAATGTGTATGATATTTACTGCAGCATGCGGATTCTAGTGCCTCAAAGACCCAAAATCTGCCCGTAATTCTTCGAAAACTCTAATAGGCGCTATTTATTGCACTGAATAAATAACATGTCCTGGGGTATGGTTATTTATGAGGTGCGATAAACAGCACCTTCTTTCCAGACCCACTCACAATGAGGCCACAGTGCTGTCTCTTCCTGTCATGCACCCTCACGGGCAGTGGGGCACCCCGCCCTGGTCGGGGCAGGACCGGAGAGCATGCCAGCAATGACGGACTCATGACAAATGCTCCATCAGCACCGCAGTTTCTCATGTGGTGCCCGCGTGAGATGCGGCACTGTTGACTGGCAAAGGCATGGAGTATCATGGGTGCAGGACCCCAGGGCGCAGGGCTCTTAAGGGATGAGAACTGGTTTAGGGATCTCGAAGGAATCCAGGGTGTCCTGGGCCCCAATTGTATACATTGAGGTCTATTAAAATGTCAAGAAGCCATTAAATCTTCAACAGGTTTATTCAGATAAGGCAGTGTCCTTCCAGATGAAAGCTTCCAGTACAACTGAGCTCTCACTGGCCAAGACATACTATGTTCCACAATGGAACATAGAATACATTGTGAATCAAAACACGGCGCATGCCAGAATGACATATGTACAGGTGCGCGCACTTAAAGAGACATGTCTACAATATAACACATCTCCCCCATATAAATAAAACAAAAAGAATACATAAAAATGAAACACAGATAATGCTAAACTAAACATAATCATCCAATTTTTTGGGAAAATATTTTACACGGTTAGAAATCCTCACATTAGGACAATTTGAAATATTTGTGTTTAACTTACTAGGCTCACTAGAGTTACCAACATCATCTTCATCACTATGGTCAGTTCCATTTGAAAAGTTGACAGGAACAATACTTCGCATATTGATTGGACATTTTGCCACTCTTCTAACATTCCACACCTTCCCATCTTGCGTGGCAACAGAATTCCTGAAAACTCTCTTAATTTGAATGGGCTTACCAAATTTGTTAGCACCCTTACTGATGCCAGGTTTTAAGATTCTGACCCAATCTCCAACACAAAAAGAAGGTACACAAGTTTTCCACTTTTTATCAAACCACGAACAAGTTTTCTGTTGTTTAATCCCTACCTTAACAGCAATATCATCGACACATTCACTGCTCATATGTTGCTTGACAACCTTTTCTCGAAACCACCAAGGGCAAATCTTAGAGGCTGGTTCTCTTCCTTTCAATAGTTTGAAAGGACTGACTTCAGTTGTAGAATGAGGGGTAATTCTATAAAGCCATAACTTCTCCCTCACTTTACTTAACCAATCTTCCCCAAGCTTCAAAGACTCCACTATAAAATCCTTCAAAACTCTGTTGAACCTCTCCACTTGGCCATTCTCATGCGGCCCATAAAGAGACGTGAAAACATGCTTTATACCACAATAATTCACAACATTTTTCATATCTGAAGAAGTAAATTGTACTCCGTTGTCAGTGACCAGATACGACGGACAACCTTCTCGTGCAAAAACCTCTCTTAAAAAATTTAACACATCTTCCGTTGTGACCTTATTTACAAATTTTACTTCAGGCCACTTTGAATGATAATCCACCAGCACTAATGCAAACCTAAATCTTTCTGGTAGCATATTAAAAGGACCTGAAATATCAAACGCTCGTTTTTGCCAAGGCTCCTTTGGCCATTCAACCATTCTTAAAGGGGGAGTTTTAGTGCAAAGCATTCTTTCACTAGAGACACACAAATCACACTCCCTGACTACGCTGTCAATAAATTTATCAATGCCAGGCCACCAAAAGAAATTCCTGATAAGGCGTTTCATTGAAGAAATCCCAGGATGCGTCTTATGAGCTATTTTAAGAATAATATCTTGCATTTCTTTAGGTGGAACGCATTTATGTTTCTTAAAAAGGAAATCCCCTTCAAATTCCAACTCTCCTGCGACCTTGAAAAACAGTAATAATTCAGGTCTTACTTGCTGTTTCCTTGGCCACCCTTCCATAACGTATTTTTTATATCTAACCAGTCCTTGTCTTTACCCACGCACTCTTCCCAAAGTGCTTCACTAATCTCCTGAAATTGTGCAGGAATAACATCACTCATATTAAGTACAAAATCAGTTTCTTTCACGACATTCACTCCACCTTGTCCACAAGGTAATCTTGAAAGGAAGTCAGCTGTTACATTCTTTCTCCCTGGAACATATTCCGTTTTAAAATTGTACTCCTGAAGTCTAGACGAAAGTTTAGCAATTCTAGCAGTAGAGTTCCACCCTCCACCAGGGGAAAGAATATTGACTAAAGGTTTATGATCCGTTCTTAACGTGAACTTGCTACCCCATACATATAACTTGAAATGTTCAATGGCCCATACACAGGCGAGTAATTCTCTTTCAATTACAGCATATTTCATCTCCGTGTCATTTAATGTTCTTGACGCTAAAGCCACATTCCATTCCTCTCTACCATATTTCTGGGAAAGTACACCACCAACACCATACAGGCTTGCATCAACTGTGATGATGCAGTCTTTTTTTAACACAAAATGGTTTTAAAGTGGGAGCACGTACAATTTCTTGTTTTATGTTATCAAAAGCCTTCTGCTGATTACTACTCCAAATATAAACTGCATTTTTCCTCAATAACTCTCTCAACGGCTCCATTTTGCAAGCAAAATTACTGACAAATTTACTATAATATTCACACATCCCCGCAAAACTCAACAATTGTTCCTTGTTTGTGGGAGCTGGAACATTAATGATGGCATCTACATTTGATTTCTTTGGAACTTCGCCATCACCAGTCAGGGTATGTCCTAAATACTCTACAGATTTCCTATATACCTTGCACTTGTTTTCTTTTAGAGTGAGACCATTTTTTTCTAATCTTCCACACACTTCTTTTAGATGTACATTATGTTCTTCCTCATTTCTTGAAAAAATTAATATGTCATCCTGAAAACACTATACAAAATGATCGACATCTCTAAAAATTTTAAACATAATCCTTTGAAACACCGCTGCGGCGGATGCCAAACCAAAAGGCATTCTCGTGTAACGATACAAACCTTGAGGAATTATAAATGCTGTGAGATTTTTTGATTCTTCCGACAAACTTATCTGTTGATACGCAGACCTTAAGTCTAACGTAGAATTTTTTTTTGCTCCTTCCAACATAGATACAACTTCGTTAATATTTGGCAGTGGATGACAATCAATCACAATGTTTGCATTTAACGCTCTGAGGTCCACACACACTCTCAAATTCTTATCAGACTTCCGTACTAAAACTATGGGCGAAACCCATTCCGACGACTCAATTTCTTCAATAACTCCTTCATCAGTAAGTTCTTTCAACTTATCTCTGAGTTCTTCTCTAATATTTATGGGAACCCCTCTCAATCTTTGTACAACAGGATGTGCATCACTTTTCAAAACAATTCTATGCTCAAAATCGTTTAATCTTCCCAATTTTCCGCTGAAAATATTTCTATATTTTTTAACCAAATTTTTCACACTGTCTTTATGATCTAAGACAGCCACATTTCCTTTGGTAAAATCATCTCCTAATACGACTGGATCTGAAGCACGTGGGTTTAACATAATGCCAAGTTTCCATTGGTCACGCCATCCAAGGACATTTACTCCTTTTACAGCAATATACAATTTTATTTCTGCACACCTTCCTCTAAACCACAAGGTAACACTGAAATATCCTTCCATGTCAATTCTTGTACCATCAAAACTCTCTGCAATGACATCACTAACATGTAATGTTTTTTCTTTACATACTTCATACAATTTCTCTTCAAAATATTCTTTTGAAATTATCGTCCATGGTGATCCTGAATCAGCCATGAGTTGTAAATCCACGCCTAACACCGTAACCGTACATTTAGGAGACACTAGCAATTTCTCCTTGTCCTCACTTACAGTCCTACTAACAATGGATACCACAAAACCTCTCTCACAATCTGAATTGGCAACACTCCCTTCCCTTTGAAAACCATCAATGGTATTTTCTGTCCCACTAACTGTCGAAATTGACCTTGCAGTGACATTTGGCGGATTGCTCCTTCTATTATCTCTGCAAACATTACTAAAATGGCCAAACCTACCACACTTCCTGTCTATTAATAGCAGGACATCCCGTAAAAGTCGCAATATGCGTTTTTTTTTCCACATCTGTAACATGAACTTTGACCTCCAAAATTCCCATTACTTCTAAACACATTTCCACTGCTGTATTTGTTGCTTACAGTCTTCTTTTGGATAACATCCGGCTTGTTTCCTTGTGCTTGTGTACTACTTCCCATATTATTCCTTACAACACACACTTCTTCCACACTCTCATTCTTCTTCGTACTTTGTCTAACTGTTTGCATCCAACTCTCAGATTGTTCTACCGCTTTCGCATTAGCTATTGCTTCCGATAGGCTAGGATCACCCATCACCCATAAATTCTCCTGTACCTTTTTGTTCCTCACATGCACAATAATCTGGTCCCTTATCATTTCGTCAGCCATCATACCGAATTTACAATGAACACACAAAGATCTTAAAGCCGTCAAAAAATCATCAAAAGATTCTTCCTCTTTCTGTGCCCTCGTATAGAACTTGAATCTATTCAGAGCAATGCTAGTAGTTGGTTTGAACCGCTTTTCCAGTCTTTGCAAAGCTTCATTATACACATTTAAATTTTCTTCTCCTAATTCTGTCGTAAACTGTGGTAAGGCTCTGAAAATGTATTGCCCTTCTGATCCTAAACAATGAAGCAAAATGCTCTTTTTCCTTTCTGCTCCCATTCTTTCTCCATCAATTGCCTTCATGTACGTAAGAAACTCCTCTTTCCACCTTGTCCATGGCAACGGTGGATCCACTTTATTCTTTAAAAACTTTCCTGGTGGTTCAAACTGCATGTTCCTTTAACTGTTGTCTACACCTCCAATCTAATACAAAATACACTCTACCTGAATTTCTACCTTAAGGTATGAGTGTACAACACACCAAAGAAAAAATAATGATTTTTTTTTACTATGTGTAAGTCACAAATTATGTTCCATCCTGCTTCTCCAACTTTTTTTTTTAAGACTTCCTTTCCTAAAAAAAAAATGATCAAGACAAACCCCTTCTTAAGCCTATGAACAACAATTTTTTTTTTTTTTTTTTTTTAAATCACCCAAAAAACTAAATGTCTCGAAACAACCACATAAAATTGTTAATTCCCCACCTTTCCCTTTTTCTTCCAGGTTGTGAGGTTTATTTTTTTAATAACCATCGCGCTGTGTCCTCTTCTTTGCTCCTTCCGTGTGAGCGTTTCCTTGGTAACCCACAAAAGGACTGACTCGACGCGCTACACTTCACCAACGTGCTGCGCACTGACGCTCTTTTTCTCCAAACACTGGTTACTAAGCAACCATGGTGACACCCACAACATTCCTTGTCGAACAATACGTCCTGACGTAGACGCTTGCGCAGACTCTTCTTCGCTGACGATACCCACGTTGGATTCAAAGGACGCGCCTTCCTTCACGACGTTCTTCCAGTGGTGCTAGGTTACGGCGCTCGCTCCTCCTCCAACTTCTGTTTGTCTCGGTACGGTTTATTTACTTTCAATCGTGATCCAGTCTTCTGTGTTTCCGCTGAATCTCTCTTTAGGATTATACATCTCTTTCCCATCCACCAAAACAAACGCTTTCCTTCTTTTCTGGGTGTAATGCTATTTCCATTAAAATAATTCTTCCTTCTTCTTTTCCTTTAAATGATCTTACAACAATGAAATTCCTTCTGGGTTCATTTTCTCTCCGTACCCTTGCTGCTACCGACAGGAGAGCTTTCCAACTCGTCGCCAATATTAAAATGTCAAGAAGCCATTAAATCTTCAACAGGTTTATTCAGATACAGCACGGCAGTGTCCTTCCAGATGAAAGCTTCCAGTACAACTGAGCTCTCACTGGCCAAGACATACTATGTTCCACAATGGAACATAGAATACATTGTGAATCAAAACACGGCGCATGCCAGAATAACATATGTACAGGTGCGCGCACTTAAAGAGACATGTCTACAATATAACAAGGTCCTTACCATTAGTGTCCAGGGGCCCTGTACTATTGTTATTCCAAACTGAAAGCCCCCCGTTCAGCACTTGACTCTCATGGTGGCAATGCCAACGCAGTCCAAGGCTCCCGCGGAGAGCAGACAAGGGCTGGACACGCACAACTCAGTAATGCTCAGAATAACAAGAAATCATTCCCCGCCCACTGCCTTGACTTTTTTCTTTTTTTTTTTAATCAAAAAGGGAAAATACTTTAATGCCCAAGCAGGTAAACACTGCACATGAAATTATAACTATCTGCAAAATATTTTATTGGTAAAGTGTGGATCAAAATAGTCAACAAGTTCTAAGTGAATGCCAATTCACAATCCTCCCAAGAGAGGCAAATAAACGAGCCTTAAACTTTATTACATGGAGTAATTAACTGCACCAATCAAATCTACAGGTCTCTTATCTTACATTCCATTTAGCGCTGGGAAACTCTTTTTAAAGTAGTCGCACGCTCAATAAATCCATGCATTCATTCATTCATTTATTAACCCATCCATTCATTCAGACATTATCTGCAACGTACCTCGTAACAATCTGAGGGCACACAGCCCCTAACATATAAAACTACCAATACCTCTATCCAGGCCAATTGCAGCACAGATACAGCTTTCCACAATGAGCCCAGCGAGGCCGCTGGACTTGGTCAGAACATTCACAAACACTAGAAAAGTCTGCTGCTTCTGACGAACAATTATCAATCGTTTAGCACCAGCCTACGGGCTTTGTCATTGACATCAGTTCTCTCTGCCTAGGGAGCCCAAACAGATTTTTGGGCAGGCCAAAGAGACAATTGTAAGCAGACTTAAGATACTTTGTTACGGGAACCATGGATACTCTGCATCTCCCCCTTTGTTTACCAGGTTGCTTAGCAACCCCTCATCACCCTCCACAGACAGGTCTGTCTCTCTGAAGTGTCCACAAAGGGAAGCCTAGCAGGATGGGTTCTACGTGTGGGAGACGTGTGCCAGGGAAGGCCTCCCTGCGCTGCAGTCTGGGGGGAAGTGTTTCCTCTTTGTGCTGCCCCATGTGGTTGGTCCAGATGCCCTCGTCCTTGGGGTCACAACAAGACATTGGCAAGGGCTTCATGTAGAGGGCAGGGTTGCTCTGGTGCAGGGTCACCACCGCTCAGAGCTAGCTCCTCCTCAGGCAAGCATGTTTCACTAAGAGAGCCTCACCCCCCCTCAGTAACCTCCGCCTGAGGTAAAAGGCTGCTTCAGAGAACGCGAGCTGAGGTTCCCCAGGACCAGGGCCATGCTTGGATCAAGAAACCGCTCAGTAATGTCCCAGCCAATTCTGCATAATTCAAAAGAAATGTATGATTAAAAAATGCCACAATGACAAACATTGGATCTTTCACTGCACAGATGTAGATTTTCAAAGCAACAGTTCTGTTCCACCCTTACTACGCCATACTGCATGGGCGGCAATGAAAGTTCCTGCACAGTACCCACATGTGGTACGAGAGACTTCCTCTCACCCCGTGAGCACATCACGCCTTCAGCGCCAGCCAGGGTGGCTGGGTGAGAGTTACCCACCTCATGCAGGGTGGCACAGTCAGAGAAGAGGTCCTTCTAGATTCCAGCTCACAGCGAGTGGCAGCTGGAGTTGTCACTCACTTGTAAGTTCCAACAAGAATCTTCCAAAAGATCAACGCCAAACCAGCTGCCTCTGGTCTACTGGTCATCTTCACAAGAGATGTCCTCTTTGGTGCCGTGTTGTGTCCTTGGGGCTATCAGGGGATCTTATCTCCTTTATCCTCTTTTAGAAACATCTGTTTTTTGGGGCACGTTGGTCACAAACCTGCCACACAGTTCCAGGAGTATCCTTTTGCTTCCAAGCTCTCCACTAAGTGATTTTACAGCCTGGCTGTCCGCCCCATGTACACAGACCTCCCGATCACACACAGGTCAGGGCTCCGTTGGGTCTGTGACCAGCCTTTGCCCCGCAGTCTGAGGTGAGTAGTCTTTATGTCAAAGGTTACCGGTGCAAACCAAAGCTTCATGCTCAACACCATCAGATATAGCATGCCGGTGCAAACCAAAGCTTCATGCTCAACACCATCAGATATAGCATGCCGGTGCAAACCCAAAGCTTCATGCTCAACACCATCAAATATTGCATGCCGGTGCAAACCAAAGCTTCATGCTCAACACCATCAGATATAGCATGCCGGTGCAAACCAAAGTTTCATGCTCAACACCATCAGATAAAGCATGCCGGTGCAAACCAAAGCTTCATGCTCAACACCATCAGATATAGCATGCCGGTGCAAACCCAAAGCTTCATACTCAACACCATCAGATATAGCATGCCGGTGCAAACCCAAAGCTCCATGCTCAACACCATCAGATATAGCATGCCGTTGCAAACCAAAGCTTCATGCTCAACACCATCAGATATAGCATGCCGTTGCAAACCAAAGCTTCATGCTCAACACCATCAGATATAGCATTTCGAGCGGGTATGTGGGATATCTCTCCTCTGGTTCTCCATGCAGACAGAACCCTTTGTTTACTACAGGTTTCTCTTCTGCAACTAAAACTCTACAAAGTGAGTAGTCACTTTGACTTTTTTCAAAATACTGCAACTCTAAATGCTGAATAGTGGGATGCCGCTACCAACGACCATACATATATTTTCACTCTCCTGGCAATCAGTCCTGCTTGGTTCCCTCTAGGGGTGGGCAGTAAACTCCGCTGGCGGAGTTCACAGAGTTTTGTCCATTCCTATAGCATGGAGTTCGGCAAAATCACCGCCAGTCACCACGTGGTGGAGTTTTATTCGTGAGTGAGAAAAGACGAGCACTAGATCGCCTCCAGAAAAGTTCTCATCACGGGTGGTCATGGCAGGTCGATACTGCGCACATGGAGAAAGTTGTTACTCGGGTTGCGAAAGCTACTGGAGTGGCAGAAAGAATCAGCAATCTCTGGCACACCACGTAGTGTCATTTGCACTTATTTTACAGTGAGGGACAAGCTCCCTGCAGTAAAAAACCGCATGAGCAGCTCAGCGCACTGGAATTCCACCGCCCATGGAACTCCGTGGAATCTCGCGGAGTTTTTAGGTAACTCTGCAGAATTCCATGGAGTAAAACTGTTCAAGTTCCGCCCACCTCTAGTTTGTGTGATCTTTGAACTTTCCATGAACCCAGACTGCACTATACAACATGTGTCCTAGAAGGGGCCACTGAAAGGTATTGGGAGCTATCTCTTCTACACTGGAGTACTACCATTTGGGATCCTTGCAAAAGGAACACGCGTGACCCTCCTCTTAAATAGGGCAATGGTGTCTCAGTACAAAAGACAGGCAGGTTAAGGCACTTGCAGCTGAGAAACTAAATACATCACATTTACATGCAACAACAAGCACTTGTGTGATGAGTCTTTCAATCTCTATCCATGTTTGAGGGAAATGCATGCAGTGACAATCCAGAGAGTGAATTATCATTGTGCAGAGAATGACTGCGAGCAGCCCAATCGAAAGAAACAGACAAGCGGCCATGCCAAAAGGGGAGCGATGTCCCACTCTGCCCATGAGCAGACCCTTCGAAAGCCCATATCTGCACAACCACTGCACCAATGATTACATGGTTTGGAGCATTTTACTCCGCACAGCAGCCCCTCTCTTAGAGGCCTCTCCATATGGTCATAATTCCTTATCCTTCCTGAATGGCTATGATCTTGTTTTCTAGATGGTGAGCTTCTGCAGGGACACAGTTCCATCACCCACCTCCCAGCAGGTTAGTTTCTTCCATCAGAGTAGATACCGCTTCTCCCGTGGGGCAGGGCCCAAGTACCTTGCTCTGCTCCTCGGACTCCTCAGACACCAGGCTGCTGCGTCACTGACTCCACAAGCCTGGCTCCTCTGGCAAACCCCTGTGTCCACGACGCAGTTCCATCTTCTCTTGGCAGCGCGTAGTTCGCCGTGCAGGGGTCTTTTCCAGCTCATACAGTCCTGAGAAGGAAGTCTGCAATCACAGATCTGCCTCTGAAGCTTAAGTATTTCTCACCTTCACTGCTGTGTGGATTCTGGCACTGGCCAGTGAGAATCCTGGTACCAGGTCCTGGGCTTCTACTCAGTAATTGTGCTGGGTGTGCAGACATAGGTGAGGGTTCCAGAGCTCCACCTCCTGACCTGGTTTCAGGGAGTTGCTGCCATGTTGCGAGTTAGCACTCGACTGACCAGGATAAAGTCTTTTGTCACTCAGGCCTGGCAGGAAGAGGTGGCACAGCTGGGTGTGCCCTTCCAGAAGAGTCTGAGAGGCCTTTCCACTCACTCACTAAACAAAAGTGCCTACGGTGACACCTCTGGGGAAGAATGAAGCGGGAAGTGAGCAGGAACTGCCCCTAAGCTTCATGGGGCGTCTGGCTCGTTCCTTTCTTCCACTGAGCCTGGTGCACTTCAGATTCCTTCACTTTTCAGGAATGTTTCTGCAATCTTCATCCCTGCCTGGGTGGCTGCTCCATCCGCCATCTTGAGTACCCCCTGCATGCTGGAGACCCATCATGCAACTGTGTCTCCACATAGCAGAGCACAACAGACGCACCGCACCCCATGTCCATTTGAACCTCAAAAGCAACAAGCACATGCCCTCTCCATACATGTCACTTCTGCATCCTTCCCAGAGTGCCATAGGCTAACTGTCCACAGGGAGGTGGCCTTACATGCAGAGGCGGGCATTATAGGCTGCAGCTTCTAGTCCAATGTTAAGAGACTTTACAGTGAATGTGAGGAAGACTTAGAGCACAGCAGGGGGCCAAATCCCAGAGGCCAAGATGTGAAAGACTCAGCGTTTTCACAGGGTAGATGCATCTCCTAACATAAGTGCTTGCTGTCCGCCCTATGGCTGCCTCTTGCTTTTCTTCTTGGAGCTGAGGGAGCAGTGTCCTTTCTTCCCGTGGGGTCCATGACGCCCTTTGCCACTCCACTGCATGGGTTGTTGGAGACGTGTAAGGGCAGAGCCCTAAAGCTCCCCGAACCATCACTGACCAGATTCAGTTCTATATAAAAGCAAAAAAAGCTTCCATAAATACATGAATGTGGAAGTGCCGATGAGCACAACTCTCAGATGGACATATAAAGCCACATGGACCTCCTGTCCCACCAGCAGACGCAGAGACGATGAAGATTCAGTTACTCCCTGGCAGTCAAGGGGTACAAGGGGTAGGTCCAGACTCCACAATATGGGCTCCACCCAAAAGAAATACACAACAAACATATCCATGAAAAGGTAGAAACATGACCCATGCAAAAAGAACAGATAGTGGATTGAATGCTGAACAAATCAAACATTCACTCTCAGTCACAGGTTTGGGTTAAATCCATCATTTTTTTGCACACCATTTCACTCCAGTTTGGACCCAGGCATATGCAAATCAGTCTTGACCCTGTGCCTCATGGGAACAGTCCAGCCCGATCTGCCAGGCCAGGTCTTCCCTGGACTAGAAAGAAGCATTCTGGGACCAGTTTCAGGGTATCACCCCTCATCAGCCAGTATAGGTTGAATCTGGTGGTGTAGCGAGCACAGGACCCACGTCTGGGCATACCCTTCCCACTTAGGGTGACAATTGCAAAATTAACAGATTATGAATGGAATGCTGAACAAATCAAACATGCCCCCCCCAGTCACAGATCTTGGTTAAATGAAATCCATAGGTTTTTTGCACGTCATTCCATTCCAGTTTAGACCCATCCATATGCAAATCAGTCTTGACCCTGCTCCCCATGGGAACAGTCCAGCCCGAACTGCCAGGCCTGGTCCTCCCTGGACCAGAAACAAGCAACATGACCTAGACAAGTCACTGAAACCTACAAGATTAAGTGTTGTTCAAGAACCTCATGTTAAATACAAACAAGAATTGGCATAGCCAATAGGTCTCGCCTTTGGGACCTTATAAGTGTTTAGTTATCCAGCACAATATCCTTGGTGCAACAACATCAAGTGTTGCATGACTAAACACTTATATGGTCCCAAAGGCAAGACCTATTGACCCAAAGATGTGCGAGAAGAGCGGCAGCTGTGCTAGAGATGTTCGAGAAGAGAAGCAGCTGTGCTAGAGATGTGGGAGGAGAGGCAGCTGCACTAGAGATGTGCGGGAGAAGAGACAGCGGTGCTAGAGATGTGCGGGAGGAGAGGCAGCTGCACTAGAGATGAGCGGGAGAAGAGACAGCTGTGCTAGAGATGTGCGGGAGGAGAGGCAGCTGTGTTAGAGATGTTGGAGAGGAGAGGCAGCTGTGCTACAGATGTGTGAGAAGGGGCAGCTGTGCTAGAGATGTACAGGAGGAGAGGCATTTGTGCTACAGATGTGCGAGAGGAGAGACAGCTGTGCAAGACATGTGTGAGAGGAGAGGCAGCTGTGCGAGAGATGTGCAGGAGGAGAGGCAGCTGTGCTAGAGATGGGTGAAAGGAGAGGCAGCTGTGCTAGAGATGTGCGAGAGGAGAGGCAGCTGTGCTACAGATGTGCAAGAGGGGGCAGCTGTGCTAGAGATGTATGGGAGGAGAGGCAGCTGTGCTAGAGATGTGCGGGAGGAGAGGCAACTGTGCTAGAGATGGGTGAGAGGAGAGGCAGCTGTGCTAGAGATGTGCGAGAGAGAGGCAGCTGTGCTACAGATGTGTGAGAGGGGCAGCTGTGCTAGAGATGTATGGGAGGAGAGGCAGTTGTGCTACAGATGTGCGAGAGGAGAGGCAGCTGTGCGAGAGATGGGCAAGAGGAGAGGCAGCTGTGCGAGAGATGTGCAGGAGGAGAGGCAGCTGTGCTAGAGATGGGTGAGAGGAGAGGCAGCTGTGCTAGAGATGTGTGAGGAGAGGCAGCTGTGCTACAGATGTGCAAGAGGAGGCAGCTGTGCTAGAGATATGCGAGAGGAGAGGCAGCTGTGCGAGAGATGTGGGAGAGGAGAGGCAGCTGTGCTAGAGATGTGTGAGAGGAGAGGCAGCTGTGCTACCAATGTGCGAGAGGGGGGCAGCTGTGCTAGAGATGTACGGGAGGATAGGCAGTTGTGCTACAGATGTGCAAGAGGGGGCAGCTGTGCTAGAGATGTATGGGAGGATAGGCAGCTGTGCTACAGATGTGCAAGAGGGGGCAGCTGTGCTAGAGATGTACGAGAGGAGAGGCAGTTGTGCTACAGATGTGTGAGAGGAGAGGCAGCTGTGCAAGAGATGTGTGAGAGGAGAGGCAGCTGTGCAAGAGATGTGCAGGAGGAGAGGCAACTGTGCTAGAGATGGGTGAGAGGAGAGGCAGCTGTGCTAGAGATGGGTGAGAGGAGAGGCAGCTGTGCTAGAGATATGCGAGAGAAGAGGCAGCTGTGCAAGAGATGTGCGAGAGGAGAGGCAGATGTGCTAGAGATGTGCGAGAGGAGAGGCAGCTGTGCTACAGATGTGCGAGAGGGGGCAGCTGTGCTAGAGATGTATGGGAGGAGAGGCAGTTGTGCTACTGATGTGCGAGAGGAGAGGCAGCTGTGAAAGACGTGCAAGAGGAGAGGCAGCTGTGTGAGAGATGTGCAGGAGGAGAGGCAGCTGTGCTAGTGATGTGCGAGAGGAGAAGCAGCTGTGCTACAGATGTACGAGAGGGGAGCAGCTGTGCTAGAGATGTACAGGAGGAGAGGCAGTTGTGATACAGATGTGCGAGAGGAGAGGCAGCTGTGCGAGAGATGTGCGAGAGGAGAGGCAGATGTGCGGGAGGAGAGCCAGCTGTGCTAGACATGTGCGAGTGGAGAGGCAGCTGTGCTACAGATGTGCGAGAGGCAGCTGTACTAGAGATGTGCGAGAGGCAGCTGTACTAGAGATGTGCAAGAGGGGGCAGCTGTGCTACAGATGTGGGAGGAGAGGTAGCTGGGCAAGAGATATGCAGGAGGAGGGGCTGCTGTGTGAGAGATGTGCAGGAGGAGGGGCAGCTGTGCGAGAGGAGAGACAGCGGTGCAAAGCAGAAAAAAGCTGTGCTGTAGGTGTACAGGACGAGGAAGCTGTGATGCTGATGTGCAGTGAACTTAAAAACAGAATAAAATGCTGGAATTAATCTCAGCCTCCGGTAATTACTTGGGCCACACTGCAACCCACTGGACAGGGAAGAAAAGGAATATGGAGGGGCACATATAAAGGAAGAGGTTGGAGAAAGAACGACCAAGAGAACAGTGGGAGAGGAAGAGAAAAATCAAGAAAGGGGAGAAATAAAAGGAAAGAACGCAAGAAAGGGTCGAGAGACAGATGGCATGAAGAGGAGAGGGTACAGGTAAGGTGGGACGGAGCAGGAGAGAGAGAAAGAGCATGGGGAGAGAGCCTGTGAGAGAATCGGAAGAGAGAAAGCAGGAGGTAAGCGAGAAAACGGGATGTAAGAGGAAAGATAAAGAAAGGAATTATAACGTAAACAGACTCAGAAGGTAGAGGGAGAACAAGAAAAATGGAAGAGAAAAAAAACACGAACAGGAGAAGAGAACAAAGAAAAGGAGAGAGAGACAGAGAAAGGGAGAGACAGAGAGAGAGAGGGAGAGAGAGAAAAAGAGATGGGTGCAGGAAAGAGACGAAGGAGAGGTTGGTTTCTGTGACTTCACAGTGTGCGCAGCTGGATGCTGTGGCGTGGTCAGTGCGTCGTGGGTCTTAGTGCAAAGCAGGCAAAGGGCCCCCTGGACGCTGTGGCGTGGTCAGTGCGTCGTGGGTCCTAGTGCAAGGCAGGCAAAGAGCCCCCTGGACGCTGTGGCGTGGTCAGTGTGTAGTTATGCAGCACAATATCCTTGGTGCAACAACATCAACTGTTGCATGGCTAAACACTTATAAGGTCCCAAAGGCGAGACCTATTGGCTATGCCAATGCTTATTTTTGTCTGCACTAGAAACCTACAACCACAATTGCCTATTCTAACACTTATAACCAGCGGTCGGGAGAATTGCATGTAGACACGGGGTGGACAAGCCAGCAACTTAAATCATTGCACTGGACTGAAACTCCAAGACATGCAGCTGGCAGCATCTTGAAACAAGCATTGGCAAAGCCAGTAGGCTGCTGACTTTTGGCTTTTCTAATGTATGAGAATGTGTTTTGCAAAACTGTACAGGGGCACTACTTTTGTTTGTTAAGTGCACACTGTGAAAGAGCAGAATGCCATCGCTCAGAGAGAGGTAAGCCAATGACTAAAGTGGGCCGACCCTGAACCACATGCTGCATGCCGCGGTGGGCAGAACAAAAGTGTCAGTGACGCACTAACAGACCAATGAATGAAGAGAGTCGGCTGAAAGCTCCGTTAAGCATATTACATATATAATTGTATTAAAATCAAAAGGTCTTGGCTAACCCCATATCTAAAAAAAGAATTGTGGCAGGCCGACACCTGCACACCACTGAAAGCCTGGGGGAAACCAACTGTTAGATAAAAATAAGGGTACTTTTAATGTGCTGTGAATCTAGTGGCACCCAGCATGGAAACTCCAGCAATTGGAATTTTTCAATCTGTGCACCAAAATTCAGTCACCGTTGCGGACACTGCCTTCCTGCACAACACGTCCACTCCAACACGCATCATGTGAAACACCTAGTGGCCAGTGCTCCTACGAGCATTCTGGATGTGTATTGCGAGGGAGCCAACAGCATACACAACAATATAACTACATATCAGCCGGCTGACAATAATGGAGGAAGCCTAGAAGCATTAGAGTGCGGGCAGGCAAGAGGGCCTTCATGAGTGGACGGAGAGCTGATTGGTCGTTCGCTGGTGACTCCTGGTATACATGGACAATCAGAAGGACAAGGTCATTGCCTTCTGTTCACTTGGAAAGATGTTCTGTTTGCCGCTGTACTTATAATATAGACTTCTGTCTTTTAAGACAATTCTGTATTTTCAAACAAATTGCCCAGTGCTGAGATTGAAAGTAATAAACGTTCGGTCGAACAGGCCTAATTCAGTAGTTCCAGAGAATCGACCTCTCAGTTAAAAAAAATTATAATGGGGTGAAAAGAAGAGGTAGAAAAGAAAAAAATAGGCGCAAGAGTAGAAATTAATATTTGCAAACCTATTTTAAAAGCACGTTAACGAGCAGGCATGGCAAGCATAATTTGATCTCCATGGTAGTGGTTAATGGTTAACAGGGCCCCTGTTGCACCGGTGCTCCTTAAGCAAACACTCCTGGTGCGCGGGGTGGTTCTTACATCTCTTGCAGACGGAGGCCTGAGGAGCGAGCGGCCGGGGCAGAGTGCGGCAGGAGCCGGGGGGGGCGAGCCATGACCCCCAACGGGTGATTCCAAGCAGTGGAGGGGGGGGGTGCAGGAGGCTTTCGGACTCCCCAGGCCACACCGCGGCGCTGGCCTGCCTGGCTCAGCTGTTATTGTGGCTCTTCAACTGACGCCTGCTTGAGTATCTACCTAGCGCTGCGGAGGGCAGAGCGCCGCGTCGGGAGCTAGAATAACATTTCCTTGGCACGCAGTGACGCGAGGCCAGAAGACCATTGCCCGGGCACCGTCGAGGGAACAGTCCTAGTGGTGAGCTTATAGGATTTCAGCAAAGGCTCACAGACAGTTGAGTCAGGGGAATGAAAGCCCTATATAGCACTGAGATTTACAGATTGAGACACATTGGAAGACAGGAAACAGGGAGACCTGTCTGGTGTGCTTATTTCTACCTCTTTTAAAACCACAGAACATTTTCTGCTTGCTTTTTGCACTTTGACTGGATTTAATGACGTCTTTTTAAACGTCCATTGGCCAACATGAGGCTGGCACTGGGAGGAGAAGCAGACAGAGGGAGAACAAGATAGTATGTCAGCCCATACACAATAAGTATTAGAATGGAGGTTTCACTCCATATAATCTGGTTAATACTCCCAAGAGAAAAGCTACGAAAAGGCAGATAGAGCGTGAAAAGGTGGCACGTCTGGCGTGTGGTGAGCACGCACCTGTGCGCTTGGGAGAGTTAAAAAAAAAAAAAACAAGCGCTCGCGAAAAGCATTGGCCGCGCGGGTGCCGAAAGTTAAAGTGATCGCAATGCACTTAATTACCAGTGACAGAGAAAAGACAGATGGCGGCTGCGCGTGTTCACGCGCACATGTACGCAAGCTTGAGGCCAGGAAAAGCCTATGGTAGCACTTTGAAAACCCCCTTACAAAAAGTCGAGCCTGCAGCGCATGCGCTGCTCTAGGCTCGACCTAAAAACTAAGAAACATCCAAGGGAGGGAGAAGGAGGAGGCAAAAATGCTGTGCACACCTTGATGTAGAGCCTGTGTCACCAGCTGACGGGTCACACAACACAACCCATAGCAAACTAACGGAACATGAACTGAGGTACAACGGGTATGGTGAGGTGCCTGTCGGATTTCACTTGCGATTTTTACCTGCACGCACAAACTAAAACACACACTCTCTCTCTGTCTCTGTCTCTCTTCTCAGTTTTGAAGGCCCTTAAAGTGTTCCTTACTTTGAAAGATACTGTGTTTTAAGTGCCCCTAACAATCCGCACTCCTCTCTCTTTCCACTGCCCCTTAAGCCCCCCTCAGGTCCTGCTTCCCATATCATATATTGTACTGACATGCCAGCGAGATTCTTGGAGAAACATGTTGCCTCCCCCCCCCCCCCTCGTACGCCCCCCCCCCTCCAATCTCACTGCCCAATCCATGCCCCTGAGAACCTTTGGCATTAATACCCTGTATACAGTTACATACCACTGGAGCACAGTCGTATACAGCCCGTTCCTTTGTTATCGTTCGTCACTTGCAGTTACGGAGCGCACAACTCCCACACTTTGGCCTTGAGGCGCTGTTTCCTGCGCAGTACATAACGCATGTGGTGCATGCAAGCTTGGGCGGACAGAGAGTCGGTTGGTGTGACCTACATGTAGATGGATGGTGAGTGCGAGGACCCGGGTGTGTTCTCATCGGGGTGCAGCAGGCTTCTGACCGTGGCGCTGACAGCAGAAAGCAGGCAGAGTAGGCGGGAGGTACGGGTGAGTGCTAAGTGTATGAGTGGGCGCCGTGGTGAGAGACACACGTGCCTCGAGCGTGGCACAGCACGCACGGAGCTCTGGCAGCTGGCAGGGTTTACACCATGAAACCTACCAAGCGAGCTTTAAGTGGGCCGGGTCCCTCCGAGTCCCAGACCCGGCGTTAATAAGCAAAAACGGACAATTAAAGGGTCCGAATGGCACCCCACATGCACATCTTTCACTTTACTGGCAAATAAATAACACTGCTCGATTTCAGATCGTTGAATGGAAAAGACTTTAAGGTTACCCATATCAGCGCGTCGGTTCCTGTTTATATTTCACATGTTTCACTCAGTCTCGTGTCAGAGTACCGGTCGAAGGGCGCACTAGG
Source organism: Triturus cristatus (assembly GCF_964204655.1). Classification (NCBI taxonomy): domain Eukaryota; kingdom Metazoa; phylum Chordata; class Amphibia; order Caudata; family Salamandridae; genus Triturus; species Triturus cristatus. The sequence goes on along the minus strand of NC_140580.1, from coordinate 1,156,759,577 downwards.
GATCACAGAATGTAGTTTATGGTCAAGCCACGCCCTTAATTACACGGTCACCGCCCTTTTTAGAGACCCGAATCTTGTTGTTCCAAACTTAAAGCCCAGATACCAAGATCACCAGAGGCGCGGGCCCAGCAAAGGTCACCTCGAATATTGCTCAAATGGGAGCCAGGCGCCTAGCTAGGGAACAAAAGTCAGCTTGAATAGTGCTCAAGTGGAGGGGTCGTGGCCTAGATACGGGTCTAAGGTCACCTTGAATATTGCTCGAGTGGGGGGGGGGGGGTCGGTCGTCGCCTAGATACGGGTCAAAGGTCACCTTGAATGTTGCTCAGGTGGGCTGAAAGTGAGTTCTGGAGCTTCAGGCTGTGCACGAGGAACGTTAAACTGGATGTGCCCAAGCTCGAGGTTTCAGCTTTGAGTCCATCGAGGTTATCAATCAGAGCCGGTGTACTGGTGACCCAAAGCCGCCCGGGCAAATATGTCAAACTGGCCCCAAGCTGCATAGCGAGCAGCCAAGCAAGCGAGCCTGACCAATACAAGGGGGGTCGGGGGCTCTCCCTCCAAGAACATTTGGGGGAAAAGGCTGCATTCTACAACACATATTTTATTACAAGACGAGGCCCCCTTATATTTCAATTCTTGCCCTGAAGAAGTCCTCCGGGACAAAACGCGTCGGCTACGCTGTATGTGTCCTTTTATATATAAAAAAAAGAGAAGAACTCAATAAAGAAAACATTTTTTTGAAACAACACCCGCTGAATGGACAGACATATTTTATGATCATAATCTAAAATGACTATGTGGAGTGCTGGATCACAGTGATGTGTTTACAATTTGTAGGATCTCTGATCCTAAGGGGGTTTAGGGGTATTTAACCTCATGATCCTTCGCACCCAAAAAGGTATACTTTTGAGCTGATTTGATGATAAGTGCAATCATTCTCTGCTTTATACCCCATTTCTTTTGTGTATTAAAGGTTAAGGCTGTGTCAATAATTCTTGGAGGAGAAGAATAAAGCTCACCATGACCCGACAGATCAATGCCGTCTCCTCCACATGCTTCAACACCACCGTATCCTCCGCAACACCTTCAAATGGATCCCCCCGAATTCAGAAAGACCGTCACTCACGCGCTCATAACCATCAAGGTGGACTACGGAAACAACCTCTATGCTGGGATCAACAAATCCTTACTCCGAAAACCCCAGACCACCCAGAACACCGCCACCAGACTCGTTCTTGGCATCCCACAACATGACCACATCACCCAGCACCTACGAGACCTCCACTGGCAGCCTGTCAAGAAGAGAGTGACCTTCAAGCTTCTCACTCTTGCCTACAATTCCCTCCACAACACCGGACCCCAATACCTCAATGGAAGAGTCTCCTTCCACGCACCCAAGAGAAGCATCCGCTCTGCCGACATCGCCCTTGCCGAAACCACCCGCTTCAACAGAGCCAAAGCCGTTATAGTTAGTTCAGATAACTATAACTCGCGCGACCGCCACTCTATCACAAGGATGATGTCATCAGTGATGTCAAGAGTCATGCCACTGACCATGTCATGAGTGATGTAATATGTGATGTCATGAGCAGAGGATTGTGGGCGCGCGAGTTATAGTTATCTGAACTAACTATAACGGGGGAATTTCATTGGTTTTTTTACAAGTGAAATATCCACCTAACTATAACATGTGTGAAACCTATGGTTTTTTAAGTGAATATATATATATGTATATATATATACACACATATATATATATATATATATATATATATATATATATATATATATATATATATATGTTTACACATATATATCCCTACAGCAACCATGTAAAGCAAGGTTGTACTGTAAGTGACCTGTGGTCCAAAGAGTAAAATGGTCCGGCTACAGAGGAAACACGAGATAGCTTGCTCCGTTATGGAGCGACTGAATTGTGTCATGTTTGGTATAAAAAAAACATGCTTTTTCACCTCCAACACACTCCTCATGTCGAGCGTGAGCTAGCATGCATGTAGGTGCCACCCTGAGTGGGTGCCCACCTAAGGTTTAGTGCTTCAGTGCCTTGGCAGGTATCCCGAGCCATTTTCTGCCAAAACAAGAGTCTGTCCTCCTGGTGGGATATGCTAGCATTTTCCCAGCACGGAGAAAAAGGCTTGGGCAGGAAGGAGGCCACACCTCTAACCTCCCAGGATGGCTGGTGTTTACAGCAATCAAGGGGGTGAGCCTCAAAGGCTTTCACCGCCCTTGATGTGTAATTACTTGTCCCTCACTCGAGGACAAACCTCTTCCCGCCCTGTCCATGCAGACAGGTGGGAAAATTATGTAGTCAGAAGGAGTACACCTCCAAAGGGCTAGCCACACCTTTAGAGTGGGCTAGGAGGTCTGTACAGCCAAAGAAGGGTTCTGCCATTTTGGAAGACCCTAAATTAGAGGTCTCTCGGTAGAAAGGTGACATACACCTGATGGAGCAAGGACTCGTAGAAAAGAGACTTGCTCGGAAGCAATCCGCTTCTTTAACCCACTAACAAGTTACTAAAATTGTTTTGTGTAAAACTAATGTGCACCACATGAATACGCGGGTTAGTGAAGCTAGCTTATGTGTTTACTAATATGGATAACATGAACGAAGGACTAAAACCACTTTAACTGGAAATCTTTACTGCGCATGCGTAAACTGCATCTACGCAGTATGACGAGCTATCGCTTGGAGGGAAATTCTTGCGCATGAGCAGAAGACACTAAAATGGAGTCTTGAAGACTCGTGTGCATGGCATCTGCTTAGCTGAAATGAAAACAAGCTATTTTACTAATGCTAATGCGGGGAAAGTATTAATAAGTAACGGGGAATAGAGTAGAGATAGGTGGTATACAGTGAAACCTTTTATTTGTGAAATTAATATTTGTCTTTCTGACTTTATCACTAGAGTGCATTTGGGCCTCTCTTGTAGAACTGAAGTAAGCTGAGTAAAGGGAAGACTGCGCATGTCCACTGAAAGCAAACTCGAAAAGATGACTTAGATGTTGAACGGGAGCCAAGTTCGTAAAGTATAATACCCTGGGAATGGATGGTGAAAAGTTCAACGACGTGGACACACATTCAGACTGTTATAATTATGTTGCAAATAAAATGTGAATGCGGGTGTGAACGAGAATTTTGAATAAAAATTAAGGGGATGGGTTTGTGAACAATGGTCGATCAGATTTAGATGACATGTAAGCATGGTGTGATGATCTTCCCCCCTTGCCTGGCCAATTAGATCTCGTATTTTTACGATATTGAAACTTTAGTGGGTGGAACATGAAGAACGAAAGGTATAATTGAAATAGCGTTAGTTAGTTAGTCCAGATGCTGTGAGTTTGGAGTGGGAGATGCTGATGCTGGGAGAGATGCTGTGAGATGCTGATGAAGAAGCCGGATGCAGAAGCTTCTATCCTAATTTAATTGGGTTAGATACGAAGATCGCAGAAGAATCTCGAGGAGGAAGAGAGTGTCAGAGAGGGGTGCGGCGCAACCTTCGGTATTCTAGAGAGGTCAACTATCTTGTCCTGAATCCTGTCCTGAAGTCTTTGTCGTCTGACCTATCCCGGGGACCCTTACCAGCCCTTTGGCCAGGGAGGTTGGTCTTCACACCATTCTTGGTAACTGTAATTTCATGTTATTCGCAGATGTTCTTTTCTCTCTGTCCTCTCCCTTTCTGAGCATTGATCATTGCATGAGTCCGAAGTATTTGTTTTGATAATTAATCAATTGAATTTTCTCTCCTATGAATGATGGTGCCTGAACTGTGTTTTTGAAGTGGTTTACATGCATTTAATTTAAATAAAGGTTTTAAAACTTCCTGAGTCTGTGGTTTTTTACTTTAAATGAATACGTTAGAGTTAGTGTTAATTATCACCATCAACTAGTTCAACTAATGGTCCATCGACCAGAGGAAATAACTTTTTGATCAGTGAAAGGTTAGTTAGGAGTATGAAATAACTAATCCTAAACATTGTGAAATTATAAACTTTGACTCCAGCGGTTTACCCAATTGTGTGTGTGTTTTATGGGCCCAGGTGAGTATATGGTAATGGAGTACCAACTCCACTATCCTTCGTGACAACCTCGCCAGCATCGGACTTAAACAACTCGTCAACACACCGACCCACAGAGCAGGACACACCGTCGACCCCATCTTTGCAGCAGGAAACAGCGTCCAATTCAGCCGCACAGCGCAGCTGCCATGGACCGACCACCACTGCGTACACTTCGCCATCAATGAGCCCAAGGCACCCAAACCAGCCCCGCGCCCACCACGAAGGAACTGGAGCAAGGTTATCAACAAGCAACTTAACTCCACCCTCACCTGAGACAACCACACCTGGGCACCCGACGCAAACGATGCAGCCAGAGAACTCCGCACCTGGATCTCCGACTGCAGAGACGAGCTCGCCCCGCTACGCAACCCCAACAGACAACGCCCCAGGAAAGCCACCTGGTTCACTACCACTCTCCAAGAAGCCAGACACACCTGCAGACGCCTGGAGAAGAACTAGAGAAGCACCAAGAAAACTGAAAACCACACCACCTACAAGGACGCCATGACAGGCTACCACAAACAGATCAGAGCCACCAAGAAGAACTTCATCCACAACAAAATCCTGGCCAACTCCACCAACTCCAAGGAACTTTTCAGTGTCATTCAAGAATTCACCAACCCAAACAGCGAAGCCACAGACATCACCCCATCCCAAGACCTCTGCGACAAGCTTGGAACCTATTTCCACCTCAAGATCAAAAACCTCTACGACAACTTCATCGACTATCCACCAGGGGCCACAGAAACACCAGCCAGCCCACCCTCTCCAACTGGACACCGATCACGACCAAAGACACAGCTTCGACCATGAAAAGCATCCACTAGGGGGCCCCCACAGACCCCTGCCCCCTCACATCTACCACAGAGTCGCGGCCGCCATCGCACCCGAACTACAATGCACCATCAACACCACCTTCAAAACAGGTACCTTCCCAGACGACTGAAAGCACGCAGAAGTCAGACCCCTGCTCAAGAAACCCACAGCTGACCCCACCGACCTCAAGAACTATCGACCCATCTTGCTTCTCCCCTTCGCAGCCAAAGTTGCAGAGAAAACAGTCAACAGGAAAGTGACACGATTCATTGAAGAGAACTCCGTCCTATACCCGTCCCAGTCCGGATTCTGAAGCAACCACTGCACAGAGACTTCCCTACTCACCGCCACAGATGACATCCGCACCCTCCTGGACCAAGGCCACTCCGCAGCTCTCATCCTACTCGACCTATCAGCGGCCATCGACACTATCTCCCACCGCACACTAGTCGCCAGACTACATGACGCAGGCATACAAGGAACAGCCCTGGACTGGATCCAACCATTGCTCACCTGAAGAAGCCAAAGAATCAGACTCCCACCCTTCCTCTGCGACCCCACGAAAATCACCTGCAGAGTCCCACAGGGTTCATCCCTGAGCCCCACACTCTTCAACATCTACATGGCCCACTTCGCAGCCATTGTCCGACAACACGGCCTGAACATCGTATCCTATGCCGACGACACCCAGCTCATCCTCTCCCTCACCGAAGACCCACACACTGTCAAACTCAACTTCCAGGAAGGAATGCAAGACATTGCAGTCTGGATCACCAACAGCTGCCTGAAGCTCAACCCCAAGAAGACCGAAGTCCTCGTCCTTGGTACCACCCCTTCTGCATGGGACAGCACCAGGTAGCCGACCGCCCTCGGAAGCCCACCTACCCCCTCAGACCAAGCCAAGAACCTCGGCATCGTACTCGACTCATCATTCACCATGAACCGACAGGTCAACGCCGTCACCTCCAGCTGCTTCAACACCCTCCGCATACTCCGCAAGACCTTCAAGCGGATCCCTCTGAGTCAAGGAAGACAGTCACCCACGCACTCATCACCAGCAGACTGGACAATGGAAACACACTCTATGCCGGCATCAACACGTCCCTACTCCGCAAACTCCAGACAATACAGAACACTGGTGCCAGACTCATCGTCGGCATCCCCCGACACGAACACATCAGCCAACACCTATGAAGTCTCCACTGGCTCCCCGTGGAGAAAAGAGTCACTTTCAAAATCCTCACTCACGCCTACAAATGTCTACACAGCAACGGACCCAAATACCTCAACAACAGAATCAACTTCCACATACCCAGAAGAAACCTCCGATCTTCCAACCTCGCACTGGCCGAAACCCCGCGCATCCACAGAGCCAGAGCAGGCGGAAGATCCTTCTCTCACATTCCAGCCAAGACCTGGAACGAGCTACCGACAGACATCAGACGCGCCCCCTCCCTGAACACCTTCAGGAAGACCCTCAAGACCTGGGTCTTTGGCTAAACAGATTTGCAGACCCCCCACCCCCTCAGCGTCATGAGACCCTCACAGGTGAGCAGTGCGCATACAATTCCCTGATTGATTGATTGATTGATTGATTGATTGAGTGATTGATTATGGCTGAATTTCGACTCTCCCGTCAAGAGGGACCCCACTGGATGCCAGAAATTGAGTTAGGCTCTCTAGGACTATTGGGAATAGTCCCCTGTAAGTTGCAGGTAAATCATTGTGCTGTGACACAAGAAGTGCCATCCACAGGGCCTGTTTCAAGCTACCCCAAAGGAAAGTAGTGAAGTGCATGCTAGGAGTTGTAGTCAGGCTCACACCAAGTTTGGCGCTGCTACTGTACTCCCCCGACCTCCAGCCATTGAATAGCTGTGGACTACATTTGCTTCAACTAAGGCTTGTTGTTCACCAGCCTGGTGACCAACCCCTGCAAGGACATCCACTCTTCGTGGGCAAGTCCCAGCAATAGTGACCAACATCATCAACGACCGCGCTCCTGTGATCCTGCATCCTCAAGGTGACGATGTAGAGTGTGTGGCAAAGCATTTTTGGCGCGACCCTCCTGTGATTGACAGCTGCCAGGCTACCTCTGCACCCAGGGCAGCAGGACGCGGAAGCAAAGTTCCAGCTGTGGAATCTGGCTCCTGGGACCCAAGGGCCTCTATTTCCCAAGGGTAGAGTATAGCCCCATCGCTTAAGTGCTATTTTGCAGAGTGCTACATCTTTTTGACAGCACCCGCGGATCAGTCAACAGCAAGGACAGTCAAAAAACCTCTGCACCCAGACCACCTGGTCAAGGTAAAGGAGAACTGTCTGTTGAGAGTCAGTCTAGGGACCCACTAGAATTTATTTCCACAAGAGTTTGCTTGAACGCACCCTGCAAGTGGCCGAGTGTCATGTTTTCCCCCACTCATTTCAATGGGACCAGTTTGACATCTTAAAGTGCATCTATTTATGAACACTTCAGATATCCACAACTCCAGTTGTTTGTATGATACAAAGTTCATTTTGGTGTCTATATTTATATAAAATACACTCTATTTATACATGTGTGTTGGATTTCTTTTGAGTCGTTTCAACTACTCATACACCATGATGGTACTGTAAAATGCTTAGCACGTGTTCCTCCAGTGATGCTCTTTTCCATGCTACCAGGACCGAGCTAAGCATTATTGTTGTTGAATCCAAAGATCATCCTCTGTGTATTGCGAGACTATTGCATGGTAAGGCCTCCCAGCCATACCACATAATATTCCACCCTCCAACACTCACGTACCTCTACATTTGAGACACTTTTCTTCTCCAACAAACTACTGTTTCCTAGTCCCCTTTCTATTTCTGTAATGGCAAACAGTGTGTCCTCCTAATACAGGACCCCTCCTCCCTACCACATGCTCTTTTTCCACTTGTCTCTCCTGCCGGCTAAGCTGGCAGGCTGGTGGATGCCAACATTAATTTCTACATTAGACATGGAAGATTAGCGGGATCACTGGCAGGGTGGGAGGTCAGTGGCATAACTAAACTTGAGGGTCCCCCCTGCAAAGTACATGGAGGGCCCCTATACTCTGGCCCCAATCAGGAGCTCTCAGGCCAAGGGCCTGACGCCCGTGCACAGTGTCGGAGGGGGTCCCCCTTGAGCTCATAGCTGTGGGGGCTATTCTTACGCCATTTCAGGGGGTCCCACAGACAAAATGAGTCTCCCCTGCGAATCATCGCGGCTTCAGGTGAGGTGGAGAGCAACACACAAAGGAACAGAAAGGCTCTCTCTGCAGAGTATAGTGGCCTATTCTAAGAACCTAGGGCCCGCTGTAGGTGGCTAAATGCCAGTCGGTAACCCTGAAATTTGGTAAATTTCAGGGTTACCGACCGGTATTTAGCCATTCCTAATGTAGGTGATGATTCGGTAAATACCGAATCTGTATATACAGAATCGGTATTTACAGAATCTGTATTTACCTATTCGGTAAATGCAATGTAGAAAGCACTTAAAAGAGTGCTTATGTGCTTTAAGAATTCATTAATTACCACCAACTTCAAGTTGGTGGTAATTAACGAATTCCTTTAAAAATGCACTTTTGAATTTTTTTTTTAAGTGCCATATGGCACACATCCATGCCCTTAGGGTATGTATGTGCGCCACATGTGCACACAGGCACATTTCAGGGGTGCAACAGGGTGTCCTTTGGACACCCTGGCACCCTTGAAATACCTCCCGGTATTACAGATTCGGTAATACCGAATCGCTAATACAGAATGGCTTTACATTCATTCCCATGGGCCTCCAAGCCCATAGAAATGAATGGCTAGGTATTCCTCATTACCAAATCGGTATTACTGATTCGGTAATAAGGAATATTAAGGAATCGGTATTTTTTACTGATTCATTAGCTACATAAGAAATACCGATTTCTTAATACCGGATCGGTAAAATTCGGTATTAAGAATTTGGTATTTATGGATTATCTACATCTGGCCCCTAGTGTTGTAGCAGAGATGGGGCCATAAGGGTGCCTGCCTGGTGTGTGCTGAGCAGGAGGTTTCTGCCTATCCCAGGTCGCTCAAAGAAGCTCTCGGCTTAAAAGCTTCTGCGTAAGGGAGATGCGCGTGCGAAGTGCAAGATCCCTCTGACACTATTTGTTTTCTATTGAGCCGCAGCATCTACCGTCAAGGCAATGAAATTGTGTTCAAAATAAATAAAAAAGAACACATAGGGAATTCTTTCCAAAGGGGGCAGTTGGTTCAAGGAGACCCACATGACTGGAAGGGGCTCTAAGTGTCTCTGAGTTTGTTTACCTCATTAGAACAATGGAGGGGAGCAGGGCTTCGCAAGAGGAAGGTGACAGACAAGAAGGTCCCCAGTAGGGGAGCTGTGAGCTCAGCAAACATGGGTAAGGCTTACAGCAGGTCTCAAGCTGAAGGAAGAGTCAAAGAAGGAGCTGCTAAAGCGTAGAAGAAGAAAGGCAGGGGTGGGGACGGGATAAGCCCTCTTGTTTGTCGTGATCATCTTCTACTCAAAGGCCCTCTGCTACCTGCAAATACATCAGAAGAGAGGAAGCGAAGGAACTTCTGGCTCACGTGAGGAGCAACTTGGATTTTCTATTTCTTGAGCCTGAGGATCAGAATGTGTTCAACTTGTTTCCTCAGTGACAAACCATTTGGACCGGCTGCCCATGCATGATAGGATGAAATCACTGACTCTGAGGGAGAGGAAAGACGCAGACTGCCGGAGCACTCCTAGAGTCACGAGAAATAATGGACCGCATGTACGATTCTTAGCTTTACCCAATCGTAATTTGCGATTCATAAGAAATAGCATATTGTGATTCGGTAATATAAATGCACTATCGCGTACATGTTCCTAACAGCGATTTCTTAAGATTCGCTTACTTAAAATTAGGGGTGGGCGGAATTTGCGAAATCCACTTTCGCAAATTATCGCGAAAATTTTAAAAATTATCGCAAACACGCGGAAATATCGCGAAGATGCGGAAGTTTTTTTCCTGCATGTTCGCGAGATTTTCTGCATGGTTGCGGCTCGCCAACTTACCCATGCGGTTGCTCGCGGGCGGCCATCTTGTTTTCAGTTGTCTCGCGGTGCATGATCACGAGAAGAAAGACGTGATCGCGTGACGCATGACGTCACTGCGGGCGCGAACTGTCGCGAGACAGCGCAAATGGCTAAAAACAATACAACATCTCATGGAGAACGCGACCGGATCAAGAAAACTTGTCGGCGAACGCAGGGATTCAGGTAAGGCGATCGCGCGCGCGCGAGAATGTATTATTTTACAGCGCGAGCAAGAACCAAATTATCGCAAAGCTGCGGAATGCGGAAATTTTGACATTTTTGCACTTTCCGTGGAACGCGAAAATGTCAAATTATCGCAATTTCCGCGAACGGAACAAAATTTTAGCCCAGGCCTACTTAAAATACCAAATCGCTGAAAGCAATTCGTACAGGTTTACAAAAAGTGAATGGCGCCCACACTCACTGATGACATCACAATCAGGACATGCATTGTTGTGCTACCCGGCAGGGGAGTTACCAAGAAGGCACAAGCAGTCACTCTTAGATGATATGACTGCTATGGAGTGCAGGAGTGTGTAGCTAACAGTGACCAGATCTTTGGGATCGCCTCCCTACCTGTCGCTGAAGCCACCCATAAAAGAATATGAACTCATGTATAAGAAAGGAAAAATGCTTTATGTCATAAAAGCGTTGGTCACCATAGCATTCAACTGCTCTCCAAATAAGTTTTGCCATAGACCGGAGGAGTGTCGGAAAGTTACCCTTTTTGACATGGTCACCCCCACTTTGTGCTTGGAATTTGATGCAACTTTGAGTGAAGTGCACTGGATTCCTGCTAAGCATGCCCCCGATGCCAGTGCGCTTTACCAAAAACAAGCCAACTTTGCAATTGTCTCACAATTTGCAAGTCCCTAATAAACGGTAGCCTGGTACCTAGGGCCTGAGTACTAAAACGGGTCCCTAAGGGCTGCAGCATGTGTTGTGCCACCCTAAGGGACTTACCACTATACTCATGCAGGTTGCCATTGTAGACTGCGTGTCATACTGCAAACCATGAGTGAAAACACAACATGGCACACTCACTGTGTGCCATGCCAAATTCACTGCATCTAATATATGTAAGTCACCCCTAAGGCACGCCCTACAGCCCTAAGGCAGGGTGCGTTATGGTTAGGACTCCCCGTTTTAAGGTATTATTATTTTTTTTTACAGCTCCATCTGTATTAATCCATATTTATATTTTGGCCATCTGATTGGTATTTATCCACATCTATTTTGTGTTTGAGAATGAATGGAGCTGCAAAATTGTATATTTGCATGTTCCTTTAACTCTTGGACCTGCACTGATACATGGACGCCTTCACCTTTTAGCAAATTAGTAAGCTGTGTATAACAAAAGGCTTCACTCACAGGTACATATTAGCATTTTACAATGAATATTTGTTAACAAATGCCTGTATTTAAGGAAATCTTATCCTGGGTTTTAACCCTCCATGCTCTCCACCTGCTCAGCCGTTGCCAGGAATTCATGAAATACAGCATGGAGAGTTCTCACCAGAAGCACCATTTTCTGTTTTTTTCCGCTTTTAAAAATAAATACCGTCAGGAAACATGTTGTTTTCTGTCTCTATTTATCTATAAAAATCAGTAAAAATGGAAAACCAGATGCCTTAATTATAGAACATGTGTGGTCACATCTACATGAGCAGATGCCCCCTGTGCTGTCTAGTTCAATGACTAGATAGTGCAAGTGAATAGGGAAGCCGTCTTAAGTACGTGTGCTGGGCACTGGTCATTATGAGTTGCCCAGCTACATGGTGGCTTTACTGAAACCTATGGTGTTTGGTATCAAACACCTCATATTAATAAACCCACACTGATTGCAGTGATGTATTTATTATTACATGCACCCAGCGGGCACCTTAGAGGTACCCCCTGAAACCTACCAACCTCTTGTATACTGGCTGACTGGCGTAGAACAGCCTGCCATCATAGACAGGTTTCTAACCCTCTACAGGTGACGGGAGACATCTGTTACATCGCGGTCTTCACACTGCGATACGTTTACAACGCAGGCATTTCAACGCAAGTCGTTACAACGACTTGCGCTGGATGGCGCTATACACTAAGGAACAGTATGATTTACTATTCCAGCACCTTCCCTACTATTACGTAGGCTGGAGTTGGAATAGTAAATCATACTATTCCTAAGTCCAGCGCCCTCCAGCGCAAGTCATTGTAACGACTTGCATTGTAATGCCTGCGTTGTAAACGTATTGCGGTGTGAAGACCCCAATATAGCATCATATATTCCTTGGTGACAGCCTATGCTCTTGGAGGGCGGAAACAATGCCTGCTCCGGCCGGAGGTGTTGTCACTGTTGCTTGGGTTCAAATTCCTTCGTAAAAACAGAAGATAAGAGGCATTTGGCGAAACAGGAACAGTATGTTTAATTTAACAATTCGGCAGGGAGAACAGTTACAGGCACGAGGTCTGAAGACTGTTCAAATTTACATTCACTTCTTAGGTTTATATACCATTTACAATAAGCAATAAAGGTTTTCGTGTGTACCATATGTGGCGAAGAAATGCCGGTTGCTGCCTTAAAGTCATAAATTAATTGTCAAATGATTACAACAAGTGGGTCTCGACCTTGCATGGACACAGTGTGGCCAGTGGTGAACATGTCCAGATGTCTCTAAAGGAAAAGAAGGAAGGACACCGGGCACAGTGATCAGTAATGAAGCAATAAAAATATTTTTTGATAAATCACTTTTTAAGATTGTATTTCTTGTTTCTTGTTTAAAAAAAAAAAAAAAATTCACAATTCTTTTTATGAAAGTATATGAAAAATGTACAAAAATACATGAAGAAGAATAAATACCCACAAATGGTAACATCCATAGACATAAGAAAAATACATAAATCTATATTTTCATAACATTGGGGTTGAATTTATGCTCATAACATGGCATAAATACATCACATCTAAATTTGATACATTATGTTAATTAGATATACAGTACTTAATACTAAGAAGGGAATCTTAGCAGCTTAATGACAAAATATTGGCGGTTGGATGACAAACATTGACAAATTATTGGCGGTTGGGTGACAAACAACACGTTTCGGCAAAGCCTTCGTCAGGAATCCGCTCATTGTGGTTCACTATTCAATGTCTTGACATGACTCTCAGAAAATAGATGTAGATATGAAATGACATCAATGTCAGTTTGGCACGTAACTTATTCGACAAAATTCTGGGGCTCTTTCTATGTGCTATACTTTTGTGGATTAGAATCTAGGTTAGCGCTATGTCCAGATGTCTGCCATGGGGAGCCGTGTGCTGGGTCCTGACTAACTATGTATTCCTAACTCATGTGGTATCTGGCTTCATGGTATTTTTCGAAGCGAGCGTACCCCCTCGGGCCTTGTGTGCGTTATTGGGGGCAATCTCCCCTGACCATTCTGATGTTGCTGCACCTATCTATGGTATTGATTGAGATTTTCCGGTCCACATATTTTCCTGCCAGCTATGCACCCTTCCCCTTGTGACCCATCAATCAGCGCCTGCCTGACTACATACTTGCGTGCCGAGGAAGATGTGGAGTTCAGGGTGTTTTTATTAATAAGGACAATAGTTAATTTTTGTCGATAAACTCATCAATATCCATATTAACATCACCTCCTCCAAGCAGGATGAGTAGTAATCAGCATATCAAAGAAGGAGGCTTTATAGCCCTCTGCTGCCTTTGACATGCAACCCCGGCTTACTTCATACAGGGGAAATGCCCCCTCCCCCCAGACAGGGGAAATGCCCCCCCCCCCACACACAGGGCCCATTTGGCACTAGGACAGGCAGGAGACTTAGCTATTCAGGAGTCGTGTCCACTATTAGGCTAGTTCCACCCCTAAGGTGGGCTACCTGTAGAGAACACAAAAAGTAGAAATCCACCATCTTGGTTTTTGGTGAAATTAGATACACTGGGTCAGGGTCATTCCCACTCCTCACAGGTAGTGGTCATATAGGTGGTGTATGCACCCCAAAGGTAAGTAGATCATTGGCTACTACCTTACACTCCCTTTAATGCCCCGAAATTAAGTATTAAGGTGGCACCCCTGATACCAGGAACATTCAACCCATAAAAGAAGAAGAGCGACCAATGCGAGAACATAGGATCAACTGCGGACATTTTGGTGCCAAACCCTGCCTGCCTGCACCTGTCCCAACAATCGCGACAATCACGAAAAACCGACTCATCCTGCTGCTGTGCATCTGCCAAGAACCCCGGCGGACTGCCACCACCTCACAAATTGCTAGCAATCTCCCTTGGAGTAGAGGAGCTACTCCCCTGCGGTGTGCAGACACCAAATAGTAAAGTCTGGTCCACCATTCTACTGCTCCCTGATCCCCCCTACCCAGCAACCACCCAGGAAGAGGTCACCATGCTCCAGGAGGTCAGATCCATCTCCCCACCAAGTGAGAAGACACTAGGATCAACCAAGCCGTACCTCACCAATATGAAAGATAGTGGAGTTCTTGCAGCAACCAAAGCCTGTTTGAGTACAATCCAGACTCCAATGACTCAAATACCGAGCAGCCGTCAAGGGAGGTCAGCACCACAGAGACTCCCTTCAAGAGTGGCCCAGCTGTCCTGTTTTTGTCCCATAAACCGGTGAGATCGTCAACCGTGAATGCTCATAATGCACAAGCCCAGCTGACCTAACCTTTCTGCACCCAAGCATCACAGCCTGGGATCTCAAAAATCGACTGTGCTCCCTTGCTCCCTAGGCCCTTACAAACTGAGCCCCCATTAGGAACTTACGGACTTGTCCCCAAGTCCCCTTCTGCACCCTGTTTCCATGTGCCCCCACCTTCCCATTGGTGTAGAGCGCAAAGCTACCAACCCAACCAGCACCTCTGCACCCGGACACTCCAGGGCACATAAAGACTAACTGCTGGTGGTTCTTTGGACCTTGGCCCTCTGTCACCTTAAGTCTTGAAGGGGAGCCCCGGAAACATCTCACAAGTAACTGTGTGCAGTATACACCTTTGTTCCCAATGGAAAGCATTGAAGTAAACATTTTACATACCTGTGAAAATCGATTTCTTAAAAAGTACTTACTTGAAAATGAAGTACTTGGTGTTGAAATCTATGTACAAATGTGTGTTCTTTTTCTAAATTGGTCTCGGATTTATTGAGTGTGCGTCTCTTTTATTGCCTCTGTGAGTACAACATATGCTTAGCACTACCCTCTGATAAGCCCAACTGCTCCCCCACACTACCCCAAAGAAGAGCACTTGAGCTTGTTACCGTACCTCTGTAAACCAATAAGGGTCGCCTGGACTCTCTACACAGTGTACCTCGTTTTGGTCCTATATATAAAGAGCGCGCTTCCTACAAGGAGCAATGACCAGCTCCTCGGGACGGCCTACCTAACAGTCCCTGAAGCCACCAATGAAAGATTATGGACCCATATCCAAGAAAGGACAAATACTGGGGGTGTAACCACACACAGCACTGCTGACATTAGGAAGCGGTGGTACGAACTCCGTTCACAAACTAAAGAAAAGCTGGCCCGTAGGAGGAGGAAACAGCTGCCCCTGGAGGAGGGGTGGCTTCTACCCGCCACCGGCAACAGCACTGGATGACGCCGTCGAGAGCATCCTCACCACGGTGGCTAAAACATGCAGGAATAATAAAGTGACTTTTAAAAATGTTTTTATCAGTGTCATTTAGTTTTGACTACACACATTAAAATTGAGTTGGGCTCATTTAATAGGATAATATATTTACTTTTATTATGTTCATCAAAATGCATTATGGGATTTGCGGTTTATTCAAAGTCTTCAATGTTTTTTTGTTTAAAAAACAAATTCAGGGGGCCCGATTCACAGAACTAACTAAAGACAAAATCCTAAACTTACTACCATTTTGGTATTCACAGAAGGCACTTACTCATTTCGGTATTCACAGAAGTTAAGACTCCTAACTTTAGGACTCCTAACTTTAGGACTCCTAAATGCCTTCTGTGAATACTGAAAGCCTTAAAATTAGGATTTTTCTCAGTTTAGTAGTAGTAAAGTTAGGAGTCCTACCTTTAGGACTCCTAAACTGAGAAAAATCCTAATTTTAAGATTTTCGGTATTCACAGAAAACATTTAGGAGTCCTAAAGTTAGGACTCCTAACTTCTGTGAATACCGAAGTGAGTAAGTGTCTTCTGTGAATACCAAAATGAGTAAGTGCCTTCTGTGAATACCAAAATGGTAGTAAGTTTAGGATTTTGTCTTAAGTTAGTTCAGTGAATCGGGCCCATTGTTTACTATTGTATTATAAGGTCCAGATCACTGAATTTACAATTATTTTCATCTTTAGTAGTATGATCCTGTAAAGACAAGAAATAAAAGCGAATGCATTATACATGTAAGATACTTCAACTTGTACATATCCTAGTATATAGCATTTTAAAACTACTGCCTTGCAATGTTATTTATATTACATTTTAGTCACAGAGACAAAAGACAATATCACAGAAGAACATGATGACCACAGTGTGGACAATGCAGATGATGTGGAGAATAACAATGGCGCCAAAAATAGAAAGTTTAATATCATCAACATTGTCTGAGAAATCAGTGCCTACAAGAACACACACATCTAGATCTTCAAGAAATGTACGGTCAGCAACACACTGTCCAGCAAACTTCTTTATGTAGAGACTCAGGAGGCAAACATTCTTAATACTATGACCACAGCTTCCACCAATACCTGATGATAACGATACAATGAACAGAGCAGAGAGGGAAATAGTGTGAATAAATACCTAAGGGGCACATGCATCAAACTTAGAAATAGCGAATCCTAAATAGTAACAATTAAAGAAACGCTATTTACAAATCGCTATTTCCAATGCATGACCGTTTTAGCAATTAATTACCGAATCGCTAAAAATCACAATCACAAATAGCAAGAACACATCTTCGACACGCAAATAGAGATATGCCTAATTGCGAGTATGCTAATAGCGATTTGGCAAATTGCGAAATCGCTCTTAGCGAAATCGCAAATAGCGCATCGCTTTTGATGCATGCTGATGACATCACAACCAGGAAGTCATCCAGCCCATGCATCGTTCAGTGCTCAGAGAGAGTGAGAGGAGGAGGCTGAGTGCAGGAGCAGAGCCGGACAACCAACTTCTTTGTTTGCAGACCTTTCTATTGTTAAAAAATTGATCCATCAGTATCAGGGGAGATTGCATCAACCAGGAAGCGCAAGCTGAACTCCAGTGAGAGAGAAATTGAAAATCTCACAGAGGAGGTAGTCAGGAGCCACGACAAGCTATTTGGGAAACTGTCTCTCAAGGTACCAGAGGCAGAGAAAAGGAAAATCTGGCTCAGGATGCAGAATAAAGTGAATGCAGTGGGGGTCACCCACCTCACAGTAGACGACCTGAAAAAACGGTGGTACGACCTGCGCAGCCGTGTCAAGGAGACGATTGCTGACAGGCTGAAGGAGGCCAAGAAGACTAGAGGGGGACCAGCAACACTGCCTGGGAATACACCCATGGAGGACCTGGTTGAGTACACACTCCAGCCTGGAGCTGTGGTGGGAGTGACCCAGTTGGATACACACGGAGGGGCCAGTTAATCACAAGGCAAGATGCATGCAAGTGTCCATTCCAAGAGACATATCAAAATGTGCACATCACCTCACTTCAGCTCAAGTGTACAGAAACCAACTCCAGTCCACATTTTCCTCCCACACCCAAATGCATTATGGGAGTTACAGGCAGGTTAGGCAGATTGGTAGGCAAACACACTATAAGAAGGTAAAACAAGTGAACACTGTGTGACAGTCACTAATTTAATGAGACCTAAAGTATGCTTAAGGTGACACGACATTACCCTTAAATTTGTTTTAACATTGCACTGTTTAACATCACAGATGCAGCAGAAGGAGAGTCTGAGAGAACTCACAACAGCTGTGGTGGAAGGCAACAGGCAGTCAAATGCGGCCATGCAGGAGCTGACCAGGGTGATGCAGGAGGGCCAGGTGACACAGAGAAGAAGGCATCGCCAGTTAATGCAGCGCGTACAAGGCTATACTCAATCGAACTATCGCCTGAGCACCAACACTGCACTGCTGTCCCATAGGTCCGTGGCCATGCAGATAGAGATGACCCATTGTTGTGGGGATGTGGCCAAGGCACTGGGCCAGGTAACCAATGCCATGAAACAAATCCAGGCTGCCACTGCTAGGGGTAGCAATGTGACGGGGGAAGGGGGGAGTGAGAAGGTGTCCATCCTCAGTAGCCTGTCAGTGCCAGTTCCCACTTCCAGGAGGCACACCACTCGGAGCACAACTCCCTCCGGAGCCTCCATGAGGGATGGAGATGATGCCGGCGAAAGGCACCTGGGGGTGCATGGTAGGAAAAGATAGACAGGCATGTCCAGAGCAAATCAACCATGGTGAGGTAACCATTGAAAATACCATTACTAATGACTGAGATTCAAGTCCTATAATTATGTAATTGTATTTCTTTTCTCGATGCAATCCCTGTGCTACTTGGCACCTGCTATGTGTGCTTCAACACAACAACATGATGTGATGATAGTAAATACAGCACAGTTCAAACATGCTGTGTCGTGCCCCATCATTACTCACCTCAGAAATAATGTTGTGTCATTTCTGGATGTCTCCTTCGCCCTTCTGCTGAGCTTGCACCATGTGCTGGTCGTAGTTATGGCCCCTTGCTGGTTGTTCTCCTCAGGCTCGCAGTCAGACAGTTCAATGGGTATGCCTCTCCTGGTAGCAAAATGGCACATGCAGCCACAATTCTGCAGCAGGTCTCGGGCCGGTACTGCAACGCTCCACCAGTCTTGTGGAGGCAGCGAAAACAACTTTTTATCAGCCCAAAGGTGCGCTCGATGACATTTCGTGTGGCGATGTGTGCTGCATTGTACCTCTGCTCATTTGGGATGGCTGGGTTGAGGTATGGTGTCAATATGTAGTTTCGCACAGCATATGCGCTGTCACCTACAGGGTAGTGAGCAAAGGGTTAGTGACAATTATGCATTGCCATTTGGCCATTGTGTGAGAGGAATCATTATATATGTTTACCAATCGGATGTCCTTCACCATGAGGTTCCGTATGAGACGGGACGGCACTTTTTGAGTGGTGACGAATATGGATGAGTTTGGTATCCACGAACCGCAAATGACGAGTATAGTGGGTGTACGCAGTTTCGCTATGCAGCCACGTATGGTTCGTTTCATTTTTGGGTTTGTTCATCCGAACCCTCGGGTTCCATTTTAGATACAGCATCCATTTTGTTTCTTGCCCTCAGGTAGCCAGCGAACGGGTTTTTTGTCCGTTTCGTGACCCTGGGACTTTCAAGCTTGCACGAAGGACACGTGTTTCTTTGAGGTGACTTTTACGATGAGGGAAATGACACGAGTAAGGCAGATGGCCCCGCTCAAGGCTCATCTTGCCGCTCCGGTCTATTGTTTCAGCCACGCATACATTAGACACGAGGTCTTTGACCCTTCTATCGAGTTTCCTTTATTGCCCCTGACACTCTTTTCTAACCTGTTGTGTATTCTTGTCCTTTCCTTGCATCTGTTTTTCGTCCTTCCTCTTAATGTGTTTATGGTTAGGATGGAATGTGTTTATTGCGGAGGGAATATGTTTTTACAGTTGGGAACCGGCAAGACTGTTGTAATTATGTTCCGGCCTCCTGAAACATGAACGCGACCCTTTTGAAGTTTATTGTGGGAACTGAGTTGTAACCTTTGTTCGCCATACTGTGCTATGGCAAAAGCTTGTATAAAAGGAGCGATCCACTTCTACGAATTTGAAGCAGTCTCCGAGAACCTACACGTTGTGTACTTCTTGTGACCTCTGTATCCCTGCAGTAAATAAACGCTGATCTCTGACGTCGCTGGAAGTGTCCCGTGTCTCTGTGTTTGGTACGCCAGAACAGGTAACCCACGAAGGTTTCAGGTGTTGTTCCCTGGCACCGCTGGGTCTTAAGAATAACCCAGTCCTTCAGTTGGCGCCCAACGTAGGGCGACATCAACGGTACCGGTCCAAAGCCCGACGATCGTGAGGAGCTTCGTGTGAAATCGCCGAGGGAAGGTGCACCCCGCTTCATCGATCCAGTTGTCGAAATAAGTGGCCCGACGCCTCTTCCCGCGAAGATCCCCGCCTCCTGACGGCTGCGACGGACCGATGCCCTGACTGTCGACCTGTTTTGGCGCCTGGCGTAGTCCTTTGTACGGCGAGACGCTCAACGGGCCTTCCTGGTGACGCCATTGTTCTCTCAGTTAAGTATTTGTGGGTCGCTCCCAGTGTTGCTTTGTTGTTTACATGGTTCCATAGCATTCGTGGTTCTTAGTTGTTGGGTTTTATTTGACGATTGCAATTGCCAAAAACCGAGGGTCTTGCATTTTTTGCGAGGACATCGTAATTCGATAGCCCTTGAAGTTTGTATACTCGGTTAGTGTGCACGATGCCTGGCCGTAGTACTTTGTTTGGGTTTCTCAAATGTTGCACCATGGATTCCCGGCTGGAGGATTCATGTCCGATACCTCCGGTTGGAACTCCAATTTACGAGCTCTATAGTCGTCATGGCGTGGGTCCTATCGTATATAATGAATATTGGGTCCGCTACACTAAAAATGATGGCGTCCTTAGTTGGCCATCTCATGGTAGTTTCGAGACTACCGTTTTAGATAACTTGGAAGCTAAATTATTTAAAAAGAAAGTTAGGCCGGCCGTGTTTGATTCCTTTCGGTTATGGCGGAAAGAGGCCAAGCAGAAAGAAATCAAACAGAATAAGAAAAATAAAAGAGAAGGTGTTATCACGGTGATGCGCAATGCAGAACAATATCAGTTAGACAAAGATGAGAAAGAGCAGGAAGTTGGTGCTCGGCTTCACCATATGGCAGTGGATAAATGTTATCCGGTGCTACCTTCTAATATTGACAAGACAGGTGAAGAAGCGGTGGAGGATTCGCTCTTGTCTTATCTGATGAAATCGCCACCTCCCTATGCTCCCGATGTTATGGGTCCCGTTCGTCCACCTCTTCCTCAACCCGCTGTTTTGGCGGCTGCTGGTCAGCCCGCTGTTCCTCCCGTACTCCCGAATCCCCTTGGGCCACAGATCGTACATCCTCTTGTTCCGGCTTCTCTCCCTACTGCGCCTTTCCAAGTCCCTCCTCAGCCTGTCATTCCCGTTGTTCCTGCTGCTGCGTCTACTTCTATTGTTTCCACCCCTATTGTTGCTACGCCTGCATCTTCTTCCTCTTCTCCTTCTGTTCGTAGTCGTCTCTTGACTGCTGTTGCTTCTCTTTATTCTCCGCTTTTTGGGCCGATACTTGGCTCGACTCTTTCAGATGTTGCTCAAAGACGCAGTCAGCTTCCTGATGGTAGAGAACGTGAATCATTGGTAAAAACGGCACGTAGATGGATTCGTAACCCTGTTAAATACACCCCGCGTGTAGTGTTCGAAACGTTTTCTCAGTTTAATGTGCCCACGCAGCGATTTGTGTTTGAAGAATTGTGTAAGTCATTGAAAGAGGAGTGGGACGATGATATAGCTGATGATATACCACCTGAGGTTTCCGAGCTACAGCTTCGGTTTGCCACGGGTGTAATCGTGGGTGACAAAGTTCGAGAGGCCCTAGAACGCTTGTTATCCTTTCGATGTACGGTGCAACCTCGTGCGTTGTTTAAGGACGTGACTGCGGAATGGATGGCACAACCTGGTCAATATCCCATGCGGGAAGTTCCCCCGGTATGGATGCCAGGTGATCCTGCTGCTAACCCTCCTGTCCCAGGCCATTTCCAGAGAGTGTGGATACACCTCCCTTGGAAACGATCGGAAGTTTTACAAGTGAAGCAATCCTTGCCTGATCCCCGTAAGAATCCTGCGGGTTATTACAAGGAGCTGTCCCAATTGGTGGATGCTACTGTTATGAACCTAGCCGATATTGACATGTTGTTTGGCAATGTGGTGCCTCAGCCGATTTGGGCGAAAATTCGTCACGAGAATCACGTAGCCGAGCTAGGCGGTGACTGGGCTGCCCTTACAGCGGCAGATGCCCGGCAGGTCGGTGGGGCTAAACCTGAACAGATTATTGTGGCTTTGCCTCAGAGGATCATTACCCTCATGAACACACTTATGCCAGCGATGCGCGTCAATTGGGACAAATTATCAGCGTGCAAGCAAAAGAGGGATGAAAGCGTTTCTGATTTCTTTACGAGATTTGAGGAAGCGTTTGTTGATCATAGCGGTCAGGACATGGGTTCTGAGGGTGGTCAGCGGCTGTTCGTTGATAAGTTTGTATCGAACTTGTTGCCCGACCTTAGCAACAAGTTGAAGAATTCTGAGAGTTCGTGGGCTGTTTCTACCACTGCCCAAATATTGGCTACGGCCCAATATTACGAAAATAGAGAAAAGGAGGAAAGTGAGCGCGCAGATAAGAAAACGAAGGATCTTAAAACTAAGGTCTTATTGCAGCAAGCCTATCCTCCGCGTTCGAATTTCAGTGATACACAGCAGCTGAATAGATCACAACCACAGTTCTCCAGATCGCAGACGCGAAATGTTTCGCCCGCACCCCGCTTTGTGCTGGGATATAATCAATGCGCATATTGTCGTGGGGAGGGCCATCTGAAGTTCGATTGTCCGGTTCTCCGTGATAGGACCAATGGTGTGTCGGCTCGAGGAGGACGTAGTGGTCCTCAACAGGCTTCCCGTGGTAGAGGTCGCGGAGTTACCCAGAATCAGGCCGACCGCTTTGCTACGTCTTCGGACTCGCACAATTGTTTCGATCGGCGCGAACCATCGTCCGGTCGGTCTGCACAGTATCATGTGGATGATTGCTATGTTGAGTGTGATGTTGATGCGGATGGTATCTACTAGGACAGCCATAGACAAAGGAAGGGAGGAGTATCAGTTCCGGTTGATCAGAGAGGGCCTTATGTTGCAGTAGCCACTTTGGGCGTCGTTGAGCCTTTTCTGTTGGACACTGGTGCAGCGAAAAGTTCCATTATGCATTCGAAACTCCCTGGCGCACCTTTGTCTGGCTTAACGAATGTTTCCGTTGGATTCTCTGGCGCCCCTGTTAGCAATCCAGTTTCTAGCCCTTTGCCCCTTACAATTGGGTCTCATGAGCTGGAAGCTCCTTTGATTTTGACTACTGGTTGTGGTGAGAATCTTTTGGGCTTAGATTTGTTGAAAAGGTTACATGCGACTTTGTACTGTTCTCCTACGGGTGTGGAGCTTACGTTGGGTAAGAGTGTGATTTCCCCTATGTATTTATCGATCGACAAGCTCCCCTCGGCATTGAGGTCTCTTCCGGACTCCTTGTGGGCGACAGGTCCCAATGACGTGGGCCTGTTGGATATACCACCTTATGTTGTCCAACTGAAAGTTGGTGCGCGTTTGCCACGTATACCTCAGTATCGTATTTCCCTTGATGGTGAAAGGGCACTGTTAGCGATCATTTACGATCTGATCGGTAAAGATGTTATTGAGGAGACACGGGGTAATGTGTGCAATAGTCCCGTGTTGCCTATTCTGAAACGAACGGATCCCTCCAAGCCTCCTGTGTACCGTCTAGTTATCGACTTACGGGAGGTAAATAAAGTCGTTGTTCCGCAGTTTCCTGTGGTGCCAGACATTACAGCTTTACTGACTCTGATTCCAGCCACTGCATCATGGTTCTCGGTGATCGATCTGAAGAATGCGTTCTTTAGCATTCCGATTGCTGAGGAAAGCAGAGATTTGTTCGGTTTCTCATTAGGTGGTCGTAGCTTCAGATTCAAACGCGCACCACAGGGCTACTGTGAGAGTCCATCGATTTACAGCCAAGCTCTTAAGAGTCAACTTGATGCGTTTGTGTTACCGGCTGGTGCAGCCTTGATTCAGTACGTTGATGATTTGTTGGTCGCTGCTGACACTGAGCAGCTCTGTAGAGCCGCTACAGTGTCTCTGTTACAGCATCTCTGTGCATTACATCATAAAGTGTCACCTTCCAAACTGCAATATTGTTGTCAAGAAGTTACCTATCTCGGTCACTTATTGTCAAAGGCGGGAAGAAGGTTGACCCCTGAACGAATTGCAGCAATTGCTCGAATGACTGTGCCAACAACTCAGAGAGATGTGCGTGCCTTTCTAGGTATCACGTCATACTGCAGGCAGTGGATCCCGAACTTTTCACTGTTAGCGAAGCCATTGGTAGCTCTCACGTGCAAGGACGTTTCGACTCCTTTGCCTTGGACGGAGGAATGTCAGAAAAGTTTTTCTGAATTACGTAATGCACTGTGTTCGGCTCCTGTGTTAGGTACTCCTGATTACAGCAAGCCTTTCACATTATACGTCCATGAGAGGGACGGTTGTGCGTTGAGTGTTTTAACGCAACAATTTGGTGATAAGCAGCGTCCGTGTGCATATTTTTCCTCAACCTTAGACCCAGTAGCTAGAGCGTTGCCGAGTTGCTTGAGGGCGACAGCGGCAGCTGCGGCGTCCATTCGACAATCCGCAGGTTTGGTCATGGATAATATGCTCATAGTAATGGTTCCGCATGCAGTTGATACGCTCTTGAATCGGACAAAGACTCAACATCTGACGAGTGCAAGGTTGTCTGGGTACGAGCTGACCCTTTTGGCAAGTCATATACAGATCAAACGTTGTAATGTACTGAATCCGGCGACATTGTTGCCGATTAATATGGAATCAGATGATGTACTGCCACATGATTGTTATTTACGGACTGAGGAAGAAACAAAAGGTCGTGTGGACCTGAAAAACACTCCCTTGGCAGATCCCGATGGTACTTTGTATGTGGATGGTTCTTGCTTCAAATTGCCGAATGGCGATGTGACGACTGCGTATGCTGTGGTGACGTTGAGCACGGTTGTGGAAACTGCGAGATTGAACCAGAATTCCGCGCAAGCGGCAGAGTTAATTGCATTGACAAGAGCGTGTGTTCTGTTGAAGGGAAAGCGAGTGAATGTGTTTACTGACAGTCAGTATGCATTTGGTGTTGCGCATAACTTTGGAAGATTGTGGAGAGAAAGAGGATTTATGACATCGCATGGTACGAAGATCCAACACGGGCATCTTGTGAATGATCTTTTGGATGCACTTACGTTGCCTAAACAAGTGGCGATTGTTAAATGCAGTGCACATCGAAAAGTGACGGATGATGTTGGTCGTGGTAATGCATTTGCGGATGAAATTGCTAAGGAAACGGCTAAGAATCTTGCGACTCGAATGTATGTCACGAGTTCAGTGAGGTGGCCGACGGAGACTGGCATGTGTGAAAATACCGTTGAGAGTGTGAAAGCAATTCAGAACGAAGCTACTGAAGCTGAAAAAACCAAGTGGAAAGAAAGTACAGGGAAATTGGATATGCATGGATGTTGGGTTGACCTGACGGAATGTCAGAGGTGGATGTTACCAGATGCGTATTTATTAGCTGTTGTGACGATGGCTCATGGGTTGTCACATATTAGTGCGAAAGGAATATGTAAGTTCTTGTCCCCTGTATGGAGGAATGAGGGTATTGCTAAGTGTGCCGAAAGAGTGGTTAAGAACTGTATGGTGTGTTTGATGCACAATCCTGGCAAGGGCACCCCCACTCCGCCTGGTCATTTCGCCCCTCCTGCTTGTCCCTTTGAGGTTATCCAGCTGGACTTTATCCATATGGAGAGATGCAATAACCTGAAGTATGTTTTGGTTGTGGTTTGCGCGTTCTCCAGATGGATTGAGGCCTATCCTCTTAAGGATAACACTGCCCTGTCCACAGCAAAAATCCTGCTGAAGGAATACTTTCCTCGGTACGGAATGCCACGGATTGTATGGTCGGATAATGGAAGTGAGTTTGTGGGAAGTGTAATGCAGAGTGTGTGTAAGGGCCTGGGAATTCGACAGAAATTCCACAGTGCTAATCATCCTCAGGCAGCGGGCTTGGTTGAAGGGTACAATGGTACCCTGAAGCTGAAACTCGCTAAGGTTCAAGCTACGACTGGTCTGTCATGGCCTGATGTCAACCTGGGGTTGGAAGATTCTAATGATCGTAGGGGCTGTTGTAACGTTTCTGTTCACGTGTTGTCTTTGTGTACAGTGTGGTCCTGCCTTATGTGGCCTATGTGCTGCGACGTGTATAAGGCGGCCATCTGTTACCAAGGAGACGTTGATGAATAGGATGATGTTCCAGCAGCAGCTGAACGATCTGATGAATATTGATATAGATTCCGATCTTGACTAGTGCTTGCCTACATGAGGGCAAAAGGAGCGTCTGAGGTTCCGTATGAGACGGGACGGCACTTTTTGAGTGGTGACGAATATGGATGAGTTTGGTATCCACGAACCGCAAATGACGAGTATAGTGGGTGTACGCAGTTTCGCTATGCAGCCACGTATGGTTCGTTTCATTTTTGGGTTTGTTCATCCGAACCCTCGGGTTCCATTTTAGATACAGCATCCATTTTGTTTCTTGCCCTCAGGTAGCCAGCGAACGGGTTTTTTGTCCGTTTCGTGACCCTGGGACTTTCAAGCTTGCACGAAGGACACGTGTTTCTTTGAGGTGACTTTTACGATGAGGGAAATGACACGAGTAAGGCAGATGGCCCCGCTCAAGGCTCATCTTGCCGCTCCGGTCTATTGTTTCAGCCACGCATACATTAGACACGAGGTCTTTGACCCTTCTATCGAGTTTCCTTTATTGCCCCTGACACTCTTTTCTAACCTGTTGTGTATTCTTGTCCTTTCCTTGCATCTGTTTTTCGTCCTTCCTCTTAATGTGTTTATGGTTAGGATGGAATGTGTTTATTGCGGAGGGAATATGTTTTTACAGTTGGGAACCGGCAAGACTGTTGTAATTATGTTCCGGCCTCCTGAAACATGAACGCGACCCTTTTGAAGTTTATTGTGGGAACTGAGTTGTAACCTTTGTTCGCCATACTGTGCTATGGCAAAAGCTTGTATAAAAGGAGCGATCCACTTCTACGAATTTGAAGCAGTCTCCGAGAACCTACACGTTGTGTACTTCTTGTGACCTCTGTATCCCTGTAGTAAATAAACGCTGATCTCTGACGTCGCTGGAAGTGTCCCGTGTCTCTGTGTTTGGTACGCCAGAACAGGTAACCCACGAAGGTTTCAGGTGTTGTTCCCTGGCACCGCTGGGTCTTAAGAATAACCCAGTCCTTCAACCAGAATCGCCCCTGAGCAGACGGGTGTGTATACCAATGTGTCGAAATATATAGGAGTCATGTGTGCTTCCAGGGTATTGAGCCACAATGTCTGTTATGATATAGTTAGTGTTGCAGACGGTTCAGTGACTTAATATCGAGAGACAAAATATCGACTACACAAAATATCGACGCCAAAATATAGAAGGACAGAATATCGACTCCCTATCTACAAACAGGTAAGTACTAAAATATCGATTCCAAAATATAAAATGTTAAAATATAGTTAGCTAAAATATCGATTTTTTCAAATGTATTAAAAATATTATAAAAGTAATTAAATATTAAAATCAATTAAATAAAACATACATAATATATTATAAATAAGCTTAAAATGTAAACAAAATAAAATAAATGTAAAAAAAGTAGAGATTTTGTTGGATAGTGAGAGCGTAAAAATTACTATTCCCACTCCAGTGAGTGCAACAGTAGGGAAAGCGTTGGATAGCGTAGAGGTAAAAATTACTATTCCCACTCCAGTGAGTGCAACAGTAGGGAAAACGTTGGATAGCGTAGGGGTAAAAATTACTATTCCCACTCCAAAGAGTGCAACGGTAGGGAAAGCATTGGATAGCGGGAGGATAAAAATTACTATTCCCACTCCAGTGAGTGCAACAGTAGGGAAAGCGTTGGATAGCGTAGGGATAAAAATTACTATTCCCACTCCAGTGAGTGCAACAGTAGGGAAAACGTTGGATAGCGAAGGGGTAAAAATTACTATTCCCACTCCAAAGAGTGCAACAGTCGGGAAAGCGTTGGATAGCGGGAGGATAAAAATTACTATTCCCACTCCAGTGAGTGCAACAGTAGGGAAAGCGTTGGATAGCGTAGGGGTAAAAATTACTATTCCCACTCCAGTGAGTGCAACAATAGGGAAAACGTTGGATAGCGTAGGGGTAAAAATTACTATTCCCACTCCAAAGAGTGCAACAGTAGGGAAAGCGTTGGAAAGCGGGAGGATACAATTTACTATTCCCACTTCAGAGAGTGCAACAGTAGGGAAAGCATTGGATAGCAAGAAGGGAAAAATGACTATTCCCACTCCAGTGAGTGCAACAGTAGGGAAAGAGTTGGATAGCGGGAGGGTAAAACATACTATTCCCACTCCTGAGAGTGCAAAAGTAGGGAAAGTAATGATTTATTTTTAAAATAAGATTACATTAATTATCAATACCAATAAAAAGTTAATTAAAAATCATTACCAATTAATAACAATTAATTACCATTAAAAAAATAAATTAGCAATTAATAATAATTAATTACCAATTAATACAAATTAATTACCAATTAATAACTAATTATCAATACACATAAATAAAAATATTATTATTTACTTTATTACAATTAATTTACTTCCCACCCAATTCCCCTATAAACCCACAACCCACTCCCAATAATAAAAAATACAATTAACATTATTATCAATTAATCAATTAATAAAAGTAAATTTGCAATTAATAAACATTAATTAGCAATTCATACAAATTATTTACCCATGAATATTAATTAATGACCAATTAATAATTAATTACCAAATAATTATCAATACACATAAATAAATATATAATTATTTACTTTATTACAATTAAATTACTTCCCACCCAATTCCCCTACAAACCCACAACCCGCTCCTAATAATAAAAAATACAATTAACCTAATAATCAAATAATCAATTCATATAAATTAATTACCAATTAATACAAATTAATTACCAATTAATAATTAATTATCAATCAATTAATTATCAAAACAAAACATATAAATATAATTAATATTTAATTAACCATAATTAAATTACTTCCCACCCTATTCCCCTATAAACCCACGACCCGCTATGGAATTAAATTACGCAACAATTAAATTACATAACATTCATTAGTTTAAATAAATTAAACATACAGTACAAAAATAATACATCATTTTTTACACATATACTACCATACATAACACTAAAAAAAAATCGATATTATAGATATCTATATTTTTTAATTCGATATTATAGATAACTATATTTTTTAATTCGATATTATAGTAATCTATATTTTAACATCCGATATTATGGAATTCTATATTTTTAAATTCTATATTATGGAAATAGATATTTCATACCCCAATTTCGATATTCTGACCTATCTATATTTTGATAATTCGATATTCTGTCCACTCTATATTTTAACTTCGATATTCTGGGCAGTTGATATTTTGGAATCGATATTTAGGGTGTTCATTGTTGCAGACTACTTGTATATTGAGTGAATGGTAGGATTTACGGTTCCTAAAAAGTAATTCATTCACTGCTGGGGGACAAATGGCAATAAGCGTACAATCTATGCAACCGATTATATGTGGAAACCGGGCTACCTGGTAGAAGTCCAGCTTGGTCTTATTCAATTCCTGTGGGGTTGTGGGGAAGGTGATGTGGTTGTGGATCCTTGTCATCATGGCGTTCAGGAAAGAAATGAATATACGTGAAAGGGAACTTTATGACACCCCTCCAGCAACAGCTACTACCCCCTGGAAACTGCCGGACACAAGTAGGTGTAAGCAACATAGGACCTGCACATGAGCGGGGATGGCATGGGTCCTACGAGTGCGGCGCTGCATTAGGGGTTCCAATTTTGCAATTAGATCAAGGTTAATGCCACCATTCAGCCTTTACCTGTTGTAGATTTCCTCATCTGTTTGACCCAACAATGTGATGCGCACTCTGAAGATGCGCTCCTGTATTCTCCTTCTCTGCTGGGCTGCTGCATGGAGCCTCATCCTCCTTGCCATCACGTAGAGCGCTGCCATTGTGGAAGGTTCAGAGGCCTCCTGGGTCAGTTTAAGTAGGTTTCTGATGATTTGCACCTGTATGGCTGTTTTACTCATGGTTACCACCTGATGGTGATCCTCCTTAATACGAATTTGCAAAATAGCGAATTTCCTGAAAATCGCTATTTGCGATTTTTCATGCATGTGTTTGTGAGTCCTTAATTGCGAGTCTCAATTTGAAATTCGCAATTAAAGATATTGCAAATAAGGAATTGCTGAATCTGTGTACGTAAATTTTGCGATTCCTTATTTTAGCGAATTACATGTATTTTCTTAGATTGGGGTTCATGCATTGGGAATAGCTAAATTGCGCTCGCAAACAGTCTTTTTTGGCGATTCACTAATTTTGCGAGCGCAATTTAGCTTGATGCATGTGCCTGTAAGTCTCCTATTTATAACTAGCAAGAAACCAAAAAGAGGAGTATCTCACTATTTCGTTATCAAAGTAAGTGAATCGCTCACCTTGACCAGGAATGAGGCTGGTGGTAAAAGACTGTGTTAGTGTATACTTGATTGGTTGCGTGAGTTCAGTGCGTGATACTGCCCCACTATCACTTATAACGATAATCTAGAGTCTGAAATAACTTAGTTCTCATAATTAGTGAGGGACTTGGTCAGTCCTGAAGAATGCCAGAACACCTGTGGGCATTACCAGCTGAAACATGTTGACCACTGGGCAGGGGTGCTCATTCATTCCTATCTCTTGTGTTTACCCATGTCCGGGCTGCCTACCGCTATTAAAAAAGTCTATTTTGCAACCCTAGACATTTTTTATTCTCTTTCTTTCTCTTCAAATCCCCCGTTTGAAAATTTTTCTAGACTATTTTCTCAATTGCCCCTCCCCAAAAAGAAGTGGAGTAGAGCTCACCTGGAACCAGGTATCCTTACCGGGTGAGAACTGATTGATGAAGCATGCCGCATTGCGGGTTGAGAGTCCACTGAAAAAGAGGAATTGTTCCTCCTATTTTGAATAATAAGAGGTCCATCCCCCATTTTGATTCCTTTTAAAGGTGAGCAATTCACTTGCCTTGATGATGAAATACTGAGGTACCTCTCTTTTTGGTTTCTTGATAGGTATGCACAGGTGCCACAGCATCCAGATCTGAATTTATGCACATTGAGAAGACAGTGCTGGAAATTCCAACAAAAGAAATAAGCACTAAACATGGACGGAGGGCAGGCCTGCTATAATTCATAGCATTGACAAGTGGAATGAAACAATGAGGTCATTACGTGATTCTATTTTGAAGGAGGCACTGCAAGAAAATAAAAGTTGTATTTAAGTTGTATCATTTGGGAAAAGTATTTAAAAATGGCAACTGCAACAGGGATACTCAGTCATCACACTATGGGTATCCAGCAAGAAATGTCACACTGTAGCAAAGATGTTGCAAAAAGTTTGGGCAGGTTACAGCAGGTCTAGAAGACAGTCCAACTCTGCTATCATGGGGCCTCGAGCCCTGCTCCAGAGGGTGAGGAGGCTTCTTGCCGCAGCACTACGTTACCTCGCCCTCTGCTCTGGAGGGTGAGGAGGCTTCTAGCCACGGTGGTACGTGGGACTCGACCCCAGCTCTGGAGGGGGAGGAGGCTCCTAGCCGCGGTGGTACGTGAGCCTCCACCTCCGCTTTGGAGGGTGAGTAGGCTTCTGGCCGTGGCAGTATGTGGGCCTCGCCCTCTGCTCTGGAGAGTGAGGTGACTTCTAACCGCGATGGTCAGGCCCGGACTGGCAATGCCGGGCACCGGGCAATCCCCCGGTAGGCTGTCAGGGGTGGGGGCCGTTTTTTTGGCAGGGGGCCGGTTTCATTGCTGGGGCCGGTTTTTTGGTCCGACGCGAGTCGCGCGACGACGGCGTTAGTAAGAAATCGTGCAAGCACCACTACTCTCTCTGTGTGTGTCTCTCTCCTAACTGCGTGTGGGTGCGGCACAGAAAAAGCACAATATCAAGTAAAAATCAGATTCATTCAGTTCACTGACATCACTCTCAGGCTCTGGACTGATGATTCTACACACTGCCTGTGCCTGGGCTGCGGCGCCGCCTTCGCCTGCTGCAATAATTTATTATTATCAGTATCACCTGCAAATAGGGGGAGGGTCGTCACTCGGGTTGCGCTCGCGCGCAGTCGCAGAAATCTCCGCCAGGCTGGCCCGGGCGTGTGCGCGGACCGCGGTCTCAGTTCATCCACCTTAGGGTGGGGCGGCCGTCCCGTGTGGTGACATGCGCATTGGGGTTACAACAATTAAAAGTGCGCGTGACCCCGACCGAGGAGCATTCGATTCCAGAACAACAACACAGCCAGCCACTAAGAAGACAGAGGGACTGAGGGAACGAGGCACGGGCACCCCGTAATTTATTTCTAATTCTAGCCTCTGCCTGCTGCCTGTCCCTCCCTCACTAGTACTACCGACTGTCCGTCCGTCGCCGCCCGCCGCCCGCAGAGGTGAGTCTGTGTCTTTAGCAAATAATTTATTATCAGGAAATATGATAAATTCAACATGGATGATGGCATGGCTTTGGTTGGCAATGGCATTTGTTTGGCACTACTGTGGGCTGGCCGCGGGGCCGGGATTATACAAAGGGTATAGGCCTTTCCCCCGGCCCAGGGCCTTGGCCTATCGCTTATACCTTTTTGTTGATCCCCGGCCGGTTCTGCGCAGCGCACTAGCGTCCTGGGCCCCCCCTGAGTCTGGATTGTGGATTTAGAGCAGGGCCGGCTTTAGGGCGGTGCGACCGGTGCCACCGCACCGGGTGCTGGCTTCCTGGGGGCACCGGTTTGAAAGTTTATTATGCTTTTGAAGCACCTGTTGCAGCGTTTCTTTCCCCCGCAATTACCAGGCCGCCGCCTCACATAAATGTCAAGAGAACTGGTGTGATTAATTATCTTCCTGGAGAGAGATCAGCATTTTGTATAGTTGAGGTTTTGACTTAGGTGAAGTTAGTGCACAGGGTTAATATGCCTGCTGCAAAGAACGTGTACCAAGTAGATTACAGAGTGCGTATGATGTAAAAAGATCAGCCGGTTACTACTTTCAAAAGAAGCATCCTTTTGTTACTTGCAATTTATAACTTAAAGTCCTAATATAGAATAGTGGGCTATTAACTTTCATCCTAGAACTGCATACACACTGCAAAGTATACATTATTAGAACATTTATTAATGTTGCAAAAAGGATTAATTTGGCTAGAAATTGATTCTTATTATTAAAGAGAACCCCCAACTATGCGGTTTCTTTTTAGACTCTGCGTTTGTGCTTCTCCACACCAAGCACTCTTACACTATACTGCCTAGCAGTATGGATGACATGTGACTCCTACACTTTTAGTCCTTTGGCTTATGTAACATTTCCTATACACTGATTTACACACGTATGATTGATTGTCTCTGTGTAATGTGTGTGATGCAAAGTGCTCGGACACCCTACACTGGTATGAGTGGCGCTATATAACTAATTCAATGCATCTGAGAGAGTGTGGTTATGGAGACTTGGTCACTGTTAAAGGGTGCTAGTGAGAGAATCCGTGGTGGAGGTGGTCATGACTCATGGGGGGGGGGGGGACGCGCCAACTAACAATGTTGCACAGGGCGCCAGCACTAAAGCCGGCCCTGATTTAGAGTCAGCCATTTAGATCACTGAGCAGGCCTCCTTGCTGTTCGTGAGCAGGGGCCAGGGGGGCGGACAACACAGCGGCGATGCCGACTGGTGCCGGAGCGAGGTGGTGGTGGTGGTGGCTGGCTCAGGCTGCCAGGCCTGCCTGTGCCTGCCAGCAAGACTCCGGCTATGCTAGCACTGCAGCACTACCTGCCAGGCCTGGTTCATGAGCCTGGCCCTCCCAAACCTGAGCCTCCTTGGCCCTCGCAGTGAATCTGCCACCGATGTACAACAACAATAACAACTGTTAACTTGTGATTTACGATCCGGCTGCAGAGCAACCATTTGTCTGTTGGTAGTTCGGTATGCAGATAAACTGAATTTTATGGGAATAGCTCAGTGGGTTACTACCTCGGTCACAGATATCCTTGTGTTACTTGCAGTTCAGAAGTTATTATCTGACCAATGAACTGTCATCAAAAAACTGCATACAATCTTCGCTTTTTTGTGTTGTGATGTAGTTAGAACTTCTCCATTCTTTCATTATTCTAATGTTACTAAAAAGAGTTTGTTTGGGCAGTTATACATTTTGATCAGTAAAGCCAACCCCCAACCACTGGAGTACTCTTTAAACCCTGACTTTGTGCTTCTCCCGACCAAACCCCCGTAAAATATACTGCCCACCATGGATGAAGTGATTTCTACTCCTTGTAATCCTCATTAGCTTATATGACATTTCGTGTAAACTGATTTATTGTCTCTGTATAATGTGTGCTGTTATGTAAAGTACTGTGACACCTTACACTGATATGAGTAGTGCTATACAACGAATGGAATTGGTATGAGAGAGGGGCAACGGAGAGATGAGGGGCACTAGTGGAGGGTGGCAGTGAGGGAATCTGAGGAGCAAGTGGGTCACAGGCTGGAAGGGAACTACAGAGAGATGAAGGGCACTGTTGGGGGGAGCAGTGAGGGAATCCGAGGAGGAGGTCACGGGGTGGAGTGGAAACTACAGACAGATGAGGGGCGCTGGTGGAGGGAGCAGTGAGGGAATCCGAGGAGGAGGTCACGGGGTGGGGGGGCTACAGAGAAATGAGGGGCACTAGTCGAGGGTGGCAGTGAGGGAATCCAATGAGGGGGTCATGGGGTGGGGGAACTACGGAGCGATGAGGGGTGCTGGTGGAGGGTGGCAGTGAGGAAATCTGAGGAGGAGGTCATGGGGTGTGGGAGCTACGGAGAGATGAGGGGTACTGGTGGAGGGTGGTAGTTAGGGAGTCTGAGGAGGAGGCCATGAGGGGGAGTGGCTACGGAGAGATGAAGAGCACTGTTGGAGGGTGGTTGGTAAGTTATCTACAGAGAAAGAGGTCAAAAAGACTTTTGTACCAGCACTAAAGCCGGCCCTGTCAGGGCCTTTCTGTTTTTGTTTATTTAACTAACAGTCATGTGATTAGGACAACTGTAGAGCATACTTTAACATGCATGCTGATTACATTTACTGCTATATTCAATGTTTCAAGTTTGAAGGTGATTTTACTGTTGTTTTTTACTGGGAATAAAGAAAGTGGAACTGAATGGTGGCTGATATGGGGCTGGGTCCCAAGGTCAGCTGTGAGATAAAGTGTAATGGAGAGGGGTGGTAGAAAAGTGGATAATCAAGCCTGTAAGGAAGTGCGCTGCACAGTCCTGGGTCAGGTGGAGGTAGTAATGAAGAGGGTTTCTCCCTGAAGGCTCGCACAGAGGGAGCCCGAGTAGAGTCACTTGCTAGATGCTCCCACCTTAGAAACCTCCTCTTCCCATCAAAGGGACATTACATGGAAGAAAAGCACTTTTTTAGAGTGATAACATTTAGAAAGAGTGTGTTTTACTGTACCTTGTAAGACTAAGGAGAGATAAAAGGAGGGCCCAGAAGCAGGCCTGGCTAGATATATAAGCGATAAATCTGGCCAGCAGTGGCCCACCCGAATGTATGTTTGGCCCACCCAAACAAAGATTCCTGGAGTCGGGCCTGCTACCTACACCCCCCCTTTTGCAGGCGGAGTCCACTGCTGCCGGAGCGAGGTGGTGGTGGGTGGGTGGCTGCCTGCCTGTGCCTGCGAGAGTCTGGCTATGCTAGTGCAGCACTGTGGATATGTGTGACTGTGCTCCCATTGGTGGCGCTGTTGTGCTGCTTGACTCTTGGGGGGCTGTAACTGGGGCGAAGGTTGGCGTCAGCAAGTCTGCTTAAAATATATCTTTCAGCACAAGCCCCATCTTGGGGCTTGTGCTGAAAAATATATTTGAAGCAGACAACAGGGCTTTCTAGAGTTTATTTATTTACATTTTTTTTTAACACGACTGAGTCCTTTTGTTTTGTTTTCCACTGGCCACTGCCTGGTGTTGCCACTGGGCTCTGGCACTTGCGCCGCTTAGGCTAACGTGGGGGGCCTTTTTTAGCTCATGTTCAGGACAAAGGCTTTGTCCTGAACATGAAAGATAAGTCTGTTTTTTGGGAAGGAGTCCGAGCCATGTGGATTACCGAGTTTAACAGAACATACTGCCAACACGTGGCAGTCAGCCTGGTCGGCGCCGCGTTCAATCCTTACATCAGGGTGGTTGTTTTAGTGTAGTCCGCATTGTTTCCTGAATTAGGTTAGATGTTTCAATTCGGTGTCAAATTATTGTGTGGTGCACATGGATTTTTCTTGTATCTAGATGTCATTGTGATTGTGCAGTCAGTATTCACACTAAATAACCGATGTAGTGTGCTGAGAGACAGCGCATCTTAACCGGCTGCTAACACGGTGCCTGATTTTGTATTCGCTGTAGGAAGTGTGCTTCGTATTCAAGGCACACAGCGACAAGATGATGAGCTGCGCACAATATTTACATGCCTTTACTTATCTCAGTAATTTCAGCATCGCATCGACAATATCGGCGAGTGACCTCAACATAGAAGAGGGCATTGCATTGAAACCTAGGCAAGTCAAAGGTGGCAGCTGCTTTTCTTTAAAGATGGTGTTTATTTTAGGGCCACACTCTTGCATTCTCCTCTCGCTACCATTATGGGGATACATTAAATAAAAACAGTACTAGACAAATCACATCTCTCGGGAGAGCAGCATTTTATTAAAGCACTCCAAAGTGTGCCCCTCGTGCACGTTCTTATTAATAAAGTTTTCACCAACTAATGCGAACAGAATTTGAAGCTAGCCTACAAGAAGTGTCTTATGGGCTCCAGGATCATTCGCGATTCTGATATAGGATTGTAATTTAACATCTTATGGTGCAGGTTATAGAGTAAAAGGCTTAGTGCTGCTACTATCTTCTTCAATGTAACTTTTGACCTCTAATGGGCCTTTGTACCCTTGTATCAGTTCCATCTGTTGAAGGTCTCCCTCGGTGCGTTCCCTATGCGCTGGCTCAGTTGCTTCATGAATCATGACCTATATTTTGTTTAATTTTCCGGATTTCACAAGAAAGGAGTTTGCGCTGGTAAAATGAGCACTTGGGTGTTCAGTGCTAGTGTCTCTTTTGAAAGTCGCCTCCTGCTGCTAGGGCCTGCTCTTTTGCTGTGTGAGGAAACCGAAACGGCCCCAATCAGTTCCGCTTGGCTAGCGAGTTAGCACTTGGCAGCCATGTGCCAAACAACACTCTCCCTACTGACCCTGGCGCACATAAACAGACACACACTCAGGGAGGCGGTGACGTGCTGGTGGGTGCAGTGAGGGAGGTTTGGGGGGGGGGGGCAGGGCGTCACTATACCAGCAAGTTAAAGCCGAAATTGGTCGCTTCAGTGTTGAAGGGGAGTAAAGAAGTAATACCTTTCCAGGAAAGGTATTACTACTTTGTCATGATGAAACCAATTGCTATTGGACACTTCTCCAAGTAGCCGGGATCGCGCACTTCTATACGGTGCAGCTTCTTATGCGGTTGTACATTCTGAAGCAGCGCATTGATTCAACAAGATAATCTGCGACCTCCCCCAAAACAATGGCGTCTATTTCCGCGCTGTGTTCTTTATCTCGCAAGTACTGCTACCTCGCTGAGGTCCGCAATCAAATATGTAATCACCCAAATATGCGAAATCTATAGAAATTTTACACTGACTCACTTCATGTGGCCTGCCACTACAAAATGATATAAATAGAACATCATGCTGCAGTAAGGAGGAGAGCCTGAGGCCAGATCACATTCATCACTTAAGAGGCATTGATTGGCACAGGTACCGTACAGTAGCAGAAATCACGCAGTCTCGTAGAAATAACACCGGCCTTCTGCATTGTAGTTTCTACCTAACTTTTCAAAACATTCCCATTACAGTTTGCATTGCATTGCCTGCTCAACAATCTCGTTGCTATCTCTGAATAATTATAATACTGATCTGTTGAGAATGGGACCAGATTTACCATACCACACTAAATGTCCACCACTGTGACCCCCCCCCCCCCCATGGCACAAGATCACTAAATTGTACTGATAAAGGAGATAATTGTATGTTATGGTTACAAGGCCAGTGTCATATGTTGAAATTCCCCAGTGACGCAATTAAAGCCAGGAAATGCTGGAGAGGAGGGAAAGGAAAGGGGGAAATAATGGAAATTTGGGGGGAGAAACTTGGAGGAGATAACGAGAAAGACGTCCTGTTCACTCATAAGCTTGATAAAGGATCCATTTTGCCCTTTAGGAGCAGGTCCATGTACACCATAGTACCCCCTAGTAGTGGTTGCTCACTGCGCTTGCTCGATCCACACCATGTGGGAGCTGGTC
This sequence comes from Triturus cristatus, assembly GCF_964204655.1. Classification (NCBI taxonomy): domain Eukaryota; kingdom Metazoa; phylum Chordata; class Amphibia; order Caudata; family Salamandridae; genus Triturus; species Triturus cristatus. The sequence continues at coordinate 1,156,721,237 of NC_140580.1, read as the reverse complement.
TCACTTTTACTTCTCTCTGATTTACTACTTGTGCCTATTTTTGGTGCTCTCTGAAAGAATGTCTATGGGTACATATGACTGGGTGGGTAACCTGGTGCTCTTGAAGGTCATCATCTACTATTTACTGTGGTTTGAAAGTTGATACAATTGAATATGTAATGAAAAATGTGCTGTAAAATTCACAATTTTGGTCGGTTGTTTTCCAAAATTTTCTTGGGGGGAGAACCCCCCCAAACCCCCCTAATAGCGGTCGGGCGCGCTCGCTGCGCTCGCTCGCGACGTGCTCGACGGGGGCCGGTCTGACAAATTTCACGGGGGCTGGTCTGACAAATTTTGCCAGGGCTGATTTCAGTTCCCAGTCCGGCCCTGGCGGTGGTACATGGGCCTCCACCTCCGCTCTGGAAGGGGAGGAGGCTTCTAGCCACGGCGGTACGTGGGCCTCGACCCCTCCTCTGGAGAGTGAGGAGGATTCTAGCCGCGCCGGTACATGGGCCTCGACCCCTTCTCTGGAGAGTGAGGAGGCTTCTAGCCACGGCAGTATGTGGGCCTCGACCCCTGCTCTGGAGGGGGAGGAGGCTTTTAGCCGCGGAGGTACGTGGGCCTCGACCCCTGCTCTGGAGGGGGAGGAGGCTTCTAGCTGCGGAGGTACGTGGGACTCGACCCCTGCTCTGGAGGGGGAGGAGGCTTCTAGCTGCGGAGGTACGTGGGACTCGACCCTTGCTATGGAGGGGGAGGAGGCTTCTAGCTGCGGAGGTACGTGGGACTCGACCCTTGCTATGGAGGGGGAGGAGGCTTCTAGCCGCGGCGGTATGTGGGCCTCGCCCTCTGCTCTGGAGAGTGAGGTGGCTTCTAGCCGCGGTGGTACGTGGGCCTCCTCCTCTGCTCTGGAGGGGGAGGAGGCTTCTAGGCATGGTGGTACGTGGGCCTCGACCCCTGCTCTGGAGAGTGAGGAGGATTCTAGCCGCGGCGGTACGTGGGCCTCGACCCCTTCTCTGGAGAGTGAGGAGGCTTCTAGCCACGGCAGTATGCGTGCCTCGACCCCTGCTCTAGAGGGGGAGGAGGCTTCTAGCCGTGGAGGTACGTGGTGGTACGTGGGCCTCGACCCCTACTCTGGAGGGGGAGGAGGCTTCTAGCCGTGGAGGTACGTGGGCCTCGACCCCTGCTATGGAGGGGGAGGAGGCTTCTAGACGAGGCAGTACGTGGGCCTCGACCCCTGCTCTGGAGAGTGAGGAGGCTTTTAGCCACGGCAGTACGTGAGCCTCGACCCCTGCTCTGGAGGGGGAGGAGGCTTTTAGCCCCGATGGTACATGGTCCTCGACCTTCACTCTAGAGGGGGACGAGGCTTCTAGCCGCGGCGGTACGTGGGCCTCGACCTCCGCTCTGGAGGATGAGGAGGCTTCTGGCCGCGGCGGTACGTGGGCCTCGACCTCCGCTCTAGAGGGGGAGGAGGCTTCTAGCCGCGGCGGTAAGTGGGTCTCGACCCCTGCTCTAGAGGGAGAGGAGGCTTCTAGCCACGGAGGTACGTGGGCCTCGACCCCTGCTTGGGAGGGGGAGAAGGCTTCTAGCCGCGGCGATACGTTGGCCTCGACCTTCGCTCTGGAGAGGGAGGAGGCTTCTAGCCGCGGCGTTACGAGGGCCTCTACCCCTGCTCTGGAGGTTGAGGAGGCTTCTAGCCATGGCGGTACGAGAGCCTCGACCCCTGCTCTGGAGGGGGAGGAGGCTTCTAGCCGCGGCGGTACGAGAGCCTCGACCCCTGCTCTGGAGGGGGAGGAGGCTTCTATCCACAGTAGTATCTCTATCTCTGATGCTATAAGATCAAGGGGCGCACGCAGTCAGGCTGATGAATAAGAAGTCGATAGGCTGCAAACCAATCCAGAGAGGCCCCCTCCCATCAAAGAAAGAAATGGGTGGTAAATGTATTTATTTGTGAACTCTGAAAGCAAAATGTATTTTTTGACATTACTTTGTTATACAACATCTTGTTACAAAAAAAGTTTCCCAGCCACTGTGGCCCTTCACATTTCCTGTGCATGAACATGAAAATAAAAATGTGTTTCCTGCATTCGGCTCTGCCTACCTCACGCTGCATGTTTCTGTACTAATACACTTACCTCAAAAATGATTGTTGGTAATGTAAGTGCCCCTCTCTCTTCCATCCACAGATGTGCGGCCATTTTGGGATGGGTTGTGGGGTGGGTGGTTCTCCTCTTCATCCGAGCTGTCCGGCTACATTGAAGTCCCCTACGGGTTGCTGTCCTGTGCAGCATAGCACACACTGCCACGGCTGTGCAGGCCACTTGGGGTGAAGCTAAAGGACCCCCCACTCTGATGAAGGTGGCAAAACTTTGCCTTCAGCAGCTCAAATGTGCGCTCTATAGCCAACTGCCCTTGCTCACTTCTTAACATTATTATAACCGTGTTAACATGTATGGAGGTATGAGGGTAACATCCATGTGCATAGCGAATAAGCACAAACACCTAACACAAATGAAAAATACAATGAAAACCACATATAATGATACGGATTTATTAAATGTAGAATCGAAATGTAGAAATACCTAACAGAAAATCATCCCAACAGTGCTGGAAGGTATAGAAGTCATGATTCGAATCGGTAATGCACCGTTACTACGCGGGCATTACCTAGATGTGCTTTTTCTCCGCATTTTTTAATGTACGTTTACCATTACTAAGCATGCTGCTACATAGATAGCATGCTTTTACTTCGCAAATGCTTTTAGTACATGTTAGACCTGGCACCTTGGCGTGGGTCTCCGTTCCACTTTTTGTCGTTGTGCCTCATGTTTTTGCTGGTGTTAGCTGCTCGGAGCACTGTGCCACTGCCAACCAGTGCCACAGTGCAAGTGCTCCCTGTTGTAAATTGCTGTATTGATTGGATTCCATGATTGGCTTATTTGGTTTACTGTCAGACCCTAGTACAGTGCACCAGGAGTGCCCAGGGCTTGTAAATCCAAATGCTGCTGGTGGGCTTGCAGCACTGGTTGTGCCACCCACAGAAGCAGCCTTGTAAAATATGTCTAAGGTCTGCCATTGCAGAGCGTGCGTGCAGTCTGGTACTGTCATGCTGACTGGGCAAGTGTACCCACTTGCCAGTCCCTAAACCTTCCCTTAACTTCATGTTAGTCACCCCTATGGTAGGCCCAAGGGCAGGGTGCATTGTAAGCATAAGGTAGGACAAGCCCTGATGTGTTACAGCCATTTTCGTTTTTCACTATTGCAAGGCTATCTGTTCTCCATAGGCCAGAATGGGCTGCTGGAATTATTACACACTATAATCCCAGAAGACTCAGAGAACATGGTAGAAATTTGAGTTTAGTATGCCTGAACTCAGAATAAGAAAATACATCTTTTAGTAAGGTTTATTTTAATATTCTGTGTTTGCAAATACCGCTTTTAGAGAGTTGGTCTTTGCTTGCCTAACCATTTCAGCCCGCCTCTGCTAGGATGTGTATCTGCTGTCTGGTTTCTGTGAGTGACAGGGCTGGGGAATTCCAGGAGACAGGCTTGGCAGCCAGGTGGTGAATAGAGAGATTACATCCAGATGGGTGGGAGGAGTACACCTGGACTCTGAATAGGGCTGTGCCTTTCCACCACAATGCTGGCTCCACCCCTGGGGAGCGTCTGATGTCTCTGCCCTGCACACTGAAAAGAAAAGCCAGAATCCTGTAAACAAAGTACTCCAGAACTGGGCTGAACTGGGCAAAGGCCCCCTGGCCTGAAAGGACAAAAGAATTACAGTATAAGTATTGGGACCCTGAGCCCAAGAAATTAGATCCTGATTTGACAAGAAGAAACCTCTGCCCGACGAGAAGGAACTGGGAAAGCTGTAAGGAGGAATACTGTCCCTGACCTGCGGGATTGACCTGCAGTAGTTGCCTTGCTGCTGAAGGAGAGGAGAAAGACTACAAAGACTTTATTTTCCAACTTGTGCTCAAAGATCTCCAAGGGCTTGTGAATGAGCTTGCCCCCTGAACGAAGTCCCAGGACCGGTGGACTTCACCCGCCTTGAGAGGAGCTGCTGAAAAACGCTGTTCTCCCCGTAGCGCTGAAGCAGAGAGAAGTGTGTGCCTCATCGAGGTCGACGCGTACACTGGGAAGCCCGTGCCAAGCTGTCCGGCCCGAACAACGCGACTTTGTGGCCCCCACGAGCCATAGCTTGCAACGTGAGGAAAGGACTTTGCACCGCACCTCGCTTTCCCCTCTCCGAACCGCACTACTCAACGCGCACCCTGCCACTGATGTGGGGAGGCTGCGGCGCATAGAGCGGCTGGGTACGTCTCGCACCACTGCAGCGTACAGTCCGCTTCGCACCGCGCTCAGAGGATTACCCGAGCATCAACTCTCAAGGTACGGCTCGTACGCCGCAACGAACAGCAACCGCACCGCACAAAGCACCGTCCCCTCAAGCAACGCGACTCTGGGTCTCCACAAGCAGTAGCTCGCACCGTGAAAGAAGGACATCGCCGCATGCAACGCTTTTGTTTTCACCGCTTCGTCCGTGACGAACTCTTCCATCTAAGGTACTGTGTACGACTCGCACTCCGGACAGAAGCGTCCGCTGCGCGCGTCAGACTCTTTCGGTTCATTTCATCACCGTAAGGGCCGAACCGAGGAATACGAATCGCACAGACTTTTTTAAGATACGCTTTACACAAGAATTCTTTTATTGCTCATAGTATTGTGGATACGTCTGTCGTTATATGGTCTTGTCCAAAGCCTGATATAAAATATATTTATTTTTGATAATCCTAGTGTGGAGTCCATTTGTGGTGGGTCACCTGATTACGGTATGAGTTCTCAAATGCTCAACCCATAACGCCTCTGAAATAAGTCTTGTCTGCTCGCGCCAAGCTACCTAGAGGGTGAGCAGGGGTTATTTTAAGAGGGTAATCCCCTTATCCTGACTAGAGGAGAGGGTCCCTGCTTGTCACAAGTGCCTAACTGTGCCAACCCGAGACCCCCAATTCTAACATTGGTGGTCAGCGGTGAGGATTACGAATTTACATTTGTGATACATATACAGTGATTGGTGAACACTACTTAGTGAGTGCAGACCAATAGCGCAACCACACACTTTTTGATTCTTGTTTTGCTGGAAATCTCCATTTTTTGAAAGTCATACCTGGTTCAGTCATTGTTGAGAAGGCAGCATCTGTAGTCTCTGAAAGTGAAGACGTTGAATGGGAAGAGGAGAGACTAGACAGCTACTCCAAGGCCCAGCTGAAGGGCTTTGGAGAAAGTTCAAAGTTCCCCATGCTGGATGTAGAAACAAGCCAGATCTATACAAGGCGCTGAGGGCCTGGATTGAGTCAAGGAAAGACTCTGAAGATGTGGTGGAAATTGAGCGGGCAGAGAGCATCAATGGTTTTGGCAGAGGCCTGTCGCCAGAGGAGTTAGCAGACAAGAAATAAACCAGGCTGCACGAAATGGAGATGGCAAAGCTCAAATTAAATGGGCAACTGGAGCTGGAAAGCAAAAAGCTGGCTCTGGAAGAGAGAAAAATCCAAATGGAACATGATATGTCTTTGAGGGAATTGGAGCTGAGGGCTAAGAGTTTAGAGCTTACTCCCTCTGGTGGCAGCACACCGCCAGTGCAGGTAGAAGCAAGGGTGTACATACCGATAGATGTGGTAAAGGAATTCTTTAAAAATGATGACATAGGGCAGTGGTTCAAGGCCTATGAGGTAGCCATGTCCTCCCACCGGGTCCCTGAGAAGGATTGGGGAGCGGGGTTGTGGGGACGGTTCCTGAGTGAGGGGCGGGACACACTGCTAGACTTGCCTTCAGATGTTTATAATTCTTATCGCCATATGAAGGATGCTTTGATAGCCAGGTATGGGTTAACTCCTGAGTTGTATAGGCAAAGGTTCAGGGGTTGCACAAAGATTCCTAACAGTAGGTATGTTGAGTATGTAACTTTTTTCTGCAGAGCATTGGATGGTTGGGTAAAGAGTAGCAAGGTTGATGATTTTCAAGGGCTTCTTGATTTAATTGCATGGGAGCACTTGTCCAGTAACTGTTTTCCTGAGCTACGCCAGCACCTGATTGATAGTAGGCTGAAAACCCTAGGAAACTTGACACGGAGGCAGACCGCTGGGTCAGTACCAGGGTCCACAAGGGTCACAGGGGAGATTCCGCCATGGGTGGGCAGGGTCCCCAGCAGGAGAGTGGGGGGACAAGGGTAAACAGAGGGAGTTCCAAAAGAGGCCCCAAAGTAATCCCCAAGGGAACCAAGGGAAGGGTTCCCAGCCTCCCCCCCAGAAACCGACCGGGGCCCGACAGGTCCCCCTGTTCAAAGAGGGCCCCCAAAATGTTACAAGTGTGGTGAGCAGGGTCATTTTGCCAATGATCCCAAGTGTCGCCAGTTTGGTAAACCAGCATCCCCTGGTGCAGCCCCCCGGCAGACGGCTAGTGTAGCCCTGGGTGGAGAGATGGGTGTCCAAGGTGCGTGGGGTCCCGCAGAGATGTCCCTTGTCTCTTTAGGAGACTATGAGATGGTCCCCCAAACCCAGCTGCCTGATAACACTAAGAAATACAGGCAGTGGGTGACCATTAATGGCCGTAGAGTGGAAGCTCTGAGAGATACAGGAGCCAGTGTGACAGCTGTCAAGTGTCACCTGGTGTCTCAAGAGCAGGTTGTCCCAGGAGCATTCTATCCAGTTGTTGCCGCTGACAACACAGAGAGTCACTGCAAGGTGGCTCAGGTTCCCTTTGAGTGGGGGGAGTCTCTGGTACTCTTCAGGTAGCTGTGAGGCCCGCCATGCTTGTAGACTGTCTGTTAGGGAACGATTTGGAGAGCTCACCTTGGGCTAAGGTGGAGCAGAGTGCTCACCTGGAGATGTTGGGTATGCCTGATTGGGCGTGTGTCACCACACGGTCCATGGCAGCAAGTAGAGGTGCTCAAGAGGTCCTGGAGCCTGAGAGGGAGGCCCAGGGACCGGCCTTAGAGAGAAGAGGCAGGGGGCGCAGGAAACCAGCCCCTGAAGTTCCCCCGGTCCAGGAGGAGGCAGACCTTGAGGGGGATGCCCTGGAGCCTGCAGGGGAACAGATAGCTGAACTGGGGGACCTGCCTGAGCTGACCCATTGGCAGCAAGAAGGAGGCCCCTCCAGGGAGGAATTCTGCAAGGCGCAGAAACAATGCCCTTCTCTCATGGGTATGCGGCAGCAGGCTGCAGACCAGGCCGCAGGTGCTCAGTCTGGGTCACATTTCATTTACTGGGAGAACGACCTCCTGTATTCAGAGCCTAAGGTTGCTGAGCCTGGGTCAGCCCGTGTGCTGGTGGTACCCCAGAGCTTCAGAGCCTTCTTACTGGGGCTGGCTCACGATGTGCCATTGACAGGACATTTGGGGCAGGACAAGACCTTTGAAAGGCTTGTCACCCCCTTTTATTGGCCTCAAATGCGCAGGAGTTCAGACACTCACTGCAGGACCTGTCAGACTTGCTAGGCAAGTGGAAAGAGTGGGAGGAAGCAGAAGGCTCCTCTCCAACCATTCCCTGTGGTCGGTACCCCCTTTGAGCGAGTGGGGATTGACATTGTGGGGCCATTGGACCCCAGGACAGCCATGGGCAACAGGTTTATCCTGGTCCTGGTGGACCATGCCCCCGTTACCCGGAAGCCATCCCTCTGAGTACAGTGACGGCCCCCGTGGTGGGACGTGCACTGATGGGAATTTTCTCCAGAGTGGGATTCCCTCTAGAGGTGGTGTCTGTCCGAGATACCAACTTCATATCCAAGTATATGAAGTCCCTTTGGCAAGAGTGCGGTGTAACCTACAAGTTTACCACACCTTACCACCCCCAAGGAAATGGGTTGGTTGAGAGATTCAACCGAACCCTTAAGGGCATGATAATGGATCTTGAGTAGGGGTGGGCGGAATTTGCGTAATCGTGTTACGCAAATCTCCGCGAAACGGTAAAAAATCGCCGCGAACACGCAGAAATTCCGCGAACACGCGGAATTGCTTGTTCGCGATACTTTTTTCCTGTTCGCGATCGCTGTTTGCGTGCTCGGGGTGAAATATCTCGCGAACACGCATATTGAGAACGCGTGCAAAAAATTTCGCGAAGCCGCGGAACGCAGATTTTTGGGCAATTTCGCGTTCTCTGCGGAACGCGAAATTACCCAAATTCCGCAAATTCCGCGAACGGAACGGAATTTACAGCCCAGGCCTAATCTTGAGGAACCTATGAGGCGTAAGTGGGACGTCCTCTTACCATGCCTACTCTTTACTTATCGTGAGGTGCCACAGAAGTCTCTAGGGTCCAGCCCCTTTAAGCTTCTATATGGCCACCCAGTGACAGGACCTCTAAGTCTGGTCAAAGATGGCTGGGAGCAATCTCCCAGGAAACCTCCCCAGGATGTATTTAGATACATGCTGGCCTTTAGGAACCAGACTAGGCGATTCAGAGAACTCGCAGAGGCAAATCTGGAAGCCAGCCAGGAGGAGATGAAGCGGTGGTACGACCAGAATGCCACTCTGGTTGAGCTTCAGCCTGGACAAAAAGTGTGGGTCTTGGCCCCAGTGGAGCATTGTGCGCTCCAGGATAAGCGGACCGGTCCCTTTGAGGTTGTGGAGCGCAAGAGTCTAGTTACCTATTTGGTGGACTTGCGGTCTCCCAGGAACCCCTTGAGGGTCCTGCATGTCAACCGCCTGAAGCCCCACTTGGAGAGGTCCCAAGTGGGCATGCTCTTGGCAACAGATGCTGGGATGGAGGAGGAGACTGAGCCTCTTCCTGACCTCCTGTCAGCCAAGGAGCAAGATGGGTCAGTGGATGGTGTCATCCTCTCTTCCACCCTGACCCCTGAGCAACAGAATGACTGTTGCCGGTTGCTGGGACAGTTTTCTGATCTGTTTTCCCTGATTCCCAGTGGCACTGATTGGTGCGTCCATGAAGTAGACACTGGGGATAGTACACCTGTGAGGCACAGGGCATACAGGGTGACAGACAGGGTGAGAGCGTGCATCAAGGAGGAGGTCTCCAAGATGTTTGCACTAGGGGTAATTGAGCCCTCAAGCAGTCCTTGGGCCAGCCCAGTGGTCTTGGTCCCAAAGGCTGCAGCACCGGGGGCCACACCCAAACTCCGGTTCTGTGTGGACTACAGAGGACTCAATGCGGTCACCAGGACTGACGCACACCCCATCCCCAGAGCTGATGAGCTCATAGATCGGCTAGGGGCTGCCAAGTACCTCAGCATGTTTGATTTAACGTCTGGGTACTGGCAGATCGCCTTAACCGATGGGGCCAAAGAGAGGTCAGCATTTTCCACCCCAGATGGGCACTACCAGCTCCGGGTTATGCCCTTTGGAATGAAGAATGCCCCTGCCATCTTCCAGAGGTTGGTGAACCAGGTGTTGGCTGGACTGGATTTGTTCAGTGCTGCCTACCTGGATGACATCGCAGTATTCAGCTCCACTTGGGAAGAACACCTGCGCCATCACTGGGAAGTGTTGATGGTGCTGCGGGGGGCAGGCCTTACGATCAAGGCGAGTAAGTGCCAGATCGGGCAGGGTTCCGTGGTGTACTTGGGGCACCAAGTTGGGAGTGGCCAGGTGGCACCCCTACAACCCAAAATTGAACCCATCCTGAATTGGGAGTCGCCCAAAACCCAAACCCAGGTGAGAGCCTTCCTAGGTCTCACCGGTTTAGGGTAGTGTCGGAGGGATGTGCAGGGTAGTGTTTCAGTGTAGGGGACGGACTGGTAGTAGGGGTAGGGTTGTGCTGGGGGTAGTGTTTTAGAGTTTAGGGTAGTGCTGTAGTGTTTGTGTAGTGTAGGGTAGTGTTTTAGGGTTGTGTAGGGTAGTGTTTTAGGGTTTAGGGTAGTGTCAGGGGGTCTTGTAGGGTAGTGTTTCAGTGTAGGGGACGGACTGGGGGTAGGGGTAGTGTCTGAATGGGGGTAGTGTTTTAGGGTTTAGGTTAGTGTTGTAGTGTTTGTGTAGTGTAGGGTAGTGTTTTAGAGTTTAGGGTAGTGTCAGGGGGTCGTGTAGGGTAGTGTTTAAGTGCAGGGGACACACTGGGAGTAGGGGTAGGGTCGTGATGTGGTTAGTGTTTTAGGGTTTAGGGTAGTGTTGTAGTGTTTGTGTAGGGTAGTGTTTTAGGGTTTAGGGTACTGTGAGGGGGACGTGTAGGGAAGTGTTGTAGTGTAGGGGCAGGACTGTGGCACAGGGTAGTGTCGTGCTAAAGGTAGTGTTGAAGGGATTAGAGTAGTGTTGAGAAGTTTGTGGTGTGTAGGGTAGTGTGTTTGCATTTAGTATTTTGCGTAGTGTTGGGGAGTTTATTTATTTACTTAATGTATTAAAAATAAATGAAATACCTTTCTAGGTGTTTGGGTGTTAATTAAAAGAAAAAAAGTGATGTAAAACTATGCGGTGTATTAAATTACATACCCGAGTATTAATTTTCAAAATCTATTTTAAATTACTCCCCCACCCAAAACCCCTATTTCACTACAATCCCGTCCCAGGGTTTAGGTAACGTTTAAAACAAAAAATATTAAAAAAGGTTCATCTTTGCGTAGTAGTGGTATGCGAAGTAATTAACAGCGTATTAAAAGCAGATTCTTATATTTTAAATGCTTTTGTGTAGTAATGGCTTGTGCATTAAAAAATCTAACTAGAGGGTGAGCAGGGGTTATTTTAAGAGGATAATCCCCTTATACTGACTAGAGGAGAGGGTCCCTGCTTGTCACAAGTGCCTAACTTTGCCAACCATAGACCCCCAATTCTAACAGTACACATTACTTTACTACGAGCTGTTGGAGTTACGATGAGACGGGACGCGCAAAGAGGAGAGAGAGGTAAGAGGGAGAGTGTAGTTTTCAAGGGTTGTGTTTGAGTAGTAGTTTTTTTTAGTTTTAGGGTAGTGCAGGGGGTTATGTTTTAGGGTTTAGGGTAGTGTTGTAGTGTTTGTGTAGTGTAGGGTAGTGTTTTAGGGTTTAGGATAGTGTCGGGGGTCTTGTAGGGTAGTGTTTAAGTGCAGGGGACGGACTGGGGGTAGGGGTAGGGAAGTGCAGGGGGTAGTGTTTTAGGGTTTAGGGTAGTGTTGTAGTGTTTGTGTAGTGTAGGGTAGTGTTTTAGGGTTTAGGGTAGTGTCAGTGGTTTGTGCAGGGTAGTGTTACAGTGTAGTGGAAGAACTCGTAGTAGGGGTAGGGACGTGCTAGGGGTAGTGATTTAGGGTTTAGGGTAGTGTTGTAGTGTTTGTGTAGTGTAGGGTAGAGTTTTAGGTTTAGGGTAGTGACAGGGGGTCGTGTAAGGTAGTGTTAAAGTATAGGGACGGAGTGGGAGTAGGGGTAGGGAAATGTTGGGGGTAGTGCTTTAAGGTTTAGGATAGTGTTGTAGGGTTTGTGTAGTGTAGGGTAGTGTTTTAAGGTTTAGGGTAGTATCGGTGGTTTGTGCAGGGTAGTGTTACAGTGTAGTGGACAGACTCGTAGTAGGGGTAGGGACGGCTGGGGTAGTGATTTAAGGTTTAGGGTAGTGTTGTAGTGTTTGTGTAGTGTAGGGTAGTGTTTTAGGGTTTAGGGTAGTGTCGGAGGGATGTGCAGGGTAGTGTTTCAGTGTAGGGGACGGACTGGTAGTAGGGGTAGGGTTGTGCTGGGGGTAGTGTTTTAGAGTTTAGGTAGTGATGTAGTGTTTGTGTAGTGTAGGGTAGTGTTTTAGGGTTGTGTAGGGTAGTGTTTTAGGGTTTAGGGTAGTGTCAGGGGGTCTTGTAGGGTAGTGTTTCAGTGTAGGGGACGGACTGGGGGTAGGGGTAGTGTCTGAATGGGGGTAGTGTTTTAGGGTTTAGGTTAGTATTGTAGTGTTTGTGTAGTGTAGGGTAGTGTTTTAGAGTTTAGGGTAGTGTCAGGGGGTCGTGTAGGGTAGTGTTTAAGTGCAGGGGACACACTGGGAGTAGGGGTAGGGTCGTGATGTGGTTAGTGTTTTAGGGTTTAGGGTAGTGTTGTAGTGTTTGTGTAGTGTAGGGTAGTGTTTTAGGGTTTAGGGTACTGTGAGGGGGACGTGTAGGGAAGTGTTTGAGTGTAGGGGCTGGACTGTGGCACAGGGTAGTGTCGTGCTAAAGGTAGTGTTGAAGGGATTAGAGTAGTGTTGAGAAGTTTGTGGTGTGTAGGGTAGTGTGTTTGCATTTAGTATTTTGCGTAGTGTTGGGGAGTTTATTTATTTACTTAATGTATTAAAAATAAATGAAATACCTTTCTAAGTGTTTGGGTGTTAATTAAAAGAAAAAAAGTGATGTAAAACTATGCGGTGTATTAAATTACATACCCGAGTATTAATTTTCAAAATATATTTTAAATTACTCCCCCACCCAAAACCCCTATTTCACTACAATCCCGTCCCAGGGTTTAGGTAACGTTTAAAAAAAAAATATTAAAAAAGGTTCATCATTGCGTAGTAGTGGTATGCGAAGTAATTAACAGCGTATTAAAAGCAGATTCTTATATTTTAAATGCTTTTGTGTAGTAATGGCTTCTGCATTAAAAAATCTAACTAGAGGGTGAGCAGGGGTTATTTTAAGAGGATAATCCCCTTATCCTGACTAGAGGAGAGGGTCCCTGCTTGTCACAAGTGCCTAACTGTGCCAACCATAGACCCCCAATTCTAACAGTACACATTACTTTACTACGAGCTGTTGGAGTTACGATGAGACGGGACGCGCAAAGAGGAGAGAGAGGTAAGAGGGAGAGTGTAGTTTTCAAGGGTTGTGTTTGAGTAGTAGTTTTTTTTAGTTTTAGGTTAGTGCAGGGGGTAATGTTTTAGGGTTTAGGGTAGTGTTGTAGTGTTTGTGTAGTGTAGGGTAGTGTTTTAGGGTTTAGGATAGTGTCGGGGGTCTTGTAGGGTAGTGTTTAAGTGCAGGGGACGGACTGGGGGTAGGGGTAGGGAAGTGCAGGGGTAGTGTTTTAGGGTTTAGGGTAGTGTTGTAGTGTTTGTGTAGTGTAGGGTAGTGTTTTAGGGTTTAGGGTACTGTGAGGGGGACGTGTAGGGAAGTGTTTGAGTGTAGGGGCAGGACTGTGGCACAGGGTAGTGTCGTGCTAAAGGTAGTGTTGAAGGGATTAGAGTAGTGTTGAGAAGTTTGTGGTGTGTAGGGTAGTGTGTTTGCATTTAGTATTTTGCGTAGTGTTGGGGAGTTTATTTATTTACTTAATGTATTAAAAATAAATTAAATACCTTTCTAAGTGTTTGGGTGTTAATTAAAAGAAAAAAAGTGATGTAAAACTATGTGGTGTATTAAATTACATACCCGAGTATTAATTTTCAAAATATATTTTAAATTACTCCCCCACCCAAAACCCCTATTTCACTACAATCCCGTCCCAGGGTTTAGGTAACGTTTAAAAAAAAATATATTAAAAAAGGTTCATCTTTGTGTAGTAGTGGTATGCGAAGTAATTAACAGCGCATTAAAAGCAGATTCTTATATTTTAAATGCATTTGCGTAGTAATGGCTTGCGCATTCAAAATATGCGGAGTAATGGTAGTTGCGATGTAGAAACATCGCACTAAAAGCTTGCGTAGTAATAGCATGCTAAGTAGCGTCATACATTCGAGGAATCTTGACATTTGGGGCGTGATTGATAGGTTGGCAGAAGGGGTATTTACGCAATTGAAACAGCGACGGAGTACCCTTTCCACCAACTCGATGGTCGGCCCACCTCACCTAGAGTCGCGCAAATCTTCAGCGTGTAGGCGGCGAAGACTTCTCTGATGATGAGAGGTCATCGTTTTATTTGTTTAACAAAAAAAATCCCCCTTTTAAAAAATAAAAAAACCATTGTAAGTTTGACATAGACTCTGTCAAGCTGATGGAGGCGCCCATCAAACTTACAATGCATTTCCAGGAAGGGCTGTGACAGCGGTTCCGAGAACTACAAGAGATGTGGCAGCGGCAGCAGACATCTCTACATGCGGCAGGCGGCGGACCCTCACCATGGTGGGTGTGAAGTACTCTGCCATGGCAACAGTAATGACTCCATCCACCAAGATAAGATATCAATCAGCCCCTTAGCCACAAGGTCAGAAATTAAAGAGGTAGCATTTCAAACTATTGGAATGTTTAAAGAGTATTTACTCTTTCGATTCCTGTACAGACTCAGAGGCCCCGGGATGAAGAGCTAGGAAGTGTGTTCCATCAGCAGAGCCAATAACCTGTGAGAAATGTGGCAATGATAAAAATAACATTTTGTTTGTTGCTAGTCTTGTTGTCAGCTGGGAAAAATATATCTGTGAATTTTAGCTTTATAGCATAGAAAAAACAAGCATTGGCATAGCCAGTAGGTCTCGCTTTTGGGACCTTATAAGTGCTTAGCCAGAGGTTTTGGTTTGGCCTTTGTTTTAAGCTACGCTGTAGAGCAGTGTGGCTGCTGTGCAGCATGGTGAAAAGTTATAATGACCAAGACTGGCCACATTATTTTGTAGGCACATGCATGCAACACCACATGAAATGACGCAGGCGCCTTTTTTTACTTTTCGGATCCAAAAAAAAATGCAATACTTCTTGCATTTGCATGAGTTAAAGCTATTGGCATTGTAAATGATAATGTATTTTACCCATGTGCTGTAGAGGGTGTGTAGTGGGATTATGTGAGTTGGATTGGAATTGTTAGTTTTGGGATTGTGTGGCGGGGAATTTTGTGGTGTGGAGTGGATTTGAGTAGTGGAATTATGTGGCATGGTATACAGTTGAAGTATATTTGGATAGTAATTATGTGGTATTGAGCATATTGAAATTATGTGGAGTGGGTGTGATGGCATGCAATTATGTGGAATGGTATTTTGGGGTGTGGAATGGAATGTAGTGGAGTGTAATTATGTGGTGTGCTGTTGAATTTTGTAGCATGATGTGGAATTATGTGGTTTGAATTGGATGTATGTGGTGTTATGCAATTGTGTTGAGTTGAATTATGCGGTTTGTTGCTGAATTATGTAGTGTGGAATGTAAATGAGTGGAGTTGAAGTGTGTGGAACTGTGTGACGTTGAGTGAAAGAGCAATGTGATAGAGAAATAAGGGAAGGAAGGGAAGACAGGAGGAAGGAATTGAGAGAAGGAAGGGAAAGAGGGAGGAAAGCTGAGAGGATGTGAGACAGGAATTGAGGGAGGGAAGGGAGGACGGAGTGAGGGAGAGAGAGAGGAAAATAGGATAGGAGAGAAAGCAAGAAGAAAAAAAGAAAGGACTTAGTGAAAGGCGGAAGGGCAAGGTATGAGTGACTGGAATAAGTGAAGTTGAAATAAGGGTTGAGGAAATAAGGTTAGGTATACGATTAAGGAGTGAAGAGAGGGATTAAGATGGGCAAGAAGGAAGAAGGAGGAAAGAAAGTAATGAAGAAAGATAGAGAGGCAGAGAGGATTCCAGGAAGAAGGGACAGTGGAAGTAAATAGGAAGGAAGGGTTTGAGGGAAGGAGGAATCGAGGAAGGGGGAAGAGATGGTTGAAGTAATGAAAAGTGGAAATAGGAGGGAGGGTTGGGAACAAAGGAAGGTAAGGAAGGAAGTAAGGGGAATTACAGAGGCCAATAAGGAAGGGAGGAACAAGAGGATAAGGAAGAGAGAGAAAGAAACTGTGAAATTAGCTACTTGATATGCAAACGACTGTGTCTTAGAGGATTAATTTTTCTGGCTGCCCGGCATTAATGTTTTTGGTAATATAATGAATGAAATATATTATGAGAGCAAACTAGAGGGAGTGACACTCCAGCAGCTTTAAATATGTCCCCTAAAATTATACTATGCCCGTTATGTGGCGCTTACATTGCTGAGGAAGTAAACAATACAAAACAAGGTGACAATAAAAGCAGTTTGGTTTTCTAATCACTCGTTTATATATAATATAGTACTTTGTATCTCCGAAAAAGTGTCCATCCTTAGTAATAAGCCAATATAGACTTGCGTTACCGGTGAGGTGGAATGTGATCGATAAATCAAAATAATGGCTAAATAGGGTCGAAAATAGCATTTAACTGGGAGGAAAGCGCAACTTTTTGACGTGAAGTTGGATTGTGAATGCGCTTCCAGAAGGTTTGATGAATTCAAAACTCACAATAAGAAAATAATGCAGGACAGCTCTGAATTCTGCATCCGAAATGAAGAAATGTGCAAAAAGAAAATATGCCCTGGTAAACCATAGGTCCAATTCTGGTTTGATCTGCTTGGTTAAAAGTGTTTCCTTGCACAGTTTTTTCTTAGCCTTCTGACGCATCTCACAATGTGCATTCGGTGCTGAAATATATCTAACGATGATAACAGTGAGCCGCCTGTCTGAAGGTAGATTTTGATACACTTTCTATTATTCAACCGATATGTGAGCAACTCACATTTAAAATTCTGCCAACGGAAAGCGACCTTTTATTTTATTGAGAAAGTTTGATACATATTTTATAACACGCTGCAGTAGTGATAAATTGACATAAAATAAGCAGAGGACCATGCCATCTGGTGAAAAATAGAAAGAAAAGAAGTAGCACAGGAGTGGAGAGCATGTGGCGCAGCGGCCAGAGTTGCTGACTTGAGAGCTTTGGATCCCTGTTCGATTCTCGTTGGCGCAACATTCTGTGATTCTGGGCAAATCACTCCCTGTCTCAGGGTGTTCAGTTGGGCTGCATAAATCTGCAAGATCTTGTACTTTATTATACCTCCTTGCTCACGTATTCCATGGAAGGTGGCTGCTATACGGGAAAGTAGGAGCAGTCTTCATTTCTTTCTTCAATGCTGAATGACAAAGCTGTTCTCAGAGCAGGACCCATAACTGAATGATTCTAAATAGGCTACATCCCGATTGGATGCTCTCAGTGTCTCCCTGCCCACTCTGTCTGCACACTCTGAGCTGAATCAAGGCGCGAGGCAAAGCAGGGAAATGGTCATGACGGGGAATGAGAAGAGAAGCAAACCTGACCCCGCATGCAAATCCATGATCCCCTGTGTATCCGGAGCACACCCGACAGATATGAAACCCGGCCACAGGGTGTGCAGGCAACTCCAATGATTCGGAAAACGGGATCAAGCCACAGAGAGACTGTCCCTAAAAACAAACTCATCCTACCCTCGAGTCTCGCGGCAGAAGCCAGTATCTGGCGCATAATCGGTTTATTTAAAGGGTGGTAAAATAAGCTCACAGCAAACAAACCTAAAGAAAATAATTATGAAACCGAAAAGCTGATGCACAGCTAAGGTAACATATCACCCAATTTGAATTCCCGTTGGAGCTGGGAAACGAAAAAAACTAGCCCTGTGGTGGGGGAGGGACAGTTGTGAGAGGCGCCATGAGTTAACAATCTCTCGGCATGCTGTGGCGGGGGCGGGGGAGCGCATTCCAGGTGGGGGAGCGGACCCTTTGAAGTATGATGCCGAGGCTGTGGCTACACGTGCACGCGCCAGTGGGCTGAAGCGCTTCCCCAAACGGATTGCATGGCGGCACGATGCACGTGATTGTGCACGTGCTCGCCATGCAATCCACTTTTGGGAGCACTTTGAAATGCCCCTCTTACTAGAGTCTCGCATAGCGATTGCGTAAACGCAATAGCTAGGCGAGACCTAATGAGAAGAAATCACAGACAAGCACTTTATAGAATGTCTACCCCTTATAGGCTAAGAGGTTTAGGCAGCAAAGTGCCTGAATGTAGGTTGGTATTGAAAGACTCCTGTGTGTCCCTACAAAACACGGGGTCTAACTCGGTAATTAAAACTTAAATAACAGTGCTGCAAGGTCTATACTTGCCATATAACACCTCCTCAGACTGCTGAAGCAAAGCCCCCCTGACTCAGAGACTGTGCTCCTGTCCTCGCCTCCTCCTGTGGTGGTGTGGAGCAACCAGCCTCATCCCCATAGCAGACAGAACAGCCATTCTGGAGAAAACACAGAGGGGGATATTCACAAGGAGCTATCGCCGAGTTAACGGCACTTTTTGGCAGCCAAAGTTGCGATAAATCGATCGCCCCATTCACAAGCTGATGTTTTAACAACCCACAGCACCAGTTTACCCACGATAGCAGCTGCAAAAAACATCGCCACAGAAGACCCCCGCAACTATCGCTAATGACATGCAGAGTAGGAGTTCCCGTGCCCAAAGCCGCAACACCAATCCACAACATTCACAACGACCAGCCAGATCGGCAATAAGAACACGAAACAGGCGATAAGGCGCGTTAGCAGCAGGAAAATAACACCTTCTCAGACCTGGTGCTAAGTCGGACCACAACCTGGACCACAAAAGGGAGCACAGCCCACAGCCACACCTGAAGAACAACAGATGCACCCGGGCAACTGAACATGCAGCCCGGAGGGCCGAAAGGGAAACAGCACCCGCCGCAACCCCCCCCCCCCCAGGACCTCCCCTTCCCGGCAACCCCCCCCGACCAAAGACATGCCACATCAGCTACACCCAATCACGTACAAAATTATCCACATGATGTCACAGAATCACAACTGGTGACATGCATGTGTCGTCACAAAAATGACCCTCACACATTCATTTCCGAAGCAGCAAATCAAACTTCATTAAAATGAACACTGAAATGAAATGAAGACACATTGCGGCTCCCCTCGGCCAATCCGTAGGTCACAGCCTGCAAAACAAAAATCATGATGAGAAGGTGTGTACTGTGCACATCAAAGGACAGAGAGAGAGAGAAGAAGAGAGGGGGAGAGAGAGAGAAGAAGAAGAGAGGGGGAGAGAGAGAGAAGAAGAGAGGGGAGAGAGAGAGAGAGAAGAAGAGAGGGGGAGAGAGAGAGAGAGTGCGCCGCCTCTGCGACCCCAGGCCACACTGCTCACCTGCTGCCACTGGTGTGTCTCCAACTACTTGCCGGCATGTAGTGCAGTCCATTAGGTCACACATCTGAGACAGACCCGTCATCTGAAACAGAGTCCAGATAAATATTTGGCACAGTCCACACAATTTCACAAGACAACATCGCCTGCCCGCCCATGCACACCCATACAGAGGCACCCCAGCCCCTCCCACCGCCGATCGGAGCATGTCCGCCCATGCACACCCAGGTCACACTGCTCACCTTCCGCCACCGGCGTGCAGACAGGCGGTCCCACCATGTGCCGCTGCAAGCCACAAGCCCGGGCCTGAGGACATGGCACATTCCACACCATGCCGCCCCACTCCGCAGGCCACCAGGTCCCACGTTTGGTGCTGGGTCTTGATTTCTCCAGGGCAGAGGACATACCAGTGCACCTGGCCTCATCGCAGGCTGCACACCCGCTCAGCCCAATAGGTGTCTGGCCTACACTGTGGTCCAGCAGGACACATAAAACTTGGGCTTTCCGGACCGCCGGGACGGGGCATCATCGCAGGCTGCACACCCACTCAGCAGCTCAAGGTGTCCCTAACTCAGTGCACCCAAAGTCACCGTCCCTTGGCAGGATGCCTGTGCCGGCCACAATGCTCCAGGTGCCACTAACCCCGTGCAACCCAAGTCAGCGCCACGTGGCGGCAGGCCCCTGACGGCCGCAAGGAATTGGGTGCCACTAACTCTGTGCAACCCCAGTCAGCGCCACGTGGCGGCAGGCCAGTGACGGCCGCAAAGCCTCAGGTGCCACTAACCATGTGCAACCCCAGTCAGAGCCACGTGGCGGGAGGCCCGTGACGTCTGCAAGGCCTCGGGTGCCACTAACCCTGTGCGCAACAACTCATGGGCCCTTTATGATTCAGAACCTGTGGAGCGTCCGTCATCCAGTCACCACCGGCAGAGGGGAATGTGACATTGTCGGCCCCTTATGTTGGCGAGTCACATGGCCTGTAACGCCTGTGCAGGATGGGTGTGGTGTGCGTGCAAACGTGCCCTCAAGGAGTGGCTGTGACATGCTGACAAATAGACCAGTGACCTGCACACCACCAGCAAGTACGCCTGCGACGGGTAGAAATGAGGGCCCCCCCTTCGGAGCATAAGAGCAGTGATCTGGCCTGCCGCGCGCCGGACCAGCGCAGGGCTTGCAACAATGACTCGTGGGATCAGTCCATGTCCGGACATGGAAGTGACTGATGCGTGTGTCCCTGTTGTAGTGTTCACGGGACCCGGTACACAATATGCAATGTAGCACCCTCTGACTGGCATCCCACAGGATGAGCATCATTGACGCAAGGGGCATCACGGTCCCTACATTCACCCACACATTCATACATGAATGACGAACGACATGACACAGCAGTGAGACACTGGATGTTTATTGCACATCCAATGCAGTCCTGCAGCTGGAGCGGTACAGGGCAAAGCTGAGCACACTACACAATATGGGCCCGTGGAGGGCCAGCCAGAGTCCATCCGGGGATGACAAGTACTGCGGAAGAGGTAGGGTACAGTCCGCAGTCTGGTCTCAGTGTCATTGGTCATCAAACAGGATATGGAAGTCCATGTCGCTGTCCAAGGTGAGTGCATGGGAGTGTTTAGGGGGTCAGTGGATGGTTCTGGGGCCATGTGCGGCACCAAGCAGGAACAGGCCAGGTGGCGGAAATGAAAGCTAGTGCCTCCTGATCACAAACCCATCCACGTCCTCGGATGTGTGCTCTGCCCCACCTGTGGGTGTTGCAGTACCGGCTGGGGCACTGTGTGCCACTGACACATCAGGTGCTGCAGGAGAGTTGTCGGCCGCACTGTGTGGCAGTGACACATCAGGTTCCGGAGTGGATACGCCTGCCGCACTGCGGGGCACTGACACACCAGGGGACGGAGATGTGGATGGTGTGGGGTCAGCAGCATTCATCAGCACCACGCCTTGTGGCAGCAATGCCATGATGATGGTCTGCAGGGCATGGTAGATCCCCGCTACATTTCGCTGATGTACAGCGGTGGCTGCCATCCTTTCTGCCTCCATCCGTACCATGTCCTCCATGAGCCTCCGCATGTGTGCCAGCTCAAGTCTGCTATCGCTGGAGCCCCTCTGAGCGGACAGGTGTTCTTCTCTCTGTGTCAGGACTCCAGCGATGTCAGTCAGGGCTCGTTGGAGGCCATGGAGTGGGTCTAGACACCCATGGATGGCGTTCAGTTTGGTATCTATGAGGTCGAACCCCACCTGCACCTGCTCAGCTGTCTCCCTCTGGGCCTCCAGCACATGGCGTTGGAAGGCCATGTGTTGTTCCTTGGGGTCTTGGGAGACTGGTGGGGCCGTGGGTGCCTCCTGCTGGGTGGTTTGGGTGGTGGGTGGGGTCTCTTCGATGCAGCTGGTCAGCCCTGATCCTGGAAGGGAGTCGCGGATGATGTCAATGATGTCTAGGTGGGCTTGGGTGTCGATGCTGGGGTTGGCTTCCTCGTCATCAGTGAAGAGCGGCTGGGACTGTTCTGCAGGGGGTGTCGACACAGGCCCTGCAATGTGAAGGGGAGATTTGTATAGCAATGTGTCCACATGTATGTAGTCGCATGGTACATGTTGACATTCTTGACATTCAGACAGCATGGCATTGTACATTGTGACAGTCTATAGATCTGGGCGATGACCCAAAGTCATTGAGGGTGTGCACTGTGCTCTGCTTGATTGTGCATGTGTGCCATTGTGGGCATCTCCACCCATCCCCCCAGTACCTGGTGGTCACTCACCCTGTTGCGGTTGTGTTGTGTCCTGTCGAACAGTGTCTGGTCCCCCGACTCCGGCCACAGTATCCACACTGATGACTGTCGACACTAGCTCCTCCATGTCATCCAGCTCGAGCTGTGGCACTGGGCCCCCACCTCCAGTCTGCATTGCTGCCTTCTGGTTGGCCGCGAGTTTCTCCTTGGTCTTCCGCTTGATGTCATTCCATCGCCTCTTGACCTCGTCCATTGTCCTCTTGTGCTCTCCGACGGCGTTCACCTTGTCCACAATTTCCCACCATATTCCATTTTTGGTGCCCAATGACACGTTGGAGGTGACAAACAGTTGTTGATGGTGTACCATCACCTCCGTGACTATGATCCTGTTCGCCTGTGGACTGAACTTCGTCTTCCTCTTCTTCTTGTCCTTGCCCTTCCCTGTTCCCGAGGTCCCGGGCTGGTCGTCCGGGGTGCTTGTGGGGTTGTGCTCATCGTCTGCACCTCCTCCAGCTGCCTCCATGGTGCTTGGGTGTTGGTCAGTTTGTGTTTGGGTGTTTTTTCTATTTTTATGTTGATTTTTCCCACCGGCCAGGTGTGTGTTGCAGGCCTGGCGCTGCTTATCGCTGATTTCCTCATCGCGCTTTGGCCCATCGCAGGTTTTTTGGTGTTGTGGTTTGTGTTTCTATCTCCATCAAGGTGGTTGTTTCGCGGACATTGTGCGTGGTTTCAGCAAACTATCGCATGGTACCGCCTTGTTGTGAATTCCATGTTGACACAGGGTTATTTTCCCGCGATGGGCTGCGATGTTGAGAGTTGCGTTAAGCTACTCTTGCGGTAGTTATCACACGTTCTCGTGAATATACCCCAGAGTTTTCACCCTGCTATAGTTTGCACTAGGAGTGGGCGGAATTGGAGGAATTGAGTAATTTGAGTTGCTCATGTAACATGGAATAACTAATATATTCTGCCACTACACTGGCGGAATTAATCAGCACTGTAATTGGTTTTTAAACAGGGTGGAAAGAG
The DNA here is from genome assembly GCF_964204655.1 of Triturus cristatus. Classification (NCBI taxonomy): domain Eukaryota; kingdom Metazoa; phylum Chordata; class Amphibia; order Caudata; family Salamandridae; genus Triturus; species Triturus cristatus. The sequence continues at coordinate 1,156,698,693 of NC_140580.1, read as the reverse complement.
ACAGCAGTCACTCTATGTTTAAAAACCACTGCAGAATAAACTTGAATCTACAGTGATTTAAACATAGAGGGACTGCTCCCTCTTCCAGCCCTGTTTAAATCACTGCAGTACATCGCACACCCCTTCAAGCCCCTTGAAGCGCTTACATAAGCACGTAGGGGAAGCAAGGGGTATGCACTGGAGTAGATGCCCCTCGGAGCGCTTACATGAGCACGTAAGGGAACCAAGGGGTATGCACTGGAGCAGATACCCCTCGGTGCGCTTACATAAGCACGTAGGGGAAGCAAGGGGTATTCATTGGAGTAGAGGCCCCTTGGAGCACTTACATAAGCACATATGGGAAGCAAGGGGAATGCCCTGGAGTAGATGCCCCTCGGAGTGCTTACATAAGCACTTAAGGGAACCGAGGGGTATGCACTGGAGTATTTTCCCCTCAGTGCACTTACATAAGCATGTAAGGGAACCGAGGGGTATGCACTGGAGTAGATGCCCCTCGGAGCGCTTACATAAGCACGTAAGGGAACCAAGGGGTATGCAGTCGAGTAGATGCCCCTCAGAGTGGTTGATACTTATGAAAGGGCACCAAGGGGTGTGCACTGCACTGGAGTAGATGCCCCTTGTAGCGCTTATATAAGCACATAAGGGAACCAAGGGGGATGCAGTGGAGTAGATGCTCCTCGGTGTGCTTACATAAGCACGTAAGGGAGCCAATGGGTATGCACTGGAGTAGATGTCCCTCGGAGCACTTTCATAAGCACGTAAGGGAACCGAGGCGTGTGCACTGGAGTAGTTTCCCCTCAGTGCGCTTACATAAGCACGTAGGGGAGCCAAGGGGTATGCATTGGAGTAGATGCCCCTTGAAGCGCTTATATAAGCACATAAGGGAACCAAGGGGTATGCAGTGGAGTAGATGCCCCTCGGTGCGCTTACATAAGCATGTAAGGGAAGCAAGGGGTATGCACCGTACTGCAGTGCATACCCTTGTTGCCCTTACATAAGTATGTAAGGGCGCTGAGTGGTATGAACTGCAGTGGATACCACTCGGGCACTTACATGCTTATGTAAGGGCACAAAGGAGTATGGACTGTACATTGAGATGCCCACATTGTCTCTTCTCGAAATTCTACTGAATTTTAATGAAATCCCATGGACTTCCATAGAATAAAACTCCGCCAAATCCAACCACCTCTCCTAGTTTGCACCTGATTACCACCTTCTTCCACTTGATGCTAATTTGCGGGAGCGGAAAGATTTTTTACAACAATATGCAATTAGCGAACCAATAGGACATTCCAAACTTAAGAATGCAAATTGGTAGTCGGTAATAGGTAATTGCTGATTCCACTCGCAATAACAGTGAGTCTGGAAAATGTTGTTTGCAACTTTATTCTTGTGACTGGGACAGAACACCACATTGATACATTCCGAGTTTACCTCTTCACAGTCGCTAACCTACTTACGACAGATTACCGTATCGCAAACGCTTCAAACTTCTGACGCCTTATCTCCTGGAGGATGGGGATGCAACCTTGCCTCCTTCTGTCCAGCTGGATGCAATGCAGGCTGTCTCGGCACACTGTTGGGGTAGGTCATCTGTGAGCCCCAAAGAGTCTTCCCACTCTGATGTAGTGGATAAAAAGATCGAAGCCGTGCTCAGAAAGTCTTAGCCACAAACCTTGCTATAAGAACTGGAATCTCTTCAGTGTATGCGGCCCAGTCGATGGTCAAGGCTTCTAAACTCTTTGACAAATAATGCAGGAAGGAGGGTATTAATGAGAGCTCTTAGCCAGCATGAAGCCACAATCCAGATTCATTTCGGATGTCTCAGGAGATGGTCTCAAGGCATTCTCATTAGCAGCCAGAAAGGGCAGTCTTAATCAGACATCAGCTATGGTTGAGAGTTTGGTAAATTGAGAATTCTGAAATTCTGCAGTCTTTAAAATTCAATTTTCAGGAGTAAAATGATTTGCTGAGCAGTTGGACGCTATGGTGACCCCATCTTTCAAGAGATATAGGAGAGAATCTACCACCTATATCATGCCTCTTCATCTGATAACTGGAAAAGTCACTTAAAGAGGAGAAAAGGCTTTCAGCCCAGAGGTTCTAACAGTGAGAGATCGTCTTCCTCCACTCAACTGACAACTCAGAAGGATCACCGCTCCTCGCTATCTATCAGTGGAGAGGTCAGAAGATAATGTTGGGGAGCGCACCCAAGACTTTTTTCACATTTGGAGGGAAGATGTGGTTTGGTCTTTGTGGGTCGAATATGGGACATCAAGATGATCCTAGTGAATTGGCAAACAGGCTTCCAGATTTCCCCCTGAGCCTGTTTCAAGGCATCAACGCAAGATGGATGCCTTCTGGCAAGACTTGCAGATCTGTTGGCAAAGAAGGCTGCTGCTCCAGAACCAGAACAAGAGAAAGGAAAGGGAAATCCTAGTGGCTAGGCTTCTGGAAGGTACTGTTCTGTTATGGACTTACAGAGGGTGAATGAGTGGGGAGAGACAATTCATTTAAAAATGGATGGTGTGCAGAAAATCACCCCAAGCGAGAGAATTCATAGTAAAGATAGATCTTCAAGATGC